>NW_027478161.1:24841522-26051903 GCF_051020975.1 Osmia lignaria lignaria | reverse complement strand
TTATCTCAAGGGAAGGGGCCTGACGGACATATTTCGAGATATTTCTTCTTCTTGTTGTTCTTCCTCTGCACAGCTAAGCTGGAAGTGGCATTTGCAGCTCGCAATAGTGCAGAGTTATCTCAAAGAAAGGGGCCACGGTGTTTCTGTACCTCTATTATGTTGGTGCAGCTTCGGAACTTTTAAATATCTTGATATATCTCGAGAACTACGCATCTGATCAAAAAATATCATAGAACATAAAAAGTAGGAAACCTAATTTTCTACAAAAAGGGTCTCTTAAGATTTTGCCGTAGCTCGCTTCGTTTCCGAGATGTTTGCAGATTTATCTCAAGGGAAGGGGCCTGACGAACATATTTCGAGATATTTCTTCTTCTTGTTGTTCTTCTTCCGCACAGCTAAGCTGGAAGTGGCATTTGCAGCTCGCAATAGTGCAGAGTTATCTCAAAGAAAGAGGCCACGGTGTTTCTGTACCTCTATTATGTTGGTGCAGCTTCGGAACTTTTAAATATCTTGATATATCTCGAGAACTACGCATCTGATCAAAAAATATCATAAAACATAAAAAGTAGGAAACCTAATTTTCTACAAAAAAGTTCTCTTAACATTTTGCCGTAGCTCGCTTCGTTTCCGAGATATTTGCAGATTTATCTCAAGGGAAGGGGCCTGACGGACACATTTCGAAATATTTCTTCTTCTTGTTGTTCTTCTTCTGCACAGCTAAGCTGGAAGTGGCATTTGCAGCTCGCAATAGTGCAGAGTTATCTCAAAGAAAGGGGCAACGGTATTTCTGTATCTCTATTATGTTGGTGCGGCTTCGGAACTTTTAAATATCTCGATATATCTCGAAACCTACGCTTCTGATCAGAAAATATCATAGAACGTAAATTGTAGGAAACATAATTCTCTACAAAAAAGGTCTCTTAACATTTTGCCATAGCTCGCTTCCTTTCCTAGATATTTGCAGATGTATCTCAAGGGAAGGGGTCTGACGGACATATTTCGAGATATTTCTTCTTCTTGTTGTTCTTCTCCTGCACACCTAAGCTCGAAGTGGCATTTGCAGCTCGCAATAGTACAGAGTTATCTCAAAGAAAGGGGCCACGGTGTTTCTGTATCTCTATTATGTTGGTGCGGCTTCGGAACTTTTAAATATCTTGATATATCTTGAGAACTATGCATCTGATCAAAAAATATCATAGAACATAAAAAGTAGGAAACTTAATTCTCTACAAAAAAGGTCTCTCAACATTTTGCCATAGCTCGCTTCGTTTCCTAGATATTTGCAGATGTATCTCAAGGGAAGGGGTCTGACGGACATATTTCGAGATATTTCTTCTTCTTGTTGTTCTTCTTCTGCACAGCTAAACTCGAAGTGGCATTTGCAGCTCGCAATAGTGCAGAGTTATCTCAAAGAAAGGGGCCACGGTGTTTCTGTATCTCTATTATGTTGGTGCGGCTTCGGAACTTTTAAATATCTTGATATATCCCGAGAACTACGCATCTGATCAAAAAATATCATAGAAGATAAAAAGTAGGAAACTTAATTCTCTACAAAAAAGGTCTCTTATCATTTTGCCATAGCTCGCTTCGTTTCCGAGATATTTGCAGATTTAGCTCAACGGAAGGGGCCTGACGGACATATTCCGAGATATTTCTTCTTCTTGTTGTTCCTCTTCTGCACAGCTAAACTGGAAGTGGCATTTCCAGCTCGCAATAGTGCAGAGTTATCTCAAAGAAAGGGGCCACGGTGTTTCTGTATCTCTATTATGTTGGTGCGGCTTCGGAACTTTTAAATATCTTGATATATCTTGAGAACTACGCATCTGATCAAAAAATATCATACAACATAAAAAGTAGGAAACTTAATTCTCTACAAAAAAGGTCTCCTAACATTTTGCCGTAGCTCGCTTCGTTTCCGAGATATTTGCAGATTTATCTCAAGGGAAGGGGCCTGACGGACATATTTCGAGATATTTCTCCTTCTTGCTGTTCTTCTTCTGCACAGCTAAGCTGGAAGTGGCATTTGCAGCTCGCAATAGTGCAGAGTTATCTCAAAGAAAGGGGCCACGGTGTTTCTGTATCTCTATTATGTTGGTGCGGCTTCGGAACTTTTAAATATCTTGATATATCTCGAGAACTACGCATCTGATCAAAAAATATCATAGAAGATAAAAAGGAGGAAACTTAATTCTCTACAAAAAAGGTCTCTTAACATTTTGCCATAGCTCGCTTCGTTTCCGAGATATTTGCAGATTTATCTCAAGGGAAGGGGTCTGACGGACATATTTCGAGATATTTCTTCTTCTTGTTGTTCTTCTTCTGCACAGCTAAGCTCGAAGTGGCATTTGCAGCTCGCAATAGTGCAGAGTTATCTCAAAGAAAGGGGCCACGGTGTTTCTGTATCTCTATTATGTTGGTGCGGCTGCGGAACTTTTAAATATCTTGATATATCTCGAGAACTACGCATCTGATCAAAAAATATCATAGAACATAAAAAGTAGGAAACTTAATTCTCTACAAAAAAGGTCTCTTAACATTTTCCCATAGCTGGCATCGTTTCCGAGATATTTGCAGATTTAGCTCAACGGAAGGGGCCTGACGGACATATTCCGAGATATTTCGTCTTCTTGTTGTTCCTCTTCTGCACAGCTAAGCTGGAAGTGGCATTTGCAGCTCGCAATAGTGCAGAGTTATCTCAAAGAAAGAGGCCACGGTGTTTCTGTACCTCTATTATGTTGGTGCGGCTTCGGAACTTTTAAATATCTTGATATATCTCGAGAACTACGCATCTGATCAAAAAATATCATAGAAGATAAAAAGGAGGAAACTTAATTCTCTACAAAAAAGGTCTCTTAACATTTTGCCATAGCTCGCTTCGTTTCCGAGATATTTGCAGATTTATCTCAAGGGAAGGGGTCTGACGGACATATTTCGAGATATTTCTTCTTCTTGTTGTTCTTCTTCTGCACAGCTAAGCTCGAAGTGGCATTTGCAGCTCGCAATAGTGCAGAGTTATCTCAAAGAAAGGGGCCACGGTGTTTCTGTATCTCTATTATGTTGGTGCGGCTGCGGAACTTTTAAATATCTTGATATATCTTGAGAACTACGCATCTGATCAAAAAATATCATACAACATAAAAAGTAGGAAACTTAATTCTCTACAAAAAAGGTCTCTTAACATTTTGCCATAGCTCGCTTCGTTTCCGAGATATTTGCAGATTTATCTCAACGGAAGGGGCCTGACGGACATATTCCGAGATATTTCTTCTTCTTGTTGTTCCTCTTCTGCACAGCTAAACTGGAAGTGGCATTTCCAGCTCGCAATAGTGCAGGGTTATCTCAAAGAAAGGGGCCACGGTGTTTCTGTATCTCTATTATGTTGGTGCGGCTTCGGAACTTTTAAATATCTTGATATATCTCGAGAACTACGCATCTAATCAAAAAATATCACAGAAGATAAAAAGTAGGAAACTTAATTCTCTACAAAAAAGGTCTCTTAACATTTTGCCATAGCTCGCTTGGTTTCCGAGATATTTGCAGATTTATCTCAAGGGAAGGGGTCTGACGGACATATTTCGAGATATTTCTTCTTCTTGTTGTTCTTCTTCTGCACAGCTAAGCTCGAAGTGGCATTTGCAGCTCGCAATAGTGCTGAGTTATCTCAAAGAAAGGGGCCACGGTGTTTCTGTACCTCTATTATGTTGGTGCGCCTTCGGAACTTTTAAATATCTTGATATATCTCGAGAACTACGCATCTGATCAAAAAATATCATAGAACATAAAAAGTAGGAAACTTAATTCTCTACAAAAAAGGTCTCTTAACATTTTCCCATAGCTGGCATCGTTTCCGAGATATTTGCACATTTAGCTCAACGGAAGGGGCCTGACGGACATATTCCGAGATATTTCTTCTTCTTGTTGTTCCTCTTCTGCACAGCTAAGCTGGAAGTGGCATTTGCAGCTCGCAATAGTGCAGAGTTATCTCAAAGAAAGAGGCCACGGTGTTTCTGTACCTCTATTATGTTGGTGCAGCTTCGGAACTTTTAAATATCTTGATATATCTCGAGAACTACGCATCTGATCAAAAAATATCATAGAACATAAAAAGTAGGAAACCTAATTTTCTACAAAAAAGGTCTCTTAACATTTTGCCGTAGCTCGCTTCGTTTCCGAGATATTTGCAGATTTATCTCAAGGGAAGGGGCCTGACGGACACATTTCGAAATATTTCTTCTTCTTGTTGTTCTTCTTCTGCACAGCTAAGCTGGAAGTGGCATTTGCAGCTCGCAATAGTGCAGAGTTATCTCAAAGAAAGGGGCCACGGTGTTTCTGTATCTCTATTAGGTTGGTGCGGCTTTGGAACTTTTAAATATCTCGATATATCTCGAAAACTACGCTTCTGATCAAAAAATATCATAGAACATAAATTGTAGGAAACATAATTCTCTACAAAAAAGGTCTCTTAACATTTTCCCATAGCTGGCATCGTTTCCGAGATATTTGCAGATTTAGCTCAACGGAAGGGGCCTGACGGACATATTCCGAGATATTTCTTCTTCTTGTTGTTCCTCTTCTGCACAGCTAAACTGGAAGTGGCATTTCCAGCTCGCAATAGTGCAGAGTTATCTCAAAGAAAGGGGCCACGGTGTTTCTGTATCTCTATTATGTTGGTGCGGCTTCGGAACTTTTAAATATCTTGATATATCTTGAGAACTACGCATCTGATCAAAAAATATCATACAACATAAAAAGTAGGAAACTTAATTCTCTACAAAAAAGGTCTCCTAACATTTTGCCGTAGCTCGCTTCGTTTCCGAGATATTTGCAGATTTATCTCAAGGGAAGGGGCCTGACGGACATATTTCGAGATATTTCTCCTTCTTGCTGTTCTTCTTCTGCACAGCTAAGCTGGAAGTGGCATTTGCAGCTCGCAATAGTGCAGAGTTATCTCAAAGAAAGGGGCCACGGTGTTTCTGTATCTCTATTATGTTGGTGCGGCTTCGGAACTTTTAAATATCTTGATATATCTCGAGAACTACGCATCTGATCAAAAAATATCATAGAAGATAAAAAGGAGGAAACTTAATTCTCTACAAAAAAGGTCTCTTAACATTTTGCCATAGCTCGCTTCGTTTCCGAGATATTTGCAGATTTATCTCAAGGGAAGGGGTCTGACGGACATATTTCGAGATATTTCTTCTTCTTGTTGTTCTTCTTCTGCACAGCTAAGCTCGAAGTGGCATTTGCAGCTCGCAATAGTGCAGAGTTATCTCAAAGAAAGGGGCCACGGTGTTTCTGTATCTCTATTATGTTGGTGCGGCTGCGGAACTTTTAAATATCTTGATATATCTCGAGAACTACGCATCTGATCAAAAAATATCATAGAACATAAAAAGTAGGAAACTTAATTCTCTACAAAAAAGGTCTCTTAACATTTTCCCATAGCTGGCATCGTTTCCGAGATATTTGCAGATTTAGCTCAACGGAAGGGGCCTGACGGACATATTCCGAGATATTTCGTCTTCTTGTTGTTCCTCTTCTGCACAGCTAAGCTGGAAGTGGCATTTGCAGCTCGCAATAGTGCAGAGTTATCTCAAAGAAAGGGGCCACGGTGTTTCTGTATCTCTATTATGTTGGTGCGGCTGCGGAACTTTTAAATATCTTGATATATCTTGAGAACTACGCATCTGATCAAAAAATATCATACAACATAAAAAGTAGGAAACTTAATTCTCTACAAAAAAGGTCTCTTAACATTTTGCCATAGCTCGCTTCGTTTCCGAGATATTTGCAGATTTATCTCAACGGAAGGGGCCTGACGGACATATTCCGAGATATTTCTTCTTCTTGTTGTTCCTCTTCTGCACAGCTAAACTGGAAGTGGCATTTCCAGCTCGCAATAGTGCAGGGTTATCTCAAAGAAAGGGGCCACGGTGTTTCTGTATCTCTATTATGTTGGTGCGGCTTCGGAACTTTTAAATATCTTGATATATCTCGAGAACTACGCATCTGATCAAAAAATATCACAGAAGATAAAAAGTAGGAAACTTAATTCTCTACAAAAAAGGTCTCTTAACATTTTGCCATAGCTCGCTTGGTTTCCGAGATATTTGCAGATTTATCTCAAGGGAAGGGGTCTGACGGACATATTTCGAGATATTTCTTCTTCTTGTTGTTCTTCTTCTGCACAGCTAAGCTCGAAGTGGCATTTGCAGCTCGCAATAGTGCTGAGTTATCTCAAAGAAAGGGGCCACGGTGTTTCTGTACCTCTATTATGTTGGTGCGCCTTCGGAACTTTTAAATATCTTGATATATCTCGAGAACTACGCATCTGATCAAAAAATATCATAGAACATAAAAAGTAGGAAACTTAATTCTCTACAAAAAAGGTCTCTTAACATTTTCCCATAGCTGGCATCGTTTCCGAGATATTTGCACATTTAGCTCAACGGAAGGGGCCTGACGGACATATTCCGAGATATTTCTTCTTCTTGTTGTTCCTCTTCTGCACAGCTAAGCTGGAAGTGGCATTTGCAGCTCGCAATAGTGCAGAGTTATCTCAAAGAAAGAGGCCACGGTGTTTCTGTACCTCTATTATGTTGGTGCAGCTTCGGAACTTTTAAATATCTTGATATATCTCGAGAACTACGCATCTGATCAAAAAATATCATAGAACATAAAAAGTAGGAAACCTAATTTTCTACAAAAAAGGTCTCTTAACATTTTGCCGTAGCTCGCTTCGTTTCCGAGATATTTGCAGATTTATCTCAAGGGAAGGGGCCTGACGGACACATTTCGAAATATTTCTTCATCTTGTTGTTCTTCTTCTGCACAGCTAAGCTGGAAGTGGCATTTGCAGCTCGCAATAGTGCAGAGTTATCTCAAAGAAAGGGGCCACGGTGTTTCTGTATCTCTATTAGGTTGGTGCGGCTTTGGAACTTTTAAATATCTCGATATATCTCGAAAACTACGCTTCTGATCAAAAAATATCATAGAACATAAATTGTAGGAAACATAATTCTCTACAAAAAAGGTCTCTTAACATTTTCCCATAGCTGGCATCGTTTCCGAGATATTTGCAGATTTAGCTCAACGGAAGGGGCCTGACGGACATATTCCGAGATATTTCTTCTTCTTGTTGTTCCTCTTCTGCACAGCTAAACTGGAAGTGGCATTTCCAGCTCGCAATAGTGCAGAGTTATCTCAAAGAAAGGGGCCACGGTGTTTCTGTATCTCTATTATGTTGGTGCGGCTTCGGAACTTTTAAATATCTTGATATATCTTGAGAACTACGCATCTGATCAAAAAATATCATACAACATAAAAAGTAGGAAACTTAATTCTCTACAAAAAAGGTCTCTTAACATTTTGCCGTAGCTCGCTTCGTTTCCGAGATATTTGCAGATTTATCTCAAGGGAAGGGGCCTGACGGACATATTTCGAGATATTTCTCCTTCTTGCTGTTCTTCTTCTGCACAGCTAAGCTGGAAGTGGCATTTGCAGCTCGCAATAGTGCAGAGTTATCTCAAAGAAAGGGGCCACGGTGTTTCTGTATCTCTATTATGTTGGTGCGCCTTCGGAACTTTTAAATATCTTGATATATCTTGAGAACTACGCATCTGATCAAAAAATATCATACAACATAAAAAGTAGGAAACTTAATTCTCTACAAAAAAGGTCTCCTAACATTTTGCCATAGCTCGCTTCGTTTCCGAGATATTTGCAGATTTATCTCAAGGGAAGGGGCCTGACGGACATATTTCGAGATATTTCTTCTTCTTGTTGTTCTTCTTCTGCACAGCTAAGCTGGAAGTGGCATTTGCAGCTCGCAATTGTGCAGAGTTATCTCAAAGAGAGGGGCCACGGTGTTTCTGTATCTCTATTATGTTGGTGCGGCTTCGGAACTTTTAAATATCTTGATATATCTCGAGAACTACGCATCTGATCAAAAAATAACATAGAATATAAAAAGTAGGAAACTCAATTCTCTACAAAAAAGGTCTCTTAACATTTTCCGATAGCTGGCATCGTTTCCGAGATATTTGCAGATTTAGCTCAAGGGAAGGGGCCTGACGGACATATCCGAGATATTTCTTCTTCTTGTTGTTCCTCTTCTGCACAGCTAAGCTGGAAGTGGCATTTGCAGGTCGCAATAGTGCAGAGTTATCTCAAAGAAAGGGGCCACGGTGTTTCTGTATCTCTATTATGTTGGTGCGGCTTCGGAACTTTTAAATATCTCGATATATCTCGAAAACTACGCTTCTGATAAAAAAATATCAGAGAACGTAAGTTGTAGGAAACATAATTCTCTACAAAAAAGGTCTCTTAACATTTTGCCATAGCTCGCTTCGTTTCCTAGATATTTGCAGATGTATCTCAAGGGAAGGGGTCTGACGGACATATTTCGAGATATTTCTTCTTCTTGTTGTTCTTCTTCTGCACAGCTAAACTGGAAGTGGCATTTCCAGCTCGCAATAGTGCAGAGTTATCTCAAAGAAAGGGGCCACGGTGTTTCTGTATCTCTATTATGTTGGTGCGGCTTCGGAACTTTTAAATATCTTGATATATCTCGAGAACTACGCATCTGATCAAAAAATATCATAGAAGATAAAAAGGAGGAAACTTAATTCTCTACAAAAAAGGTCTCTTAACATTTTGCCATAGCTCGCTTCGTTTCCGAGATATTTGCAGATTTATCTCAAGGGAAGGGGCCTGACGGACATATTTCGAGATATTTCTTCTTCTTGTTGTTCTTCTTCTGCACAGCTAAGCTCGAAGTGGCATTTGCAGCTCGCAATAGTGCAGAGTTATCTCAAAGAAAGGGGCCACGGTGTTTCTGTATCTCTATTATGTTGGTGCGGCTTCGGAACTTTTAAATATCTTGATATATCTTGAGAACTACGCATCTGATCAAAAAATATCATACAACATAAAAAGTAGGAAACTTAATTCTCTACAAAAAAGGTCTCTTAACATTTTGCCATAGCTCGCTTCGTTTCCGAGATATTTGCAGATTTATCTCAAGGGAAGGGGCCTGACGGACATATTTCGAGATATTTCTTCTTCTTGTTGTTCTTCTTCTGCACAGCTAAGCTGGAAGTGGCATTTGCAGCTCGCAATTGTGCAGAGTTATCTCAAAGAGAGGGGCCACGGTGTTTCTGTATCTCTATTATGTTGGTGCGGCTTCGGAACTTTTAAATATCTTGATATATCTCGAGAACTACGCATCTGATCAAAAAATATCATAGAACATAAAAAGTAGGAAACTTAATTCTCTACAAAAAAGGTCTCTTAACATTTTGCCATAGCTCGCTTCGTTTCCGAGATATTTGCAGATTTATCTCAAGGGAAGGGGCCTGACGGACATATTTCGAGATATTTCTTCTTCTTGTTGTTCTTCTTCTGCACAGCTAAGCTCGAAGTGGCATTTGCAGCTCGCAATAGTGCAGAGTTATCTCAAAGAAAGGGGCCACGGTGTTTCTGTATCTCTATTATGTTGGTGCGGCTGCGGAACTTTTAAATATCTTGATATATCTCGAGAACTACGCATCTGATCAAAAAATATCATAGAACATAAAAAGTAGGAAACTTAATTCTCTACAAAAAAGGTCTCTTAACATTTTCCCATAGCTGGCATCGTTTCCGAGATATTTGCAGATTTAGCTCAACGGAAGGGGCCTGACGGACATATTCCGAGATATTTCGTCTTCTTGTTGTTCCTCTTCTGCACAGCTAAGCTGGAAGTGGCATTTGCAGCTCGCAATAGTGCAGAGTTATCTCAAAGAAAGGGGCCACGGTGTTTCTGTATCTCTATTATGTTGGTGCGGCTGCGGAACTTTTAAATATCTTGATATATCTTGAGAACTACGCATCTGATCAAAAAATATCATACAACATAAAAAGTAGGAAACTTAATTCTCTACAAAAAAGGTCTCTTAACATTTTGCCATAGCTCGCTTCGTTTCCGAGATATTTGCAGATTTATCTCAACGGAAGGGGCCTGACGGACATATTCCGAGATATTTCTTCTTCTTGTTGTTCCTCTTCTGCACAGCTAAACTGGAAGTGGCATTTCCAGCTCGCAATAGTGCAGGGTTATCTCAAAGAAAGGGGCCACGGTGTTTCTGTATCTCTATTATGTTGGTGCGGCTTCGGAACTTTTAAATATCTTGATATATCTCGAGAACTACGCATCTGATCAAAAAATATCACAGAAGATAAAAAGTAGGAAACTTAATTCTCTACAAAAAAGGTCTCTTAACATTTTGCCATAGCTCGCTTGGTTTCCGAGATATTTGCAGATTTATCTCAAGGGAAGGGGTCTGACGGACATATTTCGAGATATTTCTTCTTCTTGTTGTTCTTCTTCTGCACAGCTAAGCTCGAAGTGGCATTTGCAGCTCGCAATAGTGCTGAGTTATCTCAAAGAAAGGGGCCACGGTGTTTCTGTACCTCTATTATGTTGGTGCGCCTTCGGAACTTTTAAATATCTTGATATATCTCGAGAACTACGCATCTGATCAAAAAATATCATAGAACATAAAAAGTAGGAAACTTAATTCTCTACAAAAAAGGTCTCTTAACATTTTCCCATAGCTGGCATCGTTTCCGAGATATTTGCACATTTAGCTCAACGGAAGGGGCCTGACGGACATATTCCGAGATATTTCTTCTTCTTGTTGTTCCTCTTCTGCACAGCTAAGCTGGAAGTGGCATTTGCAGCTCGCAATAGTGCAGAGTTATCTCAAAGAAAGAGGCCACGGTGTTTCTGTACCTCTATTATGTTGGTGCAGCTTCGGAACTTTTAAATATCTTGATATATCTCGAGAACTACGCATCTGATCAAAAAATATCATAGAACATAAAAAGTAGGAAACCTAATTTTCTACAAAAAAGGTCTCTTAACATTTTGCCGTAGCTCGCTTCGTTTCCGAGATATTTGCAGATTTATCTCAAGGGAAGGGGCCTGACGGACACATTTCGAAATATTTCTTCATCTTGTTGTTCTTCTTCTGCACAGCTAAGCTGGAAGTGGCATTTGCAGCTCGCAATAGTGCAGAGTTATCTCAAAGAAAGGGGCCACGGTGTTTCTGTATCTCTATTAGGTTGGTGCGGCTTTGGAACTTTTAAATATCTCGATATATCTCGAAAACTACGCTTCTGATCAAAAAATATCATAGAACATAAATTGTAGGAAACATAATTCTCTACAAAAAAGGTCTCTTAACATTTTCCCATAGCTGGCATCGTTTCCGAGATATTTGCAGATTTAGCTCAACGGAAGGGGCCTGACGGACATATTCCGAGATATTTCTTCTTCTTGTTGTTCCTCTTCTGCACAGCTAAACTGGAAGTGGCATTTCCAGCTCGCAATAGTGCAGAGTTATCTCAAAGAAAGGGGCCACGGTGTTTCTGTATCTCTATTATGTTGGTGCGGCTTCGGAACTTTTAAATATCTTGATATATCTTGAGAACTACGCATCTGATCAAAAAATATCATACAACATAAAAAGTAGGAAACTTAATTCTCTACAAAAAAGGTCTCTTAACATTTTGCCGTAGCTCGCTTCGTTTCCGAGATATTTGCAGATTTATCTCAAGGGAAGGGGCCTGACGGACATATTTCGAGATATTTCTCCTTCTTGCTGTTCTTCTTCTGCACAGCTAAGCTGGAAGTGGCATTTGCAGCTCGCAATAGTGCAGAGTTATCTCAAAGAAAGGGGCCACGGTGTTTCTGTATCTCTATTATGTTGGTGCGCCTTCGGAACTTTTAAATATCTTGATATATCTTGAGAACTACGCATCTGATCAAAAAATATCATACAACATAAAAAGTAGGAAACTTAATTCTCTACAAAAAAGGTCTCCTAACATTTTGCCATAGCTCGCTTCGTTTCCGAGATATTTGCAGATTTATCTCAAGGGAAGGGGCCTGACGGACATATTTCGAGATATTTCTTCTTCTTGTTGTTCTTCTTCTGCACAGCTAAGCTGGAAGTGGCATTTGCAGCTCGCAATTGTGCAGAGTTATCTCAAAGAGAGGGGCCACGGTGTTTCTGTATCTCTATTATGTTGGTGCGGCTTCGGAACTTTTAAATATCTTGATATATCTCGAGAACTACGCATCTGATCAAAAAATAACATAGAATATAAAAAGTAGGAAACTCAATTCTCTACAAAAAAGGTCTCTTAACATTTTCCGATAGCTGGCATCGTTTCCGAGATATTTGCAGATTTAGCTCAAGGGAAGGGGCCTGACGGACATATCCGAGATATTTCTTCTTCTTGTTGTTCCTCTTCTGCACAGCTAAGCTGGAAGTGGCATTTGCAGGTCGCAATAGTGCAGAGTTATCTCAAAGAAAGGGGCCACGGTGTTTCTGTATCTCTATTATGTTGGTGCGGCTTCGGAACTTTTAAATATCTCGATATATCTCGAAAACTACGCTTCTGATAAAAAAATATCAGAGAACGTAAGTTGTAGGAAACATAATTCTCTACAAAAAAGGTCTCTTAACATTTTGCCATAGCTCGCTTCGTTTCCTAGATATTTGCAGATGTATCTCAAGGGAAGGGGCCTGACGGACATATCTCGAGATATTTCTTCTTCTTGTTGTTCTTCTTCTGCACAGCTAACCTGGAAGTGGCATTTCCAGCTCGCAATAGTGCAGAGTTATCTCAAAGAAAGGGGCCACGGTGTTTCTGTATCTCTATTATGTTGGTGCGGCTTCGGAACTTTTAAATATCTGGATATATCTCGAGAACTACGCATCTGATCAAAAAATATCATAGAACATAAAAAGTAGGAAACTTAATTCTCTACAAAAAAGGTCTCTTAACATTTTGCCATAGCTCGCTTCGTTTCCGAGATATTTGCACATTTATCTCAAGGGAAGGGGCCTAACGGACATATTTCGAGATATTTCTTCTTCTTGTTGTTCCTCTTCTGCACAGCTAAGCTGGAAGTGGCATTTGCGGCCCGCACTAGTGCAGAGTTATCTCAAAGAAAGGGGCCACGGTGTTTCTGTATCTCTATTATGTTGGTGCGGCTTCGGAACTTTTAAATATCTCGATATATCTCGAAAACTACGCTTCTGATCAAAAAATATCATAGAACATAAATTGTAGGAAACATAATTCTCTACAAAAAAGGTCTCTTAACATTTTGCCATAGCTCGCTTCGTTTCCGAGATATTTGCAGATATATCTCAAGGGAAGGGGCCTGACGGACATATTTCGAGATATTTCTTCTTCTTGTTGTTCTTCTTCTGCACAGCGAAGCTGGAAGAGGCATTTGCAGCTCGCAAGAGTGCAGAGTTATCTCAAAGAAAGGGGCCACGGTGTTTCTGTATCTCTATTATGTTGGTGCGGCTTCGGAACTTTTAAATATCTTGATATATCTCGAGAACTACGCATCTGATCAAAAAATATGATAGAACATAAAAAGTAGGAAACTTAATTCTCTACAAAAAAGGTCTCTTAACATTTTGCCATAGCTCGCTTCGTTTCCGAGATATTTGCAGATTTATCTCAAGGGAAGGGGCCTGACGGACATATTTCGAGATATTTCTTCTTCTTGTTGTTCTTCTTCTGCACAGCTAAGCTGGAAGTGGCATTTACAGCTCGCAATAGTGCAGAGTTATCTCAAAGAAAGGGGCCACGATGTTTCTGTATCTCTATTATGTTGGTGCGGCTTCGGAACTTTTAAATATCTTGATATATCTCGAGAACTACGCATCTGATCAAAAAATATCATAGAACATAAAAAGTAGGGAACTTACTTCTCTACAAAAAAGGTCTCTTAACATTTTGCCATAGCTCGCTTCGTTTCCGAGATATTTGCAGATTTATCTCAAGGGAAGGGGCCTGACGGATATATTTCGAAATATTTCTTCCTCTTGTTGTTCTTCTTCTGCACAGCTAAGCTGGAAGTGGCATTTGCAGCTCGCAATAGTGCAGAGTTATCTCAAAGAAAGGGGCCACGGTGTTTCTGTACCTCTATTATGTTGGTGCAGCTTCGAAGCTTTTAAATATCTTGACATATCTCGAGAACTACGCATCTGATCAAAAAATATCATAGAACGTAAATTGTAGGAAACATAATTCTCTACAAAAAAGGTCTCTTAACATTTTGCCATAGCTCGCTTCGTTTCCGAGATATTTGCAGATATATCTCAAGGGAAGGGGCCTGACGGACATATTTCGAGATATTTCTTCTTCTTGTTGTTCTTCTTCTGCACAGCGAAGCTGGAAGAGGCATTTGCAGCTCGCAAGAGTGCAGAGTTATCTCAAAGAAAGGGGCCACGGTGTTTCTGTATCTCTATTATGTTGGTGCGGCTTCGGAACTTTTAAATATCTTGATATACCTCGAGAACTACGCTTCTGATCAAAAAATATCATAGAGCATAAATTGTAGGAACCATAATTCTCTACAAAAGAGGTCTCTTAACATTTTGCCATAGCTCGCTTCGTTTCCGAGATATTTGCAGATTTATCTCAAGGGAAGGGTCCTGACGGACATATTTCGAGATATTTCTTCTTCTTGTTGTTCTTGTTCTGCACAGCTAAACTGGAAGTGGCATTTCCAGCTCGCAATAGTGCAGAGTTATCCCAAACAAAGGGGCCACGGTGTTTCTGTATCTCTATTATGTTGGTGCGTCTTCGGAACTTTTAAATATCTTGATATATCTCGAAAACTACGCTTCTGATCAAAAAATATCATAGAACATAAATTGTAGGAAACATAATTCTCTACAAAAAAGGTCTCTTAACATTTTGCCATAGCTCGCTTCGTTTCCGAGATATTTGCAGATTTATCTCAAGGGAAGGGGCCTGACGGACACATTTCGAAATATTTCTTCTTCTTGTTGTTCTTCTTCTGTACAGCTAAGCTGGAAGTGGCATTTGCAGCTCGCAATAGTGCAGAGTTATCTCAAAGAAAGGGGCCACGGTGTTTCTGTATCTCTATTAGGTTGGTGCGGCTTTGGAACTTTTAAATATCTGGATATATCTCGAAAACTACGCTTCTGATCAAAAAATATCATAGAACATAAATTGTAGGAAACATAATTCTCTACAAAAAAGGTCTCTTAACATTTTCCCATAGCTGGCATCGTTTCCGAGATATTTGCAGATTTAGCTCAACGGAAGGGGCCTGACGGGCATATTCCGAGATATTTCTTCTTCTTGTTGTTCCTCTTCTGCACAGCTAAACTGGAAGTGGCATTTCCAGCTCGCAATAGTGCAGAGTTATCTCAAAGAAAGGGGCCACGGTGTTTCTGTATCTCTATTATGTTGGTGCGGCTTCGGAACTTTCAAATATCTTGATATATCTCGAGAACTACGCATCTGATCAAAAAATATCATAGAACATAAAAAGTAGGAAACTTAATTCTCTACAAAAAAGGTCTCTTAACATTTTGCCATAGCTCGCTTCGTTTCCGAGATATTTGCAGATTTATCTCAAGGGAAGGGGCCTGACGGACACATTTCGAAATATTTCTTCTTCTTGTTGTTCTTCTTCTGCACAGCTAAGCTGGAAGTGGCATTTGCAGCTCGCAATAGTGCAGAGTTATCTCAAAGAAAGGGGCCACGGTGTTTCTGTATCTCTATTAGGTTGGTGCGGCTTTGGAACTTTTAAATATCTCGATATATCTCGACAACTACGCTTCTGATCAAAAAATATCATAGAACATAAATTGTAGGAAACATAATTCTCTACAAAAAAGGTCTCTTAACATTTTCCCATAGCTGGCATCGTTTCCGAGATATTTGCAGATTTAGCTCAACGGAAGGGGCCTGACGGACATATTCCGAGATATTTCTTCTTCTTGTTGTTCCTCTTCTGCACAGCTAAACTGGAAGTGGCATTTCCAGCTCGCAATAGTGCAGAGTTATCTCAAAGAAAGGGGCCACGGTGTTTCTGTATCTCTATTATGTTGGTGCGGCTTCGGAACTTTTAAATATCTTGATATATCTCGAGAACTACGCATCTGATCAAAAAATATCACAGAAGATAAAAAGTAGGAAACTTAATTCTCTACAAAAAAGGTCTCTTAACATTTTGCCATAGCTCGCTTCGTTTCCGAGATATTTGCAGATTTATCTCAAGGGAAGGGGTCTGACGGACATATTTCGAGATATTTCTTCTTCTTGTTGTTCTTCTTCTGCACAGCTAAGCTCGAAGTGGCATTTGCAGCTCGCAATAGTGCAGAGTTATCTCAAAGAAAGGGGCCACGGTGTTTCTGTATCTCTATTATGTTGGTGCGGCTTCGGAACTTTTAAATATCTTGATATATCTTGAGAACTACGCATCTGATCAAAAAATATCATACAACATAAAAAGTAGGAAACTTAATTCTCTACAAAAAAGGTCTCTTAACATTTTGCCGTAGCTCGCTTCGTTTCCGAGATATTTGCAGATTTATCTCAAGGGAAGGGGCCTGACGGACATATTTCGAGATATTTCTCCTTCTTGCTGTTCTTCTTCTGCACAGCTAAGCTGGAAGTGGCATTTGCAGCTCGCAATAGTGCAGAGTTATCTCAAAGAAAGGGGCCACGGTGTTTCTGTATCTCTATTATGTTGGTGCGCCTTCGGAACTTTTAAATATCTTGATATATCTTGAGAACTACGCATCTGATCAAAAAATATCATACAACATAAAAAGTAGGAAACTTAATTCTCTACAAAAAAGGTCTCTTAACATTTTGCCATAGCTCGCTTCGTTTCCGAGATATTTGCAGATTTATCTCAAGGGAAGGGGCCTAACGACACATTTCGAGATATTTCTTCTTCTTGTTGTTCTTCTTCTGCACAGCTAAACTGGAAGTGGCATTTCCAGCTCGCAATAGTGCAGAGTTATCTCAAAGAAAGGGGCCACGGTGTTTCTGTATCTCTATTATGTTGGTGCGGCTTCGGAACTTTTAAATATCTTGATATATCTCGAGAACTACGCATCTGATCAAAAAATAACATAGAATATAAAAAGTAGGAAACTCAATTCTCTACAAAAAAGGTCTCTTAACATTTTCCGATAGCTGGCATCGTTTCCGAGATATTTGCAGATTTAGCTCAAGGGAAGGGGCCTGACGGACATATCCGAGATATTTCTTCTTCTTGTTGTTCCTCTTCTGCACAGCTAAGCTGGAAGTGGCATTTGCAGGTCGCAATAGTGCAGAGTTATCTCAAAGAAAGGGGCCACGGTGTTTCTGTATCTCTATTATGTTGGTGCGGCTTCGGAACTTTTAAATATCTCGATATATCTCGAAAACTACGCTTCTGATAAAAAAATATCAGAGAACGTAAATTGTAGGAAACATAATTCTCTACAAAAAAGGTCTCTTAACATTTTGCCATAGCTCGCTTCGTTTCCGAGATATTTGCAGATTTATCTCAAGGGAAGGGGCCTGACGGACATATTTCGAGATATTTCTTCTTCTTGTTGTTCTTCTTCTGCACAGCTAAGCTGGAAGTGGCATTTGCAGCTCGCAATAGTGCAGAGTTATCTCAAAGAAAGGGGCCACGGTGTTTCTGTATCTCTATTATGTTGGTGCGGCTTCGGAACTTTTAAATATCTTGATATATCTTGAGAACTACGCATCTAATCAAAAAATATCATACAACGTAAAAAGTAGGAAACTTAATTCTCTACAAAAAAGGTCTCTTAACATTTTGCCATAGCTCGCTTCGTTTCCGAGATATTTGCAGATTTAGCTCAAGGGAAGGGGCCTGACGGACATATTCCGAGATATTTCTTCTTCTTGTTGTTCTTCTTCTGCACAGCTAAGCTGGAAGTGGCATTTGCGGCTCGCACTAGTGCAGAGTTATCTCAAAGAAAGGGGCCACGGTGTTTCTGTATCTCTATTATGTTGGTGCGGCTTCGGAACTTTTAAATATCTTGATATATCTTGAGAACTACGCATCTAATCAAAAAATATCATACAACATAAAAAGTAGGAAACTTAATTCTCTACAAAAAAGGTCTCTTAACATTTTCCCATAGCTGGCATCGTTTCCGAGATATTTGCAGATTTAGCTCAAGGGAAGGGGCCTGACGGACATATTCCGAGATATTTCTTCTTCTTGTTGTTCTTCTTCTGCACAGCTAAGCTGGAAGTGGCATTTACAGCTCGCTATAGTGCAAAGTTATCTCAAAGAAAGGGGCCACGGTGTTTCTGTATCTCTATTATGTTGGTGCGGCTTCGGAACTTTTAAATATCTTGATATATCTTGAGAACTACGCTTGTGGTCAAAAAATATCATAGAACATAAATTGTAGGAAACATAATTCCCTACAAAAAAGGTCTCTTAGCATTTTGCCATAGCTCGCTTCGTTTCCGAGATATTTGCAGATTTATCTGAAGGGAAAGGGCCTGACGGACATATTTCGAGATATTTCTTCTTCTTGTTGTTCTTCTTCTGCACAGCTATGCTGGGAGTGGCATTTGCAGCTCGCAATAGTGCAGAGTTATCTCAAAGAAAGGGGCCACGGTGTTTCTGTATCTCTATTATGTTGGTGCGGCTTCGGAACTTTTAAATATCTTGATATATCTCGAGAACTACGCATCTGATCAAAAAATATCATAGAACATAAAAAGTAGGAAACTTAATTCTCTACAAAAAAGGTCTCTTAACATTTTGCCATAGCTCGCTTCGTTTCCGAGATATTTGCACATTTATCTCAAGGGAAGGGGCCTAACGGACATATTTCGAGATATTTCTTCTTCTTGTTGTTCTTCTTCTGCACAGCTAAGCTGGAAGTGGCATTTGCGGCTCGCACTAGTGCAGAGTTATCTCAAAGAAAGGGGCCACGGTGTTTCTGTATCTCTATTATGTTGGTGCGGCTTCGGAACTTTTAAATATCTCGATATATCTCGAAAACTACGCTTCTGATCAAAAAATATCATAGAACATAAATTGTAGGAGACATAATTCTCTACAAAAAAGGTCTCTTAACATTTTGCCATAGCTCGCTTCGTTTCCGAGATATTTGCAGATATATCTCAAGGGAAGGGGCCTGACGGACATATTTCGAGATATTTCTTCTTCTTGTTGTTCTTCTTCTGCACAGCGAAGCTGGAAGTGGCATTTGCAGCTCGCAAGAGTGCAGAGTTATCTCAAAGAAAGGGGCCACGGTGTTTCTGTATCTCTATTATGTTGGTGCGGCTTCGGAACTTTTAAATATCTTGATATATCTCGAGAACTACGCATCTGATCAAAAAATATGATAGAACATAAAAAGTTGGAAACTTAATTCTCTACAAAAAAGGTCTCTTAACATTTTGCCATAGCTCGCTTCGTTTCCGAGATATTTGCAGATTTATCTCAAGGGAAGGGGCCTGTCGGACAGATTTCGAGATATTTCTTCTTCTTGTTGTTCTTCTTCTGCACAGCTAAGCTGGAAGTGACATTTGCAGCTCGCAATAGTGCAGAGTTATCTCAAAGAAAGGGGCCACGGTGTTTCTGTATCTCTATTATGTTGGTGCGGCTTCGGAACTTTTAATTATCTTGATATATCTCGAGAACTACGCATCTGATCAAAAAATATCATAGAACATAAAAAGTAGGAAACCTAATTCTCTACAAAAAAGGTCTCTTAACATTTGGCCATAGCTCGCTTCGTTTCCGAGATATTTGCAAATTTATCTCAAGGGAAGGGGCCTGACGGACATATTTCGAGATATTTCTTCTTCTTGTTGTTCTTCTTCTGCACAGCTAAGCTGGAAGTGGCATTTACAGCTCGCAATAGTGCAGAGTTATCTCAAAGAAAGGGGCCACGATGTTTCTGTATCTCTATTATGTTGGTGCGGCTTCGGAACTTTTAAATATCTTGATATATCTCGAGAACTACGCATCTGATCAAAAAATATCATAGAACATAAAAAGTAGGAAACTTAATTCTCTACAAAAAAGGTCTCTTAACATTTTGCCATAGCTCGCTTCGTTTCCGAGATATTTGCAGATTTATCTCAAGGGAAGGGGCCTGACGGACATATTTCGAGATATTTCTTCTTCTTGTTGTTCTTCTTCTGCACAGCTAACCTGGAAGTGGCATTTCCAGCTCGCAATAGTGCAGAGTTATCTCAAAGAAAGGGGCCACGGTGTTTCTGTATCTCTATTATGTTGGTGCGGCTTCGGAACTTTTAAATATCTGGATATATCTCGAGAACTACGCATCTGATCAAAAAATATCATAGAACATAAAAAGTAGGAAACTTAATTCTCTACAAAAAAGGTCTCTTAACATTTTGCCATAGCTCGCTTCGTTTCCGAGATATTTGCACATTTATCTCAAGGGAAGGGGCCTAACGGACATATTTCGAGATATTTCTTCTTCTTGTTGTTCTTCTTCTGCACAGCTAAGCTGGAAGTGGCATTTGCGGCTCGCACTAGTGCAGAGTTATCTCAAAGAAAGGGGCCACGGTGTTTCTGTATCTCTATTATGTTGGTGCGGCTTCGGAACTTTTAAATATCTCGATATATCTCGAAAACTACGCTTCTGATCAAAAAATATCATAGAACATAAATTGTAGGAAACATAATTCTCTACAAAAAAGGTCTCTTAACATTTTGCCATAGCTCGCTTCGTTTCCGAGATATTTGCAGATATATCTCAAGGGAAGGGGCCTGACGGACATATTTCGAGATATTTCTTCTTCTTGTTGTTCTTCTTCTGCACAGCGAAGCTGGAAGAGGCATTTGCAGCTCGCAAGAGTGCAGAGTTATCTCAAAGAAAGGGGCCACGGTGTTTCTGTATCTCTATTA
This sequence comes from Osmia lignaria lignaria, assembly GCF_051020975.1. NCBI lineage: Eukaryota > Metazoa > Arthropoda > Insecta > Hymenoptera > Megachilidae > Osmia > Osmia lignaria. The sequence goes on along the minus strand of NW_027478161.1, from coordinate 26,031,142 downwards.
TGTTGGTGCGGCTTCGGAACTTTTAAATATCTTGATATATCTCGAGAACTACGCATCTGATCAAAAAATATGATAGAACATAAAAAGTAGGAAACTTAATTCTCTACAAAAAAGGTCTCTTAACATTTTGCCATAGCTCGCTTCGTTTCCGAGATATTTGCAGATTTATCTCAAGGGAAGGGGCCTGTCGGACAGATTTCGAGATATTTCTTCTTCTTGTTGTTCTTCTTCTGCACAGCTAAGCTGGAAGTGACATTTGCAGCTCGCAATAGTGCAGAGTTATCTCAAAGAAAGGGGCCACGGTGTTTCTGTATCTCTATTATGTTGGTGCGGCTTCGGAACTTTTAATTATCTTGATATATCTCGAGAACTACGCATCTGATCAAAAAATATCATAGAACATAAAAAGTAGGAAACCTAATTCTCTACAAAAAAGGTCTCTTAACATTTGGCCATAGCTCGCTTCGTTTCCGAGATATTTGCAAATTTATCTCAAGGGAAGGGGCCTGACGGACATATTTCGAGATATTTCTTCTTCTTGTTGTTCTTCTTCTGCACAGCTAAGCTGGAAGTGGCATTTACAGCTCGCAATAGTGCAGAGTTATCTCAAAGAAAGGGGCCACGATGTTTCTGTATCTCTATTATGTTGGTGCGGCTTCGGAACTTTTAAATATCTTGATATATCTCGAGAACTACGCATCTGATCAAAAAATATCATAGAACATAAAAAGTAGGAAACTTAATTCTCTACAAAAAAGGTCTCTTAACATTTTGCCATAGCTCGCTTCGTTTCCGAGATATTTGCAGATTTATCTCAAGGGAAGGGGCCTGACGGACATATTTCGAGATATTTCTTCTTCTTGTTGTTCTTCTTCTGCACAGCTAACCTGGAAGTGGCATTTCCAGCTCGCAATAGTGCAGAGTTATCTCAAAGAAAGGGGCCACGGTGTTTCTGTATCTCTATTATGTTGGTGCGGCTTCGGAACTTTTAAATATCTGGATATATCTCGAGAACTACGCATCTGATCAAAAAATATCATAGAACATAAAAAGTAGGAAACTTAATTCTCTACAAAAAAGGTCTCTTAACATTTTGCCATAGCTCGCTTCGTTTCCGAGATATTTGCACATTTATCTCAAGGGAAGGGGCCTAACGGACATATTTCGAGATATTTCTTCTTCTTGTTGTTCTTCTTCTGCACAGCTAAGCTGGAAGTGGCATTTGCGGCTCGCACTAGTGCAGAGTTATCTCAAAGAAAGGGGCCACGGTGTTTCTGTATCTCTATTATGTTGGTGCGGCTTCGGAACTTTTAAATATCTCGATATATCTCGAAAACTACGCTTCTGATCAAAAAATATCATAGAACATAAATTGTAGGAAACATAATTCTCTACAAAAAAGGTCTCTTAACATTTTGCCATAGCTCGCTTCGTTTCCGAGATATTTGCAGATATATCTCAAGGGAAGGGACCTGACGGACATATTTCGAGATATTTCTTCTTCTTGTTGTTCTTCCTCTGCACAGCTAAGCTGGAAGTGGCATTTGCAGCTCGCAATAGTGCAGAGTTATCTCAAAGAAAGGGGCCACGGTGTTTCTGTATCTCTATTATGTTGGTGCGGCTTCGGAACTTTTAAATATCTTGATATACCTCGAGAACTACGCTTCTGATCAAAAAATATCATAGAGCATAAATTGTAGGAACCATAATTCTCTACAAAAGAGGTCTCTTAACATTTTGCCATAGCTCGCTTCGTTTCCGAGATATTTGCAGATTTATCTCAAGGGAAGGGGCCTGACGGACATATTTCGAGATATTTCTTCTTCTTGTTGTTCTTCTTCTGCACAGCTAAGCTGGAAGTGGCATTTGCAGCTCGCAATAGTGCAGAGTTATCTCAAAGAAAGGGGCCACGGTGTTTCTGTATCTCTATTATGTTGGTGCGGCTTCGGAACTTTTAAATATCTCGATGTATCTCGAAAACTACGCTTCTGATCAAAAAATATCATAGAACATAAATTGTAGGAAACATAATTCTCTACAAAAAATGTCTCTTAACATTTTGCCATAGCTCGCTTCGTTTCCGAGATATTTGCAGATTCAGCTCAAAGGAACTGGCCTGACGGACATATTTCGAGATATTTCTTCTTCTTGTTGTTCTTCCTCTGCACAGCTAAGCTGGAAGTGGCATTTGCAGCTCGCAATAGTGCAGAGTTATCTCAAAGAAAGGGGCCACGGTGTTTCTGTATCTCTATTATGTTGGTGCGGCTTCGGAACTTTTAAATATCTTAATATATCTCGAGAACTACGCATCTGATCAAAAAATATCATAGAACATAAAAAGTAGGAAACTTAATTCTCTACAAAAAAGGTCTCTTCACATTTTGCCATAGCTCGCTTCGTTTCCGAGATATTTGCAGATTTATCTCAAGGGAAGGGGCCTGACGGACATATTTCGAGATATTTCTTCTTCTTGTTGTTCTTCTTCTGCACAGCTAAGCTGGAAGTGGCATTTGCGGCTCGCACTAGTGCAGAGTTATCTCAAAGAAAGGGGCCACGGTGTTTCTGTATCTCTATTATGTTGGTGCGGCTTCGGAACTTTTAAATATCTCGATATATCTCGAAAACTACGCTTCTGATCAAAAAATATCGTAGAGCATAAATTGTAGGAAACAGAATTCTCTACAAAAAAGGTCTCTTAACATTTTGCCATAGCTCGCTTCGTTTCCGAGATATTTGCAGATATATCTCAAGGGAAGGGGCCTGACGGACATATTTCGAGATATTTCTTCTTCTTGTTGTTCTTCTTCTGCACAGCTAAGCTGGAAGTGGCATTTGCGGCTCGCACTAGTGCAGAGTTATCTCAAAGAAAGGGGCCACGGTGTTTCTGTATCTCTATTATGTTGGTGCGGCTTCGGAACTTTTAAATATCTCGATGTGTCTCGAAAACTACGCTTCTGATCAAAAAATATCATACAACATAAATTGTAGGAAACATAATTCTCTACAAAAAAGGTCTCTTAACATTTTGCCATAGCTCGCTTCGTTTCCGAGATATTTGCAGATATATCTCAAGGGAAGGGGCCTGCCGGACATATTTCGAGATATTTCTTCTTCTTGTTGTTCTTCTTCTGCACAGCTAAGCTGGAAGTGGCATTTACAGCTCGCAATAGTGCAGAGTTATCTCAAAGAAAGGGGCCACGGTGTTTCTGTATCTCTATTATGTTGGTGCGGCTTCGGAACTTTTAAATATCTCGATGTATCTCGAAAACTACGCTTCTGATCAAAAAATATCATAGAACATAAATTGTAGGAAACATAATTCTCTACAAAAAATGTCTCTTAACATTTTGCCATAGCTCGCTTCGTTTCCGAGATATTTGCAGATTCAGCTCAAAGGAACTGGCCTGACGGACATATTTCGAGATATTTCTTCTTCTTGTTGTTCTTCCTCTGCACAGCTAAGCTGGAAGTGGCATTTGCAGCTCGCAATAGTGCAGAGTTATCTCAAAGAAAGGGGCCACGGTGTTTCTGTATCTCTATTATGTTGGTGCGGCTTCGGAACTTTTAAATATCTTAATATATCTCGATAACTACGCATCTGATCAAAAAATATCATAGAACATAAAAAGTAGGAAACTTAATTCTCTACAAAAAAGGTCTCTTCACATTTTGCCATAGCTCGCTTCGTTTCCGAGATATTTGCAGATTTATCTCAAGGGAAGGGGCCTGACGGACATATTTCGAGATATTTCTTCTTCTTGTTGTTCTTCTTCTGCACAGCTAAGCTGGAAGTGGCATTTGCGGCTCGCACTAGTGCAGAGTTATCTCAAAGAAAGGGGCCACGGTGTTTCTGTATCTCTATTATGTTGGTGCGGCTTCGGAACTTTTAAATATCTCGATATATCTCGAAAACTACGCTTCTGATCAAAAAATATCGTAGAGCATAAATTGTAGGAAACAGAATTCTCTACAAAAAAGGTCTCTTAACATTTTGCCATAGCTCGCTTCGTTTCCGAGATATTTGCAGATATATCTCAAGGGAAGGGGCCTGACGGACATATTTCGAGATATTTCTTCTTCTTGTTGTTCTTCTTCTGCACAGCTAAGCTGGAAGTGGCATTTGCGGCTCGCACTAGTGCAGAGTTATCTCAAAGAAAGGGGCCACGGTGTTTCTGTATCTCTATTATGTTGGTGCGGCTTCGGAACTTTTAAATATCTCGATGTATCTCGAAAACTACGCTTCTGATCAAAAAATATCATAGAACATAAATTGTAGGAAACATAATGCTCTACAAAAAAGGTCTCTGAACATTTTGCCATAGCTCGCTTCGTTTCCGAGATATTTGCAGATATATCTCAAGGGAAGGGGCCTGACGGACATATTTCGAGATATTTCTTCTTCTTGTTGTTCTTCTTCTGCACAGCTAAGCTGGAGGTGGCATTTACAGCTCGCAATAGTGCAGAGTTATCTCAAAGAAAGGGGCCACGGTGTTTCTGTATCTCTATTATGTTGGTGCGGCTTCCGAACTTTTAAATATCTTGATATATCTCGAGAACTACGCATCTGATCAAAAAATATCATGGAAGATAAAAAGTAGGAAACAGAATTCTCTACAAAAAAGGTCTCTTAACATTTTGCCATAGCTCGCTTCGTTTCCGAGATATTTGCAGATATATCTCAAGGGAAGGGGCCTGACGGACATATTTCGAGATATTTCTTCTTCTTGTTGTTCTTCTTCTGCACAGCTAAGCTGGAAGTGGCATTTGCGGCTCGCACTAGTGCAGAGTTATCTCAAAGAAAGGGGCCACGGTGTTTCTGTATCTCTATTATGTTGGTGCGGCTTCGGAACTTTTAAATATCTCGATGTATCTCGAAAACTACGCTTCTGATCAAAAAATATCATAGAACATAAATTGTAGGAAACATAATGCTCTACAAAAAAGGTCTCTGAACATTTTGCCATAGCTCGCTTCGTTTCCGAGATATTTGCAGATATATCTCAAGGGAAGGGGCCTGACGGACATATTTCGAGATATTTCTTCTTCTTGTTGTTCTTCTTCTGCACAGCTAAGCTGGAGGTGGCATTTACAGCTCGCAATAGTGCAGAGTTATCTCAAAGAAAGGGGCCACGGTGTTTCTGTATCTCTATTATGTTGGTGCGGCTTCGGAACTTTTAAATATCTTGATATATCTCGAGAACTACGCATCTGATCAAAAAATATCATGGAAGATAAAAAGTAGGAAACTTAATTCTCTACAAAAAAGGTCTCATAACATTTTGCCATAGCTCGCTTCGTTTCCGAGATATTTGCAGATTTATCTCAAGGGAAGGGGCCTGACGGACATATTTCGAGATATTTCTTCTTCTTGTTGTTCTTCTTCTGCACAGCTAAGCTGGAAGTGGCATTTGCGGCTCGCACTAGTGCAGAGTTATCTCAAAGAAAGGGGCCACGGTGTTTCTGTATCTCTATTATGTTGGTGCGGCTTCGGAACTTTTAAATATCCCGATGTATCTCGAAAACTACGCTTCTGATCAAAAAATATCATAGAAATTAAATTGTAGGAAACATAATTCTCTACAAAAAAGGTCTCTTAACATTTTGCCATAGCTCGCTTCGTTTCCGAGATATTTGCAGATATATCTCAAGGGAAGGGGCCTGACGGACATATTTCGAGATATTTATTCTTCTTGTTGTTCTTCTTCTGCACAGCTAAGCTGGAAGTGGCATTTACAGCTAGCAATAGTGCAGAGTTATCTCAAAGAAAGGGGCCACGGTGTTTCTGTATCTCTATTATGTTGGTGCGGCTTCGGAACTTTTAAATATCTTGATATATCTCGAGAACTACGCATTTAATCAAAAAATATCATAGAACATAAAAAGTAGGAAACTTAATTCTCTACAAAAAAGGTCTCTTAACATTTTGCCATAGCTCGCTTCGTTTCCGAGATATTTGCAGATGTATCTCAAGGGAAGGGGCCTGACGGACATATTTCGAGATATTTCTTCTTCTTGTTGTTCTTCTTCTGCACAGCTAAGCTGGAAGTGGCATTTGCGGCTCGCACTAGTGCAGAGTTATCTCAAAGAAAGGGGCCACGGTGTTTCTGTATCTCTATTATGTTGGTGCGGCTTCGGAACTTTTAAATATCTTGATATATCTCGAGAACTACGCATCTGATCAAAAAATATCATAGAACATAAAAAGTAGGAAACTTAATTCTCTACAAAAAAGGTCTCTTAACATTTTGCCATAGCTCGCTTCGTTTCCGAGATATTTGCAGATTTATCTCAAGGGAAGGGGCCTGACGGACATATTTCGAGATATTTCTTCTTCTTGTTGTTCTTCTTCTGCACAGCTAAGCTGGAAGTGGCATTTGCGGCTCGCACTAGTGCAGAGTTATCTCAAAGAAAGGGGCCACGGTGTTTCTGTATCCCTATTATGTTGGTGCGGCTTCGGAACTTTTAAATATCTCGATGTATCTCGAAAACTACGCTTCTGATCAAAAAATATCATAGAACATAAATTGTAGGAAACATAATTCTCTACAAAAAAGGTCTCTTAACATTTTGCCATAGCTCGCTTCGTTTCCGAGATATTTGCAGATATATCTCAAGGGAAGGGGCCTGACGGACATATTTCGAGATATTTCTTCTTCTTGTTGTTCTTCTTCTGCACAGCTAAGCTGGAAGTGGCATTTGCGGCTCGCACTAGTGCAGAGTTATCTCAAAGAAAGGGGCCACGCTGTTTCTGTATCTCTATTATGTTGGTGCGGCTTCGGAACTTTTAAATATCTCGATGTATCTCGAAAACTACGCTTCTGATCAAAAAATATCATAGAACATAAATTGTAGGAAACATAATTCTCTATAAAAAACGTCTCTTAACATTTTGCCATAGCTCGCTTCGTTTCCGAGATATTTGCAGATTCATCTCAAAGGAACTGGCCTGACGGACATATTTCGAGATATTTCTTCTTCTTGTTGTTCTTCCTCTGCACAGCTAAGCTGGAAGTGGCATTTGCAGCTCGCAATAGTGCAGAGTTATCTCAAAGAAAGGGGCCACGGCGTTTCTGTATCTCTATTATGTTGGTGCGGCTTCGGAACTTTTAAATATCCTGATATATCTCGAGAACTACGCATCTGATCAAAAAATACCATAGAAGATAAAAAGTAGGAAACTTAATTCTCTACAAAAAAGGTCTCTTAACATTTTGCCATAGCTCGCTTCGTTTCCGAGATATTTGCAGATTTATCTCAAGGGAAGGGGCCTGACGGACATATTTCGAGATATTTCTTCTTCTTGTTGTTCTTCTTCTGCACAGCTAAGCTGGAAGTGGCATTTGCGGCTCGCACTAGTGCAGAGTTATCTCAAAGAAAGGGGCCACGGTGTTTCTGTATCTCTATTATGTTGGTGCGGCTTCGGAACTTTTAAATATCTCGATGTATCTCGAAAACTACGCTTCTGATCAAAAAATATCATAGAGCATAAATTGTAGGAAACATAATTCTCTACAAAAAAGGTCTCTTAACATTTTGCCATAGCTCGCTTCGTTTCCGAGATATTTGCAGATATATCTCAAGGGAAGGGGCCTGACGGACATATTTCGAGATATTTCTTCTTCTTGTTGTTCTTCTTCTGCACAGCTAAGCTGGAAGTGGCATTTACAGCTGGCAATAGTGCAGAGTTATCTCAAAGAAAGGGGCCACGGTGTTTCTGTATCTCTATTATGTTGGTGCGGCTTCGGAACTTTTAAATATCTTGATATATCTCGAGAACTACGCATCTGATCAAAAAATATCATAGAATATAAAAAGTAGGAAACTTAATTCTCTACAAAAAAGGTCTCTTAACATTTTGCCATAGCTCGCTTCGTTTCCGAGATATTTGCAGATGTATCTCAAGGGAAGGGGCCTGACGTACATATTTCGAGATACTTCTTCTTCTTGTTGTTCTTCTTCTGCACAGCTAAGCTGGAAGTGGCATTTGCGGCTCGCACTAGTGCAGAGTTATCTCAAAGAAAGGGGCCACGGTGTTTCTGTATCCCTATTATGTTGGTGCGGCTTCGGAACTTTTAAATATCTCGATATATCTCGAAAACTACGCTTCTGATCAAAAAATATCATAGAACGTAAATTGTAGGAAACATAATTCTCTACAAAAAATGTCTCTTAACATTTTGCCATAGCTCGCTTCGTTTCCGAGATATTTGCAGATTCAGCTCAAAGGAACTGGCCTGACGGACATATTTCGAGATATTTCTTCTTCTTGATGTTCTTCCTCTGCACAGCTAAGCTGGAAGTGGCATTTGCAGCTCGCAATAGTGCAGAGTTATCTCAAAGAAAGGGGCCACGGTGTTTCTGTATCTCTATTATGTTGGTGCGGCTTCGGAACTTTTAAATATCTTGATATATCTCGAGAACTACGCATCTGCTCAAAAAATATCATAGAACATAAAAAGTAGGAAATTTAATTCTCTACAAAAAAGGTCTCTGAACATTTTGCCATAGCTCGCTTCGTTTCCGAGATATTTGCAGATATATCTCAAGGGAAGGGGCCTGACGGACATATTTCGAGATATTTCTTCTTCTTGTTGTTCTTCTTCTGCACAGCTAAGCTGGAGGTGGCATTTACAGCTCGCAATAGTGCAGAGTTATCTCAAAGAAAGGGGCCACGGTGTTTCTGTATCTCTATTATGTTGGTGCGGCTTCGGAACTTTTAAATATCTTGATATATCTCGAGAACTACGCATCTGATCAAAAAATATCATGGAAGATAAAAAGTAGGAAACTTAATTCTCTACAAAAAAGGTCTCTTAACATTTTGCCATAGCTCGCTTCGTTTCCGAGATATTTGCAGATTTATCTCAAGGGAAGGGGCCTGACGGACATATTTCGAGATATTTCTTCTTCTTGTTGTTCTTCTTCTGCACAGCTAAGCTGGAAGTGGCATTTGCGGCTCGCACTAGTGCAGAGTTATCTCAAAGAAAGGGGCCACGGTGTTTCTGTATCTCTATTATGTTGGTGCGGCTTCGGAACTTTTAAATATCCCGATGTATCTCGAAAACTACGCTTCTGATCAAAAAATATCATAGAAATTAAATTGTAGGAAACATAATTCTCTACAAAAAAGGTCTCTTAACATTTTGCCATAGCTCGCTTCGTTTCCGAGATATTTGCAGATATATCTCAAGGGAAGGGGCCTGACGGACATATTTCGAGATATTTATTCTTCTTGTTGTTCTTCTTCTGCACAGCTAAGCTGGAAGTGGCATTTACAGCTCGCAATAGTGCAGAGTTATCTCAAAGAAAGGGGCCACGGTGTTTCTGTATCTCTATTATGTTGGTGCGGCTTCGGAACTTTTAAATATCTTGATATATCTCGAGAACTACGCATTTAATCAAAAAATATCATAGAACATAAAAAGTAGGAAACTTAATTCTCTACAAAAAAGGTCTCTTAACATTTTGCCATAGCTCGCTTCGTTTCCGAGATATTTGCAGATGTATCTCAAGGGAAGGGGCCTGACGGACATATTTCGAGATATTTCTTCTTCTTGTTGTTCTTCTTCTGCACAGCTAAGCTGGAAGTGGCATTTGCGGCTCGCACTAGTGCAGAGTTATCTCAAAGAAAGGGGCCACGGTGTTTCTGTATCTCTATTATGTTGGTGCGGCTTCGGAACTTTTAAATATCTTGATATATCTCGAGAACTACGCATCTGATCAAAAAATATCATAGAACATAAAAAGTAGGAAACTTAATTCTCTACAAAAAAGGTCTCTTAACATTTTGCCATAGCTCGCTTCGTTTCCGAGATATTTGCAGATTTATCTCAAGGGAAGGGGCCTGACGGACATATTTCGAGATATTTCTTCTTCTTGTTGTTCTTCTTCTGCACAGCTAAGCTGGAAGTGGCATTTGCGGCTCGCACTAGTGCAGAGTTATCTCAAAGAAAGGGGCCACGGTGTTTCTGTATCTCTATTATGTTGGTGCGGCTTCGGAACTTTTAAATATCTTGATATATCTCGAGAACTACGCATCTGATCAAAAAATATCATAGAAGATAAAAAGTAGGAAGCTTAATTCTCTACAAAAAAGGTCTCTTAACATTTTGCCATAGCTCGCTTCGTTTCCGAGATATTTGCAGATTTATCTCAAGGGAAGGGGCCTGACGGACATATTTCGAGATATTTCTTCTTCTTGTTGTTCTTCTTCTGCACAGCTAAGCTGGAAGTGGCATTTGCGGCTCGCACTAGTGCAGAGTTATCTCAAAGAAAGGGGCCACGGTGTTTCTGTATCCCTATTATGTTGGTGCGGCTTCGGAACTTTTAAATATCTCGATGTATCTCGAAAACTACGCTTCTGATCAAAAAATATCATAGAACACAAATTGTAGGAAACATAATTCTCTACAAAAAAGGTCTCTTAACATTTTGCCATAGCTCGCTTCGTTTCCGAGATATTTGCAGATATATCTCAAGGGAAGGGGCCTGACGGACATATTTCGAGATATTTCTTCTTCTTGTTGTTCTTCTTCTGCACAGCTAAGCTGGAAGTGGCATTTGCGGCTCGCACTAGTGCAGAGTTATCTCAAAGAAAGGGGCCACGCTGTTTCTGTATCTCTATTATGTTGGTGCGGCTTCGGAACTTTTAAATATCTCGATGTATCTCGAAAACTACGCTTCTGATCAAAAAATATCATAGAACATAAATTGTAGGAAACATAATTCTCTATAAAAAACGTCTCTTAACATTTTGCCATAGCTCGCTTCGTTTCCGAGATATTTGCAGATTCATCTCAAAGGAACTGGCCTGACGGACATATTTCGAGATATTTCTTCTTCTTGTTGTTCTTCCTCTGCACAGCTAAGCTGGAAGTGGCATTTGCAGCTCGCAATAGTGCAGAGTTATCTCAAAGAAAGGGGCCACGGCGTTTCTGTATCTCTATTATGTTGGTGCGGCTTCGGAACTTTTAAATATCTTGATATATCTCGAGAACTACGCATCTGATCAAAAAATACCATAGAAGATAAAAAGTAGGAAACTTAATTCTCTACAAAAAAGGTCTCTTAACATTTTGCCATAGCTCGCTTCGTTTCCGAGATATTTGCAGATTTATCTCAAGGGAAGGGGCCTGACGGACATATTTCGAGATATTTCTTCTTCTTGTTGTTCTTCTTCTGCACAGCTAAGCTGGAAGTGGCATTTGCGGCTCGCACTAGTGCAGAGTTATCTCAAAGAAAGGGGCCACGGTGTTTCTGTATCTCTATTATGTTGGTGCGGCTTCGGAACTTTTAAATATCTCGATGTATCTCGAAAACTACGCTTCTGATCAAAAAATATCATAGAGCATAAATTGTAGGAAACATAATTCTCTACAAAAAAGGTCTCTTAACATTTTGCCATAGCTCGCTTCGTTTCCGAGATATTTGCAGATATATCTCAAGGGAAGGGGCCTGACGGACATATTTCGAGATATTTCTTCTTCTTGTTGTTCTTCTTCTGCACAGCTAAGCTGGAAGTGGCATTTACAGCTCGCAATAGTGCAGAGTTATCTCAAAGAAAGGGGCCACGGTGTTTCTGTATCTCTATTATGTTGGTGCGGCTTCGGAACTTTTAAATATCTTGATATATCTCGAGAACTACGCATCTGATCAAAAAATATCATAGAATATAAAAAGTAGGAAACTTAATTCTCTACAAAAAAGGTCTCTTAACATTTTGCCATAGCTCGCTTCGTTTCCGAGATATTTGCAGATGTATCTCAAGGGAAGGGGCCTGACGTACATATTTCGAGATACTTCTTCTTCTTGTTGTTCTTCTTCTGCACAGCTAAGCTGGAAGTGGCATTTGCGGCTCGCACTAGTGCAGAGTTATCTCAAAGAAAGGGGCCACGGTGTTTCTGTATCCCTATTATGTTGGTGCGGCTTCGGAACTTTTAAATATCTCGATATATCTCGAAAACTACGCTTCTGATCAAAAAATATCATAGAACATAAATTGTAGGAAACATAATTCTCTACAAAAAATGTCTCTTAACATTTTGCCATAGCTCGCTTCGTTTCCGAGATATTTGCAGATTCAGCTCAAAGGAACTGGCCTGACGGACATATTTCGAGATATTTCTTCTTCTTGATGTTCTTCCTCTGCACAGCTAAGCTGGAAGTGGCATTTGCAGCTCGCAATAGTGCAGAGTTATCTCAAAGAAAGGGGCCACGGTGTTTCTGTATCTCTATTATGTTGGTGCGGCTTCGGAACTTTTAAATATCTTGATATATCTCGAGAACTACGCATCTGCTCAAAAAATATCATAGAACATAAAAAGTAGGAAATTTAATTCTCTACACAAAAGGTCTCTTAACATTTTGCCATAGCTCGCTTCGTTTCCGAGATATTTGCAGATTTATCTCAAGGGAAGGGGCCTGACGGACATATTTCGAGATATTTCTTCTTCTTGTTGTTCTTCTTCTGCACAGCTAAGCTGGAAGTGGCATTTGCGGCTCGCACTAGTGCAGAGTTATCTCAAAGAAAGGGGCCACGGTGTTTCTGTATCTCTATTATGTTGGTGCGGCTTCGGAACTTTTAAATATCTCGATATATCTCGAAAACTACGCTTCTGATCAAAAAATATCATAGAGCATAAATTGTAGGAAACAGAATTCTCTACAAAAAAGGTCTCTTAACATTTTGCCATAGCTCGCTTCGTTTCCGAGATATTTGCAGATATATCTCAAGGGAAGGGGCCTGACGGACATATTTCGAGATATTTCTTCTTCTTGTTGTTCTTCTTCTGCACAGCTAAGCTGGAAGTGGCATTTGCGGCTCGCACTAGTGCAGAGTTATCTCAAAGAAAGGGGCCACGGTGTTTCTGTATCTCTATTATGTTGGTGCGGCTTCGGAACTTTTAAATATCTCGATGTATCTCGAAAACTACGCTTCTGATCAAAAAATATCATAGAATATAAATTGTAGGAAACATAATTCTCTACAAAAAAGGTCTCTTAAGATTTTGCCATAGCTCGCTTCGTTTCCGAGATATTTGCAGATATATCTCAAGGGAAGGGGCCTGACGGACATATTTCGAGATATTTCTTCTTCTTGTTGTTCTTCTTCTGCACAGCTAAGCTGGAAGTGGCATTTACAGCTCGCAATAGTGCAGAGTTATCTCAAAGAAAGGGGCCACGGTGTTTCTGTATCTCTATTATGTTGGTGCGGCTTCGGAACTTTTAAATATCTTGATATATCTCGAGAACTACGCATCTGATCAAAAAATATCATAGAAGATAAAAAGTAGGAAACTTAATTCTCTACAAAAAAGGTCTCTTAACATTTTGCCATAGCTCGCTTCGTTTCCGAGATATTTGCAGATTTATCTCAAGGGAAGGGGCCTGACCGACATATTTCGAGATATTTCTTCTTCTTGTTGTTCTTCTTCTGCACAGCTAAGCTGGAAGTGGCATTTGCGGCTCGCACTAGTGCAGAGTTATCTCAAAGAAAGGGGCCACGGTATTTCTGTATCCCTATTATGTTGGTGCGGCTTCGGAACTTTTAAATATCTCGATATATCTCGAAAACTACGCTTCTGATCAAAAAATATCATAGAACATAAATTGTAGGAAACATAATTCTCTACAAAAAAGGTCTCTTAACATTTTGTCATAGCTCGCTTCGTTTCCGAGATATTTGCAGATATATCTCAAGGGAAGGGGCCTGACGGACATATTTCGAGATATTCCTTCTTCTTGTTGTTCTTCTTCTGCACAGCTAAACTGGAAGTGGCATTTCCAGCTCGCAATAGTGCAGAGTTATCTCAAAGAGAGGGGCCACGGTGTTTCTGTATCTCTATTATGTTGGTGCGGCTTCGGAACTTTTAAATATCTTGATATATCTCGAGAACTACGCATCTGATCAAAAAATATCATAGAAGATAAAAAGTAGGAAACTTAATTCTCTACAAAAAAGGTCTCTTAACATTTTGCCATAGCTCGCTTCGTTTCCGAGATATTTGCAGATTTATCTCAAGGGAAGGGGCCTGACGGACATATTTCGAGATATTTCTTCTTCTTGTTGTTCTTCTTCTGCACAGCTAAGCTGGAAGTGGCATTTGCGGCTGGCACTAGTGCAGAGTTATCTCAAAGAAAGGGGCCACGGTGTTTCTGTATCCCTATTATGTTGGTGCGGCTTCTGAACTTTTAAATATCTCGATATATCTCGAAAACTACGCTTCTGACCAAAAAATATCATAGAACATAAATTGTAGGAAACATAATTCTCTACAAAAAACGTCTCTTAACATTTTGCCATAGCTCGCTTCGTTTCCGAGATATTTGCAGATTCAGCTCAAAGGAACTGGCCTGACGGACATATTTCGAGATATTTCTTCTTCTTGTTGTTCTTCCTCTGCACAGCTAAGCTGGAAGTGGCATTTGCGGCTCGCACTAGTGCAGAGTTATCTCAAAGAAAGGGGCCACGGTGTTTCTGTATCCCTATTATGTTGGTGCGGCTTCGGAACTTTTAAATATATCGATATATCTCGAAAACTACGCTTCTGATCAAAAAATATCATAGAACATAAATTGTAGGAAACATAATTCTCTACAAAAAACGTCTCTTAACATTTTGCCATAGCTCGCTTCGTTTCCGAGATATTTGCCGATTCAGCTCAAAGGAACTGGCCTGACGGACATATTTCGAGATATTTCTTCTTCTTGTTGTTCTTCCTCTGCACAGCTAAGCTGGAAGTGGCATTTGCAGCTCGCAATAGTGCAGAGTTATCTCAAAGAAAGGGGCCACGGTGTTTCTGTGTCCCTATTATGTTGGTGCGGCTTCTGAACTTTTAAATATCTCGATATATCTCGAAAACTACGCTTCTGATCAAAAAATATCATAGAACGTAAATTGTAGGAAACATAATTCTCTACAAAAAACGTCTCTTAACATTTTGCCATAGCTCGCTTCGTTTCCGAGATATTTGCCGATTCAGCTCAAAGGAACTGGCCTGACGGACATATTTCGAGATATTTCTTCTTCTTGTTGTTCTTCCTCTGCACAGCTAAGCTGGAAGTGGCATTTGCAGCTCGCAATAGTGCAGAGTTATCTCAAAGAAAGGGGCCACGGTGTTTCTGTATCTCTATTATGTTGGTGCGGCTTCGGAACTTTTAAATATCTTGATATATCTCGAAAACTACGCTTCTGATCAAAAAATATCATACAACATAAATTGTAGGAAACATAATTCTCTACAAAAAAGGTCTCTTAACATTTTGCCATAGCTCGCTTGGTTTCCGAGATATTTGCAGATATATCTCAAGGGAAGGGGCCTGACGGACATATTTCGAGATATTTCTTCTTCTTGTTGTTCTTCTTCTGCACAGCTAAGCTGGAAGTGGCATTTACAGCTCGCAATAGTGCAGAGTTATCTCAAAGAAAGGGGCCACGGTGTTTCTGTATCTCTATTATGTTGGTGCGGCTTCGGAACTTTTAAATATCTTGATATATCTCGAGAACTACGCATCTGATCAAAAAATATCATAGAACATGAAAAGTAGGAAACTTAATTCTCTACAAAAGAGGTCTCTTAACAGTTTGCCATAGCTCGCTTAGTTTCCGAGATATTTGCAGATTTATCTCAAGGGAAGGGGCCTAACGGACATATTTCGAGATATTTCTTCTTCTTGTTGTTCTTCTTCTGCACAGCTAAACTGGAAGTGGCATTTCCAGCTCGCAATAGTGCAGAGTTATCTCAAAGAGAGGGGCCACGGTGTTTCTGTATCTCTATTATGTTGGTGCGGCTTCGGAATTTTTAAATATCTCGATATATCTCGAAAACTACGCTTCTGATCAAAAAATATCATAGAACATAAATTGTAGGAAACATAATTCTCTACAAAAAAGGTCTCTTAACATTTTGTCATAGCTCTCTTCGTTTCCGAGATATTTGCAGATATATCTCAAGGGAAGGGGCCTGACGGACATATTTCGAGATATTTCTTCTTCTTGTTGTTCTTCTTCTGCACAGCTAAGCTGGAAGTGGCATTTGCGGCTCGCACTAGTGCAGAGTTATCTCAAAGAAAGGGGCCACGGTGTTTCTGTATCCCTATTATGTTGGTGCGGCTTCGGAACTTTTAAATATCTCGATATATCTCGAAAACTACGCTTCTGATCAAAAAATATCATAGAACTTAAATTGTAGGAAACATAATTCTCTACAAAAAACGTCTCTTAAGATTTTGCCATAGCTCGCTTCGTTTCCGAGATATTTGCCGATTCAGCTCAAAGGAACTGGCCTGACGGACATATTTCGAGATATTTCTTCTTCTTGTTGTTCTTCCTCTGCACAGCTAAGCTGGAAGTGGCATTTGCAGCTCGCAATAGTGCAGAGTTATCTCAAAGAAAGGGGCCACGGTGTTTCTGTATCTCTATTATGTTGGTGCGGCTTCGGAACTTTTAAATATCTTGATATATCTCGAGAACTACGCATCTGATCAAAAAATATCATAGAACATAAAAAGTAGGAAACTTAATTCTCTACAAAAAAGGTCTCTTAACATTTTGCCATAGCTCGCTTCGTTTCCGAGATATTTGCAGATTTATCTCAAGGGAAGGGGCCTGACGGACATATTTCGAGATATTTCTTCTTCTTGTTGTTCTTCTTCTGCACAGCTAAGCTGGAAGTGGCATTTGCGGCTCGCACTAGCGCAGAGTTATCTCAAAGAAAGGGGCCACGGTGTTTCTGTATCTCTATTATGTTGGTGCGGCTTCGGAACTTTTAAATATCTCGATATATCTCGAAAACTACGCTTCTGATCAAAAAATATCATAGAACATAAATTGTAGGAAACGTAATTCTCTACAAAAAAGGTCTCTTAACATTTTGCCATAGCTCGCTTCGTTACCGAGATATTTGCAGATATATCTCAAGGGAAGGGGCCTGACGGACATATTTCGAGATATTTCTTCTTCTTGTTGTTCTTCTTCTGCACAGCTAAGCTGGAAGTGGCATTTGCAGCTCGCAATAGTGCAGAGTTATCTCAAAGAAAGGGGCCACGGTGTTTCTGTATCTCTATTATGTTGGTGCGGCTTCGGAACTTTTAAATATCTTGATATATCTCGAGAACTACGCATCTGATCAAAAAATATCATAGAACATAAAAAGTAGGAAACTTAATTCTCTACAAAAAAGGTCTCTTAACATTTTGCCATAGCTCGCTTCGTTTCCGAGATATTTGCAGATTTATCTCAAGGGAAGGGGCCTGACGGACATATTTCGAGATATTTCTTCTTCTTGTTGTTCTTCTTCTGCACAGCTAAGCTGGAAGTGGCATTTGCGGCTCGCACTAGTGCAGAGTTATCTCAAAGAAAGGGGCCACGGTGTTTCTGTATCTCTATTATGTTGGTGCGGCTTCGGAATTTTTAAATATCTCGATATATCTCGAAAACTACGCTTCTGATCAAAAAATATCATAGAACATAAATTGTAGGAAACATAATTCTCTACAAAAAAGGTCTCTTAACATTTTGTCATATCTCGCTTCGTTTCCGAGATATTTGCAGATATATCTCAAGGGAAGGGGCCTGACGGACATATTTCGAGATATTTCTTCTTCTTGTTGTTCTTCTTCTGCACAGCTAAGCTGGAAGTGGCATTTGCGGCTCGCACTAGTGCAGAGTTATCTCAAAGAAAGGGGCCACGGTGTTTCTGTATCCCTATTATGTTGGTGCGGCTTCGGAACTTTTAAATATCTCGATATATCTCGAAAACTACGCTTCTGATCAAAAAATATCATAGAACTTAAATTGTAGGAAACATAATTCTCTACAAAAAACGTCTCTTAACATTTTGCCATAGCTCGCTTCGTTTCCGAGATATTTGCCGATTCAGCTCAAAGGAACTGGCCTGACGGACATATTTCGAGATATTTCTTCTTCTTGTTGTTCTTCCTCTGCACAGCTAAGCTGGAAGTGGCATTTGCAGCTCGCAATAGTGCAGAGTTATCTCAAAGAAAGGGGCCACGGTGTTTCTGTATCTCTATTATGTTGGTGCGGCTTCGGAACTTTTAAATATCTTGATATATCTCGAGAACTACGCATCTGATCAAAAAATATCATAGAACATAAAAAGTAGGAAACTTAATTCTCTACAAAAAAGGTCTCTTAACATTTTGCCATAGCTCGCTTCGTTTCCGAGATATTTGCAGATTTATCTCAAGGGAAGGGGCCTGACGGACCTATTTCGAGATATTTCTTCTTCTTGTTGTTCTTCTTCTGCACAGCTAAGCTGGAAGTGGCATTTGCGGCTCGCACTAGCGCAGAGTTATCTCAAAGAAAGGGGCCACGGTGTTTCTGTATCTCTATTATGTTGGTGCGGCTTCGGAACTTTTAAATATCTCGATATATCTCGAAAACTACGCTTCTGATCAAAAAATATCATAGAACATAAATTGTAGGAAACGTAATTCTCTACAAAAAAGGTCTCTTAACATTTTGCCATAGCTAGCTTCGTTTCCGAGATATTTGCAGATATATCTCAAGGGAAGGGGCCTGACGGACATATTTCGAGATATTTCTTCTTCTTGTTGTTCTTCTTCTGCACAGCTAAGCTGGAAGTGGCATTTACAGCTCGCAATAGTGCAGAGTTATCTCAAAGAAAGGGGCCACGGTGTTTCTGTATCTCTATTATGTTGGTGCGGCTTCGGAACTTTTAAATATCTTGATATATCTCGAGAACTACGCATCTGATCAAAAAATATCATAGAAGATAAAAAGTAGGAAACTTAATTCTCTACAAAAAAGGTCTCTTAACATTTTGCCATAGCTCGCTTCGTTTCCGAGATATTTGCAGATTTATCTCAAGGGAAGGGGCCTGACGGACATATTTCGAGATATTTCTTCTTCTTGTTGTTCTTCTTCTGCACAGCTAAGCTGGAAGTGGCATTTGCGGCTCGCACTAGTGCAGAGTTATCTCAAAGAAAGGGGCCACGGTGTTTCTGTATCTCTATTATGTTGGTGCGGCTTCGGAACTTTTAAATATCTCGATGTATCTCGAAAACTACGCTTCTGATCAAAAAATATCATAGAGCATAAATTGTAGGAAACATAATTCTCTACAAATAAGGTCTCTTAACATTTTGCCATAGCTCGCTTCGTTTCCGAGATATTTGCAGATTTATCTCAAGGGAAGGGGCCTGACGGACATATTTCGAGATATTTCTTCTTCTTGTTGTTCTTCTTCTGCACAGCTAAGCTGGAAGTGGCATTTGCGGCTCGCACTAGTGCAGAGTTATCTCAAAGAAAGGGGCCACGGTGTTTCTGTATCTCTATTATGTTGGTGCGGCTTCGGAACTTTTAAATATCTCGATATATCTCGAAAACTACGCTTCTGATCAAAAAATATCATAGAACATAAATTGTAGGAAACATAATTCTCTACAAAAAAGGTCTCTTAACATTTTGTCATAGCTCGCTTCGTTTCCGAGATATTTGCAGATATATCTCAAGGGAAGGGGCCTGACGGACATATTTCGAGATATTTCTTCTTCTTGTTGTTCTTCTTCTGCACAGCTAAGCTGGAAGTGGCATTTACAGCTCGCAATAGTGCAGAGTTATCTCAAAGAAAGGGGCCACGGTGTTTCTGTATCTCTATTATGTTGGTGCGGCTTCGGAACTTTTAAATATCTTGATATATCTCGAGAACTACGCATCTGATCAAAAAATATCATAGAACATAAAAAGTAGGAAACTTAATTCTCTACAAAAGAGGTCTCTTAACATTTTGCCATAGCTCGCTTCGTTTCCGAGATATTTGCAGATTTATCTCAAGGGAAGGGGCCTAACGGACATATTTCGAGAAAATACTTCTTCTTGTTGTTCTTCTTCTGCACAGCTAAACTGGAAGTGGCATTTCCAGCTCGCAATAGTGCAGAGTTATCTCAAAGAGAGGGGCCACGGTGTTTCTGTATCTCTATTATGTTGGTGCGGCTTCGGAACTTTTAAATATCTTGATATATCTCGAGAACTACGCATCTGATCAAAAAATATCATAGAACATAAAAAGTAGGAAACTTAATTCTCTACAAAAAAGGTCTCTTAACATTTTGCCATAGCTCGCTTCGTTTCCGAGATATTTGCAGATTTATCTCAAGGGAAGGGGCCTAACGGACATATTTCGAGATATTTCTTCTTCTTGTTGTTCTTCTTCTGCACAGCTAAGCTGGAAGTGGCATTTGCGGCTCGCACTAGTGCAGAGTTATCTCAAAGAAAGGGGCCACGGTGTTTCTGTATCTCTATTATGTTGGTGCGGTTTCGGAACTTTTAAATATCTTGATATATCTCGAGAACTACGCATCTGATCAAAAAATATCATAGAACATAAAAAGTAGGAAACTTAATTCTCTACAAA
Organism: Osmia lignaria lignaria; assembly: GCF_051020975.1. Taxonomy (NCBI): domain Eukaryota; kingdom Metazoa; phylum Arthropoda; class Insecta; order Hymenoptera; family Megachilidae; genus Osmia; species Osmia lignaria. The sequence goes on along the minus strand of NW_027478161.1, from coordinate 26,010,746 downwards.
TAAGGTCTCTTAACATTTTGCCATAGCTCGCTTCGTTTCCGAGATATTTGCAGATTTATCTCAAGGGAAGGGGCCTAACGGACATATTTCGAAATATTTCTTCTTCTTGTTGTTCTTCTTCTGCACAGCTAAACTGGAAGTGGCATTTCCAGCTCGCAATAGTGCAGAGTTATCTCAAAGAGAGGGGCCACGGTGTTTCTGTATCTCTATTATGTTGGTGCGGCTTCGGAACTTTTAAATATCTTGATATATCTCGAGAACTACGCATCTGATCAAAAAATATCATAGACGATAAAAAGTAGGAAACTTAATTCTCTACAAAAAAGGTCTCTTAACATTTTGCCATAGCTCGCTTCGATTCCGAGATATTTGCAGATTTATCTCAAGGGAAGGGGCCTGACGGACATATTTCGAGATATTTCTTCTTCTTGTTGTTCTTCTTCTGCACAGCTAAGCTGGAAGTGGCATTTGCGGCTCGCACTAGTGCAGAGTTATCTCAAAGAAAGGGGCCACGGTGTTTCTGTATCCCTATTATGTTGGTGCGGCTTCGGAACTTTTAAATATCTCGATATATCTCGAAAACTACGCGTCTGATCAAAAAATATCATAGAACATAAATTGTAGGAAACATAATTCTCTACAAAAAACGTCTCTTAACATTTTGCCATAGCTCGCTTCGTTTCCGAGATATTTGCCGATTCAGCTCAAAGGAACTGGCCTGACGGACATATTTCGAGATATTTCTTCTTCTTGTTGTTCTTCCTCTGCACAGCTAAGCTGGAAGTGGCATTTGCAGCTCGCAATAGTGCAGAGTTATCTCAAAGAAAGGGGCCACGGTGTTTCTGTATCTCTATTATGTTGGTGCGGCTTCGGAACTTTTAAATATCTCGATATATCTCGAAAACTACGCTTCTGATCAAAAAATATCATACGACGTAAATTGTAGGAAACATAATTCTCTACAAAAAACGTCTCTTAACATTTTGCCATAGCTCGCTTCGTTTCCGAGATATTTGCCGATTCAGCTCAAAGGAACTGGCCTGCCGGACATATTTCGAGATATTTCTTCTTCTTGATGTTCTTCTTCTGCACAGCTAAGCTGGAAGTGGCATTTGCAGCTCGCAGTAGTGCAGAGTTATCTCAAAGAAAGGGGCCACGGTGTTTCTGTATCTCTATTATGTTGGTGCGGCTTTGGAACTTTTAAATATCTCGATATATCTCGAAAACTACGCTTCTGATCAAAAAATATCATAGAACATAAATTATAGGAAACATAATTCTCTACAAAAAAGGTCTCTTAACATTTTGCCATAGCTCGCTTCGTTTCCGAGATATTTGCAGATATATCTCAAGGGAAGGGGCCTGACGGACATATTTCGAGATATTTCTTCTTCTTGTTGTTCTTCTTCTGCACAGCTAAGCTGGAAGTGGCATTTGCGGCTCGCACTAGTGCAGAGTTATCTCAAAGAAAGGGGCCACGGTGTTTCTGTATCCCTATTATGTTGGTGCGGCTTCGGAACTTTTAAATATCTCGATATATCTCGAAAACTACGCGTCTGATCAAAAAATATCATAGAACATAAATTGTAGGAAACATAATTCTCTACAAAAAACGTCTCTTAACATTTTGCCATAGCTCGCTTCGTTTCCGCGATATTTGCCGATTCAGCTCAAAGGAACTGGCCTGACGGACATATTTCGAGATATTTCTTCTTCTTGTTGTTCTTCCTCTGCACAGCTAAGCTGGAAGTGGCATTTGCAGCTCGCAATAGTGCAGAGTTATCTCAAAGAAAGGGGCCACGGTGTTTCTGTATCTCTATTATGTTGGTGCGGCTTCGGAACTTTTAAATATCTCGATATATCTCGAAAACTACGCTTCTGATCAAAAAATATCATACGACATAAATTGTAGGAAACATAATTCTCTACAAAAAACGTCTCTTAACATTTTGCCATAGCTCGCTTCGTTTCCGAGATATTTGCCGATTCAGCTCAAAGGAACTGGCCTGCCGGACATATTTCGAGATATTTCTTCTTCTTGATGTTCTTCTTCTGCACAGCTAAGCTGGAAGTGGCATTTGCAGCTCGCAATAGTGCAGAGTTATCTCAAAGAAAGGGGCCACGGTGTTTCTGTATCTCTATTATGTTGGTGCGGCTTTGGAACTTTTAAATATCTCGATATATCTCGAAAACTACGCTTCTGATCAAAAAATATCATGGAACATAAATTATAGGAAACATAATTCTCTACAAAAAAGGTCTCTTAACATTTTGCCATAGCTCGCTTCGTTTCCGAGATATTTGCAGATATATCTCAAGGGAAGGGGCCTGACGGACATATTTCGAGATATTTCTTCTTCTTGTTGTTCTTCTTCTGCACAGCTAAGCTGGAAGTGGCATTTACAGCTCGCAATAGTGCAGAGTTATCTCAAAGAAAGGGGCCACGGTGTTTCTGTATCTCTATTATGTTGGTGCGGCTTCGGAACTTTTAAATATCTCGATATATCTCGAAAACTACGCTTCTGATCAAAAAATATCATACGACATAAATTGTAGGAAACATAATTCTCTACAAAAAACGTCTCTTAACATTTTGCCATAGCTCGCTTCGTTTCCGAGATATTTGCCGATTCAGCTCAAAGGAACTGGCCTGCCGGACATATTTCGAGATATTTCTTCTTCTTGATGTTCTTCTTCTGCACAGCTAAGCTGGAAGTGGCATTTGCAGCTCGCAATAGTGCAGAGTTATCTCAAAGAAAGGGGCCACGGTGTTTCTGTATCTCTATTATGTTGGTGCGGCTTTGGAACTTTTAAATATCTCGATATATCTCGAAAACTACGCTTCTGATCAAAAAATATCATGGAACTTAAATTATAGGAAACATAATTCTCTACAAAAAAGGTCTCTTAACATTTTGCCATAGCTCGCTTCGTTTCCGAGATATTTGCAGATATATCTCAAGGGAAGGGGCCTGACGGACATATTTCGAGATATTTCTTCTTCTTGTTGTTCTTCTTCTGCACAGCTAAGCTGGAAGTGGCATTTACAGCTCGCAATAGTGCAGAGTTATCTCAAAGAAAGGGGCCACGGTGTTTCTGTATCTCTATTATGTTGGTGCGGCTTCGGAACTTTTAAATATCTCGATATATCTCGAAAACTACGCTTCTGATAAAAAAATATCATAGAACATACATTGTAGGAAACATAATTCTCTACAAAAAACGTCTCTTAACATTTTGCCATAGCTCGCTTCGTTTCCGAGATATTTGCAGATTCAGCTCAAAGGAACGGGCCTGACGGACATATTTCGAGATACTTCTTCTTCTTGTTGTTCTTCCTCTGCACAGCTAAGCTGGAAGTGGCATTTGCAGCTCGCAATAGTGCAGAGTTATCTCAAAGAAAGGGGCCACGGTGTTTCTGTATCTCTATTATGTTGGTGCGGCTTCGGAACTTTTAAATATCTCGATATATCTCGAAAACTACGCTTCTGATCAAAAAATATCATAGAACATAAATTGTAGGAAACATAATTCGCTACAAAAAAGGTCTCTCAACATTTTGCCATAGCTCGCTTCGTTTCCGAGATATTTGCAGATATATCTCAAGGGCAGGGGCCTGACGGACATATTTCGAGATATTTCTTCTTCTTGTTGTTCTTCTTCTGCACAGCTAAGCTGGAAGTGGCATTTACAGCTCGCAATAGTGCAGAGTTATCTCAAAGAAAGGGGCCACGGTGTTTCTGTATCTCTATTATGTTGGTGCGGTTTCGGAACTTTTAAATATCTTGATATATCTCGAGAACTACGCATCTGATCAAAAAATATCATAGAACATAAAAAGTAGGAAACTTAATGCTCTATAAATAAGGTCTCTTAACATTTTGCCATAGCTCGCTTCGCTTCCGAGATATTTGCAGATTTATCTCAAGGGAAGGGGCCTCACGGACATATTTCGAGATATTTCTTCTTCTTGTTGTTGTTCTTCTGCACAGCTAAGCGGGAAGTGGCATTTGCGGCTCGCACTAGTGCACAGTTAGCTCAAAGAAAGGGGCCACGGTGTTTCTGTATCTCTAATATGTTGGTGCGGCTTCGGAACTTTTAAGTATCTCGATATATCTCGAAAACTACGCTTCTGATCAAAAAATATCATAGAACATAAATTGTAGGAAACATAATTCTCTACAAAAAACGTCTCTTAACATTTTGCCATAGCTCGCTTCGTTTCCGAGATATTTGCAGATTCAGCTCAAAGGAACTGGCCTGACGGACATATTTCGAGATATTTCTTCTTCTTGTTGTTCTTCCTCTGCACAGCTAAGCTGGAAGTGGCATTTGCAGCTCGCAATAGTGCAGAGTTATCTCAAAGAAAGGGGCCACGGTGTTTCTGTATCTCTATTATGTTGGTGCGGCTTCGGAACTTTTAAATATCTCGATATATCTCGAAAACTACGCTTCTGATCAAAAAATATCATAGAGCGTAAATTGTAGGAAACATTATTCTCTACAAAAAAGGTCTCTTAACATTTTGCCATAGCTCGCTTCGTTTCCGAGATATTTCCAGATTTATCTCAAGGGAAGTGGCCTGACGGACATATTTCGAGATATTTCTTCTTCTTGTTGTTCTTCTTCTGCACAGCTAAGCTCGAAGTGGCATTTGCAGCTCGCAATAGTGCAGAGTTATCTCAAAGAAAGAGGCCACGGTGTTTCTGTACCTCTATTATGTTGGTGCAGCTTCGGAACTTTTAAATATCTTGATATATCTCGAGAACTACGCATCTGATCAAAAAATATCATCGAACATAAAAAGTAGGAAACTTAATTCTCTACAAAAAAGGTCTCTTAACATTTTGCCATAGCTCTCTTCGTTTCCGAGATATTTGCAGATTCAGCTCAAAGGAACTGGCCTGACGGACATATTTCGAGATATTTCTTCTTCTTGTTGTTCTTCTTCTGCACAGCTGACCTGGAAGTGGCATTTGCAGGTCGCAATAGTGCAGAGTTATCTCAAAGAAAGGGGCCACGGTGTTTCTGTATCTCTATTACGTTGGTGCGGCTTCGGAACTTTTAAATATCTTGATATATCTCGAGAACTACGCGTCTGTTCAAAAAATATCATAGAACATAAAAAGTAGGAAACATAATTCTCTACAAAAAATGTCTCTTAACATTTTGCCATAGCTCGCTTCGTTTCCGAGATATTTGCAGATTTATCTCAAGGGAAGGGGCCTAACGGACATATTTCGAGATATTTCTTCTTCTTGTTGTTCTTCTTCTGCACAGCTAAACTGGAAGTGGCATTTCCAGCTCGCAATAGTGCAGAGTTATCTCAAAGAAAGGGGCCACGGTGTGTCTGTATCTCTATTATGTTGGTGCGGCTTCGGAACTTTTAAATATCTTGATATATCTCGAGAACTACGCATCTGATCAAAAAATATCATAGAACACAAAAAGTAGGAAACTTAATTCTCTACAAAAAAGGTCTCTTAATATTTTGCTATAGCTCGCTTCGTTTCCGAGATATTTGCAGATTTATCTCAAGGGAAGGGGCCTGACGGACATATTTCGAGATATTTCTTCTTCTTGTTGTTCTTCTTCTGCACAGCTAAGCTCGAAGTGGCATTTGCAGCTCGCAATAGTGCAGAGTTATCTCAAAGAAAGGGGCCACGGTGTTTCTGTATCTCTATTATGTTGGTGCGGCTTCGGAACTTTTAAATATCTCGATATATCTCGACAACTACGCTTCTGATCAAAAAATATCATAGAACGTAAATTGTAGGAAACATTATTCTCTACAAAAAAGGTCTCTTAACATTTTGCCATAGCTCGCTTCGTTTCCGAGATATTTGCAGATTCATCTCAAGGGAAGGGGTCTGACGGACATATTTCGAGATATTTCTTCTTCTTGTTGTTCTTCTTCTGCACAGCTAAGCTCGAAGCGGCATTTGCAGCTCGCAATAGTGCAGAGTTATCTCAAAGAAAGAGGCCACGGTGTTTCTGTACCTCTATTATGTTGGTGCAGCTTCGGAACTTTTAAATATCTTGATATATCTCGAGAACTACGCATCTGATCAAAAAATATCATCGAACATAAAAAGTAGGAAACTTAATTCTCTACAAAAAAGGTCTCTTAACATTTTGCCATAGCTCGCTTCGTTTCCGAGATATTTGCAGATTTATCTCAAGGGAAGTGGCCTGACGGACATATTTCGAGATATTTCTTCTTCTTGTTGTTCTTCTTCTGCACAGCTGAGCTGGAAGTGGCATTTGTAGGTCGCAATAGTGCAGAGTTATCTCAAAGAAAGGGGCCACGGTGTTTCTGTATCTCTATTATGTTGGTGCGGCTTCGGAACTTTTAAATATCTCGATATATCTCGAAAACTACGCTTCTGATCAAAAAATATCATAGAACGTAAATTGTAGGAAACATTATTCTCTACAAAAAAGGTCTCTTAACATTTTGCCATAGCTCGCTTCGTTTCCGAGATATTTGCAGATTCATCTCAAGGGAAGGGGTCTGAGGGACATATTTCGAGATATTTCTTCTTCTTGTTGTTCGTCTTCTGCACAGCTAAGCTCGAAGCGGCATTTGCAGCTCGCAATAGTGCAGAGTTATCTCAAAGAAAGAGGCCACGGTGTTTCTGTACCTCTATTATGTTGGTGCAGCTTCGGAACTTTTAAATATCTTGATATATCTCGAGAACTACGCATCTGATCAAAAAATATCATCGAACATAAAAAGTAGGAAACTTAATTCTCTACAAAAAAGGTCTCTTAACATTTTGCCATAGCTCGCTTCGTTTCCGAGATATTTGCAGATTTATCTCAAGGGAAGTGGCCTGACGGACATATTTCGAGATATTTCTTCTTCTTGTTGTTCTTCTTCTGCACAGCTGACCTGGAAGTGGCATTTGCAGGTCGCAATAGTGCAGAGTTATCTCAAAGAAAGGGGCCACGGTGTTTCTGTATCTCTATTACGTTGGTGCGGCTTCGGAACTTTTAAATATCTTGATATATCTCGAGAACTACGCGTCTGTTCAAAAAATATCATAGAACATAAAAAGTAGGAAACATAATTCTCTACAAAAAAGGTCTCTTAACATTTTGCCATAGCTCGCTTCGTTTCCGAGATATTTGCAGATTTATCTCAAGGGAAGGGGCCTAACGGACATATTTCGAGATATTTCTTCTTCTTGTTGTTCTTCTTCTGCACAGCTAAACTGGAAGTGGCATTTCCAGCTCGCAATAGTGCAGAGTTATCTCAAAGAAAGGGGCCACGGTGTGTCTGTATCTCTATTATGTTGGTGCGGCTTCGGAACTTTTAAATATCTTGATATATCTCGAGAACTACGCATCTGATCAAAAAATATCATAGAACACAAAAAGTAGGAAACTTAATTCTCTACAAAAAAGGTCTCTTAATATTTTGCTATAGCTCGCTTCGTTTCCGAGATATTTGCAGATTTATCTCAAGGGAAGGGGCCTGACGGACATATTTCGAGATATTTCTTCTTCTTGTTGTTCTTCTTCTGCACAGCTAAGCTCGAAGTGGCATTTGCAGCTCGCAATAGTGCAGAGTTATCTCAAAGAAAGGGGCCACGGTGTTTCTGTATCTCTATTATGTTGGTGCGGCTTCGGAACTTTTAAATATCTCGATATATCTCGACAACTACGCTTCTGATCAAAAAATATCATAGAACGTAAATTGTAGGAAACATTATTCTCTACAAAAAAGGTCTCTTAACATTTTGCCATAGCTCGCTTCGTTTCCGAGATATTTGCAGATTCATCTCAAGGGAAGGGGTCTGACGGACATATTTCGAGATATTTCTTCTTCTTGTTGTTCTTCTTCTGCACAGCTAAGCTCGAAGCGGCATTTGCAGCTCGCAATAGTGCAGAGTTATCTCAAAGAAAGAGGCCACGGTGTTTCTGTACCTCTATTATGTTGGTGCAGCTTCGGAACTTTTAAATATCTTGATATATCTCGAGAACTACGCATCTGATCAAAAAATATCATCGAACATAAAAAGTAGGAAACTTAATTCTCTACAAAAAAGGTCTCTTAACATTTTGCCATAGCTCGCTTCGTTTCCGAGATATTTGCAGATTTATCTCAAGGGAAGTGGCCTGACGGACATATTTCGAGATATTTCTTCTTCTTGTTGTTCTTCTTCTGCACAGCTGAGCTGGAAGTGGCATTTGCAGGTCGCAATAGTGCAGAGTTATCTCAAAGAAAGGGGCCACGGTGTTTCTGTATCTCTATTATGTTGGTGCGGCTTCGGAACTTTTAAATATCTCGATATATCTCGAAAACTACGCTTCTGATCAAAAAATATCATAGAACGTAAATTGTAGGAAACATTATTCTCTACAAAAAAGGTCTCTTAACATTTTGCCATAGCTCGCTTCGTTTCCGAGATATTTGCAGATTCATCTCAAGGGAAGGGGTCTGAGGGACATATTTCGAGATATTTCTTCTTCTTGTTGTTCGTCTTCTGCACAGCTAAGCTCGAAGCGGCATTTGCAGCTCGCAATAGTGCAGAGTTATCTCAAAGAAAGAGGCCACGGTGTTTCTGTACCTCTATTATGTTGGTGCAGCTTCGGAACTTTTAAATATCTTGATATATCTCGAGAACTACGCATCTGATCAAAAAATATCATCGAACATAAAAAGTAGGAAACTTAATTCTCTACAAAAAAGGTCTCTTAACATTTTGCCATAGCTCGCTTCGTTTCCGAGATATTTGCAGATTTATCTCAAGGGAAGTGGCCCGACGGACATATTTCGAGATATTTCTTCTTCTTGTTGTTCTTCTTCTGCACAGCTAAGCTGGAAGTGACATTTGCAGCTCGCAATAGTGCAGAGTTATCCCAAAGAAAGGGGCCACGGTGTTTCTGTATCTCTATTATGTTGGTGCGGCTTCGGAACTTTTAAATATCTTGATATATCTCGAGAACTACGCATCTGATCAAAAAATATCATCGAACATAAAAAGTAGGAAACTTAATTCTCTACAAGAAAGGTCTCTAAACATTTTGCCATAGCTCGCTTCGTTTCCGAGATATTTGCAGATTTATCTCAAGGGAAGGGGCCTGACGGACATATTTCGAGATATTTCTTCTTCTTGTTGTTCTTCTTCTGCACAGCTAAGCTGGAAGTGGCATTTGCAGCTCGCAATAGTGCAGAGTTATCTCAAAGAAAGGGGCCACGGTGTTTCTGTATCTCTATTATGTTGGTGCGGCTTCGGAACTTTTAAATATCTCGATATATCTCGAAAACTACGCTTCTGATCAAAAAATATCATAGAACATAAAAAGTAGGAAACTTAATTCTCTACAAAAAAGGTCTCTTAACATTTTGCCATAGCTCTCTTCGTTTCCGAGATATTTGCAGATTCAGCTCAAAGGAACTGGCCTGACGGACATATTTCGAGATATTTCTTCTTCTTGTTGTTCTTCTTCTGCACAGCTGAGCTGGAAGTGGCATTTGCAGGTCGCAATAGTGCAGAGTTATCTCAAAGAAAGGGGCCACGGTGTTTCTGTATCTCTATTATGTTGGTGCGGCTTCGGAACTTTTAAATATCTCGATATATCTCGACAACTACGCTTCTGATCAAAAAATATCATAGAACGTAAATTGTAGGAAACATTATTCTCTACAAAAAAGGTCTCTTAACATTTTGCCATAGCTCGCTTCGTTTCCGAGATATTTGCAGATTCATCTCAAGGGAAGGGGTCTGACGGACATATTTCGAGATATTTCTTCTTCTTGTTGTTCTTCTTCTGCACAGCTAAGCTCGAAGCGGCATTTGCAGCTCGCAATAGTGCAGAGTTATCTCAAAGAAAGAGGCCACGGTGTTTCTGTACCTCTATTATGTTGGTGCAGCTTCGGAACTTTTAAATATCTTGATATATCTCGAGAACTACGCATCTGATCAAAAAATATCATCGAACATAAAAAGTAGGAAACTTAATTCTCTACAAAAAAGGTCTCTTAACATTTTGCCATAGCTCGCTTCGTTTCCGAGATATTTGCAGATTTATCTCAAGGGAAGTGGCCTGACGGACATATTTCGAGATATTTCTTCTTCTTGTTGTTCTTCTTCTGCACAGCTAAGCTGGAAGTGGCATTTGCAGCTCGCAATAGTGCAGAGTTATCCCAAAGAAAGGGGCCACGGTGTTTCTGTATCTCTATTATGTTGGTGCGGCTTCGGAACTTTTAAATATCTCGATATATCTCGACAACTACGCTTCTGATCAAAAAATATCATAGAACATAAAAAGTAGGAAACTTAATTCTCTACAAAAAAGGTCTCTTAACATTTTGCCATAGCTCGCTTCGTTTCCGAGATATTTGCAGATTTATCTCAAGGGAAGGGGCCTAACGGACATAGTTCGAGATATTTCTTCTTCTTGTTGTTCTTCTTCTGCACAGCTAAACTGGAAGTGGCATTTGCAGGTCGCAATAGTGCAGAGTTATCTCAAAGAAAGGGGCCACGGTGTTTCTGTATCTCTATTATGTTGGTGCGGCTTCGGAACTTTTAAATATTTCGATATATCTCGAAAACTACGCTTCTGATCAAAAAATATCATAGAGCGTAAATTGTAGGAAACATTATTCTCTACAAAAAAGGTCTCTTAACATTTTGCCATAGCTCGCTTCGTTTCCGAGATATTTGCAGATTCATCTCAAGGGAAGGGGTCTGACGGACATATTTCGAGATATTTCTTATTCTTGTTGTTCTTCTTCTGCACAGCTAAGCTGGAAGTGGCATTTGCGGCTCGCACTAGTGCAGAGTTATCTCAAAGAAAGGGGCCACGGTGTTTCTGTATCTCTATTATGTTGGTGCGGCTTCGGAACTTTTAAATATCTTGATATATCTCGAGAACTACGCATCTGATCAAAAAATATCATAGAACATGAAAAGTAGGAAACTTAATTGTCTACAAAAAAGGTCTCTTAACATTTTGCCATAGCTCTCTTCGTTTCCGAGATATTTGCAGATTTATCTCAAGGGAAGGGGCCTGACGGACATATTTCGAGATATTTCTTCTTCTTGTTGTTCTTCTTCTGCACAGCTAAGCTCGAAGTGGCATTTGCAGCTCGCAACAGTGCAGAGTTATCTCAAAGAAAGAGGCCACGGTGTTTCTGTACCTCTATTATGTTGGTGCAGCTTCGGAACTTTTAAATATCTTGATATATCTCGAGAACTACGCATCTGATCAAAAAATATCATCGAACATAAAAAGTAGGAAACTTAATTCTCTACAAAAAAGGTCTCTTAAGATTTTGCCATAGCTCTCTTCGTTTCCGAGATATTTGCAGATTCAGCTCAAAGGAACTGGCCTGACGGACATATTTCGAGATATTTCTTCTTCTTGTTGTTCTTCTTCTGCACAGCTGAGCTGGAAGTGGCATTTGCAGGTCGCAATAGTGCAGAGTTATCTCAAAGAAAGGGGCCACGGTGTTTCTGTATCTCTATTATGTTGGTGCGGCTTCGGAACTTTTAAATATCTCGATATATCTCGAAAACTACGCTTCTGATCAAAAAATATCATAGAACGTAAATTGTAGGAAACATTATTCTCTACAAAAAAGGTCTCTTAACATTTTGCCATAGCTCGCTTCGTTTCCGAGATATTTGCAGATTCATCTCAAGGGAAGGGGTCTGAGGGACATATTTCGAGATATTTCTTCTTCTTGTTGTTCGTCTTCTGCACAGCTAAGCTCGAAGCGGCATTTGCAGCTCGCAATAGTGCAGAGTTATCTCAAAGAAAGAGGCCACGGTGTTTCTGTACCTCTATTATGTTGGTGCAGCTTCGGAACTTTTAAATATCTTGATATATCTCGAGAACTACGCATCTGATCAAAAAATATCATCGAACATAAAAAGTAGGAAACTTAATTCTCTACAAAAAAGGTCTCTTAACATTTTGCCATAGCTCGCTTCGTTTCCGAGATATTTGCAGATTTATCTCAAGGGAAGTGGCCTGACGGACATATTTCGAGATATTTCTTCTTCTTGTTGTTCTTCTTCTGCACAGCTAAGCTGGAAGTGACATTTGCAGCTCGCAATAGTGCAGAGTTATCCCAAAGAAAGGGGCCACGGTGTTTCTGTATCTCTATTATGTTGGTGCGGCTTCGGAACTTTTAAATATCTTGATATATCTCGAGAACTACGCATCTGATCAAAAAATATCATCGAACATAAAAAGTAGGAAACTTAATTCTCTACAAGAAAGGTCTCTAAACATTTTGCCATAGCTCGCTTCGTTTCCGAGATATTTGCAGATTTATCTCAAGGGAAGGGGCCTGACGGACATATTTCGAGATATTTCTTCTTCTTGTTGTTCTTCTTCTGCACAGCTAAGCTGGAAGTGGCATTTGCAGCTCGCAATAGTGCAGAGCTATCTCAAAGAAAGGGGCCACGGTGTTTCTGTATCTCTATTATGTTGGTGCGGCTTCGGAACTTTTAAATATCTTGATATATCTCGAGAACTACGCATCTGATCAAAAAATATCATAGAACATGAAAAGTAGGAAACTTAATTGTCTACAAAAAAGGTCTCTTAACATTTTGCCATAGCTCTCTTCGTTTCCGAGATATTTGCAGATTTATCTCAAGGGAAGGGGCCTGACGGACATATTTCGAGATATTTCTTCTTCTTGTTGTTCTTCTTCTGCACAGCTAAGCTCGAAGTGGCATTTGCAGCTCGCAACAGTGCAGAGTTATCTCAAAGAAAGAGGCCACGGTGTTTCTGTACCTCTATTATGTTGGTGCAGCTTCGGAACTTTTAAATATCTTGATATATCTCGAGAACTACGCATCTGATCAAAAAATATCATCGAACATAAAAAGTAGGAAACTTAATTCTCTACAAAAAAGGTCTCTTAAGATTTTGCCATAGCTCTCTTCGTTTCCGAGATATTTGCAGATTCAGCTCAAAGGAACTGGCCTGACGGACATATTTCGAGATATTTCTTCTTCTTGTTGTTCTTCTTCTGCACAGCTGAGCTGGAAGTGGCATTGGCAGGTCGCAATAGTGCAGAGTTATCTCAAAGAAAGGGGCCACGGTGTTTCTGTATCTCTATTATGTTGGTGCGGCTTCGGAACTTTTAAATATCTCGATATATCTCGAAAACTACGCTTCTGATCAAAAAATATCATAGAACGTAAATTGTAGGAAACATTATTCTCTACAAAAAAGGTCTCTTAACATTTTGCCATAGCTCGCTTCGTTTCCGAGATATTTGCAGATTCATCTCAAGGGAAGGGGTCTGAGGGACATATTTCGAGATATTTCTTCTTCTTGTTGTTCGTCTTCTGCACAGCTAAGCTCGAAGCGGCATTTGCAGCTCGCAATAGTGCAGAGTTATCTCAAAGAAAGAGGCCACGGTGTTTCTGTACCTCTATTATGTTGGTGCAGCTTCGGAACTTTTAAATATCTTGATATATCTCGAGAACTACGCATCTGATCAAAAAATATCATCGAACATAAAAAGTAGGAAACTTAATTCTCTACAAAAAAGGTCTCTTAACATTTTGCCATAGCTCGCTTCGTTTCCGAGATATTTGCAGATTTATCTCAAGGGAAGTGGCCTGACGGACATATTTCGAGATATTTCTTCTTCTTGTTGTTCTTCTTCTGCACAGCTAAGCTGGAAGTGACATTTGCAGCTCGCAATAGTGCAGAGTTATCCCAAAGAAAGGGGCCACGGTGTTTCTGTATCTCTATTATGTTGGTGCGGCTTCGGAACTTTTAAATATCTCGATATATCTCGAAAACTACGCTTCTGATCAAAAAATATCATAGAACATAAAAAGTAGGAAACTTAATTCTCTACAAAAAAGGTCTCTTAACATTTTGCCATAGCTCGCTTCGTTTCCGAGATATTTGCAGATTCATCTCAAGGGAAGGGGTCTGACGGACATATTTCGAGATATTTCTTCTTCTTGTTGTTCTTCTTCTGCACAGCTAAGCTGGAAGTGGCATTTGCAGCTCGCAATAGTGCAGAGTTATGTCAAAGAAAGGGGCCACGGTGTTTCTGTATCTCTATTATGTTGGTGCGGCTTCGGAACTTTTAAATATCTCGATATATCTCGAAAACTACGCTTTTGATCAAAAAATATCATAGAACATAAAAAGTAGGAAACTTAATTCTCTACAAAAAAGGTCTCTTAACATTTTGCCATAGCTCGCTTGGTTTCCGAGATATTTGCAGATTTATCTCAAGGGAAGGGGCCTAACGACACATTTCGAGATATTTCTTCTTCTTGTTGTTCTTCTTCTGCACAGCTAAACTGGAAGTGGCATTTCCAGCTCGCAATAGTGCAGAGTTATCTCAAAGAAAGGGGCCACGGTGTTTCTGTATCTCTATTATGTTGGTGCGGCTTCGGAACTTTTAAATATCTTGATATATCTCGAGAACTACGCATCTGATCAAAAAATATCATAGAACATAAAAAGTAGGAAACTTAATTCTCTACAAAAAAGGTCTCTTAACATTTTGCCATAGCTCGCTTCGTTTCCCAGATATTTGCAGATTTATCTCAAGGGAAGGGGCCTAACGGACATATTTCGAGATATTTCTTCTTCTTGTTGTTCTTCTTCTGCACAGCTAAACTGGAAGTGGCATTTGCAGGTCGCAATAGTGCAGAGTTATCTCAAACAAAGGGGCCACGGTGTTTCTGTATCTCTATTATGTTGGTGCGGCTTCGGAACTTTTAAATATTTCGATATATCTCGAAAACTACGCTTCTGATCAAAAAATATCATAGAACGTGAATTGTAGGAAACATTATTCTCTACAAAAAAGGTCTCTTAACATTTTGCCATAGCTCGCTTCGTTTCCGAGATATTTGCAGATTCATCTCAAGGGAAGGGGTCTGACGGACATATTTCGAGATATTTCTTATTCTTGTTGTTCTTCTTCTGCACAGCTAAGCTGGAAGTGGCATTTGCGGCTCGCACTAGTGCAGAGTTATCTCAAAGAAAGGGGCCACGGTGTTTCTGTATCTCTATTATGTTGGTGCGGCTTCGGAACTTTTAAATATCTTGATATATCTCGAGAACTACGCATCTGATCAAAAAATATCATAGAACATGAAAAGTAGGAAACTTAATTGTCTACAAAAAAGGTCTCTTAACATTTTGCCATAGCTCTCTTCGTTTCCGAGATATTTGCAGATTTATCTCAAGGGAAGGGGCCTGACGGACATATTTCGAGATATTTCTTCTTCTTGTTGTTCTTCTTCTGCACAGCTAAGCTGGAAGTGGCATTTGCAGCTCGCAATAGTGCAGAGTTATCTCAAAGAAAGGGGCCACGGTGTTTCTGTATCTCTATTATGTTGGTGCGGCTTCGGGACTTTTAAATATCTTGATATATCTCGACAACTACGCATCTGATCAAAAAATATCATAGAACATAAAAAGTAGGAAACTTAATTCTCTACAAAAAAGGTCTCTTAACATTTTGCCATAGCTCGCTTCGTTTCCGAGATATTTGCAGATTTATCTCAAGGGAAGGGGCCTGACGGACATATTTCGAGATATTTCTTCTTCTTGTTGTTCTTCTTCTGCACAGCTAAGCTGGAAGTGGCATTTGCGGCTCGCACTAGTGCAGAGTTATCTCAACGAAAGGGGCCACGGTGTTTCTGTTTCTCTATTACGTTGGTGCGGCTTCGGAACTTTTAAATATCTCGATATATCTCGAAAACTACGCTTCTGATCAAAAAATATCATAGAACATAAATTGTAGGAAGCATAATTCTCTACAAAAAAGGTCTCTTAACATTTTGCCATAGCTCGCTTCGTTTCCGAGATATTTGCAGATATATCTCAAGGGAAGCGGCCTGACGGACATATTTCGAGATATTTCTTCTTCTTGTTGTTCTTCTTCTGCACAGCTAAGCTGGAAGTGGCATTTGCGGCTCGCACTAGTGCAGAGTTATCTCAAAGAAAGGGGCCACGGTGTTTCTGTATCTCTATTATGTTGGTGCGGCTTCGGAACTTTTAAATATCTCGATATATCTCGAAAACTACGCTTCTGATCAAAAAATATCATAGAACCTAAATTGTAGGAAACATAATTCTCTACAAAAAAGCTCTCTTAACATTTTGCCATAGCTCGCTTCGTTTCCGAGATATTTGCAGATATATCTCAAGGGAAGGGGCCTGACGGACATATTTCGAGATATTTCTTCTTCTTGTTGTTCTTCTTCTGCACAGCTAAGCTGGAAGTGGCATTTGCAGCTCGCAATAGTGCAGAGTTATCTCAAAGAAAGGGGCCACCGTGTTTCTGTATCTCTATTATGTTGGTGCGGCTTCGGAACTTTTAAATATCTCGATATATCTCGAAAACTACGCTTCTGATCAAAAAATATCATAGAACATAAATTGTAGGAAACTTAATTCTCTACAAAAAAGGTCTCTTAACATTTTGCCATAGCTCGCTTCGTTTCCGAGATATTTGCAGATTTATCTCAAGGGAAGGGGCCTGACGGACATATTTCGAGATATTTCTTCTTCTTGTTGTTCTTCTTCTGCACAGCTGAGCTGGAAGTGGCATTTGCAGGTCGCAATAGTGCAGAGTTGTCTCAAAGAAAGGGGCCACGGTGTTTCTGTATCTCTATTATGTTGGTGCGGCTTCGGAACTTTTAAATATCTTGATATATCTCGAGAACTACGCATCTGATCAAAAAATATCATAGAACATGAAAAGTAGGAAACTTAATTCTCTACAAAAAAGGTCTCTTAACATTTTGCCATAGCTCGCTTCGTTTCCGAGATATTTGCAGATTTATCTCAAGGGAAGGGGCCTGACGGACATATTTCGAGATATTTCTTCTTCTTGTTGTTCTTCTTCTGCACAGCTAAGCTGGAAGTGGCATTTGCAGCTCGCAATAGTGCAGAGTTATCTCAAAGAAAGGGGCCACGGTGTTTCTGTATCTCTATTATGTTGGTGCGGCTTCGGAACTTTTAAATATCTCGATATATCTCGAAAACTACGCTTCTGATCAAAAAATATCATAGAACATAAAAAGTAGGAAACTTAATTCTCTACAAAAAAGGTCTCTTAACATTTTGCCATAGCTCTCTTCGTTTCCGAGATATTTGCAGATTCAGCTCAAAGGAACTGGCCTGACGGACATATTTCGAGATATTTCTTCTTCTTGTTGTTCTTCTTCTGCACAGCTGAGCTGGAAGTGGCATTTGCAGGTCGCAATAGTGCAGAGTTATCTCAAAGAAAGGGGCCACGGTGTTTCTGTATCTCTATTATGTTGGTGCGGCTTCGGAACTTTTAAATATCTCGATATATCTCGACAACTACGCTTCTGATCAAAAAATATCATAGAACGTAAATTGTAGGAAACATTATTCTCTACAAAAAAGGTCTCTTAACATTTTGCCATAGCTCGCTTCGTTTCCGAGATATTTGCAGATTCATCTCAAGGGAAGGGGTCTGACGGACATATTTCGAGATATTTCTTCTTCTTGTTGTTCTTCTTCTGCACAGCTAAGCTCGAAGCGGCATTTGCAGCTCGCAATAGTGCAGAGTTATCTCAAAGAAAGAGGCCACGGTGTTTCTGTACCTCTATTATGTTGGTGCAGCTTCGGAACTTTTAAATATCTTGATATATCTCGAGAACTACGCATCTGATCAAAAAATATCATCGAACATAAAAAGTAGGAAACTTAATTCTCTACAAAAAAGGTCTCTTAACATTTTGCCATAGCTCGCTTCGTTTCCGAGATATTTGCAGATTTATCTCAAGGGAAGTGGCCTGACGGACATATTTCGAGATATTTCTTCTTCTTGTTGTTCTTCTTCTGCACAGCTAAGCTGGAAGTGGCATTTGCAGCTCGCAATAGTGCAGAGTTATCCCAAAGAAAGGGGCCACGGTGTTTCTGTATCTCTATTATGTTGGTGCGGCTTCGGAACTTTTAAATATCTCGATATATCTCGACAACTACGCTTCTGATCAAAAAATATCATAGAACATAAAAAGTAGGAAACTTAATTCTCTACAAAAAAGGTCTCTTAACATTTTGCCATAGCTCGCTTCGTTTCCGAGATATTTGCAGATTTATCTCAAGGGAAGGGGCCTAACGGACATAGTTCGAGATATTTCTTCTTCTTGTTGTTCTTCTTCTGCACAGCTAAACTGGAAGTGGCATTTGCAGGTCGCAATAGTGCAGAGTTATCTCAAAGAAAGGGGCCACGGTGTTTCTGTATCTCTATTATGTTGGTGCGGCTTCGGAACTTTTAAATATTTCGATATATCTCGAAAACTACGCTTCTGATCAAAAAATATCATAGAGCGTAAATTGTAGGAAACATTATTCTCTACAAAAAAGGTCTCTTAACATTTTGCCATAGCTCGCTTCGTTTCCGAGATATTTGCAGATTCATCTCAAGGGAAGGGGTCTGACGGACATATTTCGGGATATTTCTTATTCTTGTTGTTCTTCTTCTGCACAGCTAAGCTGGAAGTGGCATTTGCGGCTCGCACTAGTGCAGAGTTATCTCAAAGAAAGGGGCCACGGTGTTTCTGTATCTCTATTATGTTGGTGCGGCTTCGGAACTTTTAAATATCTTGATATATCTCGAGAACTACGCATCTGATCAAAAAATATCATAGAACATGAAAAGTAGGAAACTTAATTGTCTACAAAAAAGGTCTCTTAACATTTTGCCATAGCTCTCTTCGTTTCCGAGATATTTGCAGATATATCTCAAGGGAAGGGGCCTGACGGACATATTTCGAGATATTTCTTCTTCTTGTTGTTCTTCTTCTGCACAGCTAAGCTCGAAGTGGCATTTGCAGCTCGCAACAGTGCAGAGTTATCTCAAAGAAAGAGGCCACGGTGTTTCTGTACCTCTATTATGTTGGTGCAGCTTCGGAACTTTTAAATATCTTGATATATCTCGAGAACTACGCATCTGACCAAAAAATATCATCGAACATAAAAAGTAGGAAACTTAATTCTCTACAAAAAAGGTCTCTTAAGATTTTGCCATAGCTCTCTTCGTTTCCGAGATATTTGCAGATTCAGCTCAAAGGAACTGGCCTGACGGACATATTTCGAGATATTTCTTCTTCTTGTTGTTCTTCTTCTGCACAGCTGAGCTGGAAGTGGCATTTGCAGGTCGCAATAGTGCAGAGTTATCTCAAAGAAAGGGGCCACGGTGTTTCTGTATCTCTATTATGTTGGTGCGGCTTCGGAACTTTTAAATATCTCGATATATCTCGAAAACTACGCTTCTGATCAAAAAATATCATAGAACGTAAATTGTAGGAAACATTATTCTCTACAAAAAAGGTCTCTTAACATTTTGCCATAGCTCGCTTCGTTTCCGAGATATTTGCAGATTCATCTCAAGGGAAGGGGTCTGAGGGACATATTTCGAGATATTTCTTCTTCTTGTTGTTCGTCTTCTGCACAGCTAAGCTCGAAGCGGCATTTGCAGCTCGCAATAGTGCAGAGTTATCTCAAAGAAAGAGGCCACGGTGTTTCTGTACCTCTATTATGTTGGTGCAGCTTCGGAACTTTTAAATATCTTGATATATCTCGAGAACTACGCATCTGATCAAAAAATATCATCGAACATAAAAAGTAGGAAACTTAATTCTCTACAAAAAAGGTCTCTTAACATTTTGCCATAGCTCGCTTCGTTTCCGAGATATTTGCAGATTTATCTCAAGGGAAGTGGCCTGACGGACATATTTCGAGATATTTCTTCTTCTTGTTGTTCTTCTTCTGCACAGCTAAGCTGGAAGTGACATTTGCAGCTCGCAATAGTGCAGAGTTATCCCAAAGAAAGGGGCCACGGTGTTTCTGTATCTCTATTATGTTGGTGCGGCTTCGGAACTTTTAAATATCTTGATATATCTCGAGAACTACGCATCTGATCAAAAAATATCATCGAACATAAAAAGTAGGAAACTTAATTCTCTACAAGAAAGGTCTCTAAACATTTTGCCATAGCTCGCTTCGTTTCCGAGATATTTGCAGATTTATCTCAAGGGAAGGGGCCTGACGGACATATTTCGAGATATTTCTTCTTCTTGTTGTTCTTCTTCTGCACAGCTAAGCTGGAAGTGGCATTTGCAGCTCGCAATAGTGCAGAGTTATCTCAAAGAAAGGGGCCACGGTGTTTCTGTATCTCTATTATGTTGGTGCGGCTTCGGAACTTTTAAATATCTCGATATATCTCGAAAACTACGCTTCTGATCAAAAAATATCATAGAACATAAAAAGTAGGAAACTTAATTCTCTACAAAAAAGGTCTCTTAACATTTTGCCATAGCTCTCTTCGTTTCCGAGATATTTGCAGATTCAGCTCAAAGGAACTGGCCTGACGGACATATTTCGAGATATTTCTTCTTCTTGTTGTTCTTCTTCTGCACAGCTGAGCTGGAAGTGGCATTTGCAGGTCGCAATAGTGCAGAGTTATCTCAAAGAAAGGGGCCACGGTGTTTCTGTATCTCTATTATGTTGGTGCGGCTTCGGAACTTTTAAATATCTCGATATATCTCGACAACTACGCTTCTGATCAAAAAATATCATAGAACGTAAATTGTAGGAAACATTATTCTCTACAAAAAAGGTCTCTTAACATTTTGCCATAGCTCGCTTCGTTTCCGAGATATTTGCAGATTCATCTCAAGGGAAGGGGTCTGACGGACATATTTCGAGATATTTCTTCTTCTTGTTGTTCTTCTTCTGCACAGCTAAGCTCGAAGCGGCATTTGCAGCTCGCAATAGTGCAGAGTTATCTCAAAGAAAGAGGCCACGGTGTTTCTGTACCTCTATTATGTTGGTGCAGCTTCGGAACTTTTAAATATCTTGATATATCTCGAGAACTACGCATCTGATCAAAAAATATCATCGAACATAAAAAGTAGGAAACTTAATTCTCTACAAAAAAGGTCTCTTAACATTTTGCCATAGCTCGCTTCGTTTCCGAGATATTTGCAGATTTATCTCAAGGGAAGTGGCCTGACGGACATATTTCGAGATATTTCTTCTTCTTGTTGTTCTTCTTCTGCACAGCTAAGCTGGAAGTGGCATTTGCAGCTCGCAATAGTGCAGAGTTATCCCAAAGAAAGGGGCCACGGTGTTTCTGTATCTCTATTATGTTGGTGCGGCTTCGGAACTTTTAAATATCTCGATATATCTCGAGAACTACGCATCTGATCAAAAAATATCATCGAACATAAAAAGTAGGAAACTTAATTCTCTACAAAAAAGGTCTCTTAACATTTTGCCATAGCTCGCTTCGTTTCCGAGATATTTGCAGATTTATCTCAAGGGAAGTGGCCTGACGGACATATTTCGAGATATTTCTTCTTCTTGTTGTTCTTCTTCTGCACAGCTAAGCTGGAAGTGGCATTTGCAGCTCGCAATAGTGCAGAGTTATCCCAAAGAAAGGGGCCACGGTGTTTCTGTATCTCTATTATGTTGGTGCGGCTTCGGAACTTTTAAATATCTCGATATATCTCGACAACTACGCTTCTGATCAAAAAATATCATAGAACATAAAAAGTAGGAAACTTAATTCTCTACAAAAAAGGTCTCTTAACATTTTGCCATAGCTCGCTTCGTTTCCGAGATATTTGCAGATTTATCTCAAGGGAAGGGGCCTAACGGACATAGTTCGAGATATTTCTTCTTCTTGTTGTTCTTCTTCTGCACAGCTAAACTGGAAGTGGCATTTGCAGGTCGCAATAGTGCAGAGTTATCTCAAAGAAAGGGGCCACGGTGTTTCTGTATCTCTATTATGTTGGTGCGGCTTCGGAACTTTTAAATATTTCGATATATCTCGAAAACTACGCTTCTGATCAAAAAATATCATAGAGCGTAAATTGTAGGAAACATTATTCTCTACAAAAAAGGTCTCTTAACATTTTGCCATAGCTCGCTTCGTTTCCGAGATATTTGCAGATTCATCTCAAGGGAAGGGGTCTGACGGACATATTTCGAGATATTTCTTATTCTTGTTGTTCTTCTTCTGCACAGCTAAGCTGGAAGTGGCATTTGCGGCTCGCACTAGTGCAGAGTTATCTCAAAGAAAGGGGCCACGGTGTTTCTGTATCTCTATTATGTTGGTGCGGCTTCGGAACTTTTAAATATCTTGATATATCTCGAGAACTACGCATCTGATCAAAAAATATCATAGAACATGAAAAGTAGGAAACTTAATTGTCTACAAAAAAGGTCTCTTAACATTTTGCCATAGCTCTCTTCGTTTCCGAGATATTTGCAGATTTATCTCAAGGGAAGGGGCCTGACGGACATATTTCGAGATATTTCTTCTTCTTGTTGTTCTTCTTCTGCACAGCTAAGCTCGAAGTGGCATTTGCAGCTCGCAACAGTGCAGAGTTATCTCAAAGAAAGAGGCCACGGTGTTTCTGTACCTCTATTATGTTGGTGCAGCTTCGGAACTTTTAAATATCTTGATATATCTCGAGAACTACGCATCTGATCAAAAAATATCATCGAACATAAAAAGTAGGAAACTTAATTCTCTACAAAAAAGGTCTCTTAAGATTTTGCCATAGCTCTCTTCGTTTCCGAGATATTTGCAGATTCAGCTCAAAGGAACTGGCCTGACGGACATATTTCGAGATATTTCTTCTTCTTGTTGTTCTTCTTCTGCACAGCTGAGCTGGAAGTGGCATTTGCAGGTCGCAATAGTGCAGAGTTATCTCAAAGAAAGGGGCCACGGTGTTTCTGTATCTCTATTATGTTGGTGCGGCTTCGGAACTTTTAAATATCTCGATATATCTCGAAAACTACGCTTCTGATCAAAAAATATCATAGAACGTAAATTGTAGGAAACATTATTCTCTACAAAAAAGGTCTCTTAACATTTTGCCATAGCTCGCTTCGTTTCCGAGATATTTGCAGATTCATCTCAAGGGAAGGGGTCTGAGGGACATATTTCGAGATATTTCTTCTTCTTGTTGTTCGTCTTCTGCACAGCTAAGCTCGAAGCGGCATTTGCAGCTCGCAATAGTGCAGAGTTATCCCAAAGAAAGGGGCCACGGTGTTTCTGTATCTCTATTATGTTGGTGCGGCTTCGGAACTTTTAAATATCTCGATATATCTCGAAAACTACGCTTCTGATCAAAAAATATCATAGAACATAAAAAGTAGGAAACTTAATTCTCTACAAAAAAGGTCTCTTAACATTTTGCCATAGCTCTCTTCGTTTCCGAGATATTTGCAGATTCAGCTCAAAGGAACTGGCCTGACGGACATATTTCGAGATATTTCTTCTTCTTGTTGTTCTTCTTCTGCACAGCTGAGCTGGAAGTGGCATTTGCAGGTCGCAATAGTGCAGAGTTATCTCAAAGAAAGGGGCCACGGTGTTTCTGTATCTCTATTATGTTGGTGCGGCTTCGGAACTTTTAAATATCTCGATATATCTCGACAACTACGCTTCTGATCAAAAAATATCATAGAACGTAAATTGTAGGAAACATTATTCTCTACAAAAAAGGTCTCTTAACATTTTGCCATAGCTCGCTTCGTTTCCGAGATATTTGCAGATTCATCTCAAGGGAAGGGGTCTGACGGACATATTTCGAGATATTTCTTCTTCTTGTTGTTCTTCTTCTGCACAGCTAAGCTCGAAGCGGCATTTGCAGCTCGCAATAGTGCAGAGTTATCTCAAAGAAAGAGGCCACGGTGTTTCTGTACCTCTATTATGTTGGTGCAGCTTCGGAACTTTTAAATATCTTGATATATCTCGAGAACTACGCATCTGATCAAAAAATATCATCGAACATAAAAAGTAGGAAACTTAATTCTCTACAAAAAAGGTCTCTTAACATTTTGCCATAGCTCGCTTCGTTTCCGAGATATTTGCAGATTTATCTCAAGGGAAGTGGCCTGACGGACATATTTCGAGATATTTCTTCTTCTTGTTGTTCTTCTTCTGCACAGCTAAGCTGGAAGTGGCATTTGCAGCTCGCAATAGTGCAGAGTTATCCCAAAGAAAGGGGCCACGGTGTTTCTGTATCTCTATTATGTTGGTGCGGCTTCGGAACTTTTAAATATCTCGATATATCTCGACAACTACGCTTCTGATCAAAAAATATCATAGAACATAAAAAGTAGGAAACTTAATTCTCTACAAAAAAGGTCTCTTAACATTTTGCCATAGCTCGCTTCGTTTCCGAGATATTTGCAGATTTATCTCAAGGGAAGGGGCCTAACGGACATAGTTCGAGATATTTCTTCTTCTTGTTGTTCTTCTTCTGCACAGCTAAACTGGAAGTGGCATTTGCAGGTCGCAATAGTGCAGAGTTATCTCAAAGAAAGGGGCCACGGTGTTTCTGTATCTCTATTATGTTGGTGCGGCTTCGGAACTTTTAAATATTTCGATATATCTCGAAAACTACGCTTCTGATCAAAAAATATCATAGAGCGTAAATTGTAGGAAACATTATTCTCTACAAAAAAGGTCTCTTAACATTTTGCCATAGCTCGCTTCGTTTCCGAGATATTTGCAGATTCATCTCAAGGGAAGGGGTCTGACGGACATATTTCGAGATATTTCTTATTCTTGTTGTTCTTCTTCTGCACAGCTAAGCTGGAAGTGGCATTTGCGGCTCGCACTAGTGCAGAGTTATCTCAAAGAAAGGGGCCACGGTGTTTCTGTATCTCTATTATGTTGGTGCGGCTTCGGAACTTTTAAATATCTTGATATATCTCGAGAACTACGCATCTGATCAAAAAATATCATAGAACATGAAAAGTAGGAAACTTAATTGTCTACAAAAAAGGTCTCTTAACATTTTGCCATAGCTCTCTTCGTTTCCGAGATATTTGCAGATTTATCTCAAGGGAAGGGGCCTGACGGACATATTTCGAGATATTTCTTCTTCTTGTTGTTCTTCTTCTGCACAGCTAAGCTCGAAGTGGCATTTGCAGCTCGCAACAGTGCAGAGTTATCTCAAAGAAAGAGGCCACGGTGTTTCTGTACCTCTATTATGTTGGTGCAGCTTCGGAACTTTTAAATATCTTGATATATCTCGAGAACTACGCATCTGATCAAAAAATATCATCGAACATAAAAAGTAGGAAACTTAATTCTCTACAAAAAAGGTCTCTTAAGATTTTGCCATAGCTCTCTTCGTTTCCGAGATATTTGCAGATTCAGCTCAAAGGAACTGGCCTGACGGACATATTTCGAGATATTTCTTCTTCTTGTTGTTCTTCTTCTGCACAGCTGAGCTGGAAGTGGCATTTGCAGGTCGCAATAGTGCAGAGTTATCTCAAAGAAAGGGGCCACGGTGTTTCTGTATCTCTATTATGTTGGTGCGGCTTCGGAACTTTTAAATATCTCGATATATCTCGAAAACTACGCTTCTGATCAAAAAATATCATAGAACGTAAATTGTAGGAAACATTATTCTCTACAAAAAAGGTCTCTTAACATTTTGCCATAGCTCGCTTCGTTTCCGAGATATTTGCAGATTCATCTCAAGGGAAGGGGTCTGAGGGACATATTTCGAGATATTTCTTCTTCTTGTTGTTCGTCTTCTGCACAGCTAAGCTCGAAGCGGCATTTGCAGCTCGCAATAGTGCAGAGTTATCTCAAAGAAAGAGGCCACGGTGTTTCTGTACCTCTATTATGTTGGTGCAGCTTCGGAACTTTTAAATATCTTGATATATCTCGAGAACTACGCATCTGATCAAAAAATATCATCGAACATAAAAAGTAGGAAACTTAATTCTCTACAAAAAAGGTCTCTTAACATTTTGCCATAGCTCGCTTCGTTTCCGAGATATTTGCAGATTTATCTCAAGGGAAGTGGCCTGACGGACATATTTCGAGATATTTCTTCTTCTTGTTGTTCTTCTTCTGCACAGCTAAGCTGGAAGTGACATTTGCAGCTCGCAATAGTGCAGAGTTATCCCAAAGAAAGGGGCCACGGTGTTTCTGTATCTCTATTATGTTGGTGCGGCTTCGGAACTTTTAAATATCTTGATATATCTCGAGAACTACGCATCTGATCAAAAAATATCATCGAACATAAAAAGTAGGAAACTTAATTCTCTACAAGAAAGGTCTCTAAACATTTTGCCATAGCTCGCTTCGTTTCCGAGATATTTGCAGATTTATCTCAAGGGAAGGGGCCTGACGGACATATTTCGAGATATTTCTTCTTCTTGTTGTTCTTCTTCTGCACAGCTAAGCTGGAAGTGGCATTTGCAGCTCGCAATAGTGCAGAGTTATCTCAAAGAAAGGGGCCACGGTGTTTCTGTATCTCTATTATGTTGGTGCGGCTTCGGAACTTTTAAATATCTTGATATATCTCGAGAACTACGCATCTGATCAAAAAATATCATAGAACATGAAAAGTAGGAAACTTAATTGTCTACAAAAAAGGTCTCTTAACATTTTGCCATAGCTCTCTTCGTTTCCGAGATATTTGCAGATTTATCTCAAGGGAAGGGGCCTGACGGACATATTTCGAGATATTTCTTCTTCTTGTTGTTCTTCTTCTGCACAGCTAAGCTCGAAGTGGCATTTGCAGCTCGCAACAGTGCAGAGTTATCTCAAAGAAAGAGGCCACGGTGTTTCTGTACCTCTATTATGTTGGTGCAGCTTCGGAACTTTTAAATATCTTGATATATCTCGAGAACTACGCATCTGATCAAAAAATATCATCGAACATAAAAAGTAGGAAACTTAATTCTCTACAAAAAAGGTCTCTTAAGATTTTGCCATAGCTCTCTTCGTTTCCGAGATATTTGCAGATTCAGCTCAAAGGAACTGGCCTGACGGACATATTTCGAGATATTTCTTCTTCTTGTTGTTCTTCTTCTGCACAGCTGAGCTGGAAGTGGCATTTGCAGGTCGCAATAGTGCAGAGTTATCTCAAAGAAAGGGGCCACGGTGTTTCTGTATCTCTATTATGTTGGTGCGGCTTCGGAACTTTTAAATATCTCGATATATCTCGAAAACTACGCTTCTGATCAAAAAATATCATAGAACGTAAATTGTAGGAAACATTATTCTCTACAAAAAAGGTCTCTTAACATTTTGCCATAGCTCGCTTCGTTTCCGAGATATTTGCAGATTCATCTCAAGGGAAGGGGTCTGAGGGACATATTTCGAGATATTTCTTCTTCTTGTTGTTCGTCTTCTGCACAGCTAAGCTCGAAGCGGCATTTGCAGCTCGCAATAGTGCAGAGTTATCTCAAAGAAAGAGGCCACGGTGTTTCTGTACCTCTATTATGTTGGTGCAGCTTCGGAACTTTTAAATATCTTGATATATCTCGAGAACTACGCATCTGATCAAAAAATATCATCGAACATAAAAAGTAGGAAACTTAATTCTCTACAAAAAAGGTCTCTTAACATTTTGCCATAGCTCGCTTCGTTTCCGAGATATTTGCAGATTTATCTCAAGGGAAGTGGCCTGACGGACATATTTCGAGATATTTCTTCTTCTTGTTGTTCTTCTTCTGCACAGCTAAGCTGGAAGTGACATTTGCAGCTCGCAATAGTGCAGAGTTATCCCAAAGAAAGGGGCCACGGTGTTTCTGTATCTCTATTATGTTGGTGCGGCTTCGGAACTTTTAAATATCTCGATATATCTCGAAAACTACGCTTCTGATCAAAAAATATCATAGAACATAAAAAGTAGGAAACTTAATTCTCTACAAAAAAGGTCTCTTAACATTTTGCCATAGCTCGCTTCGTTTCCGAGATATTTGCAGATTCATCTCAAGGGAAGGGGTCTGACGGACATATTTCGAGATATTTCTTCTTCTTGTTGTTCTTCTTCTGCACAGCTAAGCTGGAAGTGGCATTTGCAGCTCGCAATAGTGCAGAGTTATGTCAAAGAAAGGGGCCACGGTGTTTCTGTATCTCTATTATGTTGGTGCGGCTTCGGAACTTTTAAATATCTCGATATATCTCGAAAACTACGCTTTTGATCAAAAAATATCATAGAACATAAAAAGTAGGAAACTTAATTCTCTACAAAAAAGGTCTCTTAACATTTTGCCATAGCTCGCTTCGTTTCCGAGATATTTGCAGATTTATCTCAAGGGAAGGGGCCTAACGACACATTTCGAGATATTTCTTCTTCTTGTTGTTCTTCTTCTGCACAGCTAAACTGGAAGTGGCATTTCCAGCTCGCAATAGTGCAGAGTTATCTCAAAGAAAGGGGCCACGGTGTTTCTGTATCTCTATTATGTTGGTGCGGCTTCGGAACTTTTAAATATCTTGATATATCTCGAGAACTACGCATCTGATCAAAAAATATCATAGAACATAAAAAGTAGGAAACTTAATTCTCTACAAAAAAGGTCTCTTAACATTTTGCCATAGCTCGCTTCGTTTCCCAGATATTTGCAGATTTATCTCAAGGGAAGGGGCCTAACGGACATATTTCGAGATATTTCTTCTTCTTGTTGTTCTTCTTCTGCACAGCTAAACTGGAAGTGGCATTTGCAGGTCGCAATAGTGCAGAGTTATCTCAAACAAAGGGGCCACGGTGTTTCTGTATCTCTATTATGTTGGTGCGGCTTCGGAACTTTTAAATATTTCGATATATCTCGAAAACTACGCTTCTGATCAAAAAATATCATAGAGCGTAAATTGTAGGAAACATTATTCTCTACAAAAAAGGTCTCTTAACATTTTGCCATAGCTCGCTTCGTTTCCGAGATATTTGCAGATTCATCTCAAGGGAAGGGGTCTGACGGACATATTTCGAGATATTTCTTATTCTTGTTGTTCTTCTTCTGCACAGCTAAGCTGGAAGTGGCATTTGCGGCTCGCACTAGTGCAGAGTTATCTCAAAGAAAGGGGCCACGGTGTTTCTGTATCTCTATTATGTTGGTGCGGCTTCGGAACTTTTAAATATCTTGATATATCTCGAGAACTACGCATCTGATCAAAAAATATCATAGAACATGAAAAGTAGGAAACTTAATTGTCTACAAAAAAGGTCTCTTAACATTTTGCCATAGCTCTCTTCGTTTCCGAGATATTTGCAGATTTATCTCAAGGGAAGGGGCCTGACGGACATATTTCGAGATATTTCTTCTTCTTGTTGTTCTTCTTCTGCACAGCTAAGCTGGAAGTGGCATTTGCAGCTCGCAATAGTGCAGAGTTATCTCAAAGAAAGGGGCCACGGTGTTTCTGTATCTCTATTATGTTGGTGCGGCTTCGGGACTTTTAAATATCTTGATATATCTCGACAACTACGCATCTGATCAAAAAATATCATAGAACATAAAAAGTAGGAAACTTAATTCTCTACAAAAAAGGTCTCTTAACATTTTGCCATAGCTCGCTTCGTTTCCGAGATATTTGCAGATTTATCTCAAGGGAAGGGGCCTGACGGACATATTTCGAGATATTTCTTCTTCTTGTTGTTCTTCTTCTGCACAGCTAAGCTGGAAGTGGCATTTGCGGCTCGCACTAGTGCAGAGTTATCTCAAAGAAAGGGGCCACGGTGTTTCTGTATCTCTATTATGTTGGTGCGGCTTCGGAACTTTTAAATATCTCGATATATCTCGAAAACTACGCTTCTGATCAAAAAATATCATAGAACCTAAATTGTAGGAAACATAATTCTCTACAAAAAAGCTCTCTTAACATTTTGCCATAGCTCGCTTCGTTTCCGAGATATTTGCAGATATATCTCAAGGGAAGGGGCCTGACGGACATATTTCGAGATATTTCTTCTTCTTGTTGTTCTTCTTCTGCACAGCTAAGCTGGAAGTGGCATTTGCAGCTCGCAATAGTGCAGAGTTATCTCAAAGAAAGGGGCCACCGTGTTTCTGTATCTCTATTATGTTGGTGCGGCTTCGGAACTTTTAAATATCTCGATATATCTCGAAAACTACGCTTCTGATCAAAAAATATCATAGAACATAAATTGTAGGAAACTTAATTCTCTACAAAAAAGGTCTCTTAACATTTTGCCATAGCTCGCTTCGTTTCCGAGATATTTGCAGATTTATCTCAAGGGAAGGGGCCTGACGGACATATTTCGAGATATTTCTTCTTCTTGTTGTTCTTCTTCTGCACAGCTGAGCTGGAAGTGGCATTTGCAGGTCGCAATAGTGCAGAGTTGTCTCAAAGAAAGGGGCCACGGTGTTTCTGTATCTCTATTATGTTGGTGCGGCTTCGGAACTTTTAAATATCTTGATATATCTCGAGAACTACGCATCTGATCAAAAAATATCATAGAACATGAAAAGTAGGAAACTTAATTCTCTACAAAAAAGGTCTCTTAACATTTTGCCATAGCTCGCTTCGTTTCCGAGATATTTGCAGATTTATCTGAAGGGAAGGGGCCTAACGGACATATTTCGAGATATTTCTTCTTCTTGTTGTTCTTCTTCTGCACAGCTAAACTGGAAGTGGCATTTCCAGCTCGCAATAGTGCAGAGTTATCTCAAAGAAAGGGGCCACGGTGTTTCTGTATCTCTATTATGTTGGTGCGGCTTCGGAACTTTTAAATATCTTGATATATCTCGAGAACTACGCATCTGATCGAAAAATATCATAGAACATAAAAAGTAGGAAACTTAATTCTCTACAAAAAAGGTCTCTTAACATTTTGCCATAGCTCGCTTCGTTTCCGAGATATTTGCAGATTCAGCTCAAAGGAACTGGCCTGACGGACATATTTCGAGATATTTCTTCTTCTTGTTGTTCTTCTTCTGCACAGCTGAGCTGGAAGTGGCATTTGCAGGTCGCAATAGTGCAGAGTTATCTCAAAGAAAGGGGCCACGGAGTTTCTGTATCTCTATTATGTTGGTGCGGCTTCGGAACTTTTAAATATCTCGATATATCTCGAAAACTACGCTTCTGATCAAAAAATATCATAGAACGTAAATTGTAGGAAACATTATTCTCTACAAAAAAGGTCTCTTAACATTTTGCCATAGCTCGCTTCGTTTCCGAGATATTTGCAGATTTATCTCAAGGGAAGTGGCCTGACGGACATATTTCGAGATATTTCTTCTTCTTGTTGTTCTTCTTCTGCACAGCTAAGCTGGAAGTGACATTTGCAGCTCGCAATAGTGCAGAGTTATCCCAAAGAAAGGGGCCACGGTGTTTCTGTATCTCTATTATGTTGGTGCGGCTTCGGAACTTTTAAATATCTCGATATATCTCGAAAACTACGCTTCTGATCAAAAAATATCATAGAACATAAAAAGTAGGAAACTTAATTCTCTACAAAAAAGGTCTCTTAACATTTTGCCATAGCTCGCTTCGTTTCCGAGATATTTGCAGATTCATCTCAAGGGAAGGGGTCTGACGGACATATTTCGAGATATTTCTTCTTCTTGTTGTTCTTCTTCTGCACAGCTAAGCTGGAAGTGGCATTTGCAGCTCGCAATAGTGCAGAGTTATGTCAAAGAAAGGGGCCACGGTGTTTCTGTATCTCTATTATGTTGGTGCGGCTTCGGAACTTTTAAATATCTCGATATATCTCGAAAACTACGCTTTTGATCAAAAAATATCATAGAACATAAAAAGTAGGAAACTTAATTCTCTACAAAAAAGGTCTCTTAACATTTTGCCATAGCTCGCTTCGTTTCCGAGATATTTGCAGATTTATCTCAAGGGAAGGGGCCTAACGACACATTTCGAGATATTTCTTCTTCTTGTTGTTCTTCTTCTGCACAGCTAAACTGGAAGTGGCATTTCCAGCTCGCAATAGTGCAGAGTTATCTCAAAGAAAGGGGCCACGGTGTTTCTGTATCTCTATTATGTTGGTGCGGCTTCGGAACTTTTAAATATCTTGATATATCTCGAGAACTACGCATCTGATCAAAAAATATCATAGAACATAAAAAGTAGGAAACTTAATTCTCTACAAAAAAGGTCTCTTAACATTTTGCCATAGCTCGCTTCGTTTCCCAGATATTTGCAGATTTATCTCAAGGGAAGGGGCCTAACGGACATATTTCGAGATATTTCTTCTTCTTGTTGTTCTTCTTCTGCACAGCTAAACTGGAAGTGGCATTTGCAGGTCGCAATAGTGCAGAGTTATCTCAAACAAAGGGGCCACGGTGTTTCTGTATCTCTATTATGTTGGTGCGGCTTCGGAACTTTTAAATATTTCGATATATCTCGAAAACTACGCTTCTGATCAAAAAATATCATAGAGCGTAAATTGTAGGAAACATTATTCTCTACAAAAAAGGTCTCTTAACATTTTGCCATAGCTCGCTTCGTTTCCGAGATATTTGCAGATTCATCTCAAGGGAAGGGGTCTGACGGACATATTTCGAGATATTTCTTATTCTTGTTGTTCTTCTTCTGCACAGCTAAGCTGGAAGTGGCATTTGCGGCTCGCACTAGTGCAGAGTTATCTCAAAGAAAGGGGCCACGGTGTTTCTGTATCTCTATTATGTTGGTGCGGCTTCGGAACTTTTAAATATCTTGATATATCTCGAGAACTACGCATCTGATCAAAAAATATCATAGAACATGAAAAGTAGGAAACTTAATTGTCTACAAAAAAGGTCTCTTAACATTTTGCCATAGCTCTCTTCGTTTCCGAGATATTTGCAGATTTATCTCAAGGGAAGGGGCCTGACGGACATATTTCGAGATATTTCTTCTTCTTGTTGTTCTTCTTCTGCACAGCTAAGCTGGAAGTGGCATTTGCAGCTCGCAATAGTGCAGAGTTATCTCAAAGAAAGGGGCCACGGTGTTTCTGTATCTCTATTATGTTGGTGCGGCTTCGGGACTTTTAAATATCTTGATATATCTCGACAACTACGCATCTGATCAAAAAATATCATAGAACATAAAAAGTAGGAAACTTAATTCTCTACAAAAAAGGTCTCTTAACATTTTGCCATAGCTCGCTTCGTTTCCGAGATATTTGCAGATTTATCTCAAGGGAAGGGGCCTGACGGACATATTTCGAGATATTTCTTCTTCTTGTTGTTCTTCTTCTGCACAGCTAAGCTGGAAGTGGCATTTGCGGCTCGCACTAGTGCAGAGTTATCTCAACGAAAGGGGCCACGGTGTTTCTGTATCTCTATTATGTTGGTGCGGCTTCGGAACTTTTAAATATCTCGATATATCTCGAAAACTACGCTTCTGATCAAAAAATATCATAGAACATAAATTATAGGAAGCATAATTCTCTACAAAAAAGGTCTCTTAACATTTTGCCATAGCTCGCTTCGTTTCCGAGATATTTGCAGATATATCTCAAGGGAAGCGGCCTGACGGACATATTTCGAGATATTTCTTCTTCTTGTTGTTCTTCTTCTGCACAGCTAAGCTGGAAGTGGCATTTGCGGCTCGCACTAGTGCAGAGTTATCTCAAAGAAAGGGGCCACGGTGTTTCTGTATCTCTATTATGTTGGTGCGGCTTCGGAACTTTTAAATATCTTGATATATCTCGAGAACTACGCATCTGATCAAAAAATATCATAGAACATAAAAAGTAGGAAACTTAATTCTCTACAAAAAAGGTCTCTTAACATTTTGCCATAGCTCGCTTCGTTTCCCAGATATTTGCAGATTTATCTCAAGGGAAGGGGCCTAACGGACATATTTCGAGATATTTCTTCTTCTTGTTGTTCTTCTTCTGCACAGCTAAACTGGAAGTGGCATTTGCAGGTCGCAATAGTGCAGAGTTATCTCAAACAAAGGGGCCACGGTGTTTCTGTATCTCTATTATGTTGGTGCGGCTTCGGAACTTTTAAATATTTCGATATATCTCGAAAACTACGCTTCTGATCAAAAAATATCATAGAGCGTAAATTGTAGGAAACATTATTCTCTACAAAAAAGGTCTCTTAACATTTTGCCATAGCTCGCTTCGTTTCCGAGATATTTGCAGATTCATCTCAAGGGAAGGGGTCTGACGGACATATTTCGAGATATTTCTTATTCTTGTTGTTCTTCTTCTGCACAGCTAAGCTGGAAGTGGCATTTGCGGCTCGCACTAGTGCAGAGTTATCTCAAAGAAAGGGGCCACGGTGTTTCTGTATCTCTATTATGTTGGTGCGGCTTCGGAACTTTTAAATATCTTGATATATCTCGAGAACTACGCATCTGATCAAAAAATATCATAGAACATGAAAAGTAGGAAACTTAATTGTCTACAAAAAAGGTCTCTTAACATTTTGCCATAGCTCTCTTCGTTTCCGAGATATTTGCAGATTTATCTCAAGGGAAGGGGCCTGACGGACATATTTCGAGATATTTCTTCTTCTTGTTGTTCTTCTTCTGCACAGCTAAGCTGGAAGTGGCATTTGCAGCTCGCAATAGTGCAGAGTTATCTCAAAGAAAGGGGCCACGGTGTTTCTGTATCTCTATTATGTTGGTGCGGCTTCGGGACTTTTAAATATCTTGATATATCTCGACAACTACGCATCTGATCAAAAAATATCATAGAACATAAAAAGTAGGAAACTTAATTCTCTACAAAAAAGGTCTCTTAACATTTTGCCATAGCTCGCTTCGTTTCCGAGATATTTGCAGATTTATCTCAAGGGAAGGGGCCTGACGGACATATTTCGAGATATTTCTTCTTCTTGTTGTTCTTCTTCTGCACAGCTAAGCTGGAAGTGGCATTTGCGGCTCGCACTAGTGCAGAGTTATCTCAACGAAAGGGGCCACGGTGTTTCTGTATCTCTATTATGTTGGTGCGGCTTCGGAACTTTTAAATATCTCGATATATCTCGAAAACTACGCTTCTGATCAAAAAATATCATAGAACATAAATTATAGGAAGCATAATTCTCTACAAAAAAGGTCTCTTAACATTTTGCCATAGCTCGCTTCGTTTCCGAGATATTTGCAGATATATCTCAAGGGAAGCGGCCTGACGGACATATTTCGAGATATTTCTTCTTCTTGTTGTTCTTCTTCTGCACAGCTAAGCTGGAAGTGGCATTTGCGGCTCGCACTAGTGCAGAGTTATCTCAAAGAAAGGGGCCACGGTGTTTCTGTATCTCTATTATGTTGGTGCGGCTTCGGAACTTTTAAATATCTCGATATATCTCGAAAACTACGCTTCTGATCAAAAAATATCATAGAACCTAAATTGTAGGAAACATAATTCTCTACAAAAAAGCTCTCTTAACATTTTGCCATAGCTCGCTTCGTTTCCGAGATATTTGCAGATATATCTCAAGGGAAGGGGCCTGACGGACATATTTCGAGATATTTCTTCTTCTTGTTGTTCTTCTTCTGCACAGCTAAGCTGGAAGTGGCATTTGCAGCTCGCAATAGTGCAGAGTTATCTCAAAGAAAGGGGCCACCGTGTTTCTGTATCTCTATTATGTTGGTGCGGCTTCGGAACTTTTAAATATCTCGATATATCTCGAAAACTACGCTTCTGATCAAAAAATATCATAGAACATAAATTGTAGGAAACTTAATTCTCTACAAAAAAGGTCTCTTAACATTTTGCCATAGCTCGCTTCGTTTCCGAGATATTTGCAGATTTATCTCAAGGGAAGGGGCCTGACGGACATATTTCGAGATATTTCTTCTTCTTGTTGTTCTTCTTCTGCACAGCTGAGCTGGAAGTGGCATTTGCAGGTCGCAATAGTGCAGAGTTGTCTCAAAGAAAGGGGCCACGGTGTTTCTGTATCTCTATTATGTTGGTGCGGCTTCGGAACTTTTAAATATCTTGATATATCTCGAGAACTACGCATCTGATCAAAAAATATCATAGAACATGAAAAGTAGGAAACTTAATTCTCTACAAAAAAGGTCTCTTAACATTTTGCCATAGCTCGCTTCGTTTCCGAGATATTTGCAGATTTATCTGAAGGGAAGGGGCCTAACGGACATATTTCGAGATATTTCTTCTTCTTGTTGTTCTTCTTCTGCACAGCTAAACTGGAAGTGGCATTTCCAGCTCGCAATAGTGCAGAGTTATCTCAAAGAAAGGGGCCACGGTGTTTCTGTATCTCTATTATGTTGGTGCGGCTTCGGAACTTTTAAATATCTTGATATATCTCGAGAACTACGCATCTGATCGAAAAATATCATAGAACATAAAAAGTAGGAAACTTAATTCTC
This sequence comes from Osmia lignaria lignaria, assembly GCF_051020975.1. NCBI lineage: Eukaryota > Metazoa > Arthropoda > Insecta > Hymenoptera > Megachilidae > Osmia > Osmia lignaria. The sequence goes on along the minus strand of NW_027478161.1, from coordinate 25,974,691 downwards.
TACAAAAAAGGTCTCTTAACATTTTGCCATAGCTCGCTTCGTTTCCGAGATATTTGCAGATTTATCGCAAGGGAAGGGGCCTGACGGACATATTTCGAGATATTTCTTCTTCTTGTTGTTCTTCTTCTGCACAGCTAAGCTGGAAGTGGCATTTGCGGCTCGCACTAGTGCAGAGTTATCTCAACGAAAGGGGCCACGGTGTTTCTGTATCTCTATTATGTTGGTGCGGCTTCGGAACTTTTAAATATCTCGATATATCTCGAAAACTACGCTTCTGATCAAAAAATATCATAGAACATAAATTGTAGGAAGCATAATTCTCTACAAAAAAGGTCTCTTAACATTTTGCCATAGCTCGCTTCGTTTCCGAGATATTTGCAGATATATCTCAAGGGAAGCGGCCTGACGGACATATTTCGAGATATTTCTTCTTCTTGTTGTTCTTCTTCTGCACAGCTAAGCTGGAAGTGGCATTTGCGGCTCGCACTAGTGCAGAGTTATCTCAAAGAAAGGGGCCACGGTGTTTCTGTATCTCTATTATGTTGGTGCGGCTTCGGAACTTTTAAATATCTCGATATATCTCGAAAACTACGCTTCTGATCAAAAAATATCATAGAACCTAAATTGTAGGAAACATAATTCTCTACAAAAAAGGTCTCTTAACATTTTGCCATAGCTCGCTTCGTTTCCGAGACATTTGCAGATATATCTCAAGGGAAGGGGCCTGACGGACATATTTCGAGATATTTCTTCTTCTTGTTGTTCTTCTTCTGCACAGCTAAGCTGGAAGTGGCATTTGTAGCTCGCAATAGTGCAGAGTTATCTCAAAGAAAGAGGCCACGGTGTTTCTGTATCTCTATTATGTTGGTGCGGCTTCGGAACTTTTAAATATCTTGATATATCTCGAGAACTACGCGTCTGATCAAAAAATATCATAGAACATAAAAAGTAGGAAACATAATTCTCTACAAAAACGGTCTCTTAACATTTTGCCATAGCTCGCTTCGTTTCCGAGATATTTGCAGATATATCTCAAGGGAAGGGGCCTGACGGACATATTTCGAGATATTTCTTCTTCTTGTTGTTCTTCTTCTGCACAGCTAAGCTGGAAGTTGCATTTGCGGCTCGCACTAGTGCACAGTTATCTCAAAGAAAGGGGCCACGGAGTTTCTGTATCTCTATTATGTTGGTGCGTCTTCGGAACTTTTAAATATCTCGATATATCTCGAAAACTACGCTTCTGATCAAAAAATATCATAGAACATAAATTGTAGGAAACATAATTCTCTACAAAAAACGTCTCTTAACATTTTGCCATAGCTCGCTTCGTTTCCGAGATATTTGCAGATTCAGCTCAAAGGAACTGGCCTGACGGACATATTTCGAGATATTTCTTCTTCTTGTTGTTCTTCCTCTGCACAGCTAAGCTGGAAGTGGCATTTGCAGCTCGCAATAGTGCAGAGTTATCTCAAAGAAAGGGGCCACGGTGTTTCTGTATCTCTATTATGTTGGTGCGGCTTCGGAACTTTTAAATATCTTGATATATCTCGAGAGCTACGCATCTGATCAAAAAATATCATAGAACAGGAAAAGTAGGAAACTTAATTCTCTACAAAAAAGGTCTCTTAACATTTTGCCATAGCTCGCTTCGTTTCCGAGATATTTGCAGATTTATCTCAAGGGAAGGGGCCTGACGGACATATTTCGAGATATTTCTTCTTCTTGTTGTTCTTCTTCTGCACAGCTAAGCTGGAAGTGGCATTTGCGGCTCTCACTAGTGCAGAGTTATCTCAAAGAAAGGGGCCACGGTGTTTCTGTATCTCTATTATGTTGGTGCGGCTTCGGAACTTTTAAATATCTCGATATATCTCGAAAACTACGCTTCTGATCAAAAAATATCATAGAACATAAATTGTAGGAAACATAATTCTCTACAAAAAAGGTCTCTTAACATTTTGCCATAGCTCGCTTCGTTTCCGAGATATTTGCAGATATATCTCAAGGGAAGGGGCCTGACGGACATATTTCGAGATATTTCTTCTTCTTGTTGTTCTTCTTCTGCACAGCTAAGCTGGAAGTGGCATTTACAGCTCGCAATAGTGCAGAGTTATCTCAAAGAAAGGGGCCACGGTGTTTCTGTATCTCTATTATGTTGGTGCGGCTTCGGAACTTTTAAATATCTTGATATATCTCGAGAACTACGCATCTGATCAAAAAATATCATAGAACATGAAAAGTAGGAAACTTAATTCTCTACAAAAAAGGTCTCTTAACATTTTGCCATAGCTCGCTTCGTTTCCGAGATATTTGCAGATTTATCTGAAGGGAAGGGGCCTAACGGACATATTTCGAGATATTTCTTCTTCTTGTTGTTCTTCTTCTGCACAGCTAAACTGGAAGTGGCATTTCCAGCTCGCAATAGTGCAGAGTTATCTCAAAGAAAGGGGCCACGGTGTTTCTGTATCTCTATTATGTTGGTGCGACTTCGGAACTTTTAAATATCTTGATATATCTCGAGAACTACGCATCTGATCAAAAAATATCATAGAATATAAAAAGTAGGAAACTTAATTCTCTACAAAACAGGTCTCTTAACATTTTGCCATAGCTCGCTTCGTTTCCGAGATATTTGCAGATTCATCTCAAGGGAAGGGGTCTGACGGACATATTTCGAGATATTTCTTCTTCTTGTTGTTCTTCTTCTGCACAGCTAAGCTCGAAGTGGCATTTGCGGCTCGCACTAGTGCAGAGTTATCTCAAAGAAAGGGGCCACGGTGTTTCTGTATCTCTATTATGTTGGTGCGGCTTCGGAACTTTTAAATATCTCGATATATCTCGAAAACTACGCTTCTGATCAAAAAATATCATAGAACATAAAAAGTAGGAAACTTAATTCTCTACAAAAAAGGTCTCTTAACATTTTGCCATAGCTCGCTTCGTTTCCGAGATATTTGCAGATTTATCTCAAGGGAAGGGGCCTGACGGACATATTTCGAGATATTTCTTCTTCTTGTTGTTCTTCTTCTGCACAGCTAAGCTCGAAGCGGCATTTGCAGCTCGCAATAGTGCAGAGTTATCTCAAAGAAAGAGGCCACGGTGTTTCTGTATCTCTATTATGTTGGTGCGGCTTCGGAACTTTTAAATATCTTGATATATCTCGAGAACTACGCGTCTGATCAAAAAATATCATAGAACATAAAAAGTAGGAAACATAATTCTCTACAAAAACGGTCTCTTAACATTTTGCCATAGCTCGCTTCGTTTCCGAGACATTTGCAGATATATCTCAAGGGAAGGGGCCTGACGGACATATTTCGAGATATTTCTTCTTCTTGTTGTTCTTCTTCTGCACAGCTAAGCTGGAAGTTGCATTTGCGGCTCGCACTAGTGCACAGTTATCTCAAAGAAAAGGGCCACGGTGTTTCTGTATCTCTATTATGTTGGTGCGTCTTCGGAACTTTTAAATATCTCGATATATCTCGAAAACTACGCTTATGATCAAAAAATATCATAGAACATAAATTGTAGGAAACATAATTCTCTACAAAAAACGTCTCTTAACATTTTGCCATAGCTCGCTTCGTTTCCGAGATATTTGCAGATTCAGCTCAAAGGAACTGGCCTGACGGACATATTTCGAGATATTTCTTCTTCTTGTTGTTCTTCCTCTGCACAGCTAAGCTGGAAGTGGCATTTGCAGCTCGCAATAGTGCAGAGTTATCTCAAAGAAAGGGGCCACGGTGTTTCTGTATCTCTATTATGTTGGTGCGACTTCGGAACTTTTAAATATCTTGATATATCTCGAGAGCTACGCATCTGATCAAAAAATATCATAGAACATGAAAAGTAGGAAACTTAATTCTCTACAAAAAAGGTCTCTTAACATTTTGCCATAGCTCGCTTCGTTTCCGAGATATTTGCAGATTTATCTCAAGGGAAGTGGCCTGACGGACATATTTCGAGATATTTCTTCTTCTTGTTGTTCTTCTTCTGCACAGCTGAGCTGGAAGTGGCATTTGCAGGTCGCAATAGTGCAGAGTTATCTCAAAGAAAGGGGCCACGGTGTTTCTGTATCTCTATTATGTTGGTGCGGCTTCGGAACTTTTAAATATCTTGATATATCTCGAGAACTACGCATCTGATCAAAAAATATCATAGAACATAAAAAGTAGGAAACTTAATTCTCTACAAAAAAGGTCTCTTAACATTTTGCCATAGCTCGCTTTGTTTCCGAGATATTTGCAGATTTATCTCAAGGGAAGGGGCCTGACGGACATATTTCGAGATATTTCTTCTTCTTGTTGTTCTTCTTCTGCACAGCTAAGCTGGAAGTGGCATTTGCGGCTCGCACTAGTGCAGAGTTATCTCAAAGAAAGGGGCCACGGTGTTTCTGTATCTCTATTATGTTGGTGCGGCTTCGGAACTTTTAAATATCTCGATATATCTCGAAAACTACGCTTCTGATCAAAAAATATCATAGAACGTAAATTGTAGGAAACATTATTCTCTACAAAAAAGGTCTCTTAACATTTTGCCATAGCTCGCTTCGTTTCCGAGATATTTGCAGATTCATCTCAAGGGAAGGGGTCTGACGGACATATTTCGAGATATTTCTTCTTCTTGTTGTTCTTCTTCTGCACAGCTAAGCTCGAAGCGGCATTTGCAGCTCGCAATAGTGCAGAGTTATCTCAAAGAAAGAGGCCACGGTGTTTCTGTATCTCTATTATGTTGGTGCGGCTTCGGAACTTTTAAATATCTTGATATATCTCGAAAACTACGCATCTGATCAAAAAATGTCATAGAACATAAAAAGTAGGAAACTTAATTCTCTACAAAAAAGGTCTCTTAACATTTTGCCATAGCTCGCTTCGTTTCCGAGATATTTGCATATATATCTCAAGGGAAGGGGCCTGACGGACATATTTCGAGATATTTCTTCTTCTTGTTGTTCTTCTTCTGCAGAGCTAAGCTGGAAGTGGCATTTGCGGCTCGCACTAGTGCAGAGTTATCTCAAAGAAAGGGGCCACGGTGTTTCTGTATCTCTATTATGTTGGTGCGGCTTCGGAACTTTTAAATATCTCGATATATCTCGAAAACTACGCTTCTGATCAAAAAATATCATAGAACATAAAAAGTAGGAAACTTAATTCTCTACAAAAAAGGTCTCTTAACATTTTGCCATAGCTCGCTTCGTTTCCGAGATATTTGCAGATTTATCTCAAGGGAAGGGGCCTGACGGACATATTTCGAGATATTTCTTCTTCTTGTTGTTCTTCTTCTGCACAGCTAAGCTGGAAGTGGCATTTGCGGCTCGCACTAGTGCAGAGTTATCTCAAAGAAAGGGGCCACGGTGTTTCTGTATCTCTATTATGTTGGTGCGTCTTCGGAACTTTTAAATATCTCGATATATCTCGAAAACTACGCTTATGATCAAAAAATATCATAGAACGTAAATTGTAGGAAACATTATTCTCTACAAAAAAGGTCTCTTAACATTTTGCCATAGCTCGCTTCGTTTCCGAGATATTTGCAGATTCATCTCAAGGGAAGGGGTCTGACGGACATATTTCGAGATATTTCTTCTTCTTGTTGTTCTTCTTCTGCACAGCTAAGCTCGAAGCGGCATTTGCAGCTCGCAATAGTGCAGAGTTATCTCAAAGAAAGAGGCCACGGTGTTTCTGTATCTCTATTATGTTGGTGCGGCTTCGGAACTTTTAAATATCTTGATATATCTCGAAAACTACGCATCTGATCAAAAAATGTCATAGAACATAAAAAGTAGGAAACTTAATTCTCTACAAAAAAGGTCTCTTAACATTTTGCCATAGCTCGCTTCGTTTCCGAGATATTTGCATATATATCTCAAGGGAAGGGGCCTGACGGACATATTTCGAGATATTTCTTCTTCTTGTTGTTCTTCTTCTGCAGAGCTAAGCTGGAAGTGGCATTTGCGGCTCGCACTAGTGCAGAGTTATCTCAAAGAAAGGGGCCACGGTGTTTCTGTATCTCTATTATGTTGGTGCGGCTTCGGAACTTTTAAATATCTCGATATATCTCGAAAACTACGCTTCTGATCAAAAAATATCATAGAACATAAAAAGTAGGAAACTTAATTCTCTACAAAAAAGGTCTCTTAACATTTTGCCATAGCTCGCTTCGTTTCCGAGATATTTGCAGATTTATCTCAAGGGAAGGGGCCTGACGGACATATTTCGAGATATTTCTTCTTCTTGTTGTTCTTCTTCTGCACAGCTGAGCTGGAAGTGGCATTTGCAGGTCGCAATAGTGCAGAGTTATCTCAAAGAAAGGGGCCACGGTGTTTCTGTATCTCTATTATGTTGGTGCGGCTTCGGAACTTTTAAATATCTCGATATATCTCGAAAACTACGCTTCTGATCAAAAAATATCATAGAACGTAAATTGTAGGAAACATTATTCTCTACAAAAAAGGTCTCTTAACATTTTGCCATAGCTCGCTTCGTTTCCGAGATATTTGCAGATACATCTCAAGGGAAGGGGTCTGACGGACATATTTCGAGATATTTCTTCTTCTTGTTGTTCTTCTTCTGCACAGCTAAGCTCGAAGCGGCATTTGCAGCTCGCAATAGTGCAGAGTTATCTCAAAGAAAGAGGCCACGGTGTTTCTGTATCTCTATTATGTTGGTGCGTCTTCGGAACTTTTAAATATCTTGATATATCTCGAGAGCTACGCATCTGATCAAAAAATATCATAGAACATGAAAAGTAGGAAACTTAATTCTCTACAAAAAAGGTCTCTTAACATTTTGCCATAGCTCGCTTCGTTTCCGAGATATTTGCAGATATATCTCAAGGGAAGCGGCCTGACGGACATATTTCGAGATATTTCTTCTTCTTGTTGTTCTTCTTCTGCACAGCTAAGCTGGAAGTGGCATTTGCGGCTCGCACTAGTGCAGAGTTATCTCAAAGAAAGGGGCCACGGTGTTTCTGTATCTCTATTATGTTGGTGCGGCTTCGGAACTTTTAAATATCTCGATATATCTCGAAAACTACGCTTCTGATCAAAAAATATCATAGAACCTAAATTGTAGGAAACATAATTCTCTACAAAAAAGGTCTCTTAACATTTTGCCATAGCTCGCTTCGTTTCCGAGACATTTGCAGATATATCTCAAGGGAAGGGGCCTGACGGACATATTTCGAGATATTTCTTCTTCTTGTTGTTCTTCTTCTGCACAGCTAAGCTGGAAGTGGCATTTGCGGCTCGCACTAGTGCAGAGTTATCTCAAAGAAAGGGGCCACGGTGTTTCTGTATCTCTATTATGTTGGTGCGGCTTCGGAACTTTTAAATATCTCGATATATCTCGAAAACTACGCTTCTGATCAAAAAATATCATAGAACCTAAATTGTAGGAAACATAATTCTCTACAAAAAAGGTCTCTTAACATTTTGCCATAGCTCGCTTCGTTTCCGAGACATTTGCAGATATATCTCAAGGGAAGGGGCCTGACGGACATATTTCGAGATATTTCTTCTTCTTGCTGTTCTTCTTCTGCACAGCTAAGCTGGAAGTGGCATTTGTAGCTCGCAATAGTGCAGAGTTATCTCAAAGAAAGAGGCCACGGTGTTTCTGTATCTCTATTATGTTGGTGCGGCTTCGGAACTTTTAAATATCTTGATATATCTCGAGAACTACGCGTCTGATCAAAAAATATCATAGAACATAAAAAGTAGGAAACATAATTCTCTACAAAAACGGTCTCTTAACATTTTGCCATAGCTCGCTTCGTTTCCGAGATATTTGCAGATATATCTCAAGGGAAGGGGCCTGACGGACATATTTCGAGATATTTCTTCTTCTTGTTGTTCTTCTTCTGCACAGCTAAGCTGGAAGTTGCATTTGCGGCTCGCACTAGTGCACAGTTATCTCAAAGAAAGGGGCCACGGAGTTTCTGTATCTCTATTATGTTGGTGCGTCTTCGGAACTTTTAAATATCTCGATATATCTCGAAAACTACGCTTCTGATCAAAAAATATCATAGAACATAAATTGTAGGAAACATAATTCTCTACAAAAAACGTCTCTTAACATTTTGCCATAGCTCGCTTCGTTTCCGAGATATTTGCAGATTCAGCTCAAAGGAACTGGCCTGACGGACATATTTCGAGATATTTCTTCTTCTTGTTGTTCTTCCTCTGCACAGCTAAGCTGGAAGTGGCATTTGCAGCTCGCAATAGTGCAGAGTTATCTCAAAGAAAGGGGCCACGGTGTTTCTGTATCTCTATTATGTTGGTGCGGCTTCGGAACTTTTAAATATCTTGATATATCTCGAGAGCTACGCATCTGATCAAAAAATATCATAGAACATGAAAAGTAGGAAACTTAATTCTCTACAAAAAAGGTCTCTTAACATTTTGCCATAGCTCGCTTCGTTTCCGAGATATTTGCAGATTTATCTCAAGGGAAGGGGCCTGACGGACATATTTCGAGATATTTCTTCTTCTTGTTGTTCTTCTTCTGCACAGCTAAGCTGGAAGTGGCATTTGCGGCTCTCACTAGTGCAGAGTTATCTCAAAGAAAGGGGCCACGGTGATTCTGTATCTCTATTATGTTGGTGCGGCTTCGGAACTTTTAAATATCTCGATATATCTCGAAAACTACGCTTCTGATCAAAAAATATCATAGAACATAAATTGTAGGAAACATAATTCTCTACAAAAAAGGTCTCTTAACATTTTGCCATAGCTCGCTTCGTTTCCGAGATATTTGCAGATATATCTCAAGGGAAGGGGCCTGACGGACATATTTCGAGATATTTCTTCTTCTTGTTGTTCTTCTTCTGCACAGCTAAGCTGGAAGTGGCATTTACAGCTCGCAATAGTGCAGAGTTATCTCAAAGAAAGGGGCCACGGTGTTTCTGTATCTCTATTATGTTGGTGCGGCTTCGGAACTTTTAAATATCTTGATATATCTCGAGAACTACGCATCTGATCAAAAAATATCATAGAACATGAAAAGTAGGAAACTTAATTCTCTACAAAAAAGGTCTCTTAACATTTTGCCATAGCTCGCTTCGTTTCCGAGATATTTGCAGATTTATCTGAAGGGAAGGGGCCTAACGGACATATTTCGAGATATTTCTTCTTCTTGTTGTTCTTCTTCTGCACAGCTAAACTGGAAGTGGCATTTCCAGCTCGCAATAGTGCAGAGTTATCTCAAAGAAAGGGGCCACGGTGTTTCTGTATCTCTATTATGTTGGTGCGACTTCGGAACTTTTAAATATCTTGATATATCTCGAGAACTACGCATCTGATCAAAAAATATCATAGAATATAAAAAGTAGGAAACTTAATTCTCTACAAAACAGGTCTCTTAACATTTTGCCATAGCTCGCTTCGTTTCCGAGATATTTGCAGATTCATCTCAAGGGAAGGGGTCTGACGGACATATTTCGAGATATTTCTTCTTCTTGTTGTTCTTCTTCTGCACAGCTAAGCTCGAAGTGGCATTTGCGGCTCGCACTAGTGCAGAGTTATCTCAAAGAAAGGGGCCACGGTGTTTCTGTATCTCTATTATGTTGGTGCGGCTTCGGAACTTTTAAATATCTCGATATATCTCGAAAACTACGCTTCTGATCAAAAAATATCATAGAACATAAAAAGTAGGAAACTTAATTCTCTACAAAAAAGGTCTCTTAACATTTTGCCATAGCTCGCTTCGTTTCCGAGATATTTGCAGATTTATCTCAAGGGAAGGGGCCTGACGGACATATTTCGAGATATTTCTTCTTCTTGTTGTTCTTCTTCTGCACAGCTGAGCTGGAAGTGGCATTTGCAGGTCGCAATAGTGCAGAGTTATCTCAAAGAAAGGGGCCACGGTGTTTCTGTATCTCTATTATGTTGGTGCGGCTTCGGAACTTTTAAATATCTCGATATATCTCGAAAACTACGCTTCTGATCAAAAAATATCATAGAACGTAAATTGTAGGAAACATTATTCTCTACAAAAAAGGTCTCTTAACATTTTGCCATAGCTCGCTTCGTTTCCGAGATATTTGCAGATTCATCTCAAGGGAAGGGGTCTGACGGACATATTTCGAGATATTTCTTCTTCTTGTTGTTCTTCTTCTGCACAGCTAAGCTCGAAGCGGCATTTGCAGCTCGCAATAGTGCAGAGTTATCTCAAAGAAAGAGGCCACGGTGTTTCTGTATCTCTATTATGTTGGTGCGGCTTCGGAACTTTTAAATATCTTGATGTATCTCGAGAACTACGCGTCTGATCAAAAAATATCATAGAACATAAAAAGTAGGAAACATAATTCTCTACAAAAACGGTCTCTTAACATTTTGCCATAGCTCGCTTCGTTTCCGAGACATTTGCAGATATATCTCAAGGGAAGGGGCCTGACGGACATATTTCGAGATATTTCTTCTTCTTGTTGTTCTTCTTCTGCACAGCTAAGCTGGAAGTTGCATTTGCGGCTCGCACTAGTGCACAGTTATCTCAAAGAAAAGGGCCACGGTGTTTCTGTATCTCTATTATGTTGGTGCGTCTTCGGAACTTTTAAATATCTCGATATATCTCGAAAACTACGCTTATGATCAAAAAATATCATAGAACATAAATTGTAGGAAACTTAATTCTCTACAAAAAAGGTCTCTTAACATTTTGCCATAGCTCGCTTCGTTTCCGAGATATTTGCAGATTCATCTCAAGGGAAGGGGTCTGACGGACATATTTCGAGATATTTCTTCTTCTTGTTGTTCTTCTTCTGCACAGCTAAGCTCGAAGCGGCATTTGCAGCTCGCAATAGTGCAGAGTTATCTCAAAGAAAGAGGCCACGGTGTTTCTGTATCTCTATTATGTTGGTGCGGCTTCGGAACTTTTAAATATCTTGATGTATCTCGAGAACTACGCGTCTGATCAAAAAATATCATAGAACATAAAAAGTAGGAAACATTATTCTCTACAAAAAAGGTCTCTTAACATTTTGCCATAGCTCGCTTCGTTTCCGAGATATTTGCAGATTCATCTCAACGGAAGGGGTCTGACGGACATATTTCGAGATATTTCTTCTTCTTGTTGTTCTTCTTCTGCACAGCTAAGCTCGAAGCGGCATTTGCAGCTCGCAATAGTGCAGAGTTATCTCAAAGAAAGAGGCCACGGTGTTTCTGTACCTCTATTATGTTGGTGCGTCTTCGGAACTTTTAAATATCTTGATATATCTCGAGAGCTACGCATCTGATCAAAAAATATCATAGAACATGAAAAGTAGGAAACTTAATTCTCTACAAAAAAGGTCTCTTAACATTTTGCCATAGCTCGCTTCGTTTCCGAGATATTTGCAGATTCATCTCAAGGGAAGGGGTCTGACGGACATATTTCGAGATATTTCTTCTTCTTGTTGTTCTTCTTCTGCACAGCTAAGCTCGAAGCGGCATTTGCAGCTCGCAATAGTGCAGAGTTATCTCAAAGAAAGAGGCCACGGTGTTTCTGTACCTCTATTATGTTGGTGCAGCTTCGGAACTTTTAAATATCTTGATATATCTCGAGAACTACGCATCTGATCAAAAAATATCATCGAACATAAAAAGTAGGAAACTTAATTCTCTACAAAAAAGGTCTCTTAACATTTTGCCATAGCTCGCTTCGTTTCCGAGATATTTGCAGATTTATCTCAAGGGAAGTGGCCTGACGGACATATTTCGAGATATTTCTTCTTCTTGTTGTTCTTCTTCTGCACAGCTGAGCTGGAAGTGGCATTTGCAGGTCGCAATAGTGCAGAGTTATCTCAAAGAAAGGGGCCACGGTGTTTCTGTATCCCTATTATGTTGGTGCGGCTTCGGAACTTTTAAATATCTTGATATATCTCGAGAACTACGCATCTGATCAAAAAATATCATAGAACATAAGAAGTAGGAAACTTAATTCTCTACAAAAAAGGTCTCTTAACATTTTGCCATAGCTCGCTTCGTTTCCGAGATATTTTCAGATTTATCTCAAGGGAAGGGGCCTGACGGACATATTTCGAGATATTTCTTCTTCTTGTTGTTCTTCTTCTGCACAGCTAAGCTGGAAGTGGCATTTCCAGCTCGCAATAGTGCAGAGTTATCTCAAAGAAAGGGGCCACGGTGTTTCTGTATCTCTATTATGTTGGTGCGGCTTCGGAACTTTTAAATATCTTGATATATCTCGAGAACTACGCATCTGATCAAAAAATATCATAGAACATGAAAAGTAGGAAACTTACTTCTCTACAAAAAAGGTCTCTTAACATTTTGCCATAGCTCTCTTCGTTTCCGAGATATTTGCAGATTTATCTCAAGGGAAGGGGCCTGACGGACATATTTCGGGATATTTCTTCTTCTTGTTGTTCTTCTTCTGCACAGCTAAGCTGGAAGTAGCATTTGCAGCTCGCAATAGTGCAGAGTTTTCTCAAAGAGAGGGGCCACGGTGTTTCTGTATCTCTATTATGTTGGTGCGGCTTCGGAACTTTTAAGTATCTTGATCTATCTCGAGAACTACGCATCTGATCAAAAAATATCATAGAAGATAAAAAGTAGGAAACTTAATTCTCTACAAAAAAGGTCGCTTAACATTTCGCCATAGCTCGCATCGTTTCCGAGATATTTGCAGATTTATCTCAAGGGAAGGGGCCTGTCGGACATATTTCGAGATATTTCTTCTTCTTGTTGCTCTTCTTCTGCACAGCTAAGCTCGAAGTGGCATTTGCAGCTCGCAATAGTGCAGAGTTATCTCAAAGAAAGAGGCCACGGTGTTTCTGTACCTCTATTATGTTGGTGCAGCTTCGGAACTTTTAAATATCTTGATATATCTCGAGAACTACGCATCTGATCAAAAAATATCATCGAACATAAAAAGTAGGAAACTTAATTCTCTACAAAAAAGGTCTCTTAACATTTTGCCATAGCTCGCTTCGTTTCCGAGATATTTGCAGATTTATCTCAAGGGAAGGGGCCTGACGGACATATTTCGAGATATGTCTTCTTCTTGTTGTTCTTCTTCTGCACAGCTAAGCTGGAAGTGGCATTGGCAGCTCGCAATAGTGCAGAGTTATCCCAAAGAAAGGGGCCACGGTGTTTCTGTATCTCTATTATGTTGGTGCGGCTTCGGAACTTTTAAATCTCTTGATATATCTCGAGAACTACGCATCTTATCAAAAAATATCATAGAACATAAAAAGTAGGAAACATAATTCTCTACAAAAAAGGTCTCTTAACATTTTGCCATAGCTCGCTTCGTTTCCGAGATATTTGCAGATTTATCTCAAGGGAAGTGGCCTGACGGGCATATTTCGAGATATTTCTTCTTCTTGTTGTTCTTCTTCTGCACAGCTAAGCTGGAAGTGGCATTTGCAGCTCGCAATAGTGCAGAGTTATCCCAAAGAAAGGGGCCACGGTGTTTCTGTATCTCTATTATGTTGGTGCGGCTTCGGGACTTTTAAATATCTCGATATATCTCGAAAACTACGCTTCTGATCAAAAAATATCATAGAACATAAATTGTAGGAAACATAATTCTCTACAAAAAAGATCTCTTAACATTTTGCCATAGCTCGCTTCGTTTCCGAGATATTTGCAGATTTATCTCAAGGGAAGGGGCCTGACGGACATATTTCGAGATATTTCTTCTTCTTGTTGTTCTTATTCTGCACAGCTAAGCTGGAAGTGGCATTTGCAGCGCGCAATAGTGCAGAGTTATCTCAAAGAAAGGGGCCACGGTGTTTCTGTATCTCTATTATGTTGGTGCGGCTTCGGAACTTTTAAATATCTTGATATATCTCGAGAACTACGCATCTGATCAAAAAATATCATACTACATAAAAAGTAGGAAACTTAATTCTCTACAAGAAAGGTCTCTAAACATTTTGCCATAGCTCGCTTCGTTTCCAAGATATTTGCAGATTTATCTCAAGGGAAGGGGCCTGACGGACATATTTCGAGATATTTCTTCTTCTTGTTGTTCTTCTTCTGCACAGCTAAGCTGGAAGTGGCATTTGCGGCTCGCACTAGTGCAGAGTTATCTCAAAGAAAGGGGCCACGGTGTTTCTGTATCTCTATTATGTTGGTGCGGCTTCGGAACTTTTAAATATCTCGATATATCTCGAAAACTACGCTTCTGATCAAAAAATATCATAGAACATAAATTGTAGGAAACATAATTCTCTACAAAAAACGTCTCTTAACATTTTGCCATAGCTCGCTTCGTTTCCGAGATATTTGCAGATATATCTCAAGGGAAGGGGCCTGACGGACATATTTCGAGATATTTCTTCTTCTTGTTGTTCTTCTTCTGCACAGCTAAGCTGGAAGTGGCATTTACAGCTCGCAATAGTGCAGAGTTATCTCAAAGAAAGGGGCCACGGTGTTTCTGTATCTCTATTATGTTGGTGCGGCTTCGGAACTTTTAAATATCTTGATATATCTCGAGAACTACGCATCTGATCAAAAAATATCATAGAAGATAAAAAGTAGGAAACTTAATTCTCTACAAAAAAGGTCTCTTAACATTTCGCCATAGCTCGCGTCGTTTCCGAGATATTTGCAGATTTATCTCAAGGGAAGGGGCCTGTCGGACATATTTCGAGATATTTCTTCTTCTTGTTGTTCTTCCTCTGCACAGCTAAGCTGGAAGTGGCATTTGCAGCTCGCAATAGTGCAGAGTTATCTCAAAGAAAGGGGCCACGGTGTTTCTGTATCTCTATTATGTTGGTGCGGCTTCGGAACTTTTAAATATCTTGATATATATCGAGAACTACGCATCTGATCAAAAAATATCATGGAACATAAAAAGTAGGAAACTTAATTCTCTACAAAAAAGGTCTCTTAACATTTTGCCATAGCTCGCTTCGTTTCCGAGATATTTGCATATTTATCTCAAGGGAAGGGGCCTGACGGACATATTTCGAGATATTTCTTCTTCTTGTTGTTCTTCTTCTGCACAGCTAAGCTGGAAGTGGCATTTGCGGCTCGCACTAGTGCAGAGTTATCTCAAAGGAAGGGGCCACGGTGTTTCTGTATCTCTATTATGTTGGTGCGGCTTCGGAACTTTTAAATATCTTGATATATCTCGAGAACTACGCATCTTATCAAAAAATATCATAGAACATAAAAAGTAGGAAACTTAATTCTCTACAAAAAAGGTCTCTTAACATTCTGCCATAGCTCGCTTCGTTTCCGAGATATTTGCAGATTTATCTCAAGGGAAGTGGCCTGACGGGCATATTTCGAGATATTTCTTCTTCTTGTTGTTCTTCTTCTGCACAGCTAAGCTGGAAGTGGCATTTGCAGCTCGCAATAGTGCAGAGTTATCCCAAAGAAAGGGGCCACGGTGTTTCTGTATCTCTATTATGTTGGTGCGGCTTCGGAACTTTTAAATATCTCGATATATCTCGAAAACTACGCTTCTGATCAAAAAATATCATAGAACATAAATTGTAGGAAACATAATTCTCTACAAAAAAGGTCTCTTAACATTTTGCCATAGCTCGCTTCGTTTCCGAGATATTTGCAGATTTATCTCAAGGGAAGGGGCCTGACGGACATATTTCGAGATATTTCTTCTTCTTGTTGTTCTTCTTCTGCACAGCTAAGCTGGAAGTGGCATTTGCAGCGCGCAATAGTGCAGAGTTATCTCAAAGAAAGGGGCCACGGTGTTTCTGTATCTCTATTATGTTGGTGCGGCTTCGGAACTTTTAAATATCTTGATATATCTCGAGAACTACGCATCTGATCAAAAAATATCATACTACATAAAAAGTAGGAAACTTAATTCTCTACAAGAAAGGTCTCTAAACATTTTGCCATAGCTCGCTTCGTTTCCAAGATATTTGCAGATTTATCTCAAGGGAAGGGGCCTGACGGACATATTTCGAGATATTTCTTCTTCTTGTTGTTCTTCTTCTGCACAGCTAAGCTGGAAGTGGCATTTGCAGGTCGCAATAGTGCAGAGTTTTCTCAAAGAGAGGGGCCACGGTGTTTCTGTATCTCTATTATGTTGGTGCGGCTTCGGAACTTTTAAGTATCTTGATCTATCTCGAGAACTACGCATCTGATCAAAAAATATCATAGAAGATAAAAAGTAGCAAACTTAATTCTCTACAAAAAAGGTCTCTTAACATTTCGCCATAGCTCGCATCGTTTCCGAGATATTTGCAGATTTATCTCAAGGGAAGGGGACTGTCGGACATATTTCGAGATATTTCTTCTTCTTGTTGCTCTTCTTCTGCACAGCTAAGCTGGAAGTGGCATTTGCGGCTCGCACTAGTGCAGAGTTATCTCAAAGAAAGGGGCCACGGTGTTTCTGTATCTCTATTATGTTGGTGCGGCTTCGGAACTTTTAAATATCTCGATATATCTCGAAAACTACGCTTCTGATCAAAAAATATCATAGAACATAAATTGTAGGAAACATAATTCTCTACAAAAAACGTCTCTTAACATTTTGCCATAGCTCGCTTCGTTTCCGAGATATTTGCAGATTTATCTCAAGGGAAGTGGCCTGACGGACATATTTCGAGATATTTCTTCTTCTTGTTGTTCTTCTTCTGCACAGCTGAGCTGGAAGTGGCATTTGCAGGTAGCAATAGTGCAGAGTTATCTCAAAGAGAGGGGCCACGGTGTTTCTGTATCTCTATTATGTTGGTGCGGCTTCGGAACTTTTAAGTATCTTGATCTATCTCGAGAACTACGCATCTGATCAAAAAATATCATAGAAGATAAAAAGTAGGAAACTTAATTCTCTACAAAAAAGGTCTCTTAACATTTCGCCATAGCTCGCATCGTTTCCGAGATATTTGCAGATTTATCTCAAGGGAAGGGGACTGTCGGACATATTTCGAGATATTTCTTCTTCTTGTTGCTCTTCTTCTGCACAGCTAAGCTGGAAGTGGCATTTGCGGCTCGCACTAGTGCAGAGTTATCTCAAAGAAAGGGGCCACGGTGTTTCTGTATCTCTATTATGTTGGTGCGGCTTCGGAACTTTTAAATATCTCGATATATCTCGAAAACTACGCTTCTGATCAAAAAATATCATAGAACATAAATTGTAGGAAACATAATTCTCTACAAAAAACGTCTCTTAACATTTTGCCATAGCTCGCTTCGTTTCCGAGATATTTGCAGATTTATCTCAAGGGAAGTGGCCTGACGGAGATATTTCGAGATATTTCTTCTTCTTGTTGTTCTTCTTCTGCACAGCTAAGCTGGAAGTGGCATTTGCGGCTCGCACTAGTGCAGAGTTATCTCAAAGAAAGGGGCCACGGTGTTTCTGTATCCCTATTATGTTGGTGCGGCTTCGGAACTTTTAAATATCTTGATATATCTCGAGAACTACGCATCTGATCAAAAAATATCATACTACATAAAAAGTAGGAAACTTAATTCTCTACAAGAAAGGTCTCTAAACATTTTGCCATAGCTCGCTTCGTTTCCAAGATATTTGCAGATTTATCTCAAGGGAAGGGGCCTGACGGACATATTTCGAGATATTTCTTCTTCTTGTTGTTCTTCTTCTGCACAGCTAAGCTGGAAGTGGCATTTGCAGCTCGCAATAGTGCAGAGTTATCTCAAAGAGAGGGGCCACGGTGTTTCTGTATCTCTATTATGTTGGTGCGGCTTCGGAACTTTTAATTATCTTGATATATCTCGAGAACTACGCGTCTGATCAAAAAATATCATAGAACATAAAAAGTAGGAAACTTAATTCTCTACAAAAAAGTCTGTTAACATTTTGCCATAGCTCGCTTCGTTTCCGAGATATTTGCAGATTTATCTCAAGGGAAGGGGCCTAACGGACATATTTCGAGATATTTCTTCTTCTTGTTGTTCTTCTTCTGCACAGCTAAACTGGAAGTGGCATTTCCAGCTCGCAATAGTGCAGAGTTATCTCAAAGAGAGGGGCCACGGTGTTTCTGTATCTCTATTATGTTGGTGCGGCTTCGGAACTTTTAAATATCTTGATATATCTCGAGAACTACGCATCTGATCAAAAAATACCATAGAACATAAAAAGTAGGAAACTTAATTCTCTACACATAAGGTCTCTTAACATTTTGCCATAGCTCGCTTCGTTTCCGAGATATTTGCAGATTTATCTCAAGGGAAGGGGCCTAACGGACATATTTCGAGATATTTCTTCTTCTTGTTGTTCTTCTTCTGCACAGCTAAACTGGAAGTGGCATTTCCAGGTCGCAATAGTGCAGAGTTATCTCAAAGAAAGGAGCCACGGTGTTTCTGTATCTCTATTATGTTGGTGCGGCTTCGGAACTTTTAAATATCTTGATATATCTCGAGAACTACGCGTCTGATCAAAAAATATCATAGAACATAAAAAGTAGGAAACATAATTCTCTACAAAAAAGGTCTCTTAACATTTTGCCATAGCTCGCTCCGTTTCCGAGATATTTGCAGATTTATCTCAAGGGAAGGGGCCTGACGGACATATTTCGAGATATTTCTTCTTCTTGTTGTTCCTCTTCTGCACAGCTAAGCTGGAAGTGGCATTTGCAGCTCGCAATTGTGCAGAGTTATCTCAAAGAGAGGGGCCACGGTGTTTCTGTATCTCTATTATGTTGGTGCGGCTTCGGAACTTTTAAATATCTTGATATATCTCGAGAACTACGCATCTGATCAGAAAATATCATAGAAGATAGAAAGTAGGAAACTTAATTCTCTACAAAAAAGGTCTCTTAACATTTTGCCATAGCTCGCTTCGTTTCCGAGATATTTGCAGATTTATCTCAAGGTAAGGGGCCTGACGGACATATTTCGAGATATTTCTTCTTCTTGTTGTTCTTCTTCTGCACAGCTAAGCTGGAAGTGGCATTTGCAGCACGCAATAGTGCAGAGTTATCTCAAAGAAAGGGGCCACGGTGTTTCTGTATCTCTATTATGTTGGTGCGGCTTCGGAACTTTTAAATATCTTGATATATCTCGACAACTACGCGTCTGATCAAAAAATATCATAGAACATAAAAAGTAGGAAACTTAATTCTCTACAAAAAAGTCTGTTAACATTTTGCCATAGCTCGCTTCGTTTCCGAGATATTTGCAGATTTATCTCAAGGGAAGCGGCCTAACGGACATATTTCGAGATATTTCTTCTTCTTGTTGTTCTTCTTCTGCACAGCTAAACTGGAAGTGGCATTTCCAGCTCGCAATAGTGCAGAGTTATCTCAAAGAGAGGGGCCACGATGTTTCTGTATCTCTATTATGTTGGTGCGGCTTCGGAACTTTTAATTATCTTGATATATCTCGAGAACTACGCGTCTGATCAAAAAATATCATAGAACATAAAAAGTAGGAAACTTAATTCTCTACAAAAAAGTCTGTTAACATTTTGCCATAGCTCGCTTCGTTTCCGAGATATTTGCAGATTTATCTCAAGGGAAGGGGACTGTCGGACATATTTCGAGATATTTCTTCTTCTTGTTGCTCTTCTTCTGCACAGCTAAGCTGGAAGTGGCATTTGCGGCTCGCACTAGTGCAGAGTTATCTCAAAGAAAGGGGCCACGGTGTTTCTGTATCTCTATTATGTTGGTGCGGCTTCGGAACTTTTAAATATCTCGATATATCTCGAAAACTACGCTTCTGATCAAAAAATATCATAGAACATAAATTGTAGGAAACATAATTCTCTACAAAAAACGTCTCTTAACATTTTGCCATAGCTCGCTTCGTTTCCGAGATATTTGCAGATTTATCTCAAGGGAAGTGGCCTGACGGAGATATTTCGAGATATTTCTTCTTCTTGTTGTTCTTCTTCTGCACAGCTAAGCTGGAAGTGGCATTTGCGGCTCGCACTAGTGCAGAGTTATCTCAAAGAAAGGGGCCACGGTGTTTCTGTATCCCTATTATGTTGGTGCGGCTTCGGAACTTTTAAATATCTTGATATATCTCGAGAACTACGCATCTGATCAAAAAATATCATACTACATAAAAAGTAGGAAACTTAATTCTCTACAAGAAAGGTCTCTAAACATTTTGCCATAGCTCGCTTCGTTTCCAAGATATTTGCAGATTTATCTCAAGGGAAGGGGCCTGACGGACATATTTCGAGATATTTCTTCTTCTTGTTGTTCTTCTTCTGCACAGCTAAGCTGGAAGTGGCATTTGCAGCTCGCAATAGTGCAGAGTTATCTCAAAGAGAGGGGCCACGGTGTTTCTGTATCTCTATTATGTTGGTGCGGCTTCGGAACTTTTAATTATCTTGATATATCTCGAGAACTACGCGTCTGATCAAAAAATATCATAGAACATAAAAAGTAGGAAACTTAATTCTCTACAAAAAAGTCTGTTAACATTTTGCCATAGCTCGCTTCGTTTCCGAGATATTTGCAGATTTATCTCAAGGGAAGGGGCCTAACGGACATATTTCGAGATATTTCTTCTTCTTGTTGTTCTTCTTCTGCACAGCTAAACTGGAAGTGGCATTTCCAGCTCGCAATAGTGCAGAGTTATCTCAAAGAGAGGGGCCACGGTGTTTCTGTATCTCTATTATGTTGGTGCGGCTTCGGAACTTTTAAATATCTTGATATATCTCGAGAACTACGCATCTGATCAAAAAATACCATAGAACATAAAAAGTAGGAAACTTAATTCTCTACACATAAGGTCTCTTAACATTTTGCCATAGCTCGCTTCGTTTCCGAGATATTTGCAGATTTATCTCAAGGGAAGGGGCCTAACGGACATATTTCGAGATATTTCTTCTTCTTGTTGTTCTTCTTCTGCACAGCTAAACTGGAAGTGGCATTTCCAGGTCGCAATAGTGCAGAGTTATCTCAAAGAAAGGAGCCACGGTGTTTCTGTATCTCTATTATGTTGGTGCGGCTTCGGAACTTTTAAATATCTTGATATATCTCGAGAACTACGCGTCTGATCAAAAAATATCATAGAACATAAAAAGTAGGAAACATAATTCTCTACAAAAAAGGTCTCTTAACATTTTGCCATAGCTCGCTCCGTTTCCGAGATATTTGCAGATTTATCTCAAGGGAAGGGGCCTGACGGACATATTTCGAGATATTTCTTCTTCTTGTTGTTCCTCTTCTGCACAGCTAAGCTGGAAGTGGCATTTGCAGCTCGCAATTGTGCAGAGTTATCTCAAAGAGAGGGGCCACGGTGTTTCTGTATCTCTATTATGTTGGTGCGGCTTCGGAACTTTTAAATATCTTGATATATCTCGAGAACTACGCATCTGATCAGAAAATATCATAGAAGATAGAAAGTAGGAAACTTAATTCTCTACAAAAAAGGTCTCTTAACATTTTGCCATAGCTCGCTTCGTTTCCGAGATATTTGCAGATTTATCTCAAGGTAAGGGGCCTGACGGACATATTTCGAGATATTTCTTCTTCTTGTTGTTCTTCTTCTGCACAGCTAAGCTGGAAGTGGCATTTGCAGCACGCAATAGTGCAGAGTTATCTCAAAGAAAGGGGCCACGGTGTTTCTGTATCTCTATTATGTTGGTGCGGCTTCGGAACTTTTAAATATCTTGATATATCTCGACAACTACGCGTCTGATCAAAAAATATCATAGAACATAAAAAGTAGGAAACTTAATTCTCTACAAAAAAGTCTGTTAACATTTTGCCATAGCTCGCTTCGTTTCCGAGATATTTGCAGATTTATCTCAAGGGAAGCGGCCTAACGGACATATTTCGAGATATTTCTTCTTCTTGTTGTTCTTCTTCTGCACAGCTAAACTGGAAGTGGCATTTCCAGCTCGCAATAGTGCAGAGTTATCTCAAAGAGAGGGGCCACGATGTTTCTGTATCTCTATTATGTTGGTGCGGCTTCGGAACTTTTAATTATCTTGATATATCTCGAGAACTACGCGTCTGATCAAAAAATATCATAGAACATAAAAAGTAGGAAACTTAATTCTCTACAAAAAAGTCTGTTAACATTTTGCCATAGCTCGCTTCGTTTCCGAGATATTTGCAGATTTATCTCAAGGGAAGGGGCCTAACGGACATATTTCGAGATATTTCTTCTTCTTGTTGTTCTTCTTCTGCACAGCTAAACTGGAAGTGGCATTTCCAGCTCGCAATAGTGCAGAGTTATCTCAAAGAGAGGGGCCACGGTGTTTCTGTATCTCTATTATGTTGGTGCGGCTTCGGAACTTTTAAATATCTTGATATATCTCGAGAACTACGCATCTGATCAAAAAATACCATAGAACATAAAAAGTAGGAAACTTAATTCTCTACACATAAGGTCTCTTAACATTTTGCCATAGCTCGCTTCGTTTCCGAGATATTTGCAGATTTATCTCAAGGGAAGGGGCCTGACGGACATATTTCGAGATATTTCTTCTTCTTGTTGTTCTTCTTCTGCACAGCTAAGCTGGAAGTGGCATTTGCAGCTCGCAATAGTGCAGAGTTATCTCAAAGAAAGGGGCCACGGTGTTTCTGTATCTCTATTATGTTGGTGCGGCTTCGGAACTTTTAAATATCTTGATATATCTCGAGAACTACGCGTCTGATCAAAAAATATCATAGAACATAAAAAGTAGGAAACATAATTCTCTACAAAAAAGGTCTCTTAACATTTTGCCTTAGCTCGCTTCGTTTCCGAGATATTTGCAGATTTATCTCAAGGGAAGGGGCCTGACGGACATATTTCGAGATATTTCTTGTTCTTGTTGTTATTCTTCTGCACAGCTAAACTGGACGTGGCATTTCCAGCTCGCAATAGTGCAGAGTTATCTCAAAGAGAGGGGCCACGGTGTTTCTGTATCTCTATTATGTTGGTGCGGCTTCGGAACTTTTAAATATCTTGATATATCTCGAGAACTACGCATCTGATCAAAAAATACCATAGAACATAAAAGGTAGGAAACTTAATTCTCTACACATAAGGTATCTTAACATTTTGCCATAGCTCGCTTCGTTTCCGAGATATTTGCAGATTTATCTCAAGGGAAGGGGCCTGACGGACATATTTCGAGATATTTCTTCTTCTTGTTGTTCTTCTTCTGCACAGCTAAGCTGGAAGTGGCATTTGCAGCTCGCAATAGTGCAGAGTTATCTCAAAGAAAGGGGCCACTGTGTTTCTGTATCTCTATTATGTTGGTGCGGCTTCGGAACTTTTAAATATCTTGATATATCTCGAGAGCTGCGCGTCTGATCAAAAAATATCATAGAGCATAAAAAGTAGGAAACATAATTCTCTACAAAAAAGGTCTCTTAACATTTTGCCATAGCTCGCTTCGTTTCCGAGATATTTGCAGATTTATCTCAAGGGAAGGGGCCTGACGGACATATTTCGAGATATTTCTTCTTCTTGTTGTTATTCTTCTGCACAGCTAAACTGGACGTGGCATTTCCAGCTCGCAATAGTGCAGAGTTATCTCAAAGAGAGGGGCCACGGTGTTTCTGTATCTCTATTATGTTGGTGCGGCTTCGGAACTTTTAAATATCTTGATATATCTCGAGAACTACGAATCTGATCAGAAAATATCATAGAAGATAAAAAGTAGGAAACTTAATTCTCTACAAAAAAGGTCTCTTAACATTTTGCCATAGCTCGCTTCGTTTCCGAGATATTTGCAGATTTATCTCATGGTAAGGGGCCTGACGGACATATTTCGAGATATTTCTTCTTCTTGTTGTTCTTCTTCTGCACAGCTAAGCTGGAAGTGGCATTTGCAGCTCGCACTAGTGCATAGTTATCTGAAAGAAAGGGGCCACGGTGTTTCTGTATCTCTATTATGTTGGTGCGGCTTCGGAACTTGTAAATATCTCGATATATCTCGAAAACTACGCTTCTGATCAAAAAATATCATAGAACATAAATTGTAGGAAACATAATTCTCTACAAAAAAGGTCTCTTAACATTTTGCCATAGCTCGCTTCGTTTCCGAGATATTTGCAGATATATCTCAAGGGAAGGGGCCTGACGGACATATTTCGAGATATTTCTTCTTCTTGTTGTTCTTCTTCTGCACAGCTAAGCTGGAAGTGGCATTTACAGCTCGCAATAGTGCAGAGTTATCTCAAAGAAAGGGGCCACGGTGTTTCTGTATCTCTATTATGTTGGTGCGGCTTCGGAACTTTTAAATATCTCGATATATCTCGAAAACTACGCTTCTGATCAAAAAATATCATAGAACATAAATTGTAGGAAACATAATTCTCTACAAAAAAGGTCTCTTAACATTTTCCCATAGCTGGCATCGTTTCCGAGATATTTGCAGATTTAGCTCAAGGGAAGGGGCCTGACGGACATATTCCGAGATATTTCTTCTTCTTGTTGTTCCTCTTCTGCACAGCTAAGCTGGAAGTGGCATTTGCAGGTCGCAATAGTGCAGAGTTATCTCAAAGAAAGGGGCCACGGTGTTTCTGTATCTCTATTATGTTGGTGCGGCTTCGGAACTTTTAAATATCTCGATATATCTCGAAAACTACGCTTCTGATCAAAAAATATCAGAGAACATAAATTGTAGGAAACATAATTCTCTACAAAAAAGGTCTCTTAACATTTTGCCATAGCTCGCTTGGTTTCCGAGATATTTGCAGATTTATCTCAAGGGAAGGGGCCTGACGGACATATTTCGAGATATTTCTTCTTCTTGTTGTTCTTCTTCTGCACAGCTAAGCTGGAAGTGGCATTTGCAGCTCGCAATAGTGCAGAGTTACCTCAAAGAAAGGGGCCACGGTGTGTCTGTATCTCTATTATGTTGGTGCCGCTTCGGAACTTTTAAATATCTTGATATATCTCGAGAACTACGCATCCGATCAAAAAATATCATAGAACATAAAAAGTAGGAAACTTAATTCTCTACAAAAAAGGTCTCTTATCATTTTGCCATAGCTCGCTTCGTTTCCGAGATATTTGCAGATTTATCTCGAGGGAAGGGGCCTGACGGACATATTTCGAGATATTTCTTCTTCTTGTTGTTCTTCTTCTGCACAGCTAAGCTGGAAGCGGCATTTGCGGCTCGCACTAGTGCAGAGTTATCTCAAAGAAAGGGGCCACGGTGTTTCTGTATCTCTATTATGTTGGTGCGGCTTCTTAACTTTTAAATATCTTGATATATCTCGAGAACTACGCATCTGATCAAAAAATTTCATAGAACATAAAAAGTAGGAAACTCAATTCTCTACAAAAAAGGTCTCTTAACATTTTGCAATAGCTCGCTTCGTTTCCGAGATATTTGCAGATTTATCTCAAGGGAAGGGGCCTGACGGACATATTTCGAGATATTTCTTCTTCTTGTTGTTCTTCTTCTGCACAGCTAAGCTGGAAGTGGCATTTGCAGCTCGCACTAGTGCATAGTTATCTGAAAGAAAGGGGCCACGGTGTTTCTGTATCTCTATTATGTTGGTGCGGCTTCGGAACTTTTAAATATCTCGATATATCTCGAAAACTACGCTTCTGATCAAAAAATATCATAGAACATAAATTGTAGGAAACATAATTCTCTACAAAAGACGTCTCTTAACATTTTGCCATAGCTCGCTTCGTTTCCGAGATATTTGCAGATTTATCTCAAGGGAAGGGGCCTGACGGACATATTTCGAGATATTTCTTCTTCTTGTTGTTCTTCTTCTGCACAGCTAAGCTGGAAGTGGCATTTGCAGCTCGCAATAGTGCAGAGTTACCTCAAAGAAAGGGGCCACGGTGTGTCTGTATCTCTATTATGTTGGTGCCGCTTCGGAACTTTTAAATATCTTGATATATCTCGAGAACTACGCATCTGATCAAAAAATATCATAGAACATAAAAAGCAGGAAACTTAATTCTCTACAAAAAAGGTCTTTTAGCATTTTGCCATAGCTCGCTTCGTTTCCGAGATATTTGCAGATTTATCTCAAGGGAAGGGGCCTAACGGACATATTTCGAGATATTTCTTCTTCTTGTTGTTCTTCTTCTGCACAGCTAAACTGGAAGTGGCATTTCCAGCTCGCAATAGTGCAGAGTTATCTCAAAGAGAGGGGCCACGGTGTTTCTGTATCTCTATTATGTTGGTGCGGCTTCGGAACTTTTAATTATCTTGATATATCTCGAGAACTACGCGTTTGATCAAAAAATATCATAGAACATAAAAAGTAGGAAACTTAATTCTCTACAAAAAAGTCTGTTAACATTTTGCCATAGCTCGCTTCGTTTCCGAGATATTTGCAGATTTATCTCAAGGGAAGGGGCCTAACGGACATATTTCGAGATATTTCTTCTTCTTGTTGTTCTTCTTCTGCACAGCTAAACTGGAAGTGGCATTTCCAGCTCGCAATAGTGCAGAGTTATCTCAAAGAGAGGGGCCACGGTGTTTCTGTATCTCTATTATGTTGGTGCGGCTTCGGAACTTTTAAATATCTTGATATATCTCGAGAACTACGCATCTGATCAAAAAATACCATAGAACATAAAAAGTAGGAAACTTAATTCTCTACACATAAGGTCTCTTAACATTTTGCCATAGCTCGCTTCGTTTCCGAGATATTTGCAGATTTATCTCAAGGGAAGGGGCCTGACGGACATATTTCGAGATATTTCTTCTTCTTGTTGTTCTTCTTCTGCACAGCTAAGCTGGAAGTGGCATTTGCAGCTCGCAATAGTGCAGAGTTATCTCAAAGAAAGGGGCCACGGTGTTTCTGTATCTCTATTATGTTGGTGCGGCTTCGGAACTTTTAAATATCTTGATATATCTCGAGATCTACGCGTCTGATCAAAAAATATCATAGAACATAAAAAGTAGGAAACATAATTCTCTACAAAAAAGGTCTCTTAACATTTTGCCATAGCTCGCTTCGTTTCCGAGATATTTGCAGATTTATCTCAAGGGAAGGGGCCTGACGGACATATTTCGAGATATTTCTTCTTCTTGTTGTTATTCTTCTGCACAGCTAAACTGGACGTGGCATTTCCAGCTCGCAATAGTGCAGAGTTATCTCAAAGAGAGGGGCCACGGTGTTTCTGTATCTCTATTATGTTGGTGCGGCTTCGGACCTTTTAAATATCTTGATATATCTCGAGAACTACGCATCTGATCAAAAAATATCATAGAACATAAATTGTAGGAAACATAATTGTCTACAAAAAAGGTCTCTTAACATTTTGCCATAGCTCGCTTCGTTTCCGAGATACTTGCCGATTTATCTCAAGGGAAGGGGCCTGACGGACATATTTCGAGATATTTCTTCTTCTTGTTGTTCTTCTTCTGCACAGCTAAGCTGGAAGTGGCATTTGCAGCTCGCAATTGTGCAGAGTTATCTCAAAGAGAGGGGCCACGGTGTTTCTGTATCTCTATTATGTTGGTGGGGCTTCGGAACTTTTAAATATCTTGATATATCTCGAGAACTACGCATCTGATCAAAAAATACCATAGAACATAAAAAGTAGGAAACTTAATTCTCTACACATAAGGTATCTTAACATTTTGCCATAGCTCGCTTCGTTTCCGAGATATTTGCAGATTTATCTCAAGGGAAGGGGCCTGACGGACATATTTCGAGATATTTCTTCTTCTTGTTGTTCTTCTTCTGCACAGCTAAGCTGGAAGTGGCATTTGCAGCTCG
Organism: Osmia lignaria lignaria; assembly: GCF_051020975.1. Classification (NCBI taxonomy): domain Eukaryota; kingdom Metazoa; phylum Arthropoda; class Insecta; order Hymenoptera; family Megachilidae; genus Osmia; species Osmia lignaria. The sequence goes on along the minus strand of NW_027478161.1, from coordinate 25,947,166 downwards.
CAATAGTGCAGAGTTATCTCAAAGAAAGGGGCCACTGTGTTTCTGTATCTCTATTATGTTGGTGCGGCTTCGGAACTTTTAAATATCTTGATATATCTCGAGAGCTGCGCGTCTGATCAAAAAATATCATAGAGCATAAAAAGTAGGAAACATAATTCTCTACAAAAAAGGTCTCTTAACATTTTGCCATAGCTCGCTTCGTTTCCGAGATATTTGCAGATTTATCTCAAGGGAAGGGGCCTGACGGACATATTTCGAGATATTTCTTCTTCTTGTTGTTATTCTTCTGCACAGCTAAACTGGACGTGGCATTTCCAGCTCGCAATAGTGCAGAGTTATCTCAAAGAGAGGGGCCACGGTGTTTCTGTATCTCTATTATGTTGGTGCGGCTTCGGAACTTTTAAATATCTTGATATATCTCGAGAACTACGAATCTGATCAGAAAATATCATAGAAGATAAAAAGTAGGAAACTTAATTCTCTACAAAAAAGGTCTCTTAACATTTTGCCATAGCTCGCTTCGTTTCCGAGATATTTGCAGATTTATCTCATGGTAAGGGGCCTGACGGACATATTTCGAGATATTTCTTCTTCTTGTTGTTCTTCTTCTGCACAGCTAAGCTGGAAGTGGCATTTGCAGCTCGCACTAGTGCATAGTTATCTGAAAGAAAGCGGCCACGGTGTTTCTGTATCTCTATTATGTTGGTGCGGCTTCGGAACTTGTAAATATCTCGATATATCTCGAGAATTACGCATCTGATCAAAAAATATCATAGAACATGAAAAGTAGGAAACATAATTCTCTACAAAAAAGGTCTCTTAACATTTTGCCATAGCTCGCTTCGTTTCCGAGATATTTGCAGATATATCTCAAGGGAAGGGGCCTGACGGACATATTTCGAGATATTTCTTCTTCTTGTTGTTCTTCTTCTGCACAGCTAAGCTGGAAGTGGCATTTACAGCTCGCAATAGTGCAGAGTTATCTCAAAGAAAGGGGCCACGGTGTTTCTGTATCTCTATTATGTTGGTGCGGCTTCGGAACTTTTAAATATCTCGATATATCTCGAAAACTACGCTTCTGATCAAAAAATATCATAGAACATAAATTGTAGGAAACATAATTCTCTACAAAAAAGGTCTCTTAACATTTTCCCATAGCTGGCATCGTTTCCGAGATATTTGCAGATTTAGCTCAAGGGAAGGGGCCTGACGGACATATTCCGAGATATTTCTTCTTCTTGTTGTTCCTCTTCTGCACAGCTAAGCTGGAAGTGGCATTTGCAGGTCGCAATAGTGCAGAGTTATCTCAAAGAAAGGGGCCACGGTGTTTCTGTATCTCTATTATGTTGGTGCGGCTTCGGAACTTTTAAATATCTCGATATATCTCGAAAACTACGCTTCTGATCAAAAAATATCAGAGAACATAAATTGTAGGAAACATAATTCTCTACAAAAAAGGTCTCTTAACATTTTGCCATAGCTCGCTTGGTTTCCGAGATATTTGCAGATTTATCTCAAGGGAAGGGGCCTGACGGACATATTTCGAGATATTTCTTCTTCTTGTTGTTCTTCTTCTGCACAGCTAAGCTGGAAGTGGCATTTGCAGCTCGCAATAGTGCAGAGTTACCTCAAAGAAAGGGGCCACGGTGTGTCTGTATCTCTATTATGTTGGTGCCGCTTCGGAACTTTTAAATATCTTGATATATCTCGAGAACTACGCATCCGATCAAAAAATATCATAGAACATAAAAAGTAGGAAACTTAATTCTCTACAAAAAAGGTCTCTTATCATTTTGCCATAGCTCGCTTCGTTTCCGAGATATTTGCAGATTTATCTCGAGGGAAGGGGCCTGACGGACATATTTCGAGATATTTCTTCTTCTTGTTGTTCTTCTTCTGCACAGCTAAGCTGGAAGCGGCATTTGCGGCTCGCACTAGTGCAGAGTTATCTCAAAGAAAGGGGCCACGGTGTTTCTGTATCTCTATTATGTTGGTGCGGCCTCGGAACTTTCAAATATCTTGATATATCTCGAGAACTACGCCTCTGATCGAAAAATATCATAGACCATAAAAAGTAGGAAACTTAATCCTCTACAAAAAAGGTCTCTTAACATTTTGCCATAGCTCGCTTCGTTTCCGAGATATTTGCAGATTTATCTCGAGGGAAGGGGCCTGGCGGACATATTTCGAGATATTTCTTCTTCTTGTTGTTCTTCTTCTGCACAGCTAAGCTGGAAGCGGCATTTGCGGCTCGCACTAGTGCAGAGTTATCTCAATGAAAGGGGCCACGGTGTTTCTGTATCTCTATTATGTTGGTGCGGCTTCTTAACTTTTAAATATCTTGATATATCTCGAGAACTACGCATCTGATCAAAAAATTTCATAGAACATAAAAAGTAGGAAACTCAATTCTCTACAAAAAAGGTCTCTTAACATTTTGCAATAGCTCGCTTCGTTTCCGCGATATTTGCAGATTTATCTCAAGGGAAGGGGCCTGACGGACATATTTCGAGATATTTCTTCTTCTTGTTGTTCTTCTTCTGCACAGCTAAGCTGGAAGTGGCATTTGCAGCTCGCACTAGTGCATAGTTATCTGAAAGAAAGGGGCCACGGTGTTTCTGTATCTCTATTATGTTGGTGCGGCTTCGGAACTTTTAAATATCTCGATATATCTCGAAAACTACGCTTCTGATCAAAAAATATCATAGAACATAAATTGTAGGAAACATAATTCTCTACAAAAGCCGTCTCTTAACATTTTGCCATAGCTCGCTTCGTTTCCGAGATATTTGCAGATTTATCTCAAGGGAAGGGGCCTGACGGACATATTTCGAGATATTTCTTCTTCTTGTTGTTCTTCTTCTGCACAGCTAAGCTGGAAGTGGCATTTGCAGCTCGCAATAGTGCAGAGTTACCTCAAAGAAAGGGGCCACGGTGTGTCTGTATCTCGATTATGTTGGTGCCGCTTCGGAACTTTTAAATATCTGGATATATCTCGAGAACTGCGCATCTGATCAAAAAATATCATAGAACATGAAAAGTAGGAAACTTAATTCTCTACAAAAAAGGTCTCTTAACATTTTACCATAGCTCTCTCCGTTTCCGAGATATTTGCAGATTTATCTCAAGGGAAGGGGCCTGACGGACATATTTCGAGATATTTCTTCTTCTTGTTGTTCCTCTTCTGCACAGCTAAGCTGGAAGTGGCATTTGCGGCTCGCACTAGTGCAGAGTTATCTCAAAGAAAGGGGCCACGGTGTTTCTGTATCCCTATTATGTTGGTGCGGCTTCGGAACTTTTAAATATCTCGATATATCTCGAGAACTACGCTTCTGATCAAAAAATATCATAGAACATAAATTGTAGGAAACATAATTCTCTACAAAAAACGTCTCTTAACATTTTGCCATAGCTCGCTTCGTTTCCGAGATATATGCAGATTCAGCTCAAAGGAACTGGCCTGACGGACATATTTCGAGATATTTCTTCTTCTTTTTGTTCTTCCTCTGCACAGCTAAGCTGGAAGTGGCATTTGCAGCTCGCAATAGTGCAGAGTTATCTCAAAGAAAGGGGCCACGGTGTTTCTGTATCTCTATTATGTTGGTGCGGCTTAGGAACTTTTAAATATCTTGATATATCTCGAGAACTACGCATCTGATCAAAAAATATCATAGAACATAAAAAGCAGGAAACTTAATTCTCTACAAAAAAGGTCTTTTAGCATTTTGCCATAGCTCGCTTCGTTTCCGAGATATTTGCAGATTTATCTCAAGGGAAGGGGCCTAACGGACATATTTCGAGATATTTCTTCTTCTTGTTGTTCTTCTTCTGCACAGCTTAACTGGAAGTGGCATTTCCAGCTCGCAATAGTGCAGAGTTATCTCAAAGAAAGGGGCCACGGTGTTTCTGTATCTCTATTATGTTGGTGCGGCTTCGGAACCTTTAAATATCTCGATATATCTCGAAAACTACGCTTCTGATCAAAAAATATCATAGAACGTAAATTGTAGGAAACATTATTCTCTACAAAAAAGGTCCCTTAACATTTTGCCATAGCTCGCTTCGTTTCCGAGATATTTGCAGATTTATCTCAAGGGAAGGGTCCTGATGGACATATTTCGAGATATTTCTTCTTCTTGTTGTTCTTCTTCTGCACAGCTAAACTGGAAGTGGCATTTCCAGCTCGCAATCGTGCAGAGTTATCTCAAAGAAAGGGGCCACGGTGTTTCTGTATCTCTATTATGTTGGTGCGGCTTCGGAACTTTTAAATATCTTGATATATCTCGAGAACTACGCCTCTGATCGAAAAATATCATAGAACATAAAAACTAGGAAACTTAATTCTCTACAAAAAAGGTCTCTTAACATTTTGCCATAGCTCGCTTCGTTTCCGAGATATTTGCAGATTTATCTCAAGGGAAGGGGCCTGACGGACATATTTCGAGATATTTCTTCTTCTTGTTGTTCTTCTTCTGCACAGCTAAGCTGGAAGTGGCATTTGCAGCGCGCAATAGTGCAGAGTTATCTCAAAGAAAGGGGCCACGGTGTTTCTGTATCTCTATTATGTTGGTGCGGCTTCGGAACTTTTAAATATCTTGATATATCTCGAGAACTACGCATCTGATCAAAAAATATCATACTACATAAAAAGTAGGAAACTTAATTCTCTACAAGAAAGGTCTCTAAACATTTTGCCATAGCTCGCTTCGTTTCCGAGATATTTGCAGATTTATCTCAAGGGAAGGGGCCTGACGGACATATTTTGAGATATTTCTTCTTCTTGTTGTTCTTCTTCTGCACAGCTAAGCTGGAAGTGGCATTTGCAGCTCGCAATAGTGCAGAGTTATCTCAAAGAAAGGGGCCACGGTGTTTCTGTATCTCTATTATGTTGGTGCGGCTTCGGAACTTTTAAATATCTTGATATATCTCGAGAACTACGCGTCTGATCAAAAAATATCATAGAAGATAAAAAGTAGGAAACTTAATTCTCTACAAAAACGGTCTCTTAACATTTTGCCATAGCTCGCTTCGTTTCCGAGATATTTGCAGATATATCTCAAGGGAAGGGGCCTGACGGACATATTTCGAGATATTTCTTCTTCTTGTTGTTCTTCTTCTGCACAGCTAAGCTGGAAGTGGCATTTGCGGCTCGCACTAGTGCACAGTTATCTCAAAGAAAGGGGCCACGGTGTTTCTGTATCTCTATTATGTTGGTGCGTCTTCGGAACTTTTAAATATCTCGATATATCTCGAAAACTACGCTTCTGATCAAAAAATATCATAGAACATAAATTGTAGGAAACATAATTCTCTACAAAAAACGTCTCTTAACATTTTGCCATAGCTCGCTTCGTTTCCGAGATATTTGCAGATTCAGCTCAAAGCAACTGGCCTGACGGACATATTTCGAGATATTTCTTCTTCTTGTTGTTCTTCCTCTGCACAGCTAAGCTGGAAGTGGCATTTGCAGCTCGCAATAGTGCAGAGTTATCTCAAAGAAAGGGGCCACGGTGTTTCTGTATCTCTATTATGTTGGTGCGGCTTCGGAACTTTTAAATATCATGATATATCTCGAGAACTACGCATCTGATCAAAAAATATCATAGAACATAAAAAGTAGGAAACTTAATTCTCTACAAAAAAGGTCTCTTAACATTTTGCCATAGCTCGCTTCGTTTCCGAGATATTTGCATATTTATCTCAAGGGAAGGGGCCTGACGGACGTATTTCGAGATATTTCTTCTTCTTCTTGTTCTTCTTCTGCACAGCTAAGCTGGAAGTGGCATTTGCGGCTCGCACTAGTGCAGAGTTATCTCAAAGAAAGGGGCCGCGGTGTTTCTGTATCTCTATTATGTTGGTGCGGCTTCGGAACTTTTAAATATCTCGATATATCTCGAGAACTACGCATCTGATCAGAAAATATCATAGAACATAAAAAGTAGGAAACTGAATTCTCTACAAAAAAGGTCTCTTAACATTTTGCCATAGCTCGCTTCGTTTCCGAGATATTTGCAGATTTATCTCAAGGGAAGGGGCCTGACGGACATATTTCGAGATATTTCTTCTTCTTGTTGGTCTTCTTCTGCACAGCTAAGCTGTAAGTGGCATTTGCAGCGCGCAATAGTGCAGAGTTATCCCAAAGAAAGGGGCCACGGTGTTTCTGTATCTCTATTATGTTGGTGCGGCTTCGGAACTTTTAAATATCTCGATATATCTCGAAAACTACGCTTCTGATCAAAAAATATCATAGAACATAAATTGTAGGAAACATAATTCTCTACAAAAAAGGTCTCTTAGCATTTTGCCATAGCTCGCTTCGTTTCCGAGATATTTGCAGATTTATCTGAAGGGAAAGGGCCTGACGGACATATTTCGAGATATTTCTTCTTCTTGTTGTTCTTCTTCTGCACAGCTAAGCTGGAAGTGGCATTTGCAGCTCGTAATAGTGCAGAGTTATCTCAAAGAAAGGGGCCACGGTGTTTCTGTATCTCTATTATGTTGGTGCGGCTTCGGAACTTTTAAATATCTTGATATATCTCGAGAACTACGCATCTGATCAAAAAATATCATAGAACATAAAAAGTAGGAAACTTAATTCTCTACAAAAAAGGTCTCTTAACATTTTGCCATAGCTCGCTTCGTTTCCGAGATATTTGCAGATTTATCTCAAGGGAAGGGGCCTGACGGACATATTTCGAGATATTTCTTCTTCTTGTTGTTCTTCTTCTGCACAGCTGAGCTGGAAGTGGCATTTGCAGGTCGCAATAGTGCAGAGTTATCTCAAAGAAAGGGGCCACGGTGTTTCTGTATCTCTATTATGTTGGTGCGGCTTCGGAACTTTTAAATATCTCGATATATCTCGAAAACTACGCTTCTGATCAAAAAATATCATAGAACGTAAATTGTAGGAAACATTATTCTCTACAAAAAAGGTCCCTTAACATTTTGCCATAGCTCGCTTCGTTTCCGAGATATTTGCAGATTTATCTCAAGGGAAGGGTCCTGATGGACATATTTCGAGATATTTCTTCTTCTTGTTGTTCTTCTTCTGCACAGCTAAGCTGTAAGTGGCATTTGCAGCGCGCAATAGTGCAGAGTTATCCCAAAGAAAGGGGCCACGGTGTTTCTGTATCTCTATTATGTTGGTGCGGCTTCGGAAATTTTAAATATCTTGATATATCTCGAGAACTACGCATCTGATCAGAAAATATCATACTACATAAAAAGTAGGAAACTTAATTCTCTACAAGAAAGGTCTCTAAACATTTTGCCATAGCTCGCTTCGTTTCCGAGATATTTGCAGATTTATCTCAAGGGAAGGGGCCTGACGGACATATTTCGAGATATTTCTTCTTCTTGTTGTTCTTCTTCTGCACAGCTAAGCTGGAAGTGGCATTTGCAGCTCGCAATAGTGCAGAGTTATCTCAAAGAAAGGGGCCACGGTGTTTCTGTATCTCTATTATGTTGGTGCGGCTTCGGAACTTTTAAATATCTTGATATATCTCGAGAACTACGCATCTGATCAAAAAATATCATAGAACATAAAAAGTAGGAAACTTAATTCTCTACAAAAAAGGTCTCTTAACATTTTGCCATAGCTCGCTTCGTTTCCGAGATATTTGCAGATTTATCTCAAGGGAAGGGGCCTGACGGACATATTTTGAGATATTTCTTCTTCTTGTTGTTCTTCTTCTGCACAGCTAAGCTGGAAGTGGCATTTGCAGCTCGCAATAGTGCAGAGTTATCTCAAAGAAAGGGGCCACGGTGTTTCTGTATCTCTATTATGTTGGTGCGGCTTCGGAACTTTTAAATATCTTGATATATCTCGAGAACTACGCGTCTGATCAAAAAATATCATAGAAGATAAAAAGTAGGAAACTTAATTCTCTACAAATACGGTCTCTTAACATTTTGCCATAGCTCGCTTCGTTTCCGAGATATTTGCAGATATATCTCAAGGGAAGGGGCCTGACGGACATATTTCGAGATATTTCTTCTTCTTGTTGTTCTTCTTCTGCACAGCTAAGCTGGAAGTGGCATTTGCGGCTCGCACTAGTGCACAGTTATCTCAAAGAAAGGGGCCACGGTGTTTCTGTATCTCTATTATGTTGGTGCGTCTTCGGAACTTTTAAATATCTCGATATATCTCGAAAACTACGCTTCTGATCAAAAAATATCATAGAACATAAATTGTAGGAAACATAATTCTCTACAAAAAACGTCTCTTAACATTTTGCCATAGCTCGCTTCGTTTCCGAGATATTTGCAGATTCAGCTCAAAGGAACTGGCCTGACGGACATATTTCGAGATATTTCTTCTTCTTGTTGTTCTTCCTCTGCACAGCTAAGCTGGAAGTGGCATTTGCAGCTCGCAATAGTGCAGAGTTATCTCAAAGAAAGGGGCCACGGTGTTTCTGTATCTCTATTATGTTGGTGCCGCTTCGGAACTTTTAAATATCTTGATATATCTCGAGAACTACGCATCTGATCAAAAAATATCATACTACATAAAAAGTAGGAAACTTAATTCTCTACAAGAAAGGTCTCTAAACATTTTGCCATAGCTCGCTTCGTTTCCGAGATATTTGCAGATTTATCTCAAGGGAAGGGGCCTGACGGACATATTTCGAGATATTTCTTCTTCTTGTTGTTCTTCTTCTGCACAGCTGAGCTGGAAGTGGCATTTGCAGGTCGCAATAGTGCAGAGTTATCTCAAAGAAAGGGGCCACGGTGTTTCTGTATCTCTATTATGTTGGTGCGGCTTCGGAACTTTTAAATATCTCGATATATCTCGAAAACTACGCTTCTGATCAAAAAATATCATAGAACGTAAATTGTAGGAAACATTATTCTCTACAAAAAAGGTCCCTTAACATTTTGCCATAGCTCGCTTCGTTTCCGAGATATTTGCAGATTTATCTCAAGGGAAGGGTCCTGATGGACATATTTCGAGATATTTCTTCTTCTTGTTGTTCTTCTTCTGCACAGCTAAGCTGTAAGTGGCATTTGCAGCGCGCAATAGTGCAGAGTTATCCCAAAGAAAGGGGCCACGGTGTTTCTGTATCTCTATTATGTTGGTGCGGCTTCGGAAATTTTAAATATCTTGATATATCTCGAGAACTACGCATCTGATCAGAAAATATCATACTACATAAAAAGTAGGAAACTTAATTCTCTACAAGAAAGGTCTCTAAACATTTTGCCATAGCTCGCTTCGTTTCCGAGATATTTGCAGATTTATCTCAAGGGAAGGGGCCTGACGGACATATTTCGAGATATTTCTTCTTCTTGTTGTTCTTCTTCTGCACAGCTAAGCTGGAAGTGGCATTTGCAGCTCGCAATAGTGCAGAGTTATCTCAAAGAAAGGGGCCACGGTGTTTCTGTATCTCTATTATGTTGGTGCGGCTTCGGAACTTTTAAATATCTTGATATATCTCGAGAACTACGCATCTGATCAAAAAATATCATAGAACATAAAAAGTAGGAAACTTAATTCTCTACAAAAAAGGTCTCTTAACATTTTGCCATAGCTCGCTTCGTTTCCGAGATATTTGCAGATTTATCTCAAGGGAAGGGGCCTGACGGACATATTTTGAGATATTTCTTCTTCTTGTTGTTCTTCTTCTGCACAGCTAAGCTGGAAGTGGCATTTGCAGCTCGCAATAGTGCAGAGTTATCTCAAAGAAAGGGGCCACGGTGTTTCTGTATCTCTATTATGTTGGTGCGGCTTCGGAACTTTTAAATATCTTGATATATCTCGAGAACTACGCGTCTGATCAAAAAATATCATAGAAGATAAAAAGTAGGAAACTTAATTCTCTACAAATACGGTCTCTTAACATTTTGCCATAGCTCGCTTCGTTTCCGAGATATTTGCAGATATATCTCAAGGGAAGGGGCCTGACGGACATATTTCGAGATATTTCTTCTTCTTGTTGTTCTTCTTCTGCACAGCTAAGCTGGAAGTGGCATTTGCGGCTCGCACTAGTGCACAGTTATCTCAAAGAAAGGGGCCACGGTGTTTCTGTATCTCTATTATGTTGGTGCGTCTTCGGAACTTTTAAATATCTCGATATATCTCGAAAACTACGCTTCTGATCAAAAAATATCATAGAACATAAATTGTAGGAAACATAATTCTCTACAAAAAACGTCTCTTAACATTTTGCCATAGCTCGCTTCGTTTCCGAGATATTTGCAGATTCAGCTCAAAGGAACTGGCCTGACGGACATATTTCGAGATATTTCTTCTTCTTGTTGTTCTTCCTCTGCACAGCTAAGCTGGAAGTGGCATTTGCAGCTCGCAATAGTGCAGAGTTATCTCAAAGAAAGGGGCCACGGTGTTTCTGTATCTCTATTATGTTGGTGCCGCTTCGGAACTTTTAAATATCTTGATATATCTCGAGAACTACGCATCTGATCAAAAAATATCATACTACATAAAAAGTAGGAAACTTAATTCTCTACAAGAAAGGTCTCTAAACATTTTGCTATAGCTCGCTTCGTTTCCGAGATATTTGCAGATTTATCTCAAGGGAAGGGGCCTGACGGACATATTTCGAGATATTTCTTCTTCTTGTTGTTCTTCTTCTGCACAGCTAAGCTGGAAGTGGCATTTGCAGCTCGCAATAGTGCAGAGTTATCTCAAAGAAAGGGGCCACGGTGTTTCTGTATCTCTATTATGTTGGTGCGGCTTCGGAACTTTTAAATATCTTGATATATCTCGAGAACTACGCATCTGATCAAAAAATATCATAGAACATAAATTGTAGGAAACATAATTCTCTACAAAAAACGTCTCTTAACATTTTGCCATAGCTCGCTTCGTTTCCGAGATATTTGCAGATTCAGCTCAAAGGAACTGGCCTGACGGACATATTTCGAGATATTTCTTCTTCTTGTTGTTCTTCCTCTGCACAGCTAAGCTGGAAGTGGCATTTGCAGCTCGCAATAGTGCAGAGTTATCTCAAAGAAAGGGGCCACGGTGTTTCTGTATCTCTATTATGTTGGTGCGGCTTCGGAACTTTTAAATATCTTGATATATCTCGAGAACTACGCATCTGATCAAAAAATATCATAGAACATAAAAAGTAGGAAACTTAATTCTCTACAAAAAAGGTCTCTTAACATTTTGCCATAGCTCGCTTCGTTTCCGAGATATTTGCATATTTATCTCAAGGGAAGGGGCCTGACGGACATATTTCGAGATATTTCTTCTTCTTCTTGTTCTTCTTCTGCACAGCTAAGCTGGAAGTGGCATTTGCGGCTCGCACTAGTGCAGAGTTATCTCAAAGAAAGGGGCCACGGTGTTTCTGTATCTCTATTATGTTGGTGCGGCTTCGGAACTTTTAAATATCTCGATATATCTCGAGAACTACGCCTCTGATCGAAAAATATCATAGAACATAAAAAGTAGGAAACTGAATTCTCTACAAAAAAGGTCTCTTAACATTTTGCCATAGCTCGCTTCGTTTCCGAGATATTTGCAGATTTATCTCAAGGGAAGGGGCCTGACGGACATATTTCGAGATATTTCTTCTTCTTGTTGGTCTTCTTCTGCACAGCTAAGCTGGAAGTGGCATTTGCAGCGCGCAATAGTGCAGAGTTATCTCAAAGAAAGGGGCCACGGTGTTTCTGTATCTCTATTATGTTGGTGCGGCTTCGGAACTTTTAAATATCTTGATATATCTCGAGAACTACGCATCTGATCAGAAAATATCATACTACATAAAAAGTAGGAAACTTAATTCTCTACAAGAATGGTCTCTAAACATTTTGCCATAGCTCGCTTCGTTTCCGAGATATTTGCAGATTTATCTCAAGGGAAGGGGCCTGACGGACATATTTCGAGATATTTCTTCTTCATGTTGTTCTTCTTCTGCACAGCTAAGCTGGAAGTGGCATTTGCAGCTCGCAATAGTGCAGAGTTATCTCAAAGAAAGGGGCCACGGTGTTTCTGTATCTCTATTATGTTGGTGCGGCTTCGGAACTTTTAAATATCTTGATATATCTCGAGAACTACGCATCTGATCAAAAAATATCATAGAACATAAAAAGTAGGAAACTTAATTCTCTACAAAAAAGGTCTCTTAACATTTTGCCATAGCTCGCTTCGTTTCCGAGATATTTGCAGATTTATCTCAAGGGAAGGGGCCTGACGGACATATTTCGAGATATTTCTTCTTCTTCTTGTTCTTCTTCTGCACAGCTGAGCTGGAAGTGGCATTTGCAGGTCGCAATAGTGCAGAGTTATGTCAAAGAAAGGGGCCACGGTGTTTCTGTATCTCTATTATGTTGGTGCGGCTTCGGAACTTTTAAATATCTCGATATATCTTGAAAACTACGCTTCTGATCAAAACATATCATAGAACGTAAATTGTAGGAAACATTATTCTCTACAAAAAAGGTCTCTTAACATTTTGCCATAGCTCGCTTCGTTTCCGAGATATTTGCAGATTTATCTCAAGGGAAGGGGCCTGACGGACATATTTCGAGATATTTCTTCTTCTTGTTGTTCTTCTTCTGCACAGCTAAGCTGGAAGTGGCATTTGCAGCGCGCAATAGTGCAGAGTTATCTCAAAGAAAGGGGCCACGGTGTTTCTGTATCTCTATTATGTTGGTGCGGCTTCGGAACTTTTAAATATCTTGATATATCTCGAGAACTACGCATCTGATCAAAAAATATCATAGAAGATAAAAAGTAGGAAACTTAATTCTCTACAAAAAAGGTCTCTCAACATTTCGCCATAGCTCGCTTCGTTTCCGAGATATTTGCAGATTTATCTCAAGGGAAGGGGCCTGTCGGACATATTTCGAGATATTTCTTCTTCTTGTTGTTCTTCTTCTGCACAGCTAAGCTGGAAGTGGCATTTGCGGCTCGCACTAGTGCAGAGTTATCTCAAAGAAAGGGGCCACGGTGTTTCTGTATCTCTATTATGTTGGTGCGGCTTCGGAACTTTTAAATATCTCGATATATCTCGAAAACTACGCTTCTGATCAAAAAATTTCATAGAACATAAATTGTAGCAAACAGAATTCTCTACAAAAAAGGTCTCTTAACATTTTGCCATAGCTCGCTTCGTTTCCGAGATATTTGCAGATATATCTCAAGGGAAGGGGCCTGACGGACATATTTCGAGATATTTCTTCTTCTTGTTGTTCTTCTTCTGCACAGCTAAACTGGAAGTGACATTTCCAGCTCGCAATCGTGCAGAGTTATCTCAAAGAAAGGGGCCACGGTGTTTCTGTATCTCTATTATGTTGGTGCGGCTTCGGAACTTTTAAATATCTTGATATATCTCGAGAACTACGCCTCTGATCGAAAAATATCATAGAAGATAAAAAGTAGGACACTTAATTCTCTACAAAAAAGGTCTCTTTACATTTTCCCATAGCTCGCTTCGTTTCCGAGATATTTGCAGATTTATCTCAAGGGAAGGGGCCTGACGGACATATTTCGAGATATTTCTTCTTCTTGTTGTTCTTCTTCTGCACAGCTAAGCTGGAAGTGGCATTTGCAGCGCGCAATAGTGCAGAGTTATCTCAAAGAAAGGGGCCACGGTGTTTCTGTATCTCTATTATATTGGTGCGGCTTCGGAACTTTTAAATATCTTGATATATCTCGAGAACTACGCATCTGATCAAAAAATATCATACTACATAAAAAGTAGGAAACTTAATTCTCTACAAGAAAGGTCTCTAAACATTTTGCCATAGCTCGCTTCGTTTCCGAGATATTTGCAGATTTATCTCAAGGGAAGGGGCCTGACGGACATATTTCGAGATATTTCTTCTTCTTGTTGTTCTTCTTCTGCACAGCTAAGCTGGAAGTGGCATTTGCAGCTCGCAATAGTGCAGAGTTATCTCAAAGAAAGGGGCCACGGTGTTTCTGTATCTCTATTATGTTGGTGCGGCTTCGGAACTTTTAAATATCTTGATATATCACGAGAACTACGCATCTGATCAAAAAATATCATAGAACATAAAAAGTAGGAAACTTAATTCTCTACAAAAACGGTCTCTTAACATTTTGCCATAGCTCGCTTCGTTTCCGAGATATTTGCAGATTTATCTCAAGGGAAGGTGCCTGACGGACATATTTCGAGATATTTCTTCTTCTTGTTGTTCTTCTTCTGCACAGCTGAGCTGGAAGTGGCATTTGCAGGTCGCAATAGTGCAGAGTTATCTCAAAGAAAGGGGCCACGGTGTTTCTGTATCTCTATTATGTTGGTGCGGCTTCGGAACTTTTAAATATCTCGATATATCTCGAAAACTACGCTTCTGATCAAAAAATATCATAGAACGTAAATTGTAGGAAACATTATTCTCTACAAAAAAGGTCTCTTAACATTTTGCCATAGCTCGCTTCGTTTCCGAGATATTTGCAGATTTATCTCAAGGGAAGGGGCCTGACGGACATATTTCGAGATATTTCTTCTTCTTGTTGTTCTTCTTCTGCACAGCTAAGCTGGAAGTGGCATTTGCGGCTCGCACTAGTGCAGAGTTATCTCAAAGAAAGGGGCCACGGTGTTTCTGTATCCCTATTATGTTGGTGCGGCTTCGGAACTTTTAAATATCTTGATATATCTCGAGAACTACGCCTCTGATCGAAAAATATCGTAGAACATAAAAAGTAGGAAACTTAATTCTCTACAAAAAAGGTCTCTTTACATTTTCCCATAGCTCGCTTCGTTTCCGAGATATTTGCAGATTTATCTCAAGGGAAGGGGCCTGACGGACATATTTCGAGATATTTCTTCTTCTTGTTGTTCTTCTTCTGCACAGCTAAGCTGGAAGTGGCATTTGCAGCCCGCAATAGTGCAGAGTTATCTCAAAGAAAGGGGCCACGGTGTTTCTGTATCTCTATTATGTTGGTGCGGCTTCGGAACTTTTAAATATCTTGATATATTTCGAGAACTACGCATCTGATCAAAAAATATCATAGAACATAAAAAGTAGGAAACTTAATTCTCTACAAAAAAGGTCTCTTAACATTTTGCCATAGCTCGCTTCGTTTCCGAGATATTTGCAGATTTATCTCAAGGGAAGGGGCCTGACGGACATATTTCGACATATTTCTTCTTCTTGTTGTTCTTTTTCTGCACAGCTAAGCTGGAAGTGGCATTTGCGGCTCGCACTAGTGCAGAGTTATCTCAAAGAAAGGGGCCACGGTGTTTCTGTATCTCTATTATGTTGGTGCGGCTTCGGAACTTTTAAATATCTCGATATATCTCGAAAACTACGCTTCTGATCAAAAAATATCATAGAACATAAATTGTAGGAAACATAATTCTCTATAAAAAACGTCTCTTAACATTTTGCCATAGCTCGCTTCGTTTCCGAGATATTTGCAGATATATCTCAAGGGAAGGGGCCTGACGGACATATTTCGAGATATTTCTTCTTCTTGTTGTTCTTCTTCTGCACAGCTAAACTGGAAGTGGCATTTCCAGCTCGCAATCGTGCAGAGTTATCTCAAAGAAAGGGGCCACGGTGTTTCTGTATCTCTATTATGTTGGTGCGGCTTCGGAACTTTTAAATATCTCGATATATCTCGAAAACTACGCTTCTGATCAAAAAATATCATAGAACATAAAAAGTAGGAAACTTAATTCTCTACAAAAAAGGTCTCTTAACATTTTGCCATAGCTCGCTTCGTTTCCGAGATATTTGCAGATTTATCTCAAGGGAAGGGGCCTAACGGACATATTTCGAGATATTTCTTCTTCTTGTTGTTCTTCTTCTGCACAGCTAAACTGGAAGTGGCATTTCCAGCTCGCAATAGTGCAGAGTTATCTCAAAGAGAGGGGCCACGGTGTTTCTGTATCTCTATTATGTTGGTGCGGCTTCGGAACTTTTAAATATCTTGATATATCTCGAGAACTACGCATCTGATCAAAAAATATCATAGAAGATAAAAAGTAGGAAACTTAATTCTCTACAAAAAAGGTCTCTTAACATTTTGCCATAGCTCTCTTCGTTTCCGAGATATTTACAAATATATCTCAAGGGAAGGGGCCTGACGGACATATTTCGAGATATTTCTTCTTCTTGTTGTTCTTCTTCTGCACAGCTAAGCTGGAAGTGGCATTTGCGGCTCGCACTAGTGCACAATTATCTCAAAGAAAGGGGCCACGGTGTTTCTGTATCCCTATTATGTTGGTGCGGCTTCGGAACTTTTAAATATCTCGATATATCTCGAAAACTACGCTTCTGATCAAAAAATATCATAGAACATAAATTGTAGGAAACATAATTCTCTACAAAAAAGGTCTCTTAACATTTTGCCATAGCTTGCTTCGTTTCCGAGATATTTGCAGATTTATCTCAAGGGAAGGGGCCTGACGGACATATTTCGAGATATTTCTTCTTCTTGTTGTTCTTCTTCTGCACAGCTAAGCTGGAAGTGGCATTTGCAGCCCGCAATAGTGCAGAGTTATCTCAAAGAAAGGGGCCACGGTGTTTCTGTATCTCTATTATGTTGGTGCGGCTTCGGAACTTTTAAATATCTCGATATATCTCGAAAACTACGCTTCTGATCAAAAAATATCATAGAACATAAATTGTAGGAAACATAATTCTCTATAAAAAACGTCTCTTAACATTTTGCCATAGCTCGCTTCGTTTCCGAGATATTTGCAGATATATCTCAAGGGAAGGGGCCTGACGGACATATTTCGAGATATTTCTTCTTCTTGTTGTTCTTCTTCTGCACAGCTAAACTGGAAGTGGCATTTCCAGCTCGCAATCGTGCAGAGTTATCTCAAAGAAAGGGGCCACGGTGTTTCTGTATCTCTATTATGTTGGTGCGGCTTCGGAACTTTTAAATATCTCGATATATCTCGAAAACTACGCTTCTGATCAAAAAATATCATAGAACATAAAAAGTAGGAAACTTAATTCTCTACAAAAAAGGTCTCTTAA
Source organism: Osmia lignaria lignaria (assembly GCF_051020975.1). Classification (NCBI taxonomy): domain Eukaryota; kingdom Metazoa; phylum Arthropoda; class Insecta; order Hymenoptera; family Megachilidae; genus Osmia; species Osmia lignaria. The sequence continues at coordinate 25,930,243 of NW_027478161.1, read as the reverse complement.
CATTTTGCCATAGCTCGCTTCGTTTCCGAGATATTTGCAGATTTATCTCAAGGGAAGGGGCCTAACGGACATATTTCGAGATATTTCTTCTTCTTGTTGTTCTTCTTCTGCACAGCTAAACTGGAAGTGGCATTTCCAGCTCGCAATAGTGCAGAGTTATCTCAAAGAGAGGGGCCACGGTGTTTCTGTATCTCTATTATGTTGGTGCGGCTTCGGAACTTTTAAATATCTTGATATATCTCGAGAACTACGCATCTGATCAAAAAATATCATAGAAGATAAAAAGTAGGAAACTTAATTCTCTACAAAAAAGGTCTCTTAACATTTTGCCATAGCTCTCTTCGTTTCCGAGATATTTACAAATATATCTCAAGGGAAGGGGCCTGACGGACATATTTCGAGATATTTCTTCTTCTTGTTGTTCTTCTTCTGCACAGCTAAGCTGGAAGTGGCATTTGCGGCTCGCACTAGTGCACAATTATCTCAAAGAAAGGGGCCACGGTGTTTCTGTATCCCTATTATGTTGGTGCGGCTTCGGAACTTTTAAATATCTCGATATATCTCGAAAACTACGCTTCTGATCAAAAAATATCATAGAACATAAATTGTAGGAAACATAATTCTCTACAAAAAAGGTCTCTTAACATTTTGCCATAGCTTGCTTCGTTTCCGAGATATTTGCAGATATATCTCAAGGGAAGGGGCCTGACGGACATATTTCGAGATATTTCTTCTTCTTGTTATTCTTCTTCTGCACAGCTAAGCTGGAAGTGGCATTTACAGCTCGCAATAGTGCAGAGTTATCTCAAAGAAAGGGGCCACGGTGTTTCTGTATCTCTATTATGTTGGTGCGGCTTCGGAACTTTTAAATATCTTGATATATCTCGAGAACTACGCATCTGATCAAAAAATATCATAGAACATAAAAAGTAGGAAACTTAATTCTCTACAAAAAAGGTCTCTTAACATTTTGCCATAGCTCGCTTCGTTTCCGAGATATTTGCAGATTTATCTCAAGGGAAGGGGCCTGACGGACATATTTCGAGATATTTCTTCTTCTTGTTGTTCTTCTTCTGCACAGCTAAACTGGAAGTGGCATTTCCAGCTCGCAATAGTGCAGAGTTATCTCAAAGAAAGGGGCCACGGTGTTTCTGTATCTCTATTATGTTGGTGCGGCTTCGGAACTTTTAAATATCTCGATATATCTCGAAAACTACGCTTCTGATCAAAAAATATCATAGAACGTAAATTGTAGGAAACATTATTCTCTACAAAAAAGGTCTCTTAACATTTTGCCATAGCTCGGTTCGTTTCCGAGATATTTGCAGATTCATCTCAAGGGAAGGGGTCTGACGGACATATTTCGAGATATTTCTTCTTCTTGTTGTTCTTCTTCTGCACAGCTAAGCTCGAAGCGGCATTTGCAGCTCGCAATAGTGCAGAGTTATCTCAAAGAAAGTGGCCACGGTGTTTCTGTACCTCTATTATGTTGGTGCAGCTTCGGAACTTTTAAATATCTTGATATATCTCGAGAACTACGCATCTGATCAAAAAATATCATCGAACATAAAAAGTAGGAAACTTAATTCTCTACAAAAAAGGTCTCTTAACATTTTGCCATAGCTCGCTTCGTTTCCGAGATATTTGCAGATTTATCTCAAGGGAAGTGGCCTGACGGACATATTTCGAGATATTTCTTCTTCTTGTTGTTCTTCTTCTGCACAGCTAAGCTGGAAGTGGCATTTCCAGCTCGCAATAGTGCAGAGTTATCTCAATGAAAGGGGCCACGGTGTTTCTGTATCTCTATTATGTTGGTGCGGCTTCGGAACTTTTACATATCTTGATATATCTCGAGAACTACGCATCTGATCAAAAAATATCATAGAACATAAAAAGTAGGAAACTTAATTCTCTACAAAAAAGGTCTCTCAACATTTTGCCATAGCTCGCTTCGTTTCCGAGATATTTGCAGATTTATCGCAAGGGAAGGGGCCTAACGGACATATTTCGAGATATTTCTTCTTCTTGTTGTTCTTCTTCTGCACAGCTAAACTGGAAGTGGCATTTCCAGCTCGCAATAGTGCAGAGTTATCTCAAAGAAAGTGGCCACGGTGTTTCTGTATCTCTATTATGTTGGTGCGGTTTCGGAACTTTTAAATATCTTGATATATCTCGAGAACTACGCATCTGATCAAAAAATATCATAGAACATAAAAAGTACGAAACTTAATTCTCTACAAAAAAGGTCTCTTAACATTTTGCCATAGCTCGCTTCGTTTCCGAGATATTTGCAAATATATCTCAAGGGAAGGGGCCTAACGGACATATTTCGAGATATTTCTTCTTCTTGTTGTTCTTCTTCTGCACAGCTGAGCTGGAAGTGGCATTTGCAGGTCGCAATAGTGCAGAGTTATCTCAAAGAAAGGGGCCACGGTGTTTCTGTATCTCTATTATGTTGGTGCGGCTTCGGAACTTTTAAATATCTCGATATATCTCGAAAACTACGCTTCTGATCAAAAAATATCATAGAACATAAATTGTAGGAAACATAATTCTCTACAAAAAAGGTCTCTTAACATTTTGCCATAGCTCGCTTCGTTTCCGAGATATTTGCAGATATATCTCAAGGGAAGGGGCCTGACGGACATATTTCGAGATATTTCTTCTTCTTGTTGTTCTTCTTCAGCACAGCTAAGCTGGAAGTGGCATTTACAGCTCGCAATAGTGCAGAGTTATCTCAAAGAAAGGGGCCACGGTGTTTCTGTATCTCTATTATGTTGGTGCGGCTTCGGAACTTTTAAATATCTTGATATATCTCGAGAACTACGCATCTGATCAAAAAATATCATAGAACATGAAAAGTAGGAAACTTAATTCTCTACAAAAAAGGTCTCTTAACATTTTGCCATAGCTCGCTTCGTTTCCGAGATATTTGCAGATTTATCTGAAGGGAAGGGGCCTAACGGACATATTTCGAGATATTTCTTCTTCTTGTTGTTCTTCTTCTGCACAGCTAAACTGGAAGTGGCATTTCCAGCTCGCAATAGTGCAGAGTTATCTCAAAGAAAGGGGCCACGGTGTTTCTGTATCTCTATTATGTTGGTGCGGCTTCGGAACTTTTAAATATCTTGATATATCTCGAGAACTACGCATCTGATCAAAAAATATCATAGAACATAAAAAGTAGGAAACTTAATTCTCTACAAAAAAGGTCTCGTAACATTTTGCCATAGCTCGCTTCGTTTCCGAGATATTTGCAGATTTATCGCAAGGGAAGGGGCCTAACGGACATATTTCGAGATATTTCTTCTTCTTGTTGTTCTTCTTCTGCACAGCTAAACTGGAAGTGGCATTTCCAGCTCGCAATAGTGCAGAGTTATCTCAAAGAAAGGGGCCACGGTGTTTCTGTATCTCTATTATGTTGGTGCGGTTTCGGAACTTTTAAATATCTTGATATATCTCGAGAACTACGCATCTGATCAAAAAATATCATAGAACATAAAAAGTAGGAAACTTAATTCTCTACAAAAAAGGTCTCTTAACATTTTGCCATAGCTCGCTTCGTTTCCGAGATATTTGCAGATATATCTCAAGGGAAGGGGCCTGACGGACATATTTCGAGATATTTCTTCTTCTTGTTGTTCTTCTTCTGCACAGCTAAGCTGGAAGTGGCATTTACAGCTCGCAATAGTGCAGAGTTATCTCAAAGAAAGGGGCCACGGTGTTTCTGTATCTCTATTATGTTGGTGCGGCTTCGGAACTTTTAAATATCTTGATATATCTCGAGAATTACGCATCTGATCAAAAAATATCATAGAACATGAAAAGTAGGAAACTTAATTCTCTACAAAAAAGGTCTCTCAACATTTTGCCATAGCTCGCTTCGTTTCCGAGATATTTGCAGATTTATCTGAAGGGAAGGGGCCTAACGGACATATTTCGAGATATTTCTTCTTCTTGTTGTTCTTCTTCTGCACAGCTAAACTGGAAGTGGCATTTACAGCTCGCAATAGTGCAGAGTTATCTCAAAGAAAGGGGCCACGGTGTTTCTGTATCTCTATTATGTTGGTGCGGCTTCGGAACTTTAAAATATCTTGATATATCTCGAGAACTACGCATCTGATCAAAAAATATCATAGAACATGAAAAGTAGGAAACTTAATTCTCTACAAAAAAGGTCTCTTAACATTTTGCCATAGCTCGTTTCGTTTCCGAGATATTTGCAGATTTATCTCAAGGGAAGGGGCCTGACGGACATATTTCGATATATTTCTTCTTCTTGTTGTTCTTCTTCTGCACAGCTGAGCTGGAAGTGGCATTTGCAGGTCGCAATAGTGCAGAGTTATCTCAAAGAAAGGGGCCACGGTGTTTCTGTATCTCTATTATGTTGGTGCGGCTTCGGAACTTTTAAATATCTCGATATATCTCGAAAACTACGCTTCTGATCAAAAAATATCATAGAACATAAATTGTAGGAAACATAATTCTCTACAAAAAAGGTCTCTTAACATTTTGCCATAGCTCGCTTCGTTTCCGAGATATTTGCAGATATATCTCAAGGGAAGGGGCCTGACGGACATATTTCGAGATATTTCTTCTTCTTGTTGTTCTTCTTCAGCACAGCTAAGCTGGAAGTGGCATTTACAGCTCGCAATAGTGCAGAGTTATCTCAAAGAAAGGGGCCACGGTGTTTCTGTATCTCTATTATGTTGGTGCGGCTTCGGAACTTTTAAATATCTTGATATATCTCGAGAACTACGCATCTGATCAAAAAATATCATAGAACATGAAAAGTAGGAAACTTAATTCTCTAGAAAAAAGGTCTCTTAACATTTTGCCATAGCTCGCTTCGTTTCCGAGATATTTGCAGATTTATCTGAAGGGAAGGGGCCTAACGGACATATTTCGAGATATTTCTTCTTCTTGTTGTTCTTCTTCTGCACAGCTAAACTGGAAGTGGCATTTCCAGCTCGCAATAGTGCAGAGTTATCTCAAAGAAAGGGGCCACGGTGTTTCTGTATCTCTATTATGTTGGTGCGGCTTCGGAACTTTTAAATATCTTGATATATCTCGAGAACTACGCATCTGATCAAAAAATATCATAGAACATAAAAAGTAGGAAACTTAATTCTCTACAAAAAAGGTCTCTTAACATTTTGCCATAGCTCGCTTCGTTTCCGAGATATTTGCAGATTTATCTCAAGGGAAGGGGCCTGACGGACATATTTCGAGATATTTCTTCTTCTTGTTGTTCTTCTTCTGCACAGCTGAGCTGGAAGTGGCATTTGCAGGTCGCAATAGTGCAGGGTTATCTCAAAGAAAGGGGCCACGGTGTTTCTGTATCTCTATTATGTTGGTGCGGCTTCGGAACTTTTAAATATCTCGATATATCTCGAAAACTACGCTTCTGATCAAAAAATATCATAGAACATAAATTGTAGGAAACATAATTCTCTACAAAAAAGGTCTCTTAAGATTTTGCCATAGCTCGCTTCGTTTCCGAGATATTTGCAGATATATCTCAAGGGAAGGGGCCTGACGGACATATTTCGAGATATTTCTTCTTCTTGTTGTTCTTCTTCTGCACAGCTAAGCTGGAAGTGGCATTTACAGCTCGCAATAGTGCAGAGTTATCTCAAAGAAAGGGGCCACGGTGTTTCTGTATCTCTATTATGTTGGTGCGGCTTCGGAACTTTTAAATATCTTGATATATCTCGAGAATTACGCATCTGATCAAAAAATATCATAGAACATGAAAAGTAGGAAACTTAATTCTCTACAAAAAAGGTCTCTCAACATTTTGCCATAGCTCGCTTCGTTTCCGAGATATTTGCAGATTTATCTGAAGGGAAGGGGCCTAACGGACATATTTCGAGATATTTCTTCTTCTTGTTGTTCTTCTTCTGCACAGCTAAACTGGAAGTGGCATTTCCAGCTCGCAATAGTGCAGAGTTATCTCAAAGAAAGGGGCCACGGTGTTTCTGTATCTCTATTATGTTGGTGCGGCTTCGGAACTTTAAAATATCTTGATATATCTCGAGAACTACGCATCTGACCAAAAAATATCATAGAACATGAAAAGTAGGAAACTTAATTCTCTACAAAAAAGGTCTCTCAACATTTTGCCATAGCTCGCTTCGTTTCCGAGATATTTGCAGATTTATCTGAAGGGAAGGGGCCTAACGGACATATTTCGAGATATTTCTTCTTCTTGTTGTTCTTCTTCTGCACAGCTGAGCTGGAAGTGGCATTTGCAGGTCGCAATAGTGCAGAGTTATCTCAAAGAAAGGGGCCACGGTGTTTCTGTATCTCTATTATGTTGGTGCGGCTTCGGAACTTTTAAATATCTCGATATATCTCGAAAACTACGCTTCTGATCAAAAAATATCATAGAACATAAATTGTAGGAGACATAATTCTCTACAAAAAAGGTCTCTCAACATTTTGCCATAGCTCGCTTCGTTTCCGAGATATTTGCAGATTTATCTCAAGGGAAGGGGCCTGACGGACATATTTCGAGATATTTCTTCTTCTTGTTGTTCTTCTTCTGCACAGCTAAGCTGGAAGTGGCATTTGCGCCTCGCACTAGTGCACAGTTATCTCAAAGAAAGGGGCCACGGTGTTTCTGTATCTCTATTATGTTGGTGCGGCTTCGGAACTTTTAAATATCTCGATATATCTCGAAAACTACGCTTCTGATCAAAAAATATCATAGAACATAAATTGTAGGAAACATAATTCTCTACAAAAAACGTATCTTAACATTTTGCCATAGCTCGCTTCGTTTCCGAGATATTTGCAGATTCAGCTCAAAGGAACGGGCCTGACGGACATATTTCGAGATACTTCTTCTTCTTGTTGTTCTTACTCTGCACAGCTAAGCTGGAAGTGGCATTTGCAGCTCGCAATAGTGCAGAGTTATCTCAAAGAAAGGGGCCACGGTGTTTCTGTATCTCTATTATGTTGGTGCGGCTTCGGAACTTTTAAATATCTTGATATATCTCGAGAACTACGCATCTGATCAAAAAATATCATAGAACATAAAAAGTAGGAAACTTAATTCTCTACAAAAAAGGTCTCTTATCATTTTGCCATAGCTCGCTTCGTTTCCGAGATATTTGCAGATTTATCGCAAGGGAAGGGGCCTAACGGACATATTTCGAGATATTTCTTCTTCTTGTTGTTCTTCTTCTGCACAGCTAAACTGGAAGTGGCATTTCCAGCTCGCAATAGTGCAGAGTTATCTCAAAGAAAGGGGCCACGGTGTTTCTGTATCTCTATTATGTTGGTGCGGTTTCGGAACTTTTAAATATCTTGATATATCTCGAGAACTACGCATCTGATCAAAAAATATCATAGAACATAAAAAGGAGGAAACTTAATTCTCTACAAAAAAGGTCTCTTAACATTTTGCCATAGCTCGCTTCGTTTCCGAGATATTTGCAGATATATCTCAAGGGAAGGGGCCTGACGGACATATTTCGAGATATTTCTTCTTCTTGTTGTTCTTCTTCTGCACAGCTAAGCTGGAAGTGGCATTTACAGCTCGCAATAGTGCAGAGTTATCTCAAAGAAAGGGGCCACGGTGTTTCTGTATCTCTATTATGTTGGTGCGGCTTCGGAACTTTTAAATATCTTGATATATCTCGAGAACTACGCATCTGATCAAAAAATATCATAGAACATGAAAAGTAGGAAACTTAATTCTCTACAAAAAAGGTCTCTTAACATTTTGCCATAGCTCGCTTCGTTTCCGAGATATTTGCAGATTTATCTCAAGGGAAGGGGCCTGACGGACATATTTCGAGATATTTCCTCTTCTTGTTGTTCTTCTTCTGCACAGCTGAGCTGGAAGTGGCATTTGCAGGTCGCAATAGTGCAGAGTTATCTCAAAGAAAGGGGCCACGGTGTTTCTGTATCTCTATTATGTTGGTGCGGCTTCGGAACTTTTAAATATCTCGATATATCTCGAAAACTACGCTTCTGATCAAAAAATATCATAGAACATAAATTGTAGGAAACATAATTCTCTACAAAAAACGTATCTTAACATTTTGCCATAGCTCGCTTCGTTTCCGAGATATTTGCAGATTCAGCTCAAAGGAACGGGCCTGACGGACATATTTCGAGATACTTCTTCTTCTTGTTGTTCTTACTCTGCACAGCTAAGCTGGAAGTGGCATTTGCAGCTCGCAATAGTGCAGAGTTATCTCAAAGAAAGGGGCCACGGTGTTTCTGTATCTCTATTATGTTGGTGCGGCTTCGGAACTTTTAAATATCTTGATATATCTCGAGAACTACGCATCTGATCAAAAAATATCATAGAACATAAAAAGTAGGAAACTTAATTCTCTACAAAAAAGGTCTCTTATCATTTTGCCATAGCTCGCTTCGTTTCCGAGATATTTGCAGATTTATCGCAAGGGAAGGGGCCTAACGGACATATTTCGAGATATTTCTTCTTCTTGTTGTTCTTCTTCTGCACAGCTAAACTGGAAGTGGCATTTCCAGCTCGCAATAGTGCAGAGTTATCTCAAAGAAAGGGGCCACGGTGTTTCTGTATCTCTATTATGTTGGTGCGGTTTCGGAACTTTTAAATATCTTGATATATCTCGAGAACTACGCATCTGATCAAAAAATATCATAGAACATAAAAAGGAGGAAACTTAATTCTCTACAAAAAAGGTCTCTTAACATTTTGCCATAGCTCGCTTCGTTTCCGAGATATTTGCAGATATATCTCAAGGGAAGGGGCCTGACGGACATATTTCGAGATATTTCTTCTTCTTGTTGTTCTTCTTCTGCACAGCTAAGCTGGAAGTGGCATTTACAGCTCGCAATAGTGCAGAGTTATCTCAAAGAAAGGGGCCACGGTGTTTCTGTATCTCTATTATGTTGGTGCGGCTTCGGAACTTTTAAATATCTTGATATATCTCGAGAACTACGCATCTGATCAAAAAATATCATAGAACATGAAAAGTAGGAAACTTAATTCTCTACAAAAAAGGTCTCTTAACATTTTGCCATAGCTCGCTTCGTTTCCGAGATATTTGCAGATTTATCTCAAGGGAAGGGGCCTGACGGACATATTTCGAGATATTTCCTCTTCTTGTTGTTCTTCTTCTGCACAGCTGAGCTGGAAGTGGCATTTGCAGGTCGCAATAGTGCAGAGTTATCTCAAAGAAAGGGGCCACGGTGTTTCTGTATCTCTATTATGTTGGTGCGGCTTCGGAACTTTTAAATATCTCGATATATCTCGAAAACTACGCTTCTGATCAAAAAATATCATAGAACATAAATTGTAGGAAACATAATTCTCTACAAAAAAGGTCTCTTAACATTTTGCCATAGCTCGCTTCGTCTCCGAGATATTTGCAGATTTATCTCAAGGGAAGGGGCCTGACGGACATATTTCGAGATATTTCTTCTTCTTGTTGTTCTTCTTCTGCACAGCTAAGCTGGAAGTGGCATTTGCGGCTCTCACTAGTGCAGAGTTATCTCAAAGAAAGGGGCCACGGTGTTTCTGTATCTCTATTATGTTGGTGCGGCTTCGGAACTTTTAAATATCTCGATATATATCGAAAACTACGCTTCTGATCAAAAAATATCATAGAACATAAATTGTAGGAAACATAATTCTCTACAAAAAAGGTCTCTTAACATTTTGCCATAGCTCGCTTCGCTTCCGAGATATTTGCAGATATATCTCAAGGGAAGGGGCCTGACGGACATATTTCGAGATATTTCTTCTTCTTGTTGTTCTTCTTCTGCACAGCTAGGCTGGAAGTGGCATTTACAGCTCGCAATAGTGCAGAGTTATCTCAAAGAAAGGGGCCACGGTGTTTCTGTATCTCTATTATGTTGGTGCGGCTTCGGAACTTTTAAATATCTCGATATATCTCGAAAACTACGCTTCTGATCAAAAAATATCATAGAACATAAATTGTAGGAAACATAATTCTCTACAAAAAACGTATCTTAACATTTTGCCATAGCTCGCTTCGTTTCCGAGATATTTGCAGATTCAGCTCAAAGGAACGGGCCTGACGGACATATTTCGAGATATTTCTTCTTCTTGTTGTTCTTCTTCTGCACAGCTAAACTGGAAGTGGCATTTCCAGCTCGCAATAGTGCAGAGTTATCTCAAAGAAAGGGGCCACGGTGTTTCTGTATCTCTATTATGTTGGTGCGGTTTCGGAACTTTTAAATATCTTGATATATCTCGAGAACTACGCATCTGATCAAAAAATATCATAGAACATAAAAAGTAGGAAACTTAATTCTCTACAAAAAAGGTCTCTTAACATTTTGCCATAGCTCGCTTCCTTTCCGAGATATTTGCAGATTTATCTCAAGGGAAGGGGCCTGACGGACATATTTCGAGATATTTCTTCTTCTTGTTGTTCTTCTTCTGCACAGCTGAGCTGGAAGTGGCATTTGCAGGTCGCAATAGTGCAGAGTTATCTCAAAGAAAGGGGCCACGGTGTTTCTGTATCTCTATTATGTTGGTGCGGCTTCGGAACTTTTAAATATCTTGATATATCTCGAGAACTACGCATCTGATCAAAAAATATCATAGAACATAAAAAGTAGGAAACTTAATTCTCTACAAAAAAGGTCTCTTAACATTTTGCCATAGCTCGCTTCGTTTCCGAGATATTTGCAGATTTATCTCAAGGGAAGGGGCCTGACGGACATATTTCGAGATATTTCTTCTTCTTGTTGTTCTTCTTCTGCACAGCTAAGCTGGAAGTGGCATTTGCAGCTCGCACTAGCGCAGAGTTATCTCAAAGAAAGGGGCCACGGTGTTTCTGTATCTCTATTATGTTGGTGCGGCTTCGGAACTTTTAAATATCTTGATATATCTCGAGAACTACGCATCTGATCAAAAAATATCATAGAACATAAAAAGTAGGAAACTTAATTCTCTACAAAAAAGGTCTCTAAATATTTTGCCATAGCTCGCTTCGTTTCCGAGATATTTGCAGATTTATCTCAAGGGAAGGGGCCTGACGGACATATTTCGAGATATTTCTTCTTCTTGTTGTTCTTCTTCTGCACAGCTAAGCTGGAAGTGGCATTTGCAGCTCGCACTAGCGCAGAGTTATCTCAAAGAAAGGGGCCACGGTGTTTCTGTATCTCTATTATGTTGGTGCGGCTTCGGAACTTTTAAATATCTCGATATATCTCGAAAACTACGCTTCTGATCAAAAAATATCATAGAACATAAATTGTAGGAAACATAATTATCTACAAAAAACGTATCTTAACATTTTGCCATAGCTCGCTTCGTTTCCGAGATATTTGCAGATTCAGCTCAAAGGAACGGGCCTGACGGACATATTTCGAGATATTTCTTCTTCTTGTTGTTCTTCTTCTGCACAGCTAAACTGGAAGTGGCATTTCCAGCTCGCAATAGTGCAGAGTTATCTCAAAGAAAGGGGCCACGGTGTTTCTGTATCTCTATTATGTTGGTGCGGTTTCGGAACTTTTAAATATCTTGATATATCTCGAGAACTACGCATCTGATCAAAAAATATCATAGAACATAAAAAGTAGGAAACTTAATTCTCTACAAAAAAGGTCTCTTAACATTTTGCCATAGCTCGCTTCGTTTCCGAGATATTTGCAGATTTATCTCAAGGGAAGGGGCCTGACGGACATATTTCGAGATATTTCTTCTTCTTGTTGTTCTTCTTCTGCACAGCTAAGCTGGAAGTGGCATTTCCAGCTCGCAATAGTGCAGAGTTATCTCAAAGAAAGGGGCCACGGTGTTTCTGTATCTCTATTATGTTGGTGCGGTTTCGGAACTTTTAAATATCTTGATATATCTCGAGAACTACGCATCTGATCAAAAAATATCATAGAACATAAAAAGTAGGAAACGTAATTCTCTACAAAAAAGGTCTCTTAACATTTTGCCATAGCTCGCTTCCTTTCCGAGATATTTGCAGATTTATCTCAAGGGAAGGGGCCTGACGGACATATTTCGAGATATTTCTTCTTCTTGTTGTTCTTCTTCTGCACAGCTGAGCTGGAAGTGGCATTTGCAGGTCGCAATAGTGCAGAGTTATCTCAAAGAAAGGGGCCACGGTGTTTCTGTATCTCTATTATGTTGGTGCGGCTTCGGAACTTTTAAATATCTTGATATATCTCGAGAACTACGCATCTGATCAAAAAATATCATAGAACATAAAAAGTAGGAAACTTAATTCTCTACAAAAAAGGTCTCTTAACATTTTGCCATAGCTCGCTTCGTTTCCGAGATATTTGCAGATTTATCTCAAGGGAAGGGGCCTGACGGACATATTTCGAGATATTTCTTCTTCTTGTTGTTCTTCTTCTGCACAGCTAAGCTGGAAGTGGCATTTGCAGCTCGCACTAGCGCAGAGTTATCTCAAAGAAAGGGGCCACGGTGTTTCTGTATCTCTATTATGTTGGTGCGGCTTCGGAACTTTTAAATATCTTGATATATCTCGAGAACTACGCATCTGATCAAAAAATATCATAGAACATAAAAAGTAGGAAACTTAATTCTCTACAAAAAAGGTCTCTTAACATTTTGCCATAGCTCGCTTCGTTTCCGAGATATTTGCAGATTTATCTCAAGGGAAGGGGCCTGACGGACATATTTCGAGATATTTCTTCTTCTTGTTGTTCTTCTTCTGCACAGCTAAGCTGGAAGTGGCATTTGCAGCTCGCACTAGCGCAGAGTTATCTCAAAGAAAGGGGCCACGGTGTTTCTGTATCTCTATTATGTTGGTGCGGCTTCGGAACTTTTAAATATCTCGATATATCTCGAAAACTACGCTTCTGATCAAAAAATATCATAGAACATAAAAAGTAGGAAACTTAATTCTCTACAAAAAAGGTCTCTTAACATTTTGCCATAGCTCGCTTCGTTTCCGAGATATTTGCAGATTTATCTCAAGGGAAGGGGCCTGACGGACATATTTCGAGATATTTCTTCTTCTTGTTGTTCTTCTTCTGCACAGCTAAGCTGGAAGTGGCATTTCCAGCTCGCAATAGTGCAGAGTCATCTCAAAGAAAGGGGCCACGGTGTTTCTGTATCTCTATTATGTTGGTGCGGCTTCGGAACTTTTAAATATCTTGATATATCTCGAGAACTACGCATCTGATCAAAAAATATCATAGAACATACAAAGTAGGAAACTTAATTCTCTACAAAAAAGGTCTCTTAACATTTTGCCATAGCTCGCTTCGTTTCCGAGATATTTGCAGATTTATCTCAAGGGAAGGGGCCTGACGGACATATTTCGAGATATTTCTTCTTCTTGTTGTTCTTCTTCTGCACAGCTGAGCTGGAAGTGGCATTTGCAGGTCGCAATAGTGCAGAGTTATCTCAAAGAAAGGGGCCACGGTGTTTCTGTATCTCTATTATGTTGGTGCGGCTTCGGAACTTTTAAATATCTCGATATATCTCGAAAACTACGCTTCTGATCAAAAAATATCATAGAACATAAATTGTAGGAAACATAATTCTCTACAAAAAAGGTCTCTTAACATTTTGCCATAGCTCGCTTCGTCTCCGAGATATTTGCAGATTTATCTCAAGGGAAGGGGCCTGACGGACATATTTCGAGATATTTCTTCTTCTTGTTGTTCTTCTTCTGCACAGCTAAGCTGGAAGTGGCATTTGCGGCTCTCACTAGTGCAGAGTTATCTCAAAGAAAGGGGCCACGGTGTTTCTGTATCTCTATTATGTTGGTGCGGCTTCGGAACTTTTAAATATCTCGATATATCTCGAAAACTACGCTTCTGATCAAAAAATATCATAGAACATAAATTGTAGGAAACATAATTCTCTACAAAAAAGGTCTCTTAACATTTTGCCATAGCTCGCTTCGCTTCCGAGATATTTGCAGATATATCTCAAGGGAAGGGGCCTGACGGACATATTTCGAGATATTTCTTCTTCTTGTTGTTCTTCTTCTGCACAGCTAAGCTGGAAGTGGCATTTACAGCTCGCAATAGTGCAGAGTTATCTCAAAGAAAGGGGCCACGGTGTTTCTGTATCTCTATTATGTTGGTGCGGCTTCGGAACTTTTAAATATCTCGATATATCTCGAAAACTACGCTTCTGATCAAAAAATATCATAGAACATAAATTGTAGGAAACATAATTCTCTACAAAAAACGTATCTTAACATTTTGCCATAGCTCGCTTCGTTTCCGAGATATTTGCAGATTCAGCTCAAAGGAACGGGCCTGACGGACATATTTCGAGATATTTCTTCTTCTTGTTGTTCTTCTTCTGCACAGCTAAACTGGAAGTGGCATTTCCAGCTCGCAATAGTGCAGAGTTATCTCAAAGAAAGGGGCCACGGTGTTTCTGTATCTCTATTATGTTGGTGCGGTTTCGGAACTTTTAAATATCTTGATATATCTCGAGAACTACGCATCTGATCAAAAAATATCATAGAACATAAAAAGTAGGAAACTTAATTCTCTACAAAAAAGGTCTCTTAACATTTTGCCATAGCTCGCTTCCTTTCCGAGATATTTGCAGATTTATCTCAAGGGAAGGGGCCTGACGGACATATTTCGAGATATTTCTTCTTCTTGTTGTTCTTCTTCTGCACAGCTGAGCTGGAAGTGGCATTTGCAGGTCGCAATAGTGCAGAGTTATCTCAAAGAAAGGGGCCACGGTGTTTCTGTATCTCTATTATGTTGGTGCGGCTTCGGAACTTTTAAATATCTTGATATATCTCGAGAACTACGCATCTGATCAAAAAATATCATAGAACATAAAAAGTAGGAAACTTAATTCTCTACAAAAAAGGTCTCTTAACATTTTGCCATAGCTCGCTTCGTTTCCGAGATATTTGCAGATTTATCTCAAGGGAAGGGGCCTGACGGACATATTTCGAGATATTTCTTCTTCTTGTTGTTCTTCTTCTGCACAGCTAAGCTGGAAGTGGCATTTGCAGCTCGCACTAGCGCAGAGTTATCTCAAAGAAAGGGGCCACGGTGTTTCTGTATCTCTATTATGTTGGTGCGGCTTCGGAACTTTTAAATATCTCGATATATCTCGAAAACTACGCTTCTGATCAAAAAATATCATAGAACATAAAAAGTAGGAAACTTAATTCTCTACAAAAAAGGTCTCTTAACATTTTGCCATAGCTCGCTTCGTTTCCGAGATATTTGCAGATTTATCTCAAGGGAAGGGGCCTGACGGACATATTTCGAGATATTTCTTCTTCTTGTTGTTCTTCTTCTGCACAGCTAAGCTGGAAGTGGCATTTCCAGCTCGCAATAGTGCAGAGTTATCTCAAAGAAAGGGGCCACGGTGTTTCTGTATCTCTATTATGTTGGTGCGGCTTCGGAACTTTTAAATATCTTGATATATCTCGAGAACTACGCATCTGATCAAAAAATATCATAGAACATAAAAAGTAGGAAACTTAATTCTCTACAAAAAAGGTCTCTTAACATTTTGCCATAGCTCGCTTCGTTTCCGAGATATTTGCAGATTTATCTCAAGGGAAGGGGCCTGACGGACATATTTCGAGATATTTCTTCTTCTTGTTGTTCTTCTTCTGCACAGCTGAGCTGGAAGTGGCATTTGCAGGTCGCAATAGTGCAGTGTTATCTCAAAGAAAGGGGCCACGGTGTTTCTGTATCTCTATTATGTTGGTGCGGCTTCGGAACTTTTAAATATCTCGATATATCTCGAAAACTACGCTTCTGATCAAAAAATATCATAGATCATAAATTGTAGGAAACATAATTCTCTACAAAAAAGGTCTCGTAACATTTTGCCATAGCTCGCTTCGTCTCCGAGATATTTGCAGATTTATGTCAAGGGAAGGGGCCTGACGGACATATTTCGAGATATTTCTTCTTCTTGTTGTTCTTCTTCTGCACAGCTAAGCTGGAAGTGGCATTTGCAGCTCTCACTAGTGCAGAGTTATCTCAAAGAAAGGGGCCACGGTGTTTCTGTATCTCTATTATGTTGGTGCGGCTTCGGAACTTTTAACTATCTCGATATATCTCGAAAACTACGCTTCTGATCAAAAAATATCATAGAACATAAATTGTAGGAAACATAATTCTCTACAAAAAAGGTCTCTTAACATTTTGCCATAGCTCGCTTCGCTTCCGAGATATTTGCAGATATATCTCAAGGGAAGGGGCCTGACGGACATATTTCGAGATATTTCTTCTTCTTGTTGTTCTTCTTCTGCACAGCTAAGCTGGAAGTGGCATTTACAGCTCGCAATAGTGCAGAGTTATCTCAAAGAAAGGGGCCACGGTGTTTCTGTATCTCTATTATGTTGGTGCGGTTTCGGAACTTTTAAATATCTTGATATATCTCGAGAACTACGCATCTGATCAAAAAATATCATAGAACATAAAAAGTAAGAAACTTAATTCTCTACAAAAAAGGTCTCTTAACATTTTGCCATAGCTCGCTTCGTTTCCGAGATATTTGCAGATTTATCTGAAGGGAAGGGGCCTAACGGACATATTTCGAGATATTTCTTCTTCTTGTTGTTCTTCTTCTGCACAGCTAAACTGGAAGTGGCATTTCCAGCTCGCAATAGTGCAGAGTTATCTCAAAGAAAGGGGCCACGGTGTTTCTGTATCTCTATTATGTTGGTGCGGCTTCGGAACTTTTAAATATCTTGATATATCTCGAGAACTACGCATCTGATCAAAAAATATCATAGAACATGAAAAGTAGGAAACCTAATTCTCTACAAAAAAGGTCTCTTAACATTTTGCCATAGCTCGCTTCGTTTCCGAGATATTTGCAGATTTATCTGAAGGGAAGGGGCCTAACGGACATATTTCGAGATATTTCTTCTTCTTGTTGTTCTTCTTCTGCACAGCTAAACTGGAAGTGGCATTTCCAGCTCGCAATAGTGCAGAGTTTTCTCAAAGAAAGGGGCCACGGTGTTTCTGTATCTCTATTATGTTGGTGCGGCTTCGGAACTTTTAAATATCTTGATATATCTCGAGAACTACGCATCTGATCAAAAAATATCATAGAACATAAAAAGTAGGAAACTTAATTCTCTACAAAAAAGGTCTCTTAACATTTTGCCATAGCTCGCTTCGTTTCCGAGATATTTGCAGATTTATCTCAAGGGAAGGGGCCTGACGGACATATTTCGAGATATTTCTTCGTCTTGTTGTTCTTCTTCTGCACAGCTGAGCTGGAAGTGGCATTTGCAGGTCGCAATAGTGCAGAGTTATCTCAAAGAAAGGGGCCACGGTGTTTCTGTATCTCTATTATGTTGGTGCGGCTTCGGAACTTTTAAATATCTCGATATATCTCGAAAACTACGCTTCTGATCAAAAAATATCATAGAACATAAATTGTAGGAAACATAATTCTCTACAAAAAAGGTCTCTTAACATTTTGCCATAGCTCGCTTCGTTTCCGAGATATTTGCAGATTTATCTCAAGGGAAGGGGCCTGACGGACATATTTCGAGATATTTCTTCTTCTTGTTGTTCTTCTTCTGCACAGCTAAGCTGGAAGTGGCATTTGCGGCTCGCACTAGTGCAGAGTTATCTCAAAGAAAGGGGCCACGGTGTTTCTGTATCTCTATTATGTTGGTGCGGCTTCGGAACTTTTAAATATCTCGATATATCTCGAAAACTACGCTTCTGATCAAAAAATATCATACAACGTAAATTGTAGCAAACATAATTCTCTACAAAAAACGTATCTTAACATTTTGCCATAGCTCGCTTCATTTCCGAGATATTTGCAGATTCAGCTCAAAGGAACGGGCCTGACGGACATATTTCGAGATACTTCTTCTTCTTGTTGTTCTTACTCTGCACAGCTAAGCTGGAAGTGGCATTTGCAGCTCGCAATAGTGCAGAGTTATCTCAAAGAAAGGGGCCACGGTGTTTCTGTATCTCTATTATGTTGGTGCGGCTTCGGAACTTTTAAATATCTTGATATATCTCGAGAACTACGCATCTGATCAAAAAATATCATAGAACATAAAAAGTAGGAAACTTAATTCTCTACAAAAAAGGTCTCTTAACATTTTGCCATAGCTCGCTTCGTTTCCGAGATATTTGCAGATTTATCTCAAGGGAAGGGGCCTGACGGACATATTTCGAGATATTTCTTCTTCTTGTTGTTCTTCTTCTGCACAGCTGAGCTGGAAGTGGCATTTGCAGGTCGCAATAGTGTAGAGTTATCTCAAAGAAAGGGGCCACGGTGTTTCTGTATCTCTATTATGTTGGTGCGGCTTCGGAACTTTTAAATATCTCGATATATCTCGAAAACTACGCTTCTGATCAAAAAATATCATAGAACATAAATTGTAGGAAACATAATTCTCTACAAAAAAGGTCTCTTAACATTTTGCCATAGCTCGCTTCGTTTCCGAGATATTTGCAGATTTATCTCAAGGGAAGGGGCCTGACGGACATATTTCGAGATATTTCTTCTTCTTGTTGTTCTTCTTCTGCACAGCTAAGCTGGAAGTGGCATTTGCGGCTCTCACTAGTGCAGAGTTATCTCAAAGAAAGGGGCCACGGTGTTTCTGTATCTCTATTATGTTGGTGCGGCTTCGGAACTTTTAAATATCTCGATATATCTCGAAAACTACGCTTCTGATCAAAAAATATCATAGAACATAAATTGTAGGAAACATAATTCTCTACAAAAAACGTATCTTAACATTTTGCCATAGCTCGCTTCGTTTCCGAGATATTTGCAGATTCAGCTCAAAGGAACGGGCCTGACGGACATATTTCGAGATACTTCTTCTTCTTGTTGTTCTTCCTCTGCACAGCTAAGCTGGAAGTGGCATTTGCAGCTCGCAATAGTGCAGAGTTATCTCAAAGAAAGGGGCCACGGTGTTTCTGTATCTCTATTATGTTGGTGCGGCTTCGGAACTTTTAAATGTCTTGATATATCTCGAGAACTACGCATCTGATCAAAAAGTATCATAGAACATAAAAAGTAGGAAACTTAATTCTCTACAAAAAAGGTCTCTTAACATTTTGCCATAGCTCGCTTCGTTTCCGAGATATTTGCAGATTTATCTCAAGGGAAGGGGCCTGACGGACATATTTCGAGATATTTCTTCTTCTTGTTGTTCTTCTTCTGCACAGCTAAACTGGAAGTGGCATTTCCAGCTCGCAATAAGGCAGAGTTATCTCAAAGAAAGGGGCCACGGTGTTTCTGTATCTTTATTATGTTGGTGCGGCTTCGGAACTTTTAAATATCTCGATATATCTCGAGAACTACGCTTCTGATCAAAAAATATCATAGAACGTAAATTGTAGGAAACATAATTCTCTACAAAAAAGGTCTCTTAACATTTTGCCATAGCTCGCTTCGTTTCCGAGATATTTGCAGATTTATCTCAATGGAAGGGGTCTGACGGACATATTTCGAGATATTTCTTCTTCTTGTTGTTCTTCTTCTGCACAGCTAAGCTGGAAGTGGCATTTGCAGCTCGCAATAGTGCAGAGTTATCTCAAAGAAAGGGGCCACGGTGTTTCTGTATCTCTATTATGTTGGTGCGGCTTCGGAACTTTTAAATATCTTGATATATCTCGAGAACTACGCATCTGATCAAATAATATCAGAGAACATAAAAAGTAGGTAACTTAATTCTCTACAAAAAAGGTCTCTTAACATTTTGCCATAGCTCGCTTCGTTTCCGAGATATGTGCAGATTTATCTCAAGGGAAGGGGCCTGACGGACATATTTCGAGATATTTCTTCTTCTTGTTGTTCTTCTTCTGCACAGCGAAGCTGGAAGTGGCATTTGTAGCTCGCAATAGTGCAGAGTTATCTCAAAGAAAGGGGCCACGGTGTTTCTGTATCTCTATTATGTTGGTGCGGCTTCGGAACTTTTAAATATCTTGATATATCTCGAGAACTACGCATCTGATCAAAAAATATCATAGAGCATAAATAGTAGGAAACTTAATT
The DNA here is from genome assembly GCF_051020975.1 of Osmia lignaria lignaria. Taxonomy (NCBI): domain Eukaryota; kingdom Metazoa; phylum Arthropoda; class Insecta; order Hymenoptera; family Megachilidae; genus Osmia; species Osmia lignaria. The sequence continues at coordinate 25,910,301 of NW_027478161.1, read as the reverse complement.
CTCTACAAAAAAGGTCTCTCAACATTTTGCCATAGCTCGCTTCGTTTCCGAGATATTTGCACATTTATCTCAAGGGAAGGGGCCTAACGGACATATTTCGAGATATTTCTTCTTCTTGTTGTTCTTCTTCTGCACAGCTGAGCTGGAAGTGGCATTTGCGGCTCGCACTAGTGCAGAGTTATCTCAAAGAAAGGGGCCACGGTGTTTCTGTATCTCTATTATGTTGGTGCAGCTTCGGAACTTTTAAATATCTTGATATATCTCGAGAACTACGCATCTGAACAAAAAATATCCTGGAACATAAAAAGTAGAAAACTTAATTCTCTACAAAAAAGGTCTCTTAACATTTTGCCATAGCCCGCTTCGTTTCCGAGATATTTGCAGATTTATCTCAAGGGAAGGGGCCTGACGGACATATTTCGAGATATTTCTTCTTCTTGTTGTTCTTCTTCTGCACAGCTAACCTGGAAGTGGCATTTGCAGCTCGCAATAGTGCAGAGTTATCTCAAAGAATGGGGCCACGGTGTTTCTGTATCTCTATTATGTTGGTGCGGCTTCGGATCTTTTAAATATCTTGATATATCTCGAGAACTACGCATCTGATCAAAAAATATCATAGAACATAAAAAGTAGAAAACTTAATTCTCTACAAAAAAGGTCTCTCAACATTTTGCCATAGCTCGCTTCGTTTCCGAGATATATGCAGATTTATCTCAAGGGAATGGGCCTGACGGACATATTTCGAGATATTTCTTCTTCTTGTTGTTCTTCTTCTGCACAGCTAAACTGGAAGTGGCATTTCCAGCTCGCAATAGTGCAGAGTTATCTCAAAGAATGGGGCCACGGTGTTTCTGTATCTCTATTATGTTGGTGCGGCTTCGGAACTTTTAAATATCTTGATATATCTCGAGAACTACGCATCTGATCAAAAAATATCATAGAACATAAACTGTAGGAAACATAATTCTCTACAAAAAAGGTCTCTTAACATTTTGCCATAGCTCGCTTCGTTTCCGAGATATTTGCAGATTTATCTCAAGGGAAGGGGTCTGACGGACATATTCCGAGATATTTCTTCTTCTTGTTGTTCTCCTTCTGCACAGCTAAGCTGGAAGTGGCATTTGCAGCTCGCAATAGTGCAGAGTTATCTCAAAGAAAGGGGCCACGGTGTTTCTGTATCTCTATTATGTTGGTGCGGCTTCGGAACTTTTAAATATCTTGATATATCTCGAGAACTACGCATCTGATCAAATAATATCATAGAACATAAAAAGTAGGTAACTTAATTCTCTACAAAAAAGGTCTCTTAACATTTTGCCATAGCTCGCTTCGTTTCCGAGATATGTGCAGATTTATCTCAAGGGAAGGGGCCTGACGGACATATTTCGAGATATTTCTTCTTCTTGTTGTTCTTCTTCTGCACAGCGAAGCTGGAAGTGGCATTTGTAGCTCGCAATAGTGCAGAGTTATCTCAAAGAAAGGGGCCACGGTGTTTCTGTATCTCTATTATGTTGGTGCGGCTTCGGAACTTTTAAATATCTTGATATATCTCGAGAACTACGCATCTGATCAAAAAATATCATAGAACATAAATAGTAGGAAACTTAATTCTCTACAAAAAAGGTCTCTCAACATTTTGCCATAGCTCGCTTCGTTTCCGAGATATTTGCACATTTATCTCAAGGGAAGGGGCCTAACGGACATATTTCGAGATATTTCTTCTTCTTGTTGTTCTTCTTCTGCACAGCTGAGCTGGAAGTGGCATTTGCGGCTCGCACTAGTGCAGAGTTATCTCAAAGAAAGGGGCCACGGTGTTTCTGTATCTCTATTATGTTGGTGCAGCTTCGGAACTTTTAAATATCTTGATATATCTCGAGAACTACGCATCTGAACAAAAAATATCCTGGAACATAAAAAGTAGAAAACTTAATTCTCTACAAAAAAGGTCTCTTAACATTTTGCCATAGCCCGCTTCGTTTCCGAGATATTTGCAGATTTATCTCAAGGGAAGGGGCCTGACGGACATATTTCGAGATATTTCTTCTTCTTGTTGTTCTTCTTCTGCACAGCTAACCTGGAAGTGGCATTTGCAGCTCGCAATAGTGCAGAGTTATCTCAAAGAATGGGGCCACGGTGTTTCTGTATCTCTATTATGTTGGTGCGGCTTCGGATCTTTTAAATATCTTGATATATCTCGAGAACTACGCATCTGATCAAAAAATATCATAGAACATAAAAAGTAGAAAACTTAATTCTCTACAAAAAAGGTCTCTCAACATTTTGCCATAGCTCGCTTCGTTTCCGAGATATATGCAGATTTATCTCAAGGGAATGGGCCTGACGGACATATTTCGAGATATTTCTTCTTCTTGTTGTTCTTCTTCTGCACAGCTAAACTGGAAGTGGCATTTCCAGCTCGCAATAGTGCAGAGTTATCTCAAAGAATGGGGCCACGGTGTTTCTGTATCTCTATTATGTTGGTGCGGCTTCGGAACTTTTAAATATCTTGATATATCTCGAGAACTACGCATCTGATCAAAAAATATCATAGAACATAGACTGTAGGAAACATAATTCTCTACAAAAAACGTCTCTCAACATTTTGCCATAGCTCGCTTCGTTTCCGAGATATTTGCAGATTTATCTCAAGGGAAGGGGCCTGACGGACATATATCGAGATATTTCTTCTTCTTGTTGTTCTTCTTCTGCACAGCTAAGCTGGAAGTGGCATTTGCAGGTCGCAATAGTGCAGAGTTATCTCAAAGAAAGGGGCCACGGTGTTTCTGTATCTCTATTATGTTGGTGCGGCTTCGGAACTTTCAAATATCTCGATATATCTCGAAAACTACGCTTCTGATCAAAAAATATCATAGAACGTAAATTGTAGGAAACATAATTCTCTACAAAAAAGGTCTCTTAACATTTTGCCATAGCTCGCTTCGTTTCCGAGATATTTGCAGATTTATCTCAAGGGAAGGGGTCTGACGGACATATTTCGAGATATTTCTTCTTCTTGTTGTTCTTCTTCTGCACAGCTAAGCTGGAAGTGGCATTTGCAGCTCGCAATAGTGCAGAGTTATCTCAAAGAAAGGGGCCACGGTGTTTCTGTATCTCTATTATGTTGGTGCGGCTTCGGAACTTTTAAATATCTTGATATATCTCGAGAACTACGCATCTGATCAAATAATATCATAGAATATAAAAAGTAGGTAACTTAATTCTCTACAAAAAAGGTCTCTTAACATTTTGCCATAGCTCGCTTCGTTTCCGAGATATGTGCAGATTTATCTCAAGGGAAGGGGCCTGACGGACATATTTCGAGATATTTCTTCTTCTTGTTGTTCTTCTTCTGCACAGCGAAGCTGGAAGTGGCATTTGTAGCTCGCAATAGTGCAGAGTTATCTCAAAGAAAGGGGCCACGGTGTTTCTGTATCTCTATTATGTTGGTGCGGCTTCGGAACTTTTAAATATCTTGATATATCTCGAGAACTACGCATCTGATCAAAAAATATCATAGAACATAAATAGTAGGAAACTTAATTCTCTACAAAAAAGGTCTCTCAACATTTTGCCATAGCTCGCTTCGTTTCCGAGATATTTGCACATTTATCTCAAGGGAAGGGGCCTAACGGACATATTTCGAGATATTTCTTCTTCTTGTTGTTCTTCTTCTGCACAGCTGAGCTGGAAGTGGCATTTGCGGCTCGCACTAGTGCAGAGTTATCTCAAAGAAAGGGGCCACGGTGTTTCTGTATCTCTATTATGTTGGTGCAGCTTCGGAACTTTTAAATATCTTGATATATCTCGAGAACTACGCATCTGAACAAAAAATATCCTGGAACATAAAAAGTAGAAAACTTAATTCTCTACAAAAAAGGTCTCTTAACATTTTGCCATAGCCCGCTTCGTTTCCGAGATATTTGCAGATTTATCTCAAGGGAAGGGGCCTGACGGACATATTTCGAGATATTTCTTCTTCTTGTTGTTCTTCTTCTGCACAGCTAACCTGGAAGTGGCATTTGCAGCTCGCAATAGTGCAGAGTTATCTCAAAGAATGGGGCCACGGTGTTTCTGTATCTCTATTATGTTGGTGCGGCTTCGGATCTTTTAAATATCTTGATATATCTCGAGAACTACGAATCTGATCAAAAAATATCATAGAACATAAATTGTAGGAAACATAATTCTCTACAAAAAAGGTCTCTCAACATTTCGCCATAGCTCGCTTCGTTTCCGAGATATTTGCAGATTTATCTCAAGGGAAGGGGCCTGACGGACATATTTCGAGATATTTCTTCTTCTCGTTGTTCTTCTTCTGCACAGCTAAGCTGGAAGTGGCATTTGCAGATCGCAATAGTGCAGAGTTATCTCAAAGAAAGGGGCCACGGTGTTTCTGTATCTCTATTATGTTGGTGCGGCTTCGGAACTTTTAAATATCTCGATATATCTCGAAAACTACGCTTCTGATCAAAAAATATCATAGATCGTAAATTGTAGGAAACATAATTCTCTACAAAAAAGGTCTCTTAACATTTTGCCATAGCTCGCTTCGTTTCCGAGATATTTGCAGATTTATCTCAAGGGAAGGGGTCTGACGGACATATTTCGAGATATTTCTTCTTCTTGTTGTTCTTCTTCTGCACAGCTAAGCTGGAAGTGGCATTTGCGGCTCGCACTAGTGCAGAGTTATCTCAAAGAAAGGGGCCACGGTGTTTCTGTATCTCTATTATGTTGGTGCGGCTTCGGAACTTTTAAATATCTTGATATATCTCGAGAACTACGCATCTGATCAAAAAATATCATAGAACATAAAAAGTAGCAAACTTAATTCTCCACAAAAAAGGTCTCTTAACATTTTGCCATAGCTCGCTTCGTTGCCGAGATATTTGCAGATTTATCTCAAGGGAAGGGGCCTGACGGACATGTTTCGAGATATTTCTTCTTTTTGTTGTTCTTCTTCTGCACAGCTAAACTGGAAGTGGCATTTCCAGCTCGCAATAGGGCAGAGTTATCTCAAAGAAAGGGGCCACGGTGTTTCTGTATCTTTATTATGTTGGTGCGGCTTCGGAACTTTTAAATATCTCGATATATCTCGAAAACTACGCTTCTGATCAAAAAATATCATAGAACATAAATTTTAGGAAACATAATTCTCTACAAATAAAGTCTCTTAATATTTTGCCATAGCTCGCTTCGTTTCCGAGATATTTGCAGATTTATCTCAAGGAAAGGGGCCTGACGGACATGTTTCGAGATATTTCTTCTTCTTGTTGTTCTCCTTCTGCACAGCTAAACTGGAAGTGGCATTTCCAGCTCGCAATAGTGCAGAGTTATCTCAAAGAAAGGGGCCACGGTGTTTCTGTATCTCTATTATGTTGGTGCGGCTTCGGAACTTTTAATTATCTTGATATATCTCGAGAACTACGCATCTGATCAAAAAATATCATAGAACATAAAAAGTAGGAAACTTAATTCTCTACAAAAAAGGTCTCTTAACACTTTGCCATAGCTCGCTTCGTTTCCGAGATATTTGCAGATTTATCTCAAGGAAGGGGCCTGACGGACATATTTCGAGATATTTCTTCTTCTTGTTGTTCTTCTTCTGCACAGCGAAGCTGGAAGTGGCATTTGCAGCTCGCAATAGTGCAGAGTTATCTCAAAGAATGGGGCCACGGTGTTTCTGTATCTCTATTATGTTGGTGCGGCTTCGGAACTTTTAAATATCTTGATATATCTCGAGATCTACGCATCTGATCAAAAAATATCATAGAACATAAAAAGTAGGAAACTTAATTCTCTACAAAAAAGGTCTCTTAACATTTTGCCATAGCTCGCTTCGTTTCCGAGATATTTGCAGATTTATCTCAAGGGAAGGGGCCTGACGGACATATTTCGAGATATTTCTTCTTCTTGTTGTTCTTCTTCTGCACAGCTAAGCTGGAAGTGGCATTTGCAGGTCGCAATAGTGCAGAGTTATCTCAAAGAAAGGGGCCACGGTGTTTCTGTATCTCTATTATGTTGGTGCGGCTTCGGAACTTTTAAATATCTCGATATATCTCGAAAACTACGCTTCTGATCAAAAAATATCACAGAACGTAAATTGTAGGAAACATAATTCTCTACAAATAAAGTCTCTTAACATTTTGCCATAGCTCGCTTCGTTTCCGAGATATTTGCAGATTTATCTCAAGGGAAGGGGCCTGACGGACATATATCGAGATATTTCTTCTTCTTGTTGTTCTTCTTCTGCACAGCTAAGCTGGAAGTGGCATTTGCAGGTCGCAATAGTGCAGAGTTATCTCAAAGAAAGGGGCCACGGTGTTTCTGTATCTCTATTATGTTGGTGCGGCTTCGGAACTTTTAAATATCTCGATATATCTCGAAAACTACGCTTCTGATCAAAAAATATCATAGAACGTAAATTGTAGGAAACATAATTCTCTACAAAAAAGGTCTCTTAACATTTTGCCATAGCTCGCTTCGTTTCCGAGATATTTGCAGATTTATCTCAAGGGAAGGGGTCTGACGGACATATTTCGAGATATTTCTTCTTCTTGTTGTTCTTCTTCTGCACAGCTAAGCTGGAAGTGGCATTTGCAGCTCGCAATAGTGCAGAGTTATCTCAAAGAAAGGGGCCACGGTGTTTCTGTATCTCTATTATGTTGGTGCGGCTTCGGAACTTTTAAATATCTTGATATATCTCGAGAACTACGCATCTGATCAAATAATATCATAGAATATAAAAAGTAGGTAACTTAATTCTCTACAAAAAAGGTCTCTTAACATTTTGCCATAGCTCGCTTCGTTTCCGAGATATGTGCAGATATATCTCAAGGGAAGGGGCCTCACGGACATATTTCGAGATATTTCTTCTTCTTGTTGTTCTTCTTCTGCACAGCGAAGCTGGAAGTGGCATTTGTAGCTCGCAATAGTGCAGAGTTATCTCAAAGAAAGGGGCCACGGTGTTTCTGTATCTCTATTATGTTGGTGCGGCTTCGGAACTTTTAAATATCTTGATATATCTCGAGAACTACGCATCTGATCAAAAAATATCATAGAACATAAATAGTAGGAAACTTAATTCTCTACAAAAAAGGTCTCTCAACATTTTGCCATAGCTCGCTTCGTTTCCGAGATATTTGCACATTTATCTCAAGGGAAGGGGCCTAACGGACATATTTCGAGATATTTCTTCTTCTTGTTGTTCTTCTTCTGCACAGCTGAGCTGGAAGTGGCATTTGCGGCTCGCACTAGTGCAGAGTTATCTCAAAGAAAGGGGCCACGGTGTTTCTGTATCTCTATTATGTTGGTGCAGCTTCGGAACTTTTAAATATCTTGATATATCTCGAGAACTACGCATCTGAACAAAAAATATCCTGGAACATAAAAAGTAGAAAACTTAATTCTCTACAAAAAAGGTCTCTTAACATTTTGCCATAGCCCGCTTCATTTCCGAGATATTTGCAGATTTATCTCAAGGGAAGGGGCCTGACGGACATATTTCGAGATATTTCTTCTTCTTGTTGTTCTTCTTCTGCACAGCTAACCTGGAAGTGGCATTTGCAGCTCGCAATAGTGCAGAGTTATCTCAAAGAATGGGGCCACGGTGTTTCTGTATCTCTATTATGTTGGTGCGGCTTCGGATCTTTTAAATATCGTGATATATCTCGAGAACTACGAATCTGATCAAAAAATATCATAGAACATAAATTGTAGGAAACATAATTCTCTACAAAAAAGGTCTCTCAACATTTTGCCATAGCTCGCTTCGTTTCCGAGATATTTGCAGATTTATCTCAAGGGAAGGGGCCTGACGGACATATTTCGAGATATTTCTTCTTCTCGTTGTTCTTCTTCTGCACAGCTAAGCTGGAAGTGGCATTTGCAGATCGCAATAGTGCAGAGTTATCTCAAAGAAAGGGGCCACGGTGTTTCTGTATCTCTATTATGTTGGTGCGGCTTCGGAACTTTTAAATATCTTGATATATCTCGAGAACTACGCATCTGATCAAAAAATATCATAGAACATAAAAAGTAGCAAACTTAATTCTCCACAAAAAAGGTCTCTTAACATTTTGCCATAGCTCGCTTCGTTTCCGAGATATTTGCAGATTTATCTCAAGGGAAGGGGCCTGACGGACATGTTTCGAGATATTTCTTCTTTTTGTTGTTCTTCTTCTGCACAGCTAAACTGGAAGTGGCATTTCCAGCTCGCAATAGGGCAGAGTTATCTCAAAGAAAGGGGCCACGGTGTTTCTGTATCTTTATTATGTTGGTGCGGCTTCGGAACTTTTAAATATCTCGATATATCTCGAAAACTACGCTTCTGATCAAAAAATATCATAGAACATAAATTTTAGGAAACATAATTCTCTACAAATAAAGTCTCTTAATATTTTGCCATAGCTCGCTTCGTTTCCGAGATATTTGCAGATTTATCTCAAGGAAAGGGGCCTGACGGACATGTTTCGAGATATTTCTTCTTCTTGTTGTTCTCCTTCTGCACAGCTAAACTGGAAGTGGCATTTCCAGCTCGCAATAGTGCAGAGTTATCTCAAAGAAAGGGGCCACGGTGTTTCTGTATCTCTATTATGTTGGTGCGGCTTCGGAACTTTTAATTATCTTGATATATCTCGAGAGCTACGCATCTGATCAAAAAATATCATAGAACATAAAAAGTAGGAAACTTAATTCTCTACAAAAAAGGTCTCTTAACACTTTGCCATAGCTCGCTTCGTTTCCGAGATATTTGCAGATTTATCTCAAGGAAGGGGCCTGACGGACATATTTCGAGATATTTCTTCTTCTTGTTGTTCTTCTTCTGCACAGCGAAGCTGGAAGTGGCATTTGCAGCTCGCAATAGTGCAGAGTTATCTCAAAGAATGGGGCCACGGTGTTTCTGTATCTCTATTATGTTGGTGCGGCTTCGGAACTTTTAAATATCTTGATATATCTCGAGATCTACGCATCTGATCAAAAAATATCATAGAACATAAAAAGTAGGAAACTTAATTCTCTACAAAAAAGGTCTCTTAACATTTTGCCATAGCTCGCTTCGTTTCCGAGATATTTGCAGATTTATCTCAAGGGAAGGGGCCTGACGGACATATTTCGAGATATTTCTTCTTCTTGTTGTTCTTCTTCTGCACAGCTAAGCTGGAAGTGGCATTTGCAGGTCGCAATAGTGCAGAGTTATCTCAAAGAAAGGGGCCACGGTGTTTCTGTATCTCTATTATGTTGGTGCGGCTTCGGAACTTTTAAATATCTCGATATATCTCGAAAACTACGCTTCTGATCAAAAAATATCACAGAACGTAAATTGTAGGAAACATAATTCTCTACAAATAAAGTCTCTTAACATTTTGCCATAGCTCGCTTCGTTTCCGAGATATTTGCAGATTTATCTCAAGGGAAGGGGCCTGACGGACATATATCGAGATATTTCTTCTTCTTGTTGTTCTTCTTCTGCACAGCTAAGCTGGAAGTGGCATTTGCAGGTCGCAATAGTGCAGAGTTATCTCAAAGAAAGGGGCCACGGTGTTTCTGTATCTCTATTATGTTGGTGCGGCTTCGGAACTTTTAAATATCTCGATATATCTCGAAAACTACGCTTCTGATCAAAAAATATCATAGAACGTAAATTGTAGGAAACATAATTCTCTACAAAAAAGGTCTCTTAACATTTTGCCATAGCTCGCTTCGTTTCCGAGATATTTGCAGATTTATCTCAAGGGAAGGGGTCTGACGGACATATTTCGAGATATTTCTTCTTCTTGTTGTTCTTCTTCTGCACAGCTAAGCTGGAAGTGGCATTTGCAGCTCGCAATAGTGCAGAGTTATCTCAAAGAAAGGGGCCACGGTGTTTCTGTATCTCTATTATGTTGGTGCGGCTTCGGAACTTTTAAATATCTTGATATATCTCGAGAACTACGCATCTGATCAAATAATATCATAGAATATAAAAAGTAGGTAACTTAATTCTCTACAAAAAAGGTCTCTTAACATTTTGCCATAGCTCGCTTCGTTTCCGAGATATGTGCAGATTTATCTCAAGGGAAGGGGCCTGACGGACATATTTCGAGATATTTCTTCTTCTTGTTGTTCTTCTTCTGCACAGCGAAGCTGGAAGTGGCATTTGTAGCTCGCAATAGTGCAGAGTTATCTCAAAGAAAGGGGCCACGGTGTTTCTGTATCTCTATTATGTTGGTGCGGCTTCGGAACTTTTAAATATCTTGATATATCTCGAGAACTACGCATCTGATCAAAAAATATCATAGAACATAAATAGTAGGAAACTTAATTCTCTACAAAAAAGGTCTCTTAACATTTTGCCATAGCTCGCTTCGTTTCCGAGATATTTGCAGATTTATCTCAAGGGAAGGGGCCTGACGGACATATTTCGAGATATTTCTTCTTCTTGTTGTTCTTCTTCTGCACAGCTAAGCTGGAAGTGGCATTTGCAGGTCGCAATAGTGCAGAGTTATCTCAAAGAAAGGGGCCACGGTGTTTCTGTATCTCTATTATGTTGGTGCGGCTTCGGAACTTTTAAATATCTCGATATATCTCGAAAACTACGCTTCTGATCAAAAAATATCACAGAACGTAAATTGTAGGAAACATAATTCTCTACAAATAAAGTCTCTTAACATTTTGCCATAGCTCGCTTCGTTTCCGAGATATTTGCAGATTTATCTCAAGGGAAGGGCCCTGACGGACATGTTTCGAGATATTTCTTCTTCTTGTTGTTCTTCCTCTGCACAGCTAAGCTGGAAGTGGCATTTGCAGCTCGGAATAGTGCAGAGTTATCTCAAAGAAAGGGGCCACGGTGTTTCTGTATCTCTATTATGTTGGTGCGGCTTCGGAACTTTTAAATATCTCGATATATCTCGAAAACTACGCTTCTGATCAAAAACTATCATAGAACATAAATTGTAGGAAACATAATTCTCTACAAAAAACGTCTCTTAACATTTTGCCATAGGTCGCTTCGTTTCCGAGATATTTGCAGATTTATCTCAAGGGAAGGGGCCTGACGGACATATTTCGAGATATTTCTTCTTCTTGTTGTTCTTCTTCTGCAGAGCTATGCTGGAAGTGGCATTTGCAGCTCGCAATAGTGCAGAGTTATCTCAAAGAAAGGGGCCACGGTGTTTCTGTATCTCTATTATGTTGGTGCGGCTTCGGGACTTTTAAATATCTCGATATATCTCGAAAACTACGCTTCTGATCAAAAAATATCATAGAACATAAACTGTAGGAAACATAATTCTCTACAAATAAAGTCTCTTAACATTTTGCCATAGCTCGCTTCGTTTCCGAGATATTTGCAGATTTATCTCAAGGGAAGGGCCCTGACGGACATGTTTCGAGATATTTCTTCTTCTTGTTGTTCTTCCTCTGCACAGCTAAGCTGGAAGTGGCATTTGCAGCTCGGAATAGTGCAGAGTTATCTCAAAGAAAGGGGCCACGGTGTTTCTGTATCTCTATTATGTTGGTGCGGCTTCGGAACTTTTAAATATCTCGATATATCTCGAAAACTACGCTTCTGATCAAAAACTATCATAGAACATAAATTGTAGGAAACATAATTCTCTACAAAAAACGTCTCTTAACATTTTGCCATAGGTCGCTTCGTTTCCGAGATATTTGCAGATTTATCTCAAGGGAAGGGGCCTGACGGACATATTTCGAGATATTTCTTCTTCTTGTTGTTCTTCTTCTGCAGAGCTATGCTGGAAGTGGCATTTGCAGCTCGCAATAGTGCAGAGTTATCTCAAAGAAAGGGGCCACGGTGTTTCTGTATCTCTATTATGTTGGTGCGGCTTCGGGACTTTTAAATATCTCGATATATCTCGAAAACTACGCTTCTGATCAAAAAATATCATAGAACATAAACTGTAGGAAACATAATTCTCTACAAATAAAGTCTCTTAACATTTTGCCATAGCTCGCTTCGTTTCCGAGATATTTGCAGATTTATCTCAAGGGAAGGGGCCTGACGGATATGTTTCGAGATATTTCTTCTTCTTGTTGTTCTTCTTCTGCACAGCTAAGCTGGAAGTGGCATTTGCAGCTCGCAATAGTGCAGAGTTATCTCAAAGAAAGGGGCCACGGTGTTTCTGTATCTCTATTATGTTGGTGCGGCTTCGGAACTTTTAAATATCTTGATATATCTCGAGAACTACGCATCTGATCAAATAATATCATAGAACATAAAAAGTAGGTAACTTAATTCTCTACAAAAAAGGTCTCTTAACATTTTGCCATAGCTCGCTTCGTTTCCGAGATATGTGCAGATTTATCTCAAGGGAAGGGGCCTGACGGACATATTTCGAGATATTTCTTCTTCTTGTTGTTCTTCTTCTGCACAGCGAAGCTGGAAGTGGCATTTGTAGCTCGCAATAGTGCAGAGTTATCTCAAAGAAAGGGGCCACGGTGTTTCTGTATCTCTATTATGTTGGTGCGGCTTCGGAACTTTTAAATATCTTGATATATCTCGAGAACTACGCATCTGATCAAAAAATATCATAGAACATAAATAGTAGGAAACTTAATTCTCTACAAAAAAGGTCTCTCAACATTTTGCCATAGCTCGCTTCGTTTCCGAGATATTTGCACATTTATCTCAAGGGAAGGGGCCTAACGGACATATTTCGAGATATTTCTTCTTCTTGTTGTTCTTCTTCTGCACAGCTGAGCTGGAAGTGGCATTTGCGGCTCGCACTAGTGCAGAGTTATCTCAAAGAAAGGGGCCACGGTGTTTCTGTATCTCTATTATGTTGGTGCAGCTTCGGAACTTTTAAATATCTTGATATATCTCGAGAACTACGCATCTGAACAAAAAATATCCTGGAACATAAAAAGTAGAAAACTTAATTCTCTACAAAAAAGGTCTCTTAACATTTTGCCATAGCCCGCTTCGTTTCCGAGATATTTGCAGATTTATCTCAAGGGAAGGGGCCTGACGGACATATTTCGAGATATTTCTTCTTCTTGTTGTTCTTCTTCTGCACAGCTAACCTGGAAGTGGCATTTGCAGCTCGCAATAGTGCAGAGTTATCTCAAAGAAAGGGGCCACGGTGTTTCTGTATCTCTATTATGTTGGTGCGGCTTCGGATCTTTTAAATATCTTGATATATCTCGAGAACTACGAATCTGATCAAAAAATATCATAGAACATAAATTGTAGGAAACATAATTCTCTACAAAAAAGGTCTCTCAACATTTTGCCATAGCTCGCTTCGTTTCCGAGATATTTGCAGATTTATCTCAAGGGAAGGGTTCTGACGGACATATTTCGAGATATTTCTTCTTCTTGTTGTTCTTCTTCTGCACAGCTAAGCTGGAAGTGGCATTTGCGGCTCGCACTAGTGCAGAGTTATCTCAAAGAAAGGGGCCACGGTGTTTCTGTATCTCTATTATGTTGGTGCGGCTTCGGAACTTTTAAATATCTTGATATATCTCGAGAACTACGCATCTGATCAAAAAATATCATAGAGCATAAATAGTAGGAAACTTAATTTCCTACAAAAAAGGTCTCTTAATATTTTGCCATAGCTCGCATTGTTTCCGAGATATTTGCAGATTTAGCTCAAGGGAAGGGGCCTGACGGACATATTCCGAGATATTTCTTGTTCTTGTTGTGCTTCTTCTGCACAGCTAAGCTGGAAGTGGCATTTGCAGCTCGGAATAGTGCAGAGTTATCTCAAAGAAAGAGGCTACGGTGTTTATGTATCTTTATTATGTTGTTGCGGCTTCGGAACCTTTAAATATCTCGATATATCTCGAAAACTACGCATCTGATCCAAAAATATCATAGAACCTAAATTGTAGGAAACGTAATTCTCTACAAAAAAGGTCTCTTATCATTTTGCCATAGCTCGCATCGTTTCCGAGATATTTGCAGATTTACTTCAAGGGAAGGGGCGTGACGGACATATTTCGAGATATTTCTTCTTCTTGTTGTTCTTCTTCTGCACAGCTAAAGTGGAAGTTACATTTGCAGCTCGGAATAGTGCAGAGTTATCTCAAAGAAAGAGGCCACGGTGTTTATGTATCTTTATTATGTTGGTGCGGCTTCGGAACCTTTAAATATCTCGATATATCTCGAAAACAACGCATCTGATCAAAAAATATCATAGAACATAAATAGTAGGAAACTTAATTTCCTACAAAAAGCGTCTCTCAACGTTTTGCCATAGCTCGCATTGTTTCCGAGATATTTGCAGATTCAGCTCAAAGGAACGGGCCTGACGGACATATTCCGAGATATTTCTGGTTCTTGTTCTGCTTCTTCCGCACAGCTAAGCTCGAACTGGCATTTGCAGCTCGCAATAGTGCAGAGTTATCTCACAGAAAGGGGCCACGGTGTTTCTGTATCTCTATTATGTTGGTGCGGCTTCGGAACTTTTAAATATCTTGATATATCTCGAAAACTACGCCTCTGATCCAAAAATATCATAGAACATAAAAAGTAGGAAACTTAATTCTCCACAAAAAAGGTCTCTTAACGTTTTGCCATATCTCGCATCGTTTCCGACATGTTTGCAGATTTAGCTCAAGGGAAGGGGCCTGACGGACATATTCCGAGATATTTCTTGTTCTTGTTGTGCTTCTTCTGCACAGCTAAGCTCGAACTGGCATTTGCAGCTCGCAATAGTGCAGAGTTATCTCACAGAAAGGGGCCACGGTGTTTCTGTATCTCCATTATGTTGGTGCGGCTTCGGAACTTTTAAATATCTTGATATATCTCGAAAACTACGCCTCTGATCCAAAAATATCATAGAACATAAAAAGTAGGAAACTTAATTCTCCATAAAAAAGGTCTCTTAACGTTTTGCCATATCTCGCATCGTTTCCGACATGTTTGCAGATTTAGCTCAAGGGAAGGGGCCTGACGGACATATTCCGAGATATTTCTTGTTCTTGTTGTGCTTCTTCTGCACAGCTAAGCTCGAACTGGCATTTGCAGCTCGCAATAGTGCAGAGTTATCTCACAGAAAGGGCCCACGGTGTTTCTGTATCTCCATTATGTTGGTGCGGCTTCGGAACTTTTAAATATCTTGATATATCTCGAGAACTACGCATCTGATCCAAAAATATCATAGAACATAAAAAGTAGGATACTTAATTCTCCACAAAAAAGGTCTCTTAACGTTTTGCCATATCTCGCATCGTTTCCGACATATTTGCAGATTTAGCTCAAGGGAAGGGGCCTGACGGACATATTCCGAGATATTTCTTGTTCTTGTTGTGCTTCTTCTGCACAGCTAAGCTCGAACTGGCATTTGCAGCTCGCAATAGTGCAGAGTTATCTCACAGAAAGGGGCCACGGTGTTTCTGTATCTCCATTATGTGGGTGCGGCTTCGGAACTTTTAAATATCTTGATATATCTCGAGAACTACGCATCTGATCAAAAAATATCATAGAACATAAAAAGTAGGAAACCTAATTTTCTACATAAAAGTCTGTTAACATTTTGCCGTAGCTCGCTTCGTTTCCGAGATATTTGGAGATTTATCTCAAGGGAAGGGGCCTGACGGACATATTTCGAGATATTTCTTCTTCTTGTTGTGCTTCTTCTGCACAGCTAAGCTCGAACTGGCATTTGCAGCTCGCAATAGTGCAGAGTTATCTCACAGAAAGGGGCCACGGTGTTTCTGTATCTCCATTATGTTGGTGCGGCTTCGGAACTTTTAAATATCTTGATATATCTCGAGAACTACGCATCTGATCCAAAAATATCATAGAACGTAAAAAGTAGGATACTTAATTCTCCACAAAAAAGGTCTCTTAACGTTTTGCCATATCTCGCATCGTTTCCGACATATTTGCAGATTTAGCTCAAGGGAAGGGGCCTGACGGACATATTCCGAGATATTTCTTGTTCTTGTTGTGCTTCTTCTGCACAGCTAAGCTGGAAGTGGCATTTGCAGCTCGGAATAGTGCAGAGTTATCTCAAAGAAAGAGGCCACGGTGTTTATGTATCTTTATTATGTTGTTGCGGCTTCGGAACCTTTAAATATCTCGATATATCTCGAAAACTACGCATCTGATCCAAAAATATCATAGAACCTAAATTGTAGGAAACGTAATTCTCTACAAAAAAGGTCTCTTATCATTTTGCCATAGCTCGCATCGTTTCCGAGATATTTGCAGATTTACTTCAAGGGAAGGGGCGTGACGGACATATTTCGAGATATTTCTTCTTCTTGTTGTTCTTCTTCTGCACAGCTAAAGTGGAAGTTACATTTGCAGCTCGGAATAGTGCAGAGTTATCTCAAAGAAAGAGGCCACGGTGTTTATGTATCTTTATTATGTTGGTGCGGCTTCGGAACCTTTAAATATCTCGATATATCTCGAAAACAACGCATCTGATCAAAAAATATCATAGAACATAAATAGTAGGAAACTTAATTTCCTACAAAAAGCGTCTCTCAACGTTTTGCCATAGCTCGCATTGTTTCCGAGATATTTGCAGATTCAGCTCAAAGGAACGGGCCTGACGGACATATTCCGAGATATTTCTGGTTCTTGTTGTGCTTCTTCCGCACAGCTAAGCTCGAAGTGGCATTTGCAGCTCGCAATAGTGCAGAGTTATCTCAAAGAAAGGGGCCACGGTGTTTCTGTATCTCTATTATGTTGGTGCGGCTTCGGAACTTTTAAATATCTTGATATATCCCGAGAACTACGCATCTGATCAAAAAATATCATAGAACATAAAAAGTAGGAAACTTAATTCTCTACAAAAAAGGTCTCTTAACATTTTGCCATAGCTCGCTTCGTTTCCGAGATATTTGCAGATTTATCTCAAAGGAACGGGCCTGACGGACATATTCCGAGATATTTCTGGTTCTTGTTGTGCTTCTTCCGCACAGCTAAGCTCGAACTGGCATTTGCAGCTCGCAATAGTGCAGAGTTATCTCACAGAAAGGGGCCACGGTGTTTCTGTATCTCTATTATGTTGGTGCGGCTTCGGAACTTTTAAATATCTTGATATATCTCGAAAACTACGCCTCTGATCCAAAAATATCATAGAACATAAAAAGTAGGAAACTTAATTCTCCACAAAAAAGGTCTCTTAACGTTTTGCCATATCTCGCATCGTTTCCGACATGTTTGCAGATTTAGCTCAAGGGAAGGGGCCTGACGGACATATTCCGAGATATTTCTTGTTCTTGTTGTGCTTCTTCTGCACAGCTAAGCTCGAACTGGCATTTGCAGCTCGCAATAGTGCAGAGTTATCTCACAGAAAGGGGCCACGGTGTTTCTGTATCTCCATTATGTTGGTGCGGCTTCGGAACTTTTAAATATCTTGATATATCTCGAAAACTACGCCTCTGATCCAAAAATATCATAGAACATAAAAAGTAGGAAACTTAATTCTCCACAAAAAAGGTCTCTTAACGTTTTGCCATATCTCGCATCGTTTCCGACATGTTTGCAGATTTAGCTCAAGGGAAGGGGCCTGACGGACATATTCCGAGATATTTCTTGTTCTTGTTGTGCTTCTTCTGCACAGCTAAGCTCGAACTGGCATTTGCAGCTCGCAATAGTGCAGAGTTATCTCACAGAAAGGGGCCACGGTGTTTCTGTATCTCCATTATGTTGGTGCGGCTTCGGAACTTTTAAATATCTTGATATATCTCGAGAACTACGCATCTGATCCAAAAATATCATAGAACATAAAAAGTAGGATACTTAATTCTCCACAAAAAAGGTCTCTTAACGTTTTGCCATATCTCGCATCGTTTCCGACATATTTGCAGATTTAGCTCAAGGGAAGGGGCCTGACGGACATATTCCGAGATATTTCTTGTTCTTGTTGTGCTTCTTCTGCACAGCTAAGCTCGAACTGGCATTTGCAGCTCGCAATAGTGCAGAGTTATCTCACAGAAAGGGGCCACGGTGTTTCTGTATCTCCATTATGTTGGTGCGGCTTCGGAACTTTTAAATATCTTGATATATCTCGAAAACTACGCCTCTGATCCAAAAATATCATAGAACATAAAAAGTAGGAAACTTAATTCTCCACAAAAAAGGTCTCTTAACGTTTTGCCATATCTCGCATCGTTTCCGACATGTTTGCAGATTTAGCTCAAGGGAAGGGGCCTGACGGACATATTCCGAGATATTTCTTGTTCTTGTTGTGCTTCTTCTGCACAGCTAAGCTCGAACTGGCATTTGCAGCTCGCAATAGTGCAGAGTTATCTCACAGAAAGGGGCCACGGTGTTTCTGTATCTCCATTATGTTGGTGCGGCTTCGGAACTTTTAAATATCTTGATATATCTCGAGAACTACGCATCTGATCCAAAAATATCATAGAACATAAAAAGTAGGATACTTAATTCTCCACAAAAAAGGTCTCTTAACGTTTTGCCATATCTCGCATCGTTTCCGACATATTTGCAGATTTAGCTCAAGGGAAGGGGCCTGACGGACATATTCCGAGATATTTCTTGTTCTTGTTGTGCTTCTTCTGCACAGCTAAGCTCGAACTGGCATTTGCAGCTCGCAATAGTGCAGAGTTATCTCAAAGAAAGGGGCCACGGTGTTTCTGTATCTCTAATATGTTGGTGCGGCTTCGGAACTTTTAAATATCTTGATATATCCCGAGAACTACGCATCTGATCAAAAAATATCATAGAAGATAAAAAGTAGGAAACTTAATTCTCTACAAAAAAGGTCTCTTAACATTTTGCCATAGCTCGCTTCGTTTCCGAGATATTTGCAGATTTATCTCAAGGGAAGGGGTCTGACGGACATATTTCGAGATATTTCTTCTTCTTGTTGTTCTTCTTCTGCACAGCTAAGCTCGAAGTGGCATTTGCAGCTCGCAATAGTGCAGAGTTATCTCAAAGAAAGGGGCCACGGTGTTTCTGTATCTCTATTATGTTGGTGCGGCTTCGGAACTTTTAAATATCTTGATATATCTTGAGAACTACGCATCTGATCAAAAAATATCATAGAACATAAAAAGTAGGAAACTTAATTCTCTACAAAAAAGGTCTCTTAACATTTTGCCATAGCTCGCTTCGTTTCCGAGATATTTGCAGATTTAGCTCAACGGAAGGGGCCTGACGGACATATTCCGAGATATTTCTTCTTCTTGTTGTTCCTCTTCTGCACAGCTAAGCTGGAAGTGGCATTTGCAGCTGGCAATAGTGCAGAGTTATCTCAAAGAAAGAGGCCACGGTGTTTCTGTACCTCTATTATGTTGGTGCAGCTTCGGAACTTTTAAATATCTTGATATATCTCGAGAACTACGCATCTGATCAAAAAATATCATAGAACATAAAAAGTAGGAAACCGAATTTTCTACAAAAAAGGTCTCTTCACATTTTGCCGTAGCTCGCTTCGTTTCCGAGATATTTGCAGATTTATCTCAAGGGAAGGGGCCTGACGGACACATTTCGAAATATTTCTTCTTCTTGTTGTTCTTCTTCTGCACAGCTAAGCTGGAAGTGGCATTTGCAGCTCGCAATAGTGCAGAGTTATCTCAAAGAAAGGGGCCACGGTGTTTCTGTATCTCTATTATGTTGGTGCGGCTTTGGAACTTTTAAATATCTCGATATATCTCGAAAACTACGCTTCTGATCAAAAAATATCATAGAACATAAATTGTAGGAAACATAATTCTCTACAAAAAAGGTCTCTTAACATTTTCCCATAGCTGGCATCGTTTCCGAGATATTTGCAGATTTAGCTCAACGGAAGGGGCCTGACGGACATATTCCGAGATATTTCTTCTTCTTGTTGTTCCTCTTCTGCACAGCTAAACTGGAAGTGGCATTTCCAGCTCGCAATAGTGCAGAGTTATCTCAAAGAAAGGGGCCACGGTGTTTCTGTATCTCTATTATGTTGGTGCGGCTTCGGAACTTTTAAATATCTTGATATATCTCGAGAACTACGCATCTGATCAAAAAATATCACAGAAGATAAAAAGTAGGAAACTTAATTCTCTACAAAAAAGGTCTCTTAACATTTTGCCATAGCTCGCTTCGTTTCCGTGATATTTGCAGATTTATCTCAAGGGAAGGGATCTGACGGACATATTTCGAGATATTTCTTCTTCTTGTTGTTCTTCTTCTGCACAGCTAAGCTCGAAGTGGCATTTGCAGCTCGCAATAGTGCAGAGTTATCTCAAAGAAAGGGCCACGGTGTTTCTGTATCTCTATTATGTTGGTGCGGCTTCGGAACTTTTAAATATCTTGATATATCTTGAGAACTACGCATCTGATCAAAAAATATCATACAACATAAAAAGTAGGAAACCTAATTCTCTACAAAAAAGGTCTCTTAACATTTTGCCATAGCTCGCTTCGTTTCCGAGATATTTGCAGATTTATCTCAAGGGAAGGGGCCTGACGGACATATTTCGAGATATTTCTTCTTCTTGTTGTTCTTCTTCTGCACAGCTAAGCTGGAAGTGGCATTTGCAGCTCGCAATTGTGCAGAGTTATCTCAAAGAGAGGGGCCACGGTGTTTCTGTATCTCTATTATGTTGGTGCGGCTTCGGAACTTTTAAATATCTTGATATATCTCGAGAACTACGCATCTGATCAAAAAATATCATAGAAGATAAAAAGTAGGAAACTTAATTCTCTACAAAAAAGGTCTCTTAACATTTTGCCATAGCTCGCTTCGTTTCCGAGATATTTGCAGATTTATCTCAAGGGAAGGGGTCTGACGGACATATTTCGAGATATTTCTTCTTCTTGTTGTTCTTCTTCTGCACAGCTAAGCTCGAAGTGGCATTTGCAGCTCGCAATAGTGCAGAGTTATCTCAAAGAAAGGGGCCACGGTGTTTCTGTATCTCTATTATGTTGGTGCGGCTTCGGAACTTTTAAATATCTTGATATATCTTGAGAACTACGCATCTGATCAAAAAATATCATAGAACATAAAAAGTAGGAAACTTAATTCTCTACAAAAGAGGTCTCTTAACATTTTGCCATAGCTCGCTTCGTTTCCTAGATATTTGCAGATGTATCTCAAGGGAAGGGGTCTGACGGACATATTTCGAGATATTTCTTCTTCTTGTTGTTCTTCTTCTGCACAGCTAAACTGGAAGTGGCATTCCCAGCTCGCAATAGTGCAGAGTTATCTCAAAGAAAGGGGCCACGGTGTTTCTGTATCTCTATTATGTTGGTGCGGCTTCGGAACTTTTAAATATCTTGATATATCTTGAGAACTACGCATCTGATCAAAAAATATCATACAACATAAAAAGTAGGAAACTTAATTCTCTACAAAAAAGGTCTCTTAACATTTTGCCATAGCTCGCTTCGTTTCCGAGATATTTGCAGATTTATCTCAAGGGAAGGGGCCTGACGGACATATTTCGAGATATTTCTTCTTCTTGTTGTTCTTCTTCTGCACAGCTAAGCTGGAAGTGGCATTTGCAGCTCGCAATAGTGCAGAGTTATCTCAAAGAAAGGGGCCACGGTGTTTCTGTACCTCTATTATGTTGGTGCGCCTTCGGAACTTTTAAATATCTTGATATATCTCGAGAACTACGCATCTGATCCAAAAATATCATAGAACGTAAAAAGTAGGATACTTAATTCTCCACAAAAAAGGTCTCTTAACGTTTTGCCATATCTCGCATCGTTTCCGACATATTTGCAGATTTAGCTCAAGGGAAGGGGCCTGACGGACATATTCCGAGATATTTCTTGTTCTTGTTGTGCTTCTTCTGCACAGCTAAGCTGGAAGTGGCATTTGCAGCTCGGAATAGTGCAGAGTTATCTCAAAGAAAGAGGCCACGGTGTTTATGTATCTTTATTATGTTGTTGCGGCTTCGGAACCTTTAAATATCTCGATATATCTCGAAAACTACGCATCTGATCCAAAAATATCATAGAACCTAAATTGTAGGAAACGTAATTCTCTACAAAAAAGGTCTCTTATCATTTTGCCATAGCTCGCATCGTTTCCGAGATATTTGCAGATTTACTTCAAGGGAAGGGGCGTGACGGACATATTTCGAGATATTTCTTCTTCTTGTTGTTCTTCTTCTGCACAGCTAAAGTGGAAGTTACATTTGCAGCTCGGAATAGTGCAGAGTTATCTCAAAGAAAGAGGCCACGGTGTTTATGTATCTTTATTATGTTGGTGCGGCTTCGGAACCTTTAAATATCTCGATATATCTCGAAAACAACGCATCTGATCAAAAAATATCATAGAACATAAATAGTAGGAAACTTAATTTCCTACAAAAAGCGTCTCTCAACGTTTTGCCATAGCTCGCATTGTTTCCGAGATATTTGCAGATTCAGCTCAAAGGAACGGGCCTGACGGACATATTCCGAGATATTTCTGGTTCTTGTTGTGCTTCTTCCGCACAGCTAAGCTCGAAGTGGCATTTGCAGCTCGCAATAGTGCAGAGTTATCTCAAAGAAAGGGGCCACGGTGTTTCTGTATCTCTATTATGTTGGTGCGGCTTCGGAACTTTTAAATATCTTGATATATCCCGAGAACTACGCATCTGATCAAAAAATATCATAGAACATAAAAAGTAGGAAACTTAATTCTCTACAAAAAAGGTCTCTTAACATTTTGCCATAGCTCGCTTCGTTTCCGAGATATTTGCAGATTTATCTCAAAGGAACGGGCCTGACGGACATATTCCGAGATATTTCTGGTTCTTGTTGTGCTTCTTCCGCACAGCTAAGCTCGAACTGGCATTTGCAGCTCGCAATAGTGCAGAGTTATCTCACAGAAAGGGGCCACGGTGTTTCTGTATCTCTATTATGTTGGTGCGGCTTCGGAACTTTTAAATATCTTGATATATCTCGAAAACTACGCCTCTGATCCAAAAATATCATAGAACATAAAAAGTAGGAAACTTAATTCTCCACAAAAAAGGTCTCTTAACGTTTTGCCATATCTCGCATCGTTTCCGACATGTTTGCAGATTTAGCTCAAGGGAAGGGGCCTGACGGACATATTCCGAGATATTTCTTGTTCTTGTTGTGCTTCTTCTGCACAGCTAAGCTCGAACTGGCATTTGCAGCTCGCAATAGTGCAGAGTTATCTCACAGAAAGGGGCCACGGTGTTTCTGTATCTCCATTATGTTGGTGCGGCTTCGGAACTTTTAAATATCTTGATATATCTCGAAAACTACGCCTCTGATCCAAAAATATCATAGAACATAAAAAGTAGGAAACTTAATTCTCCACAAAAAAGGTCTCTTAACGTTTTGCCATATCTCGCATCGTTTCCGACATGTTTGCAGATTTAGCTCAAGGGAAGGGGCCTGACGGACATATTCCGAGATATTTCTTGTTCTTGTTGTGCTTCTTCTGCACAGCTAAGCTCGAACTGGCATTTGCAGCTCGCAATAGTGCAGAGTTATCTCACAGAAAGGGGCCACGGTGTTTCTGTATCTCCATTATGTTGGTGCGGCTTCGGAACTTTTAAATATCTTGATATATCTCGAGAACTACGCATCTGATCCAAAAATATCATAGAACATAAAAAGTAGGATACTTAATTCTCCACAAAAAAGGTCTCTTAACGTTTTGCCATATCTCGCATCGTTTCCGACATATTTGCAGATTTAGCTCAAGGGAAGGGGCCTGACGGACATATTCCGAGATATTTCTTGTTCTTGTTGTGCTTCTTCTGCACAGCTAAGCTCGAACTGGCATTTGCAGCTCGCAATAGTGCAGAGTTATCTCAAAGAAAGGGGCCACGGTGTTTCTGTATCTCTAATATGTTGGTGCGGCTTCGGAACTTTTAAATATCTTGATATATCCCGAGAACTACGCATCTGATCAAAAAATATCATAGAAGATAAAAAGTAGGAAACTTAATTCTCTACAAAAAAGGTCTCTTAACATTTTGCCATAGCTCGCTTCGTTTCCGAGATATTTGCAGATTTATCTCAAGGGAAGGGGTCTGACGGACATATTTCGAGATATTTCTTCTTCTTGTTGTTCTTCTTCTGCACAGCTAAGCTCGAAGTGGCATTTGCAGCTCGCAATAGTGCAGAGTTATCTCAAAGAAAGGGGCCACGGTGTTTCTGTATCTCTATTATGTTGGTGCGGCTTCGGAACTTTTAAATATCTTGATATATCTTGAGAACTACGCATCTGATCAAAAAATATCATAGAACATAAAAAGTAGGAAACTTAATTCTCTACAAAAAAGGTCTCTTAACATTTTGCCATAGCTCGCTTCGTTTCCGAGATATTTGCAGATTTAGCTCAACGGAAGGGGCCTGACGGACATATTCCGAGATATTTCTTCTTCTTGTTGTTCCTCTTCTGCACAGCTAAGCTGGAAGTGGCATTTGCAGCTGGCAATAGTGCAGAGTTATCTCAAAGAAAGAGGCCACGGTGTTTCTGTACCTCTATTATGTTGGTGCAGCTTCGGAACTTTTAAATATCTTGATATATCTCGAGAACTACGCATCTGATCAAAAAATATCATAGAACATAAAAAGTAGGAAACCGAATTTTCTACAAAAAAGGTCTCTTCACATTTTGCCGTAGCTCGCTTCGTTTCCGAGATATTTGCAGATTTATCTCAAGGGAAGGGGCCTGACGGACACATTTCGAAATATTTCTTCTTCTTGTTGTTCTTCTTCTGCACAGCTAAGCTGGAAGTGGCATTTGCAGCTCGCAATAGTGCAGAGTTATCTCAAAGAAAGGGGCCACGGTGTTTCTGTATCTCTATTATGTTGGTGCGGCTTTGGAACTTTTAAATATCTCGATATATCTCGAAAACTACGCTTCTGATCAAAAAATATCATAGAACATAAATTGTAGGAAACATAATTCTCTACAAAAAAGGTCTCTTAACGTTTTCCCATAGCTGGCATCGTTTCCGAGATATTTGCAGATTTAGCTCAACGGAAGGGGCCTGACGGACATATTCCGAGATATTTCTTCTTCTTGTTGTTCCTCTTCTGCACAGCTAAACTGGAAGTGGCATTTCCAGCTCGCAATAGTGCAGAGTTATCTCAAAGAAAGGGGCCACGGTGTTTCTGTATCTCTATTATGTTGGTGCGGCTTCGGAACTTTTAAATATCTTGATATATCTCGAGAACTACGCATCTGATCAAAAAATATCACAGAAGATAAAAAGTAGGAAACTTAATTCTCTACAAAAAAGGTCTCTTAACATTTTGCCATAGCTCGCTTCGTTTCCGTGATATTTGCAGATTTATCTCAAGGGAAGGGATCTGACGGACATATTTCGAGATATTTCTTCTTCTTGTTGTTCTTCTTCTGCACAGCTAAGCTCGAAGTGGCATTTGCAGCTCGCAATAGTGCAGAGTTATCTCAAAGAAAGGGCCACGGTGTTTCTGTATCTCTATTATGTTGGTGCGGCTTCGGAACTTTTAAATATCTTGATATATCTTGAGAACTACGCATCTGATCAAAAAATATCATACAACATAAAAAGTAGGAAACTTAATTCTCTACAAAAAAGGTCTCTTAACATTTTGCCATAGCTCGCTTCGTTTCCGAGATATTTGCAGATTTATCTCAAGGGAAGGGGCCTGACGGACATATTTCGAGATACTTCTTCTTCTTGTTGTTCTTCTTCTGCACAGCTAAGCTGGAAGTGGCATTTGCAGCTCGCAATTGTGCAGAGTTATCTCAAAGAGAGGGGCCACGGTGTTTCTGTATCTCTATTATGTTGGTGCGGCTTCGGAACTTTTAAATATCTTGATATATCTCGAGAACTACGCATCTGATCAAAAAATATCATAGAAGATAAAAAGTAGGAAACTTAATTCTCTACAAAAAAGGTCTCTTAACATTTTCCCATACCTGGCATCGTTTCCGAGATATTTGCAGATTTAGCTCAAGGGAAGGGGCCTGACGGACATATCCGAGATATTTCTTCTTCTTGTTGTTCCTCTTCTGCACAGCTAAGCTGGAAGTGGCATTTGCAGCTCGCAATAGTGCAGAGTTATCTCAAAGAAAGAGGCCACGGTGTTTCTGTACCTCTATTATGTTGGTGCAGCTTCGGAACTTTTAAATATCTTGATATATCTCGAGAACTACGCATCTGATCAAAAAATATCATAGAACATAAAAAGTAGGAAACTTAATTCTCTACAAAAAAGGTCTCTTAACATTTTGCCGTAGCTCGCTTCGTTTCCGAGATATTTGCAGATTTATCTCAAGGGAAGGGGCCTGACGGACACATTTCGAAATATTTCTTCTTCTTGTTGTTCTTCTTCTGCACAGCTAAGCTGGAAGTGGCATTTGCAGCTCGCAATAGTGCAGAGTTATCTCAAAGAAAGGGGCCACGGTGTTTCTGTATCTCTATTATGTTGGTGCGGCTTCGGAACTTTTAAATATCTCGATATATCTCGTAAACTACGCTTCGGATCAAAAAATATCATAGAACATAAATTGTAGGAAACATAATTCTCTACAAAAAAGGTCTCTTAACATTTTCCCATAACTCGCTTCGTTTCCTAGATATTTGCAGATGTATCTCAAGGGAAGGAGTCTGACGGACATATTTCGAGATATTTCTTCTTCTTGTTGTTCTTCTTCTGCACAGCTAAACTGGAAGTGGCATTTCCAGCTCGCAATAGTGCAGAGTTATCTCAAAGAAAGGGGCCACGGTGTTTCTGTATCTCTATTATGTTGGTGCGGCTTCGGAACTTTTAAATATCTTGATATATCCCGAGAACTACGCATCTGATCAAAAAATATCATAGAAGATAAAAAGTAGGAAACTTAATTCTCTACAAAAAAGGTCTCTTAACATTTTGCCATAGCTCGCTTCGTTTCCGAGATATTTGCAGATTTATCTCAAGGGAAGGGGTCTGACGGACATATTTCGAGATATTTCTTCTTCTTGTTGTTCTTCTTCTGCACAGCTAAGCTCGAAGTGGCATTTGCAGCTCGCAATAGTGCAGAGTTATCTCAAAGAAAGGGGCCACGGTGTTTCTGTATCTCTATTATGTTGGTGCGGCTTCGGAACTTTTAAATATCTTGATATATCTTGAGAACTACGCATCTGATCAAAAAATATCATAGAACATAAAAAGTAGGAAACTTAATTCTCTACAAAAGAGGTCTCTTAACATTTTGCCATAGCTCGCTTCGTTTCCTAGATATTTGCAGATGTATCTCAAGGGAAGGGGTCTGACGGACATATTTCGAGATATTTCTTCTTCTTGTTGTTCTTCTTCTGCACAGCTAAACTGGAAGTGGCATTCCCAGCTCGCAATAGTGCAGAGTTATCTCAAAGAAAGGGGCCACGGTGTTTCTGTATCTCTATTATGTTGGTGCGGCTTCGGAACTTTTAAATATCTTGATATATCTTGAGAACTACGCATCTGATCAAAAAATATCATACAACATAAAAAGTAGGAAACTTAATTCTCTACAAAAAAGGTCTCTTAACATTTTGCCATAGCTCGCTTCGTTTCCGAGATATTTGCAGATTTATCTCAAGGGAAGGGGCCTGACGGACATATTTCGAGATATTTCTTCTTCTTGTTGTTCTTCTTCTGCACAGCTAAGCTGGAAGTGGCATTTGCAGCTCGCAATAGTGCAGAGTTATCTCAAAGAAAGGGGCCACGGTGTTTCTGTACCTCTATTATGTTGGTGCGCCTTCGGAACTTTTAAATATCTTGATATATCTCGAGAACTACGCATCTGATCAAAAAATATCATAGAACATAAAAAGTAGGAAACTTAATTCTCTACAAAAAAGGTCTCTTAACATTTTCCCATAGCTCGCTTCGTTTCCGAGATATTTGCAGATTTATCTCAAGGGAAGGGGCCTGACGGACATATTTCGAGATATTTCTTCTTCTTGTTGTTCTTCTTCTGCACAGCTAAGCTGGAAGTGGCATTTGCAGCTAGCAATAGTGCAGAGTCATCTCAAAGAAAGGGGCCACGGTGTTTCTGTACCTCTATTATGTTGGTGCGCCTTCGGAACTTTTAAATATCTTGATATATCTCGAGAACTACGCATCTGATCAAAAAATATCATAGAACATAAAAAGTAGGAAACTTAATTCTCTACAAAAAAGGTCTCTTAACATTTTCCCATAGCTAGCATCGTTTCCGAGATATTTGCAGATTTAGCTCAACGGAAGGGGCCTGACGGACATATTCCGAGATATTTCGTCTTCTTGTTGTTCCTCTTCTGCACAGCTAAGCTGGAAGTGGCATTTGCAGCTCGCAATAGTGCAGAGTTATCTCAAAGAAAGGGGCCACGGTGTTTCTGTATCTCTATTATGTTGGTGCGGCTTCGGAACTTTTAAATATCTCGATATATCTCGTAAACTACGCTTCTGATCAAAAAATATCATAGAACATAAATTGTAGGAAACATAATTCTCTACAAAAAAGGTCTCTTAACATTTTCCCATAACTCGCTTCGTTTCCTAGATATTTGCAGATGTATCTCAAGGGAAGGAGTCTGACGGACATATTTCGAGATATTTCTTCTTCTTGTTGTTCTTCTTCTGCACAGCTAAACTGGAAGTGGCATTTCCAGCTCGCAATAGTGCAGAGTTATCTCAAAGAAAGGGGCCACGGTGTTTCTGTATCTCTATTATGTTGGTGCGGCTTCGGAACTTTTAAATATCTTGATATATCCCGAGAACTACGCATCTGATCAAAAAATATCATAGAAGATAAAAAGTAGGAAACTTAATTCTCTACAAAAAAGGTCTCTTAACATTTTGCCATAGCTCGCTTCGTTTCCGAGATATTTGCAGATTTATCTGAAGGGAAGGGGTCTGACGGACATATTTCGAGATATTTCTTCTTCTTGTTGTTCTTCTTCTGCGCAGCTAAGCTCGAAGTGGCATTTGCAGCTCGCAATAGTGCAGAGTTATCTCAAAGAAAGGGGCCACGGTGTTTCTGTATCTCTATTATGTTGGTGCGGCTTCGGAACTTTTAAATATCTTGATATATCTTGAGAACTACGCATCTGATCAAAAAATATCATAGAACATAAAAAGTAGGAAACTTAATTCTCTACAAAAGAGGTCTCTTAACATTTTGCCATAGCTCGCATCGTTTCCTAGATATTTGCAGATGTATCTCAAGGGAAGGGGTCTGACGGACATATTTCGAGATATTTCTTCTTCTTGTTGTTCTTCTTCTGCACAGCTAAACTGGAAGTGGCATTCCCAGCTCGCAATAGTGCAGAGTTATCTCAAAGAAAGGGGCCACGGTGTTTCTGTATCTCTATTATGTTGGTGCGGCTTCGGAACTTTTAAATATCTTGATATATCTTGAGAACTACGCATCTGATCAAAAAATATCATACAACATAAAAAGTAGGAAACTTAATTCTCTACAAAAAAGGTCTCTTAACATTTGCCATAGCTCGCTTCGTTTCCGAGATATTTGCAGATTTATCTCAAGGGAAGGGGCCTGACGGACATATTTCGAGATATTTCTTCTTCTTGTTGTTCTTCTTCTGCACAGCTAAGCTGGAAGTGGCATTTGCAGCTCGCAATAGTGCAGAGTTATCTCAAAGAAAGGGGCCACGGTGTTTCTGTACCTCTATTATGTTGGTGCAGCTTCGGAACTTTTAAATATCTTGATATATCTCGAGAACTACGCATCTGATCAAAAAATATCATAGAACATAAAAAGTAGGAAACTTAATTCTCTACAAAAAAGGTCTCTTAACATTTTCCCATAGCTGGCATCGTTTCCGAGATATTTGCAGATTTATCTCAACGGAAGGGGCCTGACGGACATATTCCGAGATATTTCTTCTTCTTGTTGTTCCTCTTCTGCACAGCTAAACTGGAAGTGGCATTTCCAGCTCGCAATAGTGCAGAGTTATCTCAAAGAAAGGGGCCACGGTGTTTCTGTATCTCTATTATGTTGGTGCGGCTTCGGAACTTTTAAATATCTTGATATATCTCGAGAACTACGCATCTGATCAAAAAATATCACAGAAGATAAAAAGTAGGAAACTTAATTCTCTACAAAAAAGGTCTCTTAACATTTTGCCATAGCTCGCTTCGTTTCCGAGATATTTGCAGATTTATCTCAAGGGAAGGGGTCTGACGGACATATTTCGAGATATTTCTTCTTCTTGTTGTTCTTCTTCTGCACAGCTAAGCTCGAAGTGGCATTTGCAGCTCGCAATAGTGCAGAGTTATCTCAAAGAAAGGGGCCACGGTGTTTCTGTATCTCTATTATTTTGGTGCGGCTGCGGAACTTT
Source organism: Osmia lignaria lignaria (assembly GCF_051020975.1). Lineage (NCBI taxonomy): Eukaryota > Metazoa > Arthropoda > Insecta > Hymenoptera > Megachilidae > Osmia > Osmia lignaria. The sequence continues at coordinate 25,880,118 of NW_027478161.1, read as the reverse complement.
TAAATATCTTGATATATCTTGAGAACTACGCATCTGATCAAAAAATATCATACAACATAAAAAGTAGGAAACTTAATTCTCTACAAAAAAGGTCTCTTAACATTTTGCCATAGCTCGCTTCGTTTCCGAGATATTTGCAGATTTATCTCAAGGGAAGGGGCCTGACGGACATATTTCGAGATATTTCTTCTTCTTGTTGTTCTTCTTCTGCACAGCTAAGCTGGAAGTGGCATTTGCAGCTAGCAATAGTGCAGAGTCATCTCAAAGAAAGGGGCCACGGTGTTTCTGTACCTCTATTATGTTGGTGCGCCTTCGGAACTTTTAAATATCTTGATATATCTCGAGAACTACGCATCTGATCAAAAAATATCATAGAACATAAAAAGTAGGAAACTTAATTCTCTACAAAAAAGGTCTCTTAACATTTTCCCATAGCTAGCATCGTTTCCGAGATATTTGCAGATTTAGCTCAACGGAAGGGGCCTGACGGACATATTCCGAGATATTTCGTCTTCTTGTTGTTCCTCTTCTGCACAGCTAAGCTGGAAGTGGCATTTGCAGCTCGCAATAGTGCAGAGTTATCTCAAAGAAAGAGGCCACGGTGTTTCTGTACCTCTATTATGTTGGTGCAGCTTCGGAACTTTTAAATATCTTGATATATCTCGAGAACTACGCATCTGATCAAAAAATATCATAGAACATAAAAAGTAGGAAACTTAATTCTCTACAAAAAAGGTCTCTTAACATTTTCCCATAGCTGGCATCGTTTCCGAGATATTTGCAGATTTATCTCAACGGAAGGGGCCTGACGGACATATTCCGAGATATTTCTTCTTCTTGTTGTTCCTCTTCTGCACAGCTAAGCTGGAAGTGGCATTTACAGCTCGCAATAGTGCAGAGTTATCTCAAAGAAAGAGGCCACGGTGTTTCTGTACCTCTATTATGTTGGTGCAGCTTCGGAACTTTTAAATATCTTGATATATCTCGAGAACTACGCATCTGATCAAAAAATATCATAGAACATAAAAAGTAGGAAACCTAATTTTCTACAAAAAAGGTCTCTTAACATTTTGCCGTAGCTCGCTTCGTTTCCGAGATATTTGCAGATTTATCTCAAGGGAAGGGGCCTGACGGACACATTTCGAAATATTTCTTCTTCTTGTTGTTCTTCTTCTGCACAGCTAAGCTGGAAGTGGCGTTTGCAGCTCGCAATAGTGCAGAGTTATCTCAAAGAAAGGGGCCACGGTGTTTCTGTATCTCTATTATGTTGGTGCGGCTTTGGAACTTTTAAATATCTCGATATATCTCGAAAACTACGCTTCTGATCAAAAAATATCATAGAACATAAATTGTAGGAAACATAATTCTCTACAAAAAAGGTCTCTTAACATTTTCCCATAGCTGGCATCGTTTCCGAGATATTTGCAGATTTAGCTCAACGGAAGGGGCCTGACGGACATATTCCGAGATATTTCTTCTTCTTGTTGTTCCTCTTCTGCACAGCTAAGCTGGAAGTGGCATTTGCAGCTCGCAATAGTGCAGAGCTATCTCAAAGAAAGAGGCCACGGTGTTTCTGTACCTCTATTATGTTGGTGCAGCTTCGGAACTTTTAAATATCTTGATATATCTCGAGAACTACGCATCTGATCAAAAAATATCATAGAACATGAAAAGTAGGAAACCTAATTTTCTACAAAAAAGGTCTCTTAACATTTTGCCGTAGCTCGCTTCGTTTCCGAGATATTTGCAGATTTATCTCAAGGGAGGGGCCTGACGGACACATTTCGAAATATTTCTTCTTCTTGTTGTTCTTCTTCTGCACAGCTAAGCTGGAAGTGGCATTTGCAGCTCGCAATAGTGCAGAGTTATCTCAAAGAAAGGGGCCACGGTGTTTCTGTATCTCTATTATGTTGGTGCGGCTTCGGAACTTTTAAATATCTTGATATATCTTGAGAACTACGCATCTGATCAAAAAATATCATACAACATAAAAAGTAGGAAACTTAATTCTCTACAAAAAAGGTCTCTTAACATTTTGCCATAGCTCGCTTCGTTTCCGAGATATTTGCAGATTTATCTCAAGGGAAGGGGCCTGACGGACATATTTCGAGATATTTCTTCTTCTTGTTGTTCTTCTTCTGCACAGCTAAGCTGGAAGTGGCATTTGCAGCTAGCAATAGTGCAGAGTCATCTCAAAGAAAGGGGCCACGGTGTTTCTGTACCTCTATTATGTTGGTGCGCCTTCGGAACTTTTAAATATCTTGATATATCTCGAGAACTACGCATCTGATCAAAAAATATCATAGAACATAAAAAGTAGGAAACTTAATTCTCTACAAAAAAGGTCTCTTAACATTTTCCCATAGCTAGCATCGTTTCCGAGATATTTGCAGATTTAGCTCAACGGAAGGGGCCTGACGGACATATTCCGAGATATTTCGTCTTCTTGTTGTTCCTCTTCTGCACAGCTAAGCTGGAAGTGGCATTTGCAGCTCGCAATAGTGCAGAGTTATCTCAAAGAAAGAGGCCACGGTGTTTCTGTACCTCTATTATGTTGGTGCAGCTTCGGAACTTTTAAATATCTTGATATATCTCGAGAACTACGCATCTGATCAAAAAATATCATAGAACATAAAAAGTAGGAAACTTAATTCTCTACAAAAAAGGTCTCTTAACATTTTCCCATAGCTGGCATCGTTTCCGAGATATTTGCAGATTTATCTCAACGGAAGGGGCCTGACGGACATATTCCGAGATATTTCTTCTTCTTGTTGTTCCTCTTCTGCACAGCTAAGCTGGAAGTGGCATTTACAGCTCGCAATAGTGCAGAGTTATCTCAAAGAAAGAGGCCACGGTGTTTCTGTACCTCTATTATGTTGGTGCAGCTTCGGAACTTTTAAATATCTTGATATATCTCGAGAACTACGCATCTGATCAAAAAATATCATAGAACATAAAAAGTAGGAAACCTAATTTTCTACAAAAAAGGTCTCTTAACATTTTGCCGTAGCTCGCTTCGTTTCCGAGATATTTGCAGATTTATCTCAAGGGAAGGGGCCTGACGGACACATTTCGAAATATTTCTTCTTCTTGTTGTTCTTCTTCTGCACAGCTAAGCTGGAAGTGGCGTTTGCAGCTCGCAATAGTGCAGAGTTATCTCAAAGAAAGGGGCCACGGTGTTTCTGTATCTCTATTATGTTGGTGCGGCTTTGGAACTTTTAAATATCTCGATATATCTCGAAAACTACGCTTCTGATCAAAAAATATCATAGAACATAAATTGTAGGAAACATAATTCTCTACAAAAAAGGTCTCTTAACATTTTCCCATAGCTGGCATCGTTTCCGAGATATTTGCAGATTTAGCTCAACGGAAGGGGCCTGACGGACATATTCCGAGATATTTCTTCTTCTTGTTGTTCCTCTTCTGCACAGCTAAGCTGGAAGTGGCATTTGCAGCTCGCAATAGTGCAGAGCTATCTCAAAGAAAGAGGCCACGGTGTTTCTGTACCTCTATTATGTTGGTGCAGCTTCGGAACTTTTAAATATCTTGATATATCTCGAGAACTACGCATCTGATCAAAAAATATCATAGAACATGAAAAGTAGGAAACCTAATTTTCTACAAAAAAGGTCTCTTAACATTTTGCCGTAGCTCGCTTCGTTTCCGAGATATTTGCAGATTTATCTCAAGGGAGGGGCCTGACGGACACATTTCGAAATATTTCTTCTTCTTGTTGTTCTTCTTCTGCACAGCTAAGCTGGAAGTGGCATTTGCAGCTCGCAATAGTGCAGAGTTATCTCAAAGAAAGGGGCCACGGTGTTTCTGTATCTCTATTATGTTGGTGCGGCTTCGGAACTTTTAAATATCTTGATATATCTTGAGAACTACGCATCTGATCAAAAAGTATCATACAACATAAAAAGTAGGAAACTTAATTCTCTACAAAAAAGGTCTCTTAACATTTTGCCATAGCTCGCTTCGTTTCCGAGATATTTGCAGATTTATCTCAAGGGAAGGGGCCTGACGGACATATTTCGAGATATTTCTTCTTCTTGTTGTTCTTCCTCTGCACAGCTAAGCTGGAAGTGGCATTTGCAGCTCGCAATTGTGCAGAGTTATCTCAAAGAGAGGGGCCACGGTGTTTCTGTATCTCTATTATGTTGGTGCGGCTTCGGAACTTTTAAATATCTTGATATATCTCGAGAACTACGCCTCTGATCAAAAAATATCATAGAAGATAAAAAGTAGGAAACTTAATTCTCTACAAAAAATGTCTCTTAACATTTTCCCATAGCTGGCATCGTTTCCGAGAGATTTGCAGATTTAGCTCAAGGGAAGGGGCCTGACGGACATATTCCGAGATATTTCTTCTTCTTGTTGTTCCTCTTCTGCACAGCTAAGCTGGAAGTGGCATTTGCAGCTCGCAATAGTGCAGAGTTATCTCAAAGAAAGGGGCCACGGTGTTTCTGTATCTTTATTATGTTGTTGCGGCTTCGGAACCTTTAAATATCTCGATATATCTCGAAAACTACGCATCTGATCAAGAAATATCATACAACCTAAATTGTAGGAAACGTAATTCTCTACAAAAAAGGTCTCTTATCATTTTGCCATAGCTCGCATCGTTTCCGAGATATTTGCAGATTTACTTCAAGGGAAGGGGCCTGACGGGCATATTTCGAGATATTTCTTCTTCTTGTTGTTCTTCTTCAGCACAGCTAAAGTGGAAGTTACATTTGCAGCTCGGAATAGTGCAGAGTTATCTCAAAGAAAGAGGCCACGGTGTTTATGTATCTTTATTATGTTGGTGCGGCTTCGGAACCTTTAAATGTCTCGATATATCTCGAAAACTACGCATCTGATCAAAAAATATCATAGAACATAAATAGTAGGAAACTTAATTTCCTAAAAAAAGGGTCTCTCAACGTTTTGCCATAGCTCGCATTGTTTCCGAGATATTTGCAGATTCAGCTCAAAGGAACGGGCCTGACGGACATATTCCGAGATATTTCTGGTTCTTGTTGTGCTTCTTCCGCACAGCTAAGCTCGAACTGGCATTTGCAGCTCGCAATAGTGCAGAGTTATCTCACAGAAAGGGGCCACGGTGTTTCTGTATCTCTATTATGTTGGTGCGGCTTCGGAACTTTTAAATATCTTGATATATCTCGAGAATTACGCGTCTGATCAAAAAATATCATAGAACATAAGAAGTAGGAAACTTAATTCTCTACAAAAAAGGTCTCTTAACATTTTGCCATAGCTCGCATCGTTTCCGAGATATTTGCAGATTTAGCTCAAGGGAAGGGGCCTGACGGACATATTCCGAGATATTTCTTGTTCTTGTTGTGCTTCTTCTGCACAGCTAAGCTGGAAGTGGCATTTGCAGCTCGCAATAGTGCAGAGTTATCTCAAAGAAAGAGGCCACGGTGTTTCTGTACCTCTATTATGTTGGTGCGGCTTCGGAACTTTTAAATATCTTGATATATCTCGAGAACTACGCATCTGATCAAAAAATATCATAGAACATAAAAAGTAGGAAACTTAATTCTCTACAAATAAGGTCTCTTAACATTTTGCCATAGCTCGCTTCGTTTCCGAGATATTTGCAGATTTATCTCAAGGGAAGGGGCCTGACGGACATATTTCGAGATATTACTTCTTCTTGTTGTTCTTCTTCTGCACAGCTAAGCTGGAAGTGGCATTTGCAGCTCGCAGTAGTGCAGAGTTATCTCAAAGAAAGGGGCCACGGTGTTTCTGTATCTCTATTATGTTGGTGCGGCTTCGGAACTTTTAAATATCTTGATATATCTCGAGAACTACGCATCTGATCAAAAAATATCATAGAGCATAAATAGTAGGAAACTTAATTTCGTACAAAAAAGATCTCTTAATATTTTGCCATAGCTCGCATTGTTTCCGAGATATTTGCAGATTAGCTCAAGGGAAGGGGCCTGACGGACATATTCCGAGATATTTCTTGTTCTTGTTGTGCTTCTTATGCACAGCTAAGCTGGAAGTGGCATTTGCAGCTCGGAATAGTGCAGAGTTATCTCACAGAAAGGGGCCACGGTGTTTCTGTATCTCTATTATGTTGGTGCGGCTTCGGAACTTTTAAATATCTTGATATATCTCGAGAATTACGCATCTGATCAAAAAATATCATAGAACATAAGAAGTAGGAAACTTAATTCTCTACAAAAAAGGTCTCTTAACATTTTGCCATAGCTCGCTTCGTTTCCGAGATATTTGCAGATTTATCTCAAGGGAAGGGTCCTGATGGACATATTTCGACATATTTCTTCTTCTTGTTGTTCTTCTTCTGCACAGCTAAACTGGAAGTGGCATTTCCAGCTCGCAATAGTGCAGAGTTATCTCAAAGAAAGGGGCCACGGTGTTTCTGTATCTCTATTATGTTGGTGCGGCTTCGGAACTTTTAAATATCTTGATATATCTCGAGAACTACGCATCTGATCAAAAAATATCATAGAGCATAAATAGTAGGAAACTTAATTTCCTACAAAAAAGATCTCTTAATATTTTGCCATAGCTCGCATTGTTTCCGAGATATTTGCAGATTTAGCTCAAGGGAAGGGGCCTGACGGACATATTCCGAGTTATTTCTTGTTCTTGTTGTGCTTCTTCTGCACAGCTAAGCTGGAAGTGGCATTTGCAGCTCGGAATAGTGCAGAGTTATCTCAAAGAAAGAGGCCACGGTGTTTATGTATCTTTATTATGTTGTTGCGGCTTCGGAACCTTTAAATATCTCGATATATCTCGAAAACTACGCATCTGATCAAAAAATATCATAGAAACTAAATTGTAGGAAACGTAATTCTCTACAAAAAAGGTCTCTTATCATTTTGCCATAGCTCGCATCGTTTCCGAGATATTTGCAGATTTACTTCAAGGGAAGGGGCCTGACCGACATATTTCGAGATATTTCTTCTTCTTGTTGTTCTTCTTCAGCACAGCTAAGCTGGAAGTGGCATTTGCAGCTCGCAATAGTGCAGTGTTATCTCACAGAAAGGGGCCACGGTGTTTCTGTATCTCTATTATGTTGGTGCGGCTTCGGAACTTTTAAATATCTTGATATATCTCGAGAATTACGCATCTGATCAAAAAATATCATAGAACATAAGAAGTAGGAAACTTAATTCTCTCCAAAAACGTCTCTTAACATTTTGCCATAGCTCGCATCGTTTCCGAGATATTTGCAGATTTAGCTCAATGGAAGGGGCCTGACGGACATATTCCGAGATATTTCTTGTTATTGTTGTGCTTCTTCTGCACAGCTAAGCTGGAACTGGCATTTGCAGCTCGCAATAGTGCAGAGTTACCTCACAGAAAGGGGCCACGGTGTTTCTGTATCTCTATTATGTTGGTGTGGCTTCGGAACTTTTAAATATCTTGATATATCTCGAAAACTACGCCTCTGATCCAAAAATATCATAGAACATAAAAAGTAGGAAACTTAATTCTCCACAAAAAATGTCTCTTAACGTTTTGCCATATCTCGCATCGTTTCCGACATATTTGCAGATTTAGCTCAAGGGAAGGGGCCTGACGGACTTAATCCGAGATATTTCTTGTTCTTGTTGTGCTTCTTCTGCACAGCTAAGCTTGAAGTGGCACTTGCAGCTCGCAATAGTGCAGAGTTATCTCAAAGAAAGAGGCCACGGTGTTTCTGTACCTCTATTATGTTGGTGCGGCTTTGGAACTTTTAAATATCTCGATATATCTCGAAAACTACGCTTCTGATCAAAAAATATCATAGAACATAAAAAGTAGGAAACTTAATTCTCTACAAATAAGGTCTCTTAACATTTTGCCATAGCTCGCTTCGTTTCCGAGATATTTGCAGATTTATCTCAAGGGAAGGGGCCTGACGGACATATTTCGAGATATATCTTCTTCTTGTTGTTCTTCTTCTGCACAGCTAAGCTGGAAGTGGCATTTGCAGCTCGCAATAGTGCAGTGTTATCTCAAAGAAAGGGGCCACGGTGTTTCTGTATCTCTATTATGTTGGTGCGGCTTCGGAACTTTTAAATATCTTGATATATCTCGAGAACTACGCATCTGATCAAAAAATATCATAGAACATAAAAAGTAGGAAACTTAATTCTCTACAAAAAAGGTCTCTTAACATTTTGCCATAGCTCGCTTCGTTTCCGAGATATTTGCAGATACATCTCAAGGGAAGGGGCCTGACGGACATATTTCGAGATATTTCTTCTTCTTGTTGTTCTTCTTCAGCACAGCTAAAGTGGAAGTTACATTTGCAGCTCGGAATAGTGCAGAGTTATCTCAAAGAAAGAGGCCACGGTGTTTATGTATCTTTATTATGTTGGTGCGGCTTCGGAACCTTTAAATGTCTCGATATATCTCGAAAACTACGCATCTGATCAAAAAATATCATAGAACATAAATAGTAGGAAACTTAATTTCCTACAAAAAGGGTCTCTCAACGTTTTGCCATAGCTCGCATTGCTTCCGAGATATTTGCAGATTCAGCTCAAAGGAACGGGCCTGACGGACATATTCCGAGATATTTCTGGTTCTTGTTGTGCTTCTTCCGCACAGCTAAGCTCGAACTGGCATTTGCAGCTCGCAATAGTGCAGAGTTATCTCAAAGAAAGAGGCCACGGTGTTTCTGTACCTCTATTATGTTGGTGCGGCTTCGGAACTTTTAAATATCTTGATATATCTCGAGAACTACGCATCTGATCAAAAAATATCATAGAACATAAAAAGTAGGAAACTTAATTGTCCACAAAAAAGGTCTCTTAACGTTTTGCCATATCTCGCATCGTTTCCGACATATTTGCAGATTTAGCTCAAGGGAAGGGGCCTGACGGACTTAATCCGAGATATTTCTTGTTCTTGTTGTGCTTCTTCTGCACAGCTAAGCTTGAAGTGGCACTTGCAGCTCGCAATAGTGCAGAGTTATCTCAAAGAAAGAGGCCACGGTGTTTCTGTACCTCTATTATGTTGGTGCGGCTTCGGAACTTTTAAATATCTTGATATATCTCGAGAACTACGCATCTGATCAAGAAATATCATAGAACATAAAAAGTAGGAAACTTAATTCTCTACAAATAAGATCTCTTAACATTTTGCCATAGCTCGCTTCGTTTCCGAGATATTTGCAGATATATCTCGAGGGAAGGGGCCTGACGGACATATTTCGAGATATTTCTTCTTCTTGTTGTTCTTCTTCTGCACAGCTAAGCTGGAAGCGGCATTTGCGGCTCGCACTAGTGCAGAGTTATCTCAAAGAAAGGGGCCACGGTGTTTCTGTATCTTTATTATGTTGTTGCAGCTTCGGAACCTTTAAATATCTCGATATATCTCGAAAACTACGCATCTGATCAAAAAATATCATAGAACATAAATAGTAGGAAACTTAATTTCCTACAAAAAAGGTCTCTCAACGTTTTGCCATAGCTCGCATTGTTTCCGAGATATTTGCAGATTCAGCTCAAAGGATCGGGCCTGACGGACATATTTCGAGATATTTCTTCTTCTTGTTGTTCTTCGTCTGCACAGCTAAACTGGAAGTGGCATTTCCAGCTCGCAATAGTGCAGAGTTATCTCGCGGAAAGGGGCCACGCTGTTTCTGTATCTCTATTATGTTGGTGCGGCTTCGGAACTTTTAAATATCTTGATATATCTCGAGAACTACGCATCTGATCAAAAAATATCATAGAACATAAATAGTAGGAAACTTAATTTCCTACAAAAAAGGTCTCTCAACGTTTTGCCATAGCTCGCATTGTTTCCGAGATATTTGCAGATACATCTCAAGGGAAGGGGCCTGACGGACATATTTCGAGATATTTCTTCTTCTTGTTGTTCTTCTTCAGCACAGCTAAAGTGGAAGTTACATTTGCAGCTCGGAATAGTGCAGAGTTATCTCAAAGAAAGAGGCCACGGTGTTTATGTATCTTTATTATGTTGGTGCGGCTTCGGAACCTTTAAATGTCTCGATATATCTCGAAAACTACGCATCTGATCAAAAAATATCATAGAACATAAATAGTAGGAAACTTAATTTCCTACAAAAAGGGTCTCTCAACGTTTTGCCATAGCTCGCATTGCTTCCGAGATATTTGCAGATTCAGCTCAAAGGAACGGGCCTGACGGACATATTCCGAGATATTTCTGGTTCTTGTTGTGCTTCTTCCGCACAGCTAAGCTCGAACTGGCATTTGCAGCTCGCAATAGTGCAGAGTTATCTCAAAGAAAGAGGCCACGGTGTTTCTGTACCTCTATTATGTTGGTGCGGCTTCGGAACTTTTAAATATCTTGATATATCTCGAGAACTACGCATCTGATCAAAAAATATCATAGAACATAAAAAGTAGGAAACTTAATTGTCCACAAAAAAGGTCTCTTAACGTTTTGCCATATCTCGCATCGTTTCCGACATATTTGCAGATTTAGCTCAAGGGAAGGGGCCTGACGGACTTAATCCGAGATATTTCTTGTTCTTGTTGTGCTTCTTCTGCACAGCTAAGCTTGAAGTGGCACTTGCAGCTCGCAATAGTGCAGAGTTATCTCAAAGAAAGAGGCCACGGTGTTTCTGTACCTCTATTATGTTGGTGCGGCTTCGGAACTTTTAAATATCTTGATATATCTCGAGAACTACGCATCTGATCAAAAAATATCATAGAACATAAAAAGTAGGAAACTTAATTCTCTACAAATAAGATCTCTTAACATTTTGCCATAGCTCGCTTCGTTTCCGAGATATTTGCAGATATATCTCGAGGGAAGGGGCCTGACGGACATATTTCGAGATATTTCTTCTTCTTGTTGTTCTTCTTCTGCACAGCTAAGCTGGAAGCGGCATTTGCGGCTCGCACTAGTGCAGAGTTATCTCAAAGAAAGGGGCCACGGTGTTTCTGTATCTTTATTATGTTGTTGCAGCTTCGGAACCTTTAAATATCTCGATATATCTCGAAAACTACGCATCTGATCAAAAAATATCATAGAACATAAATTGTAGGAAACATAATTCTCTACAAAAAAGGTCTCTTAACATTTTGCCATAGCTCGCTTCGTTTCCGAGATATTTGCAGATATATCTCAAGGGAAGGGGCCTGACGGACATATTTCGAGATATTTATTCTTCTTGTTGTTCTTCTTCTGCACAGCTAACCTGGAAGTGGCATTTGCAGCTCGCAATAGTGCAGAGTTATCTCAAAGGAAGGGGCCACGGTGTTTCTGTATCTCTATTATGTTGGTGCGGCTTCGGAACTTTTAAATATCTTGATATATCTCGAGAACTGCGCATCTGATCAAAAAATATCATAGAACATAAAAAGTAGGAAACTTAATTCTCTACAAAAAAGGTCTCTTAACATTTTGCCATAGCTCGCTTCGTTTCCGAGATATTTGCAGATTTATCTCAAGGGAAGGGGCCTGACGGACATATTTCGAGATATTTCTTCTTCTTGTTGTTCTTCTTCTGCACAGCTAAACTGGAAGTGGCATTTCCAGCTCGCAATAGTGCAGAGTTATCTCAAAGAAAGGGGCCACGGTGTTTCTGTATCTCTATTATGTTGGTGCGGCTTCGGAACTTTTAAATATCTTGATATATCTCGAGAACTACGCATCTGATCAAAAAATATCATAGAACATAAAAAGTAGGAACCTTAATTCTCTACAAAAAAGGTCTCTTAACATTTTGCCATAGCTCGCTTCGTTTCCGAGATATTTGCAGGTTTATCTCAAGGGAAGGGGCCTAACGGACATATTTCGAGATATTTCTTCTTCTTGTTGTTCTTCTTCTGCACAGCTAAGCTGGAAGTGGCATTTGCGGCTCGCACTAGTGCAGAGTTATCTCAAAGAAAGGGGCCACGGTGTTTCTGTATCTCTATTATGTTGGTGCGGCTTCGGAACTTTTAAATATCTCGATATATCTCGAAAACTACGCTTCTGATCAAAAAATATCATAGAACATAAATTGTAGGAAACATAATTCTCTACAAAAAAGGTCTCTTAACATTTTGCCATAGCTCGCTTCGTTTCCGAGATATTTGCAGATATATCTCAAGGGAAGGGGCCTGACGGACATATTTCGAGATATTTCTTCTTCTTGTTGTTCTTCTTCTGCACAGCTAACCTGGAAGTGGCATTTGCAGCTCGCAATAGTGCAGAGTTATCTCAAAGAAAGGGGCCACGGTGTTTCTGTATCTCTATTATGTTGGTGCGGCTTCGGAACTTTTAAATATCTTGATATATCTCGAGAACTGCGCATCTGATCAAAAAATATCATAGAACATAAAAAGTAGGAAACTTAATTCTCTACAGAAAAGGTCTCTTAACATTTTGCCATAGCTCTCTTCGTTTCCGAGATATTTGCAGATTTATCTCAAGGGAAGGGGCCTGACGGACATATTTCGAGATATTTCTTATTCTTGTTGTTCTTCTTCTGCACAGCTAAGCTGGAAGTGGCATTTGCAGCTCGCAATAGTGCAGAGTTATCTCAAAGAAAGGAGCCACGGTGTTTCTGTATCTCTATTCTGTTGGTGCGGCTTCGGAACTTTTAAATATCTTGATATATCTCGAGAACTACGCATCTGATCAAAAAATATCGTAGAACATAAAAAGTAGGAAACTTAATTCTCTACAAAAAAGGTCTCTTAACATTTTGCCATAGCTCGCTTCGTTTCCGAGATATTTGCAGATTTATCTCAAGGGAAGGGGCATGACGGACATATTTCGAGATATTTCATCTTCTTGTTGTTCTTCTCCTGCACAGCTAAGCTGGAAGTGGCATTTGCGGCTCGCACTAGTGCAGAGTTATCTCAAAGAAAGGGGCCACGGTGTTTCTGTATCTCTATTATGTTGGTGCGGCTTCGGAACTTTTAAATATCTCGATATATCCCGAAAACTACGCTTCTGATCAAAAAATATCATAGAACATGAAATTGTAGGAAACATAATTCTCTACAAATAAGGTTTCTTAACATTTTGCCATAGCTCGCTTCGTTTCCGAGATATTTGCAGATTTATCTCGAGGGAAGGGGCCTGACGGACATATTTCGAGATATTTCTTCTTCTTGTTGTTCTTCTTCTGCACAGCTAAGCTGGAAGTGGCATTTGCAGCTCGCAATAGTGCAGAGATATCTCAAAGAAAGGGGCCACGGTGTTTCTGTATCTCTATTATGTTGGTGCGGCTTCGGAACTTTTAAATATCTTGATATATCTCGAGAACTACGCGTCTGATCAAAAAATATCATAGAACATAAAAAGTAGGAAACATAATTCTCTACAAAAAAGGTCTCTTAACATTTTGCCATAGCTCGCTTCGTTTCCGAGATACTTGCAGATTTATCTCAAGGCAAGGGGCCTGACGGACATATTTCGAGATATTTCTTCTTCTTGTTGTTCTTCTTCTGCACAGCTAAGCTGGAAGTGGCATTTGCGGCTCGCACTAGTGCAGAGTTATCTCAAAGAAAGGGGCCACGGTGTTTCTGTGTCTCTATTATGTTGGTGCGGCTTCGGAACTTTTAAATATCTCGATATATCTCGAAAACTACGCTTCTGATCAAAAAATATCATAGAACATAAATTGTAGGAAACATAATTCTCTACAAAAAAGGTCTCTTAGCATTTTGCCATAGCTCGCTTCGTTTCCGAGATATTTGCAGATTTATTTCAAGGGAAGGGGCCTGACGGACATATTTCGAGATATTTCTTCTTCTTGTTGTTCTTCTTCTGCACAGCTAAGCTGGAAGTGGCATTTGCAGTTCGCAATAGTGCAGAGTTATCTCAAAGAAAGGGGCCACGGTGTTTCTGTATCTCTATTATGTTGGTGCGGCTTCGGAACTTTTAAATATCTTGATATATCTCGAGAACTACGCATCTGATCAAAAAATATCATAGAACATAAAAAGTAGGAACCTTAATTCTCTACAAAAAAGGTCTCTTAACATTTTGCCATAGCTCGCTTCGTTTCCGAGATATTTGCAGGTTTATCTCAAGGGAAGGGGCCTAACGGACATATTTCGAGATATTTCTTCTTCTTGTTGTTCTTCTTCTGCACAGCTAAGCTGGAAGTGGCATTTGCGGCTCGCACTAGTGCAGAGTTATCTCAAAGAAAGGGGCCACGGTGTTTCTGTATCTCTATTATGTTGGTGCGGCTTCGGAACTTTTAAATATCTCGATATATCTCGAAAACTACGCTTCTGATCAAAAAATATCATAGAACATAAATTGTAGGAAACATAATTCTCTACAAATAAGGTCTCTTAACATTTTGCCATAGCTCGCTTCGTTTCCGAGATATTTGCAGGTTTATCTCAAGGGAAGGGGCCTAACGGACATATTTCGAGATATTTCTTCTTCTTGTTGTTCTTCTTCTGCACAGCTAAGCTGGAAGTGGCATTTGCGGCTCGCACTAGTGCAGAGTTATCTCAAAGAAAGGGGCCACGGTGTTTCTGTATCTCTATTATGTTGGTGCGGCTTCGGAACTTTTAAATATCTCGATATATCTCGAAAACTACGCTTCTGATCAAAAAATATCATAGAACATAAATTGTAGGAAACATAATTCTCTACAAAAAAGGTCTCTTAACCTTTTGCCATAGCTCGCTTCGTTTCCGAGATATTTGCAGATATATCTCAAGGGAAGGGGCCTGACGGACATATTTCGAGATATTTCTTCTTCTTGTTGTTCTTCTTCTGCACAGCTAACCTGGAAGTGGCATTTGCAGCTCGCAATAGTGCAGAGTTATCTCAAAGAAAGGGGCCACGGTGTTTCTGTATCTCTATTATGTTGGTGCGGCTTCGGAACTTTTAAATATCTTGATATATCTCGAGAACTGCGCATCTGATCAAAAAATATCATAGAACATAAAAAGTAGGAAACTTAATTCTCTACAGAAAAGGTCTCTTAACATTTTGCCATAGCTCTCTTCGTTTCCGAGATATTTGCAGATTTATCTCAAGGGAAGGGGCCTGACGGACATATTTCGAGATATTTCTTATTCTTGTTGTTCTTCTTCTGCACAGCTAAGCTGGAAGTGGCATTTGCAGCTCGCAATAGTGCAGAGATATCTCAAAGAAAGGGGCCACGGTGTTTCTGTATCTCTATTATGTTGGTGCGGCTTCGGAACTTTTAAATATCTTGATATATCTCGAGAACTACGCGTCTGATCAAAAAATATCATAGAACATAAAAAGTAGGAAACATAATTCTCTACAAAAAAGGTCTCTTAACATTTTGCCATAGCTCGCTTCGTTTCCGAGATACTTGCAGATTTATCTCAAGGCAAGGGGCCTGACGGACATATTTCGAGATATTTCTTCTTCTTGTTGTTCTTCTTCTGCACAGCTAAGCTGGAAGTGGCATTTGCGGCTCGCACTAGTGCAGAGTTATCTCAAAGAAAGGGGCCACGGTGTTTCTGTGTCTCTATTATGTTGGTGCGGCTTCGGAACTTTTAAATATCTCGATATATCTCGAAAACTACGCTTCTGATCAAAAAATATCATAGAACATAAATTGTAGGAAACATAATTCTCTACAAAAAAGGTCTCTTAGCATTTTGCCATAGCTCGCTTCGTTTCCGAGATATTTGCAGATTTATTTCAAGGGAAGGGGCCTGACGGACATATTTCGAGATATTTCTTCTTCTTGTTGTTCTTCTTCTGCACAGCTAAGCTGGAAGTGGCATTTGCAGTTCGCAATAGTGCAGAGTTATCTCAAAGAAAGGGGCCACGGTGTTTCTGTATCTCTATTATGTTGGTGCGGCTTCGGAACTTTTAAATATCTTGATATATCTCGAGAACTACGCATCTGATCAAAAAATATCATAGAACATAAAAAGTAGGAACCTTAATTCTCTACAAAAAAGGTCTCTTAACATTTTGCCATAGCTCGCTTCGTTTCCGAGATATTTGCAGGTTTATCTCAAGGGAAGGGGCCTAACGGACATATTTCGAGATATTTCTTCTTCTTGTTGTTCTTCTTCTGCACAGCTAAGCTGGAAGTGGCATTTGCGGCTCGCACTAGTGCAGAGTTATCTCAAAGAAAGGGGCCACGGTGTTTCTGTATCTCTATTATGTTGGTGCGGCTTCGGAACTTTTAAATATATTGATATATCTCGAGAACTACGCATCTGATCAAAAAATATCATAGAACATAAAAAGTAGGAAACTTAATTCTCTACAAAAAAGGTCTCTTAACATTTTGCCATAGCTCGCTTCGTTTCCGAGATATTTGCAGGTTCATCTCAAGGGAAGGGGCCTAACGGACATATTTCGAGATATTTCTTCTTCTTGTTGTTCTTCTTCTGCACAGCTAAACTGGAAGTGGCATTTGCAGCTCGCAATAGTGCAGAGTTATCTCAAAGAAAGGAGCCACGGTGTTTCTGTATCTCTATTCTGTTGGTGCGGCTTCGGAACTTTTAAATATCTTGATATATCTCGAGAACTACGCATCTGATCAAAAAATATCATAGAACATAAAAAGTAGGAAACTTAATTCTCTACAAAAAAGGTCTCTTAACATTTTGCCATAGCTCGCTTCGTTTCCGAGATATTTGCAGATTTATCTCAAGGGAAGGGGCATGACGGACATATTTCGAGATATTTCTTCTTCTTGTTGTTCTTCTTCTGCACAGCTAAGCTGGAAGTGGCATTTGCGGCTCGCACTAGTGCAGAGTTATCTCAAAGAAAGGGGCCACGGTGTTTCTGTATCTCTATTATGTTGGTGCGGCTTCGGAAGTTTTAAATATCTCGATATATCTCGAAAACTACGCTTCTGATCAAAAAATATCATAGAACATAAATTGTAGGAAACATAATTCTCTACAAAAAAGGCCTCTTAACATTTTGCCATAGCTCGCTTCGTTTCCGAGATATTTGCAGATTTATCTCAAGGCAAGGGGCCTGACGGACATATTTCGAGATATTTCTTCTTCTTGTTGTTCTTCTTCTGCACAGCTAAGCTGGAAGTGGCATTTGGGGCTCGCACTAGTGCAGAGTTATCTCAAAGAAAGGGGCCACGGTGTTTCTGTATCTCTATTATGTTGGTGCGGCTTCGGAACTTTTAAATATCTCGATATATCTCGAAAACTACGCTTCTGATCAAAAAATATCATAGAACATAAATTGTAGGAAACATAATTCTCTACAAAAAAGGTCTCTTAGCATTTTGCCATAGCTCGCTTGGTTTCCGAGATATTTGCAGATTTATTTCAAGGGAAGGGGCCTGACGGACATATTTCGAGATATTCTTCTTCTTGTTGTTCTTCTTCTGCACAGCTAAGCTGGAAGTGGCATTTGCAGCTCGCAATAGTGCAGAGTTATCTCAAAGAAAGGGGCCACGGTGTTTCTGTATCTCTATTATGTTGGTGCGGCTTCGGAACTTTTAAATATCTTGATATATCTCGAGAACTACGCATCTGATCAAAAAATATCATAGAACATAAAAAGTAGGAACCTTAATTCTCTACAAAAAAGGTCTCTTAACATTTTGCCATAGCTCGCTTCGTTTCAGAGATATTTGCAGATTTATCTCAAGGGAAGGGGCCTGACGGACATATTTCGAGATATTTCTTTTTCTTGTTGTTCTTCTTCTGCACAGCTAAGCTGGAAGTGGCATTTGCGGCTCGCACTAGTGCAGAGTTATCTCAAAGAAAGGGGCCACGGTGTTTCTGTATCTCTATTATATTGGTGCGGCTTCGGAACTTTTAAATATCTCGATATATCTCGAAAACTACGCTTCTGATCAAAAAATATCATAGAACATAAATTGTAGGAAACATAATTCTCTACAAAAAAGGTCTCTTAGCATTTTGCCATAGCTCGCTTCGTTTCCGAGATATTTGCAGATTTATCTGAAGGGAAAGGGCCTGACGGACATATTTCGAGATATTTCTTCTTCTTGTTGTTCTTCTTCTGCACAGCTAAGCTGGAAGTGGCATTTGCAGCTCTTAATAGTGCAGAGTTATCTCAAAGAAAGGGGCCACGGTGTTTCTGTATCTCTATTATGTTGGTGCGGCTTCGGAACTTTTAAATATCTTGATATATCTCGAGAACTAGGCATCTGATCAAAAAATATCATAGAACATAAAAAGTAGGAAACTTAATTCTCTACAAAAAAGGTCTCTTAACATTTTGCCATAGCTCGCTTCGTTTCCGAGATATTTGCAGGTTTATCTCAAGGGAAGGGGCCTAACGGACATATTTCGAGATATTTCTTCTTCTTGTTGTTCTTCTTCTGCACAGCTAAACTGGAAGTGGCATTTCCAGCTCGCAATAGTGCAGAGTTATCTCAAAGAAAGGAGCCACGGTGTTTCTGTATCTCTATTCTGTTGGTGCGGCTTCGGAACTTTTAAATATCTTGATATATCTCGAGAACTACGCATCTGATCAAAAAATATCATAGAACATAAAAAGTAGGAAACTTAATTCTCTACAAAAAAGGTCTCTTAACATTTTGCCATAGCTCGCTTCGTTTCCGAGATATTTGCAGATTTATCTCAAGGGAAGGGGCATGACGGACATATTTCGAGATATTTCTTCTTCTTGTTGTTCTTCTTCTGCACAGCTAAGCTGGAAGTGGCATTTGCGGCTCGCACTAGTGCAGAGTTATCTCAAAGAAAGGGGCCACGGTGTTTCTGTATCTCTATTATGTTGGTGCGGCTTCGGAACTTTTAAATATCTTGATATATCTCGAGAACTACGCATCTGATCAAAAAATATCATAGAACATAAAAAGTAGGAAACTTAATTCTCTACAAAAAAGGTCTCTTAACATTTTGCCATAGCTCTCTTCGTTTCCGAGATATTTGCAGATTTATCTCAAGGGAAGGGGCCTGACGGACATATTTCGAGATATTTCTTCTTCTTGTTGTTCTTCTTCTGCACAGCTAAGCTGGAAGTGGCATTTGCGGCTCGCACTAGTGCAGAGTTATCTCAAAGAAAGGGGCCACGGTGTTTCTGTATCTCTATTATGTTCGTGCGGCTTCGGAACTTTTAAATATCTCGATATATCTCGAAAACTACGCTTCTGATCAAAAAATATCATAGAACATAAATTGTAGGAAACATAATTCTCTACAAAAAAGGTCTCTTAACATTTTGCCATAGCTCGCTTCGTTTCCGAGATATTTGCAGATATATCTCAAGGGAAGGGGCCTGACGGACATATTTCGAGATATTTCTTCTTCTTGTTGTTCTTCTTCTGCACAGCTAAGCTGGAAGTGGCGTTTCCAGCTCGCAATAGTGCAGAGTTATCTCAAAGAAAGGGGCCACGGTGTTTCTGTATCTCTATTATGTTGGTGCGGCTTCGGAACTTTTAAATATCTTGATATATCTCGAGAACTACGCATCTGATCAAAAAATATCATAGAACATAAAAAGTAGGAAACTTAATTCTCTACAAAAAAGGTCTCTTAACATTTTGCCATAGCTCGCTTCGTTTCCGAGATATTTGCAGGTTTATCTCAAGGGAAGGGGCCTAACGGACATATTTCGAGATATTTCTTCTTCTTGTTGTTCTTCTTCTGCACAGCTAAGCTGGAAGTGGCATTTGCGGCTCGCACTAGTGCAGAGTTATCTCAAAGAAAGGGGCCACGGTGTTTCTGTATCTCTATTATGTTGGTGCGGCTTCGGAACTTTTAAATATCTCGATATATCTCGAATACTACGCTTCTGATCAAAAAATATCATAGAACATAAATTGTAGGAAACATAATTCTCTACAAAAAAGGTCTCTTAGCATTTTGCCATAGCTCGCTTCGTTTCCGAGATATTTGCAGATTTATTTCAAGGGAAGGGGCCTGACGGACATATTTCGAGATATTTCTTCTTCTTGTTGTTCTTCTTCTGCACAGCTAAGCTGGAAGTGGCATTTGCAGTTCGCAATAGTGCAGAGTTATCTCAAAGAAAGGGGCCACGGTGTTTCTGTATCTCTATTATGTTGGTGCGGCTTCGGAACTTTTAAATATCTTGATATATCTCGAGAACTACGCATCTGATCAAAAAATATCATAGAACATAAAAAGTAGGAACCTTAATTCTCTACAAAAAAGGTCTCTTAACATTTTGCCATAGCTCGCTTCGTTTCCGAGATATTTGCAGGTTTATCTCAAGGGAAGGGGCCTAACGGACATATTTCGAGATATTTCTTCTTCTTGTTGTTCTTCTTCTGCACAGCTAAGCTGGAAGTGGCATTTGCGGCTCGCACTAGTGCAGAGTTATCTCAAAGAAAGGGGCCACGGTGTTTCTGTATCTCTATTATGTTGGTGCGGCTTCGGAACTTTTAAATATCTCGATATATCTCGAAAACTACGCTTCTGATCAAAAAATATCATAGAACATAAATTGTAGGAAACATAATTCTCTACAAATAAGGTTTCTTAACATTTTGCCATAGCTCGCTTCGTTTCCGAGATATTTGCAGATTTATCTCAAGGGAAGGGGCCTGACGGACATATTTCGAGATATTTCTTCTTCTTGTTGTTCTTCTTCTGCACAGCTAAGCTGGAAGTGGCATTTGCAGCTCGCAATAGTGCAGAGATATCTCAAAGAAAGGGGCCACGGTGTTTCTGTATCTCTATTATGTTGGTGCGGCTTCGGAACTTTTAAATATCTCGATATATCTCGAAAACTACGCTTCTGATCAAAAAATATCATAGAACATAAATTGTAGGAAACATAATTCTCTACAAAAAAGGTCTCTTAACATTTTGCCATAGCTCGCTTCGTTTCCGAGATATTTGCAGATATATCTCAAGGGAAGGGGCCTGACGGACATATTTCGAGATATTTCTTCTTCTTGTTGTACTTCTTCTGCACATCTAAGCTGGAAGTGGCATTTGCGGCTCGCACTAGTGCAGCGTTATCTCAAAGAAAGGGGCCACGGTGTTTCTGTATCTCTATTATGTTGGTGCGGCTTCGGAACTTTTAAATATCTTGATATATCTCGAGAACTACGCATCTGATCAAAAAATATCATAGAACATAAAAAGTAGGAAACTTAATTCTCTACAAAAAAGGTCTCTTAACATTTTGCCATAGCTCGCTTCGTTTCCGAGATATTTGCAGATTTATCTCAAGGGAAGGGGCATGACGGACATATTTCGAGATATTTCTTCTTCCTGTTGTTCTTCTTCTGCACAGCTAAGCTGGAAGTGGCATTTGCGGCTCGCACTAGTGCAGCGTTATCTCAAAGAAAGGGGCCACGGTGTTTCTGTATCTCTATTATGTTGGTGCGGCTTCGGAACTTTTAAATATCTTGATATATCTCGAGAACTACGCATCTGATCAAAAAATATCATACAACATAAAAAGTAGGAAACTTAATTCTCTACAAAAAAGGTCTCTTAACATTTTGCCATAGCTCGCTTCGTTTCCGACATATTTGCAGATTTATCTCAAGGGAAGGGGCATGACGGACATATTTCGAGATATTTCTTCTTCTTGTTGTTCTTCTTCTGCACAGCTAAACTGGAAGTGGCATTTCCAGCTCGCAATAGTGCAGAGTTATCTCAAAGAAAGGAGCCACGGTGTTTCTGTATCTTTATTATGTTGGTGCGGCTTCGGAACCTTTAAATGTCTCGATATATCTCGAAAACTACGCATCTGATCAAAAAATATCATAGAACATAAATAGTAGGAAACTTAATTTCCTAAAAAAAGGGTCTCTCAACGTTTTGCCATAGCTCGCATTGTTTCCGAGATATTTGCAGATTCAGCTCAAAGGAACGGGCCTGACGGACATATTCCGAGATATTTCTGGTTCTTGTTGTGCTTCTTCCGCACAGCTAAGCTCGAACTGGCATTTGCAGCTCGCAATAGTGCAGAGTTATCTCACAGAAAGGGGCCACGGTGTTTCTGTATCTCTATTATGTTGGTGCGGCTTCGGAACTTTTAAATATCTTGATATATCTCGAGAATTACGCGTCTGATCAAAAAATATCATAGAACATAAGAAGTAGGAAACTTAATTCTCTACAAAAAAGGTCTCTTAACATTTTGCCATAGCTCGCATCGTTTCCGAGATATTTGCAGATTTAGCTCAAGGGAAGGGGCCTGACGGACATATTCCGAGATATTTCTTGTTCTTGTTGTGCTTCTTCTGCACAGCTAAGCTGGAAGTGGCATTTGCAGCTCGCAATAGTGCAGAGTTATCTCAAAGAAAGAGGCCACGGTGTTTCTGTACCTCTATTATGTTGGTGCGGCTTCGGAACTTTTAAATATCTTGATATATCTCGAGAACTACGCATCTGATCAAAAAATATCATAGAACATAAAAAGTAGGAAACTTAATTCTCTACAAATAAGGTCTCTTAACATTTTGCCATAGCTCGCTTCGTTTCCGAGATATTTGCAGATTTATCTCAAGGGAAGGGGCCTGACGGACATATTTCGAGATATTACTTCTTCTTGTTGTTCTTCTTCTGCACAGCTAAGCTGGAAGTGGCATTTGCAGCTCGCAGTAGTGCAGAGTTATCTCAAAGAAAGGGGCCACGGTGTTTCTGTATCTCTATTATGTTGGTGCGGCTTCGGAACTTTTAAATATCTTGATATATCTCGAGAACTACGCATCTGATCAAAAAATATCATAGAGCATAAATAGTAGGAAACTTAATTTCGTACAAAAAAGATCTCTTAATATTTTGCCATAGCTCGCATTGTTTCCGAGATATTTGCAGATTAGCTCAAGGGAAGGGGCCTGACGGACATATTCCGAGATATTTCTTGTTCTTGTTGTGCTTCTTATGCACAGCTAAGCTGGAAGTGGCATTTGCAGCTCGGAATAGTGCAGAGTTATCTCACAGAAAGGGGCCACGGTGTTTCTGTATCTCTATTATGTTGGTGCGGCTTCGGAACTTTTAAATATCTTGATATATCTCGAGAATTACGCATCTGATCAAAAAATATCATAGAACATAAGAAGTAGGAAACTTAATTCTCTACAAAAAAGGTCTCTTAACATTTTGCCATAGCTCGCTTCGTTTCCGAGATATTTGCAGATTTATCTCAAGGGAAGGGTCCTGATGGACATATTTCGACATATTTCTTCTTCTTGTTGTTCTTCTTCTGCACAGCTAAACTGGAAGTGGCATTTCCAGCTCGCAATAGTGCAGAGTTATCTCAAAGAAAGGGGCCACGGTGTTTCTGTATCTCTATTATGTTGGTGCGGCTTCGGAACTTTTAAATATCTTGATATATCTCGAGAACTACGCATCTGATCAAAAAATATCATAGAGCATAAATAGTAGGAAACTTAATTTCCTACAAAAAAGATCTCTTAATATTTTGCCATAGCTCGCATTGTTTCCGAGATATTTGCAGATTTAGCTCAAGGGAAGGGGCCTGACGGACATATTCCGAGTTATTTCTTGTTCTTGTTGTGCTTCTTCTGCACAGCTAAGCTGGAAGTGGCATTTGCAGCTCGGAATAGTGCAGAGTTATCTCAAAGAAAGAGGCCACGGTGTTTATGTATCTTTATTATGTTGTTGCGGCTTCGGAACCTTTAAATATCTCGATATATCTCGAAAACTACGCATCTGATCAAAAAATATCATAGAAACTAAATTGTAGGAAACGTAATTCTCTACAAAAAAGGTCTCTTATCATTTTGCCATAGCTCGCATCGTTTCCGAGATATTTGCAGATTTACTTCAAGGGAAGGGGCCTGACCGACATATTTCGAGATATTTCTTCTTCTTGTTGTTCTTCTTCAGCACAGCTAAGCTGGAAGTGGCATTTGCAGCTCGCAATAGTGCAGTGTTATCTCACAGAAAGGGGCCACGGTGTTTCTGTATCTCTATTATGTTGGTGCGGCTTCGGAACTTTTAAATATCTTGATATATCTCGAGAATTACGCATCTGATCAAAAAATATCATAGAACATAAGAAGTAGGAAACTTAATTCTCTCCAAAAACGTCTCTTAACATTTTGCCATAGCTCGCATCGTTTCCGAGATATTTGCAGATTTAGCTCAATGGAAGGGGCCTGACGGACATATTCCGAGATATTTCTTGTTATTGTTGTGCTTCTTCTGCACAGCTAAGCTGGAACTGGCATTTGCAGCTCGCAATAGTGCAGAGTTACCTCACAGAAAGGGGCCACGGTGTTTCTGTATCTCTATTATGTTGGTGTGGCTTCGGAACTTTTAAATATCTTGATATATCTCGAAAACTACGCCTCTGATCCAAAAATATCATAGAACATAAAAAGTAGGAAACTTAATTCTCCACAAAAAATGTCTCTTAACGTTTTGCCATATCTCGCATCGTTTCCGACATATTTGCAGATTTAGCTCAAGGGAAGGGGCCTGACGGACTTAATCCGAGATATTTCTTGTTCTTGTTGTGCTTCTTCTGCACAGCTAAGCTTGAAGTGGCACTTGCAGCTCGCAATAGTGCAGAGTTATCTCAAAGAAAGAGGCCACGGTGTTTCTGTACCTCTATTATGTTGGTGCGGCTTTGGAACTTTTAAATATCTCGATATATCTCGAAAACTACGCTTCTGATCAAAAAATATCATAGAACATAAAAAGTAGGAAACTTAATTCTCTACAAATAAGGTCTCTTAACATTTTGCCATAGCTCGCTTCGTTTCCGAGATATTTGCAGATTTATCTCAAGGGAAGGGGCCTGACGGACATATTTCGAGATATATCTTCTTCTTGTTGTTCTTCTTCTGCACAGCTAAGCTGGAAGTGGCATTTGCAGCTCGCAATAGTGCAGTGTTATCTCAAAGAAAGGGGCCACGGTGTTTCTGTATCTCTATTATGTTGGTGCGGCTTCGGAACTTTTAAATATCTTGATATATCTCGAGAACTACGCATCTGATCAAAAAATATCATAGAACATAAAAAGTAGGAAACTTAATTCTCTACAAAAAAGGTCTCTTAACATTTTGCCATAGCTCGCTTCGTTTCCGAGATATTTGCAGATACATCTCAAGGGAAGGGGCCTGACGGACATATTTCGAGATATTTCTTCTTCTTGTTGTTCTTCTTCAGCACAGCTAAAGTGGAAGTTACATTTGCAGCTCGGAATAGTGCAGAGTTATCTCAAAGAAAGAGGCCACGGTGTTTATGTATCTTTATTATGTTGGTGCGGCTTCGGAACCTTTAAATGTCTCGATATATCTCGAAAACTACGCATCTGATCAAAAAATATCATAGAACATAAATAGTAGGAAACTTAATTTCCTACAAAAAGGGTCTCTCAACGTTTTGCCATAGCTCGCATTGCTTCCGAGATATTTGCAGATTCAGCTCAAAGGAACGGGCCTGACGGACATATTCCGAGATATTTCTGGTTCTTGTTGTGCTTCTTCCGCACAGCTAAGCTCGAACTGGCATTTGCAGCTCGCAATAGTGCAGAGTTATCTCAAAGAAAGAGGCCACGGTGTTTCTGTACCTCTATTATGTTGGTGCGGCTTCGGAACTTTTAAATATCTTGATATATCTCGAGAACTACGCATCTGATCAAAAAATATCATAGAACATAAAAAGTAGGAAACTTAATTGTCCACAAAAAAGGTCTCTTAACGTTTTGCCATATCTCGCATCGTTTCCGACATATTTGCAGATTTAGCTCAAGGGAAGGGGCCTGACGGACTTAATCCGAGATATTTCTTGTTCTTGTTGTGCTTCTT
This sequence comes from Osmia lignaria lignaria, assembly GCF_051020975.1. Taxonomy (NCBI): domain Eukaryota; kingdom Metazoa; phylum Arthropoda; class Insecta; order Hymenoptera; family Megachilidae; genus Osmia; species Osmia lignaria. The sequence continues at coordinate 25,854,479 of NW_027478161.1, read as the reverse complement.
CTGCACAGCTAAGCTTGAAGTGGCACTTGCAGCTCGCAATAGTGCAGAGTTATCTCAAAGAAAGAGGCCACGGTGTTTCTGTACCTCTATTATGTTGGTGCGGCTTCGGAACTTTTAAATATCTTGATATATCTCGAGAACTACGCATCTGATCAAGAAATATCATAGAACATAAAAAGTAGGAAACTTAATTCTCTACAAATAAGATCTCTTAACATTTTGCCATAGCTCGCTTCGTTTCCGAGATATTTGCAGATATATCTCGAGGGAAGGGGCCTGACGGACATATTTCGAGATATTTCTTCTTCTTGTTGTTCTTCTTCTGCACAGCTAAGCTGGAAGCGGCATTTGCGGCTCGCACTAGTGCAGAGTTATCTCAAAGAAAGGGGCCACGGTGTTTCTGTATTTTTATTATGTTGTTGCAGCTTCGGAACCTTTAAATATCTCGATATATCTCGAAAACTACGCATCTGATCAAAAAATATCATAGAACATAAATAGTAGGAAACTTAATTTCCTACAAAAAAGGTCTCTCAACGTTTTGCCATAGCTCGCATTGTTTCCGAGATATTTGCAGATTCAGCTCAAAGGATCGGGCCTGACGGACATATTTCGAGATATTTCTTCTTCTTGTTGTTCTTCGTCTGCACAGCTAAACTGGAAGTGGCATTTCCAGCTCGCAATAGTGCAGAGTTATCTCGCGGAAAGGGGCCACGCTGTTTCTGTATCTCTATTATGTTGGTGCGGCTTCGGAACTTTTAAATATCTTGATATATCTCGAGAACTACGCATCTGATCAAAAAATATCATAGAACATAAATAGTAGGAAACTTAATTTCCTACAAAAAAGGTCTCTCAACGTTTTGCCATAGCTCGCATTGTTTCCGAGATATTTGCAGATACATCTCAAGGGAAGGGGCCTGACGGACATATTTCGAGATATTTCTTCTTCTTGTTGTTCTTCTTCAGCACAGCTAAAGTGGAAGTTACATTTGCAGCTCGGAATAGTGCAGAGTTATCTCAAAGAAAGAGGCCACGGTGTTTATGTATCTTTATTATGTTGGTGCGGCTTCGGAACCTTTAAATGTCTCGATATATCTCGAAAACTACGCATCTGATCAAAAAATATCATAGAACATAAATAGTAGGAAACTTAATTTCCTACAAAAAGGGTCTCTCAACGTTTTGCCATAGCTCGCATTGCTTCCGAGATATTTGCAGATTCAGCTCAAAGGAACGGGCCTGACGGACATATTCCGAGATATTTCTGGTTCTTGTTGTGCTTCTTCCGCACAGCTAAGCTCGAACTGGCATTTGCAGCTCGCAATAGTGCAGAGTTATCTCAAAGAAAGAGGCCACGGTGTTTCTGTACCTCTATTATGTTGGTGCGGCTTCGGAACTTTTAAATATCTTGATATATCTCGAGAACTACGCATCTGATCAAAAAATATCATAGAACATAAAAAGTAGGAAACTTAATTGTCCACAAAAAAGGTCTCTTAACGTTTTGCCATATCTCGCATCGTTTCCGACATATTTGCAGATTTAGCTCAAGGGAAGGGGCCTGACGGACTTAATCCGAGATATTTCTTGTTCTTGTTGTGCTTCTTCTGCACAGCTAAGCTTGAAGTGGCACTTGCAGCTCGCAATAGTGCAGAGTTATCTCAAAGAAAGAGGCCACGGTGTTTCTGTACCTCTATTATGTTGGTGCGGCTTCGGAACTTTTAAATATCTTGATATATCTCGAGAACTACGCATCTGATCAAAAAATATCATAGAACATAAAAAGTAGGAAACTTAATTCTCTACAAATAAGATCTCTTAACATTTTGCCATAGCTCGCTTCGTTTCCGAGATATTTGCAGATATATCTCGAGGGAAGGGGCCTGACGGACATATTTCGAGATATTTCTTCTTCTTGTTGTTCTTCTTCTGCACAGCTAAGCTGGAAGCGGCATTTGCGGCTCGCACTAGTGCAGAGTTATCTCAAAGAAAGGGGCCACGGTGTTTCTGTATCTTTATTATGTTGTTGCAGCTTCGGAACCTTTAAATATCTCGATATATCTCGAAAACTACGCATCTGATCAAAAAATATCATAGAACATAAATTGTAGGAAACATAATTCTCTACAAAAAAGGTCTCTTAACATTTTGCCATAGCTCGCTTCGTTTCCGAGATATTTGCAGATATATCTCAAGGGAAGGGGCCTGACGGACATATTTCGAGATATTTATTCTTCTTGTTGTTCTTCTTCTGCACAGCTAACCTGGAAGTGGCATTTGCAGCTCGCAATAGTGCAGAGTTATCTCAAAGGAAGGGGCCACGGTGTTTCTGTATCTCTATTATGTTGGTGCGGCTTCGGAACTTTTAAATATCTTGATATATCTCGAGAACTGCGCATCTGATCAAAAAATATCATAGAACATAAAAAGTAGGAAACTTAATTCTCTACAAAAAAGGTCTCTTAACATTTTGCCATAGCTCGCTTCGTTTCCGAGATATTTGCAGATTTATCTCAAGGGAAGGGGCCTGACGGACATATTTCGAGATATTTCTTCTTCTTGTTGTTCTTCTTCTGCACAGCTAAACTGGAAGTGGCATTTCCAGCTCGCAATAGTGCAGAGTTATCTCAAAGAAAGGGGCCACGGTGTTTCTGTATCTCTATTATGTTGGTGCGGCTTCGGAACTTTTAAATATCTTGATATATCTCGAGAACTACGCATCTGATCAAAAAATATCATAGAACATAAAAAGTAGGAACCTTAATTCTCTACAAAAAAGGTCTCTTAACATTTTGCCATAGCTCGCTTCGTTTCCGAGATATTTGCAGGTTTATCTCAAGGGAAGGGGCCTAACGGACATATTTCGAGATATTTCTTCTTCTTGTTGTTCTTCTTCTGCACAGCTAAGCTGGAAGTGGCATTTGCGGCTCGCACTAGTGCAGAGTTATCTCAAAGAAAGGGGCCACGGTGTTTCTGTATCTCTATTATGTTGGTGCGGCTTCGGAACTTTTAAATATCTCGATATATCTCGAAAACTACGCTTCTGATCAAAAAATATCATAGAACATAAATTGTAGGAAACATAATTCTCTACAAAAAAGGTCTCTTAACATTTTGCCATAGCTCGCTTCGTTTCCGAGATATTTGCAGATATATCTCAAGGGAAGGGGCCTGACGGACATATTTCGAGATATTTCTTCTTCTTGTTGTTCTTCTTCTGCACAGCTAACCTGGAAGTGGCATTTGCAGCTCGCAATAGTGCAGAGTTATCTCAAAGAAAGGGGCCACGGTGTTTCTGTATCTCTATTATGTTGGTGCGGCTTCGGAACTTTTAAATATCTTGATATATCTCGAGAACTGCGCATCTGATCAAAAAATATCATAGAACATAAAAAGTAGGAAACTTAATTCTCTACAGAAAAGGTCTCTTAACATTTTGCCATAGCTCTCTTCGTTTCCGAGATATTTGCAGATTTATCTCAAGGGAAGGGGCCTGACGGACATATTTCGAGATATTTCTTATTCTTGTTGTTCTTCTTCTGCACAGCTAAGCTGGAAGTGGCATTTGCAGCTCGCAATAGTGCAGAGTTATCTCAAAGAAAGGAGCCACGGTGTTTCTGTATCTCTATTCTGTTGGTGCGGCTTCGGAACTTTTAAATATCTTGATATATCTCGAGAACTACGCATCTGATCAAAAAATATCGTAGAACATAAAAAGTAGGAAACTTAATTCTCTACAAAAAAGGTCTCTTAACATTTTGCCATAGCTCGCTTCGTTTCCGAGATATTTGCAGATTTATCTCAAGGGAAGGGGCATGACGGACATATTTCGAGATATTTCATCTTCTTGTTGTTCTTCTCCTGCACAGCTAAGCTGGAAGTGGCATTTGCGGCTCGCACTAGTGCAGAGTTATCTCAAAGAAAGGGGCCACGGTGTTTCTGTATCTCTATTATGTTGGTGCGGCTTCGGAACTTTTAAATATCTCGATATATCCCGAAAACTACGCTTCTGATCAAAAAATATCATAGAACATGAAATTGTAGGAAACATAATTCTCTACAAATAAGGTTTCTTAACATTTTGCCATAGCTCGCTTCGTTTCCGAGATATTTGCAGATTTATCTCGAGGGAAGGGGCCTGACGGACATATTTCGAGATATTTCTTCTTCTTGTTGTTCTTCTTCTGCACAGCTAAGCTGGAAGTGGCATTTGCAGCTCGCAATAGTGCAGAGATATCTCAAAGAAAGGGGCCACGGTGTTTCTGTATCTCTATTATGTTGGTGCGGCTTCGGAACTTTTAAATATCTTGATATATCTCGAGAACTACGCGTCTGATCAAAAAATATCATAGAACATAAAAAGTAGGAAACATAATTCTCTACAAAAAAGGTCTCTTAACATTTTGCCATAGCTCGCTTCGTTTCCGAGATACTTGCAGATTTATCTCAAGGCAAGGGGCCTGACGGACATATTTCGAGATATTTCTTCTTCTTGTTGTTCTTCTTCTGCACAGCTAAGCTGGAAGTGGCATTTGCGGCTCGCACTAGTGCAGAGTTATCTCAAAGAAAGGGGCCACGGTGTTTCTGTGTCTCTATTATGTTGGTGCGGCTTCGGAACTTTTAAATATCTCGATATATCTCGAAAACTACGCTTCTGATCAAAAAATATCATAGAACATAAATTGTAGGAAACATAATTCTCTACAAAAAAGGTCTCTTAGCATTTTGCCATAGCTCGCTTCGTTTCCGAGATATTTGCAGATTTATTTCAAGGGAAGGGGCCTGACGGACATATTTCGAGATATTTCTTCTTCTTGTTGTTCTTCTTCTGCACAGCTAAGCTGGAAGTGGCATTTGCAGTTCGCAATAGTGCAGAGTTATCTCAAAGAAAGGGGCCACGGTGTTTCTGTATCTCTATTATGTTGGTGCGGCTTCGGAACTTTTAAATATCTTGATATATCTCGAGAACTACGCATCTGATCAAAAAATATCATAGAACATAAAAAGTAGGAACCTTAATTCTCTACAAAAAAGGTCTCTTAACATTTTGCCATAGCTCGCTTCGTTTCCGAGATATTTGCAGGTTTATCTCAAGGGAAGGGGCCTAACGGACATATTTCGAGATATTTCTTCTTCTTGTTGTTCTTCTTCTGCACAGCTAAGCTGGAAGTGGCATTTGCGGCTCGCACTAGTGCAGAGTTATCTCAAAGAAAGGGGCCACGGTGTTTCTGTATCTCTATTATGTTGGTGCGGCTTCGGAACTTTTAAATATCTCGATATATCTCGAAAACTACGCTTCTGATCAAAAAATATCATAGAACATAAATTGTAGGAAACATAATTCTCTACAAATAAGGTCTCTTAACATTTTGCCATAGCTCGCTTCGTTTCCGAGATATTTGCAGGTTTATCTCAAGGGAAGGGGCCTAACGGACATATTTCGAGATATTTCTTCTTCTTGTTGTTCTTCTTCTGCACAGCTAAGCTGGAAGTGGCATTTGCGGCTCGCACTAGTGCAGAGTTATCTCAAAGAAAGGGGCCACGGTGTTTCTGTATCTCTATTATGTTGGTGCGGCTTCGGAACTTTTAAATATCTCGATATATCTCGAAAACTACGCTTCTGATCAAAAAATATCATAGAACATAAATTGTAGGAAACATAATTCTCTACAAAAAAGGTCTCTTAACCTTTTGCCATAGCTCGCTTCGTTTCCGAGATATTTGCAGATATATCTCAAGGGAAGGGGCCTGACGGACATATTTCGAGATATTTCTTCTTCTTGTTGTTCTTCTTCTGCACAGCTAACCTGGAAGTGGCATTTGCAGCTCGCAATAGTGCAGAGTTATCTCAAAGAAAGGGGCCACGGTGTTTCTGTATCTCTATTATGTTGGTGCGGCTTCGGAACTTTTAAATATCTTGATATATCTCGAGAACTGCGCATCTGATCAAAAAATATCATAGAACATAAAAAGTAGGAAACTTAATTCTCTACAGAAAAGGTCTCTTAACATTTTGCCATAGCTCTCTTCGTTTCCGAGATATTTGCAGATTTATCTCAAGGGAAGGGGCCTGACGGACATATTTCGAGATATTTCTTATTCTTGTTGTTCTTCTTCTGCACAGCTAAGCTGGAAGTGGCATTTGCAGCTCGCAATAGTGCAGAGATATCTCAAAGAAAGGGGCCACGGTGTTTCTGTATCTCTATTATGTTGGTGCGGCTTCGGAACTTTTAAATATCTTGATATATCTCGAGAACTACGCGTCTGATCAAAAAATATCATAGAACATAAAAAGTAGGAAACATAATTCTCTACAAAAAAGGTCTCTTAACATTTTGCCATAGCTCGCTTCGTTTCCGAGATACTTGCAGATTTATCTCAAGGCAAGGGGCCTGACGGACATATTTCGAGATATTTCTTCTTCTTGTTGTTCTTCTTCTGCACAGCTAAGCTGGAAGTGGCATTTGCGGCTCGCACTAGTGCAGAGTTATCTCAAAGAAAGGGGCCACGGTGTTTCTGTGTCTCTATTATGTTGGTGCGGCTTCGGAACTTTTAAATATCTCGATATATCTCGAAAACTACGCTTCTGATCAAAAAATATCATAGAACATAAATTGTAGGAAACATAATTCTCTACAAAAAAGGTCTCTTAGCATTTTGCCATAGCTCGCTTCGTTTCCGAGATATTTGCAGATTTATTTCAAGGGAAGGGGCCTGACGGACATATTTCGAGATATTTCTTCTTCTTGTTGTTCTTCTTCTGCACAGCTAAGCTGGAAGTGGCATTTGCAGTTCGCAATAGTGCAGAGTTATCTCAAAGAAAGGGGCCACGGTGTTTCTGTATCTCTATTATGTTGGTGCGGCTTCGGAACTTTTAAATATCTTGATATATCTCGAGAACTACGCATCTGATCAAAAAATATCATAGAACATAAAAAGTAGGAACCTTAATTCTCTACAAAAAAGGTCTCTTAACATTTTGCCATAGCTCGCTTCGTTTCCGAGATATTTGCAGGTTTATCTCAAGGGAAGGGGCCTAACGGACATATTTCGAGATATTTCTTCTTCTTGTTGTTCTTCTTCTGCACAGCTAAGCTGGAAGTGGCATTTGCGGCTCGCACTAGTGCAGAGTTATCTCAAAGAAAGGGGCCACGGTGTTTCTGTATCTCTATTATGTTGGTGCGGCTTCGGAACTTTTAAATATATTGATATATCTCGAGAACTACGCATCTGATCAAAAAATATCATAGAACATAAAAAGTAGGAAACTTAATTCTCTACAAAAAAGGTCTCTTAACATTTTGCCATAGCTCGCTTCGTTTCCGAGATATTTGCAGGTTCATCTCAAGGGAAGGGGCCTAACGGACATATTTCGAGATATTTCTTCTTCTTGTTGTTCTTCTTCTGCACAGCTAAACTGGAAGTGGCATTTGCAGCTCGCAATAGTGCAGAGTTATCTCAAAGAAAGGAGCCACGGTGTTTCTGTATCTCTATTCTGTTGGTGCGGCTTCGGAACTTTTAAATATCTTGATATATCTCGAGAACTACGCATCTGATCAAAAAATATCATAGAACATAAAAAGTAGGAAACTTAATTCTCTACAAAAAAGGTCTCTTAACATTTTGCCATAGCTCGCTTCGTTTCCGAGATATTTGCAGATTTATCTCAAGGGAAGGGGCATGACGGACATATTTCGAGATATTTCTTCTTCTTGTTGTTCTTCTTCTGCACAGCTAAGCTGGAAGTGGCATTTGCGGCTCGCACTAGTGCAGAGTTATCTCAAAGAAAGGGGCCACGGTGTTTCTGTATCTCTATTATGTTGGTGCGGCTTCGGAAGTTTTAAATATCTCGATATATCTCGAAAACTACGCTTCTGATCAAAAAATATCATAGAACATAAATTGTAGGAAACATAATTCTCTACAAAAAAGGCCTCTTAACATTTTGCCATAGCTCGCTTCGTTTCCGAGATATTTGCAGATTTATCTCAAGGCAAGGGGCCTGACGGACATATTTCGAGATATTTCTTCTTCTTGTTGTTCTTCTTCTGCACAGCTAAGCTGGAAGTGGCATTTGGGGCTCGCACTAGTGCAGAGTTATCTCAAAGAAAGGGGCCACGGTGTTTCTGTATCTCTATTATGTTGGTGCGGCTTCGGAACTTTTAAATATCTCGATATATCTCGAAAACTACGCTTCTGATCAAAAAATATCATAGAACATAAATTGTAGGAAACATAATTCTCTACAAAAAAGGTCTCTTAGCATTTTGCCATAGCTCGCTTGGTTTCCGAGATATTTGCAGATTTATTTCAAGGGAAGGGGCCTGACGGACATATTTCGAGATATTCTTCTTCTTGTTGTTCTTCTTCTGCACAGCTAAGCTGGAAGTGGCATTTGCAGCTCGCAATAGTGCAGAGTTATCTCAAAGAAAGGGGCCACGGTGTTTCTGTATCTCTATTATGTTGGTGCGGCTTCGGAACTTTTAAATATCTTGATATATCTCGAGAACTACGCATCTGATCAAAAAATATCATAGAACATAAAAAGTAGGAACCTTAATTCTCTACAAAAAAGGTCTCTTAACATTTTGCCATAGCTCGCTTCGTTTCAGAGATATTTGCAGATTTATCTCAAGGGAAGGGGCCTGACGGACATATTTCGAGATATTTCTTTTTCTTGTTGTTCTTCTTCTGCACAGCTAAGCTGGAAGTGGCATTTGCGGCTCGCACTAGTGCAGAGTTATCTCAAAGAAAGGGGCCACGGTGTTTCTGTATCTCTATTATATTGGTGCGGCTTCGGAACTTTTAAATATCTCGATATATCTCGAAAACTACGCTTCTGATCAAAAAATATCATAGAACATAAATTGTAGGAAACATAATTCTCTACAAAAAAGGTCTCTTAGCATTTTGCCATAGCTCGCTTCGTTTCCGAGATATTTGCAGATTTATCTGAAGGGAAAGGGCCTGACGGACATATTTCGAGATATTTCTTCTTCTTGTTGTTCTTCTTCTGCACAGCTAAGCTGGAAGTGGCATTTGCAGCTCTTAATAGTGCAGAGTTATCTCAAAGAAAGGGGCCACGGTGTTTCTGTATCTCTATTATGTTGGTGCGGCTTCGGAACTTTTAAATATCTTGATATATCTCGAGAACTAGGCATCTGATCAAAAAATATCATAGAACATAAAAAGTAGGAAACTTAATTCTCTACAAAAAAGGTCTCTTAACATTTTGCCATAGCTCGCTTCGTTTCCGAGATATTTGCAGGTTTATCTCAAGGGAAGGGGCCTAACGGACATATTTCGAGATATTTCTTCTTCTTGTTGTTCTTCTTCTGCACAGCTAAACTGGAAGTGGCATTTCCAGCTCGCAATAGTGCAGAGTTATCTCAAAGAAAGGAGCCACGGTGTTTCTGTATCTCTATTCTGTTGGTGCGGCTTCGGAACTTTTAAATATCTTGATATATCTCGAGAACTACGCATCTGATCAAAAAATATCATAGAACATAAAAAGTAGGAAACTTAATTCTCTACAAAAAAGGTCTCTTAACATTTTGCCATAGCTCGCTTCGTTTCCGAGATATTTGCAGATTTATCTCAAGGGAAGGGGCATGACGGACATATTTCGAGATATTTCTTCTTCTTGTTGTTCTTCTTCTGCACAGCTAAGCTGGAAGTGGCATTTGCGGCTCGCACTAGTGCAGAGTTATCTCAAAGAAAGGGGCCACGGTGTTTCTGTATCTCTATTATGTTGGTGCGGCTTCGGAACTTTTAAATATCTTGATATATCTCGAGAACTACGCATCTGATCAAAAAATATCATAGAACATAAAAAGTAGGAAACTTAATTCTCTACAAAAAAGGTCTCTTAACATTTTGCCATAGCTCTCTTCGTTTCCGAGATATTTGCAGATTTATCTCAAGGGAAGGGGCCTGACGGACATATTTCGAGATATTTCTTCTTCTTGTTGTTCTTCTTCTGCACAGCTAAGCTGGAAGTGGCATTTGCGGCTCGCACTAGTGCAGAGTTATCTCAAAGAAAGGGGCCACGGTGTTTCTGTATCTCTATTATGTTCGTGCGGCTTCGGAACTTTTAAATATCTCGATATATCTCGAAAACTACGCTTCTGATCAAAAAATATCATAGAACATAAATTGTAGGAAACATAATTCTCTACAAAAAAGGTCTCTTAACATTTTGCCATAGCTCGCTTCGTTTCCGAGATATTTGCAGATATATCTCAAGGGAAGGGGCCTGACGGACATATTTCGAGATATTTCTTCTTCTTGTTGTTCTTCTTCTGCACAGCTAAGCTGGAAGTGGCGTTTCCAGCTCGCAATAGTGCAGAGTTATCTCAAAGAAAGGGGCCACGGTGTTTCTGTATCTCTATTATGTTGGTGCGGCTTCGGAACTTTTAAATATCTTGATATATCTCGAGAACTACGCATCTGATCAAAAAATATCATAGAACATAAAAAGTAGGAAACTTAATTCTCTACAAAAAAGGTCTCTTAACATTTTGCCATAGCTCGCTTCGTTTCCGAGATATTTGCAGGTTTATCTCAAGGGAAGGGGCCTAACGGACATATTTCGAGATATTTCTTCTTCTTGTTGTTCTTCTTCTGCACAGCTAAGCTGGAAGTGGCATTTGCGGCTCGCACTAGTGCAGAGTTATCTCAAAGAAAGGGGCCACGGTGTTTCTGTATCTCTATTATGTTGGTGCGGCTTCGGAACTTTTAAATATCTCGATATATCTCGAATACTACGCTTCTGATCAAAAAATATCATAGAACATAAATTGTAGGAAACATAATTCTCTACAAAAAAGGTCTCTTAGCATTTTGCCATAGCTCGCTTCGTTTCCGAGATATTTGCAGATTTATTTCAAGGGAAGGGGCCTGACGGACATATTTCGAGATATTTCTTCTTCTTGTTGTTCTTCTTCTGCACAGCTAAGCTGGAAGTGGCATTTGCAGTTCGCAATAGTGCAGAGTTATCTCAAAGAAAGGGGCCACGGTGTTTCTGTATCTCTATTATGTTGGTGCGGCTTCGGAACTTTTAAATATCTTGATATATCTCGAGAACTACGCATCTGATCAAAAAATATCATAGAACATAAAAAGTAGGAACCTTAATTCTCTACAAAAAAGGTCTCTTAACATTTTGCCATAGCTCGCTTCGTTTCCGAGATATTTGCAGGTTTATCTCAAGGGAAGGGGCCTAACGGACATATTTCGAGATATTTCTTCTTCTTGTTGTTCTTCTTCTGCACAGCTAAGCTGGAAGTGGCATTTGCGGCTCGCACTAGTGCAGAGTTATCTCAAAGAAAGGGGCCACGGTGTTTCTGTATCTCTATTATGTTGGTGCGGCTTCGGAACTTTTAAATATCTCGATATATCTCGAAAACTACGCTTCTGATCAAAAAATATCATAGAACATAAATTGTAGGAAACATAATTCTCTACAAATAAGGTTTCTTAACATTTTGCCATAGCTCGCTTCGTTTCCGAGATATTTGCAGATTTATCTCAAGGGAAGGGGCCTGACGGACATATTTCGAGATATTTCTTCTTCTTGTTGTTCTTCTTCTGCACAGCTAAGCTGGAAGTGGCATTTGCAGCTCGCAATAGTGCAGAGATATCTCAAAGAAAGGGGCCACGGTGTTTCTGTATCTCTATTATGTTGGTGCGGCTTCGGAACTTTTAAATATCTCGATATATCTCGAAAACTACGCTTCTGATCAAAAAATATCATAGAACATAAATTGTAGGAAACATAATTCTCTACAAAAAAGGTCTCTTAACATTTTGCCATAGCTCGCTTCGTTTCCGAGATATTTGCAGATATATCTCAAGGGAAGGGGCCTGACGGACATATTTCGAGATATTTCTTCTTCTTGTTGTACTTCTTCTGCACATCTAAGCTGGAAGTGGCATTTGCGGCTCGCACTAGTGCAGCGTTATCTCAAAGAAAGGGGCCACGGTGTTTCTGTATCTCTATTATGTTGGTGCGGCTTCGGAACTTTTAAATATCTTGATATATCTCGAGAACTACGCATCTGATCAAAAAATATCATAGAACATAAAAAGTAGGAAACTTAATTCTCTACAAAAAAGGTCTCTTAACATTTTGCCATAGCTCGCTTCGTTTCCGAGATATTTGCAGATTTATCTCAAGGGAAGGGGCATGACGGACATATTTCGAGATATTTCTTCTTCTTGTTGTTCTTCTTCTGCACAGCTAAGCTGGAAGTGGCATTTGCGGCTCGCACTAGTGCAGAGTTATCTCAAAGAAAGGGGCCACGGAGTTTCTGTATCTCTATTATGTTGGTGCGGCTTCGGAACTTTTAAATATCTCGATATATCTCGAAAACTACGCTTCTGATCAAAAAATATCATAGAACATAAAAAGTAGGAAACTTAATTCTCTACAAAAAAGGTCTCTTAACATTTTGCCATAGCTCGCTTCGTTTCCGACATATTTGCAGATTTATCTCAAGGGAAGGGGCATGACGGACATATTTCGAGATATTTCTTCTTCTTGTTGTTCTTCTTCTGCACAGCTAAACTGGAAGTGGCATTTCCAGCTCGCAATAGTGAAGCGTTATCTCAAAGAAAGGGGCCACGGTGTTTCTGTATCTCTATTCTGTTGGTGCGGCTTCGGAACTTTTAAATATCTTGATATATCTCGAGAACTACGCATCTGATCAAAAAATATCATAGAACATAAAAAGTAGGAAACTTAATTCTCTACAAAAAAGGTCTCTTAACATTTTGCCATAGCTCGCTTCGTTTCCGAGATATTTGCAGATATATCTCAAGGGAAGGGGCCTGACGGACATATTTCGAGATATTTCTTCTTCTTGTTGTTCTTCTTCTGCACAGCTAAGCTTAAAGTGGCATTTACAGCTCGCAATAGTGCAAAGTTATCTCAAAGAAAGGGGCCACGGTGTTTCTGTATCTCTATTATGTTGGTGCGGCTTCGGAACTTTTAAATATCTCGATATATCTCGAAAACTACGCTTCTGATCAAAAAATATCATAGAACATAAAAAGTAGGAAACTTAGTTCTCTACAAAAAAGGTCTCTTAACATTTTGCCATAGCTCGCTTCGTTTCCGAGATATTTGCAGATTTATCTCAAGGGAAGGGGCATGACGGACATATTTCGAGATATTTCTTCTTCCTGTTGTTCTTCTTCTGCACAGCTAAGCTGGAAGTGGCATTTGCGGCTCGCACTAGTGCAGCGTTATCTCAAAGAAAGGGGCCACGGTGTTTCTGTATCTCTATTATGTTGGTGCGGCTTCGGAACTTTTAAATATCTTGATATATCTCGAGAACTACGCATCTGATCAAAAAATATCATACAACATAAAAAGTAGGAAACTTAATTCTCTACAAAAAAGGTCTCTTAACATTTTGCCATAGCTCGCTTCGTTTCCGACATATTTGCAGATTTATCTCAAGGGAAGGGGCATGACGGACATATTTCGAGATATTTCTTCTTCTTGTTGTTCTTCTTCTGCACAGCTAAACTGGAAGTGGCATTTCCAGCTCGCAATAGTGCAGAGTTATCTCAAAGAAAGGAGCCACGGTGTTTCTGTATCTCTATTCTGTTGGTGCGGCTTCGGAACTTTTAAATATCTTGATATATCTCGAGAACTACGCATCTGATCAAAAAATATCATAGAACATAAAAAGTAGGAAACTTAATTCTCTACAAAAAAGGTCTCTTAACATTTTGCCATAGCTCGCTTCGTTTCCGAGATATTTGCAGATATATCTCAAGGGAAGGGGCCTGACGGACATATTTCGAGATATTTCTTCTTCTTGTTGTTCTTCTTCTGCACAGCTAAGCTTAAAGTGGCATTTACAGCTCGCAATAGTGCAAAGTTATCTCAAAGAAAGGGGCCACGGTGTTTCTGTATCTCTATTATGTTGGTGCGGCTTCGGAACTTTTAAATATCTTGATATATCTCGAGAACTACGCATCTGATCAAAAAATATCATAGAACATAAAAAGTAGGAAACTTAATTCTCTACAAAAACGGTCTCTTAACATTTTGCCATAGCTCGCTTCGTTTCCGAGATATTTGCAGATTTATCTCAAGGGAAGGGGCCTGACGGACATATTTCGAGATATTTCTTCTTCTTGTTGTTCTTCTTCTGCACAGCTAAGCTGGAAGTGGCATTTGCGGCTCGCACTAGTACACAGTTATCTCAAAGAAAGGGGCCACGGTGTTTCTGTATCTCTATTATGTTGGTGCGGCTTCGGAACTTTTAAATATCTCGATATATCTCGAAAACTACCCTTCTGATCAAAAAATATCATAGAACATAAATTGTAGGAAACATAATTCTCTACAAAAAACGTCTCTTAACATTTTGCCATAGCTCGCTTCGTTTCCGAGATATTTGCAGATATATCCCAAGGGAAGGGGCCTGACGGACATATTTCGAGATATTTCTTCTTCTTGTTGTTCTTCTTCTGCACAGCTAAGCTGGAAGTGGCATTTGTAGGTCGCAGTAGTGCAGAGTTATCTCAAAGAAAGGGGCCACGGTGTTTCTGTATCTCTATTATGTTGGTGCGGCTTCGGAACTTTTAAATATCATGATATATCTCGAGAACTACGCATCTGATCAAAAAATATCATAGAACATAAAAAGTAGGAAACATAATTCTCTACAAAAAAGGTCTCTTAACATTTTGCCATAGCTCGCTTCGTTTCCGAGATATTTGCAGGTTTATCTCAAGGGAAGGGGCCTAACGGACATATTTCGAGATATTTCTTCTTCTTGTTGTTCTTCTTCTGCACAGCTAAGCTGGAAGTGGCATTTGCGGCTCGCACTAGTACACAGTTATCTCAAAGAAAGGGGCCACGGTGTTTCTGTATCTCTATTATGTTGGTGCGGCTTCGGAACTTTTAAATATCTCGATATATCTCGAAAACTACGCTTCTGATCAAAAAATATCATAGAACATAAATTGTAGGAAACATAATTCTCTACAAAAAACGTCTCTTAACATTTTGCCATAGCTCGCTTCGTTTCCGAGATATTTGCAGATATATCCCAAGGGAAGGGGCCTGACGGACATATTTCGAGATATTTCTTCTTCTTGTTGTTCTTCTTCTGCACAGCTAAGCTGGAAGTGGCATTTGTAGGTCGCAATAGTGCAGAGTTATCTCAAAGAAAGGGGCCACGGTGTTTCTGTATCTCTATTATGTTGGTGCGCCTTCGGAACTTTTAAATATCTCGATATATCTCGAAAACTACGCTTCTGATCAAAAAATATCATAGAACGTAAATTGTAGGAAACATTATTCTCTACAAAAAAGGTCTCTTAACATTTTGCCATAGCTCGCTTCGTTTCCGAGATATTTGCAGATTTATCTCAAGGGAAGGGGCCTGACGGACATATTTCGAGATATTTCTTCTTCATGTTGTTCTTCTTCTGCACAGCTAAGCTGGAAGTGGCATTTGCAGCGCGCAATAGTGCAGAGTTATCTCAAAGAAAGGGGCCACGGTGTTTCTGTATCTCTGTTATGTTGGTGCGGCTTCGGAACTTTTAAATATCTTGATATATCTCGAGAACTACGCATCTTATCAAAAAATATCATACTACATAAAAAGTAGGATACTTAATTCTCTACAAGAAAGGTCTCTTAACATTTTGCCATAGCTCGCTTCGTTTCCGAGATATTTGCAGATTTATCTCAAGGGAAGGGGCATGACGGACATATTTCGAGATATTTCTTCTTCTTGTTGTTCTTCTTCTGCACAGCTAAGCTGGAAGTGGCATTTGCGGCTCGCACTAGTGCAGAGTTATCTCAAAGAAAGGGGCCACGGTGTTTCTGTATCTCTATTATGTTGGTGCGGCTTCGGAACTTTTAAATATCTCGATATATCTCGAAAACTACGCTTCTGATCAAAAAATATCATAGAACATAAATTGTAGGAAACTTAATTCTCTACAAAAAAGGTCTCTTAACATTTTGTCATAGCTCGCTTCGTTTCCGAGATATTTGCAGATTTATCTCAAGGCAAGGGGCCTGACGGACATATTTCGAGATATTTCTTCTTCTTGCTGTTCTTCTTCTGCACAGCTAAACTGGAAGTGGCATTTCCAGCTCGCAATAGTGCAGAGTTATCTCAAAGAAAGGGGCCACGGTGTTTCTGTATCTCTATTATGTTGGTGCGGCTTCGGAACTTTTAAATATCTTGATATATCTCGAGAACTACGCATCTGATCAAAAAATATCATAGAACATAAAAAGTAGGAAACTTAATTCTCTACAAAAAAGGTCTCTTAACACTTTGCCATAGCTCGCTTCGTTTCCGAGATATTTGCAGATTTATCTCAACGGACGGGGCCTGACGGATATATTTCGAGATATTTCTTCTTCTTGTTGTTCTTCTTCTGCACAGCTGAGCTGGAAGTGGCATTTGCAGGTCGCAATAGGGCAGAGTTATCTCAAAGAAAGGGGCCACGGTGTTTCTGTATCTCTATTATGTTGGTGCGGCTTCGGAACTTTTAAATATCTCGATATATCTCGAAAACTACGCTTCTGATCAAAAAATATCATAGAACGTAAATTGTAGGAAATATTATTCTCTACAAAAAAGGTCTCTTAACATTTTGCAATAGCTCGCTTCGTTTCCGAGATATTTGCAGATTTATCTCAAGGGAAGGGTCCTGATGGACATATTTCGAGATATCTCTTCTTCTTGTTGTTCTTCTTCTGCACAGCTAAACTGGAAGTGGCATTTCCAGCTCGCAATCGTGCAGAGTTATCTCAAAGAAAGGGGCCACGGTGTTTCTGTATCTCTATTATGTTGGTGCGGCTTCGCAACTTTTAAATATCTTGATATATCTCGAGAACTACGCCTCTGATCGAAAAATATCATAGAACATAAAAAGTAGGAAACTTAATTATCTACAAAAAAGGTCTCTTAACATTTTGCCATAGCTCGCTTCGTTTCCGAGATATTTGCAGATTTATCTCAAGGGAAGGGGCCTGACGGACATATTTCGAGATATTTCTTCTTCTTGTTGTTCTTCTTCTGCACAGCTAAGCTGGAAGTGGCATTTGCAGCTCGCAATAGTGCAGAGTTATCTCAAAGAGAGGGGCCACGGTGTTTCTGTATCTCTATTATGTTTGGTGCGGCTTCGGAACTTTTAAGTATCTTGATCTATCTCGAGAACTACGCTTCTGATCAAAAAATATCATAGAACATAAATTGTAGGAAATATAATTCTCTACAAAAAACGTCTCTTAACATTTTGCCATAGCTCGCTTCGTTTCCGAGATATTTGCAGATTTATCTCAAGGGAAGTGGCCTGACGGACATATTTCGAGATATTTCTTCTTCTTGTTGTTCTTCTTCTGCACAGCTAAGCTGGAAGTGGCATTTGCGGCTCGCACTAGTGCAGAGTTATCTCAAAGAAAGGGGCCACGGTGTTTCTGTATCCCTATTATGTTGGTGCGGCTTCGGAACTTTTAAATATCTCGATATATCTCGAAAACTACGCTTCTGATCAAAAAATATCATAGAACGTAAATTGTAGGAAACATAATTCTCTACAAAAAACGTCTCTTAAGATTTTGCCATAGCTCGCATCGTTTCCGAGATATTTGCAGATTCAGCTCAAAGGAACTGGCCTGACGGACATATTTCGAGATATTTCTTCTTCTTGTTGTTCTTCCTCTGCACAGCTAAGCTGGAAGTGGCATTTGCAGCTCGCAATAGTGCAGAGTTATCTCAAAGAAAGGGGCCACGGTGTTTCTGTATCTCTATTATGTTGGTGCGGCTTCGGAACTTTTAAATATCTCGATATATCTCGAAAACTACGCTTCTGATCAAAAAAGATCATAGAACATAAATTGTAGGAAATATAATTCTCTACAAAAAAGGTCTCTTAACATTTTGCCATAGCTCGCTTCGTTTCCGAGATATTTGCAGATATATCTCAAGGGAAGGGGCCTGACGGACATATTTCGAAATATTTCTTCTTCTTGTTGTTCTTCTTCTGCACAGCTAAGCTGGAAGTGGCATTTACAGCTCGCAATAGTGCAGAGTTATCTCAAAGAAAGGGGCCACGGTGTTTCTGTATCTCTATTATGTTGGTGCGGCTTCGGAACTTTTAAATATCTTGATATATCTCGAGAACTACGCATCTGATCAAAAAATATCATAGAACATAAAAAGTAGGAAACTTAATTCTCTACAAAAAAGGTCTCTTAACATTTTGCCATAGCTCGCTTCGTTTCCGAGATATTTGCAGATTTATCTCAAGGGAAGGGGCCTAACGGACATATTTCGAGATATTTCTTCTTCTTGTTGTTCTTCTTCTGCACAGCTAAGCTGGAAGTGGCATTTACAGCTCGCAATAGTGCAGAGTTATCTCAAAGAAAGGGGCCACGGTGTTTCTGTATCTCTATTATGTTGGTGCGGCTTCGGAACTTTTAAATATCTTGATATATCTCGAGAACTACGCATCTGATCAAAAAATATCATAGAACATAAAAAGTAGGAAACTTAATTCTCTACAAAAAAGGTCTCTTAACATTTTGCCATAGCTCGCTTCGTTTCCGAGATATTTGCAGATTTATCTCAAGGGAAGGGGCCTAACGGACATATTTCGAGATATTTCTTCTTCTTGTTGTTCTTCTTCTGCACAGCTAAACTGGAAGTGGCATTTCCAGCTCGCAATAGTGCAGAGTTATCTCAACGAGAGGGGCCACGGTGTTTCTGTATCTCTATTATGTTGGTGCGGCTTCGGAACTTTTAAATATCTTGATATATCTCGAGAACTACGCATCTGATCCAAAAATATCATAGAAGATAAAAAGTAGGAAACTTAATTCCCTACAAAAAAGGTCTCTTAACATTTTGCCATAGCTCGCTTCGTTTCCGAGATATTTGCAGATTTATCTCAAGGGAAGGGGCCTGACGGACATATTTCGAGATATTTCTTCTTCTTGTTGTTCTTCTTCTGCACAGCAAAGCTGGAAGTGGCATTTGCAGCTCGCAATAGTGCAGAGTTATCTCAAAGAAAGGGGCCACGGTGTTTCTGTATCTCTATTATGTTGGTGCGGCTTCGGAACTTTTAAATATCTTGATATATCTCGACAAACTACGCATCTGATCAAAAAATATCATAGAACATAAAAAGTAGGAAACTTAATTCTCTACAAAAAAGGTCTCTAAACATTTTGCCATAGCTCGCTTCGTTTCCGAGATATTTGCAGATTTATCTCAAGGGAAGGGGCCTAACGGACATATTTCGAGATATTTCTTCTTCTTGTTGTTCTTCTTCTGCACAGCTAAACTGGAAGTGGCATTTCCAGCTCGCAATAGTGCAGAGTTATCTCAACGAGAGGGGCCACGGTGTTTCTGTATATCTATTATGTTGGTGCGGCTTCGGAACTTTTAAATATCTTGATATATCTCGAGAACTACGCATCTGATCAAAAAATATCATAGAAGATAAAAAGTAGGAAACTTAATTCCCTACAAAAAAGGTCTCTCAACATTTTGCCATAGCTCGCTTCGTTTCCGAGATATTTGCAGATTTATCTCAAGGGAAGGGGCCTGACGGACATATTTCGAGATATTTCTTCTTCTTGTTGTTCTTCTTCTGCACAGCAAAGCTGGAAGTGGCATTTGCAGCTCGCAATAGTGCAGAGTTATCTCAAAGAAAGGGGCCACGGTGTTTCTGTATCTCTATTATGTTGGTGCGGCTTCGGAACTTTTAAATATCTTGATATATCTCGACAAACTACGCATCTGATCAAAAAATATCATAGAACATAAAAAGTAGGAAACTTAATTCTCTACAAAAAAGGTCTCTTAACATTTTGCCATAGCTCGCTTCGTTTCCGAGATATTTGCAGATTTATCTCAAGGGAAGGGGCCTGACGGACATATTTCGAGATATTTCTTCTTCTTGTTGTTCTTCTTCTGCACAGCTGAGCTGGAAGTGGCATTTGCAGGTCGCAATAGTGCAGAGTTATCTCAAAGAAAGGGGCCACGGTGTTTCTGTATCTCTATTATGTTGGTGCGGCTTCGGAACTTTTAAATATCTCGATATATCTCGAAAACTACGCTTCTGATCAAAAAATATCATAGAACGTAAATTGTAGGAAATATTATTCTCTACAAAAAAGGTCTCTTAACATTTTGCCATAGCTCGCTTCGTTTCCGAGATATTTGCAGATTTATCTCAAGGGAAGGGTCCTGATGGACATATTTCGAGATATTTCTTCTTCTTGTTGTTCTTCTTCTGCACAGCTAAACTGGAAGTGGCATTTCCAGCTCGCAATCGTGCAGAGTTATCTCAAAGAAAGGGGCCACGGTGTTTCTGTATCTCTATTATGTTGGTGCGGCTTCGCAACTTTTAAATATCTTGATATATCTCGAGAACTACGCCTCTGATCGAAAAATATCATAGAACATAAAAAGTAGGAAACTTAATTATCTACAAAAAAGGTCTCTTAACATTTTGCCATAGCTCGCTTCGTTTCCGAGATATTTGCAGATTTATCTCAAGGGAAGGGGCCTGACGGACATATTTCGAGATATTTCTTCTTCTTGTTGTTCTTCTTCTGCACAGCTAAGCTGGAAGTGGCATTTGCAGCTGGCAATAGTGCAGAGTTATCTCAAAGAGAGGGGCCACGGTGTTTCTGTATCTCTATTATGTTTGGTGCGGCTTCGGAACTTTTAGTATCTTGATCTATCTCGGGAACTACGCTTCTGATCAAAAAATATCATAGAACATAAATTGTAGGAAATATAATTCTCTACAAACAACGTCTCTTAACATTTTGCCATAGCTCGCTTCGTTTCCGAGATATTTGCAGATTTATCTCAAGGGAAGTGGCCTGACGGACATATTTCGAGATATTTCTTCTTCTTGTTGTTCTTCTTCTGCACAGCTAAGCTGGAAGTGGCATTTGCGGCTCGCACTAGTGCAGAGTTATCTCAAAGAAAGGGGCCACGGTGTTTCTGTATCTCTATTATGTTGGTGCGGCTTCGGAACTTTTAAATATCTCGATATATCTCGAAAACTACGCTTCTGATCAAAAAATATCATAGAACGTAAATTGTAGGAAATATTATTCTCTACAAAAAAGGTCTCTTAACATTTTGCCATAGCTCGCTTCGTTTCCGAGATATTTGCAGATTTATCTCAAGGGAAGGGTCCTGATGGACATATTTCGAGATATTTCTTCTTCTTGTTGTTCTTCTTCTGCACAGCTAAACTGGAAGTGGCATTTCCAGCTCGCAATCGTGCAGAGTTATCTCAAAGAAAGGGGCCACGGTGTTTCTGTATCTCTATTATGTTGGTGCGGCTTCGCAACTTTTAAATATCTTGATATATCTCGAGAACTACGCCTCTGATCGAAAAATATCATAGAACATAAAAAGTAGGAAACTTAATTATCTACAAAAAAGGTCTCTTAACATTTTGCCATAGCTCGCTTCGTTTCCGAGATATTTGCAGATTTATCTCAAGGGAAGGGGCCTGACGGACATATTTCGAGATATTTCTTCTTCTTGTTGTTCTTCTTCTGCACAGCTAAGCTGGAAGTGGCATTTGCAGCTCGCAATAGTGCAGAGTTATCTCAAAGAGAGGGGCCACGGTGTTTCTGTATCTCTATTATGTTTGGTGCGGCTTCGGAACTTTTAGTATCTTGATCTATCTCGAGAACTACGCTTCTGATCAAAAAATATCATAGAACATAAATTGTAGGAAATATAATTCTCTACAAACAACGTCTCTTAACATTTTGCCATAGCTCGCTTCGTTTCCGAGATATTTGCAGATTTATCTCAAGGGAAGTGGCCTGACGGACATATTTCGAGATATTTCTTCTTCTTGTTGTTCTTCTTCTGCACAGCTAAGCTGGAAGTGGCATTTGCGGCTCGCACTAGTGCAGAGTTATCTCAAAGAAAGGGGCCACGGTGTTTCTGTATCCCTATCATGTTGGTGCGGCTTCGGAACTTTTAAATATCTCGATATATCTCGAAAACTACGCTTCTGATCAAAAAATATCATAGAACGTAAATTGTAGGAAACATAATTCTCTACAAAAAACGTCTCTTAAGATTTTGCCATAGCTCGCTTCGTTTCCGAGATATTTGCAGATTCAGCTCAAAGGAACTGGCCTGACGGACATATTTCGAGATATTTCTTCTTCTTGTTGTTCTTCCTCTGCACAGCTAAGCTGGAAGTGGCATTTGCAGCTCGCAATAGTGCAGAGTTATCTCAAAGAAAGGGGCCACGGTGTTTCTGTATCTCTATTATGTTGGTGCGGCTTCGGAACTTTTAAATATCTCGATATATCTCGAAAACTACGCTTCTGATCAAAAAAGATCATAGAACATAAATTGTAGGAAACATAATTCTCTACAAAAAAGGTCTCTTAACATTTTGCCATAGCTCGCTTCGTTTCCGAGATATTTGCAGATATATCTCAAGGGAAGGGGCCTGACGGACATATTTCGAAATATTTCTTCTTCTTGTTGTTCTTCTTCTGCACAGCTAAGCTGGAAGTGGCATTTACAGCTCGCAATAGTGCAGTGTTATCTCAAAGAAAGGGGCCACGGTGTTTCTGTATCTCTATTATGTTGGTGCGGCTTCGGAACTTTTAAATATCTTGATATATCTCGAGAACTACGCATCTGATCAAAAAATATCATAGAACATAAAAAGTAGGAAACTTAATTCTCTACAAAAAAGGTCTCTTAACATTTTGCCATAGCTCGCTTCGTTTCCGAGATATTTGCAGATTTATCTCAAGGGAAGGGGCCTAACGGACATATTTCGAGATATTTCTTCTTCTTGTTGTTCTTCTTCTGCACAGCTAAACTGGAAGTGGCATTTCCAGCTCGCAATAGTGCAGAGTTATCTCAACGAGAGGGGCCACGGTGTTTCTGTATCTCTATTATGTTGGTGCGGCTTCGGAACTTTTAAATATCTTGATATATCTCGAGAACTACGCATCTGATCAAAAAATATCATAGAAGATAAAAAGTAGGAAACTTAATTCCCTACAAAAAAGGTCTCTTAACATTTTGCCATAGCTCGCTTCGTTTCCGAGATATTTGCAGATTTATCTCAAGGGAAGGGGCCTGACGGACATATTTCGAGATATTTCTTCTTCTTGTTGTTCTTCTTCTGCACAGCAAAGCTGGAAGTGGCATTTGCAGCTCGCAATAGTGCAGAGTTATCTCAAAGAAAGGGGCCACGGTGTTTCTGTATCTCTATTATGTTGGTGCGGCTTTTTAAATATCTTGATATATCTCGACAAACTACGCATCTGATCAAAAAATATCATAGAACATAAAAAGTAGGAAACTTAATTCTCTACAAAAAAGGTCTCTTAACATTTTGCCATAGCTCGCTTCGTTTCCGAGATATTTGCAGATTTATCTCAAGGGAAGGGGCCTGACGGACATATTTCGAGATATTTCTTCTTCTTGTTGTTCTTCTTCTGCACAGCTGAGCTGGAAGTGGCATTTGCAGGTCGCAATAGTGCAGAGTTATCTCAAAGAAAGGGGCCACGGTGTTTCTGTATCTCTATTATGTTGGTGCGGCTTCGGAACTTTTAAATATCTCGATATATCTCGAAAACTACGCTTCTGATCAAAAAATATCATAGAACGTAAATTGTAGGAAATATTATTCTCTACAAAAAAGGTCTCTTAACATTTTGCCATAGCTCGCTTCGTTTCCGAGATATTTGCAGATTTATCTCAAGGGAAGGGTCCTGATGGACATATTTCGAGATATTTCTTCTTCTTGTTGTTCTTCTTCTGCACAGCTAAACTGGAAGTGGCATTTCCAGCTCGCAATCGTGCAGAGTTATCTCAAAGAAAGGGGCCACGGTGTTTCTGTATCTCTATTATGTTGGTGCGGCTTCGCAACTTTTAAATATCTTGATATATCTCGAGAACTACGCCTCTTATCGAAAAATATCATAGAACATAAAAAGTAGGAAACTTAATTATCTACAAAAAAGGTCTCTTAACATTTTGCCATAGCTCGCTTCGTTTCCGAGATATTTGCAGATTTATCTCAAGGGAAGGGGCCTGACGGACATATTTCGAGATATTTCTTCTTCTTGTTGTTCTTCTTCTGCACAGCTAAGCTGGAAGTGGCATTTGCAGCTCGCAATAGTGCAGAGTTATCTCAAAGAGAGGGGCCACGGTGTTTCTGTATCTCTATTATGTTTGGTGCGGCTTCGGAACTTTTAAGTATCTTGATCTATCTCGAGAACTACGCTTCTGATCAAAAAATATCATAGAACATAAATTGTAGGAAATATAATTCTCTACAAACAACGTCTCTTAACATTTTGCCATAGCTCGCTTCGTTTCCGAGATATTTGCAGATTTATCTCAAGGGAAGTGGCCTGACGGACATATTTCGAGATATTTCTTCTTCTTGTTGTTCTTCTTCTGCACAGCTAAGCTGCAAGTGGCATTTGCGGCTCGCACTAGTGCAGAGTTATCTCAAAGAAAGGGGCCACGGTGTTTCTGTATCCCTATCATGTTGGTGCGGCTTCGGAACTTTTAAATATCTCGATATATCTCGAAAACTACGCTTCTGATCAAAAAATATCATAGAACGTAAATTGTAGGAAACATAATTCTCTACAAAAAACGTCTCTTAAGATTTTGCCATAGCTCGCTTCGTTTCCGAGATATTTGCAGATTCAGCTCAAAGGAACTGGCCTGACGGACATATTTCGAGATATTTCTTCTTCTTGTTGTTCTTCCTCTGCACAGCTAAGCTGGAAGTGGCATTTGCAGCTCGCAATAGTGCAGAGTTATCTCAAAGAAAGGGGCCACGGTGTTTCTGTATCTCTATTATGTTGGTGCGGCCTCGGAACTTTTAAATATCTCGATATATCTCGAAAACTACGCTTCTGATCAAAAAAGATCATAGAACATAAATTGTAGGAAACATAATTCTCTACAAAAAAGGTCTCTTAACATTTTGCCATAGCTCGCTTCGTTTCCGAGATATTTGCAGATATATCTCAAGGGAAGGGGCCTGACGGACATATTTCGAAATATTTCTTCTTCTTGTTGTTCTTCTTCTGCACAGCTAAGCTGGAAGTGGCATTTACAGCTCGCAATAGTGCAGTGTTATCTCAAAGAAAGGGGCCACGGTGTTTCTGTATCTCTATTATGTTGGTGCGGCTTCGGAACTTTTAAATATCTCGATATATCTCGAAAACTACGCTTCTGATAAAAAAATATCATAGAACATAAAAAGTAGGAAACTTAATTCTCTACAAAAAAGGTCTCTTAACATTTTGCCATAGCTCGCTTCGTTTCCGAGATATTTGCAGATTTATCTCAAGGGAAGGGGCCTAACGGACATATTTCGAGATATTTCTTCTTCTTGTTGTTCTTCTTCTGCACAGCTAAACTGGAAGTGGCATTTCCAGCTCGCAATAGTGCAGAGTTATCTCAACGAGAGGGGCCACGGTGTTTCTGTATCTCTATTATGTTGGTGCGGCTTCGGAACTTTTAAATATCTTGATATATCTCGACAAACTACGCATCTGATCAAAAAATATCATAGAACATAAAAAGTAGGAAACTTAATTCTCTACAAAAAAGGTCTCTTAACATGTTGCCATAGCTCGCTTCGTTTCCGAGATATTTGCAGATTTATCTCAAGGGAAGGGGCCTAACGGACATATTTCGAGATATTTCTTCTTCTTGTTGTTCTTCTTCTGCACAGCTAAACTGGAAGTGGCATTTCCAGCTCGCAATAGTGCAGAGTTATCTCAACGAGAGGGGCCACGGTGTTTCTGTATCTCTATTATGTTGGTGCGGCTTCGGAACTTTTAAATATCTTGATATATCTCGAGAACTACGCATCTGATCAAAAAATATCATAGAAGATAAAAAGTAGGAAACTTAATTCCCTATAAAAAAGGTCTCTTAACATTTTGCCATAGCTCGCTTCGTTTCCGAGATATTTGCAGATTTATCTCAAGGGAAGGGGCCTGACGGACATATTTCGAGATATTTCTTCTTCTTGTTGTTCTTCTTCTGCACAGCAAAGCTGGAAGTGGCATTTGCAGCTCGCAATAGTGCAGAGTTATCTCAAAGAAAGGGGCCACGGTGTTTCTGTATCTCTATTATGTTGGTGCGGCTTCGGAACTTTTAAATATCTTGATATATCTCGAGAACTACGCATCTGATCAAAAAATATCATAGAACATAAAAAGTAGGAAACTTAATTCTCTACAAAAAAGGTCTCTTAACATTTTGCCATAGCTCGCTTCGTTTCCGAGATATTTGCAGATTTATCTCAAGGGAAGGGGCCTGACGGACATATTTCGAGATATTTCTTCTTCTTGTTGTTCTTCTTCTGCACAGCTAAGCTGGAAGTGGCATTTGCGGCTCGCACTAGTGCAGAGTTATCTCAAAGAAAGGGGCCACGGTGTTTCTGTATCTCTATTATGTTGGTGCGGCTTCGGAACTTTTAAATATCTCGATATATCTCGAAAACTACGCTTCTGATAAAAAAATATCATAGAACATAAAAAGTAGGAAACTTAATTCTCTACAAAAAAGGTCTCTTAACATTTTGCCATAGCTCGCTTCGTTTCCGAGATATTTGCAGATTTATCTCAAGGGAAGGGGCCTAACGGACATATTTCGAGATATTTCTTCTTCTTGTTGTTCTTCTTCAGCACAGCTAAACTGGAAGTGGCATTTCCAGCTCGCAATAGTGCAGAGTTATCTCAAAGAAAGGGGCCACGGTGTTTCTGTATCTCTATTATGTTGGTGCGGCTTCGGAACTTTTAAATATCTTGATATATCTCGAGAACTACGCATCTGATCAAAAAATATCATAGAACATAAAAAGTAGGAAACTTAATTCTCTACAAAAAAGGTCTCTTAACATTTTGCCATAGCTCGCTTCGTTTCCGAGATATTTGCAGATTTATCTCAAGGGAAGGGGCCTGACGGAAATATTTCGAGATATTTCTTCTTCTTGTTGTTCTTCTTCTGCACAGCTAAGCTGGAAGTGGCATCTGCGGCTCGCACTAGTGCAGAGTTATCTCAAAGAAAGGGGCCACGGTGTTTCTGTATCTCTATTATGTTGGTGCGGCTTCGGAACTTTTAAATATCTCGATATATCTCGAAAACTACGCTTCTGATCAAAGAATATCATAGAACATAAATTGTAGAAAGCATAATTCTCTACAAAAAAGGTCTCTTAAGATTTTGCCATCGCTCGCTTCGTTTCCGAGATATTTGCAGATATATCTCAAGGGAAGGGGCCTGACGGACATATTTCGAGATATTTCTTCTTCTTGTTGTTCTTCTTCTGCACAGCTAAGCTGGAAGTGGCATTTACAGCTCGCAATAGTGCAGAGTTATCTCAAAGAAAGGGGCCACGGTGTTTCTGTATCTCTATTATGTTGGTGCGGCTTCGGAACTTTTAAATATCTTGATATATCTCGAGAACTACGCCTCTGATCGAAAAATATCATAGAACATAAAAAGTAGGAAACTGAATTCTCTACAAAAAAGGTCTCTCAACATTTTGCCATAGCTCGCTTCGTTTCCGAGATATTTGCAGATTTATCTCAAGGGAAGGGGCCTGACGGACATATTTCGAGATATTTCTTCTTCTTGTTGTTCTTCTTCTGCCCAGCTAAGCTGGAAGTGGCATTTGCAGCGCGCAATAGTGCAGAGTTATCTCAAAGAAAGGGGCCACGGTGTTTCTGTATCTCTATTATGTTGGTGCGGCTTCGGAACTTTTAAATATCTTGATATATCTCGAGAACTACGCATCTGATCAAAAAATATCATACTACATAAAAGGTAGGAAACTTAATTCTCTACAAGAAAGGTCTCTAAACATTTTGCCATAGCTCGCTTCGTTTCCGAGATATTTGCAGATTTATCTCAAGGGAAGGGGCCTGACGGACATATTTCGAGATATTTCTTCTTCTTGTTGTTCTTCTTCTGCACAGCTAAGCTGGAAGTGGCATTTGCAGCTCGCAATAGTGCAGAGTTATCTCAAAGAAAGGGGCCACGGTGTTTCTGTATCTCTATTATGTTGGTGCGGCTTCGGAACTTTTAAATATCTTGATATATCTCGAGAACTACGCATCTGATCAAAAAATATCATAGAACATAAAAAGTAGGAAACTTAATTCTCTACAAAAAAGGTCTCTTAACATTTTGCCATAGCTCGCTTCGTTTCCGAGATATTTGCAGATTTATCTCAAGGGAAGGTGCCTAACGGACATATTTCGAGATATTTCTTCTTCTTGTTGTTCTTCTTCTGCACAGCTAAATTGGAAGTGGCATTTCCAGCTCGCAATAGTGCAGAGTTATCTCAACGAGAGGGGCCACGGTGTTTCTGTATCTCTATTATGTTGGTGCGGCTTCGGAACTTTTAAATATCTTGATATATCTCGAGAACTACGCATCTGATCAAAAAATATCATAGAAGGTAAAAAGTAGGAAACTTAATTCCCTACAAAAAAGGTCTCTTAACATTTTGCCATAGCTCGCTTCGTTTCCGAGATATTTGCAGATTTATCTCAAGGGAAGGGGCCTGACGGACATATTTCGAGATATTTCTTCTTCTTGTTGTTCTTCTTCTGCACAGCTAAGCTGGAAGTGGTATTTGCAGCTCGCAATAGTGCAGAGTTATCTCAAAGAAAGGGGCCACGGTGTTTCTGTATCTCTATTATGTTGGTGCGGCTTCGGAACTTTTAAATATCTTGATATATCTCGACAAACGACGCATCTGATCAAAAAATATCATAGAACATAAAAAGTAGGAAACTTAATTCTCTACAAAAAAGGTCTCTTAACATTTTGCCATAGCTCGCTTCGTTTCCGAGATATTTGCAGATTTATCTCAAGGGAAGGGGCCTGACGGACATATTTCGAGATATTTCTTCTTCTTGTTGTTCTTCTTCTGCACAGCTAAGCTGGAAGTGGCATTTGCGGCTCGCACTAGTGCAGAGTTATCTCAAAGAAAGGGGCCACGGTGTTTCTGTATCTCTATTATGTTGGTGCGGCTTCGGAACTTTTAAATATCTCGATATATCTCGAAAACTACGCATCTGATCAAAAAATATCATAGAACATAAAAAGTAGGAAACTTAATTCTCTACAAAAAAGGTCTCTTAACATTTTGCCATAGCTCGCTCCGTTTCCGAGATATTTGCAGATTTATCTCAAGGGAAGGGGCGTGACGGAAATATTTCGAGATATTTCTTCTTCTTGTTGTTCTTCTTCTGCACAGCTAAGCTGGAAGTGGCATTTGCAGCTCGCAATAGTGCAGAGTTATCTCAAAGAAAGGGGCCACGGTGTTTCTGTATCTCTATTATGTTGGTGCGGCTTCGGAACTTTTAAATATCTTGATATATCTCGAGAACTACGCATCTGATCAAAAAATATCATAGAACATAAAAAGTAGGAAACTTAATTCTCTACAAAAAAGGTCTCTTAACATTTTGCCATAGCTCGCTTCGTTTCCGAGATATTTGCAGATTTATCTCAAGGGAAGGGGCCTGACGGACATATTTCGAGATATTTCTTCTTCTTGTTGTTCTTCTTCTGCACAGCTAAGCTGGAAGTGGCATTTGCAGCTCGCAATAGTGCAGAGTTATCTCAAAGAAAGGGGCCACGGTGTTTCTGTATCTCTATTATGTTGGTGCGGCTTCGGAACTTTTAAATATCTTGATATATCTCGACAAACTACGCATCTGATCAAAAAATATCATAGAACATAAAAAGTAGGAAACTTAATTCTCTACAAAAAAGGTCTCTTAACATTTTGCCATAGCTCGCTTCGTTTCCGAGATATTTGCAGATTTATCTCAAGGGAAGGGGCCTGACGGACATATTTCGAGATATTTCTTCTTCTTGTTGTTCTTCTTCTGCACAGCTAAGCTGGAAGTGGCATTTGCGGCTCGCACTAGTGCAGAATTATCTCAAAGAAAGGGGCCACGGAGTTTCTGTATCTCTATTATGTTGGTGCGGCTTGGGAACTTTTAAATATCTCGATATATCTCGAAAACTACGCTTCTGATCAAAAAATATCATAGAACATAAAAAGTAGGAAACTTAATTCTCTACAAAAAAGGTCTCTTAACATTTTGCCATAGCTCGCTTCGTTTCCGAGATATTTGCAGATTTATCTCAAGGGAAGGGGCCAAACGGACATATTTCGAGATATTTCTTCTTCTTGTTGTTCTTCTTCTGCACAGCTAAACTGGAAGTGGCATTTCCAGCTCGCAATAGTGCAGAGTTATCTCAAAGAAAGGGGCCACGGTGTTTCTGTATCTCTATTATGTTGGTGCGGCTTCGGAACTTTTAAATATCTTGATATATCTCGAGAACTACGCATCTGATCAAAAAATATCATAGAACATAAAAAGTAGGAAACTTAATTCTCTACAAAAAACGTCTCCTAACATTTTGCCATAGCTCGCTTCGTTTCCGAGATATTTGCAGATATATCTCAAGGGAAGGGGCCTGACGGACATATTTCGAGATATTTTTTCTTCTTGTTGTTCTTCTTCTGCACAGCTAAACTGGAAGTGGCATTTCCAGCTCGCAATAGTGCAGAGTTATCTCAACGAGAGGGGCCACGGTGTTTCTGTATCTCTATTATGTTGGTGCGGCTTCGGAACTTTTAAATATCTTGATATATCTCGAGAACTACGCATCTGATCAAAAAATATCATAGAAGATAAAAAGTAGGAAACTTAATTCCCTACAAAAAAGGTCTCTTAACATTTTGCCATAGCTCGCTTCGTTTCCGAGATATTTGCAGATTTATCTCAAGGGAAGGGGCCTGACGGACATATTTCGAGATATTTCTTCTTCTTGTTGTTCTTCTTCTGCACAGCTAAGCTGGAAGTGGCATTTGCAGCTCGCAATAGTGCAGAGTTATCTCAAAGAAAGTGGCCACGGTGTTTCTGTATCTCTATTATGTTGGTGCGGCTTCGGAACTTTTAAATATCTCGATATATCTCGAAAACTACGCTTCTGATCAAAAAATATCATAGAACATAAAAAGTAGGAAACTTAATTCTCTACAAAAAAGGTCTCTTAACATTTTGCCATAGCTCGCTTCGTTTCCGAGATATTTGCAGATTTATCTCAAGGGAAGGGGCCTAACGGACATATTTCGAGATATTTCTTCTTCTTGTTGTTCTTCTTCTGCACAGCTAAACTGGAAGTGGCATTTCCAGCTCGCAATAGTGCAGAGTTATCTCAAAGAAAGGGGTCACGGTGTTTCTGTATCTCTATTATGTTGGTGCGGCTTCGGAACTTTTAAATATCTTGATATATCTCGAGAACTACGCATCTGATCAAAAAATATCATAGAACATAAAAAGTAGGAAACTTAATTCGCTACAAAAAAGGTCTCTTAACATTTTGCCATAGCTCGCTTCGTTTCCGACATATTTGCAGATTTATCTCAAGGGAAGGGGCCTGACGGAAATATTTCGAGATATTTCTTCTTCTTCTTGTTCTTCTTCTGCACAGCTAAGCTGGAAGTGGCATCTGCGGCTCGCACTAGTGCAGAGTTATCTCAAAGAAAGGGGCCACGGTGTTTCTGTATCTCTATTTTGTTGGTGCGGCTTCGGAACTTTTAAATATCTCGATATATCTCGAAAACTACGCTTCTGATCAAAAAATATCATAGAACATAAATTGTAGGAAACATAATTCTCTACAAAAAAGGTCTCTTAATATTTTGCCATAGCTCGCTTCGTTTCCGAGATATTTGCAGATATATCTCAAGGGAAGGGGCCTGACGGACATATTTCGAGATATTTCTTCTTCTTGTTGTTCTTCTTCTGCACAGCTAAGCTGGAAGTGGCATTTACAGCTCGCAATAGTGCAGAGTTATCTCAAAGAAAGGGGCCACGGTGTTTCTGTATCTCTATTATGTTGGTGCGGCTTCGGAACTTTTAAATATCTTGATATATCTCGAGAACTACGCATCTGATCAAAAATATCATAGAACATAAAAAGTAGGAAACTTAATTCTCTACAAAAAAGGTCTCTTAACATTTTGCCATAGCTCGCTTCGTTTCCGAGATATTTGCAGATTTATCTCAAGGGAAGGGGCCTGACGGACATATTTCGAGATATTTCTTCTTCTTGTTGTTCTTCTTCTGCACAGCTAAGCTGGAAGTGGCATTTGCGGCTCGCACTAGTGCAGAGTTATCTCAAAGAAAGGGGCCACGGTGTTTCTGTATCCCTATTATGTTGGTGCGGCTTCGGAACTTTTAAATATCTCGATATATCTCGGAAACTACGCTTCTGATCAAAAAATATCATAGAACATAAATTGTAGGAAACATAATTCTCTACAAAAAACGTCTCTTAACATTTTGCCATAGCTCGCTTCGTTTCCGAGATATTTGCAGATTCAGCTCAAAGGAACTGGCCTGACGGACATATTTCGAGATATTTCTTCTTCTTGTTGTTCTTCCTCTGCACAGCTAAGCTGGAAGTGGCATTTGCAGCTCGCAATAGTGCAGAGTAATCTCAAAGAAAGGGGCCACGGTGTTTCTGTATTTCTATTATGTTGGTGCGGCTTCGGAACCTTTAAATATCTTGATATATCTCGAGAACTACGCATCTGATCAAAAAATATCATAAAACATAAAAAGTAGGAAACCTAATTCTCTACAAAAAAGGTCGCTTAACATTTTGCCATAGCTCTCTTCGTTTCCGAGATATTTGCAGATTTATCTCAAGGGAAGGGGCCTGACGGACATATTTCGAGATATTTCTTCTTCTTGTTGTTCTTCTTCTGCACAGCTAAGCTGAAAGTGGCATTTGCAGCTCGCAATAGTGCAGAGTTATCTCAAAGAAAGGGGCCACGGTGTTTCTGTATCTCTATTATGTTGGTGCGGCTTCGGAACTTTTAAATATCTTGATATATCTCGAGAACTACGCATCTGATCAAAAAATATCATAGAACATAAAAAGTAGGAAACATAATTCTCTACAAAAAAGGTCTCTTAACATTTTGCCATAGCTCGCTTCGTTTCCGAGATATTTGCAGATATATCTCAAGGGAAGGGGCCTGACGGACATATTTCGAGATATTTCTTCTTCTTGTTGTTCTTCTTCTGCACAGCTAAGCTGGAAGTGGCATTTACAGTTCGCAATAGTGCAGAGTTATCTCAAAGAAAGGGGCCACGGTGTTTCTGTATCTCTGTTATGTTGGTGCGGCTTCGGAACTTTTAAATATCTTGATATATCTCGAAAACTACGCATCTGATCAAAAAATATCATAGAACATAAATAGTAGGAAACTTAATTTCCTACAAAAAGGGTCTCTCAACGTTTTGCCATAGCTCGCTTCGTTTCCGAGATATTTGCAGATTTATCTCAAGGGAAGGGGCCTGACGGACATATTTCGAGATATTTCTTCTTCTTGTTGTTCTTCTTCTGCACAGCTAAGCTGGAAGTGGCATTTGCGGCTCGCACTAGTGCAGAGTTATCTCAAAGAAAGGGGCCACGGTGTTTCTGTATCCCTATTATGTTGGTGCGGCTTCGGAACTTTTAAATATCTTGATATATCTCGACAAACTACGCATCTGATCAAAAAATATCATAGAACATAAAAAGTAGGAAACTTAATTCTCTACAAAAAAGGTCTCTTAACATTTTGCCATAGCTCGCTTCGTTTCCGAGATATTTGCAGATTTATCTCAAGGGAAGGGGCCTGACGGACATATTTCGAGATATTTCTTCTTCTTGTTGTTCTTCTTCTGCACAGCTAAGCTGGAAGTGGTATTTGCAGCTCGCAATAGTGCAGAGTTATCTCAAAGAAAGGGGCCACGGTGTTTCTGTATCTCTATTATGTTGGTGCGGCTTCGGAACTTTTAAATATCTTGATATATCTCGAGAACTACGCATCTGATCAAAAAATATCATAGAAGGTAAAAAGTAGGAAACTTAATTCCCTACAAAAAAGGTCTCTTAACATTTTGCCATAGCTCGCTTCGTTTCCGAGATATTTGCAGATTTATCTCAAGGGAAGGCGCCTGACGGACATATTTCGAGATATTTCTTCTTCTTGTTGTTCTTCTTCTGCACAGCTAAGCTGGAAGTGGTATTTGCAGCTCGCAATAGTGCAGAGTTATCTCAAAGAAAGGGGCCACGGTGTTTCTGTATCTCTATTATGTTGGTGCGGCTTCGGAACTTTTAAATATCTTGATATATCTCGACAAACTACGCATCTGATCAAAAAATATCATAGAACATAAAAAGTAGGAAACTTAATTCTCTACAAAAAAGGTCTCTTAACATTTTGCCATAGCTCGCTTCGTTTCCGAGATATTTGCAGATTTATCTCAAGGGAAGGGGCCTGACGGACATATTTCGAGATATTTCTTCTTCTTGTTGTTCTTCTTCTGCACAGCTAAGCTGGAAGTGGCATTTGCGGCTCGCACTAGTGCAGAGTTATCTCAAAGAAAGGGGCCACGGTGTTTCTGTATCTCTATTATGTTGGTGCGGCTTCGGAACTTTTAAATATCTCGATATATCTCGAAAACTACGCATCTGATCAAAAAATATCATAGAACATAAAAAGTAGGAAACTTAATTCTCTACAAAAAAGGTCTCTTAACATTTTGCCATAGCTCGCTCCGTTTCCGAGATATTTGCAGATTTATCTCAAGGGAAGGGGCGTGACGGAAATATTTCGAGATATTTCTTCTTCTTGTTGTTCTTCTTCTGCACAGCTAAGCTGGAAGTGGCATTTGCAGCTCGCAATAGTGCAGAGTTATCTCAAAGAAAGGGGCCACGGTGTTTCTGTATCTCTATTATGTTGGTGCGGCTTCGGAACTTTTAAATATCTTGATATATCTCGAGAACTACGCATCTGATCAAAAAATATCATAGAACATAAAAAGTAGGAAACTTAATTCTCTACAAAAAAGGTCTCTTAACATTTTGCCATAGCTCGCTTCGTTTCCGAGATATTTGCAGATTTATCTCAAGGGAATGGGCCTGACGGACATATTTCGAGATATTTCTTCTTCTTGTTGTTCTTCTTCTGCACAGCTAAGCTGGAAGTGGCATTTGCAGCTCGCAATAGTGCAGAGTTATCTCAAAGAAAGGGGCCACGGTG
Source organism: Osmia lignaria lignaria (assembly GCF_051020975.1). Lineage (NCBI taxonomy): Eukaryota > Metazoa > Arthropoda > Insecta > Hymenoptera > Megachilidae > Osmia > Osmia lignaria. The sequence continues at coordinate 25,819,304 of NW_027478161.1, read as the reverse complement.
TTTCTGTATCTCTATTATGTTGGTGCGGCTTCGGAACTTTTAAATATCTTGATATATCTCGACAAACTACGCATCTGATCAAAAAATATCATAGAACATAAAAAGTAGGAAACTTAATTCTCTACAAAAAAGGTCTCTTAACATTTTGCCATAGCTCGCTTCGTTTCCGAGATATTTGCAGATTTATCTCAAGGGAAGGGGCCTGACGGACATATTTCGAGATATTTCTTCTTCTTGTTGTTCTTCTTCTGCACAGCTAAGCTGGAAGTGGCATTTGCGGCTCGCACTAGTGCAGAATTATCTCAAAGAAAGGGGCCACGGAGTTTCTGTATCTCTATTATGTTGGTGCGGCTTGGGAACTTTTAAATATCTCGATATATCTCGAAAACTACGCTTCTGATCAAAAAATATCATAGAACATAAAAAGTAGGAAACTTAATTCTCTACAAAAAAGGTCTCTTAACATTTTGCCATAGCTCGCTTCGTTTCCGAGATATTTGCAGATTTATCTCAAGGGAAGGGGCCAAACGGACATATTTCGAGATATTTCTTCTTCTTGTTGTTCTTCTTCTGCACAGCTAAACTGGAAGTGGCATTTCCAGCTCGCAATAGTGCAGAGTTATCTCAAAGAAAGGGGCCACGGTGTTTCTGTATCTCTATTATGTTGGTGCGGCTTCGGAACTTTTAAATATCTTGATATATCTCGAGAACTACGCATCTGATCAAAAAATATCATAGAAGATAAAAAGTAGGAAACTTAATTCTCTACAAAAAACGTCTCCTAACATTTTGCCATAGCTCGCTTCGTTTCCGAGATATTTGCAGATATATCTCAAGGGAAGGGGCCTGACGGACATATTTCGAGATATTTTTTCTTCTTGTTGTTCTTCTTCTGCACAGCTAAACTGGAAGTGGCATTTCCAGCTCGCAATAGTGCAGAGTTATCTCAACGAGAGGGGCCACGGTGTTTCTGTATCTCTATTATGTTGGTGCGGCTTCGGAACTTTTAAATATCTTGATATATCTCGAGAACTACGCATCTGATCAAAAAATATCATAGAAGATAAAAAGTAGGAAACTTAATTCCCTACAAAAAAGGTCTCTTAACATTTTGCCATAGCTCGCTTCGTTTCCGAGATATTTGCAGATTTATCTCAAGGGAAGGGGCCTGACGGACATATTTCGAGATATTTCTTCTTCTTGTTGTTCTTCTTCTGCACAGCTAAGCTGGAAGTGGCATTTGCAGCTCGCAATAGTGCAGAGTTATCTCAAAGAAAGTGGCCACGGTGTTTCTGTATCTCTATTATGTTGGTGCGGCTTCGGAACTTTTAAATATCTCGATATATCTCGAAAACTACGCTTCTGATCAAAAAATATCATAGAACATAAAAAGTAGGAAACTTAATTCTCTACAAAAAAGGTCTCTTAACATTTTGCCATAGCTCGCTTCGTTTCCGAGATATTTGCAGATTTATCTCAAGGGAAGGGGCCTAACGGACATATTTCGAGATATTTCTTCTTCTTGTTGTTCTTCTTCTGCACAGCTAAACTGGAAGTGGCATTTCCAGCTCGCAATAGTGCAGAGTTATCTCAAAGAAAGGGGTCACGGTGTTTCTGTATCTCTATTATGTTGGTGCGGCTTCGGAACTTTTAAATATCTTGATATATCTCGAGAACTACGCATCTGATCAAAAAATATCATAGAACATAAAAAGTAGGAAACTTAATTCGCTACAAAAAAGGTCTCTTAACATTTTGCCATAGCTCGCTTCGTTTCCGACATATTTGCAGATTTATCTCAAGGGAAGGGGCCTGACGGAAATATTTCGAGATATTTCTTCTTCTTGTTGTTCTTCTTCTGCACAGCTAAGCTGGAAGTGGCATCTGCGGCTCGCACTAGTGCAGAGTTATCTCAAAGAAAGGGGCCACGGTGTTTCTGTATCTCTATTTTGTTGGTGCGGCTTCGGAACTTTTAAATATCTCGATATATCTCGAAAACTACGCTTCTGATCAAAAAATATCATAGAACATAAATTGTAGGAAACATAATTCTCTACAAAAAAGGTCTCTTAATATTTTGCCATAGCTCGCTTCGTTTCCGAGATATTTGCAGATATATCTCAAGGGAAGGGGCCTGACGGACATATTTCGAGATATTTCTTCTTCTTGTTGTTCTTCTTCTGCACAGCTAAGCTGGAAGTGGCATTTACAGCTCGCAATAGTGCAGAGTTATCTCAAAGAAAGGGGCCACGGTGTTTCTGTATCTCTATTATGTTGGTGCGGCTTCGGAACTTTTAAATATCTTGATATATCTCGAGAACTACGCATCTGATCAAAAAATATCATAGAACATAAAAAGTAGGAAACTTAATTCTCTACAAAAAAGGTCTCTTAACATTTTGCCATAGCTCGCTTCGTTTCCGAGATATTTGCAGATTTATCTCAAGGGAAGGGGCCTGACGGACATATTTCGAGATATTTCTTCTTCTTGTTGTTCTTCTTCTGCACAGCTAAGCTGGAAGTGGCATTTGCGGCTCGCACTAGTGCAGAGTTATCTCAAAGAAAGGGGCCACGGTGTTTCTGTATCCCTATTATGTTGGTGCGGCTTCGGAACTTTTAAATATCTCGATATATCTCGGAAACTACGCTTCTGATCAAAAAATATCATAGAACATAAATTGTAGGAAACATAATTCTCTACAAAAAACGTCTCTTAATATTTTGCCATAGCTCGCTTCGTTTCCGAGATATTTGCAGATTCAGCTCAAAGGAACTGGCCTGACGGACATATTTCGAGATATTTCTTCTTCTTGTTGTTCTTCCTCTGCACAGCTAAGCTGGAAGTGGCATTTGCAGCTCGCAATAGTGCAGAGTAATCTCAAAGAAAGGGGCCACGGTGATTCTGTATTTCTATTATGTTGGTGCGGCTTCGGAACCTTTAAATATCTTGATATATCTCGAGAACTACGCATCTGATCAAAAAATATCATAAAACATAAAAAGTAGGAAACCTAATTCTCTACAAAAAAGGTCGCTTAACATTTTGCCATAGCTCTCTTCGTTTCCGAGATATTTGCAGATTTATCTCAAGGGAAGGGGCCTGACGGACATATTTCGAGATATTTCTTCTTCTTGTTGTTCTTCTTCTGCACAGCTAAGCTGAAAGTGGCATTTGCAGCTCGCAATAGTGCAGAGTTATCTCAAAGAAAGGGGCCACGGTGTTTCTGTATCTCTATTATGTTGGTGCGGCTTCGGAACTTTTAAATATCTTGATATATCTCGAGAACTACGCATCTGATCAAAAAATATCATAGAACATAAAAAGTAGGAAACATAATTCTCTACAAAAAAGGTCTCTTAACATTTTGCCATAGCTCGCTTCGTTTCCGAGATATTTGCAGATATATCTCAAGGGAAGGGGCCTGACGGACATATTTCGAGATATTTCTTCTTCTTGTTGTTCTTCTTCTGCACAGCTAAGCTGGAAGTGGCATTTACAGTTCGCAATAGTGCAGAGTTATCTCAAAGAAAGGGGCCACGGTGTTTCTGTATCTCTGTTATGTTGGTGCGGCTTCGGAACTTTTAAATATCTTGATATATCTCGAAAACTACGCATCTGATCAAAAAATATCATAGAACATAAATAGTAGGAAACTTAATTTCCTACAAAAACGGTCTCTCAACGTTTTGCCATAGCTCGCTTCGTTTCCGAGATATTTGCAGATTTATCTCAAGGGAAGGGGCCTGACGGACATATTTCGAGATATTTCTTCTTCTTGTTGTTCTTCTTCTGCACAGCTAAGCTGGAAGTGGCATTTGCGGCTCGCACTAGTGCAGAGTTATCTCAAAGAAAGGGGCCACGGTGTTTCTGTATCCCTATTATGTTGGTGCGGCTTCGGAACTTTTAAATATCTTGATATATCTCGACAAACTACGCATCTGATCAAAAAATATCATAGAACATAAAAAGTAGGAAACTTAATTCTCTACAAAAAAGGTCTCTTAACATTTTGCCATAGCTCGCTTCGTTTCCGAGATATTTGCAGATTTATCTCAAGGGAAGGGGCCTGACGGACATATTTCGAGATATTTCTTCTTCTTGTTGTTCTTCTTCTGCACAGCTAAGCTGGAAGTGGTATTTGCAGCTCGCAATAGTGCAGAGTTATCTCAAAGAAAGGGGCCACGGTGTTTCTGTATCTCTATTATGTTGGTGCGGCTTCGGAACTTTTAAATATCTTGATATATCTCGAGAACTACGCATCTGATCAAAAAATATCATAGAAGGTAAAAAGTAGGAAACTTAATTCCCTACAAAAAAGGTCTCTTAACATTTTGCCATAGCTCGCTTCGTTTCCGAGATATTTGCAGATTTATCTCAAGGGAAGGGGCCTGACGGACATATTTCGAGATATTTCTTCTTCTTGTTGTTCTTCTTCTGCACAGCTAAGCTGGAAGTGGTATTTGCAGCTCGCAATAGTGCAGAGTTATCTCAAAGAAAGGGGCCACGGTGTTTCTGTATCTCTATTATGTTGGTGCGGCTTCGGAACTTTTAAATATCTTGATATATCTCGACAAACTACGCATCTGATCAAAAAATATCATAGAACATAAAAAGTAGGAAACTTAATTCTCTACAAAAAAGGTCTCTTAACATTTTGCCATAGCTCGCTTCGTTTCCGAGATATTTGCAGATTTATCTCAAGGGAAGGGGCCTGACGGACATATTTCGAGATATTTCTTCTTCTTGTTGTTCTTCTTCTGCACAGCTAAGCTGGAAGTGGCATTTGCGGCTCGCACTAGTGCAGAGTTATCTCAAAGAAAGGGGCCACGGTGTTTCTGTATCTCTATTATGTTGGTGCGGCTTCGGAACTTTTAAATATCTCGATATATCTCGAAAACTACGCATCTGATCAAAAAATATCATAGAACATAAAAAGTAGGAAACTTAATTCTCTACAAAAAAGGTCTCTTAACATTTTGCCATAGCTCGCTCCGTTTCCGAGATATTTGCAGATTTATCTCAAGGGAAGGGGCGTGACGGAAATATTTCGAGATATTTCTTCTTCTTGTTGTTCTTCTTCTGCACAGCTAAGCTGGAAGTGGCATTTGCAGCTCGCAATAGTGCAGAGTTATCTCAAAGAAAGGGGCCACGGTGTTTCTGTATCTCTATTATGTTGGTGCGGCTTCGGAACTTTTAAATATCTTGATATATCTCGAGAACTACGCATCTGATCAAAAAATATCATAGAACATAAAAAGTAGGAAACTTAATTCTCTACAAAAAAGGTCTCTTAACATTTTGCCATAGCTCGCTTCGTTTCCGAGATATTTGCAGATTTATCTCAAGGGAAGGGGCCTGACGGACATATTTCGAGATATTTCTTCTTCTTGTTGTTCTTCTTCTGCACAGCTAAGCTGGAAGTGGCATTTGCAGCTCGCAATAGTGCAGAGTTATCTCAAAGAAAGGGGCCACGGTGTTTCTGTATCTCTATTATGTTGGTGCGGCTTCGGAACTTTTAAATATCTTGATATATCTCGACAAACTACGCATCTGATCAAAAAATATCATAGAACATAAAAAGTAGGAAACTTAATTCTCTACAAAAAAGGTCTCTTAACATTTTGCCATAGCTCGCTTCGTTTCCGAGATATTTGCAGATTTATCTCAAGGGAAGGGGCCTGACGGACATATTTCGAGATATTTCTTCTTCTTGTTGTTCTTCTTCTGCACAGCTAAACTGGAAGTGGCATTTCCAGCTCGCAATAGTGCAGAGTTATCTCAAAGAAAGGGGTCACGGTGTTTCTGTATCTCTATTATGTTGGTGCGGCTTCGGAACTTTTAAATATCTTGATATATCTCGAGAACTACGCATCTGATCAAAAAATATCATAGAACATAAAAAGTAGGAAACTTAATTCGCTACAAAAAAGGTCTCTTAACATTTTGCCATAGCTCGCTTCGTTTCCGACATATTTGCAGATTTATCTCAAGGGAAGGGGCCTGACGGAAATATTTCGAGATATTTCTTCTTCTTGTTGTTCTTCTTCTGCACAGCTAAGCTGGAAGTGGCATCTGCGGCTCGCACTAGTGCAGAGTTATCTCAAAGAAAGGGGCTACGGTGTTTCTGTATCTCTATTTTGTTGGTGCGGCTTCGGAACTTTTAAATATCTCGATATATCTCGAAAACTACGCTTCTGATCAAAAAATATCATAGAACATAAATTGTAGGAAATATAATTCTCTACAAAAAAGGTCTCTTAATATTTTGCCATAGCTCGCTTCGTTTCCGAGATATTTGCAGATATATCTCAAGGGAAGGGGCCTGACGGACATATTTCGAGATATTTCTTCTTCTTGTTGTTCTTCTTCTGCACAGCTAAGCTGGAAGTGGCATTTACAGCTCGCAATAGTGCAGAGTTATCTCAAAGAAAGGGGCCACGGTGTTTCTGTATCTCTATTATGTTGGTGCGGCTTCGGAACTTTTAAATATCTTGATATATCTCGAGAACTACGCATCTGATCAAAAAATATCATAGAACATAAAAAGTAGGAAACTTAATTCTCTACAAAAAAGGTCTCTTAACATTTTGCCATAGCTCGCTTCGTTTCCGAGATATTTGCAGATTTATCTCAAGGGAAGGGGCCTGACGGACATATTTCGAGATATTTCTTCTTCTTGTTGTTCTTCTTCTGCACAGCTAAGCTGGAAGTGGCATTTGCGGCTCGCACTAGTGCAGAGTTATCTCAAAGAAAGGGGCCACGGTGTTTCTGTATCCCTATTATGTTGGTGCGGCTTCGGAACTTTTAAATATCTCGATATATCTCGGAAACTACGCTTCTGATCAAAAAATATCATAGAACATAAATTGTAGGAAACATAATTCTCTACAAAAAACGTCTCTTAATATTTTGCCATAGCTCGCTTCGTTTCCGAGATATTTGCAGATTCAGGTCAAAGGAACTGGCCTGACGGACATATTTCGAGATATTTCTTCTTCTTGTTGTTCTTCCTCTGCACAGCTAAGCTGGAAGTGGCATTTGCAGCTCGCAATAGTGCAGAGTAATCTCAAAGAAAGGGGCCACGGTGTTTCTGTATTTCTATTATGTTGGTGCGGCTTCGGAACCTTTAAATATCTTGATATATCTCGAGAACTACGCATCTGATCAAAAAATATCATAAAACATAAAAAGTAGGAAACCTAATTCTCTACAAAAAAGGTCGCTTAACATTTTGCCATAGCTCTCTTCGTTTCCGAGATATTTGCAGATTTATCTCAAGGGAAGGGGCCTGACGGACATATTTCGAGATATTTCTTCTTCTTGTTGTTCTTCTTCTGCACAGCTAAGCTGAAAGTGGCATTTGCAGCTCGCAATAGTGCAGAGTTATCTCAAAGAAAGGGGCCACGGTGTTTCTGTATCTCTATTATGTTGGTGCGGCTTCGGAACTTTTAAATATCTTGATATATCTCGAGAACTACGCATCTGATCAAAAAATATCATAGAACATAAAAAGTAGGAAACATAATTCTCTACAAAAAAGGTCTCTTAACATTTTGCCATAGCTCGCTTCGTTTCCGAGATATTTGCAGATATATCTCAAGGGAAGGGGCCTGACGGACATATTTCGAGATATTTCTTCTTCTTGTTGTTCTTCTTCTGCACAGCTAAGCTGGAAGTGGCATTTACAGTTCGCAATAGTGCAGAGTTATCTCAAAGAAAGGGGCCACGGTGTTTCTGTATCTCTGTTATGTTGGTGCGGCTTCGGAACTTTTAAATATCTTGATATATCTCGAAAACTACGCATCTGATCAAAAAATATCATAGAACATAAATAGTAGGAAACTTAATTTCCTACAAAAAGGGTCTCTCAACGTTTTGCCATAGCTCGCTTCGTTTCCGAGATATTTGCAGATTTATCTCAAGGGAAGGGGCCTGACGGACATATTTCGAGATATTTCTTCTTCTTGTTGTTCTTCTTCTGCACAGCTAAGCTGGAAGTGGCATTTGCGGCTCGCACTAGTGCAGAGTTATCTCAAAGAAAGGGGCCACGGTGTTTCTGTATCCCTATTATGTTGGTGCGGCTTCGGAACTTTTAAATATCTTGATATATCTCGACAAACTACGCATCTGATCAAAAAATATCATAGAACATAAAAAGTAGGAAACTTAATTCTCTACAAAAAAGGTCTCTTAACATTTTGCCATAGCTCGCTTCGTTTCCGAGATATTTGCAGATTTATCTCAAAGGAAGGGGCCTGACGGACATATTTCGAGATATTTCTTCTTCTTGTTGTTCTTCTTCTGCACAGCTAAGCTGGAAGTGGCATTTGCGGCTCGCACTAGTGCAGAGTTATCTCAAAGAAAGTGGCCACGGTGTTTCTGTATCTCTATTATGTTGGTGCGGCTTCGGAACTTTTAAATATCTCGATATATCTCGAAAACTACGCTTCTGATCAAAAAATATCATAGAACATAAAAAGTAGGAAACTTAATTCTCTACAAAAAAGGTCTCTTAACATTTTGCCATAGCTCGCTTCTTTTCCGAGATATTTGCAGATTTATCTCAAGGGAAGGGACCTAACGGACATATTTCGAGATATTTCTTCTTCTTGTTGTTCTTCTTCTGCACAGCTAAACTGGAAGTGGCATTTCCAGCTCGCAATAGTGCAGAGTTATCTCAAAGAAAGGGGCCACGGTGTTTCTGTATCTCTATTATGTTGGTGCGGCTTCGGAACTTTTAAATATCTTGATATATCTCGAGAACTACGCATCTGATCAAAAAATATCATAGAACATAAAAAGTAGGAAACTTAATTCTCTACAAAAAAGGTCTCTTAACATTTTGCCATAGCTCGCTTCGTTTCCGAGATATTTGCAGATTTATCTCAAGGGAAGGGGCCTGACGGAAATATTTCGAGATATTTTTTCTTCTTGTTGTTCTTCTTCTGCACAGCTAAGCTGGAAGTGGCATCTGCGGCTCGCACTAGTGCAGAGTTATCTCAAAGAAAGGGGCCACGGTGTTTCTGTATCTCTATTTTGTTGGTGCGGCTTCGGAACTTTTAAATATCTCGATATATCTCGAAAACTACGCTTCTGATCAAAAAATATCATAGAACATAAATTGTAGGAAACATAATTCTCTACAAAAAAGGTCTCTTAATATTTTGCCATAGCTCGCTTCGTTTCCGAGATATTTGCAGATATATCTCAAGGGAAGGGGCCTGACGGACATATTTCGAGATATTTCTTCTTCTTGTTGTTCTTCTTCTGCACAGCTAAGCTGGAAGTGGCATTTGCAGCTCGCAATAGTGCAGAGTTATCTCAAAGAAAGGGGCCACGGTGTTTCTGTATCTCTATTATGTTGGTGCGGCTTCGGAACTTTTAAATATCTTGATATATCTCGAGAACTACGCATCTGATCAAAAAATATCATAGAACATAAAAAGTAGGAAACCTAATTCTCTACAAAAAAGGTCTCTTAACATTTTGCCATAGCTCGCTTCGTTTCCGAGATATTTGCAGATTTATCTCAAGGGAAGGGGCCTGACGGACATATTTCGAGATATTTCTTCTTCTTGTTGTTCTTCTTCTGCACAGCTAAGCTGGAAGTGGCATTTGCGGCTCGCACTAGTGCAGAGTTATCTCAAAGAAAGGGGCCACGGTGTTTCTGTATCCCTATTATGTTGGTGCGGCTTCGGAACTTTTAAATATCTCGATATATCTCGGAAACTACGCTTCTGATCAAAAAATATCATAGAACATAAATTGTAGGAAACATAATTCTCTACAAAAAACGTCTCTTAACATTTTGCCATAGCTCGCTTCGTTTCCGAGATATTTGCAGATTCAGCTCAAAGGAACTGGCCTGACGGACATATTTCGAGATATTTCTTCTTCTTGTTGTTCTTCCTCTGCACAGCTAAGCTGGAAGTGGCATTTGCAGCTCGCAATAGTGCAGAGTGATCTCAAAGAAAGGGGCCACGGTGTTTCTGTATTTCTATTATGTTGGTGCGGCTTCGGAACTTTTAAATATCTTGATATATCTCGAGAACTACGCATCTGATCAAAAAATATCATAGAACATAAAAAGTAGGAAACCTAATTCTCTACAAAAAAGGTCGCTTAACATTTTGCCATAGCTCTCTTCGTTTCCGAGATATTTGCAGATTTATCTCAAGGGAAGGGGCCTGACGGACATATTTCGAGATATTTCTTCTTCTTGTTGTTCTTCTTCTGCACAGCTAAGCTGGAAGTGGCATTTGCAGCTCGCAATAGTGCAGAGATATCTCAAAGAAAGGGGCCACGGTGTTTCTGTATCTCTATTATGTTGGTGCGGCTTCGGAACTTTTAAATATCTTGATATATCTCGAGAACTACGCGTCTGATCAAAAAATATCATAGAACATAAAAAGTAGGAAACATAATTCTCTACAAAAAAGGTCTCTCAACATTTTGCCATAGCTCGCTTCGTTTCCGAGATATTTGCAGATATATCTCAAGGGAAGTGGCCTGACGGACATATTTCGAGATATTTCTTCTTCTTGTTGTTCTTCTTCTGCACAGCTAAGCTGGAAGTGGCATTTGCGGCTCGCACTAGTGCAGAGTTATCTCAAAGAAAGGGGCCACGGTGTTTCTGTATTTCTATTATGTTGGTGCGGCTTCGGAACTTTTAAATATCTTGATATATCTCGAGAACTACGCATCTGATCAAAAAATATCATAGAACATAAAAAGTAGGAAACCTAATTCTCTACAAAAAAGGTCGCTTAACATTTTGCCATAGCTCTCTTCGTTTCCGAGATATTTGCAGATTTATCTCAAGGGAAGGGGCCTGACGGACATATTTCGAGATATTTCTTCTTCTTGTTGTTCTTCTTCTGCACAGCTAAGCTGGAAGTGGCATTTGCAGCTCGCAATAGTGCAGAGATATCTCAAAGAAAGGGGCCACGGTGTTTCTGTATCTCTATTATGTTGGTGCGGCTTCGGAACTTTTAAATATCTTGATATATCTCGAGAACTACGCGTCTGATCAAAAAATATCATAGAACATAAAAAGTAGGAAACATAATTCTCTACAAAAAAGGTCTCTCAACATTTTGCCATAGCTCGCTTCGTTTCCGAGATATTTGCAGATATATCTCAAGGGAAGTGGCCTGACGGACATATTTCGAGATATTTCTTCTTCTTGTTGTTCTTCTTCTGCACAGCTAAGCTGGAAGTGGCATTTGCGGCTCGCACTAGTGCAGAGTTATCTCAAAGAAAGGGGCCACGGTGTTTCTGTATCTCTATTATGTTGGTGCGGCTTCGGAACTTTTAAATATCTTGATATATCTCGAGAACTACGCATCTGATCAAAAAATATCATAGAACATAAAAAGTAGGAAACTTAATTCTCTACAAAAAAGGTTTCTTAACATTTTGCCATAGCTCGCTTCGTTTCCGAGATATTTGCATATTTATCTCAAGGGAAGGGGCCTGACGGACATATTTCGAGATATTTCTTCTTCTTGTTGTTCTTCTTCCGCACAGCTAAACTGGAAGTGGCATTTCCAGCTCGCAATAGTGCAGAGTTATCCCAAAGAAAGGGGCCACGGTGTTTCTGTATCTCTATTATGTTGGTGCGGCTTCGGCACTTTTAAATATCTCGATATATCTCGAAAACTACGCATCTGATCAAAAAATATCATAGAACATAAATTGTAGGAAACATAATTCTCTACAAAAAAGGTCTCTTAACATTTTGCCATCGCTCGCTTCGTTTCCGAGATATTCGCAGATTTATCTCAAGGGAAGGGTCCTGATGGACATATTTCGAGATATTTCTTCTTCTTGTTGTTCTTCTTCTGCACAGCTAAACTGGAAGTGGCATTTCCAGCTCGCAATCGTGCAGAGTAATCTCAAAGAAAGGGGCCACGGTGTTTCTGTATCTCTATTATGTTGTTGCGGCTTCGGCACTTTTAAATATCTCGATATATCTCGAAAACTACGCTTCTGATCAAAAAATATCATAGAACATAAATTGTAGGAAACATAATTCTCTACAAAAAAGGTCTCTTAACATTTTGCCATCGCTCGCTTCGTTTCCGAGATATTTGCAGATTTATCTCAAGGGAAGGGTCCTGATGGACATATTTCGAGATATTTCTTCTTCTTGTTGTTCTTCTTCTGCACAGCTAAGCTGGAAGTGGCATTTGCAGCTCGCAATAGTGCAGAGTTATCTCAAAGAAAGGGGCCACGGTGTTTCTGTACCTCTATTATGTTGGTGCAGCTTCGGAGCTTTTACATATCTTGATATATCTCGAGAACTACGCATCTCATCAAAAAATATCATAGAACATAAAAAGTAGGAAACTTAATTCTCTACAAAAAAGGTCTCTTAACATTTTGCCATAGCTCGCTTCGTTTCCGAGATATTTGCAGATTTATCTCAAGGGAAGGGGCCTGACGGACATATTTCGAGATATTTCTTCTTCTTGTTGTTCTTCTTCTGCACAGCTAAGCTGGAAGTGGCATTTACAGTTCGCAATAGTGCAGAGTTATCTCAAAGAAAGGGGCCACGGTGTTTCTGTATCTCTGTTATGTTGGTGCGGCTTCGGAACTTTTAAATATCTTGATATATCTCGAGAACTACGCGTCTGATCAAAAAATATCATAGAACATAAATTGTAGGAAACATAATTCTCTACAAAAAAGGTCTCTGAACATTTTGCCATCGCTCGCTTCGTTTCCGAGATATTTGCAGATTTATCTCAAGGGAAGGGTCCTGATGGACATATTTCGAGATATTTCTTCTTCTTGTTGTTCTTCTTCTGCACAGCTAAACTGGAAGTGGCATTTCCAGCTCGCAATCGTGCAGAGTAATCTCAAAGAAAGGGGCCACGGTGTTTCTGTATCTCTATTATGTTGGTGCGGCTTCGGAACTTTTAAATATCTTGATATATCTCGAGAACTACGCCTCTGATCGAAAAATATCACACAACATAAAAAGTAGGAAACTTAATTCTCTACAAAAAAGGTCTCCTATCATTTTGCCATAGCTCGCTTCGTTTCCGAGATATTTGCAGATTTATCTCAAGGGAAGTGGCCTGACGGACATATTTCGAGATATTTCTTCTTCTTGTTGTTCTTCTTCTGCACAGCTAAGCTGGAAGTGGCATTTGCAGCTCGCAATAGTGCAGAGATATCTTAAAGAAAGGGGCCACGGTGTTTCTGTATCTCTATTATGTTGGTGCGGCTTCGGAACTTTTAAATATCTTGATATATCTCGAGAACTACGCGTCTGATCAAAAAATATCATAGAACATAAAAAGTAGGAAACATAATTGTCTACAAAAAAGGTTTCTTAACATTTTGCCATAGCTCGCTTCGTTTCCGAGATATTTGCATATTTATCTCAAGGGAAGGGGCCTGACGGACATATTTCGAGATATTTCTTCTTCTTGTTGTTCTTCTTCCGCACAGCTAAACTGGAAGTGGCATTTCCAGCTCGCAATAGTGCAGAGTTATCCCAAAGAAAGGGGCCACGGTGTTTCTGTATCTCTATTATGTTGGTGCGGCTTCGGCACTTTTAAATATCTCGATATATCTCGAGAACTACGCCTCTGATCGAAAAATATCATACAACATAAAAAGTAGGAAACTTAATTCTCTACAAAAAAGGTCTCCTAACATTTTGCCATAGCTCGCTTCGTTTCCGAGATATTTGCAGATTTATCTCAAGGGAAGTGGCCTGACGGACATATTTCGAGATATTTCTTCTTCTTGTTGTTCTTCTTCTGCACAGCTAAGCTGGAAGTGGCATTTGCAGCTCGCAATAGTGCAGAGTTATCGCAAAGAAAGGGGCCACGGTGTTTCTGTATCTCTATTATGTTGATGCGGCTTCGGAACTTTTAAATATCTTGATATATCTCGAGAACTACGCCTCTGATCGAAAAATATCATAGAACATAAAAAGTAGGAAACTTAATTCTCTACAAAAAAGGTCTCTTAACATTTTGCCATAGCTCGCTTCGTTTCCGAGATATTTGCAGATTTATCTCAAGGGAAGGGGCCTGACGGACATATTTCGAGATATTTCTTCTTCTTGTTGTTCTTCTTCTGCACAGCTAAGCTGGAAGTGGCATTTGCAGCTCGCAATAGTGCAGAGTTATCTCAAAGAGAGGGGCCACGGTGTTTCTGTACCTCTATTATGTTGGTGCAGCTTCGGAGCATTTACATATCTTGATATATCTCGAGAACTACGCATCTGATCAAAAAATATCATAGAACATAAAAAGTAGGAAACTGAATTCTCTACAAAAAAGGTCTCTTAACATTTTGCCATAGCTCGCTTCGTTTCCGAGATATTTGCAGATTTATCTCAAGGGAAGGGGCCTGACGGACATATTTCGAGATATTTCTTCTTCTTGTTGTTCTTCTTCTGCACAGCTAAGCTGGAAGTGGCATTTACAGTTCGCAATAGTGCAGAGTTATCTCAAAGAAAGGGGCCACGGTGTTTCTGTATCTCTGTTATGTTGGTGCGGCTTCGGAACTTTTAAATATCTTGATATATCTCGAGAACTACGCATCTGATCAAAAAATATCATAGAACATAAAAAGTAAGAAACTTAATTCTCTACAAAAGAGGTCTCTTAACATTTTCCCATAGCTCGCTCCGTTTCCGAGATATTTGCAGATATATCTCAAGGGAAGGGGCCTGACGGAAATATTTCGAGATATTTCTTCTTCTTGTTGTTCTTCTTCTGCACAGCTAAGCTGGAAGTGGCATCTGCGGCTCGCACTAGTGCAGAGTTATCTCAAAGAAAGGGGCCACGGTGTTTCTGTATCTCTATTTTGTTGGTGCGGCTTCGGAACTTTTAAATATCTCGATATATCTCGAAAACTACGCTTCTGATCAAAAAATATCATAGAACATAAATTGTAGGAAACATAATTCTCTACAAAAAACGTCTCTTAACATTTTGCCATAGCTCGCTTCGTTTCCGAGATATTTGCAGATTCAGCTCAAAGGAACTGGCCTGACGGACATATTTCGAGATATTTCTTCTTCTTGTTGTTCTTCCTCTGCACAGCTAAGCTGGAAGTGGCATTTGCAGCTCGCAATAGTGCAGAGTTATCTCAAAGAAAGGGGCCAGGGTGTTTCTGTATTTCTATTATGTTGGTGCGGCTTCGGAACTTTTAAATATCT
This sequence comes from Osmia lignaria lignaria, assembly GCF_051020975.1. Lineage (NCBI taxonomy): Eukaryota > Metazoa > Arthropoda > Insecta > Hymenoptera > Megachilidae > Osmia > Osmia lignaria. Next base: position 25,804,116 of record NW_027478161.1, on the reverse strand, counting down.
TGATATATCTCGAGAACTACGCATCTGATCAAAAAATATCATAGAACATAAAAAGTAGGAAACCTAATTCTCTACAAAAAAGGTCGCTTAACATTTTGCCATAGCTCTCTTCGTTTCCGAGATATTTGCAGATTTATCTCAAGGGAAGGGGCCTGACGGACATATTTCGAGATATTTCTTCTTCTTGTTGTTCTTCTTCTGCACAGCTAAGCTGAAAGTGGCATTTGCAGCTCGCAATAGTGCAGAGTTATCTCAAAGAAAGGGGCCACGGTGTTTCTGTATCTCTATTATGTTGGTGCGGCTTCGGAACTTTTAAATATCTTGATATATCTCGAGAACTACGCATCTGATCACAAAATATCATAGAACATAAAAAGTAAGAAACTTAATTCTCTACAAAAGAGGTCTCTTAACATTTTCCCATAGCTCGCTCCGTTTCCGAGATATTTGCAGATATATCTCAAGGGAAGGGGCCTGACGGACATATTTCGAGATATTTCTTCTTCTTGTTGTTCTTCTTCTGCACAGCTAAGCTGGAAGTGGCATTTACAGCTCGCAATAGTGCAGAGTTATCTCAAAGAAAGGGGCCACGGTGTTTCTGTATCTCTATTATGTTGGTGCGGCTTCGGAACTTTTAAATATCTTGATATATCTCGAGAACTACGCATCTGATCAAAAAATATCATAGAACATAAAAAGTAGGAAACTTATTCTCTACAAAAAAGGTCTCTTAACATTTTGCCATAGCTCGCGTCGTTTCCGAGATATTTGCAGATTTATCTCAAGGGAAGGGGCCTGACGGACATATTTCGAGATATTTCTTCTTCTTGTTGTTCTTCTTCTGCACAGCTAAGCTGGAAGTGGCATTTGCGGCTCGCACTAGTGCAGAGTTATCTCAAAGAAAGGGGCCACGGTGTTTCTGTATCCCTATTATGTTGGTGCGGCTTCGGAACTTTTTATATCTCGATATATCTCGAAAACTACGCTTCTGATCAAAAAATATCATAGAACATAAATTGTAGGAAACATAATTCTCTACAAAAAACGTCTCTTAACATTTTGCCATAGCTCGCTTCGTTTCCGAGATATTTGCAGATTCAGCTCAAAGGAACTGGCCTGACGGACATATTTCGAGATATTTCTTCTTCTTGTTGTTCTTCCTCTGCACAGCTAAGCTGGAAGTGGCATTTGCAGCTCGCAATAGTGCAGAGTTATCTCAAAGAAAGGGGCCACGGTGTTTCTGTATCTCTATTATGTTGGTGCGGCTTCGGAACTTTTAAATATCTTGATATATCTCGAGAACCACGCATCTGATCAAAAAATATCATAGAACATAAAAAGTAGGAAACTTAATTCTCTACAAAAAAGGTCTCTTAACATTTTGCCATAGCTCGCTTCGTTTCCGAGATATTTGCATATTTATCTCAAGGGAAGGGGCCTGACGGACATATTTCGAGATATTTCTTGTTCTTGTTGTTCTTCTTCTGCACAGCTAAGCTGGAAGTGGCATTTGCGGCTCGCACTAGTGCAGAGTTATCTCAAAGAAAGGGGCCACGGTGTTTCTGTATCTCTATTATGTTGGTGCGGCTTCGGAACTTTTTAATATCTCGATATATCTCGAAAACTACGCTTCTGATCAAAAAATATCATAGAACATAAATTGTAGGAAACATAATTCTCTACAAAAAAGGACTCTTAACATTTTGCCATAGCTCGCTTCGTTTCCGAGATATTTGCAGATATATCTCAAGGGAAGGGGCCTGACGGACATATTTCGAGATATTTCTTCTTCTTGTTGTTCTTCTTCTGCACAGCTAAGCTGGAAGTGGCATTTACAGCTCGCAATAGTGCAGAGTTATCTCAAAGAAAGGGGCCACGGTGTTTCTGTATCTCTATTATTTTGGTGCGGCTTCGGAACTTTTAAATATCTTGATATATCTCGAGAACTACGCATCTGATCAAAAAATATCATAGAACATAGAAAGTAGGAAACGTAATTCTCTACAAAAAAGGTCTCTTAACATTTTGCCATAGCTCGCTTCGTTTCCGAGATATTTGCAGATTTATCTCAAGGGAAGGGGCCTGACGGACATATTTCGAGATATTTCTTCTTCTTGTTGTTCTTCTTCTGCACAGCTAAGCTGGAAGTGGCATTTGCAGCTCGCAATAGTGCAGAGTTATCTCAAAGAAAGGGGCCACGGTGTTTCTGTATCTCTATTATGTTGGTGCGGCTTCGGAACTTTTAAATATCTTGATATATCTCGAGAACTACGCATCTGATCAAAAAATATCATAGAACATAAAAAGTAGGAAACTTAATTCTCTACAAAAAAGGTCTCTTAACATTTTGCCACAGCTCGCTTCGTTTCCGAGATATTTGCAGATTTATCTCAAGGGAAGGGGCCTGACGGACATATTTCGAGATATTTCTTCTTCTTGTTGTTCTTCTTCTGCACAGCTAAGCTGGAAGTGGCATTTGCAGCTCGCAATAGTGCAGAGATATCTCAAAGAAAGGGGCCACGGTGTTTCTTTATCTCTATTATGTTGGTGCGGCTTCGGAACTTTTAAATATCTTGATATATCTCGAGAACTACGCGTCTGATCAAAAAATATCATAGAACACAAAAAGTAGGAAACATAATTCTCTACAAAAAAGGTCTCTCAACATTTTGCCATAGCTCGCTTCGTTTCCGAGATATTTGCAGATTTATCTCAAGGGAAGTGGCCTGACGGACATATTTCGAGATATTTCTTCTTCTTGTTGTTCTTCTTCTGCACAGCTAAGCTGGAAGTGGCATTTGCAGCTCGCAATAGTGCAGAGATATCTCAAAGAAAGGGGCCACGGTGTTTCTGTATCTCTATTATGTTGGTGCGGCTTCGGAACTTTTTAATATCTCGATATATCTCGAAAACTACGCTTCTGATCAAAAAATATCATAGAACATAAATTGTAGGAAACATAATTCTCTACAAAAAAGGTCTCTTAACATTTTGCCATAGCTCGCTTCGTTTCCGAGATATTTGCAGATATATCTCAAGGGAAGGGGCCTGACGGACATATTTCGAGATATTTCTTCTTCTTGTTGTTCTTCTTCTGCACAGCTAAGCTGGAAGTGGCATTTACAGCTCGCAATAGTGCAGAGTTATCTCAAAGAAAGGGGCCACGGTGTTTCTGTATCTCTATTATTTTGGTGCGGCTTCGGAACTTTTAAATATCTTGATATATCTCGAGAACTACGCATCTGATCAAAAAATATCATAGAACATAGAAAGTAGGAAACGTAATTCTCTACAAAAAAGGTCTCTTAACATTTTGCCATAGCTCGCTTCGTTTCCGAGATATTTGCAGATTTATCTCAAGGGAAGGGGCCTGACGGACATATTTCGAGATATTTCTTCTTCTTGTTGTTCTTCTTCTGCACAGCTAAGCTGGAAGTGGCATTTGCAGCTCGCAATAGTGCAGAGTTATCTCAAAGAAAGGGGCCACGGTGTTTCTGTATCTCTATTATGTTGGTGCGGCTTCGGAACTTTTAAATATCTTGATATATCTCGAGAACTACGCATCTGATCAAAAAATATCATAGAACATAAAAAGTAGGAAACTTAATTCTCTATAAAAAAGGTCTCTTAACATTTTGCCATAGCTCTCTTCGTTTCCGAGATATTTGCAGATTTATCTCAAGGGAAGGGGCCTGACGGACATATTTCGAGATATTTCTTCTTCTTGTTGTTCTTCTTCTGCACAGCTAAGCTGGAAGTGGCATTTGCAGCTCGCAGTAGTGCAGAGTTATCTCAAAGAAAGGGGCCACGGTGTTTCTGTATCTCTATTATGTTGGTGCGGCTTCGGAACTTTTAAATATCTTGATATATCTCGAGAACTACGCATCTGATCAAAAAATATCATAGAACATAAAAAGTAGGAAACTTAATTCTCTACAAAAAAGGTCTCTTAACATTTTGCCACAGCTCGCTTCGTTTCCGAGATATTTGCAGATTTATCTCAAGGGAAGGGGCCTGACGGACATATTTCGAGATATTTCTTCTTCTTGTTGTTCTTCTTCTGCACAGCTAAGCTGGAAGTGGCATTTGCAGCTCGCAATAGTGCAGAGATATCTCAAAGAAAGGGGCCACGGTGTTTCTGTATCTCTATTATGTTGGTGCGGCTTCGGAACTTTTAAATATCTTGATATATCTCGAGAACTACGCGTCTGATCAAAAAATATCATAGAACACAAAAAGTAGGAAACATAATTCTCTACAAAAAAGGTCTCTCAACATTTTGCCATAGCTCGCTTCGTTTCCGAGATATTTGCAGATTTATCTCAAGGGAAGTGGCCTGACGGACATATTTCGAGATATTTCTTCTTCTTGTTGTTCTTCTTCTGCACAGCTAAGCTGGAAGTGGCATTTGCAGCTCGCAATAGTGCAGAGATATCTCAAAGAAAGGGGCCACGGTGTTTCTGTATCTCTATTATGTTGGTGCGGCTTCGGAACTTTTTAATATCTCGATATATCTCGAAAACTACGCTTCTGATCAAAAAATATCATAGAACATAAATTGTAGGAAACATAATTCTCTACAAAAAAGGTCTCTTAACATTTTGCCATAGCTCGCTTCGTTTCCGAGATATTTGCAGATATATCTCAAGGGAAGGGGCCTGACGGACATATTTCGAGATATTTCTTCTTCTTGTTGTTCTTCTTCTGCACAGCTAAGCTGGAAGTGGCATTTACAGCTCGCAATAGTGCAGAGTTATCTCAAAGAAAGGGGCCACGGTGTTTCTGTATCTCTATTATTTTGGTGCGGCTTCGGAACTTTTAAATATCTTGATATATCTCGAGAACTACGCATCTGATCAAAAAATATCATAGAACATAGAAAGTAGGAAACGTAATTCTCTACAAAAAAGGTCTCTTAACATTTTGCCATAGCTCGCTTCGTTTCCGAGATATTTGCAGATTTATCTCAAGGGAAGGGGCCTGACGGACATATTTCGAGATATTTCTTCTTCTTGTTGTTCTTCTTCTGCACAGCTAAGCTGGAAGTGGCATTTGCAGCTCGCAATAGTGCAGAGTTATCTCAAAGAAAGGGGCCACGGTGTTTCTGTATCTCTATTATGTTGGTGCGGCTTCGGAACTTTTAAATATCTTGATATATCTCGAGAACTACGCATCTGATCAAAAAATATCATAGAACATAAAAAGTAGGAAACTTAATTCTCTATAAAAAAGGTCTCTTAACATTTTGCCATAGCTCTCTTCGTTTCCGAGATATTTGCAGATTTATCTCAAGGGAAGGGGCCTGACGGACATATTTCGAGATATTTCTTCTTCTTGTTGTTCTTCTTCTGCACAGCTAAGCTGGAAGTGGCATTTGCAGCTCGCAGTAGTGCAGAGTTATCTCAAAGAAAGGGGCCACGGTGTTTCTGTATCTCTATTATGTTGGTGCGGCTTCGGAACTTTTAAATATCTTGATATATCTCGAGAACTACGCATCTGATCAAAAAATATCATAGAACATAAAAAGTAGGAAACTTAATTCTCTACAAAAAAGGTCTCTTAACATTTTGCCACAGCTCGCTTCGTTTCCGAGATATTTGCAGATTTATCTCAAGGGAAGGGGCCTGACGGACATATTTCGAGATATTTCTTCTTCTTGTTGTTCTTCTTCTGCACAGCTAAGCTGGAAGTGGCATTTGCAGCTCGCAATAGTGCAGAGATATCTCAAAGAAAGGGGCCACGGTGTTTCTGTATCTCTATTATGTTGGTGCGGCTTCGGAACTTTTAAATATCTTGATATATCTCGAGAACTACGCGTCTGATCAAAAAATATCATAGAACACAAAAAGTAGGAAACATAATTCTCTACAAAAAAGGTCTCTCAACATTTTGCCATAGCTCGCTTCGTTTCCGAGATATTTGCAGATTTATCTCAAGGGAAGTGGCCTGACGGACATATTTCGAGATATTTCTTCTTCTTGTTGTTCTTCTTCTGCACAGCTAAGCTGGAAGTGGCATTTCCGGCTCGCACTAGTGCAGAGTTATCTCAAAGAAAGGGGCCACGGTGTTTCTGTATCTCTATTATGTTGGTGCGGCTTCGGAACTTTTAAATATCTTGATATATCTCGAGAACTACGCATCTGATCCAAAAATATCATAGAACATAAATAGTAGGAAACTTAATTCTCCACAAAAAAGGTCTCTCAACATTTTGCCATAGCTCGCTTCGTTTCCGAGATATTTGCAGATTTATCTCAAGGGAAGGGGCCTGACGGACATATTTCCAGATATTTCTTCTTCTTGTTGTTCTTCTTCTGCACAGCTAAGCTGGAAGTGGCATTTGCAGCTCGCAATAGTGCAGAGTTATCGCAAAGAAAGGGGCCACGGTGTTTCTGTATCTCTATTATGTTGGTGCGGCTTCGGAACTTTTAAATATCTTGATATATCTCGAGAACTACGCATCTGATCAAAAAATATCATAGAACATAAAAAGTAGGAAACTTAATTGTCTACAAAAAAGGTCTCTCAACGTTTTGCAATAGCTCGCTTCGTTTCCGAGATATTTGCAGATTTATCTCAAGGGAAGGGTCCTGACGGACATATTTCGAGATATTTCTTCTTCTTGTTGTTCTTCTTCTGCACAGCTAAACTGGAAGTGGCATTTCCAGCTCGCAATCATGCAGAGTTATCTCAAAGAGAGGGGCCACGGTGTTTCTGTATCTCTATTATGTTGGTGCGGCTTCGAAACTTTTAAATATCTTGATATATCTCGAGAACTACGCCTCTGATCGAAAAATATCATAGATCATAAAAAGTAGGAAACTTAATTCTCTACAAAAAAGGTCTCTTAACATTTTGCCATAGCTCGCTTCGTTTCCGAGATATTTGCAGATTTATCTCAAGGGAAGGGGCCTGACGGACATATTTCGAGATATTTCTTCTTCTTGTTGTTCTTCTTCTGCACAGCTAAGCTGGAAGTGGCATTTGCAGCTCGCAATAGTGCAGAGTTATCGCAAAGAAAGGGGCCACGGTGTTTCTGTATCTCTATTATGTTGGTGCAGCTTCGGAGCTTTTAAATATCTTGATATATCTCGAGAACTACGCATCTGATCAAAAAATATCATAGAACATAAAAAGTAGGAAACTTAATTCTCTACAAAAAAGGTCTCTTAACATTTTGCCATAGCTCGCTTCGTTTCCGAGATATTTGCAGATTTATCTCAAGGGAAGGGGCCTGACGGACATATTTCGAGATATTTCTTCTTCTTGTTGTTCTTCTTCTGCACAGCTAAGCTGGAAGTGGCATTTGCAGCTCGCAATAGTGCAGAGTTATCTCAAAGAGAGGGGCCACGGTGTTTCTGTATCTCTATTATGTTGGTGCGGCTTCGAAACTTTTAAATATCTTGATATATCTCGAGAACTACGCCTCTGATCGAAAAATATCATAGATCATAAAAAGTAGGAAACTTAATTCTCTACAAAAAAGGTCTCTTAACATTTTGCCATAGCTCGCTTCGTTTCCGAGATATTTGCAGATTTATCTCAAGGGAAGGGTCCTGACGGACATATTTCGAGATATTTCTTCTTCTTGTTGTTCTTCTTCTGCACAGCTAAACTGGAAGTGGCATTTCCAGCTCGCAATCATGCAGAGTTATCTCGAAGAGAGGGGCCACGGTGTTTCTGTATCTCTATTATGTTGGTGCGGCTTCGAAACTTTTAAATATCTTGATATATCTCGAGAACTACGCCTCTGATCGAAAAATATCATAGATCATAAAAAGTAGGAAACTTAATTCTCTACAAAAAAGGTCTCTTAACATTTTGCCATAGCTCGCTTCGTTTCCGAGATATTTGCAGATTTATCTCAAGGGAAGGGGCCTGACGGACATATTTCGAGATATTTCTTCTTCTTGTTGTTCTTCTTCTGCACAGCTAAGCTGGAAGTGGCATTTGCAGCTCGCAATAGTGCAGAGTTATCGCAAAGAAAGGGGCCACGGTGTTTCTGTATCTCTATTATGTTGGTGCAGCTTCGGAGCTTTTAAATATCTTGATATATCTCGAGAACTACGCATCTGATCAAAAAATATCATAGAACATAAAAAGTAGGAAACTTAATTCTCTACAAAAAAGGTCTCTTAACATTTTGCCATAGCTCGCTTCGTTTCCGAGATATTTGCAGATTTATCTCAAGGGAAGGGGCCTGACGGACATATTTCGAGATATTTCTTCTTCTTGTTGTTCTTCTTCTGCACAGCTAAGCTGGAAGTGGCATTTGCTGCGCGCAATAGTGCAGAGTTATCTCAAAGAAAGGGGCCACGGTGATTCTGTATCTCTATTATGTTGGTGCGGCTTCGGAACTTTTAAATATCTTGATATATCTCGAGAACTACGCATCTGATCAAGAAATATCATAAAACATAAAAAGTAGAAAACTTAATTCTCTACAAAAAAGGTCTCTTAACATTTTCCCATAGCTGGCATCGTTTCCGAGATATTTGCAGATTTAGCTCAAGGGAAGGGGCCTGACGGACATATTCCGAGATATTTCTTCTTCTTGTTGTTCTTCTTCTGCACAGCTAAGCTGGAAGTGGCATTTGCAGCTCGCAATAGTGCAGAGTTATCGCAAAGAAAGGGGCCACGGTGTTTCTGTATCTCTATTATGTTGGTGCGGCTTCGGAACTTTTAAATATCTCGATATATCTCGAAAACTACGATCCTGATCAAAAAATATCAGAGAACGTAAATTGTAGGAAACATAATTCTCTACAAAAAAGGTCTCTTAACATTTTGCCATAGCTCGCTTCGTTTCCGAGATATTTGCAGATTTATCTCAAGGGAAGGGGCCTGACGGACATATTTCGAGATATTTCTTCTTCTTGTTGTTCTTCTTCTGCACAGCTAAGCTGGAAGTGGCATTTGCAGCGCGCAATAGTGCAGAGTTATCTCAAAGAAAGGGGCCACGGTGTTTCTGTATCTCTATTATGTTGGTGCGGCTTCGGAACTTTTAAATATCTTGATATATCTCGAGAACTACGCATCTGATCAAAAAATATCATAGAACATAAAAAGTAGGAAACTTAATTCTCTACAAAAAAGGTCTCTTAACATTTTCCCATAACTGGCATCGTTTCCGAGATATTTGCAGATTTAGCTCAAGGGAAGGGGCCTGACGGACATATTCCAAGATATTTCTTCTTCTTGTTGTTCCTCTTCTGCACAGCTAAGCTGGAAGTGGCATTTGCAGCTCGCAATAGTGCAGAGTTATCTCAAAGAAAGGGGCCACGGTGTTTCTGTACCTCTATTATGTTGGTGCAGCTTCGGAGCTTTTAAATATCTTGATATATCTCGAGAACTACGCATCTGATCAAAAAATATCATAGAACATAAAAAGTGGGAAACTTAATTCTCTACACAAAAGGTCTCTTAACATTTTCCCATAGCTGGCATCGTTTCCGAGATATTTGCAGATTTAGCTCAAGGGAAGGGGCCTGACGGACATATTCCGAGATATTTCTTCTTCTTGTTGTTCCTCTTCTGCACAGCTAAGCTGGAAGTGGCATTTGCAGGTCGCAATAGTGCAGAGTTATCTCAAAGAAAGGGGCCACGGTGTTTCTGTATCTCTATTATGTTGGTGCGGCTTCGGAACTTTTAAATATCTTGATATATCTCGAGAACTACGCATCTGATCAAAAAATATCATAGAACATAAAAAGTAGGAAACTTAATTCTCTACAAAAAAGGTCTCTTAACATTTTCCCATAACTGGCATCGTTTCCGAGATATTTGCAGATTTAGCTCAAGGGAAGGGGCCTGACGGACATATTCCAAGATATTTCTTCTTCTTGTTGTTCCTCTTCTGCACAGCTAAGCTGGAAGTGGCATTTGCAGCTCGCAATAGTGCAGAGTTATCTCAAAGAAAGGGGGCACGGTGTTTCTGTACCTCTATTATGTTGGTGCAGCTTCGGAGCTTTTAAATATCTTGATATATCTCGAGAACTACGCATCTGATCAAAAAATATCATAGAACATAAAAAGTGGGAAACTTAATTCTCTACAAAAAAGGTCTCTTAACATTTTCCCATAGCTGGCATCGTTTCCGAGATATTTGCAGATTTAGCTCAAGGGAAGGGGCCTGACGGACATATTCCGAGATATTTCTTCTTCTTGTTGTTCCTCTTCTGCACAGCTAAGCTGGAAGTGGCATTTGCAGGTCGCAACAGTGCAGAGTTATCTCAAAGAAAGGGGCCACGGTGTTTCTGTATCTCTATTATGTTGGTGCGGCTTCGGAACTTTTAAATATCTCGATATATCTCGAAAACTACGATCCTGATCAAAAAATATCAGAGAACGTAAATTGTAGGAAACATAATTCTCTACAAAAAAGGTCTCTTAACATTTTGCCATAGCTCGCTTCGTTTCCGAGATATTTGCAGATTTATCTCAAGGGAAGGGGCCTGACGGACATATTTCGAGATATTTCTTCTTCTTGTTGTTCTTCTTCTGCACAGCTAAGCTGGAAGTGGCATTTGCAGCTCGCAGTAGTGCAGAGTTATCTCAAAGAAAGGGGCCACGGTGTTTCTGTATCTCTATTATGTTGGTGCGGCTTCGGAACTTTTAAATATCTTGATATATCTCGAGAACTACGCATCTGATCAAAAAATATCATAGAACATAAAAAGTAGGAAACTTAATTCTCTACAAAAAAGGTCTCTTAACATTTTGCCGTAGCTCGCTTCGTTTCCGAGATATTTGCAGATTTATCTCAAGGGAAGGGGCCTGACGGACATATTTCCAGATATTTCTTCTTCTTGTTGTTCTTCTTCTGCACAGCTAAGCTGGAAGTGGCATTTGCAGCTCGCAATAGTGCAGAGTTATCTCAAAGAAAGGGGCCACGGTGTTTCTGTATCTCTATTATGTTGGTGCGGCTTCGGAACTTTCAAATATCTTGATATATCTCGAGAACTACGCATCTGATCAAAAAATATCATAGAACACAAAAAGTAGGAAACATAATTCTCTACAAAAAAGGTCTCTTAACATTTTGCCGTAGCTCGCTTCGTTTCCGAGATATTTGCAGATTTATCTCAAGGGAAGGGGCCTGACGGACATATTTCGAGATATTTCTTCTTCTTGTTGTTCTTCTTCTGCACAGCTAAGCTGGAAGTGGCATTTGCAGCGCGCAATAGTGCAGAGTTATCTCAAAGAAAGGGGCCACGGTGTTTCTGTATCTCTATTATGTTGGTGCGGCTTCGGAACTTTTAAATATCTTGATATATCTCGAGAACTACGCATCTGATCAAAAAATATCATAGAACATAAAAAGTAGGAAACTTAATTCTCTACAAAAAAGGTCTCTTAACATTTTCCCATAACTGGCATCGTTTCCGAGATATTTGCAGATTTAGCTCAAGGGAAGGGGCCTGACGGACATATTCCAAGATATTTCTTCTTCTTGTTGTTCCTCTTCTGCACAGCTAAGCTGGAAGTGGCATTTGCAGCTCGCAATAGTGCAGAGTTATCTCAAAGAAAGGGGCCACGGTGTTTCTGTACCTCTATTATGTTGGTGCAGCTTCGGAGCTTTTAAATATCTTGATATATCTCGAGAACTACGCATCTGATCAAAAAATATCATAGAACATAAAAAGTGGGAAACTTAATTCTCTACAAAAAAGGTCTCTTAACATTTTCCCATAGCTGGCATCGTTTCCGAGATATTTGCAGATTTAGCTCAAGGGAAGGGGCCTGACGGACATATTCCGAGATATTTCTTCTTCTTGTTGTTCCTCTTCTGCACAGCTAAGCTGGAAGTGGCATTTGCAGGTCGCAATAGTGCAGAGTTATCTCAAAGAAAGGGGCCACGGTGTTTCTGTATCTCTATTATGTTGGTGCGGCTTCGGAACTTTTAAATATCTCGATATATCTCGAAAACTACGATCCTGATCAAAAAATATCAGAGAACGTAAATTGTAGGAAACATAATTCTCTACAAAAAAGGTCTCTTAACATTTTGCCATAGCTCGCTTCGTTTCCGAGATATTTGCAGATTTATCTCAAGGGAAGGGGCCTGACGGACATATTTCGAGATATTTCTTCTTCTTGTTGTTCTTCTTCTGCACAGCTAAGCTGGAAGTGGCATTTGCAGCGCGCAATAGTGCAGAGTTATCTCAAAGAAAGGGGCCACGGTGTTTCTGTATCTCTATTATGTTGGTGCGGCTTCGGAACTTTTAAATATCTTGATATATCTCGAGAACTACGCATCTGATCAAAAAATCTCATACAACATAAAAAGTAGGAAACTTAATTCTCTACAAAAAAGGTCTCTTAACATTTTCCCATAACTGGCATCGTTTCCGAGATATTTGCAGATTTAGCTCAAGGGAAGGGGCCTGACGGACATATTCCAAGATATTTCTTCTTCTTGTTGTTCCTCTTCTGCACAGCTAAGCTGGAAGTGGCATTTGCAGCTCGCAATAGTGCAGAGTTATCTCAAAGAAAGGGGCCACGGTGTTTCTGTACCTCTATTATGTTGGTGCAGCTTCGGAGCTTTTAAATATCTTGATATATCTCGAGAACTACGCATCTGATCAAAAAATATCATAGAACATAAAAAGTGGGAAACTTAATTCTCTACAAAAAAGGTCTCTTAACATTTTCCCATAGCTGGCATCGTTTCCGAGATATTTGCAGATTTAGCTCAAGGGAAGGGGCCTGACGGACATATTCCGAGATATTTCTTCTTCTTGTTGTTCCTCTTCTGCACAGCTAAGCTGGAAGTGGCATTTGCAGGTCGCAACAGTGCAGAGTTATCTCAAAGAAAGGGGCCACGGTGTTTCTGTATCTCTATTATGTTGGTGCGGCTTCGGAACTTTTAAATATCTCGATATATCTCGAAAACTACGATCCTGATCAAAAAATATCAGAGAACGTAAATTGTAGGAAACATAATTCTCTACAAAAAAGGTCTCTTAACATTTTGCCATAGCTCGCTTCGTTTCCGAGATATTTGCAGATTTATCTCAAGGGAAGGGGCCTGACGGACATATTTCGAGATATTTCTTCTTCTTGTTGTTCTTCTTCTGCACAGCTAAGCTGGAAGTGGCATTTGCAGCGCGCAATAGTGCAGAGTTATCTCAAAGAAAGGGGCCACGGTGTTTCTGTATCTCTATTATGTTGGTGCGGCTTCGGAACTTTTAAATATCTTGATATATCTCGAGAACTACGCATCTGTTCAAAAAATATCATAGAACATAAAAAGTAGGTATCCTAATTTTCTACAAAAAAGGTCTCTTAACATTTTGCCGTAGCTCGCTTCGTTTCCGAGATATTTGCAGATTTATCTCAAGGGAAGGGGCCTGACGGACATATTTCCAGATATTTCTTCTTCTTGTTGTTCTTCTTCTGCACAGCTAAGCTGGAAGTGGCATTTGCAGCTCGCAATAGTGCAGAGTTATCTCAAAGAAAGGGGCCACGGTGTTTCTGTATCTCTATTATGTTGGTGCGGCTTCGGAACTTTCAAATATCTTGATATATCTAGAGAACTACGCACCTGATCAAAAAATATCATAGAACATAAAAAGTAGGAAACCTAATTTTCTACAAAAAAGGTCTCTTAACATTTTGCCGTAGCTCGCTTCGTTTCCGAGATATTTGCAGATTTATCTCAAGGGAAGGGGCCTGACGGACATATTTCGAAATATTTCTTATTCTTGTTGTTCTTCTTCTGCACAGCTAAGCTGGAAGTGGCATTTGCAGCTCGCAATAGTGCAGAGTTATCTCAAAGAAAGGGGCCACTGTGTTTCTGTACCTCTATTATGTTGGTGCAGCTTCGGAGCTTTTAAATATCTTGATATATCTCGAGAACTACGCATCTGATCAAAAAATATCATAGAACATAAAAAGTAGGAAACTTAATTCTCTACAAAAAAGGTCTCTTAACATTTTGCCATAGCTCGCTTCGTTTCCGAGATATTTGCAGATTTATCTCAAGGGAAGGGGCCTGACGGACATATTTCGAGATATTTCTTCTTCTTGTTGTTCTTCTTCTGCACAGCTAAGCTGGAAGTGGCATTTGCAGCTCGCAATAGTGCAGAGTTATCTCAAAGAAAGGGGCCACGGTGATTCTGTATCTCTATTATGTTGGTGCGGCTTCGGAACTTTTAAATATCTTGATATATCTCGAGAACTACGCATCTGATCAAGAAATATCATAAAACATAAAAAGTAGAAAACTTAATTCTCTACAAAAAAGGTCTCTTAACATTTTCCCATAGCTGGCATCGTTTCCGAGATATTTGCAGATTTAGCTCAAGGGAAGGGGCCTGTCGGACATATTCCGAGATATTTCTTCTTCTTGTTGTTCTTCTTCTGCACAGCTAAGCTGGAAGTGGCATTTGCAGCTCGCAATAGTGCAGAGTTATCGCAAAGAAAGGGGCCACGGTGTTTCTGTATCTCTATTATGTTGGTGCGGCTTCGGAACTTTTCAATATCTTGATATATCTCGAGAACTACGCATCTGATCAAAAAATATCATAGAACATAAAAAGTAGGAAACCTAATTTTCTACAAAAAAGGTCTCTTAACATTTTGCCGTAGCTCGCTTCGTTTCCGAGATATTTGCAGATTTATCTCAAGGGACGGGGCCTGACGGACATATTTCGAGATATTTCTTCTTCTTGTTGTTCTTCTTCTGCACAGCTAAGCTGGAAGTGGCATTTGCAGCGCGCAATAGTGCAGAGTTATCTCAAAGAAAGGGGCCACGGTGTTTCTGTATCTCTATTATGTTGGTGCGGCTTCGGAACTTTTAAATATCTTGATATATCTCGAGAACTACGCATTTGATCAAAAAATATCATAGAACATAAAAAGTAGGAAACATAATTCTCTACAAAAAAGGTCTCTACACATTTTCCCATAACTGGCATCGTTTCCGAGATATTTGCAGATTTAGCTCAAGGGAAGGGGCCTGACGGACATATTCCGAGATATTTCTTCTTCTTGTTGTTCCTCTTCTGCACAGCTAAGCTGGAAGTGGCATTTGCAGCTCGCAATAATGCAGAGTTATCTCAAAGAAAGGGGCCACGGTGTTTCTGTACCTCTATTATGTTGGTGCAGCTTCGGAGCTTTTAAATATCTTGATATATCTCGAGAACTACGCATCTGATCAAAAAATATCATAGAACATAAAAAGTAGGAAACTTAATTCTCTACAAAAAAGGTCTCTTAACATTTTCCCATAGCTGGCATCGTTTCCGAGATATTTGCAGATTTAGCTCAAGGGAAGGGGCCTGACGGACATATTCCGAGATATTTCTTCTTCTTGTTGTTCCTCTTCTGCACAGCTAAGCTGGAAGTGGCATTTGCAGGTCGCAATAGTGCAGAGTTATCTCAAAGAAAGGGGCCACGGTGTTTCTGTATCTCTATTATGTTGGTGCGGCTTCGGAACTTTTAAATATCTCGATATATCTCGAAAACTACGCTTCTGATCAAAAAATATCAGAGAACGTAAATTGTAGGAAACATAATTCTCTACAAAAAAGGTCTCTTAACATTTTGCCATAGCTCGCTTCGTTTCCGAGATATTTGCAGATTTATCTCAAGGGAAGGGGCCTGACGGACATATTTCGAGATATTCCTTCTTCTTGTTGTTCTTCTTCTGCACAGCTAAGCTGGAAGTGGCATTTGCAGCTCGCAATAGTGCAGAGTTATCGCAAAGAAAGGGGCCACGGTGTTTCTGTATCTCTATTATGTTGGTGCGGCTTCGGAACTTTTAAATATCTTGATATATCTCGAGAACTACGCATCTGATCAAAAAATATCATAGAACATAAAAAGTAGGAAACCTAATTTTCTACAAAAAAGGTCTCTTAACATTTTGCCGTAGCTCGCTTCGTTTCCGAGATATTTGCAGATTTATCTCAAGGGAAGGGGCCTGACGGACATATTTCGAAATATTTCTTATTCTTGTTGTTCTTCTTCTGCACAGCTAAGCTGGAAGTGGCATTTGCAGCTCGCAATAGTGCAGAGTTATCTCAAAGAAAGGGGCCACGGTGATTCTGTATCTCTATTATGTTGGTGCGGCTTCGGAACTTTTAAATATCTTGATATATCTCGAGAACTACGCATCTGATCAAGAAATATCATAAAACATAAAAAGTAGAAAACTTAATTCTCTACAAAAAAGGTCTCTTAACATTTTCCCATAGCTGGCATCGTTTCCGAGATATTTGCAGATTTAGCTCAAGGGAAGGGGCCTGTCGGACATATTCCGAGATATTTCTTCTTCTTGTTGTTCTTCTTCTGCACAGCTAAGCTGGAAGTGGCATTTGCAGCTCGCAATAGTGCAGAGTTATCGCAAAGAAAGGGGCCACGGTGTTTCTGTATCTCTATTATGTTGGTGCGGCTTCGGAACTTTTCAATATCTTGATATATCTCGAGAACTACGCATCTGATCAAAAAATATCATAGAACATAAAAAGTAGGAAACCTAATTTTCTACAAAAAAGGTCTCTTAACATTTTGCCGTAGCTCGCTTCGTTTCCGAGATATTTGCAGATTTATCTCAAGGGACGGGGCCTGACGGACATATTTCGAGATATTTCTTCTTCTTGTTGTTCTTCTTCTGCACAGCTAAGCTGGAAGTGGCATTTGCAGCTCGCAATAGTGCAGAGTTATCGCAAAGAAAGGGGCCACGGTGTTTCTGTATCTCTATTATGTTGGTGCGGCTTCGGAACTTTTAAATATCTTGATATATCTCGAGAACTACGCATCTGATCAAAAAATATCATACAACATAAAAAGTAGGAAACTTAATTCTCTACAAAAAAGGTCTCTTAACGTTTTGCAATAGCTCGCTTCGTTTCCGAGATATTTGCAGATTTATCTCAAGGGAAGGGTCCTGACGGACATATTTCGAGATATTTCTTCTTCTTGTTGTTCTTCTTCTGCACAGCTAAACTGGAAGTGGCATTTCCAGCTCGCAATCATGCAGAGTTATCTCAAAGAGAGGGGCCACGGTGTTTCTGTATCTCTATTATGTTGGTGCGGCTTCGAAACTTTTAAATATCTTGATATATCTCGAGAACTACGCCTCTGATCGAAAAATATCATAGAACATAAAAAGTAGGAAACTTAATTCTCTACAAAAAAGGTCCCTTAACGTTTTGCAATAGCTCGCTTCGTTTCCGAGATATTTGCAGATTTATCTCAAGGGAAGGGGCCTGACGGACATATTTCGAGATATTTCTTCTTCTTGTTGTTCTTCTTCTGCACAGCTAAACTGGAAGTGGCATTTCCAGCTCGCAATCATGCAGAGTTATCTCAAAGAGAGGGGCCACGGTGTTTCTGTATCTCTATTATGTTGGTGCGGCTTCGAAACTTTTAAATATCTTGATATATCTCGAGAACTACGCCTCTGATCGAAAAATATCATAGAACATAAAAAGTAGGAAACTTAATTCTCTACAAAAAAGGTCCCTTAACGTTTTGCAATAGCTCGCTTCGTTTCCGAGATATTTGCAGATTTATCTCAAGGGAAGGGGCCTGACGGACATATTTCGAGATATTTCTTCTTCTTGTTGTTCTTCTTCTGCACAGCTAAGCTGGAAGTGGCATTTGCAGCTCGCAATAGTGCAGAGTTATCGCAAAGAAAGGGGCCACGGTGTTTCTGTATCTCTATTATGTTGGTGCGGCTTCGGAACTTTTAAATATCTTGATATATCTCGAGAACTACGCATCTGATCAAAAAATATCATACAACATAAAAAGTAGGAAACTTAATTCTCTACAAAAAAGGTCTCTTAACGTTTTGCAATAGCTCGCTTCGTTTCCGAGATATTTGCAGATTTATCTCAAGGGAAGGGTCCTGACGGACATATTTCGAGATATTTCTTCTTCTTGTTGTTCTTCTTCTGCACAGCTAAACTGGAAGTGGCATTTCCAGCTCGCAATCATGCAGAGTTATCTCAAAGAGAGGGGCCACGGTGTTTCTGTATCTCTATTATGTTGGTGCGGCTTCGAAACTTTTAAATATCTTGATATATCTCGAGAACTACGCCTCTGATCGAAAAATATCATAGAACATAAAAAGTAGGAAACTTAATTCTCTACAAAAAAGGTCCCTTAACGTTTTGCAATAGCTCGCTTCGTTTCCGAGATATTTGCAGATTTATCTCAAGGGAAGGGGCCTGACGGACATATTTCGAGATATTTCTTCTTCTTGTTGTTCTTCTTCTGCACAGCTAAGCTGGAAGTGGCATTTGCTGCGCGCAATAGTGCAGAGTTATCTCAAAGAAAGGGGCCACGGTGATTCTGTATCTCTATTATGTTGGTGCGGCTTCGGAACTTTTAAATATCTTGATATATCTCGAGAACTACGCATCTGATCAAAAAATATCATAGAACATAAAAAGTAGGAAACTTAATTCTCTACAAAAAAGGTCTCTTAACATTTTGCCATAGCTCGCTTCGTTTCCGAGATATTTGCAGATTTATCTCAAGGGAAGGGGCCTGACGGACATATTTCGAAATATTTCTTCTTCTTGTTGTTCTTCTTCTGCACAGCTAAGCTGGAAGTGGCATTTGCGGCTCGCACTATTGCAGAGTTATCTCAAAGAAAGGGGCCACGGTGTTTCTGTATCTCTATTATGTTGGTGCGGCTTCGTAACTTTTAAATATCTCGATATATCTCGAGAACTACGCTTCTGATCAAAAAATATCATAGAACATAAATTGTAGGAAACATAATTCTCTACAAAAAAGGTCTCTTAACATTTTGCCATAGCTCGCTTGGTTTCCGAGATATTTGCAGATATATCTCAAGGGCAGGGGCCTGACGGACATATTTCGAGATATTTCTCCTTCTTGTTGTTCTTCTTCTGCACAGCTAAGCTGGAAGTGGCATTTAGAGCTCGCAATAGTGCAGAGTTATCTCAAAGAAAGGGGCCACGGTGTTTCTGTATCTCTATTATGTTGGTGCGGTTTCGGAACTTTTAAATATCTTGATATATCTCGAGAACTACGCATCTGATCAAAAAATATCATAGAACATAAAAAGTAGGAAACTTAATTCTCTACAAAAAAGGTCTCTTAACATTTTGCCATAGCTCGCTTCCTTTCCGAGATATTTGCAGATTTATCTCAAGGGAAGGGGCCTGACGGACATATTTCGAGAAGTTTCTTCTTCTTGTTGTTCTTCTTCTGCACAGCTAAGCTGGAAGTGGCATTTGCGGCTCGCACTAGTGCACAGTTATCTCAAAGAAAGGGGCCACGGTGTTTCTGTATCTCTAATATGTTGGTGCGGCTTCGGAACTTTTAAGTATCTCGATATATCTCGAAAACTACGCTTCTGATCAAAAAATATCATAGAACATAAATTGTAGGAAACATAATTCTCTACAAAAAACGTCTCTTAACATTTTGCCATAGCTCGCTTCGTTTCCGAGATATTTGCAGATTCAGCTCAAAGGAACTGGCCTGACGGACATATTTCGAGATATTTCTTCTTCTTGTTGTTCTTCCTCTGCACAGCTAAGCTGGAAGTGGCATTTGCGGCTCGCACTAGTGCAGAGTTATCTCAAAGAAAGGGGCCACGGTGTTTCTGTATCTCTATTATGTTGGTGCGGCTTCGGAACTTTTAAATATCTTGATATATCTCGAGAACTACGCATCTGATCAAAAAATATCATACTACATAAAAAGTAGGAAACTTAATTCTCTACAAGAAAGGTCTCTAAACATTTTGCCATAGCTCGCTTCGTTTCCGAGATATTTGCAGATTTATCTCAAGGGAAGGGGCCTGACGGACATATTTCGAGATATTTCTTCTTCTTGTTGTTCTTCTTCTGCACAGCTAAGCTGGAAGTGGCATTTGCGGCTCGCACTAGTGCAGAGTTATCTCAAAGAAAGGGGCCACGGTGTTTCTGTATCTCTATTATGTTGGTGCGGCTTCGGAACTTTTAAATATCTTGATATATCTCGAGAACTACGCATCTGATCAAAAAATATCATAGAACATGAAAAGTAGGAAACTTAATTCTCTACAAAAAAGGTCTCTTAACATTTTGCCATAGCTCGCTTCGTTTCCGAGATATTTGCATATTTATCTCAAGGGAAGGGGCCTGACGGACATATTTCGAGATATTTCTTCTTCTTGTTGTTCTTCTTCTGCACAGCTAAGCTGGAAGTGGCATTTGCGGCTCGCACTAGTGCAGAGTTATCTCAAAGAAAGGGGCCACGGTGTTTCTGTATCTCTATTATGTTGGTGCGGCTTCGGAACTTTTAAATATCTTGATATATCTCGAGAACTACGCGTCTGATCAAAAAATATCATAGAACATAAAAAGTAGGAAACATAATTCTCTACAAAAAAGCTCTCTTAACATTTTGCCATAGCTCGCTTCGTTTCCGAGATATTTGCAGATTTATCTCAAGGGAAGGGGCCTGACGGACATATTTCGAGAAGTTTCTTCTTCCTGTTGTTCTTCTTCTGCACAGCTAAGCTGGAAGTGGCATTTGCGGCTCGCACTAGTGCACAGTTATCTCAAAGAAAGGGGCCACGGTGTTTCTGTATCTCTAATATGTTGGTGCGGCTTCGGAACTTTTAAGTATCTCGATATATCTCGAAAACTACGCTTCTGATCAAAAAATATCATAGAATATAAATTGTAGGAAACATAATTCTCTACAAAAAACGTCTCTCAACATTTTGCCATAGCTCGCTTCGTTTCCGAGATATTTGCAGATTCAGCTCAAAGGAACTGGCCTGACGGACATATTTCGAGATATTTCTTCTTCTTGTTGTTCTTCTTCTGCACAGCTAAGCTGGAAGTGGCATTTGCAGCTCGCAATAGTGCAGAGTTATCTCAAAGAGAGGGGCCACGGTGTTTCTGTATCTCTATTATGTTGGTGCGGCTTCGGAACTTTTAAATATCTTGATATATCTCGAGAACTACGCATCTGATCAAAAAATATTATAGAAGATAAAAAGTAGGAAACTTAATTCTCTACAAAAAAGGTCTCTTAACATTTTGCCATAGCTCGCTTCGTTTCCGAGATATTTGCATATATATCTCAAGGGAAGGGGCCTGACGGACATATTTCGAGATATTTCTTCTTCTTGTTGTTCTTCTTCTGCACAGCTAAGCTGGAAGTGGCATTTGCGGCTCGCACTAGTGCAGAGTTATCTCAACGAAAGGGGCCACGGTGTTTCTGTATCTGTATTATGTTGGTGCGGCTTCGGAACTTTTAAATATCTTGATATATCTCGAGAACTACGCATCTGATCAAAAAATATCATAGAACATAAAAAGTAGGAAACTTAATTCTCTACAAAAAAGGTGTCTTAACATTTTGCCATAGCTCGCTTCGTTTCCGAGATATTTGCAGATTTATCTCAAGGGAAGGGGCCTAACGGACATATTTCGAGATATTTCTTCTTCTTGTTGTTCTTCTTCTGCACAGCTAAACTGGAAGTGGCATTTCCAGCTCGCAATAGTGCAGAGTTATCTCAAAGAAAGGGGCCACGGTGATTCTGTATCTCTATTATGTTGGTGCGGCTTCGGAACTTTTAAATATCTTGATATATCTCGAGAACTACGCATCTGATCAAAAAATATCATAGAACACAAAAAGTAGGAAACTTAATTCTCTACAAAAAAGGTCTCTTAACATTTTGCCATAGCTCGCTTCGTTTCCGAGATATTTGCAGATTTATCTCAAGGGAAGGGGCCTGACGGACATATTTCGAGATATTTCTTCTTCTTGTTGTTCTTCTTCTGCACAGCTAAGCTGGAAGTGGCATTTGCGGCTCGCACTAGTGCAGAGTTATCTCAAAGAAACGGGCCACGGTGTTTCTGTATCTGTATTATGTTGGTGCAGCTTCGGAACTTTTAAATATCTTGATATATCTCGAGAACTACGCGTCTGATCAAAAAATATCATAGAACATGAAAAGTAGGAAACATAATTCTCTACAAAAAAGGTCTCTTAACATTTTGCCATAGCTCGCTTCGTTTCCGAGATATTTGCAGATTTATCTCAAGGGAAGGGGCCTGACGGACATATTTCGAGATATTTCTTCTTCTTGTTGTTCTTCTTCTGCACAGCTAAGCTGGAAGTGGCATTTGCGGCTCGCACTAGTGCACAGTTATCTCAAAGAAAGGGGCCACGGTGTTTCTGTATCTCTAATATGTTGGTGCGGCTTCGGAACTTTTAAGTATCTCGATATATCTCGAAAACTACGCTTCTGATCAAAAAATATCATAGAACATAAATTGTAGGAAACATAATTCTCTACAAAAAACGTCTCTTAACATTTTGCCATAGCTCGCTTCGTTTCCGAGATATTTGCAGATTCAGCTCAAAGGAACTGGCCTGACGGACATATTTCGAGATATTTCTTCTTCTTGTTGTTCTTCCTCTGCACAGCTAAGCTGGAAGTGGCATTTGCAGCTCGCAATAGTGCAGAGTTATCTCAAAGAAAGGGGCCACGGTGTTTCTGTATCTCTATTATGTTGGTGCGGCTTCGGAACTTTTAAATATCTTGATATATCTCGAGAACTACGCATCTGATCAAAAAATATCATAGAACATAAAAGATAGGAAACTTAATTCTCTACAAAAAAGGTCTCTTAACATTTTGCCATAGCTCGCTTCGTTTCCGAGATATTTGCAGATTTATCTCAAGGGAAGGGGCCTGACGGACATATTTCGAAATATTTCTTCTTCTTGTTGTTCTTCTTCTGCACAGCTAAGCTGGAAGTGGCATTTGCGGCTCGCACTATTGCAGAGTTATCTCAAAGAAAGGGGCCACGGTGTTTCTGTATCTCTATTATGTTGGTGCGGCTTCGTAACTTTTAAATATCTCGATATATCTCGAAAACTACGCATCTGATCAAAAAATATCATAGAACATAAATTGTAGGAAACATAATTCTCTACAAAAAAGGTCTCTTAACATTTTGCCATAGCTCGCTTCGTTTCCGAGATATTTGCAGATTTATCTCAAGGGAAGGGGCCTGACGGACATATTTCGAGATATTTCTTCTTCTTGTTGTTCTTCTTCTGCACAGCTGAGCTGGAAGTGACATTTGCAGGTCGCAATAGTGCAGAGTTATCTCAAAGAAAGGGGCCACGGTGTTTCTGTATCTCTATTATGTTGGTGCGGCTTCGGAACTTTTAAATATTTCGATATATCTCGAAAACTACGCTTCTGATCAAAAAATATCATAGAGCGTAAATTGTAGGAAACATTATTCTCTACAAAAAAGGTCTCTTAACATTTTGCCATAGCTCGCTTCGTTTCCGAGATATTTGCAGATTCATCTCAAGGGAAGGGGTCTGACGGACATATTTCGAGATATTTCTTCTTCTTGTTGTTCTTCTTCTGCACAGCTAAGCTGGAAGTGGCATTTGCGGCTCGCACTAGTGCAGAGTTATCTCAAAGAAAGGGGCCACGGTGTTTCTGTATCTCTATTATGTTGGTGCGGCTTCGGAACTTTTAAATATCTTGATATATCTCGAGAACTACGCATCTGATCAAAAAATATCATAGAACATGAAAAGTAGGAAACTTAATTCTCTACAAAAAAGGTCTCTTAACATTTTGCCATAGCTCTCTTCGTTTCCGAGATATTTGCAGACTTATCTCAAGGGAAGGGGCCTGACGGACATATTTCGAGATATTTCTTCTTCTTGTTGTTCTTCTTCTGCACAGCTAAGCTCGAAGTGGCATTTGCAGCTCGCAATAGTGCAGAGTTATCTCAAAGAAAGAGGCCACGGTGTTTCTGTACCTCTATTATGTTGGTGCAGCTTCGGAACTTCTAAATATCTTGATATATCTCGAGAACTACGCATCTGATCAAAAAATATCATCGAACATAAAAAGTAGGAAACTTAATTCTCTACAAAAAAGGTCTCTTAACATTTTGCCATAGCTCTCTTCGTTTCCGAGATATTTGCAGATTCAGCTCAAAGGAACTGGCCTGACGGACATATTTCGAGATATTTCTTCTTCTTGTTGTTCTTCCTCTGCCCAGCTAAGCTGGAAGTGGCATTTGCAGCTCGCAATAGTGCAGAGTTACCTCAAAGAAAGGGGCCACCGTGTTTCTGTATCTCTATTATGTTGGTGCGGCTTCGGAACTTTTAAATATCTCGATATATCTCGAAAACTACGCTTCTGATCAAAAAATATCATAGAACATAAATTGTAGGAAACATAATTCTCTACAAAAAAGGTCTCTAAACATTTTGCCATAGCTCGCTTCGTTTCCGAGATATTTGCAGATTTATCTCAAGGGAAGGGGCCTAACGGACATATTTCGAGATATTTCTTCTTCTTGTTGTTCTTCTTCTGCACAGCTAAACTGGAAGTGGCATTTCCAGCTCGCAATAGTGCAGAGTTATCTCAAAGAAAGGGGACACGGTGTTTCTGTATCTCTATTATGTTGGTGCGGCTTCGGAACTTTTAAATATCTTGATATATCTCGAGAACTACGCATCTGATCAAAAAATATCATAGAACACAAAAAGTAGGAAACTTAATTCTCTACAAAAAAGCTCTCTTATCATTTTGCCATAGCTCGCTTCGTTTCCGAGATATTTGCAGATTTATCTCAAGGGAAGGGGCCTGACGGACATATTTCGAGATATTTCTTCTTCTTGTTGTTCTTCTTCTGCACAGCTGAGCTGGAAGTGGCATTTGCAGGTTGCAATAGTGCAGAGTTATCTCAAAGAAAGGGGCCACGGTGTTTCTGTATCTCTATTATGTTGGTGCGGCTTCGGAACTTTTGAATATCTCGATATATCTCGAAAACTACGCTTCTGATCAAAAAATATCATAGAACGTAAATTGTAGGAAACATTATTCTCTACAAAAAAGGTCTCTTAACATTTTGCCATAGCTCGCTTCGTTTCCGAGATATTTGCAGATTCATCTCAAGGGAAGGGGTCTGACGGACATATTTCGAGATATTTCTTCTTCTTGTTGTTCTTCTTCTGCACAGCTAAGCTCGAAGCGGCATTTGCAGCTCGCAATAGTGCAGAGTTATCTCAAAGAAAGAGGCCACGGTGTTTCTGTACCTCTATTATGTTGGTGCAGCTTCGGAACTTTTAAATATCTTGATATATCTCGAGAACTACGCATCTGATCAAAAAATATCATCGAACATAAAAAGTAGGAAACTTAATTCTCTACAAAAAAGGTCTCTTAACATTTTGCCATAGCTCGCTTCGTTTCCGAGATATTTGCAGATTTATCTCAAGGGAAGTGGCCTGACGGACATATTTCGAGATATTTCTTCTTCTTGTTGTTCTTCTTCTGCACAGCTAAGCTGGAAGTGGCATTTGCAGCTCGCAATAGTGCAGAGTTATCCCAAAGAAAGGGGCCACGGTGTTTCTGTATCTCTATTATGTTGGTGCGGCTTCGGAACTTTTAAATATCTTGATATATCTCGAGAACTACGCATCTGATCAAAAAATATCATACTACATAAAAAGTAGGAAACTTAATTCTCTACAAGAAAGGTCTCTAAACATTTTGCCATAGCTCGCTTCGTTTCCGAGATATTTGCAGATTTATCTCAAGGGAAGGGGCCTGACAGACATATTTCGAGATATTTCTTCTTCTTGTTGTTCTTCTTCTGCACAGCTAAGCTGGAAGTGGCATTTGCAGCTCGCAATAGTGCAGAGTTATCTCAAAGAAAGGGGCCACGGTGTTTCTGTATCTCTATTATGTTGGTGCGGCTTCGGAACTTTTAAATATCTCGATATATCTCGAAAACTACGCTTCTGATCAAAAAATATCATAGAACATAAAAAGTAGGAAACTTAATTCTCTACAAGAAAGGTCTCTAAACATTTTGCCATAGCTCGCTTCGTTTCCGAGATATTTGCAGATTTATCTCAAGGGAAGGGGCCTGACGGACATATTTCGAGATATTTCTTCTTCTTGTTGTTCTTCTTCTGCACAGCTAAGCTGGAAGTGGCATTTGCAGCTCGCAATAGTGCAGAGTTATCTCAAAGAAAGGGGCCACGGTGTTTCTGTAT
This sequence comes from Osmia lignaria lignaria, assembly GCF_051020975.1. NCBI lineage: Eukaryota > Metazoa > Arthropoda > Insecta > Hymenoptera > Megachilidae > Osmia > Osmia lignaria. The sequence continues at coordinate 25,778,076 of NW_027478161.1, read as the reverse complement.
CTCTATTATGTTGGTGGGGCTTCGGAACTTTTAAATATCTCGATATATCTCGAAAACTACGCTTCTGATCAAAAAATATCATAGAACATAAAAAGTAGGAAACTTAATTCTCTACAAAAAAGGTCTCTTAACATTTTGCCATAGCTCGCTTCGTTTCCGAGATATTTGCAGATTTATCTCAAGGGAAGGGGCCTAACGGACATATTTCGAGATATTTCTTCTTCTTGTTGTTCTTCTTCTGCACAGCTAAACTGGAAGCGGCATTTGCGGCTCGCACTAGTGCAGAGTTATCTCAAAGAAAGGGGCCACGGTGTTTCTGTATCTCTATTATGTTGGTGCGGCTTCGGAACTTTTAAATATCTTGATATATCTCGAGAACTACGCATCTGATCAAAAAATATCATACTACATAAAAAGTAGGAAACTTAATTCTCTACAAGAAAGGTCTCTAAACATTTTGCCATAGCTCGCTTCGTTTCCGAGATATTTGCAGATTTATCTCAAGGGAAGGGGCCTGACGGACATATTTCGAGATATTTCTTCTTCTTGTTGTTCTTCTTCTGCACAGCTAAGCTGGAAGTGGCATTTGCGGCTCGCACTAGTGCAGAGTTATCTCAAAGAAAGGGGCCACGGTGTTTCTGTATCTCTATTATGTTGGTGCGGCTTCGGAACTTTTAAATATCTTGATATATCTCGAGAACTACGCATCTGATCAAAAAATATCATCGAACATAAAAAGTAGGAAACTTAATTCTCTACAAAAAAGGTCTCTTAACATTTTGCCATAGCTCGCTTCGTTTCCGAGATATTTGCAGATTTATCTCAAGGGAAGTGGCCTGACGGACATATTTCGAGATATTTCTTCTTCTTGTTGTTCTTCTTCTGCACAGCTAAGCTGGAAGTGGCATTTGCAGCTCGCAATAGTGCAGAGTTATCCCAAAGAAAGGGGCCACGGTGTTTCTGTATCTCTATTATGTTGGTGCGGCTTCGGAACTTTTAAATATCTTGATATATCTCGAGAACTACGCATCTGATCAAAAAATATCATACTACATAAAAAGTAGGAAACTTAATTCTCTACAAGAAAGGTCTCTAAACATTTTGCCATAGCTCGCTTCGTTTCCGAGATATTTGCAGATTTATCTCAAGGGAAGGGGCCTGACAGACATATTTCGAGATATTTCTTCTTCTTGTTGTTCTTCTTCTGCACAGCTAAGCTGGAAGTGGCATTTGCAGCTCGCAATAGTGCAGAGTTATCTCAAAGAAAGGGGCCACGGTGTTTCTGTATCTCTATTATGTTGGTGCGGCTTCGGAACTTTTAAATATCTCGATATATCTCGAAAACTACGCTTCTGATCAAAAAATATCATAGAACATAAAAAGTAGGAAACTTAATTCTCTACAAGAAAGGTCTCTAAACATTTTGCCATAGCTCGCTTCGTTTCCGAGATATTTGCAGATTTATCTCAAGGGAAGGGGCCTGACGGACATATTTCGAGATATTTCTTCTTCTTGTTGTTCTTCTTCTGCACAGCTAAGCTGGAAGTGGCATTTGCAGCTCGCAATAGTGCAGAGTTATCTCAAAGAAAGGGGCCACGGTGTTTCTGTATCTCTATTATGTTGGTGGGGCTTCGGAACTTTTAAATATCTCGATATATCTCGAAAACTACGCTTCTGATCAAAAAATATCATAGAACATAAAAAGTAGGAAACTTAATTCTCTACAAAAAAGGTCTCTTAACATTTTGCCATAGCTCGCTTCGTTTCCGAGATATTTGCAGATTTATCTCAAGGGAAGGGGCCTAACGGACATATTTCGAGATATTTCTTCTTCTTGTTGTTCTTCTTCTGCACAGCTAAACTGGAAGCGGCATTTGCGGCTCGCACTAGTGCAGAGTTATCTCAAAGAAAGGGGCCACGGTGTTTCTGTATCTCTATTATGTTGGTGCGGCTTCGGAACTTTTAAATATCTTGATATATCTCGAGAACTACGCATCTGATCAAAAAATATCATACTACATAAAAAGTAGGAAACTTAATTCTCTACAAGAAAGGTCTCTAAACATTTTGCCATAGCTCGCTTCGTTTCCGAGATATTTGCAGATTTATCTCAAGGGAAGGGGCCTGACGGACATATTTCGAGATATTTCTTCTTCTTGTTGTTCTTCTTCTGCACAGCTAAGCTGGAAGTGGCATTTGCGGCTCGCACTAGTGCAGAGTTATCTCAAAGAAAGGGGCCACGGTGTTTCTGTATCTCTATTATGTTGGTGCGGCTTCGGAACTTTTAAATATCTTGATATATCTCGAGAACTACGCATCTGATCAAAAAATATCATAGAACATGAAAAGTAGGAAACTTAATTCTCTACAAAAAAGGTCTCTTAACATTTTGCCATAGCTCGCTTCGTTTCCGAGATATTTGCAGATTTATCTCAAGGGAAGGGGCCTGACGGACATATTTCGAGATATTTCTTCTTCTTGTTGTTCTTCTTCTGCACAGCTAAGCTGGAAGTGGCATTTGCAGCTCGCAATAGTGCAGAGTTATCCCAAAGAAAGGGGCCACGGTGTTTCTGTATCTCTATTATGTTGGTGCGGCTTCGGAACTTTTAAATATCTTGATATATCTCGAGAACTACGCGTCTGATCAAAAAATATCATAGAACATAAAAAGTAGGAAACATAATTCTCTACAAAAAAGCTCTCTTAACATTTTGCCATATCTCGCTTCGTTTCCGAGATATTTGCAGATTTATCTCAAGGGAAGGGGCCTAACGGACATATTTCGAGATATTTCTTCTTCTTGTTGTTCTTCTTCTGCACAGCTGAGCTGGAAGTGACATTTGCAGGTCGCAATAGTGCAGAGTTATCTCAAAGAAAGGGGCCACGGTGTTTCTGTATCTCTATTATGTTGGTGCGGCTTCGGAACTTTTAAATATTTCGATATATCTCGAAAACTACGCTTCTGATCAAAAAATATCATAGAGCGTAAATTGTAGGAAACATTATTCTCTACAAAAAAGGTCTCTTAACATTTTGCCATAGCTCGCTTCGTTTCCGAGATATTTGCAGATTCATCTCAAGGGAAGGGGTCTGACGGACATATTTCGAGATATTTCTTCTTCTTGTTGTTCTTCTTCTGCACAGCTAAGCTGGAAGTGGCATTTGCGGCTCGCACTAGTGCAGAGTTATCTCAAAGAAAGGGGCCACGGTGTTTCTGTATCTCTATTATGTTGGTGCGGCTTCGGAACTTTTAAATATCTTGATATATCTCGAGAACTACGCATCTGATCAAAAAATATCATAGAACATGAAAAGTAGGAAACTTAATTCTCTACAAAAAAGGTCTCTTAACATTTTGCCATAGCTCTCTTCGTTTCCGAGATATTTGCAGACTTATCTCAAGGGAAGGGGCCTGACGGACATATTTCGAGATATTTCTTCTTCTTGTTGTTCTTCTTCTGCACAGCTAAGCTCGAAGTGGCATTTGCAGCTCGCAATAGTGCAGAGTTATCTCAAAGAAAGAGGCCACGGTGTTTCTGTACCTCTATTATGTTGGTGCAGCTTCGGAACTTCTAAATATCTTGATATATCTCGAGAACTACGCATCTGATCAAAAAATATCATCGAACATAAAAAGTAGGAAACTTAATTCTCTACAAAAAAGGTCTCTTAACATTTTGCCATAGCTCTCTTCGTTTCCGAGATATTTGCAGATTCATCTCAAAGGAACTGGCCTGACGGACATATTTCGAGATATTTCTTCTTCTTGTTGTTCTTCCTCTGCCCAGCTAAGCTGGAAGTGGCATTTGCAGCTCGCAATAGTGCAGAGTTATCTCAAAGAAAGGGGCCACCGTGTTTCTGTATCTCTATTATGTTGGTGCGGCTTCGGAACTTTTAAATATCTCGATATATCTCGAAAACTACGCTTCTGATCAAAAAATATCATAGAACATAAATTGTAGGAAACATAATTCTCTACAAAAAAGGTCTCTAAACATTTTGCCATAGCTCGCTTCGTTTCCGAGATATTTGCAGATTTATCTCAAGGGAAGGGGCCTAACGGACATATTTCGAGATATTTCTTCTTCTTGTTGTTCTTCTTCTGCACAGCTGAGCTGGAAGTGGCATTTGCAGGTTGCAATAGTGCAGAGTTATCTCAAAGAAAGGGGCCACGGTGTTTCTGTATCTCTATTATGTTGGTGCGGCTTCGGAACTTTTGAATATCTCGATATATCTCGAAAACTACGCTTCTGATCAAAAAATATCATAGAACGTAAATTGTAGGAAACATTATTCTCTACAAAAAAGGTCTCTCAACATTTTGCCATAGCTCGCTTCGTTTCCGAGATATTTGCAGATTCATCTCAAGGGAAGGGGTCTGACGGACATATTTCGAGATATTTCTTCTTCTTGTTGTTCTTCTTCTGCACAGCTAAGCTGGAAGTGGCATTTGCGGCTCGCACTAGTGCAGAGTTATCTCAAAGAAAGGGGCCACGGTGTTTCTGTATCTCTATTATGTTGGTGCGGCTTCGGAACTTTTAAATATCTTGATATATCTCGAGAACTACGCATCTGATCAAAAAATATCATAGAACATGAAAAGTAGGAAACTTAATTCTCTACAAAAAAGGTCTCTCAACATTTTGCCATAGCTCGCTTCGTTTCCGAGATATTTGCAGATTCAGCTCAAAGGAACTGGCCTGACGGACATATTTCGAGATATTTCTTCTTCTTGTTGTTCTTCCTCTGCACAGCTAAGCTGGAAGTGGCATTTGCAGCTCGCAATAGTGCAGAGTTATCTCAAAGAAAGGGGCCACGGTGTTTCTGTATCTCTATTATGTTGGTGCGGCTTCGGAACTTTTAAATATCTTGATATATCTCGAGAGCTACGCATCTGATCAAAAAATATCATACAACATAAAAAGAAGGAAACTTAATTCTCTACAAAAAAGGTCTCTTAACATTTTGCCATAGCTCGCTTCGTTTCCGAGATATTTGCAGATTTATCTCAAGGGAAGGGGCCTGACGGACATATTTCGAGATATTTCTTCTTCTTGTTGTTCTTCTTCTGCACAGCTGAGCTGGAAGTGGCATTTGCAGGTTGCAATAGTGCAGAGTTATCTCAAAGAAAGGGGCCACGGTGTTTCTGTATCTCTATTATGTTGGTGCGGCTTCGGAACTTTTGAATATCTCGATATATCTCGAAAACTACGCTTCTGATCAAAAAATATCATAGAACGTAAATTGTAGGAAACATTATTCTCTACAAAAAAGGTCTCTTAACATTTTGCCATAGCTCGCTTCGTTTCCGAGATATTTGCAGATTCATCTCAAGGGAAGGGGTCTGACGGACATATTTCGAGATATTTCTTCTTCTTGTTGTTCTTCTTCTGCACAGCTAAGCTCGAAGCGGCATTTGCAGCTCGCAATAGTGCAGAGTTATCTCAAAGAAAGAGGCCACGGTGTTTCTGTACCTCTATTATGTTGGTGCAGCTTCGGAACTTTTAAATATCTTGATATATCTCGAGAACTACGCATCTGATCAAAAAATATCATCGAACATAAAAAGTAGGAAACTTAATTCTCTACAAAAAAGGTCTCTTAACATTTTGCCATAGCTCGCTTCGTTTCCGAGATATTTGCAGATTTATCTCAAGGGAAGTGGCCTGACGGACATATTTCGAGATATTTCTTCTTCTTGTTGTTCTTCTTCTGCACAGCTAAGCTGGAAGTGGCATTTGCAGCTCGCAATAGTGCAGAGTTATCCCAAAGAAAGGGGCCACGGTGTTTCTGTATCTCTATTATGTTGGTGCGGCTTCGGAACTTTTAAATATCTTGATATATCTCGAGAACTACGCATCTGATCAAAAAATATCATACTACATAAAAAGTAGGAAACTTAATTCTCTACAAGAAAGGTCTCTAAACATTTTGCCATAGCTCGCTTCGTTTCCGAGATATTTGCAGATTTATCTCAAGGGAAGGGGCCTGACAGACATATTTCGAGATATTTCTTCTTCTTGTTGTTCTTCTTCTGCACAGCTAAGCTGGAAGTGGCATTTGCAGCTCGCAATAGTGCAGAGTTATCTCAAAGAAAGGGGCCACGGTGTTTCTGTATCTCTATTATGTTGGTGCGGCTTCGGAACTTTTAAATATCTCGATATATCTCGAAAACTACGCTTCTGATCAAAAAATATCATAGAACATAAAAAGTAGGAAACTTAATTCTCTACAAGAAAGGTCTCTAAACATTTTGCCATAGCTCGCTTCGTTTCCGAGATATTTGCAGATTCATCTCAAGGGAAGGGGTCTGACGGACATATTTCGAGATATTTCTTCTTCTTGTTGTTCTTCTTCTGCACAGCTAAGCTGGAAGTGGCATTTGCGGCTCGCACTAGTGCAGAGTTATCTCAAAGAAAGGGGCCACGGTGTTTCTGTATCTCTATTATGTTGGTGCGGCTTCGGAACTTTTAAATATCTTGATATATCTCGAGAACTACGCATCTGATCAAAAAATATCATAGAACATGAAAAGTAGGAAACTTAATTCTCTACAAAAAAGGTCTCTCAACATTTTGCCATAGCTCGCTTCGTTTCCGAGATATTTGCAGATTCAGCTCAAAGGAACTGGCCTGACGGACATATTTCGAGATATTTCTTCTTCTTGTTGTTCTTCCTCTGCACAGCTAAGCTGGAAGTGGCATTTGCAGCTCGCAATAGTGCAGAGTTATCTCAAAGAAAGGGGCCACGGTGTTTCTGTATCTCTATTATGTTGGTGCGGCTTCGGAACTTTTAAATATCTTGATATATCTCGAGAGCTACGCATCTGATCAAAAAATATCATACAACATAAAAAGAAGGAAACTTAATTCTCTACAAAAAAGGTCTCTTAACATTTTGCCATAGCTCGCTTCGTTTCCGAGATATTTGCAGATTTATCTCAAGGGAAGGGGCCTGACGGACATATTTCGAGATATTTCTTCTTCTTGTTGTTCTTCTTCTGCACAGCTAAGCTGGAAGTGGCATTTGCGGCTCGCACTAGTGCAGAGTTATCTCAAAGAAAGGGGCCACGGTGTTTCTGTATCTCTATTATGTTGGTGCGGTTTCGGAACTTTTAAATATCTTGATATATCTCGAGAACTACGCATCTGATCAAAAAATATCATAGAACCTGAAAAGTAGGAAACTTAATTCTCTACAAAAAAGGTCTCTTAACATTTTGCCATAGCTCGCTTCGTTTCCGAGATATTTGCAGATTTATCTGAAGGGAAGGGGCCTAACGGACATATTTCGAGATATTTCTTCTTCTTGTTGTTCTTCTTCTGCACAGCTAAACTGGAAGTGGCATTTCCAGCTCGCAATAGTGCAGAGTTATCTCAAAGAAAGGGGCCACGGTGTTTCTGTATCTATTATGTTGGTGCGGCTTCGGAACTTTTCAATATCTTGATATATCTCGAGAACTACGCATCTGATCAAAAAATATCATAGAACATAAAAAGTAGGAAACTTAATTCTCTACAAAAAAGGTCTCTTAACATTTTGCCATAGCTCGCTTCGTTTCCGAGATATTTGCAGATTTATCTCAAGGGAAGGGGCCTGACGGACATATTTCGAGATATTTCTTCTTCTTGTTGTTCTTCTTCTGCACAGCTAAGCTGGAAGTGGCATTTGCGGCTCGCACTAGTGCAGAGTTATCTCAAAGAAAGGGGCCACGGTGTTTCTGTATCTCTATTATGTTGGTGCGGCTTCGGAACTTTTAAATATTTCGATATATCTCGAAAACTACGCTTCTGATCAAAAAATATCATAGAACATAAATTGTAGGAAACGTAATTCTCTATAAAAAACGTATCTTAACATTTTGCCATAGCTCGCTTCGTTTCCGAGATATTTGCAGATTTATCTCAAGGGAAGGGGCCTGACGGACATATTTCGAGATATTTCTTCTTCTTGTTGTTCTTCTTCTGCACAGCTAAGCTGGAAGTGGCATTTGCGGCTCGCACTAGTGCAGAGTTATCTCAAAGAAAGGGGCCACGGTGTTTCTGTATCTCTATTATGTTGGTGCGGCTTCGGAACTTTTAAATATTTCGATATATCTCGAAAACTACGCTTCTGATCAAAAAATATCATAGAACATAAATTGTAGGAAACGTAATTCTCTACAAAAAACGTATCTTAACATTTTGCCATAGCTCGCTTCGTTTCCGAGATATTTGCAGATTTATCTCAAGGGAAGGGGCCTGACGGACATATTTCGAGATATTTCTTCTTCTTGTTGTTCTTCTTCTGCACAGCTAAGCTGGAAGTGGCATTTGCGGCTCTCACTAGTGCAGAGTTATCTCGAAGAAAGGGGCCACGGTGTTTCTGTATCTCTATTATGTTGGTGCGGCTTCGGAACTTTTAAATATCTCGATATATCTCGAAAACTACGCTTCTGATCAAAAAATATCATACAACATAAATTGTAGGAAACATAATTCTCTACAAAAAAGGTCTCTTAACATTTTGCCATAGCTCGCTTCGTTTCCGAGATATTTGCAGATTCAGCTCAAAGGAACTGGCCTGACGGACATATTTCGAGATATTTCTTCTTCTTGTTGTTCTTCCTCTGCACAGCTAAGCTGGAAGTGGCATTTGCAGCTCGCAATAGTGCAGAGTTATCTCAAAGAAAGGGGCCACGGTGTTTCTGTATCTCTATTATGTTGGTGCGGCTTCGGAACTTTTAAATATCTCGATATATCTCGAAAACTACGCTTCTGATCAAAAAATATCATAGAACATAAATTGTAGGAAACATAATTCTCTACAAAAAACGTCTCTTAACATTTTGCCATAGCTCGCTTCGTTTCCGAGATATTTGCAGATTCAGCTCAAAGGAACTGGCCTGACGGACATATTTCGAGATATTTCTTCTTCTTGTTGTTCTTCCTCTGCACAGCTAAGCTGGAAGTGGCATTTGCAGCTCGCAATAGTGCAGAGTTATCTCAAAGAAAGGGGCCACGGTGTTTCTGTATCTCTATTATGTTGGTGCGGCTTCGGAACTTTTAAATATTTCGATATATCTCGAAAACTACGCTTCTGATCAAAAAATATCATAGAACATAAATTGTAGGAAACGTAATTCTCTACAAAAAACGTATCTTAACATTTTGCCATAGCTCGCTTCGTTTCCGAGATATTTGCAGATTTATCTCAAGGGAAGGGGCCTGACGGACATATTTCGAGATATTTCTTCTTCTTGTTGTTCTTCTTCTGCACAGCTAAGCTGGAAGTGGCATTTGCGGCTCTCACTAGTGCAGAGTTATCTCAAAGAAAGGGGCCACGGTGTTTCTGTATCTCTATTATGTTGGTGCGGCTTCGGAACTTTTAAATATCTCGATATATCTCGAAAACTACGCTTCTGATCAAAAAATATCATAGAACATAAATTGTAGGAAACATAATTCTCTACAAAAAAGGTCTCTTAACATTTTGCCATAGCTCGCTTCGTTTCCGAGATATTTGCAGATTCAGCTCAAAGGAACTGGCCTGACGGACATATTTCGAGATATTTCTTCTTCTTGTTGTTCTTCTTCTGCACAGCTAAGCTGGAAGTGGCATTTGCGGCTCTCACTAGTGCAGAGTTATCTCAAAGAAAGGGGCCACGGTGTTTCTGTATCTCTATTATGTTGGTGCGGCTTCGGAACTTTTAAATATCTCGATATATCTCGAAAACTACGCTTCTGATCAAAAAATATCATAGAACATAAATTGTAGGAAACATAATTCTCTACAAAAAAGGTCTCTTAACATTTTGCCATAGCTCGCTTCGTTTCCGAGATATTTGCAGATTCAGCTCAAAGGAACTGGCCTGACGGACATATTTCGAGATATTTCTTCTTCTTGTTGTTCTTCCTCTGCACAGCTAAGCTGGAAGTGGCATTTGCAGCTCGCAATAGTGCAGAGTTATCTCAAAGAAAGGGGCCACGGTGTTTCTGTATCTCTATTATGTTGGTGCGGCTTCGGAACTTTTAAATATCTTGATATATCTCGAGAGCTACGCATCTGATCAAAAAATATCATAGAACATGAAAAGTAGGAAACTTAATTCTCTACAAAAAAGGTCTCTTAACATTTTGCCATGGCTCGCTTCGTTTCCGAGATATTTACAGATTCAGCTCAAAGGAACTGGCCTGACGGACATATTTCGAGATATTTCTTCTTCTTGTTGTTCTTCCTCTGCACAGCTAAGCTGGAAGTGGCATTTGCAGCTCGCAATAGTGCAGAGTTATCTGAAAGAAAGGGGCCACGGTGTTTCTGTATCTCTATTATGTTGGTGCGGCTTCGGAACTTTTAAATATCTTGATATATCTCGAGAACTACGCATCTGATCAAAAAATGTCATAGAACATAAAAAGTAGGAAACTTAATTCTCTACAAAAAAGGTCTCTTAACATTTTGCCATAGCTCGCTTCGTTTCCGAGATATTTGCATATATATCTCAAGGGAAGGGGCCTGACGGACATATTTCGAGATATTTCTTCTTCTTGTTGTTCTTCTTCTGCACAGCTAAGCTGGAAGTGGCATTTGCGGCTCGCACTAGTGTAGAGTTATCTCAAAGAAAGGGGCCACGGTGTTTCTGTATCTCTATTATGTTGGTGCGGCTTCGGAACTTTTAAATATCTCGATATATCTCGAAAACTACGCTTCTGATCAAAAAATATCATAGAACATAAAAAGTAGGAAACTTAATTCTCTACAAAAAAGGTCTCTTAACATTTTGCCATAGCTCGCTTCGTTTCCGAGATATTTGCAGATTTATCTCAAGGGAAGGGGCCTAACGGACATATTTCGAGATATTTCTTCTTCTTGTTGTTCTTCTTCTGCACAGCTAAACTGGAAGTGGCATTTCCAGCTCGCAATAGTGCAGAGTTATCTCAAAGAAAGGGGCCACGGTGTTTCTGTATCTCTATTATGTTGGTGCGGTTTCGGAACTTTTAAATATCTTGATATATCTCGAGAACTACGCATCTGATCAAAAAATATCATAGAACATAAAAAGTAGGAAACTTAATTCTCTACAAAAAAGGTCTCTTAACATTTTGCCATAGCTCGCTTCGTTTCCGAGATATTTGCAGATTTATCTCAAGGGAAGGGGCCTGACGGACATATTTCGAGATATTTCTTCTTCTTGTTGTTCTTCTTCTGCACAGCTGAGCTGGAAGTGGCATTTGCAGGTCGCAATAGTGCAGAGTTATCTCAAAGAAAGGGGCCACGGTGTTTCTGTATCTCTATTATGTTGGTGCGGCTTCGGAACTTTTAAATATCTCGATATATCTCGAAAACTACGCTTCTGATCAAAAAATCTCATAGAACGTAAATTGTAGGAAACATTATTCTCTACAAAAAAGGTCTCTTAACATTTTGCCATAGCTCGCTTCGTTTCCGAGATATTTGCAGATTCATCTCAAGGGAAGGGGTCTGACGGACATATTTCGAGATATTTCTTCTTCTTGTTGTTCTTCTTCTGCACAGCTAAGCTCGAAGCGGCATTTGCAGCTCGCAATAGTGCAGAGTTATCTCAAAGAAAGAGGCCACGGTGTTTCTGTACCTCTATTATGTTGGTGCAGCTTCGGAACTTTTAAATATCTTGATATATCTCGAGAACTACGCTTCTGATCAAAAAATATCATAGAACCTAAATTGTAGGAAACATAATTCTCTACAAAAAAGGTCTCTTAACATTTTGCCATAGCTCGCTTCGTTTCGGAGATATTTGCAGATTTATCTCAAGGGAAGGGGCCTGACGGACATATTTCGAGATATTTCTTCTTCTTGTTGTTCTTCTTCTGCACAGCTAAGCTGGAAGTGGCATTTGCAGCTCGCACTAGTGCAGAGTTATCTCAAAGAAAGGGGCCACGGTGTTTCTGTATCTCTATTATGTTGGTGCGGCTTCGGAACTTTTAAATATCTCGATATATCTCGAAAACTACGCTTCTGATCAAAAAATATCATAGAACATAAAAAGTAGGAAACTTAATTCTCTACAAAAAAGGTCTCTTAACATTTTGCCATAGCTCGCTTCGTTTCCGAGATATTTGCAGATTTATCTCAAGGGAAGGGGCCTGACGGACATATTTCGAGATATTTCTTCTTCTTGTTGTTCTTCTTCTGCACAGCTAAGCTGGAAGTGGCATTTGCGGCTCTCACTAGGGCAGAGTTATCTCAAAGAAAGGGGCCACGGTGTTTCTGTATCTCTATTATGTTGGTGCGGCTTCGGAACTTTTAAATATCTCGATATATCTCGAAAACTACGCTTCTGATCAAAAAATATCATAGAACATAAATTGTAGGAAACATAATTCTCTACAAAAAACGTCTCTTAACATTTTGCCATAGCTCGCTTCGTTTCCGAGATATTTGCAGATTCAGCTCAAAGGAACTGGCCTGACGGACATATTTCGAGATATTTCTTCTTCTTGTTGTTCTTCCTCTGCACAGCTAAGCTGGAAGTGGCATTTGCAGCTCGCAATAGTGCAGAGTTATCTCAAAGAAAGGGGCCACGGTGTTTCTGTATCTCTATTATGTTGGTGCGGCTTCGGAACTTTTAAATATCTTGATATATCTCGAGAACTACGCATCTGATCAAAAAATATCATAGAACATAAATTGTAGGAAACATAATTCTTTACAAAAAAGGTCTCTTAACATTTTGCCATAGCTCGCTTCGTTTCCGAGATATTTGCAGATTTATCACAAGGGAAGGGGCCTGACGGACATATTTCGAGATATTTCTTCTTCTTGTTGTTCTTCTTCTGCACAGCTAAGCTGGAAGTGGCATTTGCGGCTCGCACTAGTGCAGAGTTATCTCAAAGAAAGGGGCCACGGTGTTTCTGTATCCCTATTATGTTGGTGCGGCTTCGGAACTTTTAAATATCTCGATATATCTCGAAAACTACGCTTCTGATCAAAAAATATCATAGAACATAAATTGTAGGAAACATAATTCTCTACAAAAAACGTCTCTTAACATTTTGCCATAGATCGCTTCGTTTCCGAGATATTTGCAGATTCAGCTCAAAGGAACTGGCCTGACGGACATATTTCGAGATATTTCTTCTTCTTGTTGTTCTTCCTCTGCACAGCTAAGCTGGAAGTGGCATTTGCAGCTCGCAATAGTGCAGAGTTATCTCAAAGAAAGGGGCCACTGTGTTTCTGTATCTCTATTATGTTGGTGCGGCTTCGGAACTTTTAAATATCTTGATATATCTCGAGAACTACGCATCTGATCAAAAAATATCATAGAACATAAAAAGTAGGAAACTTAATTCTCTACAAAAAAGGTCTCTTAACATTTTGCCATAGCTCGCTTCGTTTCCGAGATATTTGCAGATTTATCACAAGGGAAGGGGCCTGACGGACATATTTCGAGATATTTCTTCTTCTTGTTGTGCTTCTTCTGCACAGCTAAGCTGGAAGTGGCATTTGCGGCTCGCACTAGTGCAGAGTTATCTCAAACAAAGGGGCCACCGTGTTTCTGTATCCCCATTATGTTGGTGCGGCTTCGGAACTTTTAAATATCTCGATATATCTCGAAAACTACGCTTCTGATCAAAAAATATCATAGAACATAAATTGTAGGAAACATAATTCTCTACAAAAAACGTCTCTTAACATTTTGCCATAGATCGCTTCGTTTCCGAGATATTTGCAGATTCAGCTCAAAGGAACTGGCCTGACGGACATATTTCGAGATATTTCTTCTTCTTGTTGTTCTTCCTCTGCACAGCTAAGCTGGAAGTGGCATTTGCAGCTCGGAATAGTGCAGAGTTATCTCAAAGAAAGGGGCCACGGTGTTTCTGTATCTCTATTATGTTGGTGCGGCTTCGGAACTTTTAAATATCTTGATATATCTCGAGAACTACGCATCTGATCAAAAAATATCATAGAACATAAAAAGTAGGAAACTTAATTCTCTACAAAAAAGGTCTCTTAACATTTTGCCGTAGCTCGCTTCGTTTCCGAGACATTTGCAGATGTATCTCAAGGGAAGGGGCCTGACGGACATATTTCGAGATATTTCTTCTTCTTGTTGTTCTTCTTCTGCACAGCTAAGCCGGAAGTTGCATTTGCGGCTCGCACTAGTGCACAGTTATCTCAAAGAAAGGGGCCACGGTGTTTCTGTATCTCTATTATGTTGGTGCGTCTTCGGAACTTTTAAATATCTTGATATATCTCGACAACTACGCATCTGATCAAAAAATGTCATAGAACATAAAAAGTAGGAAACTTAATTCTCTACAAAAAAGCTCTCTTAACATTTTGCCATAGCTCGCTTCGTTTCCGAGATATTTGCATATTTATCTCAAGGGAAGGGGCCTGACGGACATATTTCGAGATATTTCTTCTTCTTGTTGTTCTTCTTCTGCACAGCTAAGCTGGAAGTGGCATTTGCGGCTCGCACTAGTGCAGAGTTATCTCAAAGAAAGGGGCCACGGTGTTTCTGTATCTCTATTATGTTGGTGCGGCTTCGGAACTTTTAAATATCTCGATATATCTCGAAAACTACGCTTCTGATCAAAAAATATCATAGAACATAAAAAGTAGGAAACTTAATTCTCTACAAAAAAGGTCTCTTAACATTTTGCCATAGCTCGCTTCGTTTCCGAGATATTTGCAGATTTATCTCAAGGGAAGGGGCCTAACGAACATATTTCGAGATATTTCTTCTTCTTGTTGTTCTTCTTCTGCACAGCTAAACTGGAAGTGGCATTTCCAGCTCGCAATAGTGCAGAGTTATCTCAAAGAAAGGGGCCACGGTGTTTCTGTATCTCTATTATGTTGGTGCGGTTTCGGAACTTTTAAATATCTTGATATATCTCGAGAACTACGCATCTGATCAAAAAATATCATAGAACATAAAAAGTAGGAAACTTAATTCTCTACAAAAAAGGTCTCTTAACATTTTGCCATAGCTCGCTTCGTTTCCGAGATATTTGCAGATTTATCTCAAGGGAAGGGGCCTGACGGACGTATTTCGAGATATTTCTTCTTCTTGTTGTTCTTCTTCTGCACAGCTGAGCTGGAAGTGGCATTTGCAGGTCGCAATAGTGCAGAGTTATCTCAAAGAAAGGGGCCACGGTGTTTCTGTATCTCTATTATGTTGGTGCGGCTTCGGAACTTTTAAATATCTCGATATATCTCGAAAACTACGCTTCTGATCAAAAAATATCATAGAACGTAAATTGTAGGAAACATTATTCTCTACAAAAAAGGTCTCTTAACATTTTGCCATAGCTCGCTTCGTTTCCGAGATATTTGCAGATTCATCTCAAGGGAAGGGGTCTGACGGACATATTTCGAGATATTTCTTCTTCTTGTTGTTCTTCTTCTGCACAGCTAAGCTCGAAGCGGCATTTGCAGCTCGCAATAGTGCAGAGTTATCTCAAAGAAAGAGGCCACGGTGTTTCTGTACCTCTATTATGTTGGTGCAGCTTCGGAACTTTTAAATATCTTGATATATCTCGAGAACTACGCATCTGATCAAAAAATATCATCGAACATAAAAAGTAGGAAACTTAATTCTCTACAAAAAAGGTCTCTTAACATTTTGCCATAGCTCGCTTCGTTTCCGAGATATTTGGAGATTTATCTCAAGGGAAGTGGCCTGACGGACATATTTCGAGATATTTCTTCTTCTTGTTGTTCTTGTTCTGCACAGCTAAGCTGGAAGTGGCATTTGCAGCTCGCAATAGTGCAGAGTTATCCCAAAGAAAGGGGCCACGGTGTTTCTGTATCTCTATTATGTTGGTGCGGCTTCGGAACTTTTAAATATCTTGATATATCTCGAGAACTACGCATCTGATCAAAAAATATCATACTACATAAAAAGTAGGAAACTTAATTCTCTACAAGAAAGGTCTCTAAACATTTTGCCATAGCTCGCTTCGTTTCCGAGATATTTGCAGATTCAGCTCAAAGGAACTGGCCTGACGGACATATTTCGAGATATTTCTTCTTCTTGTTGTTCTTCCTCTGCACAGCTAAGCTGGAAGTGGCATTTGCAGCTCGCAATAGTGCAGAGTTATCTCAAAGAAAGGGGCCACGGTGTTTCTGTATCTCTATTATGTTGGTGCGGCTTCGGAACTTTTAAATATCTTGATATATCTCGAGAACTACGCATCTGATCAAAAAATATCATAGAACATAAAAAGTAGGAAACTTAATTCTCTACAAAAAAGGTCGCTTAACATTTTGCCATAGCTCGCTTCGTTTCCGAGATATTTGCAGATTTATCTCAAGGGAAGGGGCCTGACGGACATATTTCGAGATATTTCTTCTTCTTGTTGTTCTTCTTCTGCACAGCTAAGCTGGAAGTGGCATTTGCAGCTCGCACTAGTGCAGAGTTATCTCACCGAAATGGGCCACGGTGTTTCTGTATCTCTATTATGTTGGTGCGGCTTCGGAACTTTTAAATATCTCGATATATCTCGAAAACTACGCTTCTGATCAAAAAATATCATAGAACATAAATTGTAGGAAACATAATTCTCTACAAAAAAGGTCTCTTAACATTTTGCCATAGCTCGCTTCGTTTCCGAGATATTTGCAGATTTATCTCAAGGGAAGGGGCCTGACGGACATATTTCGAGATATTTCTTCTTCTTGTTGTTCTTCTTCTGCACAGCTAAGCTGGAAGTGGCATTTGCAGCTCGCACTAGTGCAGAGTTATCTCAAAGAAAGGGGCCACGGTGTTTCTGTATCTCTATTATGTTGGTGCGGCTTCGGAACTTTTAAATATCTCGATATATCTCGAAAACTACGCTTCTGATCAAAAAATATCATAGAACATAAATTGTAGGAAACATAATTCTCTACAAAAAAGGTCTCTCAACATTTGGCGATAGCTCGCTTCGTTTCCGAGATATTTGCAGATTTATCTCAAGGGAAGGGGCCTGACGGACATATTTCGAGATATTTCTTCTTCTTGTTGTTCTTCTTCTGCACAGCTAAGCTGGAAGTGGCATTTGCGGCTCGCACTAGTGCAGAGTTATCTCAAAGAAAGGGGCCACGGTGTTTCTGTATCTCTATTATGTTGGTGCGGCTTCGGAACTTTTAAATATCTCGATATATCTCGAAAACTACGCTTCCGATCAAAAAATATCATAGAACATAAATTGTAGGAAACATAATTCTCTACAAAAAAGGTCTCTTAACATTTTGCCATAGCTCGCTTCGTTTCCGAGATATTTGCAGATATATCTCAAGGGAAGGGGCCTGACGGACATATTTCGAGATATTTCTTCTTCTTGTTGTTCTTCTTCTGCACAGCTAAGCTGGAAGTGGCATTTACAGCTCGCAATAGTGCAGAGTTATCTCAAAGAAAGGGGCCACGGTGTTTCTGTATCTCTATTATGTTGGTGCGGCTTCGGAACTTTTAAATATCTTGATATATCTCGAGAACTACGCATCTGATCAAAAAATATCATAGAACATGAAAAGTAGGAAACTTACTTCTCTACAAAAAAGGTCTCTTAACATTTTGCCATAGCTCTCTTCGTTTCCGAGATATTTGCAGATTTATCTCAAGGGAAGAGGCCTGACGGACATATTTCGAGATATTTCTTCTTCTTGTTGTTCTTCTTCTGCACAGCTAAGCTGGAAGTGGCATTTGCAGCTCGCAATAGTGCAGAGTTATCTCAAAGAAAGGGGCCACGGTGTTTCTGTATCTCTATTATGTTGGTGCGGCTTCGGAACTTTTAAATATCTTGATATATCTCGAGAACTACGCGTCTGATCAAAAAATATCATAGAACATAAAAAGTAGGAAACATAATTCTCTACAAAAACGGTCTCTTAACATTTTGCCATAGCTCGCTTCGTTTCCGAGATATTTGCAGATATATCTCAAGGGAAGGGGCCTGACGGACATATTTCGAGATATTTCTTCTTCTTGTTGTTCTTCTTCTGCACAGCTAAGCTGGAAGTGGCATTTACAGCTCGCAATAGTGCAGAGTTATCTCAAAGAAAGGGGCCACGGTGTTTCTGTATCTCTATTATGTTGGTGCGGCTTCGGAACTTTTAAATATCTTGATATATCTCGAGAACTACGCATCTGATCAAAAAATATCATAGAACATGAAAAGTAGGAAACTTACTTCTCTACAAAAAAGGTCTCTTAACATTTTGCCATAGCTCTCTTCGTTTCCGAGATATTTGCAGATTTATCTCAAGGGAAGAGGCCTGACGGACATATTTCGAGATATTTCTTCTTCTTGTTGTTCTTCTTCTGCACAGCTAAGCTGGAAGTGGCATTTGCAGCTCGCAATAGTGCAGAGTTATCTCAAAGAAAGGGGCCACGGTGTTTCTGTATCTCTATTATGTTGGTGCGGCTTCGGAACTTTTAAATATCTTGATATATCTCGAGAACTACGCGTCTGATCAAAAAATATCATAGAACATAAAAAGTAGGAAACATAATTCTCTACAAAAACGGTCTCTTAACATTTTGCCATAGCTCGCTTCGTTTCCGAGATATTTGCAGATATATCTCAAGGGAAGGGGCCTGACGGACATATTTCGAGATATTTCTTCTTCTTGTTGTTCTTCTTCTGCACAGCTAAGCTGGAAGTGGCATTTGCGGCTCGCACTAGTGCAGAGTTATCTCAAAGAAAGGGGCCACGGTGTTTCTGTATCTCTATTATGTTGGTGCGGCTTCGGAACTTTTAAATATCTCGATATATCTCGAAAACTACGCTTCTGATCAAAAAATATCATAGAACGTAAATTGTAGGAAACATTATTCTCTACAAAAAAGGTCTCTTAACATTTTGCCATAGCTCGCTTCGTTTCCGAGATATTTGCAGATTCATCTCAAGGGAAGGGGTCTGACGGACATATTTCGAGATATTTCTTCTTCTTGTTGTTCTTCTTCTGCACAGCTAAGCTCGAAGCGGCATTTGCAGCTCGCAATAGTGCAGAGTTATCTCAAAGAAAGAGGCCACGGTGTTTCTGTACCTCTATTATGTTGGTGCAGCTTCGGAACTTTTAAATATCTTGATATATCTCGAGAACTACGCATCTGATCAAAAAATATCATCGAACATAAAAAGTAGGAAACTTAATTCTCTACAAAAAAGGTCTCTTAACATTTTGCCATAGCTCGCTTCGTTTCCGAGATATTTGCAGATTTATCTCAAGGGAAGTGGCCTGACGGACATATTTCGAGATATTTCTTCTTCTTGTTGTTCTTGTTCTGCACAGCTAAGCTGGAAGTGGCATTTGCAGCTCGCAATAGTGCAGAGTTATCCCAAAGAAAGGGGCCACGGTGTTTCTGTATCTCTATTATGTTGGTGCGGCTTCGGAACTTTTAAATATCTTGATATATCTCGAGAACTACGCATCTGATCAAAAAATATCATACTACATAAAAAGTAGGA
Organism: Osmia lignaria lignaria; assembly: GCF_051020975.1. NCBI lineage: Eukaryota > Metazoa > Arthropoda > Insecta > Hymenoptera > Megachilidae > Osmia > Osmia lignaria. The sequence continues at coordinate 25,758,658 of NW_027478161.1, read as the reverse complement.
AACTTAATTCTCTACAAGAAAGGTCTCTAAACATTTTGCCATAGCTCGCTTCGTTTCCGAGATATTTGCAGATTCAGCTCAAAGGAACTGGCCTGACGGACATATTTCGAGATATTTCTTCTTCTTGTTGTTCTTCTTCTGCACAGCTAAGCTGGAAGTGGCATTTGCGGCTCGCACTAGTGCAGAGTTATCTCAAAGAAAGGGGCCACGGTGTTTCTGTATCTCTATTATGTTGGTGCGGCTTCGGAACTTTTAAATATCTCGATATATCTCGAAAACTACGCTTCTGATCAAAAAATATCATAGAACATAAATTGTAGGAAACATAATTCTCTACAAAAAAGGTCTCTTAACATTTTGCCATAGCTCGCTTCGTTTCCGAGATATTTGCAGATATATCTCAAGGGAAGGGGCCTGACGGACATATTTCGAGATATTTCTTCTTCTTGTTGTTCTTCTTCTGCACAGCTAAGCTGGAAGTGGCATTTACAGCTCGCAATAGTGCAGAGTTATCTCAAAGAAAGGGGCCACGGTGTTTCTGTATCTCTATTATGTTGGTGCGGCTTCGGAACTTTTAAATATCTTGATATATCTCGAGAACTACGCATCTGATCAAAAAATATCATAGAACATGAAAAGTAGGAAACTTACTTCTCTACAAAAAAGGTCTCTTAACATTTTGCCATAGCTCTCTTCGTTTCCGAGATATTTGCAGATTTATCTCAAGGGAAGAGGCCTGACGGACATATTTCGAGATATTTCTTCTTCTTGTTGTTCTTCTTCTGCACAGCTAAGCTGGAAGTGGCATTTGCAGCTCGCAATAGTGCAGAGTTATCTCAAAGAAAGGGGCCACGGTGTTTCTGTATCTCTATTATGTTGGTGCGGCTTCGGAACTTTTAAATATCTTGATATATCTCGAGAACTACGCGTCTGATCAAAAAATATCATAGAACATAAAAAGTAGGAAACATAATTCTCTACAAAAACGGTCTCTTAACATTTTGCCATAGCTCGCTTCGTTTCCGAGATATTTGCAGATATATCTCAAGGGAAGGGGCCTGACGGACATATTTCGAGATGTTTCTTCTTCTTGTTGTTCTTCTTCTGCACAGCTAAGCTGGAAGTGGCATTTGCGGCTCGCACCAGTGCAGAGTTATCTCAAAGAAAGGGGCCACGGTGTTTCTGTATCTCTATTATGTTGGTGCGGCTTCGGAACTTTTAAATATCTCGATATATCTCGAAAACTACGCTTCTGATCAAAAAATATCATAGAACGTAAATTGTAGGAAACATTATTCTCTACAAAAAAGGTCTCTTAACATTTTGCCATAGCTCGCTTGGTTTCCGAGATATTTGCAGATTCATCTCAAGGGAAGGGGTCTGACGGACATATTTCGAGATATTTCTTCTTCTTGTTGTTCTTCTTCTGCACAGCTAAGCTCGAAGCGGCATTTGCAGCTCGCAATAGTGCAGAGTTATCTCAAAGAAAGAGGCCACGGTGTTTCTGTACCTCTATTATGTTGGTGCAGCTTCGGAACTTTTAAATATCTTGATATATCTCGAGAACTACGCATCTGATCAAAAAATATCATCGAACATAAAAAGTAGGAAACTTAATTCTCTACAAAAAAGGTCTCTTACCATTTTGCCATAGCTCGCTTCGTTTCCGAGATATTTGCAGATTTATCTCAAGGGAAGTGGCCTGACGGACATATTTCGAGATATTTCTTCTTCTTGTTGTTCTTGTTCTGCACAGCTAAGCTGGAAGTGGCATTTGCAGCTCGCAATAGTGCAGAGTTATCCCAAAGAAAGGGGCCACGGTGTTTCTGTATCTCTATTATGTTGGTGCGGCTTCGGAACTTTTAAATATCTTGATATATCTCGAGAACTACGCATCTGATCAAAAAATATCATACTACATAAAAAGTAGGAAACTTAATTCTCTACAAGAAAGGTCTCTAAACATTTTGCCATAGCTCGCTTCGTTTCCGAGATATTTGCAGATTCAGCTCAAAGGAACTGGCCTGACGGACATATTTCGAGATATTTCTTCTTCTTGTTGTTCTTCCTCTGCACAGCTAAGCTGGAAGTGGCATTTGCAGCTCGCAATAGTGCAGAGTTATCTCAAAGAAAGGGGCCACGGTGTTTCTGTATCTCTATTATGTTGGTGCGGCTTCGGAACTTTTAAATATCTTGATATATCTCGAGAACTACGCATCTGATCAAAAAATATCATAGAACATAAAAAGTAGGAAACTTAATTCTCTACAAAAAAGGTCGCTTAACATTTTGCCATAGCTCGCTTCGTTTCCGAGATATTTGCAGATTTATCTCAAGGGAAGGGGCCTGACGGACATATTTCGAGATATTTCTTCTTCTTGTTGTTCTTCTTCTGCACAGCTAAGCTGGAAGTGGCATTTGCAGCTCGCACTAGTGCAGAGTTATCTCACCGAAATGGGCCACGGTGTTTCTGTATCTCTATTATGTTGGTGCGGCTTCGGAACTTTTAAATATCCCGATATATCTCGAAAACTACGCTTCTGATCAAAAAATATCATAGAACATAAATTGTAGGAAACATAATTCTCTACAAAAAAGGTCTCTTAACATTTTGCCATAGCTCGCTTCGTTTCCGAGATATTTGCAGATTTATCTCAAGGGAAGGGGCCTGACGGACATATTTCGAGATATTTCTTCTTCTTGTTGTTCTTCTTCTGCACAGCTAAGCTGGAAGTGGCATTTGCGGCTCGCACTAGTGCAGAGTTATCTCAAAGAAAGGGGCCACGGTGTTTCTGTATCTCTATTATGTTGGTGCGGCTTCGGAACTTTTAAATATCTCGATATATGTCGAAAACTACGCTTCTGATCAAAAAATATCATAGAACATAAATTGTAGGAAACATAATTCTCTACAAAAAAGGTCTCTTAACATTTTGCCATAGCTCGCTTCGTTTCCGAGATATTTGCAGATATATCTCAAGGGAAGGGGCCTGACGGACATATTTCGAGATATTTCTTCTTCTTGTTGTTCTTCTTCTGCACAGCTAAGCTGGAAGTGGCATTTGCGGCTCGCACTAGTGCAGAGTTATCTCAAAGAAAGGGGCCACGGTGTTTCTGTATCTCTATTATGTTGGTGCGGCTTCGGAACTTTTAAATATCTTGATATATCTCGAGAACTACGCATCTGATCAAAAAATATCATAGAACATAAATAGTAGGAAACTTAATTCTCTACAAAAAAGGTCTCTCAACATTTTGCCATAGCTCTCTTCGTTTCCGAGATATTTGCAGATTTATCTCAAGGGAAGGGGCCTGACGGACATATTTCGAGATATTTCTTATTCTTGTTGTTCTTCTTCTGCACAGCTAAGCTGGAAGTGGCATTTGCAGCTCGCAATAGTGCAGAGTTATCTCAAAGAAAGGGGCCACGGTGTTTCTGTATCTCTATTATGTTGGTGCGGCTTCGGAACTTTTAAATATCTCGATATATCTCGAAAACTACGCATCTGATCAAAAAATATCATAGAACATAAAAAGTAGGAAACTTAATTCTCTACAAAAACGGTCTCTTAACATTTTGCCATAGCTCGCTTCGTTTCCGAGATATTTGCAGATTTATCTCAAGGGAAGGGGCCTGACGGACATATTTCGAGATATTTCTTCTTCTTGTTGTTCTTCTTCTGCACAGCTAAGCTGGAAGTGGCATTTGCGGCTTGCACTAGTGCACAGTTATCTCAAAGAAAGGGGCCACGGTGTTTCTGTATCTCTATTATGTTGGTGCGGCTTCGGAACTTTTAAATATCTCGATATATCTCGAAAACTACGCTTCTGATCAAAAAATATCATAGAACATAAATTGTAGGAAACATAATTCTCTACAAATAAGGTCTCTTAACATTTTGCCATAGCTCGCTTCGTTTCCGAGATATTTGCAGATTTATCTCAAGGGAAGGGGCCTGACGGACATATTTCGAGATATTTCTTCTTCTTGTTGTTCTTCTTCTGCACAGCTAAGCTGGAAGTGGCATTTGCGGCTCGCACTAGTGCAGAGTTATCTCAAAGAAAGGGGCCACGGTGTTTCTGTATCTCTATTATGTTGGTGCGGCTTCGGAACTTTTAAATATCTTGATATATCTCGAGAACTACGCATCTGATCAAAAAATATCATAGAACATAAATAGTAGGAAACTTAATTCTCTACAAAAACGGTCTCTTAACATTTTGCCATAGCTCGCTTCGTTTCCGAGATATTTGCAGATTTATCTCAAGGGAAGGGGCCTGACGGACATATTTCGAGATATTTCTTATTCTTGTTGTTCTTCTTCTGCACAGCTAAGCTGGAAGTGGCATTTGCGGCTCGCACTAGTGCAGAGTTATCTCAAAGAAAGGGGCCACGGTGTTTCTGTATCTCTATTATGTTGGTGCGGCTTCGGAACTTTTAAATATCTTGATATATCTCGAGAACTACGCATCTGATCAAAAAATATCATAGAACATAAAAAGTAGGAAACTTAATTCTCTACAAAAACGGTCTCTTAACATTTTGCCATAGCTCGCTTCGTTTCCGAGATATTTGCAGATTTATCTCAAGGGAAGGGGCCTGACGGACATATTTCGAGATATTTCTTCTTCTTGTTGTTCTTCTTCTGCACAGCTAAGCTGGAAGTGGCATTTGCGGCTTGCACTAGTGCACAGTTATCTCAAAGAAAGGGGCCACGGTGTTTCTGTATCTCTATTATGTTGGTGCGGCTTCGGAACTTTTAAATATCTCGATATATCTCGAAAACTACGCTTCTGATCGAAAAATATCATAGAACATAAATTGTAGGAAACATAATTCTCTACAAATAAGGTCTCTTAACATTTTGCCATAGCTCGCTTCGTTTCCGAGATATTTGCAGATTTATCTCAAGGGAAGGGGCCTGACGGACATATTTCGAGATATTTCTTCTTCTTGTTGTTCTTCTTCTGCACAGCTAAGCTGGAAGTGGCATTTGCGGCTCGCACTAGTGCAGAGTTATCTCAAAGAAAGGGGCCACGGTGTTTCTGTATCTCTATTATGTTGGTGCGGCTTCGGAACTTTTAAATATCTTGATATATCTCGAGAATTACGCATCTGATCAAAAAATATCATAGAACATAAATAGTAGGAAACTTAATTCTCTACAAAAAAGGTCTCTCAACATTTTGCCATAGCTCTCTTCGTTTCCGAGATATTTGCAGATTTATCTCAAGGGAAGGGGCCTGACGGACATATTTCGAGATATTTCTTATTCTTGTTGTTCTTCTTCTGCACAGCTAAGCTGGAAGTGGCATTTGCAGCTCGCAATAGTGCAGAGTTATCTCAAAGAAGGGGGCCACGTTGTTTCTGTATGTCTATTATGTTGGTGCGGCTTCGGAACTTTTAAATATCTTGATATATCTCGAGAACTACGCATCTGATCAAAAAATATCATAGAACATAAAAAGTAGGAAACTTAATTCTCTACAAAAACGGTCTCTTAACATTTTGCCATAGCTCGCTTCGTTTCCGAGATATTTGCAGATTTATCTCAAGGGAAGGGGCCTGACGGACATATTTCGAGATATTTCTTCTTCTTGTTGTTCTTCTTCTGCACAGCTAAGCTGGAAGTGGCATTTGCGGCTCGCACTAGTGCACAGTTATCTCAAAGAAAGGGGCCACGGTGTTTCTGTATCTCTATTATGTTGGTGCGGCTTCGGAACTTTTAAATATCTCGATATATCTCGAAAACTACGCATCTGATCAAAAAATATCATAGAACATAAAAAGTAGGAAACTTAATTCTCTACAAAATAGGTCTCTTAACATTTTGCCATAGCTCGCTTCGTTTCCGAGATATTTGCAGGTTTATCTCAAGGGAAGGGGCCTAACGGACATATTTCGAGATATTTCTTCTTCTTGTTGTTCTTCTTGTGCACAGCTAAGCTGGAAGTGGCATTTGCGGCTCGCACTAGTGCAGAGTTATCTCAAAGAAAGGGGCCACGGTGTTTCTGTATCTCTATTATGTTGGTGCGGCTTCGGAACTTTTAAATATCTCGATATATCTCGAAAATTACGCTTCTGATCAAAAAATATCATAGAACATAAATTGTAGGAAACTTAATTCTCTACAAAAAAGGTCTCTTAACATTTTGCCATAGCTCTCTTCGTTTCCGAGATATTTGCAGATTTATCTCAAGGGAAGGGGCCTGACGGACATATTTCGAGATATTTCTTCTTCTTGTTGTTCTTCTTCTGCACAGCTAAGCTGGAAGTGGCATTTGCAGCTCGCAATAGTGCAGAGTTATCTCAAAGAAAGGGGCCACGGTGTGTCTGTATCTCCATTATGTTGGTGCGGCTTCGGCACTATTAAATATCTTGATATATCTCGAAAACTACGCTTCTGATCAAAAAATATCATAGAACATAAATTGTAGGAAACATAATTCTCTACAAAAAAGGTCTCTTAACATTTTGCCATAGCTCGCTTCGTTTCCGAGATATTTGCAGATATATCTCAAGGGCAGGGGCCTGACGGACATATTTCGAGATATTTCTTCTTCTTGTTGTTCTTCTTCTGCACAGCTAAGCTGGAAGTGGCATTTACAGCTCGCAATAGTGCAGAGTTATCTCAAAGAAAGGGGCCACGGTGTTTCTGTATCTCTATTATGTTGGTGCGTCTTCGGAACTTTTAAATATCTCGATATATCTCGAAAACTACGCTTCTGATCAAAAAATATCATAGAACATAAATTGTAGGAAACATAATTCTCTACAAAAAACATCTCTTAACATTTTGCCATAGCTCGTTTCGTTTCCGAGATATTTGCAGATTCAGCTCAAAGGAACTGGCCTGACGGACATATTTCGAGATATTTCTTCTTCTTGTTGTTCTTCCTCTGCACAGCTAAGCTGGAAGTGGCATTTGCAGCTCGCAATAGTGCAGAGTTATCTCAAAGAAAGGGGCCACGGTGTTTCTGTATCTCTATTATGTTGGTGCGGCTTCGGAACTTTTAAATACCTTGATATATCTCGAGAACTACGCATCTGATCAAAAAATATCATAGAACATAAAAAGTAGGAAACTTAATTCTCTACAAAAAAGGTCTCTTAACATTTTGCCATAGCTCGCTTCGTTTCCGAGATATTTGCATATTTATCTCAAGGGAAGGGGCCTGACGGACATATTTCGAGATATTTCTTCTTCTTGTTGTTCTTCTTCTGCACAGCTAAGCTGGAAGTGGCATTTGCGGCTCGCACTAGTGCAGAGTTATCTCAAAGAAAGGGGCCACGGTGTTTCTGTATCTCTATTATGTTGGTGCGGCTACGGAACTTTTAAATATCTCGATATATCTCGAAAACTACGCTTCTGATCAAAAAATATCATAGAACATAAATTGTAGGAAACATAATTCTCTACAAAAAAGGTCTCTCAACATTTTGCCATAGCTCGCTTCGTTTCCGAGATATTTGCAGATATATCTCAAGGGCAGGGGCCTGACGGACATATTTCGAGATATTTCTTCTTCTTGTTGTTCTTCTTCTGCACAGCTAAGCTGGAAGTGGCATTTGCAGCTCGCAATAGTGCAGAGATATCTCAAAGAAAGGGGCCACGGTGTTTCTGTATCTCTATTATGTTGGTGCGGCTTCGGAACTTTTAAATATCTTGATATATCTCGAGAACTACGCGTCTGATCAAAAAATATCATCGAACGTAAAAAGTAGGGAACATAATTCTGTACAAAAAAGGTCTCTTAACATTTTGCCATAGCTCGCTTCGTTTCCGAGATATTTGCAGATTTATCTCAAGGGAAGGGGCCTGACGGACATATTTCGAGATATTTCTTCTTCTTGTTGTTCTTCCTCTGCACAGCTAAGCTGGAAGTGGCATTTGCAGCTCGCAATAGTGCAGAGTTATCTCAAAGAAAGGGGCCACGGTGTTTCTGTATCTCTATTATGTTGGTGCGGCTTCGGAACTTTTAAATATCTTGATATATCTCGAGAACTACGCGTCTGATCAAAAAATATCATAGAACGTAAAAAGTAGGAAACTTAATTCTCTACAAAAAAGGTCGCTTAACATTTTGCCATAGCTCGGTTCGTTTCCGAGATATTTGCATATTTATCTCAAGGGAAGGGGCCTGACGGACATATTTCGAGATATTTCTTCTTCTTGTTGTTCTTCTTCTGCACAGCTAAGCTGGAAGTGGCATTTGCGGCTCGCACTAGTGCAGAGTTATCTCAAAGAAAGGGGCCACGGTATTTCTGTATCTCTATTATGTTGGTGCGGCTACGGAACTTTTAAATATCTCGATATATCTCGAAAACTACGCTTCTGATCAAAAAATATCATAGAACATAAATTGTAGGAAACATAGTTCTCTACAAAAAAGGTCTCTCAACATTTTGCCATAGCTCGCTTCGTTTCCGAGATATTTGCAGATATATCTCAAGGGCAGGGGCCTGACGGACATATTTCGAGTTATTTCTTCTTCTTGTTGTTCTTCTTCTGCACAGCTAAGCTGGAAGTGGCATTTGCAGCTCGCAATAGTGCAGAGATATCTCAAAGAAAGCGGCCACGGTGTTTCTGTATCTCTATTATGTTGGTGCGGCTTCGGAACTTTTAAATATCTTGATATATCTCGAGAACTACGCATCTGATCAAAAAATATCATAGAACATGAAAAGTAGGAAACTTAATTCTCTACAAAAAAGGTCGCTTAACATTTTGCCATAGCTCGCTTCGTTTCCGAGATATTTGCATATTTATCTCAAGGGAAGGGGCCTGACGGACATATTTCGAGATATTTCTTCTTCTTGTTGTTCTTCTTCTGCACAGCTAAGCTGGAAGTGGCATTTGCCGCTCGCACTAGTGCAGAGTTATCTCAAAGAAAGGGGCCACGGTGTTTCTGTATCTCTATTATGTTGGTGCGGCTTCGGAAAGTTTTAAATATCTCGATATATCTCGAAAACTACGCTTCTGATCAAAAAATATCATAGAACATAAATTGTAGCAAATATAATTCTCTACAAAAAAGGTCTCTTAACATTTTGCCATACCTCGCTTCGTTTCCGAGATATTTGCAGATATATCTCAAGGGAAGGGGCCTGACGGACATATTTCGAGATATTTCTTCTTCTTGTTGTTCTTCTTCTGCACAGCTAAGCTGGAAGTGGCATTTGCGGCTCGCACTAGTGCAGAGTTATCTCAAAGAAAGGGGCCACGGTGTTTCTGTATCTCTATTATGTTGGTGCGTCTTCGGAACTTTTAAATATCTCGATATATCTCGAAAACTACGCTTCTGATCAAAAAATATCATAGAACATAAATTGTAGGAAACATAATTCTGTACAAAAAAGGTCTCTTAACATTTTGCCATAGCTCGTTTCGTTTCCGAGATATTTGCAGATTCAGCTCAAAGGAACTGGCCTGACGGACATATTTCGAGATATTTCTTCTTCTTGTTGTTCTTCCTCTGCACAGCTAAGCTGGAAGTGGCATTTGCAGCTCGCAATAGTGCAGAGTTATCTCAAAGAAAGGGGCCACGGTGTTTCTGTATCTCTATTATGTTGGTGCGGCTTCGGAACTTTTAAATATCTTGATATATCTCGAGAACTACGCGTCTGATCAAAAAATATCATAGAACGTAAAAAGTAGGAAACATAATTCTGTACAAAAAAGGTCTCTTAACATTTTGCCATAGCTCGCTTCGTTTCCGAGATATTTGCAGATTTATCTCAAGGGAAGGGGCCTGACGGACATATTTCGAGATATTTCTTCTTCTTGTTGTTCTTCTTCTGCACAGCTAAGCTGGAAGTGGCATTTGCAGCTCGCAAGAGTGCAGAGTTATCCCAAAGAAAGGGGCCACGGTGTTTCTGTATCTCTATTATGTTGGTGCGGCTTCGGAACTTTTACATATCTCGATATATCTCGAAAACTATGCTTCTGATCAAAAAATATCATAGAACATAAATTGTAGGAAACATAATTCCCTACAAAAAAGGTCTCTTAACATTTTGCCATAGCTCGCTTCGTTTCCGAGATATTTGCAGATTTATCTCAAGGGAAGGGTCCTGATGGACATATTTCGAGATATTCCTTCTTCTTGTTGTTCTTTTTCTGCACAGCTAAACTGGAAGTGGCATTTCCAGCTCGCAATCGTGCAGAGTTATCTCAAAGAAAGGGGCCACGGTGTTTCTGTATCTCTATTATGTTGGTGCGGCTTCGGAACTTTTAAATATCTCGATATATCTCGAAAACTACGCTTCTGATCAAAAAATATCATAGAACATAAATTGTAGGAAACTTAATTCTCTACAAAAAAGGTCTCTTAACATTTTGCCATAGCTCTCTTCGTTTCCGAGATATTTGCAGATTTATCTCAAGGGAAGGGGCCTGACGGACATATTTCGAGATATTTCTTCTTCTTGTTGTTCTTCTTCTGCACAGCTAAGCTGGAAGTGGCATTTGCAGCTCGCAATAGTGCAGAGTTATCTCAAAGAAAGGGGCCACGGTGTGTCTGTATCTCCATTATGTTGGTGCGGCTTCGGCACTATTAAATATCTTGATATATCTCGAAAACTACGCTTCTGATCAAAAAATATCATAGAACATAAATTGTAGGAAACATAATTCTCTACAAAAAAGGTCTCTTAACATTTTGCCATAGCTCGCTTCGTTTCCGAGATATTTGCAGATATATCTCAAGGGCAGGGGCCTGACGGACATATTTCGAGATATTTCTTCTTCTTGTTGTTCTTCTTCTGCACAGCTAAGCTGGAAGTGGCATTTACAGCTCGCAATAGTGCAGAGTTATCTCAAAGAAAGGGGCCACGGTGTTTCTGTATCTCTATTATGTTGGTGCGTCTTCGGAACTTTTAAATATCTCGATATATCTCGAAAACTACGCTTCTGATCAAAAAATATCATAGAACATAAATTGTAGGAAACATAATTCTCTACAAAAAACATCTCTTAACATTTTGCCATAGCTCGTTTCGTTTCCGAGATATTTGCAGATTCAGCTCAAAGGAACTGGCCTGACGGACATATTTCGAGATATTTCTTCTTCTTGTTGTTCTTCCTCTGCACAGCTAAGCTGGAAGTGGCATTTGCAGCTCGCAATAGTGCAGAGTTATCTCAAAGAAAGGGGCCACGGTGTTTCTGTATCTCTATTATGTTGGTGCGGCTTCGGAACTTTTAAATACCTTGATATATCTCGAGAACTACGCATCTGATCAAAAAATATCATAGAACATAAAAAGTAGGAAACTTAATTCTCTACAAAAAAGGTCTCTTAACATTTTGCCATAGCTCGCTTGGTTTCCGAGATATTTGCATATCTATCTCAAGGGAAGGGGCCTGACGGACATATTTCGAGATATTTCTTCTTCTTGTTGTTCTTCTTCTGCACAGCTAAGCTGGAAGTGGCATTTACAGCTCGCAATAGTGCAGAGTTATCTCAAAGAAAGGGGCCACGGTGTTTCTGTATCTCTATTATGTTGGTGCGTCTTCGGAACTTTTAAATATCTCGATATATCTCGAAAACTACGCTTCTGATCAAAAAATATCATAGAACATAAATTGTAGGAAACATAATTCGCTACAAAAAACATCTCTAAACATTTTGCCATAGCTCGTTTCGTTTCCGAGATATTTGCAGATTCAGCTCAAAGGAACTGGCCTGACGGACATATTTCGAGATATTTCTTCTTCTTGTTGTTCTTCCTCTGCACAGCTAAGCTGGAAGTGGCATTTGCAGCTCGCAATAGTGCAGAGTTATCTCAAAGAAAGGGGCCACGGTGTTTCTGTATCTCTATTATGTTGGTGCGGCTTCGGAACTTTTAAATATCTTGATATATCTCGAGAACTACGCATCTGATCAAAAAATATCATAGAACATAAAAAGTAGGAAACTTAATTCTCTACAAAAAAGGTCTCTTAACATTTTGCCATAGCTCGCTTCGTTTCCGAGATATTTGCATATCTATCTCAAGGGAAGGGGCCTGACGGACATATTTCGAGATATTTCTTCTTCTTGTTGTTCTTCTTCTGCACAGCTAAGCTCGAAGTGGCATTTGCAGCTCGCAATAGTGCAGAGTTATCTCAAAGAAAGAGGCCACGGTGTTTCTGTACCTCTATTATGTTGGTGCAGCTTCGGAACTTTTAAATATCTTGATATATCTCGAGAACTACGCATCTGATCAAAAAATATCATCGAACATAAAAAGTAGGAAACTTAATTCTCTACAAAAAAGGTCTCTTAACATTTTGCCATAGCTCGCTTCGTTTCCGAGATATTTGCAGATTTATCTCAAGGGAAGTGGCCTGACGGACATATTTCGAGATATTTCTTCTTCTTGTTGTTCTTCTTCTGCACAGCTAAGCTGGAAGTGGCATTTGCAGCTCGCAAGAGTGCAGAGTTATCCCAAAGAAAGGGGCCACGGTGTTTCTGTATCTATTATGTTGGTGCGGCTTCGGTACTTTTACATATCTCGATATATCTCGAAAACTACGCTTCTGATCAAAAAATATCATAGAACATAAAAAGTAGGAAACATAATTCTGTACAAAAAAGGTCTCTTAACATTTTGCCATAGCTCGCTTCGTTTCCGAGATATTTGCAGATTCAGCTCAAAGGAACTGGCCTGACGGACATATTTCGAGATATTTCTTCTTCTTGTTGTTCTTCCTCTGCACAGCTAAGCTGGAAGTGGCATTTGCAGCTCGCAATAGTGCAGAGTTATCTCAAAGAAAGGGGCCACGGTGTTTCTGTATCTCTATTATGTTGGTGGGGCTTCGGAACTTTTAAATATCTTGATATATCTCGAGAACTACGCATCTGATCAAAAAATATCATAGAACATAAAAAGTAGGAAACTTAATTCTCTACAAAAAAGGTCGCTTAACATTTTGCCATAGCTCGGTTCGTTTCCGAGATATTTGCATATTTATCTCAAGGGAAGGGGCCTGACGGACATATTTCGAGATATTTCTTCTTCTTGTTGTTCTTCTTCTGCACAGCTAAGCTGGAAGTGGCATTTGCGGCTCGCACTAGTGCAGAGTTATCTCAAAGAAAGGGGCCACGGTGTTTCTGTATCTCTATTATGTTGGTGCGGCTACGGAACTTTTAAATATCTCGATATATCTCGAAAACTACGCTTCTGATCAAAAAATATCATAGAACATAAATTGTAGGAAACATAATTCTCTACAAAAAAGGTCTCTCAACATTTTGCCATAGCTCGCTTCGTTTCCGAGATATTTGCAGATATATCTCAAGGGCAGGGGCCTGACGGACATATTTCGAGATATTTCTTCTTCTTGTTGTTCTTCTTCTGCACAGCTAAGCTGGAAGTGGCATTTGCAGCTCGCAATAGTGCAGAGATATCTCAAAGAAAGGGGCCACGGTGTTTCTGTATCTCTATTATGTTGGTGCGGCTTCGGAACTTTTAAATATCTTGATATATCTCGAGAACTACGCGTCTGATCAAAAAATATCATCGAACGTAAAAAGTAGGGAACATAATTCTGTACAAAAAAGGTCTCTTAACATTTTGCCATAGCTCGCTTCGTTTCCGAGATATTTGCAGATTTATCTCAAGGGAAGGGGCCTGACGGACATATTTCGAGATATTTCTTCTTCTTGTTGTTCTTCCTCTGCACAGCTAAGCTGGAAGTGGCATTTGCAGCTCGCAATAGTGCAGAGTTATCTCAAAGAAAGGGGCCACGGTGTTTCTGTATCTCTATTATGTTGGTGCGGCTTCGGAACTTTTAAATATCTTGATATATCTCGAGAACTACGCGTCTGATCAAAAAATATCATAGAACGTAAAAAGTAGGAAACTTAATTCTCTACAAAAAAGGTCGCTTAACATTTTGCCATAGCTCGGTTCGTTTCCGAGATATTTGCATATTTATCTCAAGGGAAGGGGCCTGACGGACATATTTCGAGATATTTCTTCTTCTTGTTGTTCTTCTTCTGCACAGCTAAGCTGGAAGTGGCATTTGCGGCTCGCACTAGTGCAGAGTTATCTCAAAGAAAGGGGCCACGGTGTTTCTGTATCTCTATTATGTTGGTGCGGCTACGGAACTTTTAAATATCTCGATATATCTCGAAAACTACGCTTCTGATCAAAAAATATCATAGAACATAAATTGTAGGAAACATAGTTCTCTACAAAAAAGGTCTCTCAACATTTTGCCATAGCTCGCTTCGTTTCCGAGATATTTGCAGATATATCTCAAGGGCAGGGGCCTGACGGACATATTTCGAGTTATTTCTTCTTCTTGTTGTTCTTCTTCTGCACAGCTAAGCTGGAAGTGGCATTTGCGGCTCGCACTAGTGCAGAGTTATCTCAAAGAAAGGGGCCACGGTGTTTCTGTATCTCTATTATGTTGGTGCGGCTACGGAACTTTTAAATATCTCGATATATCTCGAAAACTACGCTTCTGATCAAAAAATATCATAGAACATAAATTGTAGGAAACATAGTTCTCTACAAAAAAGGTCTCTCAACATTTTGCCATAGCTCGCTTCGTTTCCGAGATATTTGCAGATATATCTCAAGGGCAGGGGCCTGACGGACATATTTCGAGTTATTTCTTCTTCTTGTTGTTCTTCTTCTGCACAGCTAAGCTGGAAGTGGCATTTGCAGCTCGCAATAGTGCAGAGATATCTCAAAGAAAGCGGCCACGGTGTTTCTGTATCTCTATTATGTTGGTGCGGCTTCGGAACTTTTAAATATCTTGATATATCTCGAGAACTACGCATCTGATCAAAAAATATCATAGAACATGAAAAGTAGGAAACTTAATTCTCTACAAAAAAGGTCGCTTAACATTTTGCCATAGCTCGCTTCGTTTCCGAGATATTTGCATATTTATCTCAAGGGAAGGGGCCTGACGGACATATTTCGAGATATTTCTTCTTCTTGTTGTTCTTCTTCTGCACAGCTAAGCTGGAGGTGGCATTTGCCGCTCGCACTAGTGCAGAGTTATCTCAAAGAAAGGGGCCACGGTGTTTCTGTATCTCTATTATGTTGGTGCGGCTTCGGAAAGTTTTAAATATCTCGATATATCTCGAAAACTACGCTTCTGATCAAAAAATATCATAGAACATAAATTGTAGCAAATATAATTCTCTACAAAAAAGGTCTCTTAACATTTTGCCATACCTCGCTTCGTTTCCGAGATATTTGCAGATATATCTCAAGGGAAGGGGCCTGACGGACATATTTCGAGATATTTCTTCTTCTTGTTGTTCTTCTTCTGCACAGCTAAGCTGGAAGTGGCATTTGCGGCTCGCACTAGTGCAGAGTTATCTCAAAGAAAGGGGCCACGGTGTTTCTGTATCTCTATTATGTTGGTGCGTCTTCGGAACTTTTAAATATCTCGATATATCTCGAAAACTACGCTTCTGATCAAAAAATATCATAGAACATAAATTGTAGGAAACATAATTCTGTACAAAAAAGGTCTCTTAACATTTTGCCATAGCTCGTTTCGTTTCCGAGATATTTGCAGATTCAGCTCAAAGGAACTGGCCTGACGGACATATTTCGAGATATTTCTTCTTCTTGTTGTTCTTCCTCTGCACAGCTAAGCTGGAAGTGGCATTTGCAGCTCGCAATAGTGCAGAGTTATCTCAAAGAAAGGGGCCACGGTGTTTCTGTATCTCTATTATGTTGGTGCGGCTTCGGAACTTTTAAATATCTTGATATATCTCGAGAACTACGCGTCTGATCAAAAAATATCATCGAACGTAAAAAGTAGGAAACATAATTCTGTACAAAAAAGGTCTCTTAACATTTTGCCATAGCTCGCTTCGTTTCCGAGATATTTGCAGATTTATCTCAAGGGAAGGGGCCTGACGGACATATTTCGAGATATTTCTTCTTCTTGTTGTTCTTCTTCTGCACAGCTAAGCTGGAAGTGGCATTTACAGCTCGCAATAGTGCAGAGTTATCTCAAAGAAAGGGGCCACGGTGTTTCTGTATCTCTATTATGTTGGTGCGTCTTCGGAACTTTTAAATATCTTGATATATCTCGAGAACTACGCATCTGATCAAAAAATATCATAGAACATAAAAAGTAGGAAACATAATTCTCTACAAAAAACATCTCTTAACATTTTGCCATAGCTCGCTTCGTTTCCGAGATATTTGCAGATTTATCTCAAGGGAAGTGGCCTGACGGACATATTTCGAGATATTTCTTCTTCTTGTTGTTCTTCTTCTGCACAGCTAAGCTGGAAGTGGCATTTGCAGCTCGCAAGAGTGCAGAGTTATCCCAAAGAAAGGGGCCACGGTGTTTCTGTATCTCTATTATGTTGGTGCGGCTTCGGAACTTTTACATATCTCGATATATCTCGAAAACTATGCTTCTGATCAAAAAATATCATAGAACATAAATTGTAGGAAACATAATTCCCTACAAAAAAGGTCTCTTAACATTTTGCCATAGCTCGCTTCGTTTCCGAGATATTTGCAGATTTATCTCAAGGGAAGGGTCCTGATGGACATATTTCGAGATATTCCTTCTTCTTGTTGTTCTTTTTCTGCACAGCTAAACTGGAAGTGGCATTTCCAGCTCGCAATCGTGCAGAGTTATCTCAAAGAAAGGGGCCACGGTGTTTCTGTATCTCTATTATGTTGGTGCGGCTTCGGAACTTTTAAATATCTTGATATATCTCGATAACCCCGCCTCTGATCGAAAAATATCATAGAACATAAAAAGTAGGAAACTTAATTCTCTACAAAAAAAGTCTCTTAACATTTTGCCATAGCACGCTTCGTTTCCGAGATATTTGCAGATTTATCTCAAGGGAAGGGGCCTGACGGACATATTTCGAGATATTTCTTCTTCTTGTTGTTCTTCTTCTGCACAGCTAAGCTGGAAGTGGCATTTACAGCTCGCAATAGTGCAGAGTTATCTCAAAGAAAGGGGCCACGGTGTTTCTGTATCTCTATTATGTTGGTGCGGCTTCGGAACTTTTAAATATCTTGATATATCTCGAGAACTACGCATCCGATCAATAAATATCATAGAACATAAAAAGTAGGAAACTTAATTCTCTACAAAAAAGGTCTCTTAACATTTTGCCATAGCTCTCTTCGTTTCCGAGATATTTGCAGATATATCTCAAGGGAAGGGGCCTGACGGACATATTTCGAGATATTTCTTCTTCTTGTTGTTCTTCTTCTGCACAGCTGAGCTGGAAGTGGCATTTGCGGCTCGCACTAGTGCAGAGTTATCTCAAAGAAAGGGGCCACGGTGTTTCTGTATCCCTATTATGTTGGTGCGGCTTCGGAACTTTTAAATATCTTGATATATCTCGAGAACTACGCATCTGATCAAAAAATATCATAGAACATAAAAAGTAGGAAACTTAATTCTCTACAAAAAAGGTCTCTTAACAATTGGCCATAGCTCGCTTCGTTTCCGAGATATTTGCAGATTTATCTCAAGGGAAGGGGCCTGACGGACATATTTCGAGATATTTCTTCTTCTTGTTGTTCTTCTTCTGCACAGCTAAGCTGGAAGTGGCATTTACAGCTCGCAATAGTGCAGAGTTATCTCAAAGAAAGGGGCCACGGTGTTTCTGTATCTCTATTATGTTGGTGCGGCTTCGGAACTTTTAAATATCTTGATATATCTCGATAACCCCGCCTCTGATCGAAAAATATCATAGAACATAAAAAGTAGGAAACTTAATTCTCTACAAAAAA
Organism: Osmia lignaria lignaria; assembly: GCF_051020975.1. NCBI lineage: Eukaryota > Metazoa > Arthropoda > Insecta > Hymenoptera > Megachilidae > Osmia > Osmia lignaria. Next base: position 25,740,927 of record NW_027478161.1, on the reverse strand, counting down.
AGTCTCTTAACATTTTGCCATAGCACGCTTCGTTTCCGAGATATTTGCAGATTTATCTCAAGGGAAGGGGCCTGACGGACATATTTCGAGATATTTCTTCTTCTTGTTGTTCTTCTTCTGCACAGCTAAGCTGGAAGTGGCATTTACAGCTCGCAATAGTGCAGAGTTATCTCAAAGAAAGGGGCCACGGTGTTTCTGTATCTCTATTATGTTGGTGCGGCTTCGGAACTTTTAAATATCTTGATATATCTCGAGAACTACGCATCCGATCAAAAAATATCATAGAACATAAAAAGTAGGAAACTTAATTCTCTACAAAAAAGGTCTCTTAACATTTTGCCATAGCTCTCTTCGTTTCCGAGATATTTGCAGATATATCTCAAGGGAAGGGGCCTGACGGACATATTTCGAGATATTTCTTCTTCTTGTTGTTCTTCTTCTGCACAGCTGAGCTGGAAGTGGCATTTGCGGCTCGCACTAGTGCAGAGTTATCTCAAAGAAAGGGGCCACGGTGTTTCTGTATCCCTATTATGTTGGTGCGGCTTCGGAACTTTTAAATATCTTGATATATCTCGAGAACTACGCATCTGATCAAAAAATATCATAGAACATAAAAAGTAGGAAACTTAATTCTCTACAAAAAAGGTCTCTTAACAATTGGCCATAGCTCGCTTCGTTTCCGAGATATTTGCAGATTTATCTCAAGGGAAGGGGCCTGACGGACATATTTCGAGATATTTCTTCTTCTTGTTGTTCTTCTTCTGCACAGCTAAGCTGGAAGTGGCATTTACAGCTCGCAATAGTGCAGAGTTATCTCAAAGAAAGGGGCCACGGTGTTTCTGTATCTCTATTATGTTGGTGCGGCTTCGGAACTTTTAAATATCTTGATATATCTCGAGAACTACGCATCAGATCAAAAAATATCATAGAACATAAAAAGTAGGAAACTTAATTCTCTACAAAAAAGGTCTCTTAACATTTTGCCATAGCTCTCTTCGTTTCCGAGATATTTGCAGATTTATCTCAAGGGAAGGGGCCTGACGGACATATTTCGAGATATTTCTTCTTCTTGTTGTTCTTCTTCTGCACAGCTACGCTGGAAGTGGCATTGGCGGCTCGCACTAGTGCAGAGTTATCTCAAAGAAAGGGGCCACGGTGTTTCTGTATCTCTATTATGTTGGTGCGGCTTTGGAACTTTTAAATATCTCGATATATCTCGAAAACTACGCTTCTGATCAAAAAATATCATAGAAAATAAATTGTAGGAAACATAAGTCTCTACAAAAAAGGTCTCTTAACATTTTGCCATAGCTCGCTTCGTTTCCGAGATATTTGCAGATATATCTCAAGGGAAGGGGCCTGACGGACATATTTCGAGATATGTCTTCTTCTTGTTGTTCTTCTTCTGCACAGCTAAGCTGGAAGTGGCATTTACAGCTCGCAATAGTGCAGAGTTATCTCAAAGAAAGGGGCCACGGTGTTTCTGTATCTCTATTATGTTGGTGCGGCTTCGGAACTTTTAAATATCTTGATATATCTCGAGAACTACGCATCTGATCAAAAAATATCATAGAACATAAAAAGTAGGAAACTTAATTCTCTACAAAAAAGGTCTCTTAACATTTTGCCATAGCTCGCTTCGTTTCCGAGATATTTGCAGATTTATCTCAAGGGAAGGGGCCTAACGGACATATTTCGAGATATTTCTTCTTCTTGTTGTTCTTCTTCTGCACAGCTAAACTGGAAGTGGCATTTCCAGCTCGCAATAGTGCAGAGTTATCTCAAAGAGAGGGGCCACGGTGTTTCTGTATCCCTATTATGTTGGTGCGGCTTCGGAACTTTTAAATATCTCGATATATCTCGAAAACTACGCTTCTGATCAAAAAATATCATAGAACATAAATTGTAGGAAACATAATTCTCTACATAAAACGTCTCTTAACATTTTGCCATAGCTCGCTTCGTTTCCGAGATATTTGCAGATTCAGCTCAACGGAACTGGCCTGACGGACATATTTCGAGATATTTCTTCTTCTTGTTGTTCTTCCTCTGCACAGCTAAGCTGGAAGTGGCATTTGCAGCTCGCAATAGTGCAGAGTTATCTGTAAGAAAGGGGCCACGGTGTTTCTGTATCTCTATTATGTTGGTGCGCCTTCGGAACTTTTAAATATCTTGATATATCTCGAGAACTACGCATCTGATCAAAAAATATCATAGAACATAAAAAGTAGGAAACTTAATTCTCTACAAAAAAGGTCTCTTAACATTTTACCATAGCTCGCTTCGTTTCCGAGATATTTGCAGATTTATCTCAAGGGAAGGGGCCTGACGGACATATTTCGAGATATTTCTTCTTCTTGTTGTTCTTCTTCGGCAGAGCTATGCTGGAAGTGGCATTTGCAGCTCGCAATAGTGCAGAGTTATCTCAAAGAAAGGGGCCACGGTGTTTCTGTATCTCTATTATGTTGGTGCGGCTTCGGAACTTTTAAATATCTTGATATATCTCGAGAACTACGCATCTGATCAAAAAATATCATAGAACATAAAAAGTAGCAAACTTAAATCTCCACAAAAAAGGTCTCTTAACATTTTGCCATAGCTCGCTTCGTTTCCGAGATATTTTCAGATTTATCTCAAGGGAAGGGGCCTGACGGACATATTTCGAGATATTTCTTCTTCTTGTTGTTCTTCTTCTCCACAGCTAAGCTGGAAGTGGCATTTGCGGCTCGCACTAGTGCAAAGTTATCTCAACGAAAGGGGCCACGGTGCTTCTGTATCTCTATTATGTTGGTGCGGCTTCGGAACTTTTAAATATCTCGATATATCTCGAAAACTACGCTTCTGATCAAAGAATATCATAGAACATAAATTGTAGGAAGCATAATTCTCTACAAAAAAGGTCTCTTAACATTTTGCCATAGCTCGCTTCGTTTCCGAGATATTTGCAGATATATCTCAAGGGAAGGGGCCTGACGGACATATTTCGAGATATTTCTTCTTCTTGTTGTTCTTCTTCTGCACAGCTAAGCTGGAAGTGGCATTTGCGGCTCGCAATAGTGCAGAGTTATCTCAAAGAAAGGGGCCACGGTGTTTCTGTATCTCTATTATGTTGGTGCGGCTTCGGAACTTTTAAATATCTCGATATATCTCGAAAACTACGCTTCTGATCAAAAAATATCATAGAACATAAATTGTAGGAAACATAATTCTCTACAAAAAAGGTCTCTTAACATTTTGCCATAGCTCGCTTCGTTTCCGAGATATTTGCAGATATATCTCAAGGGAAGGGGCCTGACGGACATATTTCGAGATATGTCTTCTTCTTGTTGTTCTTCTTCTGCACAGCTAAGCTGGAAGTGGCATTTACAGCTCGCAATAGTGCAGAGTTATCTCAAAGAAAGGGGCCACGGTGTTTCTGTATCTCTATTATGTTGGTGCGGCTTCGGAACTTTTAAATATCTTGATATATCTCGAGAACTACGCATCAGATCAAAAAATATCATAGAACATAAAAAGTAGGAAACTTAATTCTCTACAAAAAAGGTCTCTTAACATTTTGCCATAGCTCTCTTCGTTTCCGAGATATTTGCAGATTTATCTCAAGGGAAGGGGCCTGACGGACATATTTCGAGATATTTCTTCTTCTTGATGTTCTTCTTCTGCACAGCTAAGCTGGAAGTGGCATTTGCAGCTCGCAATAGTGCAGAGTTATCTCAAAGAAAGGGGCCACGGTGTTTCTGTATCTCTATTATGTTGGTGCGGCTTCGGAACTTTTAAATATCTTGATATATCTCGAGAACTACGCATCTGATCAAAAAATATCATAGAACATAAAACGTAGGAAACTTAATTCTCTACAAAAAAGGTCTCTCAACATTTTGCCATAGCTCACTTCGTTTCCGAGATATTTGCAGATTTATCTCAAGGGAAGGGGCCTGACGGACATATTTCGAGATATTTCTTCTTCTTGTTGTTCTTCTTCTGCACAGCTAAGCTGGAAGTGGCATTTGCGGCTCGCAATAGTGCAGAGTTATCTCAAAGAAAGGGGCCACGGTGTTTCTGTATCTCTATTATGTTGGTGCGGCTTCGGAACTTTTAAATATCTTGATATATCTCGAGAACTACGCATCTGATCAAAAAATATCATAGAACATAAAACGTAGGAAACTTAATTCTCTACAAAAAAGGTCTGTCAACATTTTGCCATAGCTCGCTTCGTTTCCGAGATATTTGCAGATTTATCTCAAGGGAAGGGGCCTGACGGACATATTTCGAGATATTTCTTCTTCTTGTTGTTCTTCTTCTGCACAGCTAAGCTGGAAGTGGCATTTGCGGCTCGCACTAGTGCAGAGTTATCTCAAAGAAAGGGGCCACGGTGTTTCTGTATCCCTATTATGTTGGTGCGGCTTCGGAACTTTTAAATATCTTGATATATCTCGAGAACTACGCATCTGATCAAAAAATATCATAGAACATAAAAAGTAGGAAACTTAATTCTCTACAAAAAAGGTCTCTTAACAATTGGCCATAGCTCGCTTCGTTTCCGAGATATTTGCAGATTTATCTCAAGGGAAGGGGCCTGACGGACATATTTCGAGATATTTCTTCTTCTTGTTGTTCTTCTTCTGCACAGCTAAGCTGGAAGTGGCATTTACAGCTCGCAATAGTGCAGAGTTATCTCAAAGAAAGGGGCCACGGTGTTTCTGTATCTCTATTATGTTGGTGCGGCTTCGGAACTTTTAAATATCTTGATATATCTCGAGAACTACGCATCAGATCAAAAAATATCATAGAACATAAAAAGTAGGAAACTTAATTCTCTACAAAAAAGGTCTCTTAACATTTTGCCATAGCTCTCTTCGTTTCCGAGATATTTGCAGATTTATCTCAAGGGAAGGGGCCTGACGGACATATTTCGAGATATTTCTTCTTCTTGTTGTTCTTCTTCTGCACAGCTAAGCTGGAAGTGGCATTGGCGGCTCGCACTAGTGCAGAGTTATCTCAAAGAAAGGGGCCACGGTGTTTCTGTATCTCTATTATGTTGGTGCGGCTTTGGAACTTTTAAATATCTCGATATATCTCGAAAACTACGCTTCTGATCAAAAAATATCATAGAAAATAAATTGTAGGAAACATAATTCTCTACAAAAAAGGTCTCTTAACATTTTGCCATAGCTCGCTTCGTTTCCGAGATATTTGCAGATATATCTCAAGGGAAGGGGCCTGACGGACATATTTCGAGATATGTCTTCTTCTTGTTGTTCTTCTTCTGCACAGCTAAGCTGGAAGTGGCATTTCCAGCTCGCAATAGTACAGAGTTATCTCAAAGAGAGGGGCCACGGTGTTTCTGTATCTCTATTATGTTGGTGCGGCTTCGGAACTTTTAAATATCTTGATATATCTCGAGAACTACGCATCTGATCAAAAAATATCATAGAACATAAAAAGCAGGAAACTTAATTCTCTACGAAAAGGTCTCTTAACATTTTGCCATAGCTCGCTTCGTTTCCGAGATATTTGCAGATTTATCTCAAGGGAAGGGGCCTGACGGACATATTTCGAGATATTTCTTCTTCTTGTTGTTCTTCTTCTGCACAGCTAAGCTGGAAGTGGCATTTGCGGCTCGCACTAGTGCAGAGTTATCTCAAAGAAAGGGGCCACGGTGTTTCTGTATCCCTATTATGTTGGTGCGGCTTCGGAACTTTTAAATATCTCGATATATCTCGAAAACTACGCTTCTGATCAAAAAATATCATAGAACATAAATTGTAGGAAACATAATTCTCTACAAAAAACGTCTCTTAACATTTTGCCATAGCTCGCTTCGTTTCCGAGATATTTGCAGATTTATCTCAAGGGAAGGGGCCTGACGGACATATTTCGAGATATTTCTTCTTCTTGTTGTTCTTCTTCTGCACAGCTAAGCTGGAAGTGGCATTTGCGGCTCGCAATAGTGCAGAGTTATCTCAAAGAAAGGGGCCACGGTGTTTCTGTATCTCTATTATGTTGGTGCGGCTTCGGAACTTTTAAATATCTTGATATATCTCGAGAACTACGCATCAGATCAAAAAATATCATAGAACATAAAAAGTAGGAAACTTAATTCTCTACAAAAAAGGTCTCTTAACATTTTGCCATAGCTCGCTTCGTTTCCGAGATATTTGCAGATTTATCTCAAGGGAAGGGGCCTGACGGACATATTTCGAGATATTTCTTCTTCTTGATGTTCTTCTTCTGCACAGCTAAGCTGGAAGTGGCATTTGCAGCTCGCAATAGTGCAGAGTTATCTCAAAGAAAGGGGCCACGGTGTTTCTGTATCTCTATTATGTTGGTGCGGCTTCGGAACTTTTAAATATCTTGATATATCTCGAGAACTACGCATCTGATCAAAAAATATCATAGAACATAAAATGTAGGAAACTTAATTCTCTACAAAAAAGGTCTCTCAACATTTTGCCATAGCTCGCTTCGTTTCCGAGATATTTGCAGATTTATCTCAAGGGAAGGGGCCTGACGGACATATTTCGAGATATTTCTTCTTCTTGTTGTTCTTCTTCTGCACAGCTAAGCTGGAAGTGGCATTTGCGGCTCGCACTAGTGCAGAGTTATCTCAAAGAAAGGGGCCACGGTGTTTCTGTATCCCTATTCTGTTGGTGCGGCTTCGGAACTTTTAAATATCTTGATATATCTCGAGAACTACGCATCTGATCAAAAAATATCATAGAACATAAAAAGTAGGAAACTTAATTCTCTACAAAAAAGGTCTCTTAACAATTGGCCATAGCTCGCTTCGTTTCCGAGATATTTGCAGATATATCTCAAGGGAAGGGGCCTGACGGACATATTTCGAGATATGTCTTCTTCTTGTTGTTCTTCTTCTGCACAGCTAAGCTGGAAGTGGCATTTACAGCTCGCAATAGTGCAGAGTTATCTCAAAGAAAGGGGCCACGGTGTTTCTGTATCTCTATTATGTTGGTGCGGCTTCGGAACTTTTAAATATCTTGATATATCTCGAGAACTACGCATCAGATCAAAAAATATCATAGAACATAAAAAGTAGGAAACTTAATTCTCTACAAAAAAGGTCTCTTAACATTTTGCCATAGCTCTCTTCGTTTCCGAGATATTTGCAGATTTATCTCAAGGGAAGGGGCCTGACGGACATATTTCGAGATATTTCTTCTTCTTGATGTTCTTCTTCTGCACAGCTAAGCTGGAAGTGGCATTTGCAGCTCGCAATAGTGCAGAGTTATCTCAAAGAAAGGGGCCACGGTGTTTCTGTATCTCTATTATGTTGGTGCGGCTTCGGAACTTTTAAATATCTTGATATATCTCGAGAACTACGCATCTGATCAAAAAATATCATAGAACATAAAACGTAGGAAACTTAATTCTCTACAAAAAAGGTCTCTCAACATTTTGCCATAGCTCGCTTCGTTTCCGAGATATTTGCAGATTTATCTTAAGGGAAGGGGCCTGACGGACATATTTCGAGATATTTCTTCTTCTTGTTGTTCTTCTTCTGCACAGCTAAGCTGGAAGTGGCATTTGCGGCTCGCAATAGTGCAGAGTTATCTCAAAGAAAGGGGCCACGGTGTTTCTGTATCTCTATTATGTTGGTGCGGCTTCGGAACTTTTAAATATCTTGATATATCTCGAGAACTACGCATCAGATCAAAAAATATCATAGAACATAAAAAGTAGGAAACTTAATTCTCTACAAAAAAGGTCTCTTAACATTTTGCCATAGCTCTCTTCGTTTCCGAGATATTTGCAGATTTATCTCAAGGGAAGGGGCCTGACGGACATATTTCGAGATATTTCTTCTTCTTGATGTTCTTCTTCTGCACAGCTAAGCTGGAAGTGGCATTTGCAGCTCGCAATAGTGCAGAGTTATCTCAGAGAAAGGGGCCACGGTGTTTCTGTATCTCTATTATGTTGGTGCGGCTTCGGAACTTTTAAATATCTTGATATATCTCGAGAACTACGCATCTGATCAAAAAATATCATAGAACATAAAACGTAGGAAACTTAATTCTCTACAAAAAAGGTCTCTCAACATTTTGCCATAGCTCGCTTCGTTTCCGAGATATTTGCAGATTTATCTCAAGGGAAGGGGCCTGACGGACATATTTCGAGATATTTCTTCTTCTTGTTGTTCTTCTTCTGCACAGCTAAGCTGGAAGTGGCATTTGCGGCTCGCACTAGTGCAGAGTTATCTCAAAGAAAGGGGCCACGGTGTTTCTGTATCCCTATTATGTTGGTGCGGCTTCGGAACTTTTAAATATCTTGATATATCTCGAGAACTACGCATCTGATCAAAAAATATCATAGAACATAAAAAGTAGGAAACTTAATTCTCTACAAAAAAGGTCTCTTAACATTTTGCCATAGCTCTCTTCGTTTCCGAGATATTTGCAGATTTATCTCAAGGGAAGGGGCCTGACGGACATATTTCGAGATATCTCTTCTTCTTGTTGTTCTTCTTCTGCACAGCTAAGCTGGAAGTGGCATTTGCGGTTCGCACTAGTGCAGAGTTATCTCAAAGAAAGGGGCCACGGTGTTTCTGTATCTCTATTATGTTGGTGCGGCTTCGGAACTTTTAAATATCTCGATATATCTCGAAAACTACGCTTCTGATCAAAAAATATCATAGAACATAAATTGTAGGAAACATAATTCTCTACAAAAAAGGTCTCTTAACATTTTGCCATAGCTCGCTTCGTTTCCTAGATATTTGCAGATATATCTCAAGGGAAGGGGCCTGACGGACATATTTCGAGATATTTCTTCTTCTTGTTGTTCTTCTTCTGCACAGCTAAGCTGGAAGTGGCATTTGCAGCTCGCAATAGTGCAGAGTTATCTCAAAGAAAGGGGCCACTGTGTTTCTGTATCTCTATTATGTTGGTGCGGCTTCGGAACTTTTAAATATCTTGATATATCTCGAGAACTGCGCATCTGATCAAAAAATATCATAGAACATAAAAAGTAGGAAACTTAATTCTCTACAAAAAAGGTCTCTTAACATTTTGCCATAGCTCGCTTCGTTTCCGAGATATTTGCAGATTTATCTGAAGGGAAGGGGCCTAACGGACATATTTCGAGATATTTCTTCTTCTTGTTGTTCTTCTTCTGCACAGCTAAACTGGAAGTGGCATTTCCAGCTCGCAATAGTGCAGAGTTATCTCAAAGAAAGGAGCCACGGTGTTTCTGTATCTCTATTATGTTGGTGCGGCTTCGGAACTTTTAAATATCTTGATATATCTCGAGAACTACGCATCTGATCAAAAAATATCGTAGAACATAAAAAGTAGGAAACTTAATTCTCTACAAATAAAGTCTCTTAACATTTTGCCATAGCTCGCTTCGTTTCCGAGATATTTGCAGATTTATCTCAAGGGAAGGGGCCTGACGGACATATTTCGAGATATTTCTTCTTCTTGTTGTTCTTCTTCTGCACAGTAAGCTGGAAGTGGCATTTGCAGCTCGCAATAGTGCAGAGTTATCTCAAAGAAAGGGTCCACGGTGTTTCTGTATCTCTATTATGTTGGTGCGGCTTCGGAACTTTCAAATATCTCGATATATCTCGAGAACTACGCATCTGATCAAAAAATATCATAGAACATAAAAAGTAGGAAACTTAATTCTCTACAAAAAAGGTCTCTTAACATTTTGCCATAGCTCGCTTCGTTTCCGAGATATTTGCAGATTTATCTCAAGGGAAGGGGCCTGACGGACATATTTCGAGATATTTCTTCTTCTTGTTGTTCTTCTTCTGCACAGCTAAGCTGGAAGTGGCATTTGCGGCTCGCACTAGTGCAGAGTTATCTCAAAGAAAGGGGCCACGGTGTTTCTGCATCTCTATTATGTTGGTGCGGCTTCGGAACTTTTAAATATCTTGATATATCTCGAGAACTGCGCATCTGATCAAAAAATATCATAGAACATAAAAAGTAGGAAACTTAATTCTCTACAAAAAAGGTCTCTTAACATTTTGCCATAGCTCGCTTCGTTTCCGAGATATTTGCTGATTTATCTCAAGGGAAGGGGCCTGACGGACATATTTCGAGATATTTCTTCTTCTTGTTGTTCTTCTTCTGCACAGCTAAACTGGAAGTGGCATTTCCAGCTCGCAATAGTGCAGAGTTATCTCAAAGAAAGGGGCCACGGTGTTTCTGTATCTCTATTATGTTGGTGCGGCTTCGGAACTTTTAAATATCTTGATATATCTCGAGAACTACGCATCTGATCAAAAAATATCATAGAACATAAAAAGTAGGAAACTTAATTCTCTACAAAAAAGGTCTCTCAACATTTTGCCATAGCTCTCTTCGTTTCCGAGATATTTGCAGATTTATCTCAAGGGAAGGGGCCTGACGGACATATTTCGAGATATCTCTTCTTCTTGTTGTTCTTCTTCTGCACAGCTAAGCTGGAAGTGGCATTTGCGGTTCGCACTAGTGCAGAGTTATCTCAAAGAAAAGAGCCACGGTGTTTCTGTATCTCTATTATGTTGGTGCGGCTTCGGAACTTTTAAATATCTTGATATATCTCGAGAACTACGCATCTGATCAAAAAATATCGTAGAACATAAAAAGTAGGAAACTTAATTCTCTACAAATAAAGTCTCTTAACATTTTGCCATAGCTCGCTTCGTTTCCGAGATATTTGCAGATTTATCTCAAGGGAAGGGGCCTGACGGACATATTTCGAGATATTTCTTCTTCTTGTTGTTCTTCTTCTGCACAGTAAGCTGGAAGTGGCATTTGCAGCTCGCAATAGTGCAGAGTTATCTCAAAGAAAGGGGCCACGGTGTTTCTGTATCTCTATTATGTTGGTGCGGCTTCGGAACTTTTAAATATCTTGATATATCTCGAGAACTGCGCATCTGATCAAAAAATATCATAGAACATAAAAATTAGGAAACTTAATTCTCTACAAAAAAGGTCTCTTAACATATTGCCATAGCTCGCTTCGTTTCCGAGATATTTGCAGATTTATCTCAAGGGAAGGGGCCTGACGGACATATTTCGAGATATTTCTTCTTCTTGTTGTTCTTCTTCTGCACAGCTAAACTGGAAGTGGCATTTCCAGCTCGCAATAGTGCAGAGTTATCTCAAAGAAAGGGGCCACGGTGTTTCTGTATCTCTATTATGTTGGTGCGGCTTCGGAACTTTTAAATATCTTGATATATCTCGAGAACTACGCATCTGATCAAAAAATATCATAGAACATAAAAAGTAGGAAACATAATTCTCTACAAAAAAGCTCTCTTAACATTTTGCCATAGCTCTCTTCGTTTCCGAGATATTTGCAGATTTATCTCAAGGGAAGGGGCCTGACGGACATATTTCGAGATATTTCTTCTTCTTGTTGTTCTTCTTCTGCACAGCTAAGCTGGAAGTGGCATTTGCGGCTCGCACTAGTGCAGAGTTATCTCAAAGAAAGGGGCCACGGTGTTTCTGTATCTCTATTATGTTGGTGCGGCTTCGGAACTTTTAAATATCTCGATATATCTCGAAAACTACGCTTCTGATCAAAAAATATCATAGAACATAAATTGTAGGAAACATAATTCTCTACAAAAAAGGTCTCTTAACATTTTGCCATAGCTCGCTTCGTTTCCGAGATATTTGCAGATTTATCTCAAGGGAAGGGGCCTGACGGACATATTTCGAGATATTTCTTCTTCTTGTTGTTCTTCTTCTGCACAGCTAAGCTGGAAGTGGCATTTGCGGCTCGCACTAGTGCAGAGTTATCTCAAAGAAAGGGGCCACGGTGTTTCTGTATCTCTATTATGTTGGTGCGGCTTCGGAACTTTTAAATATCTCGATATATCTCGAAAACTACGCTTCTGATCAAAAAATATCATAGAACATAAATTGTAGGAAACATAATTCTCTACAAAAAAGGTCTCTTAGCATTTTGCCATAGCTCGCTTCGTTTCCGAGATATTTGCAGATTTATCTGAAGGGAAAGGGCCTGACGGACATATTTCGAGATATTTCTTCTTCTTGTTGTTCTTCTTCTGCACAGCTAAGCTGGAAGTGGCATTTGCAGCTCGCAATAGTGCAGAGTTATCTCAAAGAAAGGGGCCACTGTGTGTGTGTATCTCTATTATGTTGGTGCGGCTTCGGAACTTTTAAATATCTTGATATATCTCGAGAACTGCGCATCTGATCGAAAAATATCATAGAACATAAAAAGTAGGAAACTTAATTCTCTACAAAAAAGGTCTCTTAACATTTTGCCATAGCTCGCTTCGTTTCCGAGATATTTGCAGATTTATCTGAAGGGAAGGGGCCTAACGGACATATTTCGAGATATTTCTTCTTCTTGTTGTTCTTCTTCTGCACAGCTAAACTGGAAGTGGCATTTCCAGCTCGCAATAGTGCAGTGTTATCTCAAAGAAAGGAGCCACGGTGTTTCTGTATCTCTATTATGTTGGTGCGGCTTCGGAACTTTTAAATATCTTGATATATCTCGAGAACTACGCATCTGATCAAAAAATATCGTAGAACATAAAAAGTAGGAAACTTAATTCTCTACAAATAAAGTCTCTTAACATTTTGCCATAGCTCGCTTCGTTTCCGAGATATTTGCAGATATATCTCAAGGGAAGGGGCCTGACGGACATATTTCGAGATATTTCTTCTTCTTGTTGTACTTCTTCTGCACAGCTAAGCTGGAAGTGGCATTTACAGCTCGCAATAGTGCAAAGTTATCTCAAAGAAAGGGGCGACGGTGTTTCTGTATCTCTATTATGTTGGTGCGGCTTCGGAACTTTTAAATATCTTGATATATCTCGAGAACTACGCATCTGATCAAAAAATATCATAGAACATAAAAAGTAGGAAACTTAATTCTCTACAAAAAAGGTCTCTTAACATTTTGCCATAGCTCGCTTCGTTTCCGAGATATTTGCAGATTTATCTCAAGGGAAGGGGCATGACGGACATATTTCGGGATATTTCTTCTTCTTGTTGTTCTTCTTCTGCACAGCTAAGCTGGAAGTGGCATTTGCGGCTCGCACTAGTGCAGAGTTATCTCAAAGAAAGGGGCCACGGTGTTTCTGTATCTCTATTATGTTGGTGCCGCTTCGGAACTTTTAAATATCTCGATATATCTCGAAAACTACGCTTCTGATCAAAAAATATCATAGAACATAAATTGTAGGAAACATAATTCTCTACAAAAAAGGTCTCTTAACATTTTGCCATAGCTCGCTTCGTTTCCGAGATATTTGCAGATATATCTCAAGGGAAGGGGCCTGACGGACATATTTTGAGATATTTCTTCTTCTTGTTGTTCTTCTTCTGCACAGGTAAGCTGAAAGTGGCATTTACAGCTCGCAATAGTGCAAAGTTATCTCAAAGAAAGGTGCCACGGTGTTTCTGTATCTCTATTATGTTGGTGCGGCTTCGGAACTTTTAAATATCTCGATATATCTCGAAAACTACGCATCTGATCAAAAAATATCATAGAACATAAATTGTAGGAAACTTAATTCTCTACAAAAAAGGTCTCTTAACATTTTGCCATAGCTCTCTTCGTTTCCGAGATATTTGCAGATTTATCTCAAGGGAAGGGGCCTGACGGACATATTTCGAGATATCTCTTCTTCTTGTTGTTCTTCTTCTGCACAGCTAAGCTGGAAGTGGCATTTGCGGTTCGCACTAGTGCAGAGTTATCTCAAAGAAAAGAGCCACGGTGTTTCTGTATCTCTATTATGTTGGTGCGGCTTCGGAACTTTTAAATATCTTGATATATCTCGAGAACTACGCATCTGATCAAAAAATATCGTAGAACATAAAAAGTAGGAAACTTAATTCTCTACAAATAAAGTCTCTTAACATTTTGCCATAGCTCGCTTCGTTTCCGAGATATTTGCAGATTTATCTCAAGGGAAGGGGCCTGACGGACATATTTCGAGATATTTCTTCTTCTTGTTGTTCTTCTTCTGCACAGTAAGCTGGAAGTGGCATTTGCAGCTCGCAATAGTGCAGAGTTATCTCAAAGAAAGGGGCCACGGTGTTTCTGTATCTCTATTATGTTGGTGCGGCTTCGGAACTTTTAAATATCTTGATATATCTCGAGAACTGCGCATCTGATCAAAAAATATCATAGAACATAAAAAGTAGGAAACTTAATTCTCTACAAAAAAGGTCTCTTAACATATTGCCATAGCTCGCTTCGTTTCCGAGATATTTGCAGATTTATCTCAAGGGAAGGGGCCTGACGGACATATTTCGAGATATTTCTTCTTCTTGTTGTTCTTCTTCTGCACAGCTAAACTGGAAGTGGCATTTCCAGCTCGCAATAGTGCAGAGTTATCTCAAAGAAAGGGGCCACGGTGTTTCTGTATCTCTATTATGTTGGTGCGGCTTCGGAACTTTTAAATATCTTGATATATCTCGAGAACTACGCATCTGATCAAAAAATATCATAGAACATAAAAAGTAGGAAACATAATTCTCTACAAAAAAGCTCTCTTAACATTTTGCCATAGCTCTCTTCGTTTCCGAGATATTTGCAGATTTATCTCAAGGGAAGGGGCCTGACGGACATATTTCGAGATATTTCTTCTTCTTGTTGTTCTTCTTCTGCACAGCTAAGCTGGAAGTGGCATTTGCGGCTCGCACTGGTGCAGAGTTATCTCAAAGAAAGGGGCCACGGTGTTTCTGTATCTCTATTATGTTGGTGCGGCTTCGGAACTTTTAAATATCTCGATATATCTCGAAAACTACGCTTCTGATCAAAAAATATCATAGAACATAAATTGTAGGAAACATAATTCTCTACAAAAAAGGTCTCTTAACATTTTGCCATAGCTCGCTTCGTTTCCGAGATATTTGCAGATTTATCTCAAGGGAAGGGGCCTGACGGACATATTTCGAGATATTTCTTCTTCTTGTTGTTCTTCTTCTGCACAGCTAAGCTGGAAGTGGCATTTGCGGCTCGCACTAGTGCAGAGTTATCTCAAAGAAAGGGGCCACGGTGTTTCTGTATCTCTATTATGTTGGTGCGGCTTCGGAACTTTTAAATATCTCGATATATCTCGAAAACTACGCTTCTGATCAAAAAATATCATAGAACATAAATTGTAGGAAACATAATTCTCTACAAAAAAGGTCTCTTAGCATTTTGCCATAGCTCGCTTCGTTTCCGAGATATTTGCAGATTTATCTGAAGGGAAAGGGCCTGACGGACATATTTCGAGATATTTCTTCTTCTTGTTGTTCTTCTTCTGCACAGCTAAGCTGGAAGTGGCATTTGCAGCTCGCAATAGTGCAGAGTTATCTCAAAGAAAGGGGCCACTGTGTGTCTGTATCTCTATTATGTTGGTGCGGCTTCGGAACTTTTAAATATCTTGATATATCTCGAGAACTGCGCATCTGATCGAAAAATATCATAGAACATAAAAAGTAGGAAACTTAATTCTCTACAAAAAAGGTCTCTTAACATTTTGCCATAGCTCGCTTCGTTTCCGAGATATTTGCAGATTTATCTGAAGGGAAGGGGCCTAACGGACATATTTCGAGATATTTCTTCTTCTTGTTGTTCTTCTTCTGCACAGCTAAACTGGAAGTGGCATTTCCAGCTCGCAATAGTGCAGTGTTATCTCAAAGAAAGGAGCCACGGTGTTTCTGTATCTCTATTATGTTGGTGCGGCTTCGGAACTTTTAAATATCTTGATATATCTCGAGAACTACGCATCTGATCAAAAAATATCGTAGAACATAAAAAGTAGGAAACTTAATTCTCTACAAATAAAGTCTCTTAACATTTTGCCATAGCTCGCTTCGTTTCCGAGATATTTGCAGATATATCTCAAGGGAAGGGGCCTGACGGACATATTTCGAGATATTTCTTCTTCTTGTTGTACTTCTTCTGCACAGCTAAGCTGGAAGTGGCATTTACAGCTCGCAATAGTGCAAAGTTATCTCAAAGAAAGGGGCGACGGTGTTTCTGTATCTCTATTATGTTGGTGCGGCTTCGGAACTTTTAAATATCTTGATATATCTCGAGAACTACGCATCTGATCAAAAAATATCATAGAACATAAAAAGTAGGAAACTTAATTCTCTACAAAAAAGGTCTCTTAACATTTTGCCATAGCTCGCTTCGTTTCCGAGATATTTGCAGATTTATCTCAAGGGAAGGGGCATGACGGACATATTTCGGGATATTTCTTCTTCTTGTTGTTCTTCTTCTGCACAGCTAAGCTGGAAGTGGCATTTGCGGCTCGCACTAGTGCAGAGTTATCTCAAAGAAAGGGGCCACGGTGTTTCTGTATCTCTATTATGTTGGTGCCGCTTCGGAACTTTTAAATATCTCGATATATCTCGAAAACTACGCTTCTGATCAAAAAATATCATAGAACATAAATTGTAGGAAACATAATTCTCTACAAAAAAGGTCTCTTAACATTTTGCCATAGCTCGCTTCGTTTCCGAGATATTTGCAGATATATCTCAAGGGAAGGGGCCTGACGGACATATTTTGAGATATTTCTTCTTCTTGTTGTTCTTCTTCTGCACAGGTAAGCTGAAAGTGGCATTTACAGCTCGCAATAGTGCAAAGTTATCTCAAAGAAAGGTGCCACGGTGTTTCTGTATCTCTATTATGTTGGTGCGGCTTCGGAACTTTTAAATATCTCGATATATCTCGAAAACTACGCATCTGATCAAAAAATATCATAGAACATAAATTGTAGGAAACTTAATTCTCTACAAAAAAGGTCTCTTAACATTTTGCCATAGCTCTCTTCGTTTCCGAGATATTTGCAGATTTATCTCAAGGGAAGGGGCCTGACGGACATATTTCGAGATATTTCTTCTTCTTGTTGTTCTTCTTCTGCACAGCTAAGCTGGAAGTGGCATTTGCAGCTCGCAATAGTGCAGAGTTATCTCAAAGAAAGGGGCCACGGTGTTTCTGTATCTCTATTATGTTGGTGCGGCTTCGGAACTTCTAAATATCTTGATATATCTCGAGAACTACGCATCTGATCAAAAAATATCATAGAACATAAAAAGTAGGAAACTTAATTCTCTACAAAAAAGGTCTCTTAACATTTTGCCATAGCTCGCTTCCTTTCCGAGATATTTGCAGATTTATCTCAAGGGAAGGGGCCTGACGGACATATTTCGAGATATTTCTTCTTCTTGTTGTTCTTCTTCTGCACAGCTAAGCTGGAAGTGGCATTTGCGGCTCGCACTAGTGCAGAGTTATCTCAAAGAAAGGGGCCACGGTGTTTCTGTATCTCTATTATGTTGGTGCGGCTTCGGAACTTTTAAATATCTCGATATATCTCGAAAACTTCGCTTCTGATCAAAAAATATCATAGAACATAAATTGTAGGAAACATAATTCTCTACAAAAAAGGTCTCTTAACATTTTGCCATAGCTCGCTTCGTTTCCGAGATATTTGCAGATATATCTCAAGGGAAGGGGCCTGACGGACATATTTCGAGATATTTCTTCTTCTTGTTGTACTTCTTCTGCACAGCTAAGCTGGAAGTGGCATTTACAGCTCGCAATAGTGCAAAGTTATCTCAAAGAAAGGGGCGACGGTGTTTCTGTATCTCTATTATGTTGGTGCGGCTTCGGAACTTTTAAATATCTTGATATATCTCGAGAACTACGCATCTGACCAAAAAATATCATAGAACATAAAAAGTAGGAAACTTAATTCTCTACAAAAAAGGTCTCTTAACATTTTGCCATAGCTCGCTTCGTTTCCGAGATATTTGCAGATTTATCTCAAGGGAAGGGGCCTGACGGACATATTTCGAGATATTTCTTCTTCTTGTTGTTCTTCTTCTGCACAGCTAAGCTGGAAGTGGCATTTGCGGCTCGCACTAGTGCAGAGTTATCTCAAAGAAAGGGGCCACGGTGTTTCTGTATCTCTATTATGTTGGTGCGGCTTCGGAACTTTTAAATATCTTGATATATCTCGAGAACTACGCATCTGATCAAAAAATATCATAGAACATAAAAAGTAGGAAACTTAATTCTCTACAAAAAAGGTCTCTTAACATTTTGCCATAGCTCGCTTCGTTTCCGAGATATTTGCAGATTTATCTCAAGGGAAGGGGCCTAACGGACATATTTCGAGATATTTCTTCTTCTTGTTGTTCTTCTTCTGCATAGCTAAGCTGGAAGTGGCATTTGCGGCTCGCACTAGTGCAGAGTTATCTCATAGAAAGGGGCCACGGTGTTTCTGTATCTCTATTATGTTGGTGCGGCTTCGGAACTTTTAAATATCTCGATATATCTCGAAAACTACGCTTCTGATCAAAAAATATCATAGAACATAAATTGTAGGAAACATAATTCTCTACAAAAAAGGTCTCTTAACATTTTGCCATAGCTCGCTTCGTTTCCGAGATATTTGCAGATATATCTCAAGGGAAGGGGCCTGACGGACATATTTCGAGATATTTCTTCTTCTTGTTGTTCTTCTTCTGCACAGCTAAGCTGGAAGTGGCATTTGCAGCTCGCAATAGTGCAGAGTTATCTCAAAGAAAGGGGCCACGGTGTTTCTGTATCTCTATTATGTTGGTGCGGCTTCGGAACTTTTAAATATCTTGATATATCTGGAGAACTACGCATCTGATCAAAAAATATCATAGAACATAAAAAGTAGGAAACTTAATTCTCTACAAAAAAGGTCTCTTAACATTTTGCCATAGCTCTCTTCGTTTCCGAGATATTTGCAGATTTATCTCAAGGGAAGGGGCCTGACGGACATATTTCGAGATATTTCTTCTTCTTGTTGTTCTTCTTCTGCACAGCTAAGCTGGAAGTGGCATTTGCAGCTCGCAATAGTGCAGAGTTATCTCAAAGAAAGGGGCCACGGTGTTTCTGTATCTCTATTATGTTGGTGCGGCTTCGGAACTTTTAAATATCTTGATATATCTCGAGAACTACGCATCTGATCAAAAAATATCATAGAACATAAAAAGTAGGAAACTTAATTCTCTACAAAAAAGGTCTCTTAACATTTTGCCATAGCTCGCTTCGTTTCCGAGATATTTGCAGGTTTATCTCAAGGGAAGGGGCCTGACGGACATATTTCGAGATATTTCTTCTTCTTGTTGTTCTTCTTCTGCACAGCTAAGCTGGAAGTGGCATTTGCAGCTCGCAATAGTGCAGAGTTATCTCAAAGAAGGGGGCCACGGTGTTTCTGTATCTCTATTATGTTGGTGCGGCTTCGGAACTTTTAAATATCTTGATATATCTCGAGAACTACGCATCTGATCAAAAAATATCATAGAACATTAAAAGTAGGAAACTTAATTCTCTACAGAAAAGGTCTCTTAACATTTTGCGATAGCTCGCTTCGTTTCCGAGATATTTGCAGATTTATCTCAAGGGAAGGGGCCTGACGGACATATTTCGAGATATTTCTTCTTCTTGTTGTTCTTCTTCTGCACAGCTAAGCTGGAAGTGGCATTTGCGGCTCGCACTAGTGCAGAGTTATCTCAAAGAAAGGGGCCACGGTGTTTCTGTATCTCTATTATGTTGGTGCGGCTTCGGAACTTTTAAATATCTTGATATATCTCGAGAACTACGCATCTGATCAAAAAATATCATAGAACATAAAAAGTAGGAAACTTAATTCTCTACAAAAAAGGTCTCTTAACATTTTGCCATAGCTCTCTTCGTTTCCGAGATATTTGCAGATTTATCTCAAGGGAAGGGGCCTGACGGACATATTTCGAGATATTTCTTCTTCTTGTTGTTCTTCTTCTGCACAGCTAAGCTGGAAGTGGCATGTGCAGCTCGCAATAGTGCAGAGATATCTCAAAGAAAGGGGCCACGGTGTTTCTGTATCTCTATTATGTTTGTGCGGCTTCGGAACTTTTAAATATCTTGATATATCTCGAGAACTACGCATCTGATCCAAAAATATCATAGAACATAAAAGGTAGGAAACTTAATTCTCTACAAAAAAGGTCTCTTAACATTTTGCCATAGCTCGCTTCGTTTCCGAGATATTTGCAGGTTTATCTCAAGGGAAGGGGCCTAACGGACATATTTCGAGATATTTCTTCTTCTTGTTGTTCTTCTTCTGCACAGCTAAGCTGGAAGTGGCATGTGCAGCTCGCAATAGTGCAGAGATATCTCAAAGAAAGGGGCCACGGTGTTTCTGTATCTCTATTATGTTGGTGCGGCTTCGGAACTTTTAAATATCTCGATATATCTCGAAAACTACGCTTCTGATCAAAAAATATCATACAACGTAAATTGTAGGAAACATAATTCTCTACAAACAAGGTCTCTTAACATTTTGCCATAGCTCGCTTCGTTTCCGAGATATTTGCAGATATATCTCAAGCGAAGGGGCCTGACGGACATATTTCGAGATATTTCTTCTTCTTGTTGTACTTCTTCTGCACAGCTAAGCTGGAAGTGGCATTTACAGCTCGCAATAGTGCAAAGTTATCTCAAAGAAAGGGGCGACGGTGTTTCTGTATCTCTATTATGTTGGTGCGGCTTCGGAACTTTTAAATATCTTGATATATCTCGAGAACTACGCATCTGATCAAAAAATATCATAGAACATAAAAAGTAGGAAACTTAATTCTCTACAAAAAAGGTCTCTTAACATTTTGCCATAGCTCGCTTCGTTTCCGAGATATTTGCAGATTTATCTCAAGGGAAGGGGCCTGACGGACATATTTCGAGATATTTCTTCTTCTTGTTGTTCTTCTTCTGCACAGCTAAGCTGGAAGTGGCATTTGCGGCTCGCACTAGTGCAGAGTTATCTCAAAGAAAGGGGCCACGGTGTTTCTGTATCTCTATTATGTTGGTGAGGCTTCGGAACTTTTAAATATCTCGATATATCTCGAAAACTACGCTTCTGATCAAAAAATATCATAGAACATAAATTGTAGGAAACATAATTCTCTACAAAAAAGGTCTCTCAGCATTTTGCCATAGCTCGCTTCGTTTCCGAGATATTTGCAGATTTATCTGAAGGGAAAGGGCCTGACGGACATATTTCGAGATATTTCTTCTTCTTGTTGTTCTTCTTCTGCACAGCTAAGCTGGAAGTGGCACTTGCAGCTCGCAATAGTGCAGAGTTATCTCAAAGAAAGGGGCCACGGTGTTTCTGTATCTCTATTATGTTCGTGCGGCTTCGGAACTTTTAAATATCTTGATATATCTCGAGAACTACGCATCCGATCAAAAAATATCATAGAACATAAAAACTAGGAAACTTAATTCTCTACAAAAAAGGTCTCTTAACATTTTGCCATAGCTCGCTTCGTTTCCGAGATATTTGCAGATTTATCTCAAGGGAAGGGGCCTGACGGACATATTTCGAGATATTTCTTCTTCTTGTTGTTCTTCTTCTGCACAGCTAAACTGGAAGTGGCATTTCCAGCTCGCAATAGTGCAGAGTTATCTCAAAGAAAGGGGCCACGGTGTTTCTGTATCTCTATTATGTTGGTGCGGCTTCGGAACTTTTAAATATCTTTATATATCTCGAGAACTACGCATCTGATCAAAAAAGATCATAGAACATAAAAAGTAGGAAACTTAATTCTCTACAAAAAAGGTCTCTTAACATTTTGCCATAGCTCTCTTCGTTTCCGAGATATTTGCAGATTTATCTCAAGGGAAGGGGCCTGACGGACATATTTCGAGATATTTCTTCTTCTTGTTGTTCTTCTTCTGCACAGCTAAGCTGGAAGTGGCATTTGCGGCTCGCACTAGTGCAGAGTTATCTCAAAGAAAGGGGCCACGGTGTTTCTGTATCTCTATTATGTTGGTGCGGCTTCGGAACTTTTAAATATCTTGATATATCTCGAGAACTGCGCATCTGATCAAAAAATATCATAGAACATAAAAAGTAGGAAACTTAATTCTCTACAAAAAAGGTCTCTTAACATTTTGCCATAGCTCGCTTCGTTTCCGAGATATTTGCAGGTTTATCTCAAGGGAAGGGGCCTGACGGACATATTTCGAGATATTTCTTCTTCTTGTTGTTCTTCTTCTGCACAGCTAAACTGGAAGTGGCATTTCCAGCTCGCAATAGTGCAGAGTTATCTCAAAGAAAGGAGCCACGGTGTTTCTGTATCTCTATTCTGTTGGTGCGGCTTCGGAACTTTTAAATATCTTGATATATCTCGAGAACTACGCATCTGATCAAAAAATATCATAGAACATAAAAAGTAGGAAACTTAATTCTCTACAAAAAAGGTCTCTTAACATTTTGCCATAGCTCGCTTCGTTTCCGAGATATTTGCAGATTTATCTCAAGGGAAGGGGCATGACGGACATATTTCGAGATATTTCTTCTTCTTGTTGTTCTTCTTCTGCACAGCTAAGCTGGAAGTGGCATTTGCGGCTCGCACTAGTGCAGAGTTATCTCAAAGAAAAGGGCCACGGTGTTTCTGTATCTCTATTATGTTGGTGCGGCTTCGGAACTTTTAAATATCTCGATATATCTCGAAAACTACGCTTCTGATCAAAAAATATCATAGAACATAAATTGTAGGAAACATAATTCTCTACGAAAAAGGTCTCTTAACATTTTGCCATAGCTCGCTTCGTTTCCGAGATATTTGCAGATATATCTCAAGGGAAGGGGCCTGACGGACATATTTCGAGATATTTCTTCTTCTTGTTGTTCTTCTTCTGCACAGCTAAGCTGAAAGTGGCATTTACAGCTCGCAATAGTGCAAAGTTATCTCAAAGAAAGGGGCCACGGTGTTTCTGTATCTCTATTATGTTGGTGCGGCTTCGGAACTTTTAAATATCTCGATATATCTCGAAAACTACGCTTCTGATCAAAAAATATCATAGAACATAAATTGTAGGAAACTGAATTCTCTACAAAAAAGGTCTCTTAACATTTTGCCATAGCTCGCTTCCTTTCCGAGATATTTGCAGATTTATCTCAAGGGAAGGGGCCTGACGGACATATTTCGAGATATTTCTTCTTCTTGTTGTTCTTCTTCTGCACAGCTAAGCTGGAAGTGGCATTTGCGGCTCGCACTAGTGCAGAGTTATCTCAAAGAAAGGGGCCACGGTGTTTCTGTATCTCTATTATGTTGGTGCGGCTTCGGAACTTTTAAATATCTTGATATATCTCGAGAACTACGCATCTGATCAAAAAATATCATAGAACATAAAAAGTAGGAAACTTAATTCTCTACAAAAAAGGTCTCTTAACATTTTGCCATAGCTCGCTTCGTTTCCGAGATATTTGCAGGTTTATCTCAAGGGAAGGGGCCTAACGGACATATTTCGAGATATTTCTTCTTCTTGTTGTTCTTCTTCTGCACAGCTAAGCTGGAAGTGGCATGTGCAGCTCGCAATAGTGCAGAGATATCTCAAAGAAAGGGGCCACGGTGTTTCTGTATCTCTATTATGTTGGTGCGGCTTCGGAACTTTTAAATATCTCGATATATCTCGAAAACTACGCTTCTGATCAAAAAATATCATAGAACATAAATTGTAGGAAACATAATTCTCTACAAAAAAGGTCTCTCAGCATTTTGCCATAGCTCGCTTCGTTTCCGAGATATTTGCAGATTTATCTGAAGGGAAAGGGCCTGACGGACATATTTCGAGATATTTCTTCTTCTTGTTGTTCTTCTTCTGCACAGCTAAGCTGGAAGTGGCACTTGCAGCTCGCAATAGTGCAGAGTTATCTCAAAGAAAGGGGCCACGGTGTTTCTGTATCTCTATTATGTTCGTGCGGCTTCGGAACTTTTAAATATCTTGATATATCTCGAGAACTACGCATCCGATCAAAAAATATCATAGAACATAAAAACTAGGAAACTTAATTCTCTACAAAAAAGGTCTCTTAACATTTTGCCATAGCTCGCTTCGTTTCCGAGATATTTGCAGATTTATCTCAAGGGAAGGGGCCTGACGGACATATTTCGAGATATTTCTTCTTCTTGTTGTTCTTCTTCTGCACAGCTAAACTGGAAGTGGCATTTCCAGCTCGCAATAGTGCAGAGTTATCTCAAAGAAAGGGGCCACGGTGTTTCTGTATCTCTATTATGTTGGTGCGGCTTCGGAACTTTTAAATATCTTTATATATCTCGAGAACTACGCATCTGATCAAAAAAGATCATAGAACATAAAAAGTAGGAAACTTAATTCTCTACAAAAAAGGTCTCTTAACATTTTGCCATAGCTCTCTTCGTTTCCGAGATATTTGCAGATTTATCTCAAGGGAAGGGGCCTGACGGACATATTTCGAGATATTTCTTCTTCTTGTTGTTCTTCTTCTGCACAGCTAAGCTGGAAGTGGCATTTGCGGCTCGCACTAGTGCAGAGTTATCTCAAAGAAAGGGGCCACGGTGTTTCTGTATCTCTATTATGTTGGTGCGGCTTCGGAACTTTTAAATATCTTGATATATCTCGAGAACTGCGCATCTGATCAAAAAATATCATAGAACATAAAAAGTAGGAAACTTAATTCTCTACAAAAAAGGTCTCTTAACATTTTGCCATAGCTCGCTTCGTTTCCGAGATATTTGCAGGTTTATCTCAAGGGAAGGGGCCTGACGGACATATTTCGAGATATTTCTTCTTCTTGTTGTTCTTCTTCTGCACAGCTAAACTGGAAGTGGCATTTCCAGCTCGCAATAGTGCAGAGTTATCTCAAAGAAAGGAGCCACGGTGTTTCTGTATCTCTATTCTGTTGGTGCGGCTTCGGAACTTTTAAATATCTTGATATATCTCGAGAACTACGCATCTGATCAAAAAATATCATAGAACATAAAAAGTAGGAAACTTAATTCTCTACAAAAAAGGTCTCTTAACATTTTGCCATAGCTCGCTTCGTTTCCGAGATATTTGCAGATTTATCTCAAGGGAAGGGGCATGACGGACATATTTCGAGATATTTCTTCTTCTTGTTGTTCTTCTTCTGCACAGCTAAGCTGGAAGTGGCATTTGCGGCTCGCACTAGTGCAGAGTTATCTCAAAGAAAAGGGCCACGGTGTTTCTGTATCTCTATTATGTTGGTGCGGCTTCGGAACTTTTAAATATCTCGATATATCTCGAAAACTACGCTTCTGATCAAAAAATATCATAGAACATAAATTGTAGGAAACATAATTCTCTACGAAAAAGGTCTCTTAACATTTTGCCATAGCTCGCTTCGTTTCCGAGATATTTGCAGATATATCTCAAGGGAAGGGGCCTGACGGACATATTTCGAGATATTTCTTCTTCTTGTTGTTCTTCTTCTGCACAGCTAAGCTGAAAGTGGCATTTACAGCTCGCAATAGTGCAAAGTTATCTCAAAGAAAGGGGCCACGGTGTTTCTGTATCTCTATTATGTTGGTGCGGCTTCGGAACTTTTAAATATCTCGATATATCTCGAAAACTACGCTTCTGATCAAAAAATATCATAGAACATAAAAAGTAGGAAACTTAATTCTCTACAAAAAAGGTCTCTTAACATTTTGCCATAGCTCGCTTCGTTTCCGAGATATTTGCAGGTTTATCTCAAGGGAAGGGGCCTAACGGACATATTTCGAGATATTTCTTCTTCTTGTTGTTCTTCTTCTGCACAGCTAAGCTGGAAGTGGCATGTGCAGCTCGCAATAGTGCAGAGATATCTCAAAGAAAGGGGCCACGGTGTTTCTGTATCTCTATTATGTTGGTGCGGCTTCGGAACTTTTAAATATCTCGATATATCTCGAAAACTACGCTTCTGATCAAAAAATATCATACAACGTAAATTGTAGGAAACATAATTCTCTACAAACAAGGTCTCTTAACATTTTGCCATAGCTCGCTTCGTTTCCGAGATATTTGCAGATATATCTCAAGGGAAGGGGCCTGACGGACATATTTCGAGATATTTCTTCTTCTTGTTGTACTTCTTCTGCACAGCTAAGCTGGAAGTGGCATTTACAGCTCGCAATAGTGCAAAGTTATCTCAAAGAAAGGGGCGACGGTGTTTCTGTATCTCTATTATGTTGGTGCGGCTTCGGAACTTTTAAATATCTTGATATATCTCGAGAACTACGCATCTGATCAAAAAATATCATAGAACATAAAAAGTAGGAAACTTAATTCTCTACAAAAAAGGTCTCTTAACATTTTGCCATAGCTCGCTTCGTTTCCGAGATATTTGCAGATTTATCTCAAGGGAAGGGGCCTGACGGACATATTTCGAGATATTTCTTCTTCTTGTTGTTCTTCTTCTGCACAGCTAAGCTGGAAGTGGCATTTGCGGCTCGCACTAGTGCAGAGTTATCTCAAAGAAAGGGGCCACGGTGTTTCTGTATCTCTATTATGTTGGTGCGGCTTCGGAACTTTTAAATATCTCGATATATCTCGAAAACTACGCTTCTGATCAAAAAATATCATAGAACATAAATTGTAGGAAACATAATTCTCTACAAAAAAGGTCTCTCAGCATTTTGCCATAGCTCGCTTCGTTTCCGAGATATTTGCAGATTTATCTGAAGGGAAAGGGCCTGACGGACATATTTCGAGATATTTCTTCTTCTTGTTGTTCTTCTTCTGCACAGCTAAGCTGGAAGTGGCACTTGCAGCTCGCAATAGTGCAGAGTTATCTCAAAGAAAGGGGCCACGGTGTTTCTGTATCTCTATTATGTTCGTGCGGCTTCGGAACTTTTAAATATCTTGATATATCTCGAGAACTACGCATCCGATCAAAAAATATCATAGAACATAAAAACTAGGAAACTTAATTCTCTACAAAAAAGGTCTCTTAACATTTTGCCATCGCTCGCTTCGTTTCCGAGATATTTGCAGATTTATCTCAAGGGAAGGGGCCTGACGGACATATTTCGAGATATTTCTTCTTCTTGTTGTTCTTCTTCTGCACAGCTAAACTGGAAGTGGCATTTCCAGCTCGCAATAGTGCAGAGTTATCTCAAAGAAAGGGGCCACGGTGTTTCTGTATCTCTATTATGTTGGTGCGGCTTCGGAACTTTTAAATATCTTTATATATCTCGAGAACTACGCATCTGATCAAAAAAGATCATAGAACATAAAAAGTAGGAAACTTAATTCTCTACAAAAAAGGTCTCTTAACATTTTGCCATAGCTCTCTTCGTTTCCGAGATATTTGCAGATTTATCTCAAGGGAAGGGGCCTGACGGACATATTTCGAGATATTTCTTCTTCTTGTTGTTCTTCTTCTGCACAGCTAAGCTGGAAGTGGCATTTGCGGCTCGCACTAGTGCAGAGTTATCTCAAAGAAAGGGGCCACGGTGTTTCTGTATCTCTATTATGTTGGTGCGGCTTCGGAACTTTTAAATATCTTGATATATCTCGAGAACTGCGCAGCTGATCAAAAAATATCATAGAACATAAAAAGTAGGAAACTTAATTCTCTACAAAAAAGGTCTCTTAACATTTTGCCATAGCTCGCTTCGTTTCCGAGATATTTGCAGGTTTATCTCAAGGGAAGGGGCCTGACGGACATATTTCGAGATATTTCTTCTTCTTGTTGTTCTTCTTCTGCACAGCTAAACTGGAAGTGGCATTTCCAGCTCGCAATAGTGCAGAGTTATCTCAAAGAAAAGGGCCACGGTGTTTCTGTATCTCTATTATGTTGGTGCGGCTTCGGAACTTTTAAATATCTCGATATATCTCGAAAACTACGCTTCTGATCAAAAAATATCATAGAACATAAATTGTAGGAAACATAATTCTCTACGAAAAAGGTCTCTTAACATTTTGCCATAGCTCGCTTCGTTTCCGAGATATTTGCAGATATATCTCAAGGGAAGGGGCCTGACGGACATATTTCGAGATATTTCTTCTTCTTGTTGTTCTTCTTCTGCACAGCTAAGCTGAAAGTGGCATTTACAGCTCGCAATAGTGCAAAGTTATCTCAAAGAAAGGGGCCACGGTGTTTCTGTATCTCTATTATGTTGGTGCGGCTTCGGAACTTTTAAATATCTCGATATATCTCGAAAACTACGCTTCTGATCAAAAAATATCATAGAACATAAATTGTAGGAAACTTAATTCTCTACAAAAAAGGTCTCTTAACATTTTGCCATAGCTCTCTTCGTTTCCGAGAGATTTGCAGATTTATCTCAAGGGAAGGGGCCTGACGGACATATTTCGAGATATTTCTTCTTCTTGTTGTTCTTCTTCTGCACAGCTAAGCTGGAAGTGGCATTTGCAGCTCGCAATAGTGCAGAGTTATCTCAAAGAAGGGGGCCACGGTGTTTCTGTATCTCTATTATGTTGGTGCGGCTTCGGAACTTTTAAATATCTTGATATATCTCGAGAACTACGCATCTGATCAAAAAATATCATAGAACATTAAAAGTAGGAAACTTAATTCTCTACAGAAAAGGTCTCTTAACATTTTGCCATAGCTCTCTTCGTTTCCGAGATATTTGCAGATTTATCTCAAGGGAAGGGGCCTGACGGACATATTTCGAGATATTTCTTATTCTTGTTGTTCTTCTTCTGCACAGCTAAGCTGGAAGTGGCATTTGCAGCTCGCAATAGTGCAGAGTTATCTCAAAGAAAGGGGCCACGGTGTTTCTGTATCTCTATTATGTTGGTGCGGCTTCGGAACTTTTAAATATCTTGATATATCTCGAGAACTACGCATCTGATCAAAAAATATCATAGAACATAAAAAGTAGGAAACTTAATTCTCTACAAAAACGGTCTCTTAACATTTTGCCATAGCTCGCTTCGTTTCCGAGATATTTGCAGATTTATCTCAAGGGAAGGGGCCTGACGGACATATTTCGAGATATTTCTTCTTCTTGTTGTTCTTCTTCTGCACAGCTAAGCTGGAAGTGGCATTTGCGGCTCGCACTAGTGCACAGTTATCTCAAAGAAAGGGGCCACGGTGTTTCTGTATCTCTATTATGTTGGTGCGGCTTCGGAACTTTTAAATATCTCGATATATCTCGAAAACTACGCTTCTGATGAAAAAATATCATAGAACATAAATTGTAGGAAACATAATTCTCTACAAATAAGGTCTCTTAACATTTTGCCATAGCTCGCTTCGTTTCCGAGATATTTGCAGATTTATCTCAAGGGAAGGGGCCTGACGGACATATTTCGAGATATTTCTTCTTCTTGTTGTTCTTCTTCTGCACAGCTAAGCTGGAAGTGGCATGTGCAGCTCGCAATAGTGCAGAGATATCTCAAAGAAAGGGGCCACGGTGTTTCTGTATCTCTATTATGTTGGTGCGGCTTCGGAACTTTTAAATATCTTGATATATCTCGAGAACTACGCATCTGATCAAAAAATATCATAGAACATAAAAAGTAGGAAACTTAATTCTCTACAAAAAAGGTCTCTTAACATTTTGCCATAGCTCGCTTCGTTTCCGAGATATTTGCAGGTTTATCTCAAGGGAAGGGGCCTAACGGACATATTTCGAGATATTTCTTCTTCTTGTTGTTCTTCTTCTGCACAGCTAAGCTGGAAGTGGCATTTGCGGCTCGCACTAGTGCACAGTTATCTCAAAGAAAGGGGCCACGGTGTTTCTGTATCTCTATTATGTTGGTGCGGCTTCGGAACTTTTAAATATCTTGATATATCTCGAGAACTACGCATCTGATCAAAAAATATCATAGAACATAAAAAGTAGGAAACTTAATTCTCTACAAAAAAGGTCTCTTAACATTTTGCCACAGCTCGCTTCGTTTCCGAGATATTTGCAGATTTATCTCAAGGGAAGGGGCATGACGGACATATTTCGAGATATATCTTCTTCTTGTTGTTCTTCTTCTGCACAGCTAAGCTGGAAGTGGCATTTGCGGCTCGCACTAGTGCAGAGTTATCTCAAAGAAAGGGGCCACGGTGTTTCTGTATCTCTATTATGTTGGTGCGGCTTCGGAACTTTTAAATATCTCGATATATCTCGAAAACTACGCTTCTGATCAAAAAATATCATACAACATAAATTGTAGGAAACATAATTCTCTACAAAAAAGGTCTCTTAACATTTTGCCATAGCTCGCTTCGTTTCCGAGATATTTGCAGATATATCTCAAGGGAAGGGGCCTGACGGACATATTTTGAGATATTTCTTCTTCTTGTTGTTCTTCTTCTGCACAGCTAAGCTGAAAGTGGCATTTACAGCTCGCAATAGTGCAAAGTTATCTCAAAGAAAGGGGCCACGGTGTTTCTGTATCTCTATTATGTTGGTGCGGCTTCGGAACTTTTAAATATCTCGATATATCTCGAAAACTACGCTTCTGATCAAAAAATATCATAGAACATAAATTGTAGGAAACTTAATTCTCTACAAAAAAGGTCTCTTAACATTTTGCCATAGCTCGCTTCCTTTCCGAGATATTTGCAGATTTATCTCAAGGGAAGGGGCCTGACGGACATATTTCGAGATATTTCTGCTTCTTGTTGTTCTTCTTCTGCACAGCTAAGCTGGAAGTGGCATTTGCGGCTCGCACTAGTGCAGAGTTATCTCAAAGAAAGGGGCCACGGTGTTTCTGTATCTCTATTATGTTGGTGCGGCTTCGGAACTTTTAAATATCTCGATATATCTCGAAAACTACGCTTCTGATCAAAAAATATCATAGAACATAAATTGTAGGAAACATAATTCTCTACAAATAAGGTCTCTTAACATTTTGCCATAGCTCGCTTCGTTTCCGAGATATTTGCAGATTTATCTCAAGGGAAGGGGCCTGACGGACATATTTCGAGATATTTCTTCTTCTTGTTGTTCTTCTTCTGCACAGCTAAGCTGGAAGTGGCATGTGCAGCTCGCAATAGTGCAGAGATATCTCAAAGAAAGGGGCCACGGTGTTTCTGTATCTCTATTATGTTGGTGCGGCTTCGGAACTTTTAAATATCTTGATATATCTCGAGAACTACGCATCTGATCAAAAAATATCATAGAACATAAAAAGTAGGAAACTTAATTCTCTACAAAAAAGGTCTCTTAACATTTTGCCATAGCTCGCTTCCTTTCCGAGATATTTGCAGATTTATCTCAAGGGAAGGGGCCTGACGGACATATTTCGAGATATTTCTTCTTCTTGTTGTTCTTCTTCTGCACAGCTAAGCTGGAAGTGGCATTTGCGGCTCGCACTAGTGCAGAGTTATCTCAAAGAAAGGGGCCACGGTGTTTCTGTATCTCTATTATGTTGGTGCGGCTTCGGAACTTTTAAATATCTCGGTATATCTCGAAAACTACGCTTCTGATCAAAAAATATCATAGAACATAAATTGTAGGAAACATAATTCTCTACAAAAAAGGTCTCTTAACATTTTGCCATAGCTCGCTTCGTTTCCGAGATATTTGCAGATTTATCTCAAGGGAAGGGGCCTGACGGACATATTTCGAGATATTTCTTCTTCTTGTTGTTCTTCTTCTGCACAGCTAAACTGGAAGTGGCATTTCCAGCTCGCAATAGTGCAGAGTTATCTCAAAGAAAGGGGCCACGGTGTTTCTGTATCTCTATTATGTTGGTGCGGCTTCGGAACTTTTAAATATCTTGATATATCTCGAGAACTACGCATCTGATCAAAAAATATCATAGAACATAAAAAGTAGGAAACATAATTCTCTACAAAAAAGCTCTCTTAACATTTTGCCATAGCTCTCTTCGTTTCCGAGATATTTGCAGATTTATCTCAAGGGAAGGGGCCTGACGGACATATTTCGAGATATTTCTTCTTCTTGTTGTTCTTCTTCTGCACAGCTAAGCTGGAAGTGGC
The DNA here is from genome assembly GCF_051020975.1 of Osmia lignaria lignaria. Lineage (NCBI taxonomy): Eukaryota > Metazoa > Arthropoda > Insecta > Hymenoptera > Megachilidae > Osmia > Osmia lignaria. Next base: position 25,709,234 of record NW_027478161.1, on the reverse strand, counting down.
ATTTGCGGCTCGCACTAGTGCAGAGTTATCTCAAAGAAAGGGGCCACGGTGTTTCTGTATCTCTATTCTGTTGGTGCGGCTTCGGAACTTTTAAATATCTTGATATATCTCGAGAACTACGCATCTGATCAAAAAATATCATAGAACATAAAAAGTAGGAAACTTAATTCTCTACAAAAAAGGTCTCTTAACATTTTGCCATAGCTCGCTTCGTTTCCGAGATATTTGCAGATTTATCTCAAGGGAAGGGGCATGACGGACATATTTCGAGATATTTCTTCTTCTTGTTGTTCTTCTTCTGCACAGCTAAGCTGAAAGTGGCATTTGCGGCTCGCACTAGTGCAGAGTTATCTCAAAGAAAAGGGCCACGGTGTTTCTGTATCTCTATTATGTTTGTGCGGCTTCGGAACTTTTAAATATCTCGATATATCTCGAAAACTACGCTTCTGATCAAAAAATATCATAGAACATAAATTGTAGGAAACATAATTCTCTACAAAAAAGGTCTCTTAACATTTTGCCATAGCTCGCTTCGTTTCCGAGATATTTGCAGATTTATCTCAAGGGAAGGGGCCTGACGGATATATTTCGAGATATTTCTTCTTCTTGTTGTTCTTCTTCTGCACAGCTAAACTGGAAGTGGCATTTCCAGCTCGCAATAGTGCAGAGTTATCTCAAAGAAAGGGGCCACGGTGTTTCTGTATCTCTATTATGTTGGTGCGGCTTCGGAACTTTTAAATATCTTGATATATCTCGAGAACTACGCATCTGATCAAAAAAGATCATAGAACATAAAAAGTAGGAAACTTAATTCTCTACAAAAAAGGTCTCTTAACATTTTGCCATAGCTCTCTTCGTTTCCGAGATATTTGCAGATTTATCTCAAGGGAAGGGGCCTGACGGACATATTTCGAGATATTTCTTATTCTTGTTGTTCTTCTTCTGCACAGCTAAGCTGGAAGTGGCATTTGCAGCTCGCAATAGTGCAGAGTTATCTCAAAGAAAGGGGCCACGGTGTTTCTGTATCTCTATTATGTTGGTGCGGCTTCGGAACTTTTAAATATCTTGATATATCTCGAGAACTACGCATCTGATCAAAAAATATGATAGAACATAAAAAGTAGGAAACTTAATTCTCTACAAAAAAGGTCTCTTAACATTTTGCCATAGCTCGCTTCGTTTCCGAGATATTTGCAGATTTATCTCAAGGGAAGGGGCATGACGGACATATTTCGAGATATTTCTTCTTCTTGTTGTTCTTCTTCTGCACAGCTAAGCTGGAAGTGGCATTTGCGGCTCGCACTAGTGCAGAGTTATCTCAACGAAGGGGGCCACGGTGTTTCTGTATCTCTATTATGTTGGTGCGGCTTCGGAACTTTTAAATATCTCGATATATCTCGAAAACTACGCTTCTGATCAAAAAATATCATAGAACATAAATTGTAGGAAACATAATTCTCTACAAAAAAGTTCTCTTAACATTTTGCCATAGCTCGCTTCGTTTCCGAGATATTTGCAGATATATCTCAAGGGAAGGGGCCTGACGGACATATTTCGAGATATTTCTTCTTCTTGTTGTTCTTCTTCTGCACAGTAAGCTGGAAGTGGCATTTGCAGCTCGCAATAGTGCAGAGTTATCTCAAAGAAAGGGGCCACGGTGTTTCTGTATCTCTATTATGTTGGTGCGGCTTCGGAACTTTTAAATATCTTGATATATCTCGAGAACTGCGCATCTGATCAAAAAATATCATAGAACATAAAAAGTAGGAAACTTAATTCTCTACAAAAAAGGTCTCTTAACATTTTGCCATAGCTCGCTTCGTTTCCGAGATATTTGCAGATTTATCTCAAGGGAAGGGGCCTGACGGACATATTTCGAGATATTTCTTCTTCTTGTTGTTCTTCTTCTGCACAGCTAAACTGGAAGTGGCATTTCCAGCTCGCAATAGTGCAGAGTTATCTCAAAGAAAGGGGCCACGGTGTTTCTGTATCTCTATTATGTTGGTGCGGCTTCGGAACTTTTAAATATCTTGATATATCTCGAGAACTACGCATCTGATCAAAAAAGGTCATAGAACATAAAAAGTAGGAAACTTAATTCTCTACAAAAAAGGTCTCTTAACATTTTGCCATAGCTCTCTTCGTTTCCGAGATATTTGCAGATTTATCTCAAGGGAAGGGGCCTGACGGACATATTTCGAGATATTTCTTCTTCTTGTTGTTCTTCTTCTGCACAGCTAAGCTGGAAGTGACATTTGCGGCTCGCACTAGTGCAGAGTTATCTCAAAGAAAGGGGCCACGGTGTTTCTGTATCTCTATTCTGTTGGTGCGGCTTCGGAACTTTTAAATATCTTGATATATCTCGAGAACTACGCATCTGATCAAAAAATATCATAGAACATAAAAAGTAGGAAACTTAATTCTCTACAAAAAAGGTCTCTTAACATTTTGCCATAGCTCGCTTCGTTTCCGAGATATTTGCAGATTTATCTCAAGGGAAGGGGCATGACGGACATATTTCGAGATATTTCTTCTTCTTGTTGTTCTTCTTCTGCACAGCTAAGCTGGAAGTGGCATTTGCGGCTCGCACTAGTGCAGAGTTATCTCAAAGAAAGGGGCCACGGTGTTTCTGTATCTCTATTATGTTGGTGCGGCTTCGGAACTTTTAAATATCTTGATATATCTCGAGAACTGCGCATCTGATCAAAAAATATCATAGAACATAAAAAGTAGGAAACTTAATTCTCTACAAAAAAGGTCTCTTAACATTTTGCCATAGCTCGCTTCGTTTCCGAGATATTTGCAGATTTATCTCAAGGGAAGGGGCCTGACGGACATATTTCGAGATATTTCTTCTTCTTGTTGTTCTTCTTCTGCACAGCTAAACTGGAAGTGGCATTTCCAGCTCGCAATAGTGCAGAGTTATCTCAAAGAAAGGGGCCACGGTGTTTCTGTATCTCTATTATGTTGGTGCGGCTTCGGAACTTTTAAATATCTTGATATATCTCGAGAACTACGCATCTGATCAAAAAAGATCATAGAACATAAAAAGTAGGAAACTTAATTCTCTACAAAAAAGGTCTCTTAACATTTTGCCATAGCTCTCTTCGTTTCCGAGATATTTGCAGATTTATCTCAAGGGAAGGGGCCTGACGGACATATTTCGAGATATTTCTTATTCTTGTTGTTCTTCTTCTGCACAGCTAAGCTGGAAGTGGCATTTGCAGCTCGCAATAGTGCAGAGTTATCTCAAAGAAAGGGGCCACGGTGTTTCTGTATCTCTATTATGTTGGTGCGGCTTCGGAACTTTTAAATATCTTGATATATCTCGAGAACTACGCATCTGATCAAAAAATATCATAGAAGATAAAAAGTAGGAAACTTAATTCTCTACAAAAACGGTCTCTTAACATTTTGCCATAGCTCGCTTCGTTTCCGAGATATTTGCAGATTTATCTCAAGGGAAGGGGCCTGACGGACATATTTCGAGATACTTCTTCTTCTTGTTGTTCTTCTTCTGCACAGCTAAGCTGGAAGTGGCATTTGCGGCTCGCACTAGTGCACAGTTATCTCAAAGAAAGGGGCCACGGTGTTTCTGTATCTCTATTATGTTGGTGCGGCTTCGGAACTTTTAAATATCTCGATATATCTCGAAAACTACGCTTCTGATCAAAAAATATCATAGAACATAAATTGTAGGAAACATAATTCTCTACAAATAAGGTCTCTCAACATTTTGCCATAGCTCGCTTCGTTTCCGAGATATTTGCAGATTTATCTCAAGGGAAGGGACCTGACGGACATATTTCGAGATATTTCTTCTTCTTGTTGTTCTTCTTCTGCACAGCTAAGCTCGAAGTGGCATTTGCAGCTCGCAATAGTGCAGAGTTATCTCAAAGAAAGAGGCCACGGTGTTTCTGTACCTCTATTATGTTGGTGCAGTTTCGGAACTTTTAAATATCTTGATATATCTCGAGAACTACGCATCTGATCAAAAAATATCATAGAAGATAAATTGTAGGAAACATAATTCTCTACACAAAAGGTCTCTTAACATTTTGCCATAGCTCGCTTCGTTTCCGAGATATTTGCAGATTTATCTCAAGGGAAGGGGTCTGACGGACATATTTCGAGATATTTCTTCTTCTTGTTGTTCTTCTTCTGCACAGCTAAACTGGAAGTGGCATTTCCAGCTCGCAATAGTGCAGAGTTATCCCAAAGAAAGGGGCCACGGTGTTTCTGTATCTCTATTATGTTGGTGCGGCTTCGGAACTTTTAAATATCTCGATATATCTCGAAAACTACGCTTCTGATCAAAAAATATCATAGAACATAAAAAGTAGGAAACTTAATTCTCTACAAAAAAGGTCCCTTAACATTTTGTCATAGCTCGCTTCGTTTCCGAGATATTTGCAGATTTATCTCAAGGGAAGGGGCCTAACGGACATATTTCGAGATATTTCTTCTTCTTGTTGTTCTTCTTCTGCACAGCTAAGCTCGAAGTGGCATTTGCAGCTCGCAATAGTGCAGAGTTATCTCAAAGAAAGAGGCCACGGTGTTTCTGTACCTCTATTATGTTGGTGCAGCTTCGGAACTTTTAAATATCTTGATATATCTCGAGAACTACGCATCTGATCAAAAAATATCATAGAACATAAAAAGTAGGAAACTTAATTCTCTACAAAAAAGGTCTCTTAACATTTTGCCATAGCTCGCTTCGTTTCCGAGATATTTGCAGATTTATCTCAAGGGAAGGGGCCTGACGGACATATTTCGAGATATTTCTTCTTCTTGTTGTTCTTCTTCTGCACAGCTAAACAGGAAGTGGCATTTCCAGCTCGCAATAGTGCAGAGTTATCCCAAAGAAAGGGGCCACGGTGTTTCTGTATCTCTATTATGTTGGTGCAGCTTCGGAACTTTTAAATATCTTGATATATCTCGAGAACTACGCATCTGATCAAAAAATATCATAGAAGATAAATTGTAGGAAACATAATTCTCTACACAAAAGATCTCTTAACATTTTGCCATAGCTCGCTTCGTTTCCGAGATATTTGCAGATTTATCTCAAGGGAAGGGGTCTGACGGACATATTTCGAGATATTTCTTCTTCTTGTTGTTCTTCTTCTGCACAGCTAAGCTCGAAGTGGCATTTGCAGCTCGCAATAGTGCAGAGTTATCTCAAAGAAAGAGGCCACGGTGTTTCTGTACCTCTATTATGTTGGTGCAGCTTCGGAACTTTTAAATATCTTGATATATCTCGAGAACTACGCATCTGATCAAAAAATATCATAGAACATAAAAAGTAGGAAACTTAATTCTCTACAAAAAAGGTCTCTTAACATTTTGCCATAGCTCGCTTCGTTTCCGAGATATTTGCAGATTTATCTCAAGGGAAGGGGCCTGACGGACATATTTCGAGATATTTCTTCTTCTTGTTGTTCTTCTTCTGCACAGCTAAACAGGAAGTGGCATTTCCAGCTCGCAATAGTGCAGAGTTATCCCAAAGAAAGGGGCCACGGTGTTTCTGTATCTCTATTATGTTGGTGCAGCTTCGGAACTTTTAAATATCTTGATATATCTCGAGAACTACGCATCTGATCAAAAAATATCATAGAAGATAAATTGTAGGAAACATAATTCTCTACACAAAAGATCTCTTAACATTTTGCCATAGCTCGCTTCGTTTCCGAGATATTTGCAGATTTATCTCAAGGGAAGGGGTCTGACGGACATATTTCGAGATATTTCTTCTTCTTGTTGTTCTTCTTCTGCACAGCTAAGCTCGAAGTGGCATTTGCAGCTCGCAATAGTGCGGAGTTATCTCAAAGAAAGAGGCCACGGTGTTTCTGTACCTCTATTATGTTGGTGCAGTTTCGGAACTTTTAAATATCTGGATATATCTCGAGAACTACGCATCTGATCAAAAAATATCATAGAAGATAAATTGTAGGAAACATAATTCTCTACACAAAAGGTCTCTCAACATTTTGCCATAGCTCGCTTCGTTTCCGAGATATTTGCAGATTTATCTCAAGGGAAGGGGTCTGACGGACATATTTCGAGATATTTCTTCTTCTTGTTGTTCTTCTTCTGCACAGCTAAACTGGAAGTGGCATTTCCAGCTCGCAATAGTGCAGAGTTATCCCAAAGAAAGGGGCCACGGTGTTTCTGTATCTCTATTATGTTGGTGCAGCTTCGGAACTTTTAAATATCTTGATATATCTCGAGAACTACGCATCTGATCAAAAAATATCATAGAAGATAAATTGTAGGAAACATAATTCTCTACACAAAAGGTCTCTTAAGATTTTGCCATAGCTCGCTTCGTTTCCGAGATATTTGCAGATTTATCTCAAGGGAAGGGGTCTGACGGACATATTTCGAGATATTTCTTCTTCTTGTTGTTCTTCTTCTGCACAGCTAAGCTCGAAGTGGCATTTGCAGCACGCAATAGTGCAGAGTTATCTCAAAGAAAGAGGCCACGGTGTTTCTGTACCTCTATTATGTTGGTGCAGCTTCGGAGCTTTTAAATATCTTGATATATCTCGAGAACTACGCATCTGATCAAAAAATATCATAGAACATAAAAAGTAGGAAACTTAATTCTCTACAAAAAAGGTCTCTTAACATTTTGCCATAGCTCGCTTCGTTTCCGAGATATTTGCAGATTTATCTCAAGGGAAGGGGCCTGACGGACATATTTCGAGATATTTCTTCTTCTTGTTGTTCTTCTTCTGCACAGCTAAGCTGGAAGTGGCATTTGCAGCTCGCAATAGTGCATAGTTATCTCAAAGAAAGGGGCCACGGTGTTTCTGTATCTCTATTATGTTGGTGCGGCTTCGGAACTTTTAAATATCTCGATATATCTCGAAAACTACGCTTCTGATCAAAAAATATCATAGAACATAAATTGTAGGAAACATAATTCTCTACAAAAAAGGTCTCTTAACATTTTGCCATAGCTCGCATCCTTTCCGAGATATTTGCAGATTTATCTCAAGGGAAGGGGCCTGACGGACATATTTCGAGATATTTCTTCTTCTTGTTGTTCTTCTTCTGCACAGCTAAGCTGGAAGTGGCATTTGCCGGTCGCAATAGTGCAGAGTTATCTCAAAGAAAGGGGCCACGGTGTTTCTGTATCTCTATTATGTTGGTGCGGCTTCGGAACTTTTAAATATCTCGATATATCTCAAAAACTACGCTTCTGATCAAAAAATATCATAGAACGTAAATTGTAGGAAACATAATTATCTACAAAAAAGGTCTCTTAACATTTTGCCATAGCTCGCTTCGTTTCCGAGATATTTGCAGATTTATCTCAAGGGAAGGGGTCTGACGGACATATTTCGAGATATTTCTTCTTCTTGTTGTTCTTCTTCTGCACAGCTAAACTGGAAGTGGCATTTCCAGCTCGCAATAGTGCAGAGTTATCCCAATGAAATGGGCCACGGTGTTTCTGTATCTCTATTATGTTGGTGCGGCTTCGGAACTTTTAAATATCTCGATATATCTCGAAAACTACGCTTCTGATCAAAAAATATCATAGAACATAAATTGTAGGAAACATAATTCTCTACAAAAAAGGTCTCTTAACATTTTGCCATAGGTCGCTTCGTTTCCGAGATATTTGCAGATTTATCTCAAGGGAAGGGGCCTGACGGACATATTTCGAGATATTTCTTCTTCTTGTTGTTCTTCTTCTGCACAGCTAAGCTGGAAGTGGCATCTGCAGATCGCAATAGTGCAGGGTTATCTCAAAGAAAGAGGCCACGGTGTTTCTGTACCTCTATTATGTTGGTGCAGCTTCGGAACTTTTAAATATCTTGATATATCTCGAGAACTACGCATCTGATCAAAAAATCTCATAGAACATAAAAAGTAGGAAACTTAATTCTCTACAAAAAAGGTATCTTAACATTTTGCCATACCTCGCTTCGTTTCCGAGATATTTGCAGATTTATCTCAAGGGAAGGGGCCTGACGGACATATTTCGAGATATTTCTTCTTCTTGTTGTTCTTCTTCTGCACAGCTAAGCTGGAAGTGGCATTTGCAGGTCGCAATAGTGCAGAGTTATCTCAAAGAAAGGGGCCACGGTGTTTCTGTACCTCTATTATGTTGGTGCAGCTTCGGAACTTTTAAATATCTTGATATATCTCCACAACTACGCATCTGATCAAAAAATATCATAGAACATAAAAAGTAGGAAACTTAATTCTCTACAAAAAAGGTATCTTAACATTTTGCCATAGCTCGCTTCGTTTCCGAAATATTTGCTGATTTATCTCAAGGGAAGGGGCCTGACGGACATATTTCGAGATATTTCTTCTTCTTGTTGTTCTTCTTCTGCACAGCTAAGCTGGAAGTGGCATTTGCAGGTCGCAATAGTGCAGAGTTATCTCAAAGAAAGGGGCCACGGTGTTTCTGTACCTCTATTATGTTGGTGCAGCTTCGGAACTTTTAAATATCTTGATATATCCCGACAACTACGCATCTGATCAAAAAATATCATAGAACATAAAAAGTAGGAAACTTAATTCTCTACAAAGAAGGTATCTTAACATTTTGCCATAGCTCGCTTCGTTTCCGAGATATTTGCAGATTTATCTCAAGGGAAGGGGCCTGACGGACATATTTCGAGATATTTCTTCTTCTTGTTGTTCTTCTTCTGCACAGCTAAGCTGGAAGTGGCATTTGCAGGTCGCAATAGTGCAGAGTTACCTCAAAGAAAGGGGCCACGGTGTTTCTGTATCTCTATTATGCTGGTGCGGCTTCGGAACTTTTAAATATCTCGATATATCTCGAAAACTACGCTTCTGATCAAAAAATATCATAGAACATAAATTGTAGGAAACATAATTCTCTACAAAAAAGGTCTCTTAACGTTTTGCCATAGCTCGCTTGGTTTCCGAGATATTTGCAGATTCAGCTCAAAGGAACGGGCCTGACGGACATATTTCGAGATATTTCTTCTTCTTGTTGTTCTTCTTCTGCACAGCTAAACTGGAAGTGGCATTTCCAGCTCGCAATAGTGCAGAGTTATCTCAAAGGAAGGGGCCACGGTGTTTCTGTATCTCTATTATGTTGGTGCGGCTTCGGAACTTTTATTATCTCGATATATCTCGAAAACTTCGCTTCTGATCAAAAAATATCATAGAACATAAATTGTAGGAAACATAATTCCCTACAAAAAAGGTCTCTTAACATTTTGCCATAGCTCGCTTCGTTTCCGAGATATTTGCAGATACATCTCAATGGAAGGGGCCTGACGGACATATTTCGAGATATTTCTTCTTCTTGTTGTTCTTCTTCTGCACAGCTAAGCTCGAAGTGGCATTTGCAGCTCGCAATAGTGCAGAGTTATCTCAAAGAAAGAGGCCACGGTGTTTCTGTACCTCTATTATGTTGGTGCAGCTTCGGAACTTTTAAATATCTTGATATATCTCGACAACTACGCATCTGATCAAAAAATATCATAGAAGATAAAAAGTAGGAAACTGAATTCTCTACAAAAAAGGTCTCTTAACATTTTGCCATAGCGCGCTTCGTTTCCGAGATATTTGCAGATTTATCTCAAGGGAAGGGGCCTAACGGACATATTTCGAGTTATTTCTCCTTCTTGTTGTTCTTCTTCTGCACAGCTAAGCTGGAAGTGGCATTTGCAGCTCGCAATAGTGCAGAGTTATCTCAAAGAAAGAGGCCACGGTGTTTCTGTACCTCTATTATGTTGGTGCAGCTTCGGAACTTTTAAATATCTTGATATATCTCGACAACTACGCATCTGATCAAAAAATATCATAGAAGATAAAAAGTAGGAAACTGAATTCTCTACAAAAAAGGTCTCTTAACATTTTGCCATAGCTCGCTTCGTTTCCGAGATATTTGCAGATTTATCTCAAGGGAAGGGGCCTAACGGACATATTTCGAGTTATTTCTCCTTCTTGTTGTTCTTCTTCTGCACAGCTAAGCTGGAAGTGGCATTTGCAGCTCGCAATAGTGCAGAGTTATCTCAAAGAAAGGGGCCACGGTGTTTCTGTATCTCTATTATGTTGGTGCGACTTCGGAACTTTTAAATATCTCGATATATCTCGAAAACTACGCTTCTGATCAAAAAATATCATAGAACATAAATTGTAGGAAACATAATTCTCTACAAAAAAGGTCTCTTAACGTTTTGCCATAGCTCGCTTCGTTTCCGAGATATTTGCAGATTTATCTCAAGGGAAGGGTCCTGACGGACATATTTCGAGATATTTCTTCTTCTTGTTGTTCTTCTTCTGCACAGCTAAACTGGAAGTGGCATTTCCAGCTCGCAATAGTGCAGAGTTATCCCAAAGAAAGGGGCCACGGTGTTTCTGTATCTCTATTATGTTGGTGCGGCTTCGGAACTTTTAAATATCTCGATATATCTCGAAAACTACGCTTCTGATCAAAAAATATCATAGAACATAAATTGTAGGAAACATAATTCTCTACAAAAAAGGTCTCTTAACATTTTGCCATAGCTCGCTTCGTTTAAGAGATATTTGCAGATTCATCTCAAGGGAAGGGGCCTAACGGACATATTTCGAGATATTTCTTCTTCTTGTTGTTCTTCTTCTGCACAGCTAAGCTGGAAGTGGCATTTGCAGCTCGCAATAGTGCAGAGTTATCTCAAAGAAAGGGGCCACGGTGTTTCTGTATCTCTATTATTTTGGTGCGGCTTCGGAACTTTTAAATATCTCGATATATCTCGAAAACTACGCTTCTGATCAAAAAATATCATAGAAGGTAAATTGTAGGAAACATAATTCTCTACAAAAAAGGTCTCTTAACATTTTGCCATAGGTCGCTTCGTTTCCGAGATATTTGCAGATTTATCTCAAGGGAAGGGGCCTGACGGACATATTTCGAGATATTTCTTCTTCTTGTTGTTCTTCTTCTGCACAGCTAAGCTGGAAGTGGCATCTGCAGATCGCAATAGTGCAGGGTTATCTCAAAGAAAGAGGCCACGGTGTTTCTGTACCTCTATTATGTTGGTGCAGCTTCGGAACTTTTAAATATCTTGATATATCTCGAGAACTACGCATCTGATCAAAAAATCTCATAGAACATAAAAAGTAGGAAACTTAATTCTCTACAAAAAAGGTATCTTAACATTTTGCCATAGCTCGCTTCGTTTCCGAGGTATTTGCAGATATATCTCAAGGGAAGGGGCCTGACGGACATATTTCGAGATATTTCTTCTTCTTGTCGTTCTTCTTCTGCACAGCTAAGCTGGAAGTGGCATTTACAGCTCGCAATAGTGCACAGTTATCTCAAAGAAAGGGGCCACGGTGTTTCTGTATCTCTATTATGTTGGTGCGGCTTCGGAAGTTTTAAATATCTTGATATATCTCGAGAACTACGCATCTGATCAAAAAATATCATAGAAGATAAAAAGTAGGAAACTTAATTCTCTACAAAAAAGGTCTCTTAACATTTTGCCATAGCTCGCTTCGTTTCCGAGATATTTCCAGATTTATCTCAAGGGAAGGGGCCTGACGGACATATTTCGAGATATTTCTTCTTCTTGTTGTTCTTCTTCTGCACAGCTAAACTGGAAGTGGCATTTCCAGCTCGCAGTAGTGCACAGTTATCTCAAAAAAAGGGGCCACGGTGTTTCTGTATCTCTATTATGTTGGTGCGGCTTCGGAACTTTAAAATATCTTGATATATCTCGAGAACTACGCATCTGATCAAAAAATATCATAGAACGTAAAAAGTAGGAAACTTCATTCTCTACCAAAAAGGTCTCTTAACATTTTGCCATAGTTCACTTCGTTTCCGAGATATATGCAGATTTATCTCAAGGGAAGGGGCCTGACGGACATATTTCGAGATATTTCTTCTTCTTGTTGTTCTTCTTCTGCACAGCTAAGCTGGAAGTGGCATTTGCAGCTCGCAATAGTGCAGAGTTATCTCAAAGAAAGGGGCCACGGTGTTTCTGTATCTCTATTATGTTGGTGCGGCTTCGGAACTTTTAAATATCTTGATATATCTCGAGAACTACGCATCTGATCAAAAAATATCATACAACATAAAAAGTAGGAAACCTAATTCTCTACAAAAAAGGTCTCTTAACATTTTGCCATAGCTCTCTTCGTTTCCGAGATATTTGCAGATTTATCTCAAGGGAAGGGGCCTGACGGACATATTTCGAGATATTTCTTCTTCTTGTTGTTCTTCTTCTGCACAGCTAAACTGGAAGTGGCATTTCCAGCTCGCAATAGTGCAGAGTTATCTCAAAGAGAGGGGCCACGGTGTTTCTGTATCTCTATTATGTTGGTGCGGCTTCGGAACTTTTAAATATCTTGATATATCTCGAGAACTACGCATCTGATCAAAAAATATCATAGAAGATAAAAAGTAGGAAACTTAATTCTCTACAAAAAAGGTCTCTTAACATTTTGCCATAGCTCGCTTCGTTTCCGAGATATTTGCAGATTTATCTCAAGGGAAGGGGCCTGACGGATATATTTCGAGATATTTCTTCTTCTTGTTGTTCTTCTTCTGCACAGCTAAGCTGGAAGTGGCATTTACAGCTCGCAATAGTTCACAGTTATCTCAAAGAAAGGGGCCACGGTGTTTCTGTATCTCTATTATGTTGGTGCGGCTTCGGAACTTTTAAATATCTCGATATATCTCGAAAACTACGCTTCTGATCAAAAAATATCATAGAACATAAATTGTAGGAAACATAATTCTCTACAAAAAAGGTCTCTTAACATTTTGCCATAGCTCGCTTCGTTTAAGAGATATTTGCAGATTCATCTCAAGGGAAGGGGCCTAACGGACATATTTCGAGATATTTCTTCTTCTTGTTGTTCTTCTTCTGCACAGCTAAGCTGGAAGTGGCATTTGCAGCTCGCAATAGTGCAGAGTTATCTCAAAGAAAGGGGCCACGGTGTTTCTGTATCTCTATTATGTTGGTGCGGCTTCGGAACTTTTAAATATCTCGATATATCTCGAAAACTACGCTTCTGATCAAAAAATATCATAGAAGGTAAATTGTAGGAAACATAATTCTCTACAAAAAAGGTATCTTAACATTTTGCCATAGCTCGCTTCGTTTCCGAGGTATTTGCAGATATATCTCAAGGGAAGGGGCCTGACGGACATATTTCGAGATATTTCTTCTTCTTGTCGTTCTTCTTCTGCACAGCTAAGCTGGAAGTGGCATTTACAGCTCGCAATAGTGCACAGTTATCTCAAAGAAAGGGGCCACGGTGTTTCTGTATCTCTATTATGTTGGTGCGGCTTCGGAACTTTTAAATATCTTGATATATCTCGAGAACTACGCATCTGATCAAAAAATATCATAGAACATAAAAAGTAGGAAACTTAATTCTCTACAAAAAAGGTCTCTTAACATTTTGCCATAGCTCTCTTCGTTTCCGAGATATTTGCAGATTTATCTCAAGGGAAGGGGCCTGACGGACATATTTCGAGATATTTCTTCTCCTTGTTGTTCTTCTTCTGCACAGCTAAGCTGGAAGTGGCATTTGCAGCTCGCACTAGTGCAGAGTTATCTCAAAGAAAGGGGCCACGGTGTTTCTGTATCTCTATTATGTTGGTGCGGCTTCGGAAGTTTTAAATATCTTGATATATCTCGAGAACTACGCATCTGATCAAAAAATATCATAGAAGATAAAAAGTAGGAAACTTAATTCTCTACAAAAAAGGTCTCTTAACATTTTGCCATAGCTCGCTTCGTTTCCGAGATATTTCCAGATTTATCTCAAGGGAAGGGGCCTGACGGACATATTTCGAGATATTTCTTCTTCTTGTTGTTCTTCTTCTGCACAGCTAAACTGGAAGTGGCATTTCCAGCTCGCAGTAGTGCACAGTTATCTCAAAAAAAGGGGCCACGGTGTTTCTGTATCTCTATTATGTTGGTGCGGCTTCGGAACTTTAAAATATCTTGATATATCTCGAGAACTACGCATCTGATCAAAAAATATCATAGAACGTAAAAAGTAGGAAACTTCATTCTCTACCAAAAAGGTCTCTTAACATTTTGCCATAGTTCACTTCGTTTCCGAGATATATGCAGATTTATCTCAAGGGAAGGGGCCTGACGGACATATTTTGAGATATTTCTTCTTCTTGTTGTTCTTCTTCTGCACAGCTAAGCTGGAAGTAGCATTTGCAGCTCGCAATAGTGCAGAGTTATCTCAAAGAAAGGGGCCACGGTGTTTCTGTATCTCTATTATGTTGGTGCGGCTTCGGAACTTTTAAATATCTTGATATATCTCGAGAACTACGCATCTGATCAAAAAATATCATACAACATAAAAAGTAGGAAACCTAATTCTCTACAAAAAAGGTCTCTTAACATTTTGCCATAGCTCTCTTCGTTTCCGAGATATTTGCAGATTTATCTCAAGGGAAGGGGCCTGACGGACATATTTCGAGATATTTCTTCTTCTTGTTGTTCTTCTTCTGCACAGCTAAACTGGAAGTGGCATTTCCAGCTCGCAATAGTGCAGAGTTATCTCAAAGAGAGGGGCCACGGTGTTTCTGTATCTCTATTATGTTGGTGCGGCTTCGGAACTTTTAAATATCTTGATATATCTCGAGAACTACGCATCTGATCAAAAAATATCATACAAGATAAAAAGTAGGAAACTTAATTCTCTACAAAAAAGGTCTCTTAACATTTTGCCATAGCTCGCTTCGTTTCCGAGATATTTGCAGATTTATCTCAAGGGAAGGGGCCTGACGGATATATTTCGAGATATTTCTTCTTCTTGTTGTTCTTCTTCTGCACAGCTAAGCTGGAAGTGGCATTTACAGCTCGCAATAGTTCACAGTTATCTCAAAGAAAGGGGCCACGGTGTTTCTGTATCTCTATTATGTTGGTGCGGCTTCGGAACTTTTAAATATCTTGATATATCTCGAGAACTACGCATCTGATCAAAAAATATCAGAGAACATAAAAAGTAAGAAACTTAATTCTCTACAAAAAAGGTCTCTTAACATTTTGCCATAGCTCTCTTCGTTTCCGAGATATTTGCAGATTTATCTCAAGGGAAGGGGCCTGACGGACATATTTCGAGATATTTCTTCTTCTTGTTGTTCTTCTTCTGCACAGCTAAGCTGGAAGTGGCATTTACAGCTCGCAATAGAGCACAGTTATCTCAAAGAAAGGGGCCACGGTGTTTCTGTATCTCTATTATGTTGGTGCGGCTTCGGAACTTTTAAATATCTTGATATATCTCGAGAACTACGCATCTGATCAAAAAATATCATAGAACATAAAAAGTAGGAAACTTAATTCTCTACAAAAAAGGTCTCTTAACATTTTGCCATAGCTCTCTTCGTTTCCGAGATATTTGCAGATTTATCTCAAGGGAAGGGGCCTGACGGACATATTTCGAGATATTTCTTCTTCTTCTTGTTCTTCTTCTTCTTGTTCTTCTTCTGCACAGCTAAACTGGAAGTGGCATTTCCAGCTCGCAATAGTGCAGAGTTATCTCAAAGAAAGGGGCCACGGTGTTTCTGTATCTCTATTATGTTGGTGCGGCTTCGGAACTTTTAAATATCTCGATATATCTCGAAAACTACGCTTCTGATCAAAAAATATCATACAACATAAAAAGTAGGAAACCTAATTCTCTACAAAAAAGGTCTCTTAACATTTTGCCATAGCTCTCTTCGTTTCCGAGATATTTGCAGATTTATCTCAAGGGAAGGGGCCTGACGGACATATTTCGAGATATTTCTTCTTCTTGTTGTTCTTCTTCTGCACAGCTAAACTGGAAGTGGCATTTCCAGCTCGCAATAGTGCAGAGTTATCTCAAAGAGAGGGGCCACGGTGTTTCTGTATCTCCATTATGTTAGTGCGGCTTCGGAAGTTTTAAATATCTTGATATATCTCGAGAACAACGCATCTGATCAAAAAATATCATAGAAGATAAAAAGTAGGAAACTTAATTCTCTACAAAAAAGGTCTCTTAACATTTTGCCATAGCTCGCTTCGTTTCCAAGAAATTTGCAGATTTATCTCAAGGGAAGGGGCCTGACGGACATATTTCGAGATATTTCTTCTTCTTGTTGTTCTTCTTCTGCACAGCTAAGCTGGAAGTGGTATTTGCGGCTCGCACTAGTGCAGAGTTATCTCAAAGAAAGGGGCCACGGTGTTTCTGTATCTCTATTATGTTGGTGCGGCTTCGGAACTTTTAAATATCTCGATATATCTCGAAAACTACGCTTCTGATCAAAAAATATCATAGAACATAAATTGTAGGAAACATAATTCTCTACAAAAGAGGTCTCTTAACATTTTGCCATAGCTCGCTTCGTTTCCGAGGTATTTGCAGATATATCTCAAGGGAAGGGGCCTGACGGACATATTTCGAGATATTTCTTCTTCTTGTTGTTCTTCTTCTGCACAGCTAAGCTGGAAGTGGCATTTGCGGATCGCACTAGTGCAGAGTTATCTCAAAGAAAGGGGCCACGGTGTTTCTGTATCTCTATTATGTTGGTGCGGCTTCGGAGCTTTTAAATATCTCGATATATCTCGAAAACTACGCTTCTGATCAAAAAATATCATAGAACATAAATTGTAGGAAACATAATTCTCTACACAAAAGGTCTCTTAACATTTTGCCATAGCTCGCTTCGTTTCCGAGATATTTGCAGATATATCTCAAGGGAAGGGGCCTGACGGACATATTTCAAGATATTTCTTCTTCTTGTTGTTCTTCTTCTGCACAGCTAAGCTGGAAGTGGCATTTGCGGCTCGCACTAGTGCAGAGTTATCTCAAAGAAAGGGGCCACGGTGTTTCTGTATCTCTATTATGTTGGTGCGGCTTCGGAACTTTTAAATATCTCGATATATCTCGAAAACTACGCTTCTGATCAAAAAATATCATAGAACATAAATTGTAGGAAACATAATTCTCTACAAAAAAGGTCTCTTAACATTTTGCCATAGCTCGCTTCGTTTCCGAGGTATTTGCAGATATATCTCAAGGGAAGGGGCCTGACGGACATATTTCGAGATATTTCTTCTTCTTGTTGTTCTCCTTCTGCACAGCTAAGCTGGAAGTGGCATTTGCAGCTCGCAGTAGTGCAGAGTTATCTCAAAGAAAGGGGCCACGGTGTTTCTGTATCTCTATTATGTTGGTGCGGCTTCGGAACTTTTAAATATCTTGATATATCTCGAGAACTACGCATCTGATCAAAAAATATCATAGAACATGAAAAGTAGGAAACTTAATTCTCTACAAAAAAGGTCTCTTAACATTTTGCCATAGCTCGCTTCGTTTCCGAGATATTTGCAGATTCAGCTCAAAGGAACTGGCCTGACGGACATATTTCGAGATACTTCTTCTTCTTGTTGTTCTTCCTCTGCACAGCTAAGCTGGAAGTGGCATTTGCAGCTCGCAATAGTGCAGAGTTATCTGAAAGAAAGGGGCCACGGTGTTGCTGTATCTCTATTATGTTGGTGCGGCTTCGGAACTTTTAAATATCTTGATATATCTCGAGAACTACGCATCTGATCAAAAAATATCATAGAACATAAAAAGTAGGAAACTTAATTCTCTACAAATAAGGTCTCTTAACATTTTGCCATAGCTCGCTTCGTTTCCGAGATATTTGCAGATTTATCTCAAGGGAAGGGGCCTGACGGACATATTTCGAGTTATTTCTTCTTCTTGTTGTACTTCTTCTGCCCAGCTAAGCTGGAAGTGGCATTTGCAGCTCGCAGTAGTGCAGAGTTATCTCAAAGAAAGGGGCCACGGTGTTGCTGTATCTCTATTATGTTGGTGCGGCTTCGGAACTTTTAAATATCTTGATATATCTCGAGAACTACGCATCTGATCAAAAAATATCATAGAACATAAAAAGTAGGAAACTTAATTCTCTACAAATAAGGTCTCTTAACATTTTGCCATAGCTCGCTTCGTTTCCGAGATATTTGCAGATTTATCTCAATGGAAGGGGCCTGACGGACATATTTCGAGTTATTTCTTCTTCTTGTTGTACTTCTTCTGCACAGCTAAGCTGGAAGTGGCATATGCAGCTCGCAGTAGTGCAGAGTTATCTCAAAGAAATGGGCCACGGTGTTTCTGTATCTCTGTTATGTTGGTGCGGCTTCGGAACTTTTAAATATCTTGATATATCTCGAGAACTACGCGTCTGATCAAATAATATCATAGAACATAAAAAGTAGGAAACTTAATTCTCTACAAATAAGGTCTCTTAACATTTTGCCATAGCTCGCTTCGTTTCCGAGATATTTGCAGATATATCTCGAGGGAAGGGGCCTGACGGACATATTTCGAGATATTTCTTCTTCTTGTTGTTCTTCTTCTGCACAGCTAAGGTGGAAGCGGCATTTGCGGCTCGCACTAGTGCAGAGTTATCTCGAAGAAAGGGGCCACGGTGTTTCTGTATCTCTATTATGTTGGTGCGGCTTCGGAACTTTTAAATATCTCGATATATCTCGAAAACTACGCTTCTGATCAAAAAATATCATAGAACATAAATTGTAGGAAACATAATTCTCTACAAAAAAGGTCTCTTAACATTTTGCCGTAGCTCGTTTCGTTTCCGAGATATTTGCAGATATATCTCAAGGGAAGGGGCCTGACGGACATATTTCGAGATATTTCTTCTTCTTGTTGTTCTTCTTCTGCACAGCTAAGCTGGAAGTGGCATTTGCAGCTCGCAATAGTGCAGAGTTATCTCAAAGAAAGGGGCCACGGTGTTTCTGTATCTCTATTATGTTGGTGCGGCTTGGGAACTTTTAAATATCTTGATATATCTCGAGAACTACGCATCTGATCAAAAAATATCATAGAACATAAAAAGTAGGAAACTTAATTCTCTACAAAAAAGGTCTCTTAACATTTTGCCATAGCTCGCTTCGTTTCCGAGATATTTGCAGATTTATCTCGAGGGAAGGGGCCTGACGGACATATTTCGAGATATTTCTTCTTCTTGTTGTTCTTCTTCTGCACAGCTAAGCTGGAAGTGGCATTTGCAGCTCGCAGTAGTGCAGAGTTATCTCAAAGAAAGGGGCCACGGTGTTTCTGTATCTCTATTATGTTGGTGCGGCTTCGGAACTTTTAAATATCTTGATATACCTCGAGAACTACGCATCTGATCAAAAAATATCATAGAACATAAAAAGTAGGGAACTTAATTCTCTACAAAAAAGGTCTCTTAACATTTTGCCATAGCTCGCTTCGTTTCCGAGATATTTGCAGATTCAGCTCAAAGGAACTGGCCTGACGGACATATTTCGAGATATTTCTTCTTCTTGTTGTTCTTCCTCTGCACAGCTAAGCTGGAAGTGGCATTTGCAGCTCGCAATAGTGCAGAGTTATCTGAAAAAAAGGGGCCACGGTGTTGCTGTATCTCTATTATGTTGGTGCGGCTTCGGAACTTTTAAATATCTCGATATATCTCGAGAACTACGCATCTGATCAAAAAATATCATAGAACATGAAAAGTAGGAAACTTAATTCTCTACAAAAAAGGTCTCTTAACATTTTGCCATAGCTCGCTTCGTTTCCGAGATATTTGCAGATTCAGCTCAAAGGAACTGGCCTGACGGACATATTTCGAGATATTTCTTCTTCTTGTTGTTCTTCTTCTGCACAGCTAAGCTGGAAGTGGCATTTGCAGCTCGCAATAGTGCAGAGTTATCTCAAAGAGAGGGGCCACGGTGTTTCTGTATCTCTATTATGTTGGTGCGGCTTCGGAACTTTTAAATATCTTGATATATCTCGAGAACTACGCATCTGATCAAAAAATATCATAGAAGATAAAAAGTAGGAAACATAATTTTCTACAAAAAAGGTCTCTTAACATTTTGCCATAGCTCGCTTCGTTTCGGAGATATTTGCAGATTTATGTCAAGGGAAGGGGCCTGACGGACATATTTCGAGATATTTCTTCTTCTTGTTGTTCTTCTTCTGCACAGCTAAGCTGGAAGTGGCATTTGCGGCTCGCACTAGTGCAGAGTTATCTCAAAGAAAGGGGCCACGGTGTTTCTGTATCTCTATTATGTTGGTGCGGCTTCGGAACTTTTAAATATCTTGATGTATCTCGAGAACTACGCATCTGATCAAATAATATCATAGAACATAAAAAGTAGGAAACTTAATTCTCTACAAATAAGGTCTCTTAACATTTTGCCATAGCTCGCTTCGTTTCCGAGATATTTGCAGATATATCTCGAGGGAAGGGGCCTGACGGACATATTTCGAGATATTTCTTCTTCTTGTTGTTCTTCTTCTGCACAGCTAAGGTGGAAGCGGCATTTGCGGCTCGCACTAGTGCAGAGTTATCTCGAAGAAAGGGGCCACGGTGTTTCTGTATCTCTATTATGTTGGTGCGGCTTCGGAACTTTTAAATATCTCGATATATCTCGAAAACTACGCTTCTGATCAAAAAATATCATAGAACATAAATTGTAGGAAACATAATTCTCTACAAAAAAGGTCTCTTAACATTTTGCCGTAGCTCGTTTCGTTTCCGAGATATTTGCAGATATATCTCAAGGGAAGGGGCCTGACGGACATATTTCGAGATATTTCTTCTTCTTGTTGTTCTCCTTCTGCACAGCTAAACTGGAAGTGGCATTTCCAGCTCGCAATAGTGCAGAGTTATCTGAAAGAAAGGGGCCACGGTGTTGCTGTATCTCTATTATGTTGGTGCGGCTTCGGAACTTTTAAATATCTTGATATATCTCGAGAACTACGCATCTGATCAAAAAATATCATAGAACATGAAAAGTAGGAAACTTAATTCTCTACAAAAAAGGTCTCTTAACATTTTGCCATAGCTCGCTTCGTTTCCGAGATATTTGCAGATTCAGCTCAAAGGAACTGGCCTGACGGACATATTTCGAGATATTTCTTCTTCTTGTTGTTCTCCTTCTGCACAGCTAAACTGGAAGTGGCATTTCCAGCTCGCAATAGTGCAGAGTTATCTCAAAGAAAGGGGCCACGGTGTTTCTGTATCTCTATTATGTTGGTGCGGCTTGGGAACTTTTAAATATCTTGATATATCTCGAGAACTACGCATCTGATCAAAAAATATCATAGAACATAAAAAGTAGGAAACTTAATTCTCTACAAAAAAGGTCTCTTAACATTTTGCCATAGCTCGCTTCGTTTCCGAGATATTTGCAGATTTATCTCGAGGGAAGGGGCCTGACGGACATATTTCGAGATATTTCTTCTTCTTGTTGTTCTTCTTCTGCACAGCTAAGCTGGAAGTGGCATTTGCTGCTCGCACTAGTGCAGAGTTATCTCAAAGAAAGGGGCCACGGTGTTTCTGTATCTCTATTATGTTGGTGCGGCTTCGGAACTTTTAAATATCTTGATATACCTCGAGAACTACGCATCTGATCAAAAAATATCATAGAACATAAAAAGTAGGGAACTTAATTCTCTACAAAAAAGGTCTCTTAACATTTTGCCATAGCTCGCTTCGTTTCCGAGATATTTGCAGATTCAGCTCAAAGGAACTGGCCTGACGGACATATTTCGAGATATTTCTTCTTCTTGTTGTTCTTCCTCTGCACAGCTAAGCTGGAAGTGGCATTTGCAGCTCGCAATAGTGCAGAGTTATCTGAAAAAAAGGGGCCACGGTGTTGCTGTATCTCTATTATGTTGGTGCGGCTTCGGAACTTTTAAATATCTCGATATATCTCGAGAACTACGCATCTGATCAAAAAATATCATAGAACATGAAAAGTAGGAAACTTAATTCTCTACAAAAAAGGTCTCTTAACATTTTGCCATAGCTCGCTTCGTTTCCGAGATATTTGCAGATTCAGCTCAAAGGAACTGGCCTGACGGACATATTTCGAGATATTTCTTCTTCTTGTTGTTCTTCTTCTGCACAGCTAAGCTGGAAGTGGCATTTGCAGCTCGCAATAGTGCAGAGTTATCTCAAAGAGAGGGGCCACGGTGTTTCTGTATCTCTATTATGTTGGTGCGGCTTCGGAACTTTTAAATATCTTGATATATCTCGAGAACTACGCATCTGATCAAAAAATATCATAGAAGATAAAAAGTAGGAAACATAATTTTCTACAAAAAAGGTCTCTTAACATTTTGCCATAGCTCGCTTCGTTTCGGAGATATTTGCAGATTTATGTCAAGGGAAGGGGCCTGACGGACATATTTCGAGATATTTCTTCTTCTTGTTGTTCTTCTTCTGCACAGCTAAGCTGGAAGTGGCATTTGCGGCTCGCACTAGTGCAGAGTTATCTCAAAGAAAGGGGCCACGGTGTTTCTGTATCTCTATTATGTTGGTGCGGCTTCGGAACTTTTAAATATCTTGATGTATCTCGAGAACTACGCATCTGATCAAATAATATCATAGAACATAAAAAGTAGGAAACTTAATTCTCTACAAATAAGGTCTCTTAACATTTTGCCATAGCTCGCTTCGTTTCCGAGATATTTGCAGATATATCTCGAGGGAAGGGGCCTGACGGACATATTTCGAGATATTTCTTCTTCTTGTTGTTCTTCTTCTGCACAGCTAAGGTGGAAGCGGCATTTGCGGCTCGCACTAGTGCAGAGTTATCTCGAAGAAAGGGGCCACGGTGTTTCTGTATCTCTATTATGTTGGTGCGGCTTCGGAACTTTTAAATATCTCGATATATCTCGAAAACTACGCTTCTGATCAAAAAATATCATAGAACATAAATTGTAGGAAACATAATTCTCTACAAAAAAGGTCTCTTAACATTTTGCCGTAGCTCGTTTCGTTTCCGAGATATTTGCAGATATATCTCAAGGGAAGGGGCCTGACGGACATATTTCGAGATATTTCTTCTTCTTGTTGTTCTCCTTCTGCACAGCTAAACTGGAAGTGGCATTTCCAGCTCGCAATAGTGCAGAGTTATCTGAAAGAAAGGGGCCACGGTGTTGCTGTATCTCTATTATGTTGGTGCGGCTTCGGAACTTTTAAATATCTTGATATATCTCGAGAACTACGCATCTGATCAAAAAATATCATAGAACATGAAAAGTAGGAAACTTAATTCTCTACAAAAAAGGTCTCTTAACATTTTGCCATAGCTCGCTTCGTTTCCGAGATATTTGCAGATTCAGCTCAAAGGAACTGGCCTGACGGACATATTTCGAGATATTTCTTCTTCTTGTTGTTCTCCTTCTGCACAGCTAAACTGGAAGTGGCATTTCCAGCTCGCAATAGTGCAGAGTTATCTCAAAGAAAGGGGCCACGGTGTTTCTGTATCTCTATTATGTTGGTGCGGCTTGGGAACTTTTAAATATCTTGATATATCTCGAGAACTACGCATCTGATCAAAAAATATCATAGAACATAAAAAGTAGGAAACTTAATTCTCTACAAAAAAGGTCTCTTAACATTTTGCCATAGCTCGCTTCGTTTCCGAGATATTTGCAGATTTATCTCGAGGGAAGGGGCCTGACGGACATATTTCGAGATATTTCTTCTTCTTGTTGTTCTTCTTCTGCACAGCTAAGCTGGAAGTGGCATTTGCTGCTCGCACTAGTGCAGAGTTATCTCAAAGAAAGGGGCCACGGTGTTTCTGTATCTCTATTATGTTGGTGCGGCTTCGGAACTTTTAAATATCTTGATATACCTCGAGAACTACGCATCTGATCAAAAAATATCATAGAACATAAAAAGTAGGGAACTTAATTCTCTACAAAAAAGGTCTCTTAACATTTTGCCATAGCTCGCTTCGTTTCCGAGATATTTGCAGATTCAGCTCAAAGGAACTGGCCTGACGGACATATTTCGAGATATTTCTTCTTCTTGTTGTTCTTCCTCTGCACAGCTAAGCTGGAAGTGGCATTTGCAGCTCGCAATAGTGCAGAGTTATCTGAAAAAAAGGGGCCACGGTGTTGCTGTATCTCTATTATGTTGGTGCGGCTTCGGAACTTTTAAATATCTTGATATATCTCGAGAACTACGCATCTGATCAAAAAATATCATAGAACATGAAAAGTAGGAAACTTAATTCTCTACAAAAAAGGTCTCTTAACATTTTGCCATAGCTCGCTTCGTTTCCGAGATATTTGCAGATTCAGCTCAAAGGAACTGGCCTGACGGACATATTTCGAGATATTTCTTCTTCTTGTTGTTCTTCTTCTGCACAGCTAAGCTGGAAGTGGCATTTGCAGCTCGCAATAGTGCAGAGTTATCTCAAAGAGAGGGGCCACGGTGTTTCTGTATCTCTATTATGTTGGTGCGGCTTCGGAACTTTTAAATATCTTGATATATCTCGAGAACTACGCATCTGATCAAAAAATATCATAGAAGATAAAAAGTAGGAAACATAATTTTCTACAAAAAAGGTCTCTTAACATTTTGCCATAGCTCGCTTCGTTTCGGAGATATTTGCAGATTTATGTCAAGGGAAGGGGCATGACGGACATATTTCGAGATATTTCTTCTTCTTGTTGTTCTTCTTCTGCACAGCTAAGCTGGAAGTGGCATTTGCGGCTCGCACTAGTGCAGAGTTATCTCAAAGAATGGGGCCACGGTGTTTCTGTATCTCTATTATGTTGGTGCGGCTTCGGAACTTTTAAATATCTTGATATATCTCGAGAACTACGCATCTGATCAAATAATATCATAGAACATAAAAAGTAGGAAACTTAATTCTCTACAAATAAGGTCTCTTAACATTTTGCCATAGCTCGCTTCGTTTCCGAGATATTTGCAGATTTATCTCAAGGGAAGGGGCCTGACGGACATATTTCGAGATATTTCTTCTTCTTGTTGTTCTTCTTCTGCACAGCGAAGCTGGAAGTGGCATTTGCAGCTCGCAATAGTGCAGAGTTATCTCAAAGAAAGGGGCCACGGTGTTTCTGTATCTCTATAATGTTGGTGCGGCTTCGGAACTTTTAAATATCTTGATATATCTCGAGAACTACGCATCTGATCAAAAAATATCATAGTACATAAATAGTAGGAAACTTAATTCTCTACAAAAAAGGTCTCTTAACATTTTGCCATAGCTCGCTTCGTTTCCGAGATATTTGCAGATTTATCTCAAGGGAAGGGGCCTGACGGACATATTTCGAGATATTTCTTCTTCTTGTTGTTCTTCTTCAGCACAGCTAAGCTGGAAGTGGCATTTGCAGCTCGCAATAGTGCAGAGTTATCTCAAAGAAAGGGGCCACGGTGTTTCTGTATCTCTATAATGTTGGTGCGGCTTCGGAACTTTTAAATATCTTGATATATCTCGAGAACTACGCATCTGATCAAAAAATATCATAGTACATAAATAGTAGGAAACTTAATTCTCTACAAAAAAGGTCTCTTAACATTTTGCCATAGCTCGCTTCGTTTCCGAGATATTTGCAGATTTATCTCAAGGGCAGGGGCCTGACGGACATATTTCGAGATATTTCTTCTTCTTGTTGTTCTTCTTCAGCACAGCTAAGCTGGAAGTGGCATTTGCAGCTCGCAATAGTGCAGAGTTATCTCAAAGAACGGGGCCACGGTGTTTCTGTATCTCTATTATGTTGGTGCGGCTTCGGAACTTTTAAATATCTCGATATATCTCGAAAACTACGCTTCTGATCAAAAAATATCATAGAACATAAATTGTAGGAAACATAATTCTCTAAAAAAAAGGTCTCTTAACATTTTCCCATAGCTCGCTTCGTTTCCGAGATATTTGCAGATTTATCTCGAGGGAAGGGGCCTGACGGACATATTTCGAGATATTTCTTCTTCTTGTTGTTCTTCTTCTGCACAGCTAAGGTGGAAGCGGCATTTGCGGCTCGCACTAGTGCAGAGTTATCTCGAAGAAAGGGGCCACGGTGTTTCTGTATCTCTATTATGTTGGTGCGGCTTCGGAACTTTTAAATATCTCGATATATCTCGAAAACTACGCTTCTGATCAAAAAATATCATAGAACATAAATTGTAGGAAACATAATTCTCTACAAAAAAGGTCTCTTAACATTTTGCCGTAGCTCGTTTCGTTTCCGAGATATTTGCAGATATATCTCAAGGGAAGGGGCCTGACGGACATATTTCGAGATATTTCTTCTTCTTGTTGTTCTCCTTCTGCACAGCTAAACTGGAAGTGGCATTTCCAGCTCGCAATAGTGCAGAGTTATCTGAAAGAAAGGGGCCACGGTGTTGCTGTATCTCTATTATGTTGGTGCGGCTTCGGAACTTTTAAATATCCTGATATATCTCGAGAACTACGCATCTGATCAAAAAATATCATAGAACATAAAAAGTAGGAAACTTAATTCTCTACAAATAAGGTCTCTTAACATTTTGCCATAGCTCGCTTCGTTTCCGAGATATTTGCAGATTTATCTCAAGGGAAGGGGCCTGACGGACATATTTCGAGTTATTTCTTCTTCTTGTTGTACTTCTTCTGCACAGCTAAGCTGGAAGTGGCATATGCAGCTCGCAGTAGTGCAGAGTTATCTCAAAGAA
Organism: Osmia lignaria lignaria; assembly: GCF_051020975.1. Classification (NCBI taxonomy): domain Eukaryota; kingdom Metazoa; phylum Arthropoda; class Insecta; order Hymenoptera; family Megachilidae; genus Osmia; species Osmia lignaria. The sequence goes on along the minus strand of NW_027478161.1, from coordinate 25,682,779 downwards.
ATGGGCCACGGTGTTTCTGTATCTCTGTTATGTTGGTGCGGCTTCGGAACTTTTAAATATCTTGATATATCTCGAGAACTACGCGTCTGATCAAATAATATCATAGAACATAAAAAGTAGGAAACTGAATTCTCTACAAATAAGGTCTCTTAACATTTTGCCATAGCTCGCTTCGTTTCCGAGATATTTGCAGATATATCTCGAGGGAAGGGGCCTGACGGACATATTTCGAGATATTTCTTCTTCTTGTTGTTCTTCTTCTGCACAGCTAAGGTGGAAGCGGCATTTGCGGCTCGCACTAGTGCAGAGTTATCTCGAAGAAAGGGGCCACGGTGTTTCTGTATCTCTATTATGTTGGTGCGGCTTCGGAACTTTTAAATATCTCGATATATCTCGAAAACTACGCTTCTGATCAAAAAATATCATAGAACATAAATTGTAGGAAACATAATTCTCTACAAAAAAGGTCTCTTAACATTTTGCCGTAGCTCGTTTCGTTTCCGAGATATTTGCAGATATATCTCAAGGGAAGGGGCCTGACGGACATATTTCGAGATATTTCTTCTTCTTGTTGTTCTCCTTCTGCACAGCTAAACTGGAAGTGGCATTTCCAGCTCGCAATAGTGCAGAGTTATCTGAAAGAAAGGGGCCACGGTGTTGCTGTATCTCTATTATGTTGGTGCGGCTTCGGAACTTTTAAATATCTTGATATATCTCGAGAACTACGCATCTGATCAAAAAATATCATAGAACATAAAAAGTAGGAAACTTAATTCTCTACAAATAAGGTCTCTTAACATTTTGCAATAGCTCGCTTCGTTTCCGAGATATTTGCAGATTTATCTCAAGGGAAGGGGCCTGACGGACATATTTCGAGATATTTCTTCTTCTTGTTGTTCTTCTTCTGCACAGCTAAGCTGGAAGTGGCATTTGCAGCTCGCAATAGTGCAGAGTTATCTCAAAGAAAGGGGCCACGGTGTTTCTGTATCTCTATTATGTTGGTGCGGCTTCGGAACTTTTAAATATCTTGATATATCTCGAGAACTACGCATCTGATCAAAAAATATCATAGAACATAAAAAGTAGGGAACTTAATTCTCTACAAAAAAGGTCTCTTAACATTTTGCCATAGCTCGCTTCGTTTCCGAGATATTTGCAGATTCAGCTCAAAGGAACTGGCCTGACGGACATATTTCGAGATATTTCTTCTTCTTGTTGTTCTTCCTCTGCACAGCTAAGCTGGAAATGGCATTTGCAGCTCGCAATAGTGCAGAGTTATCTGAAAAAAAGGGGCCACGGTGTTGCTGTATCTCTATTATGTTGGTGCGGCTTCGGAACTTTTAAATATCTTGATATATCTCGAGAACTACGCATCTGATCAAAAAATATCATAGAACATGAAAAGTAGGAAACTTAATTCTCTACAAAAAAGGTCTCTTAACATTTTGCCATAGCTCGCTTCGTTTCCGAGATATTTGCAGATTCAGCTCAAAGGAACTGGCCTGACGGACATATTTCGAGATATTTCTTCTTCTTGTTGTTCTTCCTCTGCACAGCTAAGCTGGAAGTGGCATTTGCAGCTCGCAATAGTGCAGAGTTATCTCAAAGAAAGGGGCCACGGTGTTTCTGTATCTCTATAATGTTGGTGCGGCTTCGGAACTTTTAAATATCTTGATATATCTCGAGAACTACGCATCTGATCAAAAAATATCATAGTACATAAATAGTAGGAAACTTAATTCTCTACAAAAAAGGTCTCTTAACATTTTGCCATAGCTCGCTTCGTTTCCGAGATATTTGCAGATTTATCTCAAGGGAAGGGGCCTGACGGACATATTTCGAGATATTTCTTCTTCTTGTTGTTCTTCTTCAGCACAGCTAAGCTGGAAGTGGCATTTGCAGCTCGCAATAGTGCAGAGTTATCTCAAAGAAAGGGGCCACGGTGTTTCTGTATCTCTATAATGTTGGTGCGGCTTCGGAACTTTTAAATATCTTGATATATCTCGAGAACTACGCATCTGATCAAAAAATATCATAGTACATAAATAGTAGGAAACTTAATTCTCTACAAAAAAGGTCTCTTAACATTTTGCCATAGCTCGCTTCGTTTCCGAGATATTTGCCGATTTATCTCAAGGGCAGGGGCCTGACGGACATATTTCGAGATATTTCTTCTTCTTGTTGTTCTTCTTCAGCACAGCTAAGCTGGAAGTGGCATTTGCAGCTCGCAATAGTGCAGAGTTATCTCAAAGAACGGGGCCACGGTGTTTCTGTATCTCTATTATGTTGGTGCGGCTTCGGAACTTTTAAATATCTCGATATATCTCGAAAACTACGCTTCTGATCAAAAAATATCATAGAACATAAATTGTAGGAAACATAATTCTCTAAAAAAAAGGTCTCTTAACATTTTCCCATAGCTCGCTTCGTTTCCGAGATATTTGCAGATTTATCTCGAGGGAAGGGGCCTGACGGACATATTTCGAGATATTTCTTCTTCTTGTTGTTCTTCTTCTGCACAGCTAAGCTGGAAGCGGCATTTGCGGCTCGCACTAGTGCAGAGTTATCTCGAAGAAAGGGGCCACGGTGTTTCTGTATCTCTATTATGTTGGTGCGGCTTCGGAACTTTTAAATATCTCGATATATCTCGAAAACTACGCTTCTGATCAAAAAATATCATAGAACATAAATTGTAGGAAACTTAATTCTCTACAAATAAAGTCTCATAACATTTTGCCATAGCTCGCTTCGTTTCCGAGATATTTGCAGATTTATCTCAAGGGAAGGGGCCTGACGGACATATTTCGAGATATTTCTCCTTCTTGTTGTTCTTCTTCTGCACAGCTAAGCTGGAAGTGGCATTTGCAGCTCGCAATAGTGCAGAGTTATCTCAAAGAAAGGGGCCGCGGTGTTTCTGTATCTCTATTATGTTGGTGCGGCTTCGGAACTTTTAAATATCTTGATATATCTCGAGAACTACGCATCTGATCAAAAAATATCATAGAACATAAAACGTAGGAAACTTAATTCTCTACAAAAAAGGTCTCTTAACATTTTGCCATAGCTCGCTACGTTTCCGAGATATTTGCAGATTTATCTCAAGGGAAGGGGCCTGACGGACATATTTCGAGATATTTCTTCTTCTTCTTGTTCTTCTTCTGCACAGCTAAGCTGGAAGTGGCATTTGCAGCTCGCAATAGTGCAGAGTTATCTCAAAGAAAGGGGCCACGGTGTTTCTGTATCTCTATTATGTTGGTGCGGCTTGGGAACTTTTAAATATCTTGATATATCTCGAGAACTAAGCATCTGATCAAAAAATATCATAGAACATAAAAAGTAGGAAACTTAATTCTCTACAAAAAAGGTCTCTTAACGTTTTGCCATAGCTCGCTTCATTTCCGAGATATTTGCTGATTTATCTCAAGGGAAGGGGCCTGACGGACATATTTCGAGATATTTCTTCTTGTTGTTCTTCTTCTGCACAGCTAAGCTGGAAGTGGCATTTGCGGCTCGCACTAGTGCAGAGTTATCTCAAAGAAAGGGGCCACGGTGTTTCTGTATCTCTATTATGTTGGTGCGGGTTCGGAACTTTTAAATATCTCGATATATCTCGAAAACTACGCTTCTGATCAAAAAATATCATGGGAACATAAATTGTAGGAAACATAATTCTCTACAAAAAAGGTCTCTTAACATTTTGCCATAGCTCGCTTCGTTTCCGAGATATTTGCAGATACATCTCAAGGGAAGGGGCCTGACGGACATATTTCGAGATATTTCTTCTTCTTGTTGTTCTTCTTCTGCACAGCTAAGCTGGAAGTGGCATTTGCAGCTCGCAATAGTGCAAAGTTATCTCAAAGAAAGGGGCCACGGTGTTTCTGTATCTCTATTATGTTGGTGCGGCTTCGGAACTTTTAAATATCTTGATATATCTCGAGAACTACGCATCTGATCAAAAAATATCATAGAACATAAAAAGTAGGAAACTTAATTCTCTACAAAAAAGGTCTCTTAACATTTTGCCATAGCTCGCTTCGTTTCCCAGATATTTGCAGATTTATCTCAAGGGAAGGGGCCTGACGGACATATTTCGAGATATTTCTTCTTCTTGTTGTTCTTCTTCTGCACAGCTAAGCTGGAAGTGGCATTTGCATCTCGCACTAGTGCAGAGTTATCTCAAAGAAAGGGGCCACGGTGTTTCTGTATCTCTATTATGTTGGTGCGGCTTCGGAACTTTTAAATATCTTGATATATCTCGAGAACTACGCATCTGATCAAAAAATATTGTAGAACATAAAAAGTAGGAAACTTAATTCTCTACAAAAAAGGTCTCTTAACATTTTGCCATAGCTCGCTTCGTTTCCGAGATATTTGCAGATTTATCTCAAGGGAAGGGGCCTGACGGACATATTTCGAGATATTTCTTCTTCTTGTTGTTCTTCTTCTGCACAGCTAAGCTGGAAGTGGCATTTGCAGCTCGCAATAGTGCAGAGTTATCTCAAAGAAAGTGGCCACGGTGTTGCTGTATCTCTATTATGTTGGTGCGGCTTCGGAACTTTTAAATATCTTGATATATCTCGAGAACTACGCATCTGATCAAAAAATATCATAGAACATAAAAAGTAGGAAACTTAATTCTCTACAAAAAAGGTCTCTCAACATTTTGCCATAGCTCGCTTCATTTCCGAGATATTTGCTGATTTATCTCAAGGGAAGGGGCCTGACGGACATATTTCGAGATATTTCTTCTTGTTGTTCTTCTTCTGCACAGCTAAGCTGGAAGTGGCATTTGCGGCTCGCACTAGTGCAGAGTTATCTCAAAGAAAGGGGCCACGGTGTTTCTGTATCTCTATTATGTTGGTGCGGCTTCGGAACTTTTAGATATCTTGATATATCTCGAGAACTACGCATCTGATCAAAAAATATCATAGAACATAAAAAGTAGAAAACTTAATTCTCTACAAAAAAGGTCTCTTAACATTTTGCCATAGCTCGCTTCGTTTCCGAGATATTTGCAGATACATCTCAAGGGAAGGGGCCTGACGGACATATTTCGAGATATTTCTTCTTGTTGTTCTTCTTCTGCACAGCTAAGCTGGAAGTGGCATTTGCGGCTCGCACTAGTGCAGAGTTATCTCAAAGAAAGGGGCCACGGTGTTTCTGTATCTCTATTATGTTGGTGCGGCTTCGGAACTTTTAGATATCTTGATATATCTCGAGAACTACGCATCTGATCAAAAAATATCATAGAACATAAAAAGTAGGAAACTTAATTCTCTACAAAAAAGGTCTCTTAACATTTTGCCATAGCTCGCTTCGTTTCCGAGATATATGCAGATTTATCTCAAGGGAGGGGGCCTGACGGACATATTTCGAGATATTTCTTCTTCTTGTTGTTCTTCTTCTGCACAGCTAAGCTGGAAGTGGCATTTGCAGCTCGCAATACTGCAGAGTTATCTCAAAGAAAGGGGCCACGGTGATGCTGTATCTCTATTATGTTGGTGCGGCTTCGGAACTTTTAAATATCTTGATATATCTCGAGAACTACGCATCTGATCAAAAAATATCATAGAACATAAAAAGTAGGAAACTTAATTCTCTACAAAAAAGGTCTCTTAACATTTTGCCATAGCTCGCTTCGTTTCCGAGATATTTGCAGATTTATCTCAAGGGAAGGGGCCTGACGGACATATTTCGAGATATTTCTTCTTCTTGTTGTTCTTCTTCTGCACAGCTAAGCTGGAAGTGGCATTTGCAGCTCGCAATAGTGCAGAGTTATCTCAAAGAAAGTGGCCACGGTGTTGCTGTATCTCTATTATGTTGGTGCGGCTTCGGAACTTTTAAATATCTTGATATATCTCGAGAACTACGCATCTGATCAAAAAATATCATAGAACATAAAAAGTAGGAAACTTAATTCTCTACAAAAAAGGTCTCTCAACATTTTGCCATAGCTCGCTTCATTTCCGAGATATTTGCTGATTTATCTCAAGGGAAGGGGCCTGACGGACATATTTCGAGATATTTCTTCTTGTTGTTCTTCTTCTGCACAGCTAAGCTGGAAGTGGCATTTGCGGCTCGCACTAGTGCAGAGTTATCTCAAAGAAAGGGGCCACGGTGTTTCTGTATCTCTATTATGTTGGTGCGGCTTCGGAACTTTTAGATATCTTGATATATCTCGAGAACTACGCATCTGATCAAAAAATATCATAGAACATAAAAAGTAGGAAACTTAATTCTCTACAAAAAAGGTCTCTTAACATTTTGCCATAGCTCGCTTCGTTTCCGAGATATTTGCAGATTTATCTCAAGGGAAGGGGCCTGACGGACATATTTCGAGATATTTCTTCTTCTAGTTATTCTTCTTCTGCACAGCTAAGCTGGAAGTGGCATTTGCGGCTCGCACTAGTGCAGAGTTATCTCAAAGAAAGGGGCCACGGTGTTTCTGTATCTCTATTATGTTGGTGCGGCTTCGGAACTTTTAGATATCTTGATATATCTCGAGAACTACGCATCTGATCAAAAAATATCATAGAACATAAAAAGTAGGAAACTTAATTCTCTACAAAAAAGGTCTCTTAACATTTTGCCATAGCTCGCTTCGTTTCCGAGATATATGCAGATTTATCTCAAGGGAGGGGGCCTGACGGACATATTTCGAGATATTTCTTCTTCTTGTTGTTCTTCTTCTGCACAGCTAAGCTGGAAGTGGCATTTGCAGCTCGCAATACTGCAGAGTTATCTCAAAGAAAGGGGCCACGGTGATGCTGTATCTCTATTATGTTGGTGCGGCTTCGGAACTTTTAAATATCTTGATATATCTCGAGAACTACGCATCTGATCAAAAAATATCATAGAACATAAAAAGTAGGAAACTTAATTCTCTACAAAAAAGGTCTCTTAACATTTTGCCATAGCTCGCTTCGTTTCCGAGATATTTGCAGATTTATCTCAAGGGAAGGGGCCTGACGGACATATTTCGAGATATTTCTTCTTCTAGTTATTCTTCTTCTGCACAGCTAAGCTGGAAGTGGCATTTGCGGCTCGCACTAGTGCAGAGTTATCTCAAAGAAAGGGGCCACGGTGTTTCTGTATCTCTATTATGTTGGTGCGGCTTCGGAACTTTTAAATATCTCGATATATGTCGAAAACTACGCTTCTGATCAAAAAATATCATGGGAACATAAATTGTAGGAAACATAATTCTCTACAAAAAAGGTCTCTTAACATTTTGCCATAGCTCGCTTCGTTTCAGAGATATTTGCAGATTTATCTCAAGGGAAGGGGCCTGACGGACATATTTCGAGATATTTCTTCTTGTTGTTCTTCTTCTGCACAGCTAAGCTGGAAGTGGCATTTGCGGCTCGCACTAGTGCAGAGTTATCTCAAAGAAAGGGGCCACGGTGTTTCTGTACCTCTATTATGTTGGTGCAGCTTCGGAACTTTTAAATATCTCGATATATCTCGAAAACTACGCTTCTGATCAAAAAATATCATAGAACATAAATTGTAGGAAACATAATTCTCTACAAAAAACGTCTCTTAACATTTTGCCATAGCTCGCTTCGTTTCCGAGATATTTGCAGATATATCTCAAGGGAAGGGGCCTGACGGACATATTTCGAGATATTTCTTCTTCTTGTTGTTCTTCTTCTGCACAGCTAAGCTGGAAGTGGCATTTGCAGCTCGCAATAGTGCAGAGTTATCTCGAAGAAAGGGGCCACGGTGTTGCTGTATCTCTATTATGTTGGTGCGGCATCGGTACTTTTAAATATCTTGATATATCTCGAGAACTACGCATCTGATCAAAAAATATCATAGAACATAAAAAGTAGGAAACTTAATTGTCTACAAAAAAGGTCTCTTAACATTTTGCCATAGCTCGCTTCGTTTTCGAGATATTTGCAGATTTATCTCAAGGGAAGGGGCCTGACGGACATATTTCGAGATATTTCTTCTTCTAGTTATTCTTCTTCTGCACAGCTAAGCTGGAAGTGGCATTTGCAGCTCGCAATAGTGCAGAGTTATCTCAAAGAAAGGGGCCACGGTGTTTCTGTATCTCTATTATGTTGGTGCGGCTTCGGAACTTTTAAATATCTTGATATATCTCGAGAACTAAGCATCTGATCAAAAAATATCATAGAACATAAAAAGTAGGAAACTTAATTCTCTACAAAACAGGTCTCTTAACATTTTGCGATAGCTCGCTTCGTTTCCGAGATATTTGCAGATTTATCTCAAGGGAAGCGGCCTAACGGGCATATTTAGAGATATTTCTTCTTCTTGTTGTTCTTCTTCTGCACAGCTAAGCTGGAAGTGGCATTTGCAGCTCGCAATAGTGCAGAGTTATCTCAAAGAAAGGGGCCACGGTGTTTCTGTATCTCTATTATGTTGGTGCGGCTTCGGAACTTTTAAATATCTTGATATATCTCGAGAACTACGCATCTGTTCAAAAAATATCATCGAACATAAAAAGTAGGAAACTTAATTCTCTACAAATAAAGTCTCATAACATTTTGCCATAGCTCGCTTCGTTTCCGAGATATTTGCAGATTTATCTCAAGGGAAGGGGCCTGACGGACATATTTCGAGATATTTCTTCTTCTTGTTGTTCTTCTTCTGCACAGCTAAGCTGGAAGTGGCATTTGCGGCTCGCACTAGTGCAGAGTTATCTCAAAGAAAGGGGCCACGGTGTTTCTGTATCTCTATTATGTTGGTGCGGCTTCGGAACTTTTAAATATCTCGATATATCTCGAAAACTACGCTTCTGATCAAAAAATATCGTAGAACATAAATTGTAGGAAACATAATTCTCCACAAAAAATGTCTCTTAACATTTTGCCATACCTCGCTTCGTTTCCGAGATATTTGCAGATTTATCTCAAGGGAAGGGGCCTGACGGACATATTTCGAGATATTTCTTCTTCTTGTTGTTCTTCTTCTGCACAGCTAAGCTGGAAGTGGCATTTGCAGCTCGCAATAGTGCAGAGTTATCTCAAAGAAAGGGGCCACGGTGTTTCGGTACCTCTATTATGTTGGTGCGGCTTCGGAACTTTTAAATATCTTGATATATCTCGAGAACTACGCATCTGATCAAAAAATATCATAGAACATAAAACGTAGGAAACTTAATTCTCTACAAAAAAGGTCTCTTAACATTTTGCCATAGCTCGCTACGTTTCCGAGATATTTGCAGATTTATCTCAAGGGAAGGGGCCTGACGGACATATTTCGAGATATTTCTTCTTCTTCTTGTTCTTCTTCTGCACAGCTAAGCTGGAAGTGGCATTTGCAGCTCGCAATAGTGCAGAGTTATCTCAAAGAAAGGGGCCACGGTGTTTCTGTATCTCTATTATGTTGGTGCGGCTTGGGAACTTTTAAATATCTTGATATATCTCGAGAACTAAGCATCTGATCAAAAAATATCATAGAACATAAAAAGTAGGAAACTTAATTCTCTACAAAAAAGGTCTCTTAACATTTTGCCATAGCTCGCTTCATTTCCGAGATATTTGCTGATTTATCTCAAGGGAAGGGGCCTGACGGACATATTTCGAGATATTTCTTCTTGTTGTTCTTCTTCTGCACAGCTAAGCTGGAAGTGGCATTTGCGGCTCGCACTAGTGCAGAGTTATCTCAAAGAAAGGGGCCACGGTGTTTCTGTATCTCTATTATGTTGGTGCGGGTTCGGAACTTTTAAATATCTCGATATATCTCGATAACTACGCTTCTGATCAAAAAATATCATGGGAACATAAATTGTAGGAAACATAATTCTCTACAAAAAAGGTCTCTTAACATTTTGCCATAGCTCGCTTCGTTTCCGAGATATTTGCAGATACATCTCAAGGGAAGGGGCCTGACGGACATATTTCGAGATATTTCTTCTTCTTGTTGTTCTTCTTCTGCACAGCTAAGCTGGAAGTGGCATTTGCAGCTCGCAATAGTGCAAAGTTATCTCAAAGAATGGGGCCACGGTGTTTCTGTATCTCTATTATGTTGGTGCGGCTTCGGAACTTTTAAATATCTTGATATATCTCGAGAACTACGCATCTGATCAAAAAATATCATAGAACATAAAAAGTAGGAAACTTAATTCTCTACAAAAAAGGTCTCTTAACATTTTGCCATAGCTCGCTTCGTTTCCCAGATATTTGCAGATTTATCTCAAGGGAAGGGGCCTGACGGACATATTTCGAGATATTTCTTCTTCTTGTTGTTCTTCTTCTGCACAGCTAAGCTGGAAGTGGCATTTGCATCTCGCACTAGTGCAGAGTTATCTCAAAGAAAGGGGCCACGGTGTTTCTGTATCTCTATTATGTTGGTGCGGCTTCGGAACTTTTAAATATCTTGATATATCTCGAGAACTACGCATCTGATCAAAAAATATTGTAGAACATAAAAAGTAGGAAACTTAATTCTCTACAAAAAAGGTCTCTTAACATTTTGCCATAGCTCGCTTCGTTTCCGAGATATTTGCAGATTTATCTCAAGGGAAGGGGCCTGACGGACATATTTCGAGATATTTCTTCTTCTTGTTGTTCTTCTTCTGCACAGCTAAGCTGGAAGTGGCATTTGCAGCTCGCAATAGTGCAGAGTTATCTCAAAGAAAGTGGCCACGGTGTTGCTGTATCTCTATTATGTTGGTGCGGCTTCGGAACTTTTAAATATCTTGATATATCTCGAGAACTACGCATCTGATCAAAAAATATCATAGAACATAAAAAGTAGGAAACTTAATTCTCTACAAAAAAGGTCTCTCAACATTTTGCCATAGCTCGCTTCGTTTCCGAGATATTTGCAGATTTATCTCAAGGGAAGGGGCCTGACGGACATATTTCGAGATATTTCTTCTTGTTGTTCTTCTTCTGCACAGCTAAGCTGGAAGTGGCATTTGCGGCTCGCACTAGTGCAGAGTTATCTCAAAGAAAGGGGCCACGGTGTTTCTGTACCTCTATTATGTTGGTGCAGCTTCGGAACTTTTAAATATCTCGATATATCTCGAAAACTACGCTTCTGATCAAAAAATATCATAGAACATAAATTGTAGGAAACATAATTCTCTACAAAAAACGTCTCTTAACATTTTGCCATAGCTCGCTTCGTTTCCGAGATATTTGCAGATATATCTCAAGGGAAGGGGCCTGACGGACATATTTCGAGATATTTCTTCTTCTTGTTGTTCTTCTTCTGCACAGCTAAGCTGGAAGTGGCATTTGCAGCTCGCAATAGTGCAGAGTTATCTCGAAGAAAGGGGCCACGGTGTTGCTGTATCTCTATTATGTTGGTGCGGCTTCGGTACTTTTAAATATCTTGATATATCTCGAGAACTACGCATCTGATCAAAAAATATCATAGAACATAAAAAGTAGGAAACTTAATTCTCTACAAAAAAGGTCTCTTAACATTTTGCCATAGCTCGCTTCGTTTCCGAGATATTTGCAGATTTATCTCAAGGGAAGGGGCCTGACGGACATATTTCGAGATATTTCTTCTTCTAGTTATTCTTCTTCTGCACAGCTAAGCTGGAAGTGGCATTTGCAGCTCGCAATAGTGCAGAGTTATCTCAAAGAAAGGGGCCACGGTGTTTCTGTATCTCTATTATGTTGGTGCGGCTTCGGAACTTTTAAATATCTTGATATATCTCCAGAACTAAGCATCTGATCAAAAAATATCATAGAACATAAAAAGTAGGAAACTTAATTCTCTACAAAACAGGTCTCTTAACATTTTGCGATAGCTCGCTTCGTTTCCGAGATATTTGCAGATTTATCTCAAGGGAAGCGGCCTAACGGGCATATTTAGAGATATTTCTTCTTCTTGTTGTTCTTCTTCTGCACAGCTAAGCTGGAAGTGGCATTTGCAGCTCGCAATAGTGCAGAGTTATCTCAAAGAAAGGGGCCACGGTGTTTCTGTATCTCTATTATGTTGGTGCGGCTTCGGAACTTTTAAATATCTTGATATATCTCGAGAACTACGCATCTGATCAAAAAATATCATCGAACATAAAAAGTAGGAAACTTAATTCTCTACAAATAAAGTCTCATAACATTTTGCCATAGCTCGCTTCGTTTCCGAGATATTTGCAGATTTATCTCAAGGGAAGGGGCCTGACGGACATATTTCGAGATATTTCTTCTTCTTGTTGTTCTTCTTCTGCACAGCTAAGCTGGAAGTGGCATTTGCGGCTCGCACTAGTGCAGAGTTATCTCAAAGAAAGGGGCCACGGTGTTTCTGTATCTCTATTATGTTGGTGCGGCTTCGGAACTTTTAAATATCTCGATATATCTCGAAAACTACGCTTCTGATCAAAAAATATCGTAGAACATAAATTGTAGGAAACATAATTCTCCACAAAAAATGTCTCTTAACATTTTGCCATACCTCGCTTCGTTTCCGAGATATTTGCAGATTTATCTCAAGGGAAGGGGCCTGACGGACATATTTCGAGATATTTCTTCTTCTTGTTGTTCTTCTTCTGCACAGCTAAGCTGGAAGTGGCATTTGCAGCTCGCAATAGTGCAGAGTTATCTCAAAGAAAGGGGCCACGGTGTTTCTGTATCTCTATTATGTTGGTGCGGGTTCGGAACTTTTAAATATCTCGATATATCTCGAAAACTACGCTTCTGATCAAAAAATATCATGGGAACATAAATTGTAGGAAACATAATTCTCTACAAAAAAGGTCTCTTAACATTTTGCCATAGCTCGCTTCGTTTCCGAGATATTTGCAGATACATCTCAAGGGAAGGGGCCTGACGGACATATTTCGAGATATTTCTTCTTGTTGTTCTTCTTCTGCACAGCTAAGCTGGAAGTGGCATTTGCGGCTCGCACTAGTGCAGAGTTATCTCAAAGAAAGGGGCCACGGTGTTTCTGTATCTCTATTATGTTGGTGCGGCTTCGGAACTTTTAGATATCTTGATATATCTCGAGAACTACGCATCTGATCAAAAAATATCATAGAACATAAAAAGTAGGAAACTTAATTCTCTACAAAAAAGGTCTCTTAACATTTTGCCATAGCTCGCTTCGTTTCCGAGATATATGCAGATTTATCTCAAGGGAGGGGGCCTGACGGACATATTTCGAGATATTTCTTCTTCTAGTTATTCTTCTTCTGCACAGCTAAGCTGGAAGTGGCATTTGCAGCTCGCAATAGTGCAGAGTTATCTCAAAGAAAGGGGCCACGGTGTTTCTGTATCTCTATTATGTTGGTGCGGCTTCGGAACTTTTAAATATCTCGATATATCTCGAGACCTACGCATCTGATCAAAAAATATCATAGAACATAAAAAGTAGGAAACTTAATTCTCTACAAAACAGGTCTCTTAACATTTTGCCATAGCTCGCTTCGTTTCCGAGATATTTGCAGATTTATCTCAAGGGAAGGGGCCTAACGGGCATATTTAGAGATATTTCTTCTTCTTGTTGTTCTTCTTCTGCACAGCTAAGCTGGAAGTGGCATTTGCAGCTCGCAATAGTGCAGAGTTATCTCAAAGAAAGGGGCCACGGTGTTTCTGTATCTCTATTATGTTGGTGCGGGTTCGGAACTTTTAAATATCTCGATATATCTCGAAAACTACGCTTCTGATCAAAAAATATCATGGGAACATAAATTGTAGGAAACATAATTCTCTACAAAAAAGGTCTCTTAACATTTTGCCATAGCTCGCTTCGTTTCCGAGATATTTGCAGATACATCTCAAGGGAAGGGGCCTGACGGACATATTTCGAGATATTTCTTCTTCTTGTTGTTCTTCTTCTGCACAGCTAAGCTGGAAGTGGCATTTGCAGCTCGCAATAGTGCAAAGTTATCTCAAAGAAAGGGGCCACGGTGTTTCTGTATCTCTATTATGTTGGTGCGGCTTCGGAACTTTTAAATATCTTGATATATCTCCAGAACTACGCATCTGATCAAAAAATATCATAGAACATAAAAAGTAGGAAACTTAATTCTCTACAAAAAAGGTCTCTTAACATTTTGCCATAGCTCGCTTCGTTTCCCAGATATTTGCAGATTTATCTCAAGGGAAGGGGCCTGACGGACATATTTCGAGATATTTCTTCTTCTTGTTGTTCTTCTTCTGCACAGCTAAGCTGGAAGTGGCATTTGCATCTCGCACTAGTGCAGAGTTATCTCAAAGAAAGGGGCCACGGTGTTTCTGTATCTCTATTATGTTGGTGCGGCTTCGGAACTTTTAAATATCTTGATATATCTCGAGAACTACGCATCTGATCAAAAAATATTGTAGAACATAAAAAGTAGGAAACTTAATTCTCTACAAAAAAGGTCTCTTAACATTTTGCCATAGCTCCCTTCGTTTCCGAGATATTTGCAGATTTATCTCAAGGGAAGGGGCCTGACGGACATATTTCGAGATATTTCTTCTTCTTGTTGTTCTTTTTCTGCACAGCTAAGCTGGAAGTGGCATTTGCAGCTCGCAATAGTGCAGAGTTATCTCAAAGAAAGTGGCCACGGTGTTGCTGTATCTCTATTATGTTGGTGCGGCTTCGGAACTTTTAAATATCTTGATATATCTCGAGAACTACGCATCTGATCAAAAAATATCATAGAACATAAAAAGTAGGAAACTTAATTCCCTACAAAAAAGGTCTCTCAACATTTTGCCATAGCTCGCTTCATTTCCGAGATATTTGCTGATTTATCTCAAGGGAAGGGGCCTGACGGACATATTTCGAGATATTTCTTCTTGTTCTTCTTCTTCTGCACAGCTAAGCTGGAAGTGGCATTTGCGGCTCGCACTAGTGCAGAGTTATCTCAAAGAAAGGGGCCACGGTGTTTCTGTATCTCTATTATGTTGGTGCGGCTTCGGAACTTTTAGATATCTTGATATATCTCGAGAACTACGCATCTGATCAAAAAATATCATAGAACATAAAAAGTAGGAAACTTAATTCTCTACAAAAAAGGTCTCTTAACATTTTGCCATAGCTCGCTTCGTTTCCGAGATATTTGCAGATTTATCTCAAGGGAAGGGGCCTGACGGACATATTTCGAGATATTTCTTCTTCTAGTTATTCTTCTTCTGCACAGCTAAGCTGGAAGTGGCATTTGCGGCTCGCACTAGTGCAGAGTTATCTCAAAGAAAGGGGCCACGGTGTTTCAGTATCTCTATTATGTTGGTGCGGCTTCGGAACTTTTAAATATCTCGATATATCTCGAAAACTACGCTTCTGATCAAAAAATATCATGGGAACATAAATTGTAGGAAACATAATTCTCTACAAAAAAGGTCTCTTAACATTTTGCCATAGCTCGCTTCGTTTCCGAGATATTTGCAGATACATCTCAAGGGAAGGGGCCTGACGGACATATTTCGAGATATTTCTTCTTGTTGTTCTTCTTCTGCACAGCTAAGCTGGAAGTGGCATTTGCGGCTCGCACTAGTGCAGAGTTATCTCAAAGAAAGGGGCCACGGTGTTTCTGTATCTCTATTATGTTGGTGCGGCTTCGGAACTTTTAGATATCTTGATATATCTCGAGAACTACGCATCTGATCAAAAAATATCATAGAACATAAAAAGTAGGAAACTTAATTCTCTACAAAAAAGGTCTCTTAACATTTTGCCATAGCTCGCTTCGTTTCCGAGATATATGCAGATTTATCTCAAGGGAGGGGGCCTGACGGACATATTTCGAGATATTTCTTCTTCTAGTTATTCTTCTTCTGCACAGCTAAGCTGGAAGTGGCATTTGCAGCTCGCAATAGTGCAGAGTTATCTCAAAGAAAGGGGCCACGGTGTTTCTGTATCTCTATTATGTTGGTGCGGCTTCGGAACTTTTAAATATCTCGATATATCTCGAGACCTACGCATCTGATCAAAAAATATCATAGAACATAAAAAGTAGGAAACTTAATTCTCTACAAAACAGGTCTCTTAACATTTTGCCATAGCTCGCTTCGTTTCCGAGATATTTGCAGATTTATCTCAAGGGAAGGGGCCTAACGGGCATATTTAGAGATATTTCTTCTTCTTGTTGTTCTTCTTCTGCACAGCTAAGCTGGAAGTGGCATTTGCAGCTCGCAATAGTGCAGAGTTATCTCAAAGAAAGGGGCCACGGTGTTTCTGTATCTCTATTATGTTGGTGCGGCTTCGGAACTTTTAAATATCTCGATATATCTCGAAAACTACGCTTCTGATCAAAAAATATCATAGAACATAAATTGTAGGAAACATAATTCTCTACAAAAAAGGTCTCTTAACGTTTTGCCATAGCTCGCTTCGTTTCCGAGATATTTGCAGATTTATCTCAAGGGAAGGGTCCTGACGGACATATTTCGAGATATTTCTTCTTCTTGTTGTTCTTCTGCACAGCTAAACTGGAAGTGTCATTTCCAGCTCGCAATAGTGCAGAGTTATCTCAAAGAAAGGGGCCACGGTGTTTCTGTATCTCTATTATGTTGGTGCGGCTTCGGAACTTTTAAATATCTTGATATATCTCGAGAACTACGCATCTGATCAAAAAATATCATCGAACATAAAAAGTAGGAAACTTAATTCTCTACAAAACAGGTCTCTTAACATTTTGCCATAGCTCGCTTCGTTTCCGAGATATTTGCAGATTTATCTCAAGGGAAGGGGCCTAACGGGCATATTTCGAGATATTTCTTCTTCTTCTTGTTCTTCTTCTGCACAGCTAAGCTGGAAGTGGCATTTGCAGCTCGCAATAGTGCAGAGTTATCTCAAAGAAAGGGGCCACGGTGTTTCTGTATCTCTATTATGTTGGTGCGGCTTCAGAACTTTTAAATATCTCGATATATCTCGAGACCTACGCATCTGATCAAAAAATATCATAGAACATAAAAAGTAGGAAACTTAATTCTCTACAAAACAGGTCTCTTAACATTTTGCGATAGCTCGCTTCGTTTCCGAGAGATTTGCAGATTTATCTCAAGGGAAGCGGCCTAACGGGCATATTTAGAGATATTTCTTCTTCTTGTTGTTCTTCTTCTGCACAGCTAAGCTGGAAGTGGCATTTGCAGCTCGCAATAGTGCAGAGTTATCTCAAAGAAAGGGGCCACGGTGTTTCTGTATCTCTATTATGTTGGTGCGGCTTCGGAACTTTTAAATATCTTGATATATCTCGAGAACTACGCATCTGATCAAAAAATATCATCGAACATAAAAAGTAGGAAACTTAATTCTCTACAAAACAGGTCTCTTAACATTTTGCCATAGCTCGCTTCGTTTCCGAGATATTTGCAGATTTATCTCAAGGGAAGGGGCCTAACGGGCATATTTCGAGATATTTCTTCTTCTTCTTGTTCTTCTTCTGCACAGCTAAGCTGGAAGTGGCATTTGCAGCTCGCAATAGTGCAGAGTTATCTCAAAGAAAGGGGCCACGGTGTTTCTGTATCTCTATTATGTTGGTGCGGCTTCGGAACTTTTAAATCTCGATATATCTCGAGACCTACGCATCTGATCAAAAAATATCATAGAACATAAAAAGTAGGAAACTTAATTCTCTACAAAACAGGTCTCTTAACATTTTGCCATAGCTCGCTTCGTTTCCGAGATATTTGCAGATTTATCTCAAGGGAAGGGTCCTGACGGACATATTTCGAGATATTTCTTCTTCTTGTTGTTCTTCTTCTGCACCGCTAAGCTCGAAGTGGCATTTGCAGGTCGCAATAGTGCAGAGTTATCTCAAAGAAAGAGGCCACGGTGCTTCTGTACCTCTATTATGTTGGTGCAGCTTCGGAACTTTTAAATATCTTGATATATCTCGAGAACTACGCATCTGATCAAAAAATATCATCGAACATAAAAAGTAGGAAACTTAATTCTCTACAAAAAAGGTCTCTTAACATTTTGCCATAGCTCGCTTCGTTTCCGAGATATTTGCAGATTTATCTCAAGGGAAGTGGCCTGACGGACATATTTCGAGATATTTCTTCTTCTTGTTGTTCTTCTTCTGCACAGCTAAGCTGGAAGTGGCATTTGCAGCTCGCAATAGTGCAGAGTTATCTCAAAGAAAGGGGCCACGGTGTTTCTGTATCTCTATTATGTTGGTGCGGCTTCGGAACTTTTAAATATCTCGATATATCTCGAAAACTACGCTTCTGATCAAAAAATATCATAGAACGTAAATTGTAGCAAACATAATTCTCTACAAAAAAGGTCTCTTAACATTTTGCCATAGCTCGCTTCGTTTCCGAGATATTTGCAGATTTATCTCACGGGAAGGGTCCTGACGAACATATTTCGAGATATTTCTTCTTCTTGTTGTTCTTCTTCTGCACAGCTAAACTGGAAGTGGCATTTCCAGCTCGCAATAGTGCAGAGTTATCCCAAAGAAAGGGGCCACGGTGTTTCTGTATCTCTATTATGTTGGTGCGGCTTCGGAGCTTTTAAATATCTTGATATATCTCGAGACCTACGCATCTGATCAAAAAATATCATAGAACATAAAAAGTAGGAAACTTAATTATCTACAAAAAAGGTCTCTTAAGATTTTGCCATAGCTCGATTCGTTTCCGAGATATTTGCAGATTTATCTCAAGGGAAGGGTCCTGACGGACATATTTCTAGATATTTCTTCTTCTTGTTGTTCTTCTTCTGCACAGCTAAGCTCGAAGTGGCATTTGCAGCTCGCAATAGTGCAGAGTTATCTCAAAGAAAGAGGCCACGGCGCTTCTGTACCTCTATTATGTTGGTGCAGCTTCGGAACTTTTAAATATCTTGATATATCTCGAGAACTACGCATCTGATCAAAAAATATCATCGAACATAAAAAGTAGGAAACTTAATTCTCTACAAAAAAGGTCTCTTAACATTTTGCCATAGCTCGCTTCGTTTCCGAGATATTTGCAGATTTATCTCAAGGGAAGTGGCCTGACGGACATATTTCGAGATATTTCTTCTTCTTGTTGTTCTTCTTCTGCACAGCTAAGCTGGAAGTGGCATTTGCAGCTCGCAATAGTGCAGAGTTATCTCAAAGAAAGGGGCCACGGTGTTTCTGTATCTCTATTATGTTGGTGCGGCTTCGGAACTTTTAAATATCTCGATATATCTCGAAAACTACGCTTCTGATCAAAAAATATCATAGAACGTAAATTGTAGGAAACATAATTCTCTACAAAAAAGGTCTCTTAACATTTTGCCATAGCTCGCTTCGTTTCCGAGATATTTGCAGATTTATCTCAAGGGAAGGGTCCTGACGAACATATTTCGAGATATTTCTTCTTCTTGTTGTTCTTCTTCTGCACAGCTAAACTGGAAGTGGCATTTCCAGCTCGCAATAGTGCAGAGTTATCCCAAAGAAAGGGGCCACGGTGTTTCTGTATCTCTATTATGTTGGTGCGGCTTCGGAACTTTTAAATATCTCGATATATCTCGAAAACTACGCTTCTGATCAAAAAATATCATAGAACATGAATTGTAGGAAACATAATTCTCTACAAAAAAGGTCTCTTAACATTTTGCCATAGCTCGCTTCGTTTCCGAGAAATTTGCAGATTTATCTCAAGGGAAGGGGTCTGACGGACATATTTCGAGATATTTCTTCTTCTTGTTGTTCTTCTTCTGCACAGCTAAGCTCGAAGTGGCATTTGCAGCTCGCAATAGTGCAGAGTTATCTCAAAGAAAGAGGCCACGGTGCTTCTGTACCTCTATTATGTTGGTGCAGCTTCGGAACTTTTAAATATCTTGATATATCTCGAGAACTACGCATCTGATCAAAAAATATCATAGAACATAAAAAGTAGGAAACGTAATTCTCTACAAAAAAGGTCTCTTAACATTTTGCCATAGCTCGCTTCGTTTCCGAGATATTTGCAGATTTATCTCAAGGGAAGTGGCCTGACGGACATATTTCGAGATATTTCTTCTTCTTGTTGTTCTTCTTCTGCACAGCTAAGCTGGAAGTGGCATTTGCAGCTCGCAATAGTGCAGAGTTATCCCAAAGAAAGGGGCCACGGTGTTTCTGTATCTCTATTATGTTGGTGCGGCTTCGGAGCTTTTAAATATCTTGATATATCTCGAGACCTACGCATCTGATCAAAAAATATCATAGAACGTAAAAAGTAGGAAACTTAATTATCTACAAAAAAGGTCTCTTAACATTTTGCCATAGCTCGATTCGTTTCCGAGATATTTGCAGATTTATCTCAAGGGAAGGGTCCTGACGGACATATTTCTAGATATTTCTTCTTCTTGTTGTTCTTCTTCTGCACAGCTAAGCTCGAAGTGGCATTTGCAGCTCGCAATAGTGCAGAGTTATCTCAAAGAAAGAGGCCACGGCGCTTCTGTACCTCTATTATGTTGGTGCAGCTTCGGAACTTTTAAATATCTTGATATATCTCGAGAACTACGCATCTGATCAAAAAATATCATCGAACATAAAAAGTAGGAAACTTAATTCTCTACAAAAAAGGTCTCTTAACATTTTGCCATAGCTCGCTTCGTTTCCGAGATATTTGCAGATTTATCTCAAGGGAAGTGGCCTGACGGACATATTTCGAGATATTTCTTCTTCTTGTTGTTCTTCTTCTGCACAGCTAAGCTGGAAGTGGCATTTGCAGCTCGCAATAGTGCAGAGTTATCTCAAAGAAAGGGGCCACGGTGTTTCTGTATCTCTATTATGTTGGTGCGGCTTCGGAACTTTTAAATATCTCGATATATCTCGAAAACTACGCTTCTGATCAAAAAATATCATAGAACATGAATTGTAGGAAACATAATTCTCTACAAAAAAGGTCTCTTAACATTTTGCCATAGCTCGCTTCGTTTCCGAGAAATTTGCAGATTTATCTCAAGGGAAGGGGTCTGACGGACATATTTCGAGATATTTCTTCTTCTTGTTGTTCTTCTTCTGCACAGCTAAGCTCGAAGTGGCATTTGCAGCTCGCAATAGTGCAGAGTTATCTCAAAGAAAGAGGCCACGGTGCTTCTGTACCTCTATTATGTTGGTGCAGCTTCGGAACTTTTAAATATCTTGATATATCTCGAGAACTACGCATCTGATCAAAAAATATCATAGAACATAAAAAGTAGGAAACGTAATTCTCTACAAAAAAGGTCTCTTAACATTTTGCCATAGCTCGCTTCGTTTCCGAGATATTTGCAGATTTATCTCAAGGGAAGTGGCCTGACGGACATATTTCGAGATATTTCTTCTTCTTGTTGTTCTTCTTCTGCACAGCTAAGCTGGAAGTGGCATTTGCAGCTCGCAATAGTGCAGAGTTATCTCAAAGAAAGAGGCCACGGTGTTTCTGTACCTCTATTATGTTTGTGCAGCTTCGGAACTTTTAAATATCTTCATATATCTCGAGAACTACGCCTCTGATCGAAAAATATCATAGAACATAAAAAGTAGGAAACTTTATTCTCTACAAAAAAGGTCTCTTAACATTTTGCCATAGCTCGCTTCGTTTCCGAGATATTTGCAGATTTATCTCAAGGGAAGGGGCCTGACGGACATATTTCGAGATATTTCTTCTTCTTGTTGTTCTTCTTCTGCACAGCTAAGCTGGAAGTGGCATTTGCAGGTCGCAATAGTGCAGAGTTATCTCAAAGAAAGGGGCCACGGTGTTTCTGTATCTCTATTATGTTGGTGCAGCTTCGGAACTTTTAAATATCTTGATATATCTCGAGAACTACGCATCTGATAAAAAAATATCACAGAACATAAAAAGTAGGAAACCTAATTTTCTACAAAAAAGGTCTGTTAACATTTTGCCATTGCTCGCTTCCTTTCCGAGATATTTGCAGATTTAGCTCAAGGGAAGGGGCCTGACGGACATATTCCGAGATATTTCTTCTTCTTGTTGTTCCTCTTCTGCACAGCTAAGCTGGAAGTGGCATTTGCAGCTCGCAATAGTGCAGAGTTATCTCAAAGAAAGAGGCCACGGTGTTTCTGTACCTCTATTATGTTGGTGCAGCTTCGGAACTTTTAAATATCTTGATATATCTCGAGCACTACGCATCTGATCAAAAAATATCATAGATGATAAAAACTAGGAAACTTAATTCTCTACAAAAAAGGTCTCTTAACATTTTGCCATAGCTCGCTTCGTTTCCGAGATATTTGCAGATTTATCTCAAGGGAAGGGGCCTGACGGACATATTTCGAGATATTTCTTCTTCTTGTTGTTCCTCTTCTGCACAGCTAAGCTGGAAGTGGCATTTGCAGCTCGCAATAGTGCAGAGTTATCTCAAAGAACGATGCCACGGTGTTTCTGTATCTCTATAATGTTGGTGCGGCTTCGGAACTTTTAAATATCTTGATATATCTCGAGAACTACGCATCTGATCAAAAAATATCATAGTACATAAATAGTAGGAAACTTAATTCTCTACAAAAAAGGTCTCTTAACATTTTGCCATAGCTCGCTTCGTTTCCGAGATATTTGCAGATTTATCTCAAGGGAAGGGGCCTGACGGACATATTTCGAGATATTTCGTCTTCTTGTTGTTCTTCTTCAGCACAGCTAAGCTGGAAGTGGCATTTGCAGCTCGCAATAGTGCAGAGTTATCTCAAAGAAAGGGGCCACGGTGTTTCTGTATCTCTATAATGTTGGTGCGGCTTCGGAACTTTTAAATATCTTGATATATCTCGAGAACTACGCATCTGATCAAAAAATATCATAGTACATAAATAGTAGGAAACTTAATTCTCTACAAAAAAGGTCTCTTAACATTTTGCCATAGCTCGCTTCGTTTCCGAGATATTTGCAGATTTATCTCAAGGGCAGGGGCCTGACGGACATATTTCGAGATATTTCTTCTTCTTGTTGTTCTTCTTCAGCACAGCTAAGCTGGAAGTGGCATTTGCAGCTCGCAATAGTGCAGAGTTATCTCAAAGAACGGGGCCACGGTGTTTCTGTATCTCTATTATGTTGGTGCGGCTTCGGAACTTTTAAATATCTCGATATATCTCGAAAACTACGCTTCTGATCAAAAAATATCATAGAACATAAATTGTAGGAAACATAATTCTCTAAAAAAAAGGTCTCTTAACATTTTCCCATAGCCCGCTTCGTTTCCGAGATATTTGCAGATTTATCTCGAGGGAAGGGGCCTGACGGACATATTTCGAGATATTTCTTCTTCTTGTTGTTCTTCTTCTGCACAGCTAAGCTGGAAGCGGCATTTGCGGCTCGCACTAGTGCAGAGTTATCTCGAAGAAAGGGGCCACGGTGTTTCTGTATCTCTATTATGTTGGTGCGGCTTCGGAACTTTTAAATATCTCGATATATCTCGAAAACTACGCTTCTGATCAAAAAATATCATAGAACATAAATTGTAGGAAACATAATTCTCTACAAAAACGGTCTCTTAACGTTTTGCCGTAGCTCGTTTCGTTTCCGAGATATTTGCAGATATATCTCAAGGGAAGGGGCCTGACGGACATATTTCGAGATATTTCTTCTTCTTGTTGTTCTTCTTCTGCACAGCTAAACTGGAAGTGGCATTTCCAGCTCGCAATAGTGGAGAGTTATCTGAAAGAAAGGGCCACGGTGTTGCTGTATCTCTAATATGTTGGTGCGGCTTCGGAACTTTTAAATATCTTGATATATCTCGAGAACTACGCATCTGATCAAAAAATATCATAGAACATAAAAAGTAGGAAACTTAATTCTCTACAAATAAGGTCTCTTAAGATTTTGCCATAGCTCGCTTCGTTTCCGAGATATTTGCAGATTTATCTCAAGGGAAGGGGCCTGACGGACATATTTCGAGATATTTCTTCTTCTTGTTGTTCTTCTTCTGCACAGCTAAGCTGGAAGTGGCATTTGCAGCTCGCAATAGTGCAGAGTTATCTCAAAGAAAGGGGCCACGGTGTTTCTGTATCTCTATTATGTTGGTGCGGCTTCGGAACTTTTAAATATCTTGATATATCTCGAGAACTACGCATCTGATCAAAAAATATCATAGAACATAAAAAGTAGGAAACTTAATTCTCTACAAAAAAGGTCTCTTAACGTTTTGCCATAGCTCGCTTCGTTTCCGAGATATTTGCAGATTTATCTCGAGGGAAGGGGCCTGACGGACATATTTCGAGATATTTCTTCTTCTTGTTGTTCTTCTTCTGCACAGCTAAGCTGGAAGTGGCATTTGCGGCTCGCACTAGTGCAGAGTTATCTCAAAGAAAGGGGCCACGGTGTTTCTGTATCTCTATTATGTTGGTGCGGCTTCGGAACTTTTAAATATCTTGATATATCTCGAGAACTACGCATCTGATCAAAAAATATCATAGAACATAAAAAGTAGGAAACTTAATTCTCTACAAAAAAGGTCTCTTAACATTTTGCCATAGCTCGCTTCGTTTCCGAGATATGTGCAGATTTATCTCAAGGGAAGGGGCCTGACGGACATATTTCGAGATATTTCTTCTTCTTGTTGTTCTTCTTCTGCACAGCTAAGCTGGAAGTGGCATTTGCAGCTCGCAATAGTGCAGAGTTATCTCAAAGAAAGGGGCCACGGTGTTTCTGTATCTCTATTATGTTGGTGCGGCTTCGGAACTTTTAAATATCTTGATATATCTCGAGAACTACGCATCTGATCAAAAAATATTATAGAACATAAAAAGTAGGAAACTTAATTCTCTACAAAAAAGGTCTCTTAACATTTTGCCATAGCTCGCTTCGTTTCCGAGATATTTGCAGATTCAGCTCAAAGTAACGGGCCTGACGGACATATTTCGAGATATTTCTTCTTCTTGTTGTTCTTCTTCTGCACAACTAAGCTGGAAGTGGCATTTGCGGCTCGCACTAGTGCAGAGTTATCTCAAAGAAAGGGGCCACGGTGTTTCTGTATCTCTATTATGTTGGTGCGGCTTCGGAACTTTTAAATATCTCGATATATCTCGAAAACTACGCTTCTGATCAAAAAATATCGTAGAACATAAATTGTAGGAAACATAATTCTCTACAAAAAATGTCTCTTAACATTTTGCCATAGCTCGCTTCGTTTCCGAGATATTTGCAGATTTATCTCAAGGGAAGGGGCCTGACGGACATATTTCGAGATATTTCTTCTTCTTGTTGTTCTTCTTCTGCACAGCTAAGCTGGAAGTGGTATTTGCAGCTCGCAATAGTGCAGAGTTATCTCAAAGAAAGGGGCCACGGTGTTTCTGTATCTCTATTATGTTGGTGCGGCTTCGGAACTTTTAAATATCTCGATATATCTCGAAAACTACGCTTCTGATCAAAAAATATCATAGAACATAAATTGTAGGAAACATAATTCTCTACAAAAAAGGTCTCTTAACATTTTGCCATAGCTCGCTTCGTTTCCGAGATATTTGCAGATATATCTCAAGGGAAGGGGCCTTACGGACATATTTCGAGATATTTCTTCTTCTTGTTGTTCTTCTTCTGCACAGCTAAGCTGGAAGTGGCATTTGCGGCTCGCACTAGTGCAGAGTTATCTCAAAGAAAGGGGCCACGGTGTTTCTGTATCTCTATTATGTTGGTGCGGCTTCGGAACTTTTAAATATCTCGATATATCTCGAAAACTACGCTTCTGATCAAAAAATATCGTAGAACATAAATTGTAGGAAACATAATTCTCTACAAAAAATGTCTCTTAACATTTTGCCATACCTCGCTACGTTTCCGAGATATTTGCAGATTTATCTCAAGGGAAGGGGCCTGACGGACATATTTCGAGATATTTCTTCTTCTTGTTGTTCTTCTTCTGCACAGCTAAGCTGGAAGTGGCATTAGCAGCTCGCAATAGTGCAGAGTTATCTCAAAGAACGGGGCCACGGTGTTTCTGTATCTCTATTATGTTGGTGCGGCTTCGGAACTTTTAAATATCTTGATATATCTCGAGAACTACGCATCTGATCAAAAAATATCATAGAACATAAAAAGTAGGAAACTTAATTCTCTACAAATAAAGTCTCATAACATTTTGCCATAGCTCGCTTCGTTTCCGAGATATTTGCAGATTTATCTCAAGGGAAGGGGCCTGACGGACATATTTCGAGATATTTCTTCTTCTTGTTGTTCTTCTTCTGCACAGCTAAGCTGGAAGTGGCATTTGCGGCTCGCACTAGTGCAGAGTTATCTCAAAGAAAGGGGCCACGGTGTTTCTGTATCTCTATTATGTTGGTGCGGCTTCGGAACTTTTAAATATCTCGATATATCTCGAAAACTACGCTTCTGATCAAAAAATATCGTAGAACATAAATTGTAGGAAACATAATTCTCTACAAAAAATGTCTCTTAACATTTTGCCATACCTCGCTTCGTTTCCGAGATATTTGCAGATTTATCTCAAGGGAAGGGGCCTGACGGACATATTTCGAGATATTTCTTCTTCTTGTTGTTCTTCTTCTGCACAGCTAAGCTGGAAGTGGCATTTGCAGCTCGCAATAGTGCAGAGTTATCTCAAAGAAAGGGGCCACGGTGTTTCTGTATCTCTATTATGTTGGTGCGGCTTCGGAACTTTTAAATATCTTGAAATATCTCGAGAACTACGCATCTGATCAAAAAATATCATCGAACATAAAAAGTAGGAAACTTAATTCTCTACAAAACAGGTCTCTTAACATTTTGCCATAGCTCGCTTCGTTTCCGAGATATTTGCAGATTTATCTCAAGGGAAGGGGCCTAACGGGCATATTTCGAGATATTTCTTCTTCTTCTTGTTCTTCTTCTGCACAGCTAAGCTGGAAGTGGCATTTGCAGCTCGCAATAGTGCAGAGTTATCTCAAAGAAAGGGGCCACGGTGTTTCTGTATCTCTATTATGTTGGTGCGGCTTCGGAACTTTTAAATATCTCGATATATCTCGAGACCTACGCATCTGATCAAAAAATATCATAGAACATAAAAAGTAGGAAACTTAATTCTCTACAAAACAGGTCTCTTAACATTTTGCGATAGCTCGCTTCGTTTCCGAGATATTTGCAGATTTATCTCAAGGGAAGCGGCCTAACGGGCATATTTAGAGATATTTCTTCTTCTTGTTGTTCTTCTTCTGCACAGCTAAGCTGGAAGTGGCATTTGCAGCTCGCACTAGTGCAGAGTTATCTCAAAGAAAGGGGCCACGGTGTTTCTGTATCTCTATTATGTTGGTGCGGCTTCGGAACTTTTAAATATCTCGATATATCTCGAAAACTACGCTTCTGATCAAAAAATATCATAGAACATAAATTGTAGGAAACATAATTCTCTACAAAAAACGTCTCTTAACATTTTGCCATAGCTCGCTTCGTTTCCGAGATATTTGCAGATTCAGCTCAAAGTAACGGGCCTGACGGACATATTTCGAGATATTTCTTCTTCTTGTTGTTCTTCTTCTGCACAGCTAAGCTGGAAGTGGCATTTGCATCTCGCACTAGTGCAGAGTTATCTCAAAGAAAGGGGCCACGGTGTTTCTGTATCTCAATTATGTTGGTGCAGCTTCGGAACTTTTAAATATCTTGATATATC
Organism: Osmia lignaria lignaria; assembly: GCF_051020975.1. Lineage (NCBI taxonomy): Eukaryota > Metazoa > Arthropoda > Insecta > Hymenoptera > Megachilidae > Osmia > Osmia lignaria. The sequence goes on along the minus strand of NW_027478161.1, from coordinate 25,655,368 downwards.
TCGAAAACTACGCATCTGATCAAAAAATATTGTAGAACATAAAAAGTAGGAAACTTAATTCTCTACAAAAAAGGTCTCTTAACATTTTGCCATAGCTCGCTTCGTTTCCGAGATATTTGCAGATTTATCTCAAGGGAAGGGGCCTGACGGACATATTTCGAGATATTTCTTCTTCTTGTTGTTCTTCTTCTGCACAGCTAAGCTGGAAGTGGCATTTGCGGCTCGCACTAGTGCAGAGTTATCTCAAAGAAAGGGGCCACGGTGTTTCTGTACCTCTATTATGTTGGTGCAGCTTCGGAACTTTTAAATATCTCGATATATCTCGAAAACTACGCTTCTGATCAAAAAATATCATGGAACATAAATTGTAGGAAACATAATTCTGTACAAAAAACGTCTCTTAACATTTTGCCATAGCTCGCTTCGTTTCCGAGATATTTGCAGATTGAGCTCAAAGTAACGGGCCTGACGGACATATTTCGAGATATTTCTTCTTCTTGTTGTTCTTCTTCTGCACAGCTAAACTGGAAGTGGCATTTCCAGCTCGCAATAGTGCAGAGTTATCTCTAAGAAAGGGGCCACGGTGTTTCTGTATCTCTATTATGTTGGTGCGGCTTCGGAACTTTTAAATATCTTGATATATCTCGAGAACTACGCATCTGATCAAAAAATATCATAGAACATAAAAAGTAGGAAACCTAATTCTCTACAAAAGAGGTCTCTTAACATTTTGCCATAGCTCGCTTCGTTTCCGAGATATTTGCAGATACATCTCAAGGGAAGGGGCCTGACGGACATATTTCGAGATATTTCTTCTTCTTGTTGTTCTTCTTCTGCACAGCTAAGCTGGATGTGGCATTTGCAGCTCGCAATAGTGCAGAGTTATCTCAAAGAAAGGGGCCACGGTGTTTCTGTATCTCTATTATGTTGGTGCGGATTCGGAACTTTTAAATATCTTGATATGTCTCGAGAACTACGCACCTGATCAAAAAATATCGTAGAACATAAATTGTAGGAAACATAATTCTCTACAAAAAATGTCTCTTAACATTTTGCCATACCTCGCTTCGTTTCCGAGATATTTGCAGATTTATCTCAAGGGAAGGGGCCTGACGGACATATTTCGAGATATTTCTTCTTCTTGTTGTTCTTCTTCTGCACAGCTAAGCTGGAAGTGGCATTTGCAGCTCGCAATAGTGCAGAGTTATCTCAAAGAAAGGGGCCACGGTGTTTCTGTATCTCTATTATGTTGGTGCGGCTTCGGAACTTTTAAATATCTTGAAATATCTCGAGAACTACGCATCTGATCAAAAAATATCATCGAACATAAAAAGTAGGAAACTTAATTCTCTACAAAACAGGTCTCTTAACATTTTGCCATAGCTCGCTTCGTTTCCGAGATATTTGCAGATTTATCTCAAGGGAAGGGGCCTAACGGGCATATTTCGAGATATTTCTTCTTCTTCTTGTTCTTCTTCTGCACAGCTAAGCTGGAAGTGGCATTTGCAGCTCGCAATAGTGCAGAGTTATCTCAAAGAAAGGGGCCACGGTGTTTCTGTATCTCTATTATGTTGGTGCGGCTTCGGAACTTTTAAATATCTCGATATATCTCGAGACCTACGCATCTGATCAAAAAATATCATAGAACATAAAAAGTAGGAAACTTAATTCTCTACAAAACAGGTCTCTTAACATTTTGCGATAGCTCGCTTCGTTTCCGAGATATTTGCAGATTTATCTCAAGGGAAGCGGCCTAACGGGCATATTTAGAGATATTTCTTCTTCTTGTTGTTCTTCTTCTGCACAGCTAAGCTGGAAGTGGCATTTGCAGCTCGCACTAGTGCAGAGTTATCTCAAAGAAAGGGGCCACGGTGTTTCTGTATCTCTATTATGTTGGTGCGGCTTCGGAACTTTTAAATATCTCGATATATCTCGAAAACTACGCTTCTGATCAAAAAATATCATAGAACATAAATTGTAGGAAACATAATTCTCTACAAAAAACGTCTCTTAACATTTTGCCATAGCTCGCTTCGTTTCCGAGATATTTGCAGATTCAGCTCAAAGTAACGGGCCTGACGGACATATTTCGAGATATTTCTTCTTCTTGTTGTTCTTCTTCTGCACAGCTAAGCTGGAAGTGGCATTTGCATCTCGCACTAGTGCAGAGTTATCTCAAAGAAAGGGGCCACGGTGTTTCTGTATCTCAATTATGTTGGTGCAGCTTCGGAACTTTTAAATATCTTGATATATCTCGAAAACTACGCATCTGATCAAAAAATATTGTAGAACATAAAAAGTAGGAAACTTAATTCTCTACAAAAAAGGTCTCTTAACATTTTGCCATAGCTCGCTTCGTTTCCGAGATATTTGCAGATTTATCTCAAGGGAAGGGGCCTGACGGACATATTTCGAGATATTTCTTCTTCTTGTTGTTCTTCTTCTGCACAGCTAAGCTGGAAGTGGCATTTGCGGCTCGCACTAGTGCAGAGTTATCTCAAAGAAAGGGGCCACGGTGTTTCTGTATCTCTATTATGTTGGTGCGGATTCGGAACTTTTAAATATCTTGATATGTCTCGAGAACTACGCACCTGATCAAAAAATATCATCGAACATAAAAAGTAGGAAACTTAATTCTCTACAAAACAGGTCTCTTAACATTTTGCCATAGCTCGCTTCGTTTCCGAGATATTTGCAGATTTATCTCAAGGGAAGGGGCCTAACGGGCATATTTCGAGATATTTCTTCTTCTTCTTGTTCTTCTTCTGCACAGCTAAGCTGGAAGTGGCATTTCCAGCTCGCAATAGTGCAGAGTTATCTCAAAGAAAGGGGCCACGGTGTTTCTGTATCTCTATTATGTTGGTGCGGCTTCGGAACTTTTAAATATCTTGATATATCTCGAGAACTACGCATCTGATCAAAAAATATCATCGAACATAAAAAGTAGGAAACTTAATTCTCTACAAAACAGGTCTCTTAACATTTTGCCATAGCTCGCTTCGTTTCCGAGATATTTGCAGATTTATCTCAAGGGAAGGGGCCTAACGGGCATATTTCGAGATATTTCTTCTTCTTCTTGTTCTTCTTCTGCACAGCTAAGCTGGAAGTGGCATTTGCAGCTCGCAATAGTGCAGAGTTATCTCAAAGAAAGGGGCCACGGTGTTTCTGTATCTCTATTATGTTGGTGCGGCTTCGGAACTTTTAAATATCTCGATATATCTCGAGACCTACGCATCTGATCAAAAAATATCATAGACCATAAAAAGTAGGAAACTTAATTCTCTACAAAACAGGTCTCTTAACATTTTGCGATAGCTCGCTTCGTTTCCGAGATATTTGCAGATTTATCTCAAGGGAAGCGGCCTAACGGGCATATTTAGAGATATTTCTTCTTCTTGTTGTTCTTCTTCTGCACAGCTAAGCTGGAAGTGGCATTTGCAGCTCGCAATAGTGCAGAGTTATCTCAAAGAAAGGGGCCACGGTGTTTCTGTATCTCTATTATGTTGGTGCGGCTTCGGAACTTTTAAATATCTCGATATATCTCGAAAACTACGCTTCTGATCAAAAAATATCATAGAACATAAATTGTAGGAAACATAATTCTCTACAAAAAAGGTCTCTTAACGTTTTGCCATAGCTCGCTTCGTTTCCGAGATATTTGCAGATTTATCTCAAGGGAAGGGTCCTGACGGACATATTTCGAGATATTTCTTCTTCTTGTTGTTCTTCTTCTGCACAGCTAAACTGGAAGTGGCATTTCCAGCTCGCAATAGTGCAGGGTTATCTCAAAGAAAGGGGCCACGGTGTTTCTGTATCTCTATTATGTTGGTGCGGCTTCGGAACTTTTAAATATCTTGATATATCTCGAGAACTACGCATCTGATCAAAAAATATCATCGAACATAAAAAGTAGGAAACTTAATTCTCTACAAAACAGGTCTCTTAACATTTTGCCATAGCTCGCTTCGTTTCCGAGATATTTGCAGATTTATCTCAAGGGAAGGGGCCTAACGGGCATATTTCGAGATATTTCTTCTTCTTCTTGTTCTTCCTCTGCACAGCTAAGCTGGAAGTGGCATTTGCAGCTCGCAATAGTGCAGAGTTATCTCAAAGAAAGGGGCCACGGTGTTTCTGTATCTCTATTATGTTGGTGCGGCTTCGGAACTTTTAAATATCTCGATATATCTCGAGACCTACGCATCCGATCAAAAAATATCATAGAACATAAAAAGTAGGAAACTTAATTCTCTACAAAACAGGTCTCTTAACATTTTGCCATAGCTCGCTTCGTTTCCGAGATATTTGCAGATTTATCTCAAGGGAAGGGTCCTGACGGACATATTTCGAGATATTTCTTCTTCTTGTTGTTCTTCTTCTGCACAGCTAAGCTCGAAGTGGCATTTGCAGGTCGCAATAGTGCAGAGTTATCTCAAAGAAAGAGGCCACGGTGCTTCTGTACCTCTATTATGTTGGTGCAGCTTCGGAACTTTTAAATATCTTGATATATCTCGAGAACTACGCATCTGATCAAAAAATATCATCGAACATAAAAAGTAGGAAACTTAATTCTCTACAAAAAAGGTCTCTTAACATTTTGCCATAGCTCGCTTCGTTTCCGAGATATTTGCAGATTTATCTCAAGGGAAGTGGCCTGACGGACATATTTCGAGATATTTCTTCTTCTTGTTGTTCTTCTTCTGCACAGCTAAGCTGGAAGTGGCATTTGCAGCTCGCAATAGTGCAGAGTTATCTCAAAGAAAGGGGCCACGGTGTTTCTGTATCTCTATTATGTTGGTGCGGCTTCGGAACTTTTAAATATCTCGATATATCTCGAGCACTACGCATCTGATCAAAAAATATCATAGATGATAAAAACTAGGAAACTTAATTCTCTACAAAAAAGGTCTCTTAACATTTTGCCATAGCTCGCTTCGTTTCCGAGATATTTGCAGATTTATCTCAAGGGAAGGGGCCTGACGGACATATTTCGAGATATTTCTTCTTCTTGTTGTTCCTGTTCTGCACAGCTAAGCTGGAAGTGGCATTTGCAGCTCGCAATAGTGCAGAGTTATCTCAAAGAACGATGCCACGGTGTTTCTGTACCTCTATTATGTTGGTGCACCATCGGAACTTTTAAATATCTTGATATATCTCGAGAACTACGCATCTGATAAAGAAATATCATAGAACATAAAAAGTAGGAAACCTAATTTTCTACAAAAAAGGTCTGTTAACATTTTGCCGTAGCTCGCTTCGTTTCCGAGATATTTGCAGATTTATCTCAAGGGAAGGGACCTGACGGACATATTTCGAAATATTTCTTATTCTTGTTGTTCTTCTTCTGCACAGCTAAGCTGGAAGTGGCATTTGCAGCTCGCAATTGTGCAGAGTTATCTCAAAGAGAGGGGCCACGGTGTTTCCGTATCTCTATTATGTTGGTGCGGCTTCGGAACTTTTAAATATCTCGATATATCTCGAAAACTACGCTTCTGATCAAAAAATATCATAGAACATAAAAAGTAGGAAACTTAATTCTCTACAAAAAAGGTCTCTTAACATTTTCCCATAGCTAGCATCGTTTCCGAGATATTTGCAGATTTAGCTCAAGGGAAGGGGCCTGACGGACATATTCCGAGATATTTCTTCTTGTTGTTGTTCCTCTTCTGCACAGCTAAGCTGGAAGTGGCATTTGCAGCTCGCAATAGTGCAGAGTTATCTCAAAGAAAGAGGCCACGGTGTTTCTGTACCTCTATTATGTTGGTGCAGCTTCGGAACTTTTAAATATCTTGATATATCTCGAGAACCACGCATCTGATAAAAAAATATCGTAGAACATAAAAAGTAGGAAACCTAATTTTCTACAAAAAAGGTCTGTTAACATTTTGCCGTAGCTCGCTTCGTTTCCGAGATATTTGCAGATTTATCTCAAGGGAAGGGGCCTGACGGACATATTTCGAAATATTTCTTATTCTTATTGTTCTTCTTCTGCACAGCTAAGCTGGAAGTGGCATTTGCAGCTCGCAATAGTGCAGAGTTATCTCAAAGAAAGGGGCCACGGGGTTTCTGTACCTCTATTATGTTGGTGCAGCTTCGGAGCTTTTAAATATCTTGATATATCTCGAGAACTACGGATCTGATCAAAAAATATCATAGAACATAAAAAGTTGGAAACTTAATTCTGTACAAAAAAGGTATCTTAACATTTTGCCATAGCTCGCTTCGTTTCCGAGATATTTGCAGATTTATCTCAAGGGAAGGGGCCTGACGGACATATTTCGAGATATTTCTTCTTCTTGTTGTTCTTCTTCTGCACAGCTAAGCTGGAAGTGGCATTTGCAGGTCGCAATAGTGCAGAGTTATCTCAAAGAAAGGGGCCACGGTGTTTCTGTATCTCTATTATGTTGGTGCGGTTTCGGAACTTTTAAATATCTCGATATATCTCGAAAACTACGCTTCTGATCAAAAAATATCATAGAACGTAAATTGTAGGAAACATAATTCTCTATAAAAAAAGGTCTCTTAACATTTTGCCATAGCTCGCTTCGTTTCCGAGATATTTGCAGATTTATCTCAAGGGAAGGGGTCTGACGGACATATTTCGAGATATTTCTTCTTGTTGTTGTTCTTCTTCTGCACAGCTAAGCTCGAAGTGGCATTTGCAGCTCGCAATAGTGCAGAATTATCGCAAAGAAAGGGGCCACGGTGTTTCTGTATCTCTATTATGTTTTTGCGGCTTCGGAACTTTTAAATATCTTGATATATCTCGGGAACTACGCATCTAATCAAAAAATATCATAGAACATAAAAAGTAGGAAACCTAATTTTCTACAAAAAAGGTCTCTTAACATTGTGCCGTAGCTCGCTTCGTTTCCGAGATATTTGCAGATTTATCTCAAGGGAAGGGGCCTGACGGACATATTTCGAAATATTTCTTATTCTTGTTGTTCTTCTTCTGCACAGCTAAGCTGGAAGTGGCATTTGCAGCTCGCAATAGTGCAGAGTTATCTCAAAGAAAGGGGCCACGGGGTTTCTGTACCTCTATTATGTTGGTGCAGCTTCGGAGCTTTTAAATATCTTGATATATCTCGAGAACTACGCATCTGATCAAAAAATATCATAGAACATAAAAAGTTGGAAACTTAATTCTGTACAAAAAAGGTATCTTAACATTTTGCCATAGCTCGCTTCGTTTCCGAGATATTTGCAGATTTATCTCAAGGGAAGGGGTCTGACGGACATATTTCGAGATATTTCTTCTTGTTGTTGTTCTTCTTCTGCACAGCTAAGCTCGAAGTGGCATTTGCAGCTCGCAATAGTGCAGAATTATTGCAAAGAAAGGGGCCACGGTGTTTCTGTATCTCTATTATGTTTTTGCGGCTTCGGAACTTTTAAATATCTTGATATATCTCGGGAACTACGCATCTGATCAAAAAATATCATAGAACATAAAAAGTAGGAAACCTAATTTTCTACAAAAAAGGTCTCTTAACGATGTGCCGTAGCTCGCTTCGTTTCCGAGATATTTGCAGATTTATCTCAAGGGAAGGGGCCTGACGGACATATTTCGAAATATTTCTTATTCTTGTTGTTCTTCTTCTGCACAGCTAAGCTGGAAGTGGCATTTGCAGGTCGCAATAGTGCAGAGTTATCTCAAAGAAAGGGGCCACGGTGTTTCGGTATCTCTATTATGTTGGAGCGGCTTCGGAACTTTTAAATATCTCGATATATCTCGAAAACTACGCTTCTGATCAAAAAATATCGTAAAACGTAAATTGTAGGAAACATAATTCTCTACAAAAAAGGTCTCCTACCATTTTGCCATAGCTCGCTTCGTTTCCGAGATATTTGCAGATTTATCTCAAGGGAAGGGGTCTGACGGACATATTTCGAGATATTTCTTCTTCTTGTTGTTCTTCTTCTGCACAGCTAAGCTCGAAGTGGCATTTGCAGCTCGCAATAGTGCAGAGTTATCTTAAAGAAAGAGGCCACGGTGTTTCTGTACCTCTATTATGTTGGTGCAGCATCGGAACTTTTAAATACCTTGATATATCTCGAGAACTACGCATCTGATCAAAAAATATCATAGAACATAAAAAGTAGGAAACTTAATTCTCTACAAAAAAGGTCTCTTAACATTTTGCCATAGCTCGCTTCGTTTCCGAGATATTTGCAGATTTATCTCAAGGGAAGTGGCCTGACGGACATATTTCGAGATATTTCTTCTTCTTGTTGTTCTTCTACTGCACAGCTAAGCTGGAAGTGGCATTTGCAGCTCGCAATAGTGCAGAGTTATCTCAAAGAAAGAGGCCACGGTGTTTCTGTACCGCTATTATGTTGGTGCAGCTTCGGAACTTTTAAATATCTTGATATATCTCGGGAACTACGCATCTGATCAAAAAATATACAACATAAAAAGTAGGAAACCTAATTTTCTACAAAAAAGGTCTCTTAACATTTTGCCGTAGCTCGCTTCGTTTCCGAGATATTTGCAGATTTATCTCAAGGGAAGGGGCCTGACGGACATATTTCGAAATATTTCTTATTCTTGTTGTTCTTCTTCTGCACAGCTAAGCTGGAAGTGGCATTTGCAGGTCGCAATAGTGCAGAGTTATCTCAAAGAAAGGGGCCACGGTGTTTCGGTATCTCTATTATGTTGGAGCGGCTTCGGAACTTTTAAATATCTCCATATATCTCGAAAACTACGCTTCTGATCAAAAAATATCGTAGAACGTAAATTGTAGGAAACATAATTCTCTACAAAAAAGGTCTCTTAACATTTTGCCATAGCTCGCTTCGTTTCCGAGATATTTGCAGATATATCTCAAGGGAAGGGGCCTAACGGACATATTTCGAGATATTTCTTCTTCTTGTTGTTCTTCTTCTGCACAGCTAAGCTGGAAGTGGCATTTGCAGCTCGCAATAGTGCAGAGTTATCTCAAAGAAAGAGGCCACGGTGTTTCTGTACCTCTATTATGTTGGTGCAGCTTCGGAACTTTTAAATATCTTGATATATCTCGAGAACTACGCATCTGATCAAAAAATATGATAGAACATAAAAAGTAGGAAGCTTAATTCTCTACAAAAAAGGTCTCTTAACATTTTGCCATAGCTCGCTTCGTTTCCGAGATATTTGCAGATTTATCTCAAGGGAAGGGGCCTGACGGACATATTTCGAGATATTTCTTCTTCTTGTTGTTCTTCTTCTGCACAGCTAAGCTGGAAGTGGCATTTGCAGGTCGCAATAGTGCAGAGTAATCTCAAAGAAAGGGGCCACGGTGTTTCTGTATCTCTATTATGTTGGTGCGGCTTCGGAACTTTTAAATATCTCGATATATCTCGAAAACTACGCTTCTGATCAAAAAATATCATAGAACGTAAATTGTAGGAAACATAATTCTCTATAAAAAAAGGTCTCTTAACATTTTGCCATAGCTCGCTTCGTTTCCGGGATATTTGCAGATTTATCTCAAGGGAAGGGGTCTGACGGACATATTTCGAGATATTTCTTCTTGTTGTTGTTCTTCTTCTGCACAGCTAAGCTCGAAGTGGCATTTGCAGCTCGCAATAGTGCAGAATTATCGCAAAGAAAGGGGCCACGGTGTTTCTGTATCTCTATTATGTTTTTGCGGTTTCGGAACTTTTAAATATCTTGATATATCTCGGGAACTACGCATCTGATCAAAAAATATAGAACATAAAATGTAGGAAACCTAATTTTCTACAAAAAAGGTCTCTTAACATTTTGCCGTAGCTCGCTTCGTTTCCGAGATATTTGCAGATTTATCTCAAGGGAAGGGGCCTGACGGACATATTTCGAGATATTTCTTCTTCTTGTTGTTCTTCTTCTGCACAGCTAAGCTGGAAGTGGCATTTGCAGGTCGCAATAGTGCAGAGTTATCTCAAAGAAAGGGGCCACGGTGTTTCTGTATCTCTATTATGTTGGTGCGGTTTCGGAACTTTTAAATATCTCGATATATCTCGAAAACTACGCTTCTGATCAAAAAATATCATAGAACGTAAATTGTAGGAAACATAATTCTCTATAAAAAAAGGTCTCTTAACATTTTGCCATAGCTCGCTTCGTTTCCGAGATATTTGCAGATTTATCTCAAGGGAAGGGGTCTGACGGACATATTTCGAGATATTTCTTCTTGTTGTTGTTCTTCTTCTGCACAGCTAAGCTCGAAGTGGCATTTGCAGCTCGCAATAGTGCAGAATTATCGCAAAGAAAGGGGCCACGGTGTTTCTGTATCTCTATTATGTTTTTGCGGCTTCGGAACTTTTAAATATCTTGATATATCTCGGGAACTACGCCTCTGATCAAAAAATATCATAGAACATAAAAAGTAGGAAACCAAATTTTCTACAAAAAAGGTCTCTTAACATTGTGCCGTAGCTCGCTTCGTTTCCGAGATATTTGCAGATTTATCTCAAGGGAAGGGGCCTGACGGACATATTTCGAAATATTTCTTATTCTTGTTGTTCTTCTTCTGCACAGCTAAGCTGGAAGTGGCATTTGCAGGTCGCAATAGTGCAGAGTTATCTCAAAGAAAGGGGCCACGGTGTTTCGGTATCTCTATTATGTTGGAGCGGCTTCGGAACTTTTAAATATCTCGATATATCTCGAAAACTACGCTTCTGATCAAAAAATATCGTAAAACGTAAATTGTAGGAAACATAATTCTCTACAAAAAAGGTCTCCTACCATTTTGCCATAGCTCGCTTCGTTTCCGAGATATTTGCAGATTTATCTCAAGGGAAGGGGTCTGACGGACATATTTCGAGATATTTCTTCTTCTTGTTGTTCTTCTTCTGCACAGCTAAGCTCGAAGTGGCATTTGCAGCTCGCAATAGTGCAGAGTTATCTCAAAGAAAGAGGCCACGGTGTTTCTGTACCTCTATTATGTTGGTGCAGCATCGGAACTTTTAAATACCTTGATATATCTCGAGAACTACGCATCTGATCAAAAAATATCATAGAACATAAAAAGTAGGAAACTTAATTCTCTACAAAAAAGGTCTCTTAACATTTTGCCATAGCTCGCTTCGTTTCCGAGATATTTGCAGATTTATCTCAAGGGAAGTGGCCTGACGGACATATTTCGAGATATTTCTTCTTCTTGTTGTTCTTCTACTGCACAGCTAAGCTGGAAGTGGCATTTGCAGCTCGCAATAGTGCAGAGTTATCTCAAAGAAAGAGGCCACGGTGTTTCTGTACCGCTATTATGTTGGTGCAGCTTCGGAACTTTTAAATATCTTGATATATCTCCAGAACTACGCATCTGATCAAAAAATATCATAGAACATAAAAAGTAGGAAACTTAATTCTCTACAAAAAATGTCTCTTAACATTTTGCCATAGCTCGCTTCGTTTCCGAGATATTTGCAGATTTATCTCAAGGGAAGTGGCCTGACGGACATATTTCGAGATATTTCTTCTTCTTGTTGTTCTTCTTCTGCACAGCTAAGCTGGAAGTGGCATTTGCAGCTCGCAATAGTGCAGAGTTATCTCAAAGAAAGGGGCCACGGTGTTTCTGTATCTCTATTATGTTGGTGCGGCTTCGGAACTTTTAAATATCTCGATATATCTCGAAAACTACGCTTCTGATCAAAAAATATCATAGAACGTAAATTGTAGGAAACATAATTCTCTATAAAAAAAGGTTTCTTAACATTTTGCCATAGCTCGCTTCGTTTCCGGGATATTTGCAGATTTATCTCAAGGGAAGGGGTCTGACGGACATATTTCGAGATATTTCTTCTTGTTGTTGTTCTTCTTCTGCACAGCTAAGCTCGAAGTGGCATTTGTAGCTCGCAATAGTGCAGAATTATCGCAAAGAAAGGGGCCACGGTGTTTCTGTATCTCTATTATGTTTTTGCGGTTTCGGAACTTTTAAATATCTTGATATATCTCGGGAACTACGCATCTGATCAAAAAATATAGAACATAAAAGGTAGGAAACCTAATTTTCTACAAAAAAGGTCTCTTAACATTTTGCCGTAGCTCGCTTCGTTTCCGAGATATTTGCAGATGTATCTCAAGGGAAGGGGCCTGACGGACATATTTCGAAATATTTCTTATTCTTGTTGTTCTTCTTCTGCACAGCTAAGCTGGAAGTGGCATTTGCAGGTCGCAATAGTGCAGAGTTATCTCAAAGAAAGGGGCCACGGTGTTTCGGTATCTCTATTATGTTGGAGCGGCTTCGGAACTTTTAAATATCTCCATATATCTCGAAAACTACGCTTCTGATCAAAAAATATCGTAGAACGTAAATTGTAGGAAACATAATTCTCTACAAAAAAGGTCTCTTAACATTTTGCCATAGCTCGCTTCGTTTCCGAGATATTTGCAGATTTATCTCAAGGGAAGGGGCCTAACGGACATATTTCGAGATATTTCTTCTTCTTGTTGTTCTTCTTCTGCACAGCTAAGCTGGAAGTGGCATTTGCAGCTCGCAATAGTGCAGAGTTATCTCAAAGAAAGAGGCCACGTTGTTTCTGTACCTCTATTATGTTGGTGCAGCTTCGGAACTTTTAAATATCTTGATATATCTCGAGAACTACGCATCTGATCAAAAAATATCATAGAACATAAAAAGTAGGAAGCTTAATTCTCTACAAAAAAGGTCTCTTAACATTTTGCCATAGCTCGCTTCGTTTCCGAGATATTTGCAGATTTATCTCAAGGGAAGGGGCCTGACGGACATATTTCGAGATATTTCTTCTTCTTGTTGTTCTTCTTCTGCACAGCTAAGCTGGAAGTGGCATTTGCAGGTCGCAATAGTGCAGAGTAATCTCAAAGAAAGGGGCCACGGTGTTTCTGCATCTCTATTATGTTGGTGCGGTTTCGGAACTTTTAAATATCTCGATATATCTCGAAAACTACGCTTCTGATCAAAAAATATCATAGAACGTAAATTGTAGGAAACATAATTCTCTATAAAAAAAGGTCTCTTAACATTTTGCCATAGCTCGCTTCGTTTCCGAGATATTTGCAGATTTATCTCAAGGGAAGGGGTCTGACGGACATATTTCGAGATATTTCTTCTTGTTCTTGTTCTTCTTCTGCACAGCTAAGCTCGAAGTGGCATTTGCAGCTCGCAATAGTGCAGAATTATCGCAAAGAAAGGGGCCACGGTGTTTCTGTATCTCTATTATGTCTTTGCGGCTTCGGAACTTTTAAATATCTTGATATATCTCGGGAACTACGCATCTGATCAAAAAATATCATACAACATAAAAAGTAGGAAACCTAATTTTCTACAAAGAAGGTCTCTTAACATTGTGCCGTAGCTCGCTTCGTTTCCGAGATATTTGCAGATTTATCTCAAGGGAAGGGGCCTGACGGACATATTTCGAAATATTTCTTATTCTTGTTGTTCTTCTTCTGCACAGCTAAGCTGGAAGTGGCATTTGCAGGTCGCAATAGTGCAGAGTTATCTCAAAGAAAGGGGCCACGGTGTTTCGGTACCTCTATTATGTTGGTGCAGCTTCGGAGCTTTTAAATATCTTGATATATCTCGAGAACTACGCATCTGATCAAAAAATATCATAGAACATAAAAAGTTGGAAACTTAATTCTGTACAAAAAAGGTATCTTAACATTTTGCCATAGCTCGCTTCGTTTCCGAGATATTTGCAGATTTATCTCAAGGGAAGGGGCCTGACGGACATATTTCGAGATATTTCTTCTTCTTGTTGTTCTTCTTCTGCACAGCTAAGCTGGAAGTGGCATTTGCAGGTCGCAATAGTGCAGAGTTATCTCAAAGACAGGGGCCACGGTGTTTCTGTATCTCTATTATGTTGGTGCGGTTTCGGAACTTTTAAATATCTCGATATATCTCGAAAACTACGCTTCTGATCAAAAAATATCATAGAACGTAAATTGTAGGAAACATAATTCTCTATAAAAAAAGGTCTCTTAACATTTTGCCATAGCTCGCTTCGTTTCCGAGATATTTGCAGATTTATCTCAAGGGAAGGGGTCTGACGGACATATTTCGAGATATTTCTTCTTGTTGTTGTTCTTCTTCTGCACAGCTAAGCTCGAAGTGGCATTTGCAGCTCGCAATAGTGCAGAATTATCGCAAAGAAAGGGGCCACGGTGTTTCTGTATCTCTATTATGTTTTTGCGGCTTCGGAACTTTTAAATATCTTGATATATCTCGGGAACTACGCATCTGATCAAAAAATATCATAGAACATAAAAAGTAGGAAACCTAATTTTCTACAAAAAAGGTCTCTTAACATTGTGCCGTAGCTCGCTTCGTTTCCGAGATATTTGCAGATTTATCTCAAGGGAAGGGGCCTGACGGACATATTTCGAGATATTTCTTCTTCTTGTTGTTCTTCTTCTGCACAGCTAAGCTGGAAGTGGCATTTGCAGGTCGCAATAGTGCAGAGTTATCTCAAAGAAAGGGGCCACGGTGTTTCTGTATCTCTATTATGTTGGTGCGGTTTCGGAACTTTTAAATATCTCGATATATCTCGAAAACTACGCTTCTGATCAAAAAATATCATAGAACGTAAATTGTAGGAAACATAATTCTCTATAAAAAAAGGTCTCTTAACATTTTGCCATAGCTCGCTTCGTTTCCGAGATATTTGCAGATTTATCTCAAGGGAAGGGGTCTGACGGACATATTTCGAGATATTTCTTCTTGTTGTTGTTCTTCTTCTGCACAGCTAAGCTCGAAGTGGCATTTGCAGCTCGCAATAGTGCAGAATTATCGCAAAGAAAGGGGCCACGGTGTTTCTGTATCTCTATTATGTTTTTGCGGCTTCGGAACTTTTAAATATCATGATATATCTCGGGAACTACGCATCTGATCAAAAAATATCATAGAACATAAAAAGTAGGAAACCTAATTTTCTACAAAAAAGGTCTCTTAACATTGTGCCGTAGCTCGCTTCGTTTCCGAGATATTTGCAGATTTATCTCAAGGGAAGGGGCCTGACGGACATATTTCGAAATATTTCTTATTCTTGTTGTTCTTCTTCTGCACAGCTAAGCTGGAAGTGGCATTTGCAGCTCGCAATAGTGCAGAGTTATCTCAAAGAAAGGGGCCACGGGGTTTCTGTACCTCTATTATGTTGGTGCAACTACGGAGCTTTTAAATATCTTGATATATCTCGAGAACTACGCATCTGATCAAAAAATATCATAGAACATAAAAAGTTGGAAACTTAATTCTGTACAAAAAAGGTATCTTAACATTTTGGCATTGCTCGCTTCGTTTCCGAGATATTTGCAGATTTATCTCAAGGGAAGGGGCCTGACGGACATATTTCGAGATATTTCTTCTTCTTGTTGTTCTTCTTCTGCACAGCTAAGCTGGAAGTGGCATTTGCAGGTCGCAATAGTGCAGAGTTATCTCAAAGAAAGGGGCCACGGTGTTTCTGTATCTCTATTATGTTGGTGCGGTTTCGGAACTTTTAAATATCTCGATATATCTCGAAAACTACGCTTCTGATCAAAAAATATCATAGAACGTAAATTGTAGGAAACATAATTCTCTACAAAACAGGTCTCTTAACATTTTGCCATAGCTCGCTTCGTTTCCGAGATATTTGCAGATTTATCTCAAGGGAAGGGGCGTAACGGACATATTTCGAGATATTTCTTCTTCTTGTTGTTCTTCTTCTGCGCAGCTAAGCTGGAAGTGGCATTTGCAGCTCGCAATAGTGCAGAGTTATCTCAAAGAAAGGGGCCACGGTGTTTCTGTATCTCTATTATGTTGGTGCGGCTTCGGAACTTTTAAATATCTCGATATATCTCGAGAACTACGCATCTGATAAAAAAATATCATAGAACATAAAAAGTAGGAAACCTAATTTTCTACAAAAAAGGTATCTTAACATTTTGCCATAGCTAGCATCGTTTCCGAGATATTTGCAGATTTAGCTCAAGGGAAGGGGCCTGACGGACATATTCCGAGATATTTCTTCTTCTTGTTGTTCTTCTTCGGCACAGCTAAGCTGGAAGTGGCATTTGCAGGTCGCAATAGTGCAGAGTTATCTCAAAGAAAGGGGCCACGGTGTTTCTGTATCTCTATTATGTTGGTGCGGTTTCGGAACTTTTAAATATCTCGATATATCTCGAAAACTACGCTTCTGATCAAAAAATATCATAGAACGTAAATTGTAGGAAACATAATTCTCTATAAAAAAAGGTCTCTTAACATTTTGCCATAGCTCGCTTCGTTTCCGAGATATTTGCAGATTTATCTCAAGGGAAGGGGTCTGACGGACATATTTCGAGATATTTCTTCTTGTTGTTGTTCTTCTTCTGCACAGCTAAGCTCGAAGTGGCATTTGCAGCTCGCAATAGTGCAGAGTTATCTCAAAGAAAGAGGCCACGGTGTTTCTGTACCTCTATTATGTTGGTGCAGCATCGGAACTTTTAAATACCTTGATATATCTCGAGAACTACGCATCTGATCAAAAAATATCATAGAACATAAAAAGTAGGAAACTTAATTCTCTACAAAAAAGGTCTCTTAACATTTTGCCATAGCTCGCTTCGTTTCCGAGATATTTGCAGATTTATCTCAAGGAAAGTGGCCTGACGGACATATTTCGAGATATTTCTTCTTCTTGTTGTTCTTCTTCTGCACAGCTAAGCTGGAAGTGGCATTTGCAGCTCGCAATAGTGCAGAGTTATCTCAAAGAAAGAGGCCACGGTGTTTCTGTACCTCTATTATGTTGGTGCAGCTTCGGAACTTTTAAATATCTTGATATATCTCGAGAACTACGCATCTGATCAAAAAATATCATAGAACATAAAAAGTAGGAAACTTAATTCTCCACAAAAAAGGTCTCTTAACATTTTGCCATAGCTCGCTTCGTTTCCGAGATATTTGCAGATTTATCTCAAGGGAAGGGGCCTGACGGACATATTTCGAGATATTTCTTCTTCTTGTTGTTCTTCTTCTGCACAGCTAAGCTGGGAGTGGCATTTGCAGGTCGCAATAGTGCAGAGTAATCTCAAAGAAAGGGGCCACGGTGTTTCTGTATCTCTATTATGTTGGTGCGGCTTCGGAACTTTTAAATATCTCGATATATCTCGAAAACTACGCTTCTGATCAAAAAATATCATAGAACGTAAATTGTAGGAAACATAATTCTCTATAAAAAAAGGTCTCTTAACATTTTGCCATAGCTCGCTTCGTTTCCGGGATATTTGCAGATTTATCTCAAGGGAAGGGGTCTGACGGACATATTTCGAGATATTTCTTCTTGTTGTTGTTCTTCTTCTGCACAGCTAAGCTCGAAGTGGCATTTGCAGCTCGCAATAGTGCAGAATTATCGCAAAGAAAGGGGCCACGGTGTTTCTGTATCTCTATTATGTTTTTGCGGTTTCGGAACTTTTAAATATCTTGATATATCTCGGGAACTACGCATCTGATCAAAAAATATAGAACATAAAAAGTAGGAAACCTAATTTTCTACAAAAAAGGTCTCTTAACATTTTGCCGTAGCTCGCTTCGTTTCCGAGATATTTGCAGATTTATCTCAAGGGAAGGGGCCTGACGGACATATTTCGAAATATTTCTTATTCTTGTTGTTCTTCTTCTGCACAGCTAAGCTGGAAGTGGCATTTGCAGGTCGCAATAGTGCAGAGTTATCTCAAAGAAAGGGGCCACGGGGTTTCTGTACCTCGATTATGTTGGTGCAGCTTCGGAGCTTTTAAATATCTTGATATATCTCGAGAACTACGCATCTGATCAAAAAATATCATAGAACGTAAATTGTAGGAAACATAATTCTCTACAAAAAACGTCTCTTAACATTTTGCCATAGCTCGCTTCGTTTCCGAGATATTTGCAGATTCAGCTCAAAGCAACGGGCCTGACGGACATATTTCGAGATATTTCTTCTTCTTGTTGTTCTTCTTCTGCACAGCTAAGCTGGAAGTGGCATTTGCAGGTCGCAATAGTGCAGAGTTATCTCAAAGAAAGGGGCCACGGTGTTTCTGTATCTCTATTATGTTGGTGCGGTTTCGGAACTTTTAAATATCTCGATATATCTCGAAAACTACGCTTCTGATCAAAAAATATCATAGAACGTAAATTGTAGGAAACATAATTCTCTATAAAAAAAGGTCTCTTAACATTTTGCCATAGCTCGCTTCGTTTCCGAGATATTTGCAGATTTATCTCAAGGGAAGGGGTCTGACGGACATATTTCGAGATATTTCTTCTTGTTGTTGTTCTTCTTCTGCACAGCTAAGCTCGAAGTGGCATTTGCAGCTCGCAATAGTGCAGAATTATCGCAAAGAGAGGGGCCACGGTGTTTCTGTATCTCTATTATGTTTTTGCGGCTTCGGAACTTTTAAATATCTTGATATATCTCGGGAACTACGCATCTGATCAAAAAATATCATAGAACATAAAAAGTAGGAAACCTAATTTTCTACAAAAAAGGTCTCTTAACATTGTGCCGTAGCTCGCTTCGTTTCCGAGATATTTGCAGATTTATCTCAAGGGAAGGCGCCTGACGGACATATTTCGAAATATTTCTTATTGTTGTTGTTCTTCTTCTGCACAGCTAAGCTGGAAGCGGCATTTGCAGGTCGCAACAGTGCAGAGTTATCTCAAAGAAAGGGGCCACGGTGTTTCGGTATCTCTATTATGTTGGAGCGGCTTCGGAACTTTTAAATATCTCGATATATCTCGAAAACTACGCTTCTGATCAAAAAATATCGTAGAACGTAAATTGTAGGAAACATAATTCTCTACAAAAAAGGTCTCCTACCATTTTGCCATAGCTCGCTTCGTTTCCGAGATATTTGCAGATTTATCTCAAGGGAAGGGGTCTGACGGACATATTTCGAGATATTTCTTCTTCTTGTTGTTCTTCTTCTGCACAGCTAAGCTCGAAGTGGCATTTGCAGCTCGCAATAGTGCAGAGTTATCTCAAAGAAAGAGGCCACGGTGTTTCTGTACCTCTATTATGTTGGTGCAGCATCGGAACTTTTAAATACCTTGATATATCTCGAGAACTACGCATCTGATCAAAAAATATCATAGAACATAAAAAGTAGGAAACTTAATTCTCTACAAAAAAGGTCTCTTAACGTTTTGCCATAGCTCGCTTCGTTTCCGAGATATTTGCAGATTTATCTCAAGGGAAGTGGCCTGACGGACATATTTCGAGATATTTCTTCTTCTTGTTGTTCTTCTTCTGCACAGCTAAGCTGGAAGTGGCATTTGCAGCTCGCAATAGTGCAGAGTTATCTCAAAGAAAGAGGCCACGGTGTTTCTGTACCGCTATTATGTTGGCGCAGCTTCGGAACTGTTAAATATCTTGATATATCTCGAGAACTACGCATCTGATCAAAAAATATCATAGAAGATAAAAAGTAGGAAACTTAATTCTCTACAAAAAAGGTCTCTTAACATTTTGCCATAGCTCGCTTCGTTTCCGAGATATTTGCAGATTTATCTCAAGGGAAGGGGCCTAACGGACATATTTCGAGATATTTCTTCTTCTTGTTGTTCTTCTTCTGCACAGCTAAGCTGGAAGTGGCATTTGCAGGTCGCAATAGTGCAGAGTTATCTCAAAGAAAGGGGCCACGGTGTTTCGGTATCTCTATTATGTTGGAGCGGCTTCGGAACTTTTAAATATCTCGATATATCTCGAAAACTACGCTTCTGATCAAAAAATATCGTAGAACGTAAATTGTAGGAAACATAATTCTCTACAAAAAAGGTCTCTTAACATTTTGCCATAGCTCGCTTCGTTTCCGAGATATTTGCAGATTTATCTCAAGGGAAGGGGCGTAACGGACATATTTCGAGATATTTCTTCTTCTTGTTGTTCTTCTTCTGCACAGCTAAGCTGGAAGTGGCATTTGCAGCTCGCAATAGTGCAGAGTTATCTCAAAGAAAGGGGCCACGGTGTTTCTGTACCTCTATTATGTTGGTGCAGCATCGGAACTTTTAAATACCTTGATATATCTCGAGAACTACGCATCTGATCAAAAAATATCATAGAACATAAAAAGTAGGAAACTTAATTCTCTACAAAAAAGGTCTCTTAACGTTTTGCCATAGCTCGCTTCGTTTCCGAGATATTTGCAGATTTATCTCAAGGGAAGTGGCCTGACGGACATATTTCGAGATATTTCTTCTTCTTGTTGTTCTTCTTCTGCACAGCTAAGCTGGAAGTGGCATTTGCAGCTCGCAATAGTGCAGAGTTATCTCAAAGAAAGAGGCCACGGTGTTTCTGTACCGCTATTATGTTGGCGCAGCTTCGGAACTGTTAAATATCTTGATATATCTCGAGAACTACGCATCTGATCAAAAAATATCATAGAAGATAAAAAGTAGGAAACTTAATTCTCTACAAAAAAGGTCTCTTAACATTTTGCCATAGCTCGCTTCGTTTCCGAGATATTTGCAGATTTATCTCAAGGGAAGGGGCCTAACGGACATATTTCGAGATATTTCTTCTTCTTGTTGTTCTTCTTCTGCACAGCTAAGCTGGAAGTGGCATTTGCAGGTCGCAATAGTGCAGAGTTATCTCAAAGAAAGGGGCCACGGTGTTTCGGTATCTCTATTATGTTGGAGCGGCTTCGGAACTTTTAAATATCTCGATATATCTCGAAAACTACGCTTCTGATCAAAAAATATCGTAGAACGTAAATTGTAGGAAACATAATTCTCTACAAAAAAGGTCTCTTAACATTTTGCCATAGCTCGTTTCGTTTCCGAGATATTTGCAGATTTATCTCAAGGGAAGGGGCGTAACGGACATATTTCGAGATATTTCTTCTTCTTGTTGTTCTTCTTCTGCGCAGCTAAGCTGGAAGTGGCATTTGCAGCTCGCAATAGTGCAGAGTTATCTCAAAGAAAGGGGCCACGGTGTTTCTGTATCTCTATTATGTTGGTGCGGCTTCGGAACTTTTAAATATCTCGATACATCTCAAAAACTACGCTTCTGATCAAAAAATATCATAGAACATAAAAAGTAGGAAACTTAATTCTCTACAAAAAAGGTCTCTTAACGTTTTCCCATAGCTGGCATCGTTTCCGAGATATTTGCAGATTTAGCTCAAGGGAAGGGGCCTGACGGACATATTCCGAGATATTTCTTCTTCTTGTTGTTCCTCTTCTGCACAGCTAAGCTGGAAGTGGCATTTGCAGCTCGCAATAGTGCAGAGTTATCTCAAAGAAAGAGGCAACGGTGTTTCTGTACCTGTATTATGTTGGTGCAGCTTCGGAACTTTTAAATATCTTGATATATCTCGGGAACTACGCATCTGATCAAAAAATATCATAGAACATAAAAAGTAGGAAACTTAATTCTCTACAAAAAAGGTCTCTTAACATTTGGCCATAGCTCGCTTCGTTTCCGAGATATTTGCAGATTTATCTCAAGGGAAGGGGCCTGACGGACATATTTCGAGATATTTCTTCTTCTTGTTGTTCTTCTTCTGCACAGCTAAGCTGGAAGTGGCATTTGCAGCTCGCAATAGTGCAGAGTTATCTCAAAGAAAGAGGCCACGGTGTTTCTGTACCTCTATTATGTTGGTGCAGCTTCGGAACTTTTAAATATCTCGATATATCTCGAAAACTACTCTTCTGATCAAAAAATATCGTAGAACGTAAATTGTAGGAAACATAATTCTCTACAAAAAAGGTCTCCTACCATTTTGCCATAGCTCGCTTCGTTTCCGAGATATTTGCAGATTTATCTCAAGGGAAGGGGTCTGACGGACATATTTCGAGATATTTCTTCTTCTTGTTGTTCTTCTTCTGCACAGGTAAGCTGGAAGTGGCATTTGCAGCTCGCAATAGTGCAGAGTTATCTCAAAGAAAGAGGCCACGGTGTTTCTGTACCGCTATTATGTTGGTGCAGCTTCGGAACTGTTAAATATCTTGATATATCTCGAGAACTACGCATCTGATCAAAAAATATCATACAAGATAAAAAGTAGGAAACTTAATTCTCTACAAAAAAGGTCTCTTAACATTTTGCCATAGCTCGCTTCGTTTCCGAGATATTTGCAGATTTAGCTCAAGGGAAGGGGCCTGACGGATATATTCCGAGATATTTCTTCTTCTTGTTGTTCCTCTTCTGCACAGCTAAGCTGGAAGTGGCATTTGCAGCTCGCAATATTGCAGAGTTATCTCAAAGAAAGAGGCCACGGTGTTTCTGTACCTCTATTATGTTGGTGCAGCTTCGGAACTTTTAAATATCTTGATATATCTCGAGAACTACGCATCTGATCAAAAAATATCATAGAACATAAAAAGTAGGAAACCTAATTTTCTACAAAAAAGGTCTCTTAACATTTTGCCGTAGCTCGCTTCGTTTCCGAGATATTTGCAGATTTATCTCAAGGGAAGGGTCCTGACGGACATATTTCGAAATATTTCTTATTCTTGTTGTTCTTCTTCTGCACAGCTAAGCTGGAAGTGGCATTTGCAGGTCGCAATAGTGCAGAGTTATCTCAAAGAAAGGGGCCACGGTGTTTCGGTATCTCTATTATGTTGGAGCGGCTTCGGAACTTTTAAATATCTCGATATATCTCGAAAACTACGCTTCTGATCAAAAAATATCGTAGAACGTAAATTGTAGGAAACATAATTCTCTACAAAAAAGGTCTCTTAACATTTGGCCATAGCTCGCTTCGTTTCCGAGATATTTGCAGATTTATCTCAAGGGAAGGGGTCTGACGGACATATTTCGAGATATTTCTTCTTCTTGTTGTTCTTCTTCTGCACAGGTAAGCTGGAAGTGGCATTTGCAGCTCGCAATAGTGCAGAGTTATCTCAAAGAAAGAGGCCACGGTGTTTCTGTACCGCTATTATGTTGGTGCAGCTTCGGAACTGTTAAATATCTTGATATATCTCGAGAACTACGCATCTGATCAAAAAATATCATACAAGATAAAAAGTAGGAAACTTAATTCTCTACAAAAAAGGTCTCTTAACATTTTGCCATAGCTCGCTTCGTTTCCGAGATATTTGCAGATTTAGCTCAAGGGAAGGGGCCTGACGGACATATTCCGAGATATTTCTTCTTCTTGTTGTTCCTCTTCTGCACAGCTAAGCTGGAAGTGGCATTTGCAGCTCGCAATAGTGCAGAGTTATCTTAAAGAAAGAGGCAACGGTGTTTCTGTACCTGTATTATGTTGGTGCAGCTTCGGAACTTTTAAATATCTTGATATATCTTGGGAACTACGCATCTGATCAAAAAATATCATAGAACATAAAAAGTAGGAAACTTAATTCTCTACAAAAAAGGTCTCTTAACATTTTGCCATAGCTCGCTTCGTTTCCGAGATATTTGCAGATTTATCTCAAGGGAAGGGGCCTGACGGACATATTTCGAGATATTTCTTCTTCTTGTTGTTCTTCTTCTGCACAGCTAAGCTGGAAGTGGCATTTGCAGCTCGCAATATTGCAGAGTTATCTCAAAGAAAGAGGCCACGGTGTTTCTGTACCTCTATTATGTTGGTGCAGCTTCGGAACTTTTAAATATCTTGATATATCTCGAGAACTACGCATCTGATCAAAAAATATCATAGAACATAAAAAGTAGGAAACCTAATTTTCTACAAAAAACGTCTCTTAACATTTTGCCGTAGCTCGCTTCGTTTCCGAGATATTTGCAGATTTATCTCAAGGGAAGGGGCCTGACGGACATATTTCGAAATATTTCTTATTCTTGTTGTTCTTCTTCTGCACAGCTAAGCTGGAAGTGGCATTTGCAGGTCGCAATAGTGCAGAGTTATCTCAAAGAAAGAGGCCACGGTGTTTCTGTACCTCTATTATGTTGGTGCAGCATCGGAACTTTTAAATACCTTGATATATCTCGAGAACTACGCATCTGATCAAAAAATATCATAGAACATAGAAAGTAGAAAACTTAATTCTCTACAAAAAAGGTCTCTTAACATTTTGCCATAGCTCGTTTCGTTTCCGAGATATTTGCAGATTTATCTCAAGGGAAGTGGCCTGACGGACATATTTCGAGATATTTCTTCTTCTTGTTGTTCTTCTTCTGCACAGCTAAGCTGGAAGTGGCATTTGCAGCCCGCAATAGTGCAGAGTTATCTCAAAGAAAGAGGCCACGGTGTTTCTGTACCTCTATTATGTTGGTGCAGCATCGGAACTTTTAAATACCTTGATATATCTCGAGAACTACGCATCTGATCAAAAAATATCATAGAACATAAAAAGTAGAAAACTTAATTCTCTACAAAAAAGGTCTCTTAACATTTTGCCATAGCTCGTTTCGTTTCCGAGATATTTGCAGATTTATCTCAAGGGAAGTGGCCTGACGGACATATTTCGAGATATTTCTTCTTCTTGTTGTTCTTCTTCTGCACAGCTAAGCTGGAAGTGGCATTTGCAGCTCGCAATAGTGCAGAGTTATCTCAAAGAAAGGGGCCACGGTGTTTCAGTATCTATATTATGTTGGTGCGGCTTCGGAACTTTTAAATATCTCGATATATCTCGAAAACTTCGCTTCTGATCAAAAAATATCATAGAACATAAATTGTAGGAAACATAATTCTCTACAAAAAAGGTCTCTTAACATTTTGCCATAGCTCGCTTCGTTTCCGAGATATTTGCAGATTTATCTCAAGGGAAGGGGCCTGACGGACATATTTCGAGATATTTCTTCTTCTTGTTGTTCTTCTTCTGCACAGCTAAGCTGGAAGTTGCATTTGCAGCTCGCAATAGTGCAGAGTTATCTCAAAGAAAGGGGCCACGGTGTTTCTGTATCTCTATTATGTTGGTGCGGCTTCGGAATTTTTAAATATCTCGATATATCTCGAAATCTACGCTTCTGATCAAAAAATATCATAGAACATAAATTGTAGGAAACATAATTCTCTACAAAAAAGGTCTCTTAACATTTTGCCATAGCTCGCTTCGTTTCCGAGATATTTGCAGATTTATCTCAAGGGAAGGGGCCTGACGGACATATTTCGAGATATTTCTTCTTCTTGTTGTTCTTCTTCTGCACAGCTAAGCTGGAAGTGGCATTTGCAGCTCGCAATATTGCAGAGTTATCTCAAAGAAAGAGGCCACGGTGTTTCTGTACCTCTATTATGTTGGTGCAGCGTCGGAACTTTTAAATATCTTGATATATCTCGAGAACTACGCATCTGATAAAAAAATATCATAGAACATAAAAAGTAGGAAACCTAATTTTCTACAAAAAAGGTCTCTTAACATTGTGCCGTAGCTCGCTTCGTTTCCGAGATATTTGCAGATTTATCTCAAGGGAAGGGGCCTGACGGACATATTTCGAAATATTTCTTATTCTTGTTGTTCTTCTTCTGCACAGCTAAGCTGGAAGTGGCATTTGCAGGTCGCAATAGTGCAGAGTTATCTCAAAGAAAGGGGCCACGGTGTTTCGGTATCTCTATTATGTTGGAGCGGCTTCGGAACTTTTAAATATCTCGATATATCTCGAAAACTACGCTTCTGATCAAAAAATATCGTAGAACGTAAATTGTAGGAAACATAATTCTCTACAAAAAAGGTCTCTTAACATTTTGCCATAGCTCGCTTCGTTTCCGAGATATTTGCAGATTTATCTCAAGGGAAGGGGTCTGACGGACATATTTCGAGATATTTCTTCTTCTTGTTGTTCTTCTTCTGCACAGCTAAGCTCGAAGTGGCATTTGCAGCTCGCAACAGTGCAGAGTTATCTCAAAGAAAGAGGCCACGGTGTTTCTGTACCTCTATTATGTTGGTGCAGCATCGGAACTTTTAAATACCTTGATATATCTCGAGAACTACGCATCTGATCAAAAAATATCATAGAACATAAAAAGTAGAAAACTTAATTCTCTACAAAAAAGGTCTCTTAACATTTTGCCATAGCTCGCTTCGTTTCCGAGATATTTGCAGATATATCTCAAGGGAAGGGGCCTGACGGACATATTTTGAAATATTTCTTCTTCTTGTTGTTCTTCTTCTGCACAGCTAAGCTGGAAGTGGCATTTGCAGCTCGCAATAGTGCAGAGTTATCTCAAAGAAAGGGGCCACAGTGTTTCTGTATATCTATTATGTTGGTGCGGCTTCGGAACTTTCAAATATCTTGATATATCTCGAGAACTACGCATCTGATCAAAAAATATCATAGAACGTAAAAAGTAGGAAACTTAATTCTCTACAAAAAAGGTCTCTTAACATTTTGCCATAGCTCGCTTCGTTTCCGAGATATTTGCAGATTGATCTCAAGGGAAGGGGCCTGACGGACATATTTCGAGATATTTCTTCTTCTTGTTGTTCTTCTTCTGCACAGCTAAGCTGGAAGTGGCATTTGCAGCTCGCAATAGTGCAGAGTTATCTCAAAGAAAGGGGCCACGGTGTTTCTGTATCTCTATTATGTTGGTGCGGCTTCGGAACTTTGAAATATCTCGATATATCTCGAAAACTACGCTTCTGATCAAAAAATATCAGAGAACGTAAATTGTAGGAAACATAATTCTCTACAAAAAAGGTCTCTTAACATTTTGCCATAGCTCGCTTCGTTTCCGAGATATTTGCAGATATATCTCAAGGGAAGGGGCCTGACGGACATATTTCGAGATATTTCTTCTTCTTGTTGTTCCTCTTCTGCACACCTAAGCTGGAAGTGGCATTTGCAGCTCGCAATAGTGCAGAGTTATCTCAAAGAAAGAGGCAACGGTGTTTCTGTACCTGTATTATGTTGGTGCAGCTTCGGAACTTTTAAATATCTTGATATATCTCGAGAACTACGCATCTGATCAAAAAATATCATACAACATGAAAAGTAGGAAACGTAATTCTCTACAAAAAAGGTCTCTTAACATTTTGCCATAGCTCGCTTCGTTTCCGAGATATTTGCAGATTTATCTCAAGGGAAGGGGCCTGACGGTCATATTTCGAGATATTTCTTCTTCTTGTTGTTCTTCTTCTGCACAGCTAAGCTGGAAGTGGCATTTGCAGGTCGCAATAGTGCAGAGTTATCTCAAAGAAAGGGGCCACGGTGTTTCTGTATCTCTATTATGTTGGTGCGGCTTCGGAACTTTGAAATATCTCGATATATCTCGAAAACTGCGCTTCTGATCCCAAAAATATCAGAGAACGTAAATTGTAGGAAACATAATTCTCTACAAAAAAGGTCTCTTAACATTTTGCCATAGCTCGCTTCGTTTCCGAGATATTTGCAGATATATCTCAAGGGAAGGGGCCTGACGGACATATTTCGAGATATTTCTTCTTCTTGTTGTTCCTCTTCTGCACAGCTAAGCTGGAAGTGGCATTTGCAGCTCGCAATAGTGCAGAGTTACCTCAAAGAAAGGGGCCACGGTGTTTCTGTATCTCTATTATGTTGGTGCGGCTTCGGAACCTTTAAATATCTGGATATATCTCGAGAACTACGCATCTGATCAAAAAATATCATAGAACATAGAAAGTAGAAAACTTAATTCTCTACAAAAAAGGTCTCTTAACATTTTGCCATAGCTCGTTTCGTTTCCGAGATATTTGCAGATTTATCTCAAGGGAAGTGGCCTGACGGACATATTTCGAGATATTTCTTCTTCTTGTTGTTCTTCTTCTGCACAGCTAAGCTGGAAGTGGCATTTGCAGCCCGCAATAGTGCAGAGTTATCTCAAAGAAAGAGGCCACGGTGTTTCTGTACCTCTATTATGTTGGTGCAGCATCGGAACTTTTCAATACCTTGATATATCTCGAGAACTACGCATCTGATCAAAAAATATCATAGAACATAAAAAGTAGAAAACTTAATTCTCTACAAAAAAGGTCTCTTAACATTTTGCCATAGCTCGTTTCGTTTCCGAG
This sequence comes from Osmia lignaria lignaria, assembly GCF_051020975.1. Classification (NCBI taxonomy): domain Eukaryota; kingdom Metazoa; phylum Arthropoda; class Insecta; order Hymenoptera; family Megachilidae; genus Osmia; species Osmia lignaria. The sequence continues at coordinate 25,627,565 of NW_027478161.1, read as the reverse complement.
ATATTTGCAGATTTATCTCAAGGGAAGTGGCCTGACGGACATATTTCGAGATATTTCTTCTTCTTGTTGTTCTTCTTCTGCACAGCTAAGCTGGAAGTGGCATTTGCAGCTCGCAATAGTGCAGAGTTATCTCAAAGAAAGGGGCCACGGTGTTTCTGTATCTATATTATGTTGGTGCGGCTTCGGAACTTTTAAATATCTCGATATATCTCGAAAACTTCGCTTCTGATCAAAAAATATCATAGAACATAAATTGTAGGAAACATAATTCTCTACAAAAAAGGTCTCTTAACATTTTGCCATAGCTCGCTTCGTTTCCGAGATATTTGCAGATTTATCTCAAGGGAAGGGGCCTGACGGACATATTTCGAGATATTTCTTCTTCTTGTTGTTCTTCTTCTGCACAGCTAAGCTGGAAGTTGCATTTGCAGCTCGCAATAGTGCAGAGTTATCTCAAAGAAAGGGGCCACGGTGTTTCTGTATCTCTATTATGTTGGTGCGGCTTCGGAATTTTTAAATATCTCGATATATCTCGAAAACTACGCTTCTGATCAAAAAATATCATAGAACATAAATTGTAGGAAACATAATTCTCTACAAAAAAGGTCTCTTAACATTTTGCCATAGCTCGCTTCGTTTCCGAGATATTTGCAGATTTATCTCAAGGGAAGGGGCCTGACGGACATATTTCGAGATATTTCTTCTTCTTGTTGTTCTTCTTCTGCACAGCTAAGCTGGAAGTGGCATTTGCAGCTCGCAATATTGCAGAGTTATCTCAAAGAAAGAGGCCACGGTGTTTCTGTACCTCTATTATGTTGGTGCAGCGTCGGAACTTTTAAATATCTTGATATATCTCGAGAACTACGCATCTGATAAAAAAATATCATAGAACATAAAAAGTAGGAAACCTAATTTTCTACAAAAAAGGTCTCTTAACATTTTGCCGTAGCTCGCTTCGTTTCCGAGATATTTGCAGATTTATCTCAAGGGAAGGGGCCTGACGGACATATTTCGAAATATTTCTTATTCTTGTTGTTCTTCTTCTGCACAGCTAAGCTGGAAGTGGCATTTGCAGGTCGCAATAGTGCAGAGTTATCTCAAAGAAAGGGGCCACGGTGTTTCGGTATCTCTATTATGTTGGAGCGGCTTCGGAACTTTTAAATATCTCGATATATCTCGAAAACTACGCTTCTGATCAAAAAATATCGTAGAACGTAAATTGTAGGAAACATAATTCTCTACAAAAAAGGTCTCTGAACATTTTGCCATAGCTCGCTTCGTTTCCGAGATATTTGCAGATATATCTCAAGGGAAGGGGTCTGACGGACATATTTCGAGATATTTCTTCTTCTTGTTGTTCTTCTTCTGCACAGCTAAGCTCGAAGTGGCATTTGCAGCTCGCAACAGTGCAGAGTTATCTCAAAGAAAGAGGCCACGGTGTTTCTGTACCTCTATTATGTTGGTGCAGCATCGGAACTTTTAAATACCTTGATATATCTCGAGAACTACGCATCTGATCAAAAAATATCATAGAACATAAAAAGTAGAAAACTTAATTCTCTACAAAAAAGGTCTCTTAACATTTTGCCATAGCTCGCTTCGTTTCCGAGATATTTGCAGATATATCTCAAGGGAAGGGGCCTGACGGACATATTTTGAAATATTTCTTCTTCTTGTTGTTCTTCTTCTGCACAGCTAAGCTGGAAGTGGCATTTGCAGCTCGCAATAGTGCAGAGTTATCTCAAAGAAAGGGGCCACGGTGTTTCTGTATCTCTATTATGTTGGTGCGGCTTCGGAATTTTTAAATATCTCGATATATCTCGAAAACTACGCTTCTGATCAAAAAATATCATAAAACATAAATTGTCGGAAACATAATTCTCTACAAAAAAGGTCTCTTAACATTTTGCCATAGCTCGCTTCGTTTCCGAGATATTTGCAGATTTATCTCAAGGGAAGGGGCCTGACGGACATATTTCGAGATATTTCTTCTTCTTGTTGTTCTTCTTCTGCACAGCTAAGCTGGAAGTGGCATGTGCAGCTCGCAATAGTGCAGAGTTATCTCAAAGAAAGGGGCCACAGTGTTTCTGTATATCTATTATGTTGGTGCGGCTTCGGAACTTTCAAATATCTTGATATATCTCGAGAACTACGCATCTGATCAAAAAATATCATAGAACGTAAAAAGTAGGAAACTTAATTCTCTACAAAAAAGGTCTCTTAACATTTTGCCATAGCTCGCTTCGTTTCCGAGATATTTGCAGATTGATCTCAAGGGAAGGGGCCTGACGGACATATTTCGAGATATTTCTGCTTCTTGTTGTTCTTCTTCTGCACAGCTAAGCTGGAAGTGGCATTTGCAGCTCGCAATAGTGCAGAGTTATCTCAAAGAAAGGGGCCACGGTGTTTCTGTATCTCTATTATGTTGGTGCGGCTTCGGAACTTTGAAATATCTCGATATATCTCGAAAACTACGCTTCTGATCAAAAAATATCAGAGAACGTAAATTGTAGGAAACATAATTCTCTACAAAAAAGGTCTCTTAACATTTTGCCATAGCTCGCTTCGTTTCCGAGATATTTGCAGATATTTCTCAAGGGAAGGGGCCTGACGGACATATTTCGAGATATTTCTTCTTCTTGTTGTTCCTCTTCTGCACACCTAAGCTGGAAGTGGCATTTGCAGCTCGCAATAGTGCAGAGTTATCTCAAAGAAAGAGGCAACGGTGTTTCTGTACCTGTATTATGTTGGTGCAGCTTCGGAACTTTTAAATATCTTGATATATCTCGAGAACTACGCATCTGATCAAAAAATATCATAGAACATAAAAAGTAGGAAACTTAATTCTCTACAAAAAAGGTCTCTTAACATTTTGCCATAGCTCGCTTGGTTTCCGAGATATTTGCAGATTTATCTCAAGGGAAGGGGCCTGACGGACATATTTCGAGATATTTCTTCTTCTTGTTGTTCTTCTTCTGCACAGCTAAGCTGGAAGTGGCATTTGCAGCTCGCAATAGTGCAGAGTTACCTCAAAGAATGGGGCCACGGTGTTTCTGTATCTATATTATGTTGGTGCGGCTTCGGAACTTTTAAATATCTCGATATATCTCGAAAACTTCGCTTCTGATCAAAAAATATCATAGAACGTAAAAAGTAGGAAAATTAATTCTCTACAAAAAAGGTCTCTTAACATTTTGCCATAGCTCGCTTCGTTTCCGAGATATTTGCAGATATATCTCAAGGGAAGGGGCCTGACGGACATATTTTGAGATATTTCTTCTTCTTGTTGTTCTTCTTCTGCACAGCTAAGCTGGAAGTGGCATTTGCAGCTCGCAATAGTGCAGAGTTATCTCAAAGAAAGGGGCCACGGTGTTTCTGTATCTCTATTATGTTGGTGCGGCTTCGGAATTTTTAAATATCTCGATATATCTCGAAAACTACGCTTCTGATCAAAAAATATCATAGAACATAAATTGTCGGAAACATAATTCTCTACAAAAAAGGTCTCTTAACATTTTGCCATAGCTCGCTTCGTTTCCGAGATATTTGCAGATTTATCTCAAGGGAAGGGGCCTGACGGACATATTTCGAGATATTTCTTCTTCTTGTTGTTCTTCTTCTGCACAGCTAAGCTGGAAGTGGCATTTGCAGCTCGCAATAGTGCAGAGTTATCTCAAAGAAAGGGGCCACGGTGTTTCTGTATCTCTATTATGTTGGTGCGGCTTCGGAACTTTGAAATATCTCGATATATCTCGAAAACTACGCTTCTGATCAAAAAATATCAGAGAACGTAAATTGTAGGAAACATAATTCTCTACAAAAAAGGTCTCTTAACATTTTGCCATAGCTCGCTTCGTTTCCGGGATATTTGCAGATATATCTCAAGGGAAGGGGCCTGACGGACATATTTCGAGATATTTCTTCTTCTTGTTGTTCCTCTTCTGCACACCTAAGCTGGAAGTGGCATTTGCAGCTCGCAATAGTGCAGAGTTATCTCAAAGAAAGAGGCAACGGTGTTTCTGTACCTGTATTATGTTGGTGCAGCTTCGGAACTTTCAAATATCTTGATATATCTCGAGAGCTACGCATCTGATCAAAAAATATCATACAACATCAAAATTAGGAAACCTAATTTTCTACAAAAAAGGTCTCTTAACATTTTGCGGTAGCTCGCTTCGTTTCCGAGATATTTGCAGATTTATCTCAAGGGAAGGGGCCTGACGGACATATTTCGAGATATTTCTTCTTCTTGTTGTTCTTCTTCTGCACAGCTAAGCTGGAAGTGGCATTTGCAGCTCGCAATAGTGCAGAGTTACCTCAAAGAAAGGGGCCACGGTGTTTCTGTATCTCTATTATGTTGGTGCGGCTTCGGAATTTTTAAATATCTCGATATATCTCGAAAACTACGCTTCTGATCAAAAAATATCATACAACATAAATTGTAGGAAACATAATTCTCTACAAAAAAGGTCTCTTAACATTTTGCCATAGCTCGCTTCGTTTCCGAGATATTTGCAGATTTATCTCAAGGGAAGGGGCCTGACGGACATATTTCGAGATATTTCTTCTTCTTGTTGTTCTTCTTCTGCACAGCTAAGCTGGAAGTGGCATTTGCAGCTCGCAATAGTGCAGAGTTATCTCAAAGAAAGGGGCCACGGTGTTTCTGTATATCTATTATGTTGGTGCGGCTTCGGAACTTTTAAATATCTTGATATATCTCGAGAACTACGCATCTAATCAAAAAATATCATAGAACGTAAAAAGTAGGAAACTTAATTCTCTACAAAAAAGGTCTCTTAACATTTTGCCATAGCTCGCTTCGTTTCCGAGATATTTGCAGATTTATCTCAAGGGAAGGGGCCTGACGGACATATTTCGAGATATTTCTTCTTCTTGTTGTTCTTCTCCTGCACAGCTTTGCTGGAAGTGGCATTTGCAGCTCGCAATAGTGCAGAGTTATCTCAAAGAAAGGGGCCACGGTGTTTCTGTATATCTATTATGTTGGTGCGGCTTCGGAGCTTTTAAATATCTTGATATATCTCGAAAACTACGCTTCTGATCAAAAAATATCAGAGAACGTAAATTGTAGGAAACATAATTCTCTACAAAAAAGGTCTCTTAACATTTTGCCATAGCTCGCTTCGTTTCCGAGATATTTGCAGATATATCTCAAGGGAAGGGGCCTGACGGACATATTTCGAGATATTTCTTCTTCTTGTTGTTCCTCTTCTGCACAGCTAAGCTGGAAGTGGCATTTGCAGCTCGCAATAGTGCAGAGTTACCTCAAAGAAAGGGGCCACGGTGTTTCTGTATCTCTATTATGTTGGTGCGGCTTCGGAACCTTTAAATATCTGGATATATCTCGAGAACTACGCATCTGATCAAAAAATATCATAGAACATAAAAAGTAGGAAACTTAATTCTCTACAAAAAGGGTCTCTTAACATTTTGCCATAGCTCGCTTCGTTTCCGAGATATTTGCAGATTTATCTCAAGGGAAGGGGCCTGACGGACATATTTCGAAATATTTCTTATTCTTGTTGTTCTTCTTCTGCACAGCTAAGCTGGAAGTGGCATTTGCAGGTCGCAATAGTGCAGAGTTATCTCAAAGAAAGGGGCCACGGTGTTTCGGTATCTCTATTATGTTGGAGCGGCTTCGGAACTTTTAAATATCTCGATATATCTCGAAAACTACGCTTCTGATCAAAAAATATCGTAGAACGTAAATTGTAGGAAACATAATTCTCTACAAAAAAGGTCTCTGAACATTTTGCCATAGCTCGCTTCGTTTCCGAGATATTTGCAGATATATCTCAAGGGAAGGGGTCTGACGGACATATTTCGAGATATTTCTTCTTCTTGTTGTTCTTCTTCTGCACAGCTAAGCTCGAAGTGGCATTTGCAGCTCGCAACAGTGCAGAGTTATCTCAAAGAAAGAGGCCACGGTGTTTCTGTACCTCTATTATGTTGGTGCAGCATCGGAACTTTTAAATACCTTGATATATCTCGAGAACTACGCATCTGATCAAAAAATATCATAGAACATAAAAAGTAGAAAACTTAATTCTCTACAAAAAAGGTCTCTTAACATTTTGCCATAGCTCGCTTCGTTTCCGAGATATTTGCAGATATATCTCAAGGGAAGGGGCCTGACGGACATATTTTGAAATATTTCTTCTTCTTGTTGTTCTTCTTCTGCACAGCTAAGCTGGAAGTGGCATTTGCAGCTCGCAATAGTGCAGAGTTATCTCAAAGAAAGGGGCCACGGTGTTTCTGTATCTCTATTATGTTGGTGCGGCTTCGGAACTTTGAAATATCTCGATATATCTCGAAAACTACGCTTCTGATCAAAAAATATCAGAGAACGTAAATTGTAGGAAACATAATTCTCTACAAAAAAGGTCTCTTAACATTTTGCCATAGCTCGCTTCGTTTCCGAGATATTTGCAGATATTTCTCAAGGGAAGGGGCCTGACGGACATATTTCGAGATATTTCTTCTTCTTGTTGTTCCTCTTCTGCACACCTAAGCTGGAAGTGGCATTTGCAGCTCGCAATAGTGCAGAGTTATCTCAAAGAAAGAGGCAACGGTGTTTCTGTACCTGTATTATGTTGGTGCAGCTTCGGAACTTTTAAATATCTTGATATATCTCGAGAACTACGCATCTGATCAAAAAATATCATAGAACATAAAAAGTAGGAAACTTAATTCTCTACAAAAAAGGTCTCTTAACATTTTGCCATAGCTCGCTTGGTTTCCGAGATATTTGCAGATTTATCTCAAGGGAAGGGGCCTGACGGACATATTTCGAGATATTTCTTCTTCTTGTTGTTCTTCTTCTGCACAGCTAAGCTGGAAGTGGCATTTGCAGCTCGCAATAGTGCAGAGTTACCTCAAAGAATGGGGCCACGGTGTTTCTGTATCTATATTATGTTGGTGCGGCTTCGGAACTTTTAAATATCTCGATATATCTCGAAAACTTCGCTTCTGATCAAAAAATATCATAGAACGTAAAAAGTAGGAAAATTAATTCTCTACAAAAAAGGTCTCTTAACATTTTGCCATAGCTCGCTTCGTTTCCGAGATATTTGCAGATATATCTCAAGGGAAGGGGCCTGACGGACATATTTTGAGATATTTCTTCTTCTTGTTGTTCTTCTTCTGCACAGCTAAGCTGGAAGTGGCATTTGCAGCTCGCAATAGTGCAGAGTTATCTCAAAGAAAGGGGCCACGGTGTTTCTGTATCTCTATTATGTTGGTGCGGCTTCGGAATTTTTAAATATCTCGATATATCTCGAAAACTACGCTTCTGATCAAAAAATATCATAGAACATAAATTGTCGGAAACATAATTCTCTACAAAAAAGGTCTCTTAACATTTTGCCATAGCTCGCTTCGTTTCCGAGATATTTGCAGATTTATCTCAAGGGAAGGGGCCTGACGGACATATTTCGAGATATTTCTTCTTCTTGTTGTTCTTCTTCTGCACAGCTAAGCTGGAAGTGGCATTTGCAGCTCGCAATAGTGCAGAGTTATCTCAAAGAAAGGGGCCACGGTGTTTCTGTATCTCTATTATGTTGGTGCGGCTTCGGAACTTTGAAATATCTCGATATATCTCGAAAACTACGCTTCTGATCAAAAAATATCAGAGAACGTAAATTGTAGGAAACATAATTCTCTACAAAAAAGGTCTCTTAACATTTTGCCATAGCTCGCTTCGTTTCCGAGATATTTGCAGATTTATCTCAAGGGAAGGGGCCTGACGGACATATTTCGAGATATTTCTTCTTCTTGTTGTTCCTCTTCTGCACACCTAAGCTGGAAGTGGCATTTGCAGCTCGCAATAGTGCAGAGTTATCTCAAAGAAAGAGGCAACGGTGTTTCTGTACCTGTATTATGTTGGTGCAGCTTCGGAACTTTCAAATATCTTGATATATCTCGAGAGCTACGCATCTGATCAAAAAATATCATACAACATCAAAATTAGGAAACCTAATTTTCTACAAAAAAGGTCTCTTAACATTTTGCGGTAGCTCGCTTCGTTTCCGAGATATTTGCAGATTTATCTCAAGGGAAGGGGCCTGACGGACATATTTCGAGATATTTCTTCTTCTTGTTGTTCTTCTTCTGCACAGCTAAGCTGGAAGTGGCATTTGCAGCTCGCAATAGTGCAGAGTTACCTCAAAGAAAGGGGCCACGGTGTTTCTGTATCTCTATTATGTTGGTGCGGCTTCGGAATTTTTAAATATCTCGATATATCTCGAAAACTACGCTTCTGATCAAAAAATATCATACAACATAAATTGTAGGAAACATAATTCTCTACAAAAAAGGTCTCTTAACATTTTGCCATAGCTCGCTTCGTTCCCGAGATATTTGCAGATTTATCTCAAGGGAAGGGGCCTGACGGACATATTTCGAGATATTTCTTCTTCTTGTTGTTCTTCTTCTGCACAGCTAAGCTGGAAGTGGCATTTGCAGCTCGCAATAGTGCAGAGTTATCTCAAAGAAAGGGGCCACGGTGTTTCTGTATATCTATTATGTTGGTGCGGCTTCGGAACTTTTAAATATCTTGATATATCTCGAGAACTACGCATCTAATCAAAAAATATCATAGAACGTAAAAAGTAGGAAACTTAATTCTCTACAAAAAAGGTCTCTTAACATTTTGCCATAGCTCGCTTCGTTTCCGAGATATTTGCAGATTTATCTCAAGGGAAGGGGCCTGACGGACATATTTCGAGATATTTCTTCTTCTTGTTGTTCTTCTCCTGCACAGCTTTGCTGGAAGTGGCATTTGCAGCTCGCAATAGTGCAGAGTTATCTCAAAGAAAGGGGCCACGGTGTTTCTGTATATCTATTATGTTGGTGCGGCTTCGGAGCTTTTAAATATCTTGATATATCTCGAAAACTACGCTTCTGATCAAAAAATATCAGAGAACGTAAATTGTAGGAAACATAATTCTCTACAAAAAAGGTCTCTTAACATTTTGCCATAGCTCGCTTCGTTTCCGAGATATTTGCAGATATATCTCAAGGGAAGGGGCCTGACGGACATATTTCGAGATATTTCTTCTTCTTGTTGTTCCTCTTCTGCACAGCTAAGCTGGAAGTGGCATTTGCAGCTCGCAATAGTGCAGAGTTACCTCAAAGAAAGGGGCCACGGTGTTTCTGTATCTCTATTATGTTGGTGCGGCTTCGGAACCTTTAAATATCTGGATATATCTCGAGAACTACGCATCTGATCAAAAAATATCATAGAACATAAAAAGTAGGAAACTTAATTCTCTACAAAAAGGGTCTCTTAACATTTTGCCATAGCTCGCTTCGTTTCCGAGATATTTGCAGATTTATCTCAAGGGAAGGGGCCTGACGGACATATTTCGAGATATTTCTTCTTCTTGTTGTTCTTCTTCTGCACAGCTAAGCTGGAAGTGGCATTTGCAGGTCGCAATAGTGCAGAGTTATCTCAAAGAAAGGGGCCACGGTGTTTCTGTATCTCTATTATGTTGGTGCGGCTTCGGAACTTTGAAATATCTCGATATATCTCGAAAACTGCGCTTCTGATCCCAAAAATATCAGAGAACGTGAATTGTAGGAAACATAATTCTCTACAAAAAAGGTCTCTTATCATTTTGCCATAGCTGGCATCGTTTCCGGGATATTTGCAGATTTAGCTCAAGGGAAGGGGCCTGACGGACATATTCCGAGATATTTCTTCTTCTTGTTGTTCCTCTTCTGCACAACTAAGCTGGAAGTGGCATTTGCAGCTCGCAATAGTGCAGAGTTATCTCAAAGAAAGAGGCAACGGTGTTTCTGTACCTGTATTATGTTGGTGCAGTTTCGGAACTTTTAAATATCTTGATATATCTCGAGAACTACGCATCTGATCAAAAAATATCATACAACATGAAAAGTAGGAAACGTAATTCTCTACAAAAAAGGTCTCTTAACATTTTGCCATAGCTCGCTTCGTTTCCGAGATATTTGCAGATTTATCTCAAGGGAAGGGGCCTGACGGTCATATTTCGAGATATTTCTTCTTCTTGTTGTTCTTCTTCTGCACAGCTAAGCTGGAAGTGGCATTTGCAGGTCGCAATAGTGCAGAGTTATCTCAAAGAAAGGGGCCACGGTGTTTCTGTATCTCTATTATGTTGGTGCGGCTTCGGAACTTTGAAATATCTCGATATATCTCGAAAACTGCGCTTCTGATCCCAAAAATATCAGAGAACGTAAATTGTAGGAAACATAATTCTCTACAAAAAAGGTCTCTTATCATTTTGCCATAGCTGGCATCGTTTCCGGGATATTTGCAGATTTAGCTCAAGGGAAGGGGCCTGACGGACATATTCCGAGATATTTCTTCTTCTTGTTGTTCCTCTTCTGCACAGCTAAGCTGGAAGTGGCATTTGCAGCTCGCAATAGTGCAGAGTTATCTCAAAGAAAGAGGCAACGGTGTTTCTGTACCTGTATTATGTTGGTGCAGCTTCGGAACTTTTAAATATCTTGATATATCTCGAGAACTACGCATCTGATCAAAAAATATCATAGAACATAAAAAGTAGGAAACCTAATTTTCTACAAAAAAGGTCTGTTAACATTTTGCAGTAGCTCGCTTCGTTTCCGAGATATTTGCAGATTTATCTCAAGGGAAGGGGCCTGACGGACATATTTCGAGATATTTCTTCTTCTTGTTGTTCTTCTTCTGCACAGCTAAGCTGGAAGTGGCATTTGCCGCTCGCAATAGTGCAGAGTTACCTCAAAGAAAGGGGCCACGGTGTTTCTGTATCTCTATTATGTTGGTGCGGCTTCGGAACTTTTAAATATCTGGATATATCTCGAGAACTACGCATCTGATCAAAAAATATCATACAACATGAAAAGTAGGAAACGTAATTCTCTACAAAAAAGGTCTCTTAACATTTTGCCATAGCTCGCTTCGTTTCCGAGATATTTGCAGATTTATCTCGAGGGAAGGGTCCTGACGGACATATTTCGAGATATTTCTTCTTCTTGTTGTTCTTCTTCAGCACAGCTAAGCTGGAAGTGGCATTTGCGGCTCGCACTAGTGCAGAGTTATCTCAAAGAAAGGGGCCACGGTGTTTCTGTATCTCTATTATGTTGGTGCGGCTTCGGAACTTTTAAATATCTCGATATATCTCGAAAACTACGCTTCTGATCAAAAATTATCATAGAACGTAAATTGTAGGAAACATAATTCTCTACAAAAAAGGTCTCTCAACATTTTGCCATAGCTCCCTTCCTTTTCGAGATATTTCCAGATATATCTCAAGGGAAGGGGCCTGACGGACATACTTCAAAATATTTCTTCTTCTTGTTGTTCTTCTTCTGGACAGCTAAGCTGGAAGTGGCATTTGCAGCTCGCAATAGTGCAGAGTTATCTCAAAGAAAGGGGCCACGGTGTTTCTGTACCTCTATTATGTTGGTGCGGCTTCGGAACTTTTAAATATCTCGATATATCTCGAAAACTACGCTTCTGATCAAAAAATATCATAGAACGTAAATTGTAGGAAACATAATTCTCTACAAAAGAGGTCTCTTAACATTTTGCCATAGCTCGCTTCGTTTTCGAGATATTTGCAGATATATCTCAAGGGAAGGGGCCTGACGGAGATATTTCGAGATATTTCTTCTTCTTGTTGTTCTTCTTCTGCACCGCTAAGCTGGGAGTGGCATTTGCGGCTCGCACTAGTGCAGAGTTATCTCAAAGAAAGGGGCCACGGTGTTTCTGTATCTCTATTATGTTGGTGCGGCTTCGGAACTTTTAAATATCTCGATATATCTCGAAAACTACGCTTCTGATCAAAAATTATCATAGAACGTAAATTGTAGGAAACATAATTCTCTACAAAAAAGGTCTCTTAACATTTTGCCATAGCTCGCTTCCTTTTCGAGATATTTGCAGATATATCTCAAGGGAAGGGGCCTGACGGACATACTTCAAAATATTTCTTCTTCTTGTTGTTCTTCTTCTGGACAGCTAAGCTGGAAGTGGCATTTGCAGCTCGCAATAGTGCAGAGTTATCTCAAAGAAAGGGGCCACGGTGTTTCTGTATCTCTATTATGTTGGTGCGGCTTCGGAACTTTGAAATATCTTGATATATCTCGAGAACTACGCATCTGATCAAAAAATATCATAGAACATAAAAAGTAGGAAGCTTAATTCTCTACAAAAAAGGTCTCTTAACATTTTGCCATAGCTCGCTTCGTTTCCGAGATATTTGCAGATATATCTCAAGGGAAGGGGCCTAACGGACATATTTCGAGATATTTCTTCTTCTTGTTGTTCTTCTTCTGCACAGCTAAACTGGAAGTGGCATTTCCAGCTCGCAGTAGTGCAGAGTTATCTCAAAGAAAGGGGCCACGGTGTTTCTGTATCTCTATTATGTTGGTGCGGCTTCGGAACTTTTAAATATCTTGATATATCTCGAGAACTACGCATCTGATCAAAAAATATCATAGAACATAAAAAGTAGGAAACTTAATTCTCTACAAAAAAGGTCTCTTAACATTTTGCTATAGCTCTCTTCGTTTCCGAGATATTTGCAGATTTATCTCAAGTGAAGGGGCCTGACGGACATATTTCGAGATATTTCTTCTTCTTGTTGTTCTTCTTCTGCACAGCTAAGCTGGAAGTGGCCTTTGCAGCTCGCAATAGTGCAGAGTTATCTCAAAGAAAGGGGCCACGGTGTTTCTGTATCTCTATTATGTTGGTGCGGCTTCGGAACTTTTAAATATCTTGATATATCTCGAGAACTACGCATCTGATCAAAAAATATCATAGAACATAAAAAGTAGGAAACTTAATTCTCTACAAAAAGGGTCTCTTAACATTTTGCCATAGCTCGCTTCGTTTCCGAGATATTTGCAGATATATCTCAAGGGAAGGGGCCTAACGGACATATTTCGAGATATTTCTTCTTCTTGTTGTTCTTCTTCTGCACAGCTAAACTGGAAGTGGCATTTCCAGCTCGCAATAGTGCAGAGTTATCTCAAAGAAAGGGGCCACGGTGTTTCTGTATCTCTATTATGTTGGTGCGGCTTCGGAACTTTTAAATATCTTGATATATCTCGAGAACTACGCATCTGATCAAAAAATATCATAGAACATAAAAAGTAGGAAACTTAATTCTCTACAAATAAGGTCTCTTAACATTTTGCCATAGCTCGCTTCGTTTCCGAGATATTTGCAGATTTATCTCAAGGGAAGGGGCCTGACGGACATATTTCGAGATATTTCTTCTTCTTGTTGTTCTTCTTCTGCACAGCTAAGCTGGAAGTGGCATTTGCAGCTCGCAATAGTGCAGAGTTATCTCAAAGAAAGGGGCCACGGTGTTTCTGTATCTCTATTATGTTGGTGCGGCTTCGGAACTTTTAAATATCTCGATATATCTCGAAAACTACGCGTCTGATCAAAAAATATCATAGAGCATAAAAAGTAGGAAACTTAATTCTCTACAAAAAAGGTGTCTTAACATTTTGCCATAGCTCGCTTCGTTTCCGAGATATTTGCAGATTTATCTCAAGGGAAGGGGCCTGACGGACATATTTCGAGATATTTCTTCTTCTTGTTGTTCTTCTTCTGCACAGCTAAGCTGGAAGTGGCATTTGCAGCTCGCAATAGTGCAGAGTTATCGCAAAGAAAGGGGCCGCGGTGTTTCTGTATCTCTATTATGTTGGTGCGGCTTCGGAACTTTTAAATATCTTGATATATCTCGAGATCTACGCATCTGATCAAAAAATATCATAGAACATAAAAAGTAGGAAACTTAATTCTCTACAAAAAAGGTCTCTTAACATTTTGCCATAGCTCGCTTCGTTTTCGAGATATTTGCAAATTTATCTCAAGGGAATGGGCCTGACGGACATATTTCGAGATATTTCTTCTTCTTGTTGTTCTTCTTCTGCACAGCTAAGCTGGAAGTGGCATTTGCAGCTCGCAATAGTGCAGAGTTATCTCAAAGAAAGGGGCCACGGTGTTTCTGTATCTCTATTATGTTGGTGCGGCTTCTGAACTTTTAAATACCTTGATATATCTCGAGAACTACGCATCTGATCAAAAAATATCATAGAACATAAAAAGTAGGAAACTTAATTCTCTACAAAAAAGGTCTCTTAAGATTTTGCCATAGCTCGCTTCGTTTCCGAGATATTTGCAGATTTATCTCAAGGGAAGGGGCCTGACGGACATATTTCGAGATATTTCTTCTTCTTGTTGTTCTTCTTCTGCACAGCTAAGCTGGAAGTGGCATTTGCAGCTCGCAATAGTGCAGAGTTATCTCAAAGAAAGGGGCCACGGTGTTTCTGTATCTCTATTATGTTGGTGCGGCTTCGGAACTTTTAAATATCTCGATATATCTCGAAAACTACGCGTCTGATCAAAAAATATCATAGAGCATAAAAAGTAGGAAACTTAATTCTCTACAAAAAAGGTGTCTTAACATTTTGCCATAGCTCGCTTCGTTTCCGAGATATTTGCAGATTTATCTCAAGGGAAGGGGCCTGACGGACATATTTCGAGATATTTCTTCTTCTTGTTGTTCTTCTTCTGCACAGCTAAGCTGGAAGTGGCATTTGCAGCTCGCAATAGTGCAGAGTTATCGCAAAGAAAGGGGCCGCGGTGTTTCTGTATCTCTATTATGTTGGTGCGGCTTCGGAACTTTTAAATATCTTGATATATCTCGAGATCTACGCATCTGATCAAAAAATATCATAGAACATAAAAAGTAGGAAACTTAATTCTCTACAAAAAAGGTCTCTTAACATTATGCCATAGCTCGCTTCGTTTCCGAGATATTTGCAGATATATCTCAAGGGAAGGGGCCTGACGGATATATTTCGAGATATTTCTTCTTCTTGTTGTTCTTCTTCTGCACAGCTAAGCTGGAAGTGGCATTTGCAGCTCGCAATAGTGCAGAGTTATCTCAGAGAAAGGGGCCACGGTGTTTCTGTATCTCTATTATGTTGGTGCGGCTTCGGAACTTTTAAATATCTAGATATATCTCGAGAACGACGCGTCTGATCAAAAAATATCATAGAACATAAAAAGTAGGAAACTTAATTCTCTACAAAAAAGGTCTCTTAACATTTTGCCATAGCTCGCTTCGTTTCCGAGATATGTGCAGATAAATCTCAAAGGAAGGGGCCTGACGGACATATTTCGAGATATTTCTTCTTCTTGTTGTTCTTCTTCTGCACAGCTAAGCTGGAAGTGGCATTTGCAGCTCGCAATAGTGCAGAGTTATCTCAAAGAAAGGGGCCACGGTGTTTCTGTATCTCTATTATGTTGGTGCGGCTTCTGAACTTTTAAATACCTTGATATATCTCGAGAACTACGCATCTGATCAAAAAATATCATAGAACATAAAAAGTAGGAAACTTAATTCTCTACAAAAAAGGTCTCTTAAGATTTTGCCATAGCTCGCTTCGTTTCCGAGATATTTGCAGATTTATCTCAAGGGAAGGGGCCTAACGGACATATTTCGAGATATTTCTTCTTCTTGTTGTTCTTCTTCTGCACAGCTAAACTGGAAGTGGCATTTCCAGCTCGCAATAGTGCTGAGTTATCTCAAAGAAAGGGGCCACGGTGTTTCTGTATCTCTATTATGTTGGTGCGGCTTCGGAACTTTTAAATATCTTGATATATCTCGAGAACTACGCATCTGATCAAAAAATATCATAGAACATAAAAAGTAGGAAACTTAATTCTCTACAAAAAAGGTCTCTTAACATTTTGCCATAGCTCGCTTCGTTTCCGAGATATTTGCAGATTTATCTCAAGGGAAGGGGCCTGACGGACATACTTCGAGATATTTCTTCTTCTTGTTGTTCTTCTTCTGCACAGCTAAGCTGGAAGTGGCATTTGCAGCGCGCAATAGTGCAGAGTTATCTCAAAGAAAGGGGCCACGGTGTTTCTGTATCTCTATTATGTTGGTGCGGCTTCGGAACTTTTAAATATCTTGATATATCTCGAGAACTACGCATCTGTTAAAAAAATATCATAGAACATAAAAAGTAGGAATCCTAATTTTCTACAAAAAAGGTCTCTTAACATTTTGCCGTAGCTCGCTTCGTTTCCGAGATATTTGCAGATTTATCTCGAGAACTACGCATCTGATCAAAAAATATTATAGAACATAAAAAGTAGGAAACATAATTCTGTACAAAAACGGTCTCTTAACATTTTGCCATAGCTCGCTTCGTTTCCGAGATATTTGCAGATTTATCTCAAGGGAAGGGTCCTGACGGACATATTTCGAGATATTTCTTCTTCTTGTTGTTCTTCTTCTGCACAGCTAAGCTGGAAGTGGCATTTGCGGCTCGCACTAGTGCACAGTTATCTCAAAGAACGGGGCCACGGTGTTTCTGTATCTCTATTATGTTGGTGCGGCTTCGGAACTTTTAAGTATCTCGATATATCTCGAAAACTACGCTTCTGATCAAAAAATATCATAGAACATAAATTGTAGGAAACATAATTCTGTACAAAAAAGGTCTCTTAACATTTTGCCATAGCTCGCTTCGCTTCCGAGATATTTGCAGATTTATCTCAAGGGAAGGGGCCTGACGGACATATTTCGAGATATTTCTTCTTCTTGTTGTTCTTCTTCTGCACAGCTAAGCTGGAAGTGGCATTTGCAGCTCGCAATAGTGCAGAGTTATCTCAAAGAAAGGGGCCACGGTGTTTCTGTATCTCTATTATGTTGGTGCGGCTTCGGAACTTTTAAATATCTCGATATATCTCGAAAACTACGCGTCTGATCAAAAAATATCATAGAGCATAAAAAGTAGGAAACTTAATTCTCTACAAAAAAGGTGTCTTAACATTTTGCCATAGCTCGCTTCGTTTCCGAGATATTTGCAGATTTATCTCAAGGGAAGGGGCCTGACGGACATATTTCGAGATATTTCTTCTTCTTGTTGTTCTTCTTCTGCACAGCTAAGCTGGAAGTGGCATTTGCAGCTCGCAATAGTGCAGAGTTATCGCAAAGAAAGGGGCCGCGGTGTTTCTGTATCTCTATTATGTTGGTGCGGCTTCGGAACTTTTAAATATCTTGATATATCTCGAGATCTACGCATCTGATCAAAAAATATCATAGAACATAAAAAGTAGGAAACTTAATTCTCTACAAAAAAGGTCTCTTAACATTTTGCCATAGCTCGCTTCGTTTTCGAGATATTTGCAAATTTATCTCAAGGGAATGGGCCTGACGGACATATTTCGAGATATTTCTTCTTCTTGTTGTTCTTCTTCTGCACAGCTAAGCTGGAAGTGGCATTTGCAGCTCGCAATAGTGCAGAGTTATCTCAAAGAAAGGGGCCACGGTGTTTCTGTATCTCTATTATGTTGGTGCGGCTTCTGAACTTTTAAATACCTTGATATATCTCGAGAACTACGCATCTGATCAAAAAATATCATAGAACATAAAAAGTAGGAAACTTAATTCTCTACAAAAAAGGTCTCTTAAGATTTTGCCATAGCTCGCTTCGTTTCCGAGATATTTGCAGATTTATCTCAAGGGAAGGGGCCTGACGGACATATTTCGAGATATTTCTTCTTCTTGTTGTTCTTCTTCTGCACAGCTAAGCTGGAAGTGGCATTTGCAGCTCGCAATAGTGCAGAGTTATCTCAAAGAAAGGGGCCACGGTGTTTCTGTATCTCTATTATGTTGGTGCGGCTTCGGAACTTTTAAATATCTCGATATATCTCGAAAACTACGCGTCTGATCAAAAAATATCATAGAGCATAAAAAGTAGGAAACTTAATTCTCTACAAAAAAGGTGTCTTAACATTTTGCCATAGCTCGCTTCGTTTCCGAGATATTTGCAGATTTATCTCAAGGGAAGGGGCCTGACGGACATATTTCGAGATATTTCTTCTTCTTGTTGTTCTTCTTCTGCACAGCTAAGCTGGAAGTGGCATTTGCAGCTCGCAATAGTGCAGAGTTATCGCAAAGAAAGGGGCCGCGGTGTTTCTGTATCTCTATTATGTTGGTGCGGCTTCGGAACTTTTAAATATCTTGATATATCTCGAGATCTACGCATCTGATCAAAAAATATCATAGAACATAAAAAGTAGGAAACTTAATTCTCTACAAAAAAGGTCTCTTAACATTATGCCATAGCTCGCTTCGTTTCCGAGATATTTGCAGATATATCTCAAGGGAAGGGGCCTGACGGATATATTTCGAGATATTTCTTCTTCTTGTTGTTCTTCTTCTGCACAGCTAAGCTGGAAGTGGCATTTGCAGCTCGCAATAGTGCAGAGTTATCTCAGAGAAAGGGGCCACGGTGTTTCTGTATCTCTATTATGTTGGTGCGGCTTCGGAACTTTTAAATATCTAGATATATCTCGAGAACGACGCGTCTGATCAAAAAATATCATAGAACATAAAAAGTAGGAAACTTAATTCTCTACAAAAAAGGTCTCTTAACATTTTGCCATAGCTCGCTTCGTTTCCGAGATATGTGCAGATAAATCTCAAAGGAAGGGGCCTGACGGACATATTTCGAGATATTTCTTCTTCTTGTTGTTCTTCTTCTGCACAGCTAAGCTGGAAGTGGCATTTGCAGCTCGCAATAGTGCAGAGTTATCTCAAAGAAAGGGGCCACGGTGTTTCTGTATCTCTATTATGTTGGTGCGGCTTCTGAACTTTTAAATACCTTGATATATCTCGAGAACTACGCATCTGATCAAAAAATATCATAGAACATAAAAAGTAGGAAACTTAATTCTCTACAAAAAAGGTCTCTTAAGATTTTGCCATAGCTCGCTTCGTTTCCGAGATATTTGCAGATTTATCTCAAGGGAAGGGGCCTAACGGACATATTTCGAGATATTTCTTCTTCTTGTTGTTCTTCTTCTGCACAGCTAAACTGGAAGTGGCATTTCCAGCTCGCAATAGTGCTGAGTTATCTCAAAGAAAGGGGCCACGGTGTTTCTGTATCTCTATTATGTTGGTGCGGCTTCGGAACTTTTAAATATCTTGATATATCTCGAGAACTACGCATCTGATCAAAAAATATCATAGAACATAAAAAGTAGGAAACTTAATTCTCTACAAAAAAGGTCTCTTAACATTTTGCCATAGCTCGCTTCGTTTCCGAGATATTTGCAGATTTATCTCAAGGGAAGGGGCCTGACGGACATACTTCGAGATATTTCTTCTTCTTGTTGTTCTTCTTCTGCACAGCTAAGCTGGAAGTGGCATTTGCAGCGCGCAATAGTGCAGAGTTATCTCAAAGAAAGGGGCCACGGTGTTTCTGTATCTCTATTATGTTGGTGCGGCTTCGGAACTTTTAAATATCTTGATATATCTCGAGAACTACGCATCTGTTAAAAAAATATCATAGAACATAAAAAGTAGGAATCCTAATTTTCTACAAAAAAGGTCTCTTAACATTTTGCCGTAGCTCGCTTCGTTTCCGAGATATTTGCAGATTTATCTCGAGAACTACGCATCTGATCAAAAAATATTATAGAACATAAAAAGTAGGAAACATAATTCTGTACAAAAACGGTCTCTTAACATTTTGCCATAGCTCGCTTCGTTTCCGAGATATTTGCAGATTTATCTCAAGGGAAGGGTCCTGACGGACATATTTCGAGATATTTCTTCTTCTTGTTGTTCTTCTTCTGCACAGCTAAGCTGGAAGTGGCATTTGCGGCTCGCACTAGTGCACAGTTATCTCAAAGAACGGGGCCACGGTGTTTCTGTATCTCTATTATGTTGGTGCGGCTTCGGAACTTTTAAGTATCTCGATATATCTCGAAAACTACGCTTCTGATCAAAAAATATCATAGAACATAAATTGTAGGAAACATAATTCTGTACAAAAAAGGTCTCTTAACATTTTGCCATAGCTCGCTTCGTTTCCGAGATATTTGCAGATTTATCTCAAGGGAAGGGGCCTGACGGACATATTTCGAGATATTTCTTCTTCTTGTTGTTCTTCTTCTGCACAGCTAAGCTGGAAGTGGCATTTACAGCTCGCAATAGTGCAGAGTTATCTCAAAGAAAGGGGCCACGGTGTATCTGTATCTCTATTATGTTGGTGCGGCTTCGGAACTTTTAAATATCTTGATATGTCTCGAGAACTACGCATCTGACCAAAAAATATCATAGAACATGAAAAGTAGGAAACTTAATTCTCTACAAAAAACGTCTCTTAACATTTTGCCGTAGCTCTCTTCGTTTCCGAGATATTTGCAGATATATCTCAAGGGAAGGGGCCTGACGGACATATTTCGAGATATTTCTTCTTCTTGTTGTTCTTCTTCTGCACAGCTAAGCTGGAAGTGGCATTTGCAGCTCGCAATAGTGCAGAGTTATCTCAAAGAACGGGGCCACGGTGTTTCTGTATCTCTATTATGTTGGTGCGGCTTCGGAACTTTTAAATATCTTGATATATCTCGAGAACTACGCATCTGATCAAAAAATATCGTAGAACATAAAAAGTAGGAAACTTAATTCTCTACAAATAAGGTCTCTTAACATTTTGCGATAGCTCGCTTGGTTTCCGAGATATTTGCAGATTTATCTCAAGGGAAGGGGCCTGACGGACATATTTCGAGATATTTCTTCTTCTTGTTGTTCTTCTTCTGCACAGCTAAGCTGGAAGTGGCATTTGCAGCTCGCAATAGTGCAGAGTTACCTCAAAGAAAGGGGCCACGGTGTTTCTGTATCTCTATTATGTTGGTGCGGCTTCGGAACTTTTAAATATCTTGATATATCTCGAGAACTACGCATCTGATCAAAAAATATCATAGAACATAAAAAGTAGGAAACTTAATTCTCTACAAAAAAGGTCTCTTAACATTTTGCCATAGCTCGCTTCGTTTCCGAGATATTTGCAGATTTATCTCAAGGGAAGGGGCCTGACGGACATACTTCGAGATATTTCTTCTTCTTGTTGTTCTTCTTCTGCACAGCTAAGCTGGAAGTGGCATTTGCAGCGCGCAATAGTGCAGACTTATCTCAAAGAAAGGGGCCACGGTGTTACTGTATCTCTATTATGTTGGTGCGGCTTCGGAACTTTTAAATATCTTGATATATCTCGAGAACTACGCATCTGTTAAAAAAATATCATAGAACATAAAAAGTAGGAATCCTAATTTTCTACAAAAAAGGTCTCTTAACATTTTGCCGTAGCTCGCTTCGTTTCCGAGATATTTGCAGATTTATCTCAAGGGAAGGGGCCTGACGGACATATTTCCAGATATTTCTTCTTCTTGTTGTTCTTCTTCTGCACAGCTAAGCTGGAAGTGGCATTTGCAGCTCGCAATAGTGCAGAGTTATCTCAAAGAAAGGGGCCACGGTGTTTCTGTATCTCTATTATGTTGGTGCGGCTTCGGAACTTTTAAATATCTTGATATATCTCGAGAACTACGCATCCGATCAAAAAATATCATAGAACATAAAAAGTAGGAAATTTAATTCTCTACAAAAAAGGTCTCTTAACATTTTGCCATAGCTCGCTTCGTTTCCGAGATATTTGCAGATTTATCTCGAGGGAAGGGGCCTGACGGACATATTTCGAGATATTTCTTCTTCTTGTTGTTCTTCTTCTGCACAGCTAAGCTGGAACTGGCATTTGCAGCGCGCAATAGTGTAGAGTTATCTCAAAGAAAGGGGCCACGGTGTTTCTGTATCTCTATTATGTTGGTGCGGCTTCGGAACTTTTAAATATCTTGATATATCTCGAGAACTACGCATCTGATCAAAAAATATCATGGAACATAAAAAGTAGGAATCCTAATTTTCTACAAAAAAGGTCTCTTAACATTTTGCCGTAGCTCGCTTTGTTTCCGAGATATTTGCAGATTTATCTCAAGGGAAGGGGCCTGACGGACATATTTCGAGATATTTCTTCTTTTTGTTGTTCTTCTTCTGCACAGCTAAGCTGGAAGTGGCATTTGCAGCTCGCAATAGTGCAGAGTTATCTCAAAGATAGGGGCCACGGTGTTTCTGTATCTCTATTATGTTGGTGCGGCTTCGGAACTTTTAAGTATCTCGATATATCTCGAAAACTACGCTTCTGATCAAAAAATATCATAGAACATAAATTGTAGGAAACATAATTCTGTACAAAAAAGGTCTCTTAACATTTTGCCATAGCTCGCTTCGTTTCCGAGATATTTGCAGATTTATCTCAAGGGAAGGGGCCTGACGGACATATTTCGAGATATTTCTTCTTCTTGTTGTTCTTCTTCTGCACAGCTAAGCTGGAAGTGGCATTTACAGCTCGCAATAGTGCAGAGTTATCTCAAAGAAAGGGGCCACGGTGTATCTGTATCTCTATTATGTTGGTGCGGCTTCGGAACTTTTAAATATCTTGATATGTCTCGAGAACTACGCATCTGACCAAAAAATATCATAGAACATGAAAAGTAGGAAACTTAATTCTCTACAAAAAAGGTCTTTTAACATTTTGCCGTAGCTCTCTTCGTTTCCGAGATATTTGCAGATATATCTCAAGGGAAGGGGCCTGACGGACATATTTCGAGATATTTCTTCTTCTTGTTGTTCTTCTTCTGCACAGCTAAGCTGGAAGTGGCATTTGCAGCTCGCAATAGTGCAGAGTTATCTCAAAGAACGGGGCCACGGTGTTTCTGTATCTCTATTATGTTGGTGCGGCTTCGGAACTTTTAAATATCTTGATATATCTCGAGAACTACGCATCTGATCAAAAAATATCGTAGAACATAAAAAGTAGGAAACTTAATTCTCTACAAATAAGGTCTCTTAACATTTTGCGATAGCTCGCTTGGTTTCCGAGATATTTGCAGATTTATCTCAAGGGAAGGGGCCTGACGGACATATTTCGAGATATTTCTTCTTCTTGTTGTTCTTCTTCTGCACAGCTAAGCTGGAAGTGGCATTTGCAGCTCGCAATAGTGCAGAGTTACCTCAAAGAAAGGGGCCACGGTGTTTCTGTATCTCTATTATGTTGGTGCGGCTTCGGAACTTTTAAATATCTTGATATATCTCGAGAACTACGCATCTGATCAAAAAATATCATAGAACATAAAAAGTAGGAAACTTAATTCTCTACAAAAAAGGTCTCTTAACATTTTGCCATAGCTCGCTTCGTTTCCGAGATATTTGCAGATTTATCTCAAGGGAAGGGGCCTGACGGACATACTTCGAGATATTTCTTCTTCTTGTTGTTCTTCTTCTGCACAGCTAAGCTGGAAGTGGCATTTGCAGCGCGCAATAGTGCAGAGTTATCTCAAAGAAAGGGGCCACGGTGTTTCTGTATCTCTATTATGTTGGTGCGGCTTCGGAACTTTTAAATATCTTGATATATCTCGAGAACTACGCATCTGTTAAAAAAATATCATAGAACATAAAAAGTAGGAATCCTAATTTTCTACAAAAAAGGTCTCTTAACATTTTGCCGTAGCTCGCTTCGTTTCCGAGATATTTGCAGATATATCTCAAGGGAAGGGGCCTGACGGACATATTTCGAGATATTTCTTCTTCTTGTTGTTCTTCTTCTGCACAGCTAAGCTGGAAGTGGCATTTGCAGCTCGCAATAGTGCAGAGTTATCTCAAAGAACGGGGCCACGGTGTTTCTGTATCTCTATTATGTTGGTGCGGCTTCGGAACTTTTAAATATCTTGATATATCTCGAGAACTACGCATCTGATCAAAAAATATCGTAGAACATAAAAAGTAGGAAACTTAATTCTCTACAAATAAGGTCTCTTAACATTTTGCGATAGCTCGCTTGGTTTCCGAGATATTTGCAGATTTATCTCAAGGGAAGGGGCCTGACGGACATATTTCGAGATATTTCTTCTTCTTGTTGTTCTTCTTCTGCACAGCTAAGCTGGAAGTGGCATTTGCAGCGCGCAATAGTGCAGAGTTATCTCAAAGAAAGGGGCCACGGTGTTACTGTATCTCTATTATGTTGGTGCGGCTTCGGAACTTTTAAATATCTTGATATATCTCGAGAACTACGCATCTGTTAAAAAAATATCATAGAACATAAAAAGTAGGAATCCTAATTTTCTACAAAAAAGGTCTCTTAACATTTTGCCGTAGCTCGCTTCGTTTCCGAGATATTTGCAGATTTATCTCAAGGGAAGGGGCCTGACGGACATATTTCCAGATATTTCTTCTTCTTGTTGTTCTTCTTCTGCACAGCTAAGCTGGAAGTGGCATTTGCAGCTCGCAATAGTGCAGAGTTATCTCAAAGAAAGGGGCCACGGTGTTTCTGTATCTCTATTATGTTGGTGCGGCTTCGGAACTTTTAAATATCTTGATATATCTCGAGAACTACGCATCCGATCAAAAAATATCATAGAACATAAAAAGTAGGAAATTTAATTCTCTACAAAAAAGGTCTCTTAACATTTTGCCATAGCTCGCTTCGTTTCCGAGATATTTGCAGATTTATCTCGAGGGAAGGGGCCTGACGGACATATTTCGAGATATTTCTTCTTCTTGTTGTTCTTCTTCTGCACAGCTAAGCTGGAAGTGGCATTTGCAGCGCGCAATAGTGTAGAGTTATCTCAAAGAAAGGGGACACGGTGTTTCTGTATCTCTATTATGTTGGTGCGGCTTCGGAACTTTTAAATATCTTGATATATCTCGAGAACTACGCATCTGATCAAAAAATATCATGGAACATAAAAAGTAGGAATCCTAATTTTCTACAAAAAAGGTCTCTTAACATTTTGCCGTAGCTCGCTTTGTTTCCGAGATATTTGCAGATTTATCTCAAGGGAAGGGGCCTGACGGACATATTTCGAGATATTTCTTCTTTTTGTTGTTCTTCTTCAGCACAGCTAAGCTGGAAGTGGCATTTGCAGCTCGCAATAGTGCAGAGTTATCTCAAAGAAAGGGGCCACGGTGTTTCTGTATCTCTATTATGTTGGTGCGGCTTCGGAACTTTTAAGTATCTCGATATATCTCGAAAACTACGCTTCTGATCAAAAAATATCATAGAACATAAATTGTAGGAAACATAATTCTGTACAAAAAAGGTCTCTTAACATTTTGCCATAGCTCGCTTCGTTTCCGAGATATTTGCAGATTTATCTCAAGGGAAGGGGCCTGACGGACATATTTCGAGATATTTCTTCTTCTTGTTGTTCTTCTTCTGCACAGCTAAGCTGGAAGTGGCATTTACAGCTCGCAATAGTGCAGAGTTATCTCAAAGAAAGGGGCCACGGTGTATCTGTATCTCTATTATGTTGGTGCGGCTTCGGAACTTTTAAATATCTTGATATGTCTCGAGAACTACGCATCTGACCAAAAAATATCATAGAACATGAAAAGTAGGAAACTTAATTCTCTACAAAAAAGGTCTCTTAACATTTTGCCGTAGCTCTCTTCGTTTCCGAGATATTTGCAGATATATCTCAAGGGAAGGGGCCTGACGGACATATTTCGAGATATTTCTTCTTCTTGTTGTTCTTCTTCTGCACAGCTAAGCTGGAAGTGGCATTTGCAGCTCGCAATAGTGCAGAGTTATCTCAAAGAACGGGGCCACGGTGTTTCTGTATCTCTATTATGTTGGTGCGGCTTCGGAACTTTTAAATATCTTGATATATCTCGAGAACTACGCATCTGATCAAAAAATATCGTAGAACATAAAAAGTAGGAAACTTAATTCTCTACAAATAAGGTCTCTTAACATTTTGCGATAGCTCGCTTGGTTTCCGAGATATTTGCAGATTTATCTCAAGGGAAGGGGCCTGACGGACATATTTCGAGATATTTCTTCTTCTTGTTGTTCTTCTTCTGCACAGCTAAGCTGGAAGTGGCATTTGCAGCTCGCAATAGTGCAGAGTTACCTCAAAGAAAGGGGCCACGGTGTTTCTGTATCTCTATTATGTTGGTGCGGCTTCGGAACTTTTAAATATCTTGATATATCTCGAGAACTACGCATCTGATCAAAAAATATCATAGAACATAAAAAGTAGGAAACTTAATTCTCTACAAAAAAGGTCTCTTAACATTTTGCCATAGCTCGCTTCGTTTCCGAGATATTTGCAGATTTATCTCAAGGGAAGGGGCCTGACGGACATACTTCGAGATATTTCTTCTTCTTGTTGTTCTTCTTCTGCACAGCTAAGCTGGAAGTGGCATTTGCAGCGCGCAATAGTGCAGAGTTATCTCAAAGAAAGGGGCCACGGTGTTTCTGTATCTCTATTATGTTGGTGCGGCTTCGGAACTTTTAAATATCTTGATATATCTCGAGAACTACGCATCTGTTAAAAAAATATCATAGAACATAAAAAGTAGGAATCCTAATTTTCTACAAAAAAGGTCTCTTAACATTTTGCCGTAGCTCGCTTCGTTTCCGAGATATTTGCAGATTTATCTCGAGAACTACGCATCTGATCAAAAAATATTATAGAACATAAAAAGTAGGAAACATAATTCTGTACAAAAACGGTCTCTTAACATTTTGCCATAGCTCGCTTCGTTTCCGAGATATTTGCAGATTTATCTCAAGGGAAGGGGCCTGACGGACATATTTCGAGATATTTCTTCTTCTTGTTGTTCTTCTTCTGCACAGCTAAGCTGGAAGTGGCATTTGCGGCTCGCACTAGTGCACAGTTATCTCAAAGAAAGGGGCCACGGTGTTTCTGTATCTCTATTATGTTGGTGCGGCTTCGGAACTTTTAAGTATCTCGATATATCTCGAAAACTACGCTTCTGATCAAAAAATATCATAGAACATAAATTGTAGGAAACATAATTCTGTACAAAAAAGGTCTCTTAACATTTTGCCATAGCTCGCTTCGTTTCCGAGATATTTGCAGATTTATCTCAAGGGAAGGGGCCTGACGGACATATTTCGAGATATTTCTTCTTCTTGTTGTTCTTCTTCTGCACAGCTAAGCTGGAAGTGGCATTTACAGCTCGCAATAGTGCAGAGTTATCTCAAAGAAAGGGGCCACGGTGTATCTGTATCTCTATTATGTTGGTGCGGCTTCGGAACTTTTAAATATCTTGATATGTCTCGAGAACTACGCATCTGACCAAAAAATATCATAGAACATGAAAAGTAGGAAACTTAATTCTCTACAAAAAAGGTCTCTTAACATTTTGCCGTAGCTCTCTTCGTTTCCGAGATATTTGCAGATATATCTCAAGGGAAGGGGCCTGACGGACATATTTCGAGATATTTCTTCTTCTTGTTGTTCTTCTTCTGCACAGCTAAGCTGGAAGTGGCATTTGCAGCTCGCAATAGTGCAGAGTTATCTCAAAGAACGGGGCCACGGTGTTTCTGTATCTCTATTATGTTGGTGCGGCTTCGGAACTTTTAAATATCTTGATATATCTCGAGAACTACGCGTCTGATCAAAAAATATCGTAGAACATAAAAAGTAGGAAACTTAATTCTCTACAAATAAGGTCTCTTAACATTTTGCGATAGCTCGCTTGGTTTCCGAGATATTTGCAGATTTATCTCAAGGGAAGGGGCCTGACGGACATATTTCGAGATATTTCTTCTTCTTGTTGTTCTTCTTCTGCACAGCTAAGCTGGAAGTGGCATTTGCAGCTCGCAATAGTGCAGAGTTACCTCAAAGAAAGGGGCCACGGTGTTTCTGTATCTCTATTATGTTGGTGCGGCTTCGGAACTTTTAAATATCTTGATATATCTCGAGAACTACGCATCTGATCAAAACTTATCATAGAACATAAAAAGTAGGAAACATAATTCTGTACAAAAAAGGTCTCTTAACATTTTGCCATAGCTCGCTTCGTTTCCGAGATATTTGCAGATTTATCTCAAGGGAAGGGGCCTGACGGACATATTTCGAGATATTTCTTCTTCTTGTTGTTCTTCTTCTGCACAGCTAAGCTGGAAGTGGCATTTACAGCTCGCAATAGTGCAGAGTTATCTCAAAGAAAGGGGCCACGGTGTATCTGTATCTCTATTATGTTGGTGCGGCTTCGGAACTTTTAAATATCTTGATATGTCTCGAGAACTACGCATCTGACCAAAAAATATCATAGAACATGAAAAGTAGGAAACTTAATTCTCTACAAAAAAGGTCTCTTAACATTTTGCCGTAGCTCTCTTCGTTTCCGAGATATTTGCAGATATATCTCAAGGGAAGGGGCCTGACGGACATATTTCGAGATATTTCTTCTTCTTGTTGTTCTTCTTCTGCACAGCTAAGCTGGAAGTGGCATTTGCAGCTCGCAATAGTGCAGAGTTATCTCAAAGAACGGGGCCACGGTGTTTCTGTATCTCTATTATGTTGGTGCGGCTTCGGAACTTTTAAATATCTTGATATATCTCGAGAACTACGCATCTGATCAAAAAATATCGTAGAACATAAAAAGTAGGAAACTTAATTCTCTACAAATAAGGTCTCTTAACATTTTGCGATAGCTCGCTTGGTTTCCGAGATATTTGCAGATTTATCTCAAGGGAAGGGGCCTGACGGACATATTTCGAGATATTTCTTCTTCTTGTTGTTCTTCTTCTGCACAGCTAAGCTGGAAGTGGCATTTGCAGCTCGCAATAGTGCAGAGTTACCTCAAAGAAAGGGGCCACGGTGTTTCTGTATCTCTATTATGTTGGTGCGGCTTCGGAACTTTTAAATATCTTGATATATCTCGAGAACTACGCATCTGATCAAAAAATATCATAGAACATAAAAAGTAGGAAACTTAATTCTCTACAAAAAAGGTCTCTTAACATTTTGCCGTAGCTCGCTTCGTTTCCGAGATATTTGCAGATTTATCTCGAGAACTACGCATCTGATCAAAAAATATTATAGAACATAAAAAGTAGGAAACATAATTCTGTACAAAAACGGTCTCTTAACATTTTGCCATAGCTCGCTTCGTTTCCGAGATATTTGCAGATTTATCTCAAGGGAAGGGGCCTGACGGACATATTTCGAGATATTTCTTCTTCTTGTTGTTCTTCTTCTGCACAGCTAAGCTGGAAGTGGCATTTGCGGCTCGCACTAGTGCACAGTTATCTCAAAGAAAGGGGCCACGGTGTTTCTGTATCTCTATTATGTTGGTGCGGCTTCGGAACTTTTAAGTATCTCGATATATCTCGAAAACTACGCTTCTGATCAAAAAATATCATAGAACATAAATTGTAGGAAACATAATTCTGTACAAAAAAGGTCTCTTAACTTTTTGCCATAGCTCGCTTCGTTTCCGAGATATTTGCAGATTTATCTCAAGGGAAGGGGCCTGACGGACATATTTCGAGATATTTCTTCTTCTTGTTGTTCTTCTTCTGCACAGCTAAGCTGGAAGTGGCATTTGCAGCTCGCAATAGTGCAGAGTTATCTCAAAGAACGGGGCCACGGTGTTTCTGTATCTCTATTATGTTGGTGCGGCTTCGGAACTTTTAAATATCTTGATATATCTCGAGAACTACGCGTCTGATCAAAAAATATCGTAGAACATAAAAAGTAGGAAACTTAATTCTCTACAAATAAGGTCTCTTAACATTTTGCGATAGCTCGCTTGGTTTCCGAGATATTTGCAGATTTATCTCAAGGGAAGGGGCCTGACGGACATATTTCGAGATATTTCTTCTTCTTGTTGTTCTTCTTCTGCACAGCTAAGCTGGAAGTGGCATTTGCAGCTCGCAATAGTGCAGAGTTACCTCAAAGAAAGGGGCCACGGTGTTTCTGTATCTCTATTATGTTGGTGCGGCTTCGGAACTTTTAAATATCTTGATATATCTCGAGAACTACGCATCTGATCAAAACTTATCATAGAACATAAAAAGTAGGAAACTTAATTCTCTACAAAAAAGGTCTCTTAACATTTTGCCATAGCTCGCTTCGTTTCCGAGATATTTGCAGATTTATCTCAAGGGAAGGGGCCTGACGGACATACTTCGAGATATTTCTTCTTCTTGTTGTTCTTCTTCTGCACAGCTAAGCTGGAAGTGGCATTTGCAGCGCGCAATAGTGCAGAGTTATCTCAAAGAAAGGGGCCACGGTGTTACTGTATCTCTATTATGTTGGTGCGGCTTCGGAACTTTTAAATATCTTGATATATCTCGAGAACTACGCATCTGTTAAAAAAATATCATAGAACATAAAAAGTAGGAATCCTAATTTTCTACAAAAAAGGTCTCTTAACATTTTGCCGTAGCTCGCTTCGTTTCCGAGATATTTGCAGATTTATCTCAAGGGAAGGGGCCTGACGGACATATTTCCAGATATTTCTTCTTCTTGTTGTTCTTCTTCTGCACAGCTAAGCTGGAAGTGGCATTTGCAGCTCGCAATAGTGCAGAGTTATCTCAAAGAAAGGGGCCACGGTGTTTCTGTATCTCTATTATGTTGGTGCGGCTTCGGAACTTTTAAATATCTTGATATATCTCGAGAACTACGCATCCGATCAAAAAATATCATAGAACATAAAAAGTAGGAAATTTAATTCTCTACAAAAAAGGTCTCTTAACATTTTGCCGTAGCTCGCTTTGTTTCCGAGATATTTGCAGATTTATCTCAAGGGAAGGGGCCTGACGGACATATTTCGAGATATTTCTTCTTTTTGTTGTTCTTCTTCTGCACAGCTAAGCTGGAAGTGGCATTTGCAGCGCGCAATAGTGCAGAGTTATCTCAAAGACAGGGGCCACGGTGTTTCTGTATCTCTACTATGTTGGTGCGGCTTCGGAACTTTTAAATATCTTGATATATCTCGAGAACTACGCATCCGATCAAAAAATATTCTTCTTCTGCACAGCTAAGCTGGAAGTGGCATTTGCAGCTCGCAATAGTGCAGAGTTATCTCAAAGAAAGGGGCCACGGTGTTTCTGTATCTCTATTATGTTGGTGCGGCTTCGGGACTTTTAAATATCTTGATATATCTCGAGAACTACGCATCTGATCGAAAAATATCATAGAACATAAAAAGTAGGAAACTTAATTCTCTACAAAAGAGGTCTCTTAACATTTTGCCATAGCTCGCTTCGTTTCCGAGATATTTGCAGATTTATCTCAAGGGAAGGGGCCTGACGGACATATTTCGAGATATTTCTTCTTTTTGTTGTTCTTCTTCTGCACAGCTAAGCTGGAAGTGGCATTTGCAGCTCGCAATAGTGCAGAGTTATCTCAAAGAAAGGGGCCACGGTGTTTCTGTATCTCTATTATGTTGGTGCGGCTTCGGAACTTTCAAATATCTTGATATATCTCGAGAACTACGCATCTGATCAAAAAATATCATAGAACATAAAAAGTAGGAATCCTAATTTTCTACAAAAAAGGTCTCTTAACATTTTGCCGTAGCTCGCTTTGTTTCCGAGATATTTGCAGATTTATCTCAAGGGAAGGGGCCTGACGGACATATTTCGAGATATTTCTTCTTTTTGTTGTTCTTCTTCTGCACAGCTAAGCTGGAAGTGGCATTTGCAGTTCGCAATAGTGCAGAGTTATCTCAAAGACAGGGGCCACGGTGTTTCTGTATCTCTACTATGTTGGTGCGGCTTCGGAACTTTTAAATATCTTGATATATCTCGAGAACTACGCATCCGATCAAAAAATATCATAGAACATAAAAAGTAGGAAACTTAATTCTCTACAAAAAAGGTCTCTTAACATTTTGCCATAGCTCGCTTCGTTTCCGAGATATTTGCAGATTTATCTCGAGGGAAGGGGCCTGACGGATATATTTCGAGATACTTCTTCTTCTTGTTGTTCTTCTTCTGCACAGCTAAGCTGGAAGCGGCATTTGCGGCTCGCACTAGTGCAGAGTTATCTCAAAGAAAGGGGCCACGGTGTTTCTGTATCTCTACTATGTTGGTGCGGCTTCGGAACTTTTAAATATCTTGATATATCTCGAGAACTACGCATCCGATCAAAAAATATCATAGAACATAAAAAGTAGGAAACTTAATTCTCTACAAAAAAGGTCTCTTAACATTTTGCCATAGCTCGCTTCGTTTCCGAGATATTTGCAGATTTATCTCGAGGGAAGGGGCCTGACGGATATATTTCGAGATATTTCTTCTTCTTGTTGTTCTTCTTCTGCACAGCTAAGCTGGAAGCGGCATTTGCGGCTCGCACTAGTGCAGAGTTATCTCAAAGAAAGGGGCCACGGTGTTTCTGTATCTCTATTATGTTGGTGCGGCTTCGGAACTTTTAAATATCTTAATATATCTCGAGAACTACGCATCTGATCAAAAAATATCATAGAACATAAAAAGTAGGAAACTTAATTCTCTACAAAAAAGGTCTCTTAACATTTTGCCGTAGCTCGCTTTGTTTCCGAGATATTTGCAGATTTATCTCAAGGGAAGGGGCCTGACGGACATATTTCGAGATATTTCTTCTTTTTGTTGTTCTTCTTCTGCACAGCTAAGCTGGAAGTGGCATTTGCAGTTCGCAATAGTGCAGAGTTATCTCAAAGACAGGGGCCACGGTGTTTCTGTATCTCTACTATGTTGGTGCGGCTTCGGAACTTTTAAATATCTTGATATATCTCGAGAACTACGCATCCGATCAAAAAATATCATAGAACATAAAAAGTAGGAAACTTAATTCTCTACAAAAAAGGTCTCTTAACATTTTGCCATAGCTCGCTTCGTTTCCGAGATATTTGCAGATTTATCTCGAGGGAAGGGGCCTGACGGACATATTTCGAGATATTTCTTCTTCTTGTTGTTCTTCTTCTGCACAGCTAAGCTGGAAGCGGCATTTGCGGCTCGCACTAGTGCAGAGTTATCTCAAAGAAAGGGGCCACGGTGTTTCTGTATCTCTATTATGTTGGTGCTGCTTCGGAACTTTTAAATATCTTGATATATCTCGAGAACTACGCATCTGATCAAAAAATATCAGAGAACATGAAAAGTAGGAAACTTAATTCTCTACAAAAAAGGTCTCTTAACATTTTGCCATAGCTCTCTTCGTTTCCGAGATATTTGCAGATTTATCTCAAGGGAAGGGGCCTGACGGACATATTTCGAGATATTTCTTCTTCTTGTTGTTCTTCTTCTGCACAGCTAAGCTCGAAGTGGCATTTGCAGCTCGCAATAGTGCAGAGTTATCTCAAAGAAAGAGGCCACGGTGTTTCTGTACCTCTATTATGTTGGTGCAGCTTCGGAACTTTTAAATATCTTGATATATCTCGAGAACTACGCATCTGATCAAAAAATATCATCGAAGATAAAAAGTAGGAAACGTAATTCTCTACAAAAAAGGTCTCTTAACATTTTGCCATAGCTCGCTTCGTTTCCGAGATATTTGCAGATTTATTTCAAGGGAAGTGGCCTGACGGACATATTTCGAGATATTTCTTCTTCTTGTTGTTCTTCTTCTGCACAGCTAAGCTGGAAGTGGCATTTGCAGCTCGCAAGAGTGCAGAGTTATCCCAAAGAAAGGGGCCACGGTGTTTCTGTATCTCTATTATGTTGGTGCGGCTTCGGAACTTTTACATATCTCGATATATCTCGAAAACTACGCTTCTGATCAAAAAATATCATAGAACATAAATTGTAGGAAACATAATTCTCTACAAAAAAGGTCTCTTAACATTTTGCCATAGCTCATTTCGTTTCCGAGATATTTGCAGATTTATCTCAAGGGAAGGGTCCTGATGGACATATTTCGAGATATTTCTTCTTCTTGTTGTTCTTTTTCTGCACAGGTAAACTGGAAGTGGCATTTCCAGCTCGCAATCGTGCAGAGTTATCTCAAAGAAAGGGGCCACGGTGTTTCTGTATCTCTATTACGTTGGTGCGGCTTCGGAACTTTTAAATATCTTGATATATCTCGAGAACTACGCATCTGATCAAAAAATATCATAGAACATGAAAAGTAGGAAACTTAATTCTCTACAAAAAAGGTCTCTTAACATTTTGCCATAGCTCTCTTCGTTTCCGAGATATTTGCAGATTTATCTCAAGGGAAGGGGCCTGACGGACATATTTCGAGATATTTCTTCTTCTTGTTGTTCTTCTTCTGCACAGCTAAGCTCGAAGTGGCATTTGCAGCTCGCAATAGTGCAGAGTTATCTCAAAGAAAGAGGCCACGGTGTTTCTGTACCTCTATTATGTTGGTGCAGCTTCGGAACTTTTAAATATCTTGATATATCTCGAGAACAACGCATCTGATCAAAAAATATCATCGAACATAAAAAGTAGGAAACTTAATTCTCTACAAAAAAGGTCTCTTAACATTTTGCCATAGCTCGCTTCGTTTCCGAGATATTTGCAGATTTATCTCAAGGGATGTGGCCTGACGGACATATTTCGAGATATTTCTTCTTCTTGTTGTTCTTCTTCTGCACAGCTAAGCTGGAAGTGGCATTTGCAGCTCGCAAGAGTGCAGAGTTATCCCAAAGAAAGGGGCCACGGTGTTTCTGTATCTCTATTATGTTGGTGCGGCTTCGGAACTTTTACATATCTCGATATATCTCGAAAACTACGCTTCTGATCAAAAAATATCATAGAACATAAATTGTAGGAAACATAATTCTCTACAAAAAAGGTCTCTTAACATTTTGCCATAGCTCGCTTCGTTTCCGAGATATTTGCATATTTATCTCAAGGGAAGGGGCCTGACGGACATATTTCGAGATATTTCTTCTTCTTGTTGTTCTTCTTCTGCACAGCTAAGCTGGAAGTGGCATTTGCGGCTCGCACTAGTGCAGAGTTATCTCAAAGAAAGGGGCCACGGTGTTTCTGTATCTCTATTATGTTGGTGCGTCTTCGGAACTTTTAAATATCTCGATATATCTCGAAAACTACGCTTCTGATCAAAAA
The DNA here is from genome assembly GCF_051020975.1 of Osmia lignaria lignaria. Lineage (NCBI taxonomy): Eukaryota > Metazoa > Arthropoda > Insecta > Hymenoptera > Megachilidae > Osmia > Osmia lignaria. The sequence goes on along the minus strand of NW_027478161.1, from coordinate 25,592,831 downwards.
ATATCATAGAACATAAATTGTAGGAAACATAATTCTCTACAAAAAACGTCTCTTAACATTTTGCCATAGCTCGTTTCGTTTCCGAGATATTTGCAGATTCAGCTCAAAGGAACTGGCCTGACGGACATATTTCGAGATATTTCTTCTTCTTGTTGTTCTTCCTCTGCACAGCTAAGCTGGAAGTGGCATTTGCAGCTCGCAATAGTGCAGAGTTATCTCAAAGAAAGGGGCCACGGTGTTTCTGTATCACTATTATGTTGGTGCGGCTTCGGAACTTTTAAATATCTTGATATATCTCGAGAACTACGCATCTGATCAAAAAATATCATAGAACATAAAAAGTAGGAAACTTAATTCTCTACAAAAAAGGTCTCTTAACATTTTGCCATAGCTCGCTTCGTTTCCGAGATATTTGCATATTTATCTCAAGGGAAGGGGCCTGACGGACATATTTCGAGATATTTCTTCTTCTTGTTGTTCTTCTTCTGCACAGCTAAGCTGGAAGTGGCATTTACAGCTCGCAATAGTGCAGAGTTATCTCAAAGAAAGGGGCCACGGTGTTTCTGTATCTCTATTATGTTGGTGCTGCTTCGGAACTTTTAAATATCTTGATATATCTCGAGAACTACGCATCTGATCAAAAAATATCATAGAACATGAAAAGTAGGAAACTTAATTCTCTACAAAAAAGGTCTCTTAACATTTTGCCATAGCTCTCTTCGTTTCCGAGATATTTGCAGATTTATCTCAAGGGAAGGGGCCTGACGGACATATTTCGAGATATTTCTTCTTCTTGTTGTTCTTCTTCTGCACAGCTAAGCTCGAAGTGGCATTTGCAGCTCGCAATAGTGCAGAGTTATCTCAAAGAAAGAGGCCACGGTGTTTCTGTACCTCTATTATGTTGGTGCAGCTTCGGAACTTTTAAATATCTTGATATATCTCGAGAACTACGCATCTGATCAAAAAATATCATCGAACATAAAAAGTAGGAAACTTAATTCTCTACAAAAAAGGTCTCTTAACATTTTGCCATAGCTCTCTTCGTTTCCGAGATATTTGCAGATTTGTCTCAAGGGAAGGGGCCTGACGGACATATTTCGAGATATTTCTTCTTCTTGTTGTTCTTCTTCTGCACAGCTAAACTGGAAGTGCCATTTCCAGCTCGCAATCGTGCAGAGTTATCTCAAAGAAAGGGGCCACGGTGTTTCTGTATCTCTATTACGTTGGTGCGGCTTCGGAACTTTTAAATATCTTGATATATCTCGAGAACTACGCATCTGATCAAAAAATATCGTACAACATAAAAAGTAGGAAACTTAATTCTCTACAAATAAAGTCTCTTAACATTTTGCCATAGCTCGCTTCGTTTCCGAGATATTTGCAGATTTATCTCAAGGGAAGGGTCCTGATGGACATATTTCGAGATATTTCTTCTTCTTGTTGTTCTTTTTCTGCACAGCTAAACTGGAAGTGCCATTTCCAGCTCGCAATCGTGCAGAGTTATCTCAAAGAAAGGGGCCACGGTGTTTCTGTATCTCTATTACGTTGGTGCGGCTTCGGAACTTTTAAATATCTTGATATATCTCGAGAACTACGCATCTGATCAAAAAATATCGTAGAACATAAAAAGTAGGAAACTTAATTCTCTACAAATAAAGTCTCTTAACATTTTGCCATAGCTCGTTTCGTTTCCGAGATATTTGCATATTTATCTCAAGGGAAGGGGCCTGACGGACATATTTCGAGATATTTCTTCTTCTTGTTGTTCTTCTTCTGCACAGCTAAGCTGGAAGTGGCATTTACAGCTCGCAATAGTGCAGAGTTATCTCAAAGAAAGGGGCCACGGTGTTTCTGTATCTCTATTATGTTGGTGCTGCTTCGGCACTTTTAAATATCTTGATATATCTCGAGAACTACGCATCTGATCAAAAAATATCATAGAACATGAAAAGTAGGAAACTTAATTCTCTACAAAAAAGGTCTCTTAACATTTTGCCATAGCTCTCTTCGTTTCCGAGATATTTGCAGATTTATCTCAAGGGAAGGGGCCTGACGGACATATTTCGAGATATTTCTTCTTCTTGTTGTTCTTCTTCTGCACAGCTAAGCTCGAAGTGGCATTTGCAGCTCGCAATAGTGCAGAGTTATCTCAAAGAAAGAGGCCACGGTGTTTCTGTACCTCTATTATGTTGGTGCAGCTTCGGAACTTTTAAATATCTTGATATATCTCGAGAACAACGCATCTGATCAAAAAATATCATCGAACATAAAAAGTAGGAAACTTAATTCTCTACAAAAAAGGTCTCTTAACATTTTGCCATAGCTCGCTTCGTTTCCGAGATATTTGCAGATTTATCTCAAGAGAAGTGGCCTGACGGACATATTTCGAGATATTTCTTCTTCTTGTTGTTCTTCTTCTGCACAGCTAAGCTGGAAGTGGCATTTGCAGCTCGCAAGAGTGCAGAGTTATCCCAAAGAAAGGGGCCACGGTGTTTCTGTATCTCTATTATGTTGGTGCGGCTTCGGAACTTTTACATATCTCGATATATCTCGAAAACTACGCTTCTGATCAAAAAATATCATAGAACATAAATTGTAGGAAACATAATTCTCTACAAAAAAGGTCTCTTAACATTTTGAAATAGCTCGCTTCGTTTCCGAGATATTTGCAGATTTATCTCAAGGGAAGGGTCCTGATGGACATATTTCGAGATATTTCTTCTTCTTGTTGTTCTTTTTCTGCACAGCTAAACTGGAAGTGGCATTTCCAGCTCGCAATCGTGCAGAGTTATCTCAAAGAAAGGAGCCACGGTGTTTCTGTATCTCTATTATGTTGGTGCGGCTTCGGAACTTTTAAATATCTCGATATATCTCGAAAACTACGCTTCTGATCAAAAAATATCATAGAACATAAATTGTAGGAAACATAATTCTCTACAAGAAACGTCTCGTAGCATTTTGCCATAGCTCGCTTCGTTTCCGAGATATTTGCAGATTTATTTCAAGGGAAGGGGCCTGACGGACATATTTCGAGATATTTCTTCTTCTTGTTATTCTTCTTCTGCACAGCTAAGCTGGAAGTGGCATTTGCGGCTCGCACTAGAGCAGAGTTATCTCAACGAAAGGGGCCACGGGGCTTCTGTATCTCTATTATGTTGGTGCGGCTTCGGAACTTTTAAATATCTCGATATATCTCGAAAACTACGCTTCTGATCAAAAAATATCATAGAACATAAATTGTAGGAAGCATAATTCTCTACAAAAAAGGTCTCTTAACATTTTGCCATAGCTCGCTTCGTTTCCGAGATATTTGCAGATATATCTCAAGGGAAGGGGCCTGACGGACATATTTCGAGATATTTCTTCTTCTTGTTGTTCTTCTTCTGCACAGCTGAGCTGGAAGTGGCATTTGCAGGTCGCAATAGTGCAGAGTTATCTCAAAGAAAGGGGCCACGGTGTTTCTGTATCTCTATTATGTTGGTGCGGCTTCGGAACTTTTAAATATCTCGATATATCGCGAAAACTACGCTTCTGATTAAAAAATATCATAGAACATAAATTGTAGGGAACATAATTCTCTACCAAAAACGTATCCTAACATTTTGCCATAGCTCGCTTCGTTTCCGAGATATTTGCAGATTCAGCTCAAAGGAACTGGCCTGACGGACATATTTCGAGATGTTTCTTCTTCTTGTTGTTCTTCCTCTGCACAGCTAAGCTGGAAGTGGCATTTGCAGCTCGCAATAGTGCAGAGTTATCTCAAAGAAAGGGGCCACGGTGTTTCTGTATCTCTATTATGTTGGTGCGGCTTCGGAACTTTTAAATATCTTGATATATCTCGAGAACTACGCATCAGATCAAAAAATATCATACAACATAAAAAGTAGGAAACTTAATTCTCTACAAAAAAGGTCTCTTAACATTTTGCCATAACTCGCTTCGTTTCCGAGATATTTGCAGATTCATCTCAAGGGAAGGGGTCTGACGGACATATTTCGAGATATTTCTTCTTCTTGTTGTTCTTCTTCTGCACAGCTAAGCTGGAAGTGGCATTTGCAGCTCGCAATAGTGCAGAGTTATCTCAAAGAAAGGGGCCACGGTGTTTCTGTATCTCTATTATGTTGGTGCGGCTTCGGAACTTTTAAATATCTTGATATATCTCGAGAACTACGCGTCTGATCAAAAAATATCATAGAACATAAAAAGTAGGAAACTTAATTCTCTACAAAAACGGTCTCTTAACATTTTGCCATAGCTCGCTTCGTTTCCGAGATATTTGCAGATATATCTCAAGGGAAGGGGCCTGACGGACATATTTCGAGATATTTCTTCTTCTTGTTGTTCTTCTTCTGCACAGCTAAGCTGGAAGTGGCATTTGCGGCTCGCACTAGTGCACAGTTATCTCAAAGAAAGGGGCCACGGTGTTTCTGTATCTCTATTATGTTGGTGCGTCTTCGGAACTTTTAAATATCTCGATATATCTCGAAAACTACGCTTCTGATCAAAAAATATCATAGAACATAAATTGTAGGAAACATAATTCTCTACAAAAAATGTCTCTTAACATTTTGCCATAGCTCGCTTCGTTTCCGAGATATTTGCAGATTCAGCTCAAAGGAACTGGCCTGACGGACATATTTCGAGCTATTTCTTCTTCTTGTTGTTCTTCTTCTGCACAGCTAAGCTGGAAGTGGCATTTGCGGCTCGCACTAGTGCAGAGTGATCTCAAATAAAGGGTTCACGGTGTTTCTGTATCTCTATTATGTTGGTGCGGCTTCGGAACTTTTAAATATCTCGATATATCTCGAAAACTACGCTTCTGATCAAAAAATATCATAGAACATAAATTGTAGGAAACATAATTCTCTACAAAAAAAGTCTCTTAACATTTTGCCATAGCTCGCTTCGTTTCCGAGATATTTGCAGATTCAGCTCAAAGGAACGGGCCTGACGGACATATTTCGAGATACTTCTTCTTCTTGTTGTTCTTCTTCTGCACAGCTAAGCTGGAAGTGGCATTTGCAGCTCGCACTAGTGCAGAGTTATCTCAAAGAAAGGGGCCACGGTGTTTCTGTATCTCTATTATGTTGGTGCGGCTTCGGAACTTTTAAATATCTCGATATATCTCGAAAACTACGCTTCTGATCAAAAAATATCATAGAACATAAATTGTAGGAAACATATTTCTCTACAAAAAAGGTCTCTTAACATTTTGCCATAGCTCGCTTTGTTTCCGAGATATTTGCAGAATTATCTCAAGGGAAGGGGCCTGACGGACATATTTCGAGATATTTCTTCTTCTTGTTGTTCTTCTTCGGCACAGCTAAGCTGGAAGTGGCATTTACAGCTCGCAATAGTGCAGAGTTATCTCAAAGAAAGGGGCCACGGTGTTTCTGTATCTCTATTATGTTGGTGCGGCTTCGGAACTTTTAAATATCTTGATATATCTCGAGAACTACGCATCTGATCAAAAAATATCATAGAACATAAAAAGTAGGAAACTTAATTCTCTACAAAAAAGGTCTCTTAACATTTCGCCATAGCTCGCTTCGTTTCCGAGATATTTGCAGATTTATCTCAAGGGAAGGGGCCTGTCGGACATATTTCGAGATATTTCTTCTTCTTGTTGTTCTTCTTCTGCACAGCTAAGCTGGAAGTGGCATTTGCGGCTCGCACTAGTGCAGAGTTATCTCAAAGAAAGGGGCCACGGTGTTTCTGTATCTCTATTATGTTGGTGCGGCTTCGGAACTTTTAAATATCTCGATATATCTCGAAAACTACGCTTCTGATCAAAAAATATCATAGAACATAAATTGTAGGAAACATAATTCTCTACAAAAAACGTCTCTTAACATTTTGCCATAGCTCGCTTCGTTTCCGAGATATTTGCAGATTCAGCTCAAAGGAACGGGCCTGACGGACATATTTCGAGATACTTCTTCTTCTTGTTGTTCTTCTTCTGCACAGCTAAGCTGGAAGTGGCATTTGCAGCTCGCACTAGTGCAGAGTTATCTCAAAGAAAGGGGCCACGGTGTTTCTGTATCTCTATTATGTTGGTGCGGCTTCGGAACTTTTAAATATCTCGATATATCTCGAAAACTACGCTTCTGATCAAAAAATATCATAGAACATAAATTGTAGGAAACATAATTCTCTACAAAAAAGGTCTCTTAACATTTTGCCATAGCTCGCTTTGTTTCCGAGATATTTGCAGAATTATCTCAAGGGAAGGGGCCTGACGGACATATTTCGAGATATTTCTTCTTCTTGTTGTTCTTCTTCGGCACAGCTAAGCTGGAAGTGGCATTTACAGCTCGCAATAGTGCAGAGTTATCTCAAAGAAAGGGGCCACGGTGTTTCTGTATCTCTATTATGTTGGTGCGGCTTCGGAACTTTTAAATATCTTGATATATCTCGAGAACTACGCATCTGATCAAAAAATATCATAGAACATAAAAAGTAGGAAACTTAATTCTCTACAAAAAAGGTCTCTTAACATTTCGCCATAGCTCGCTTCGTTTCCGAGATATTTGCAGATTTATCTCAAGGGAAGGGGCCTGTCGGACATATTTCGAGATATTTCTTCTTCTTGTTGTTCTTCTTCTGCACAGCTAAGCTGGAAGTGGCATTTGCGGCTCGCACTAGTGCAGAGTTATCTCAAAGAAAGGGGCCACGGTGTTTCTGTATCTCTATTATGTTGGTGCGGCTTCGGAACTTTTAAATATCTCGATATATCTCGAAAACTACGCTTCTGATCAAAAAATATCATAGAACATAAATTGTAGGAAACATAATTCTCTACAAAAAACGTCTCTTAACATTTTGCCATAGCTCGCTTCGTTTCCGAGATATTTGCAGATTCAGCTCAAAGGAACGGGCCTGACGGACATATTTCGAGATACTTCTTCTTCTTGTTGTTCTTCTTCTGCACAGCTAAGCTGGAAGTGGCATTTGCAGCTCGCACTAGTGCAGAGTTATCTCAAAGAAAGGGGCCACGGTGTTTCTGTATCTCTATTATGTTGGTGCGGCTTCGGAACTTTTAAATATCTTGATATATCTCGAGAACTACGCATCTGATCAAAAAATATCATAGAACATAAAAAGTAGGAAACTTAATTCTCTACAAAAAAGGTCTCTTAACATTTTGCCATAGCTCTCTTCGTTTCCGAGATATTTGCAGATTTATCTCAAGGGAAGGGGCCTGACGGACATATTTCGAGATATTTCTTCTTCTTGTTGTTCTTCTTCTGCACAGCTAAGCTGGAAGTGGCATTTACAGCTCGCAATAGTGCAGAGTTATCTCAAAGAAAGGGGCCACGGTGTTTCTGTATCTCTATTATGTTGGTGCGGCTTCGGAGCTTTTAAATATCTTGATATATCTCGAGAACGACGCATCTGATCAAAAAATATCATAGAACGTAAATTGTAGGAAACATAATTCTCTACAAAAAAGGTCTCTTAACATTTTGTCATAGCTCGCTTAGTTTCCGAGATATTTGCAGATTTATCTCAAGGGAAGGGGCCTAACGGACATATTTCGAGATATTTCTTCTTCTTGTTGTTCTTCTTCTGCACAGCTAAGCTGGAAGTGGCATTTACAGCTCGCAATAGTGCAGAGTTATCTCAAAGAAAGGGGCCACGCTGTTTCTGTATCTCTATTATGTTGGTGCGGCTTCGGAACTTTTAAATATCTTGATATATATCGAGAGCTACGCGTCTGATCAAAAAATATCATAGAACATAAAAAGTAGGAAACATAATTCTCTACAAAAAAGGTCTGTTAACATTTTGCCATAGCTCGCTTCGTTTCCGAGATATTTGCAGATTTATCTCAAGGGAAGGGGCCTGACGGACATATTTCGAGATATTTCTTCTTCTTGTTGTTCTTCTTCTGCACAGCTAAGCTGGAAGTGGCATTTGCGGCTCGCACTAGTGCAGAGTTATCTCAAAGAAAGGGGCCACGGTGTTTCTGTATCTCTATTATGTTGGTGCGTCTTCGGAACTTTTAAATATCTCGATATATCTCGAAAACTACGCTTCTGATCAAAAAATATCATAGAACATAAATTGTAGGAAACATAATTCTCTACAAAAAATGTCTCTTAACATTTTGCCATAGCTCGCTTCGTTTCCGAGATATTTGCAGATTCAGCTCAAAGGAACTGGCCTGACGGACATATTTCGAGCTATTTCTTCTTCTTGTTGTTCTTCTTCTGCACAGCTAAGCTGGAAGTGGCATTTGCGGCTCGCACTAGTGCAGAGTGATCTCAAATAAAGGGTTCACGGTGTTTCTGTATCTCTATTATGTTGGTGCGGCTTCGGAACTTTTAAATATCTCGATATATCTCGAAAACTACGCTTCTGATCAAAAAATATCATAGAACATAAATTGTAGGAAACATAATTCTCTACAAAAAAAGTCTCTTAACATTTTGCCATAGCTCGCTTCGTTTCCGAGATATTTGCAGATTCAGCTCAAAGGAACGGGCCTGACGGACATATTTCGAGATACTTCTTCTTCTTGTTGTTCTTCTTCTGCACAGCTAAGCTGGAAGTGGCATTTGCAGCTCGCACTAGTGCAGAGTTATCTCAAAGAAAGGGGCCACGGTGTTTCTGTATCTCTATTATGTTGGTGCGGCTTCGGAACTTTTAAATATCTCGATATATCTCGAAAACTACGCTTCTGATCAAAAAATATCATAGAACATAAATTGTAGGAAACATAATTCTCTACAAAAAAGGTCTCTTAACATTTTGCCATAGCTCGCTTTGTTTCCGAGATATTTGCAGAATTATCTCAAGGGAAGGGGCCTGACGGACATATTTCGAGATATTTCTTCTTCTTGTTGTTCTTCTTCGGCACAGCTAAGCTGGAAGTGGCATTTACAGCTCGCAATAGTGCAGAGTTATCTCAAAGAAAGGGGCCACGGTGTTTCTGTATCTCTATTATGTTGGTGCGGCTTCGGAACTTTTAAATATCTTGATATATCTCGAGAACTACGCATCTGATCAAAAAATATCATAGAACATAAAAAGTAGGAAACTTAATTCTCTACAAAAAAGGTCTCTTAACATTTCGCCATAGCTCGCTTCGTTTCCGAGATATTTGCAGATTTATCTCAAGGGAAGGGGCCTGTCGGACATATTTCGAGATATTTCTTCTTCTTGTTGTTCTTCTTCTGCACAGCTAAGCTGGAAGTGGCATTTGCGGCTCGCACTAGTGCAGAGTTATCTCAAAGAAAGGGGCCACGGTGTTTCTGTATCTCTATTATGTTGGTGCGGCTTCGGAACTTTTAAATATCTCGATATATCTCGAAAACTACGCTTCTGATCAAAAAATATCATAGAACATAAATTGTAGGAAACATAATTCTCTACAAAAAACGTCTCTTAACATTTTGCCATAGCTCGCTTCGTTTCCGAGATATTTGCAGATTCAGCTCAAAGGAACGGGCCTGACGGACATATTTCGAGATACTTCTTCTTCTTGTTGTTCTTCTTCTGCACAGCTAAGCTGGAAGTGGCATTTGCAGCTCGCACTAGTGCAGAGTTATCTCAAAGAAAGGGGCCACGGTGTTTCTGTATCTCTATTATGTTGGTGCGGCTTCGGAACTTTTAAATATCTCGATATATCTCGAAAACTACGCTTCTGATCAAAAAATATCATAGAACATAAATTGTAGGAAACATAATTCTCTACAAAAAAGGTCTCTTAACATTTTGCCATAGCTCGCTTTGTTTCCGAGATATTTGCAGAATTATCTCAAGGGAAGGGGCCTGACGGACATATTTCGAGATATTTCTTCTTCTTGTTGTTCTTCTTCGGCACAGCTAAGCTGGAAGTGGCATTTACAGCTCGCAATAGTGCAGAGTTATCTCAAAGAAAGGGGCCACGCTGTTTCTGTATCTCTATTATGTTGGTGCGGCTTCGGAACTTTTAAATATCTTGATATATATCGAGAGCTACGCGTCTGATCAAAAAATATCATAGAACATAAAAAGTAGGAAACATAATTCTCTACAAAAAAGGTCTGTTAACATTTTGCCATAGCTCGCTTCGTTTCCGAGATATTTGCAGATTTATCTCAAGGGAAGGGGCCTGACGGACATATTTCGAGATATTTCTTCTTCTTGTTGTTCTTCTTCTGCACAGCTAAGCTGGAAGTGGCATTTGCGGCTCGCACTAGTGCAGAGTTATCTCAAAGAAAGGGGCCACCGTGTTTCTGTATCTCTATTATGTTGGTGCGGCTTCGGAACTTTTAAATATCTCGATATATCTCGAAAACTACGCTTCTGATCAAAAAATATCATAGAACATAAATTGTAGGAAACATAATTCTCTACAAAAAAGGTCTCTTAACATTTTGTCATAGCTCGCTTCGTTTCCGAGATATTTGCAGATATATCTCAAAGGAACTGGCCTGACGGACATATTTCGAGATATTTCTTCTTCTTGTTGTTCTTCTTCTGCACAGCTAAGCTGGAAGTGGCATTTGCGGCTCGCACTAGCGCAGAGTTATCTCAAAGAAAGGGGCCACGGTGTTTCTGTATCTCTCTAATGTTGGTGCGGCTTTGGAACTTTTAAATATCTCGATATATCTCGAAAACTACGCTTCTGATCAAAAAATATCATAGAACATAAATTGTAGGAAACATAATTCTCTACAAAAAAGGTCTCTTAACATTTTGCCATAGCTCGCTTCGTTTCCGAGATATTTGCAGATATATCTCAAGGGAAGGGGCCTGACGGACATATTTCGAGATATTTCTTCTTCTTGTTGTTCTTCTTCTGCACAGCTAAGCTGGAAGTGGCATTTACAGCTCGCAATAGTGCAGAGTTATCTCAAAGAAAGGGGCCACGGTGTTTCTGTATCTCTATTATGTTGGTGCGGTTTCGGAACTTTTAAATATCTTGATATATCTCGAGAACTACGCATCTGATCAAAAAATATCATAGAACATAAAAAGTAGGAAACTTAATTCTCTACAAATAAGGTCTCTTAACATTTTGCCATAGCTCGCTTCGTTTACGAGATATTTGCAGATTTATCTCAAGGGAAGGGGCCTGACGGACATATTTCGAGATATTTCTTCTTCTTGTTGTTCTTCTTCTGCGCAGCTAAGCTGGAAGTGGCATTTGCAGCTCGCAATAGTGCAGAGATATCTCAAAGAAAGGGGCCACGCTGTTTCTGTATCTCTATTATGTTGGTGCGGCTTCGGAACTTTTAAATATCTTGATATATATCGAGAGCTACGCGTCTGATCAAAAAATATCATAGAACATAAAAAGTAGGAAACATAATTCTCTACAAAAAAGGTCTGTTAACATTTTGCCATAGCTCGCTTCGTTTCCGAGATATTTGCAGATTTATCTCAAGGGAAGGGGCCTGACGGACATATTTCGAGATATTTCTTCTTCTTGTTGTTCTTCTTCTGCACAGCTAAGCTGGAAGTGGCATTTGCGGCTCGCACTAGTGCAGAGTTATCTCAAAGAAAGGGGCCACGGTGTTTCTGTATCTGTATTATGTTGGTGCGGGTCGGAACTTTTAAATATCTCGATATATCTCGAAAACTACGCTTCTGATCAAAAAATATCATAGAACATAAATTGTAGGAAACATAATTCTCTACAAAAAACGTCTCTTAACATCTTGTCATAGCTCGCTTCGTTTCCGAGATATTTGCAGATTTATCTCAAGGGAAGGGGCCTAACGGACATATTTCGAAATATTTCTTATTCTTGTTGTTCTTCTTCTGCACAGCTAAGCTGGAAGTGGCATTTGCAGGTCGCAATAGTGCAGAGTTATCTCAAAGAAAGAGGCCACGGTGTTTCTGTACCTCTATTATGTTGGTGCAGCATCGGAACTTTTAAATACCTTGATATATCTCGAGAACTACGCATCTGATCAAAAAATATCATAGAACGTAAAAAGTAGGAAACTTAATTCTCTACAAAAAAGGTCTCTTAACATTTTGCCATAGCTCGCTTCGTTTCCGAGATATTTGCAGATTTATCTCAAGGGAAGGGGCCTGACGGACATATTTCGAGATATTTCTTCTTCTTGTTGTTCTTCTTCTGCACAGCTAAGCTGGAAGTGGCATTTGCGGCTCGCACTAGCGCAGAGTTATCTCAAAGAAAGGGGCCACGGTGTTTCTGTATCTCTATTATGTTGGTGCGGGTCGGAACTTTTAAATATCTCGATATATCTCGAAAACTACGCTTCTGATCAAAAAATATCATAGAACATAAATTGTAGGAAACATAATTCTCTACAAAAAAGGTCTCTTAACATCTTGTCATAGCTCGCTTCGTTTCCGAGATATTTGTAGATATATCTCAAAGGAACTGGCCTGACGGACATATTTCGAGATATTTCTTCTTCTTGTTGTTCTTCCTCTGCACAGCTAAGCTGGAAGTGGCATTTGCAGCTCGCAATAGTGCAGAGTTATCTCAAAGAAAGGGGCCACGGTGTTTCTGTATCTCTATTATGTTGGTGCGGCTTCGGAACTTTTAAATATCTTGATATATCTCGAGAACTACGCATCTGATCAAAAAATATCATAGAACGTAAAAAGTAGGAAACTTAATTCTCTACAAAGAAGGTCTCTTAACATTTTGCCATAGCTCGCTTCGTTTCCGAGATATTTGCAGATTTATCTCAAGGGAAGGGGCCTGACGGACATATTTCGAGATATTTCTTCTTCTTGTTGTTCTTCTTCTGCACAGCTAAGCTGGAAGTGGCATTTGCGGCTCGCACTAGCGCAGAGTTATCTCAAAGAAAGGGGCCACGGTGTTTCTGTATCTCTATTATGTTGGTGCGGCTTCGGAACTTTTAAATATCTCGATATATCTCGAAAACTACGCTTCTGATCAAAAAATATCATAGAACATAAATTGTAGGAAACGCAATTCTCTACAAAAAAGGTCTCTTAACATTTTGCCATAGCTAGCTTCGTTTCCGAGATATTTGCAGATATATCTCAAGGGAAGGGGCCTGACGGACATATTTCGAGATATTTCTTCTTCTTGTTGTTCTTCTTCTGCACAGCTAAGCTGGAAGTGGCATTTGCGGCTCGCACTAGTGCAGAGTTATCTCAAAGAAAGGGGCCACGGTGTTTCTGTATCTCTATTATGTTGGTGCGGCTTCGGAACTTTTAAATATCTTGATATATCTCGAGAACTACGCATCTGATCAAAAAATATCATAGAAGATAAAAAGTAGGAAACTTAATTCTCTACAAAAAAGGTCTCTTAACATTTTGCCATAGCTCGCTTCGTTTCCGAGATATTTGCAGATTTATCTCAAGGGAAGGGGCCTGACGGACATATTTCGAGATATTTCTTCTTCTTGTTGTTCTTCTTCTGCGCAGCGAAGCTGGAAGTGGCATTTGCAGCTCGCAATAGTGCAGAGATATCTCAAAGAAAGGGGCCACGCTGTTTCTGTATCTCTATTATGTTGGTGCGGCTTCGGAACTTTTAAATATCTCGATATATCTCGAAAACTACGCTTCTGATCAAAAAATATCATAGAACATAAATTGTAGGAAACATAATTCTCTACAAAAAAGGTCTCTTAACATTTTGTCATAGCTCGCTTCGTTTCCGAGATATTTGCAGATATATCTCAAAGGAACTGGCCTGACGGACATATTTCGAGATATTTCTTCTTCTTGTTGTTCTTCTTCTGCACAGCTAAGCTGGAAGTGGCATTTGCGGCTCGCACTAGCGCAGAGTTATCTCAAAGAAAGGGGCCACGGTGTTTCTGTATCTCTCTAATGTTGGTGCGGCTTTGGAACTTTTAAATATCTCGATATATCTCGAAAACTACGCTTCTGATCAAAAAATATCATAGAACATAAATTGTAGGAAACATAATTCTCTACAAAAAAGGTCTCTTAACATTTTGCCATAGCTCGCTTCGTTTCCGAGATATTTGCAGATATATCTCAAGGGAAGGGGCCTGACGGACATATTTCGAGATATTTCTTCTTCTTGTTGTTCTTCTTCTGCACAGCTAAGCTGGAAGTGGCATTTACAGCTCGCAATAGTGCAGAGTTATCTCAAAGAAAGGGGCCACGGTGTTTCTGTATCTCTATTATGTTGGTGCGGTTTCGGAACTTTTAAATATCTTGATATATCTCGAGAACTACGCATCTGATCAAAAAATATCATAGAACATAAAAAGTAGGAAACTTAATTCTCTACAAATAAGGTCTCTTAACATTTTGCCATAGCTCGCTTCGTTTACGAGATATTTGCAGATTTATCTCAAGGGAAGGGGCCTGACGGACATATTTCGAGATATTTCTTCTTCTTGTTGTTCTTCTTCTGCGCAGCTAAGCTGGAAGTGGCATTTGCAGCTCGCAATAGTGCAGAGATATCTCAAAGAAAGGGGCCACGCTGTTTCTGTATCTCTATTATGTTGGTGCGGGTCGGAACTTTTAAATATCTCGATATATCTCGAAAACTACGCTTCTGATCAAAAAATATCATAGAACATAAATTGTAGGAAACATAATTCTCTACAAAAAAGGTCTCTTAACATCTTGTCATAGCTCGCTTCGTTTCCGAGATATTTGTAGATATATCTCAAAGGAACTGGCCTGACGGACATATTTCGAGATATTTCTTCTTCTTGTTGTTCTTCCTCTGCACAGCTAAGCTGGAAGTGGCATTTGCAGCTCGCAATAGTGCAGAGTTATCTCAAAGAAAGGGGCCACGGTGTTTCTGTATCTCTATTATGTTGGTGCGGCTTCGGAACTTTTAAATATCTTGATATATCTCGAGAACTACGCATCTGATCAAAAAATATCATAGAACGTAAAAAGTAGGAAACTTAATTCTCTACAAAGAAGGTCTCTTAACATTTTGCCATAGCTCGCTTCGTTTCCGAGATATTTGCAGATTTATCTCAAGGGAAGGGGCCTGACGGACATATTTCGAGATATTTCTTCTTCTTGTTGTTCTTCTTCTGCACAGCTAAGCTGGAAGTGGCATTTGCGGCTCGCACTAGCGCAGAGTTATCTCAAAGAAAGGGGCCACGGTGTTTCTGTATCTCTATTATGTTGGTGCGGCTTCGGAACTTTTAAATATCTCGATATATCTCGAAAACTACGCTTCTGATCAAAAAATATCATAGAACATAAATTGTAGGAAACGCAATTCTCTACAAAAAAGGTCTCTTAACATTTTGCCATAGCTAGCTTCGTTTCCGAGATATTTGCAGATATATCTCAAGGGAAGGGGCCTGACGGACATATTTCGAGATATTTCTTCTTCTTGTTGTTCTTCTTCTGCACAGCTAAGCTGGAAGTGGCATTTGCGGCTCGCACTAGTGCAGAGTTATCTCAAAGAAAGGGGCCACGGTGTTTCTGTATCTCTATTATGTTGGTGCGGCTTCGGAACTTTTAAATATCTTGATATATCTCGAGAACTACGCATCTGATCAAAAAATATCATAGAAGATAAAAAGTAGGAAACTTAATTCTCTACAAAAAAGGTCTCTTAACATTTTGCCATAGCTCGCTTCGTTTCCGAGATATTTGCAGATTTATCTCAAGGGAAGGGGCCTGACGGACATATTTCGAGATATTTCTTCTTCTTGTTGTTCTTCTTCTGCGCAGCGAAGCTGGAAGTGGCATTTGCAGCTCGCAATAGTGCAGAGATATCTCAAAGAAAGGGGCCACGCTGTTTCTGTATCTCTATTATGTTGGTGCGGCTTCGGAACTTTTAAATATCTTGATATATATCGAGAGCTACGCGTCTGATCAAAAAATATCATAGAACATAAAAAGTAGGAAACATAATTCTCTACAAAAAAGGTCTGTTAACATTTTGCCATAGCTCGCTTCGTTTCCGAGATATTTGCAGATTTATCTCAAGGGAAGGGGCCTGACGGACATATTTCGAGATATTTCTTCTTCTTGTTGTTCTTCTTCTGCACAGCTAAGCTGGAAGTGGCATTTACAGCTCGCAATAGTGCAGAGTTATCTCAAAGAAAGGGGCCACGGTGTTTCTGTATCTCTATTATGTTGGTGCGGTTTCGGAACTTTTAAATATCTTGATATATCTCGAGAACTACGCATCTGATCAAAAAATATCATAGAACATAAAAAGTGGGAAACTTAATTCTCTACAAATAAGGTCTCTTAACATTTTGCCATAGCTCGCTTCGTTTACGAGATATTTGCAGATTTATCTCAAGGGAAGGGGCCTGACGGACATATTTCGAGATATTTCTTCTTCTTGTTGTTCTTCTTCTGCGCAGCTAAGCTGGAAGTGGCATTTGCAGCTCGCAATAGTGCAGAGATATCTCAAAGAAAGGGGCAACGCTGTTTCTGTATCTCTATTATGTTGGTGCGGCTTCGGAACTTTTAAATATCTTGATATATATCGAGAGCTACGCGTCTGATCAAAAAATATCATAGAACATAAAAAGTAGGAAACATAATTCTCTACAAAAAAGGTCTGTTAAGATTTTGCCATAGCTCGCTTCGTTTCCGAGATATTTGCAGATTTATCTCAAGGGAAGGGGCCTGACGGACATATTTCGAGATATTTCTTCTTCTTGTTGTTCTTCTTCTGCACAGCTAAGCTGGAAGTGGCATTTGCGGCTCGCACTAGTGCAGAGTTATCTCAAAGAAAGGGGCCACGGTGTTTCTGTATCTCTATTATGTTGGTGCGGGTCGGAACTTTTAAATATCTCGATATATCTCGAAAACTACGCTTCTGATCAAAAAATATCATAGAACATAAATTGTAGGAAACATAATTCTCTACAAAAAAGGTCTCTTAACATCTTGTCATAGCTCGCTTCGTTTCCGAGATATTTGTAGATATATCTCAAAGGAACTGGCCTGACGGACATATTTCGAGATATTTCTTCTTCTTGTTGTTCTTCCTCTGCACAGCTAAGCTGGAAGTGGCATTTGCAGCTCGCAATAGTGCAGAGTTATCTCAAAGAAAAGGGCCACGGTGTTTCTGTATCTCTATTATGTTGGTGCGGCTTCGGAACTTTTAAATATCTTGATATATCTCGAGAACTACGCATCTGATCAAAAAATATCATAGAACGTAAAAAGTAGGAAACTTAATTCTCTACAAAAAAGGTCTCTTAACATTTTGCCATAGCTCGCTTCGTTTCCGAGATATTTGCAGATTTATCTCAAGGGAAGGGGCCTGACGGACATATTTCGAGATATTTCTTCTTCTTGTTGTTCTTCTTCTGCACAGCTAAGCTGGAAGTGGCATTTGCGGCTCGCACTAGCGCAGAGTTATCTCAAAGAAAGGGGCCACGGTGTTTCTGTATCTCTATTATGTTGGTGCGGCTTCGGAACTTTTAAATATCTCGATATATCTCGAAAACTACGCTTCTGATCAAAAAATATCATAGAACATAAATTGTAGGAAACGCAATTCTCTACAAAAAAGGTCTCTTAACATTTTGCCATAGCTAGCTTCGTTTCCGAGATATTTGCAGATATATCTCAAGGGAAGGGGCCTGACGGACATATTTCGAGATATTTCTTCTTCTTGTTGTTCTTCTTCTGCACAGCTAAGCTGGAAGTGGCATTTACAGCTTGCAATAGTGCAGAGTTATCTCAAAGAAAGGGGCCACGGTGTTTCTGTATCTCTATTATGTTGGTGCGGCTTCGGAACTTTTAAATATCTTGATATATCTCGAGAACTACGCATCAGATAAAAAAATATCATAGAACATAAAAAGTAGGAAACTTAATTCTCTACAAAAAAGGTCTCTTAACATTTTGCCATAGCCCTCTTCGTTTCCGAGATATTTGCAGATTTATCTCAAGGGAAGGGGCCTGACGGACATATTTCGAGATATTTCTTCTTCTTGTTGTTCTTCTTCTGCACAGCTAAGCTGGAAGTGGCATTTGCGGCTCGCACTAGTGCAGAGTTATCTCAAAGAAAGGGGCCACGGTGTTTCTGTATCTCTATTATGTTGGTGCGGCTTCGGAACTTTTAAATATCTTGATATATCTCGAGAACTACGCATCTGATCAAAAAATATCATAGAAGATAAAAAGTAGGAAACTTAATTCTCTACAAAAAAGGTCTCTTAACATTTTGCCATAGCTCGCTTCGTTTCCGAGATATTTGCAGATTTATCTCAAGGGAAGGGGCCTGACGGACATATTTCGAGATATTTCTTCTTCTTGTTGTTCTTCTTCTGCGCAGCTAAGCTGGAAGTGGCATTTGCAGCTCGCAATAGTGCAGAGATATCTCAAAGAAAGGGGCCACGCTGTTTCTGTATCTCTATTATGTTGGTGCGGCTTCGGAACTTTTAAATATCTTGATATATATCGAGAGCTACGCGTCTGATCAAAAAATATCATAGAACATAAAAAGTAGGAAACATAATTCTCTACAAAAAAGGTCTGTTAACATTTTGCCATAGCTCGCTTCGTTTCCGAGATATTTGCAGATTTATCTCAAGGGAAGGGGCCTGACGGACATATTTCGAGATATTTCTTCTTCTTGTTGTTCTTCTTCTGCACAGCTAAGCTGGAAGTGGCATTTACAGCTCGCAATAGTGCAGAGTTATCTCAAAGAAAGGGGCCACGGTGTTTCTGTATCTCTATTATGTTGGTGCGGCTTCGGAACTTTTAAATATCTTGATATATCTCGAGAGCTACGCGTCTGATCAAAAAATATCATAGAACATAAAAAGTAGGAAACATAATTCTCTACAAAAAAGGTCTCTTAACATTTTGCCATAGCTCGCTTCGTTTCCGAGATATTTGCAGATTTATCTCAAGGGAAGGGGCCTGACGGACATATTTCGAGATATTTCTTCTTCTTGTTGTTCTTCTTCTGCACAGTTAAGCTGGAAGTGGCATTTGCGGCTCGCACTAGTGCAGAGTTATCTCAAAGAAAGGGGCCACGGTGTTTCTGTATCTCTATTATGTTGGTGCGGCTTCGGAACTTTTAAATATCTTGATATATCTCGAGAACTACGCATCTGATCAAAAAATATCATAGAAGATAAAAAGTAGGAAACTTAATTCTCTACAAAAAAGGTCTCTTAACATTTTGCCATAGCTCGCTTCGTTTCCGAGATATTTGCAGATTTATCTCAAGGGAAGGGGCCTGACGGACATATTTCGAGATATTTCTTCTTCTGTTGTTCTTCTTCTGCGCAGCTAAGCTGGAAGTGGCATTTGCAGCTCGCAATAGTGCAGAGATATCTCAAAGAAAGGGGCCACGCTGTTTCTGTATCTCTATTATGTTGGTGCGGCTTCGGAACTTTTAAATATCTTGATATATATCGAGAGCTACGCGTCTGATCAAAAAATATCATAGAACATAAAAAGTAGGAAACATAATTCTCTACAAAAAAGGTCTGTTAACATTTTGCCATAGCTCGCTTCGTTTCCGAGATATTTGCAGATTTATCTCAAGGGAAGGGGCCTGACGGACATATTTCGAGATATTTCTTCTTCTTGTTGTTCTTCTTCTGCACAGCTAAGCTGGAAGTGGCATTTGCGGCTCGCACTAGTGCAGAGTTATCTCAAAGAAAGGGGCCACGGTGTTTCTGTATCTCTATTATGTTGGTGCGGGTCGGAACTTTTAAATATCTCGATATATCTCGAAAACTACGCTTCTGATCAAAAAATATCATAGAACATAAATTGTAGGTAACATAATTCTCTACAAAAAAGGTCTCTTAACATTTTGTCATAGCTCGCTTCGTTTCCGAGATATTTGTAGATATATCTCAAAGGAACTGGCCTGACGGACATATTTCGAGATATTTCTTCTTCTTGTTGTTCTTCCTCTGCACAGCTAAGCTGGAAGTGGCATTTGCAGCTCGCAATAGTGCAGAGTTATCTCAAAGAAAGGGGCCACGGTGTTTCTGTATCTCTATTATGTTGGTGCGGCTTCGGAACTTTTAAATATCTTGATATATCTCGAGAACTACGCATCTGATCAAAAAATATCATAGAACATAAAAAGTAGGAAACTTAATTCTCTACAAAAAAGTTCTCTTAACATTTTGCCATAGCTCGCTTCGTTTCCGAGATATTTGCAGATTTATCTCAAGGGAAGGGGCCTGACGGACATATTTCGAGATATTTCTTCTTCTTGTTGTTCTTCTTCTGCACAGCTAAGCTGGAAGTGGCATTTGCGGCTCGCACTAGCGCAGAGTTATCTCAAAGAAAGGGGCCACGGTGTTTCTGTATCTCTATTATGTTGGTGCGGCTTCGGAACTTTTAAATATCTCGATATATCTCGAAAACTACGCTTCTGATCAAAAAATATCATAGAACATAAATTGTAGGAAACGCAATTCTCTACAAAAAAGGTCTCTTAACATTTTGCCATAGCTAGCTTCGTTTCCGAGATATTTGCAGATATATCTCAAGGGGAGGGGCCTGACGGACATATTTCGAGATATTTCTTCTTCTTGTTGTTCTTCTTCTGCACAGCTAAGCTGGAAGTGGCATTTACAGCTCGCAATAGTGCAGAGTTATCTCAAAGAAAGGGGCCACGGTGTTTCTGTATCTCTATTATGTTGGTGCGGCTTCGGAACTTTTAAATATCTTGATATATCTCGAGAACTACGCATCAGATAAAAAAATACCATAGAACATAAAAAGTAGGACACTTAATTCTCTACAAAAAAGGTCTCTTAACATTTTGCCATAGCTCGCTTCGTTTCCGAGATATTTGCAGATATATCTCAAGGGAAGGGGCCTGACGGACATATTTCGAGATATTTCTTCTTCTTGTTGTTCTTCTTCTGCACAGCTAAGCTGGAAGTGGCATTTGCGGCTCGCACTAGTGCAGAGTTATCTCAAAGAAAGGGGCCACGGTGTTTCTGTATCTCTATTATGTTGGTGCGGCTTCGGAACTTTTAAATATCTCGATATATCTCGAAAACTACGCTTCTGATCAAAAAATATCATAGAACATAAATTGTAGGAAACATAATTCTCTACAAAAAAGGTCTCTTAACATTTTGTCATAGCTCGCTTCGATTCCGAGATATTTGCAGATTTATCTCAAGGGAAGGGGCCTGACGGACATATTTCGAGATATTTCTTCTTCTTGTTGTTCTTCTTCTGCACAGCTAAGCTGGAAGTGGCATTTGCGGCTCGCACTAGTGCAGAGTTATCTCAAAGAAAGGGGCCACGGTGTTTCTGTATCCCTATTATGTTGGTGCGGCTTCGGAACTTTTAAATATCTCGACATATCTCGAAAACTACGCTTCTGATCAAAAAATATCATAGAACATAAATTGTAGGAAACATAATTCTCTACAAAAAACGTCTCTTAACATTTTGCCATAGCTCGCTTCGTTTCCGAGATATTTGCCGATTCAGCGCAAAGGAACTGGCCTGACGGACATATTTCGAGATATTTCTTCTTCTTGTTGTTCTTCCTCTGCACAGCTAAGCTGGAAGTGGCATTTCCAGCTCGCAATAGTGCAGAGTTATCTCAAAGAGAGGGGCCACGGTGTTTCTGTATCTCTATTATGTTGGTGCGGCTTCGGAACTTTTAAATATCTTGATATATCTCGAGAACTGCGCATCTGATCAAAAAATATCATAGAACATAAAAAGTAGGAAACTTAATTCTCTACAAAAAAGGTCTCTTAACATTTTGCCATAGCTCGCTTCGTTTCCGAGATATTTGCAGATTTATCTCAAGGGAAGGGGCCTGATGGACATATTTCGAGATATTTCTTCTTCTTGTTGTTCTCCTTCTGCACAGCTAAGCTGGAAGTGGCATTTGCGGCTCGCACTAGTGCAGAGTTATCTCAAAGAAAGGGGCCACGGTGTTTCTGTATCTCTATTATGTTGGTGCGGCTTCGGAACTTTTAAATATCTCGATATATCTCGAAAACTACGCGTCTGATCAAAAAATATCATAGAACATAAATTGTAGGAAACATAATTCTCTACAAAAAAGGTCTCTCAACATTTTGCCATAGCTCGCTTCGTTTCCGAGATATTTGCAGATATATCTCAAGGGCAGGGGCCTGACGGACATATTTCGAGATATTTCTTCTTCTTGTTGTTCTTCTTCTGCACAGCTAAGCTGGAAGTGGCATTTACAGCTCGCAATAGTGCAGAGTTATCTCAAAGAAAGGGGCCACGGTGTTTCTGTATCTCTATTATGTTGGTGCGGCTTCGGAACTTTTAAATATCTTGATATATCTCGAGAACTGCGCATCTGATCAAAAAATATCATAGAACATAAAAAGTAGGAAACTTAATTCTCTACAAAAAAGGTCTCTTAACATTTTGCCATAGCTCGCTTCGTTTCCGAGATATTTGGAGATTTATCTCAAGGGAAGGGGCCTAACGGACATATTTCGAGATATTTCTTCTTCTTGTTGTTCTTCTTCTGCACAGCTAAACTGGAAGTGGCATTTCCAGCTCGCAATAGTGCAGAGTTATCTCAAAGAAAGGGGCCACGGTGTTTCTGTATCTCTATTATGTTGGTGCGGCTTCGGAACTTTTAAATATCTTGATATATCTCGAGAACTACGCATCTGATCAAAAAATATCATAGAACCTAAATTGTAGGAAACATAATTCTCTACAAAAAAGGTCTCTCAACATTTTGCCATAGCTCGCTTCGTTTCCGAGATATTTGCAGATTTATCTCAAGGGCAGGGGCCTGACGGACATACTTCGAGATATTTCTTCTTCTGCACAGCTTAGCTGGAAGTGGCATTTACAGCTCGCAATAGTGCAGAGTTATCTCAAAGAAAGGGGCCACGGTGTTTCTGTATCTCTATTATGTTGGTGCGGCTTCGGAACTTTTAAATATCTTGATATATCTCGAGAACTACGCATCTGATCAAAAAATATCATAGAACATAAAAAGTAGGAAACTTAATTCTCTACAAAAAAGGTCTCTTAACATTTTGCCATAGCTCGCTTCGTTTCCGAGATATTTGCAGATTTATCTCAAGGGAAGGGGCCTAACGGACATATTTCGAGAAGTTTCTTCTTCTTGTTGTTCTTCTTCTGCACAGCTAAGCTGGAAGTGGCATTTGCGGCTCGCACTAGTGCACAGTTATCTCAAAGAAAGGGGCCACGGTGTTTCTGTATCTCTAATATGTTGGTGCGGCTTCGGAACTTTTAAGTATCTCGATATATCTCGAAAACTACGCTTCTGATCAAAAAATATCATAGAACATAAATTGTAGGAAACATAATTCTCTACAAAAAACGTCTCTTAACATTTTGCCATAGCTCGCTTCGTTTCCGAGATATTTGCAGATTCAGCTCAAAGGAACTGGCCTGACGGACATATTTCGAGATATTTCTTCTTCTTGTTGTTCTTCCTCTGCACAGCTAAGCTGGAAGTGGCATTTGCAGCTCGCAATAGTGCAGAGTTATCTCAAAGAATGGGGCCACGGTGTTTCTGTATCTATTATGTTGGTGCGGCTTCGGAACTTTTAAATATCTTGATATATCTCGAGAACTACGCATCTGATCAAAAAATATCATAGAACATAAAAAGTAGGAAACTTAATTCTCTACAAAAAACGTCTCTTAACATTTTGCCATAGCTCGCTCCGTTTCCGAGATATTTGCAGATTTATCTCAAGGGAAGGGGCCTGACGGACATATTTCGAGATATTTCTTCTTCTTGTTGTTCTTCTTCTGCACAGCTAAGCTGGAAGTGGCATTTGCGGCTCGCACTAGTGCAGAGTTATCTCAAAGAAAGGGGCCACGGTGTTTCTGTATCTCTATTATGTTGGTGCGGCTTCGGAACTTTTAAATATCTCGATATATCTCGAAAACTACGCTTCTGATCAAAAAATATCATAGAACATAAATTGTAGGAAACATAATTCTCTACAAAAAAGGTCTCTCAACATTTTGCCATAGCTCGCTTCGTTTCCGAGATATTTGCAGATATATCTCAAGGGCAGGGGCCTGACGGACATATTTCGAGATATTTCTTCTTCTTGTTGTTCTTCTTCTGCACAGCTAAGCTGGAAGTGGCATTTACAGCTCGCAATAGTGCAGAGTTATCTCAAAGAAAGGGGCCACGGTGTTTCTGTATCTCTATTATGTTGGTGCGGCTTCGGAACTTTAAAATATCTTGATATATCTCGAGAACTGCGCATCTGATCAAAAAATATCATAGAACATAAAAAGTAGGAAACTTAATTCTCTACAAAAAAGGTCTCTTAACATTTTGCCATAGCTCGCTTCGTTTCCGAGATATTTGCAGATTTATCTCAAGGGAAGGGGCCTGACGGACATATTTCGAGATATTTCTTCTTCTTGTTGTTCTTCTTCTGCACAGCTAAGCTGGAAGTGGCATTTGCGGCTCGCACTAGTGCACAGTTATCTCAAAGAAAGGGGCCACGGTGTTTCTGTATCTCTATTATGTTGGTGCGGCTTCGGAACTTTTAAATATCTCGATATATCTCGAAAAGTACGCTTCTGATCAAAAAATATCATAGAACATAAAAAGTAGGACACTTAATTCTCTACAAAAAAGGTCTCTTAACATTTTGCCATAGCTCGCTTCGTTTCCGAGATATTTGGAGATTTATCTCACGGGAAGGGCCCTAACGGACATATTTCGAGATATTTCTTCTTCTTGTTGTTCTTCTTCTGCACAGCTAAACTGGAAGTGGCATTTCCAGCTCGCAATAGTGCAGAGTTATCTCAAAGAAAGGGGCCACGGTGTTTCTGTATCTCTATTATGTTGGTGCGGCTTCGGAACTTTTAAATATCTTGATATATCTCGAGAACTACGCATCTGATCAAAAAATATCATAGAACATAAAAAGTAGGAAACTTAATTCTCTACAAAAAAGGTCTCTTGACATTTTGCCATAGCTCGCTTCGTTTCCGAGATATTTGCAGATTTATCTCAAGGGAAGGGGCCTGACGGACATATTTCGAGATATTTCTTCTTCTTGTTGTTCTTCTTCTGCACAGCTAAGCTGGAAGTGGCATTTGCGGCTCGCACTAGTGCAGAGTTATCTCAAAGAAAGGGGCCACGGTGTTTCTGTATCCCTATTATGTTGGTGCGGCTTCGGAACTTTTAAATATCTTGATATATCTCGAGAACTACGCATCTGATCAAAAAATATCATAGAACATAAAAAGTAGGAAACTTAATTCTCTACAAAAAAGGTCTCTTAACATTTTGCCATAGCTCGCTTCGTTTCCGAGATATTTGCAGATTTATCTCAAGGGAAGGGGCCTGTCGGACATATTTCGAGATATTTCTTCTTGTTGTTGCTCTTCTTCTGCACAGCTAAGCTGGAAGTGGCATTTGCGGCTCGCACTAGTGCAGAGTTATCTCAAAGAAAGGGGCCACGGTGTTTCTGTATCTCTATTATGTTGGTGCGGCTTCGGAACTTTTAAATATCTCGATATATCTCGAAAACTACGCTTCTGATCAAAAAATATCATAGAACATAAATTGTAGGAAACATAATTCTCTACAAAAAACGTCTCTTAACATTTTGCCATAGCTCGCTTCGTTTCCGAGATATTTGCAGATTTATCTCAAGGGAAGTGGCCTGACGGACATATTTCGAGATATTTCTTCTTCTTGTTGTTCTTCTTCTGCACAGCTAAGCTGGAAGTGGCATTTGCGGCTCGCACTAGTGCAGAGTTATCTCAAAGAAAGGGGCCACGGTGTTTCTGTATCCCTATTATGTTGGTGCGGCTTCGGAACTTTTAAATATCTCGATATATCTCGAAAACTACGCTTCTGATCAAAAAATATCATAGAACATAAATTGTAGGAAACATAATTCTCTACAAAAAACGTCTCTTAACATTTTGCAATAGCTCGCTTCGTTTCCGAGATATTTGCAGATTTATCTCAAGGGAAGGGCCTGACGGACATATTTTGAGATATTTCTTCTTCTTGTTGTTCTTCTTCTGCACAGCTAAGCTGGAAGTGGCATTTGCGGCTCGCACTAGTGCAGAGTTATCTCAAAGAAAGGGGCCACGGTGTTTCTGTATCTCTATTATGTTGGTGCGGCTTCGGAACTTTTAAATATCTCGATATATCTCGAAAACTACGCTTCTGATCAAAAAATATCATAGAACATAAATTGTAGGAAACATAATTCTCTACAAAAAACGTCTCTTAACATTTTGCCATAGCTCGCTTCCTTTCCGAGATATTTGCAGATTCAGCTCAAAGGAACTGGCCTGACGGACATATTTCGAGATATTTCCTCTTCTTGTTGTTCTTCCTCTGCACAGCTAAGCTGGAAGTGGCATTTGCAGCTCGCAATAGTGCAGAGTTATCTCAAAGAAAGGGGCCACGGTGTTTCTGTATCCCTATTATGTTGGTGCGGCTTCGGAACTTTTAAATATCTTGATATATCTCGAGAACTACGCATCTGATCAAAAAATATCATAGAACATAAAAAGTAGGAAACTTAATTCTCTACAAAAAAGGTCTCTTAACATTTTGCCATAGCTCGCTTCGTTTCCGAGACATTTGCAGATTTATCTCAAGGGAAGGGGCCTGACGGACATATTTCGAGATATTTCTTCTTCTTGTTGTTCTTCTTCTGCACAGCTAAGCTGGAAGTGGCATTTGCGGCTCGCACTAGTGCAGAGTTATCTCAAAGAAAGGGGCCACGGTGTTTCTGTATCTCTATTATGTTGGTGCGGCTTCGGAACTTTTAAATATCTCGATATATCTCGAAAACTACGCTTCTGATCAAAAAATATCATGCAACATAAATTGTAGGAAACATAATTCTCTACAAAAAAGGTCTCTTAACATTTTGCCATAGCTCGCTTCGTTTCCGAGATATTTGCAGATTCAGCTCAAAGGAACTGGCCTGACGGACATATTTCGAGATATTTCTTCTTCTTGTTGTTCTTCTTCTGCACAGCTGAGCTGGAAGTGGCATTTGCGGCTCGCAATAGTGCAGAGTTATCTCAAAGAAAGGGGCCACGGTGTTTCTGTATCTCTATTATGTTGGTGCGGCTTCGGAGCTTTTAAATATCTCGATATATCTCGAAAACTACGCTTCTGATCAAAAAATATCATAGAACGTAAATTGTAGGAAATATTATTCTCTACAAAAAAGGTCTCTTAACGTTTTGCCATAGCTCGCTTCGTTTCCGAGATATTTGCAGATTCATCTCAAGGGAAGGGGTCTGACGGACATATTTCGAGATATTTCTTCTTCTTGTTGTTCTTCTTCTGCACAGCTAAGCTCGAAGTGGCATTTGCAGCTCGCAATAGTGCAGAGTTATCTCAAAGAAAGAGGCCACGGTGTTTCTGTACCTCTATTATGTTGGTGCAGCTTCGGAACTTTTAAATATCTTGATATATCTCGAGAACTACGCATCTGATCAAAAAATATCATCGAACATAAAAAGTAGGAAACTTAATTCTCTACAAAAAAGGTCTCTTAACATTTTGTCATAGCTCGCTTCGTTTCCGAGATATTTGCAGATTTATCTCAAGGGAAGTGGCCTGACGGACATATTTCGAGATATTTCTTCTTCTTGTTGTTCTTCTTCTGCACAGCTCAGCTGGAAGTGGCATTTGCAGCTCGCAATAGTGCAGAGTTATCCCAAAGAAAGGGGCCACGGTGTTTCTGTATCTCTATTATGTTGGTGCGGCTTCGGAACTTTTAAATATCTCGATATATCTCGAAAACTACGCTTCTGATCAAAAAATATCATAGAACATAAATTGTAGGAAACATAATTCTCTACAAAAAACGTCTCTTAACATTTTGCCATAGCTCGCTTCGTTTCCGAGATATTTGCAGATTTATCTCAAGGGAAGTGGCCTGACGGACATATTTCGAGATATTTCTTCTTCTTGTTGTTCTTCTTCTGCACAGCGAAGCTGGAAGTGGCATTTGCGGCTCGCACTAGTGCAGAGTTATCTCAGAGAAAGGGGCCACGGTGTTTCTGTATCCCTATTATGTTGGTGCGGCTTCGGAACTTTTAAATATCTCGATATATCTCGAAAACTACGCTTCTGATCAAAAAATATCATAGAACATAAATTGTAGGAAACATAATTCTTTACAAAAAACGTCTCTTAACATTTTGCCATAGCTCGCTTCGTTTCCGAGATATTTGCAGATTCAGCTCAAAGGAACTGGCCTGACGGACATATTTCGAGATATTTCTTCTTCTTGTTGTTCTTCTTCTGCACAGCTAAGCTGGAAGTGGCATTTACAGCTCGCAATAGTGCAGAGTTATCTCAAAGAAAGGGGCCACGGTGTTTCTGTATCTCTATTATGTTGGTGCGGCTTCGGAACTTTTAAATATCTTGATATATCTCGAGAACTACGCATCTGATCAAAAAATATCATAGAGCATAAAAAGTAGGAAACCTAATTCTCTACAAAAAAGGTCTCTTAACATTTTGCCATAGCTCGCTTCGTTTCCGAGATATTTGCAGATTTATCTCAAGGGAAGGGGCCTGACGGACATATTTCGAGATATTTCTTCTTCTTGTTGTTCTTCTTCTGCACAGCTAAGCTGGAAGTGGCATTTACAGCGCGCAATAGTGCAGAGTTATCTCAAAGAAAGGGGCCACGGTGTTTCTGTATCTCTATTATGTTGGTGCGGCTTCGGAACTTTTAAATATCTTGATATATCTCGAGAACTACGCATCTGATCAAAAAATATCATACTACATAAAAAGTAGGAAACTCAATTCTCTACAAGAAAGGTCTCTAAACATTTTGCCATAGCTCGCTTCGTTTCCGAGATATTTGCAGATTTATCTCAAGGGAAGGGGCCTGACGGACATATTTCGAGATATTTCTTCTTCTTGTTGTTCTTCTTCTGCACAGCTAAGCTGGAAGTGGCATTTGCAGCTCGCAATAGTGCAGAGTTATCTCAAAGAGAGGGGCCACGGTGTTTCTGTATCTCTATTATGTTGGTGCGGCTTAGGAACTTTTAATTATCTTGATCTATCTCGAGAACTACGCATCTGATCAAAAAATATCATAGAAGATAAAAAGTAGGAAACTTAATTCTCTACAAAAAAGGTCTCTTAACATTTCGCCATAGCTCGCTTCGTTTCCGAGATATTTGCAGATTTATCTCAAGGGAAGGGGCCTGTCGGACATATTTCGAGATATTTCTTCTTCTTGTTGCTCTTCTTCTGCACAGCTAAGCTGGAAGTGGCATTTGCGGCTCGCACTAGTGCAGAGTTATCTCAAAGAAAGGGGCCACGGTGTTTCTGTATCTCTATTATGTTGGTGCGGCTTCGGAACTTTTAAATATCTCGATATATCTCGAAAACTACGCTTCTGATCAAAAAATATCATAGAACATAAATTGTAGGAAACATAATTCTCTACAAAAAACGTCTCTTAACATTTTGCCATAGCTCGCTTCGTTTCCGAGATATTTGCAGATTTATCTCAAGGGAAGTGGCCTGACGGACATATTTCGAGATATTTCTTCTTCTTGTTGCTCTTCTTCTGCACAGCTAAGCTGGAAGTGGCATTTGCAGCTCGCAATAGTGCAGAGTTATCCCAAAGAAAGGGGCCACGGTGTTTCTGTATCTCTATTATGTTGGTGCGGCTTCGGAACTTTTAAATATCTCGATATATCTCGAAAACTACGCTTCTG
Source organism: Osmia lignaria lignaria (assembly GCF_051020975.1). Taxonomy (NCBI): domain Eukaryota; kingdom Metazoa; phylum Arthropoda; class Insecta; order Hymenoptera; family Megachilidae; genus Osmia; species Osmia lignaria. Next base: position 25,563,239 of record NW_027478161.1, on the reverse strand, counting down.
ATCAAAAAATATCATAGAACATAAATTGTAGGAAACATAATTCTCTACAAAAAACGTCTGTTAACATTTTGCCATAGCTCGCTTCGTTTCCGAGATATTTGCAGATTCAGCTCAAAGGAACTGGCCTGACGGACATATTTCGAGATATTTCTTCTTCTTGTTGTTCTTCCTCTGCACAGCTAAGCTGGAAGTGGCATTTGCAGCTCGCGATAGTGCAGAGTTATCTCAAAGAAAGGGGCCACGGTGTTTCTGTATCTCTATTATGTTGGTGCGGCTTCGGAACTTTTAAATATCTCGATATATCTCGAAAACTACGCTTCTGATCAAAAAATATCATAGAACATAAATTGTAGGAAACATAATTCTCTACAAAAAAGGTCTCTTAACATTTTGCCATAGCTCGCTTCGTTTCCGAGATATTTGCAGATTTATCTCAAGGGAAGGGGCCTGACGGACATATTTCGAGATATTTCTTCTTCTTGTTGTTCTTCTTCTGCACAGCTAAGCTGGAAGTGGCATTTACAGCTCGCAATAGTGCAGAGTTATCTCAAAGAAAGGGGCCACGGTGTTTCTGTATCTCTATTATGTTGGTGCGGCTTCGGAACTTTTAAATATCTTGATATATCTCGAGAACTACGCATCTGATCAAAAAATATCATAGAACATAAAAAGTAGGAAACTTAATTCTCTACAAAAAAGGTCTCTTAACATTTTGCCATAGCTCGCTTCGTTTCCGAGATATTTGCAGATTTATCTCAAGGGAAGGGGCCTAACGGACATATTTCGAGAAGTTTCTTCTTCTTGTTGTTCTTCTTCTGCACAGCTAAGCTGGAAGTGGCATTTGCGGCTCGCACTAGTGCACAGTTATCTCAAAGAAAGGGGCCACGGTGTTTCTGTATCTCTAATATGTTGGTGCGGCTTCGGAACTTTTAAGTATCTCGATATATCTCGAAAACTACGCTTCTGATCAAAAAATATCATAGAACATAAATTGTAGGAAACATAATTCTCTACAAAAAACGTCTCTTAACATTTTGCCATAGCTCGCTTCGTTTCCGAGATATTTGCAGATTCAGCTCAAAGGAACTGGCCTGACGGACATATTTCGAGATATTTCTTCTTCTTGTTGTTCTTCCTCTGCACAGCTAAGCTGGAAGTGGCATTTGCAGCTCGCAATAGTGCAGAGTTATCTCAAAGAATGGGGCCACGGTGTTTCTGTATCTATTATGTTGGTGCGGCTTCGGAACTTTTAAATATCTTGATATATCTCGAGAACTACGCATCTGATCAAAAAATATCATAGAACATAAAAAGTAGGAAACTTAATTCTCTACAAAAAACGTCTCTTAACATTTTGCCATAGCTCGCTCCGTTTCCGAGATATTTGCAGATTTATCTCAAGGGAAGGGGCCTGACGGACATATTTCGAGATATTTCTTCTTCTTGTTGTTCTTCTTCTGCACAGCTAAGCTGGAAGTGGCATTTGCGGCTCGCACTAGTGCAGAGTTATCTCAAAGAAAGGGGCCACGGTGTTTCTGTATCTCTATTATGTTGGTGCGGCTTCGGAACTTTTAAATATCTCGATATATCTCGAAAACTACGCTTCTGATCAAAAAATATCATAGAACATAAATTGTAGGAAACATAATTCTCTACAAAAAAGGTCTCTCAACATTTTGCCATAGCTCGCTTCGTTTCCGAGATATTTGCAGATATATCTCAAGGGCAGGGGCCTGACGGACATATTTCGAGATATTTCTTCTTCTTGTTGTTCTTCTTCTGCACAGCTAAGCTGGAAGTGGCATTTACAGCTCGCAATAGTGCAGAGTTATCTCAAAGAAAGGGGCCACGGTGTTTCTGTATCTCTATTATGTTGGTGCGGCTTCGGAACTTTAAAATATCTTGATATATCTCGAGAACTGCGCATCTGATCAAAAAATATCATAGAACATAAAAAGTAGGAAACTTAATTCTCTACAAAAAAGGTCTCTTAACATTTTGCCATAGCTCGCTTCGTTTCCGAGATATTTGCAGATTTATCTCAAGGGAAGGGGCCTGACGGACATATTTCGAGATATTTCTTCTTCTTGTTGTTCTTCTTCTGCACAGCTAAGCTGGAAGTGGCATTTGCGGCTCGCACTAGTGCACAGTTATCTCAAAGAAAGGGGCCACGGTGTTTCTGTATCTCTATTATGTTGGTGCGGCTTCGGAACTTTTAAATATCTCGATATATCTCGAAAAGTACGCTTCTGATCAAAAAATATCATAGAACATAAAAAGTAGGACACTTAATTCTCTACAAAAAAGGTCTCTTAACATTTTGCCATAGCTCGCTTCGTTTCCGAGATATTTGGAGATTTATCTCACGGGAAGGGCCCTAACGGACATATTTCGAGATATTTCTTCTTCTTGTTGTTCTTCTTCTGCACAGCTAAACTGGAAGTGGCATTTCCAGCTCGCAATAGTGCAGAGTTATCTCAAAGAAAGGGGCCACGGTGTTTCTGTATCTCTATTATGTTGGTGCGGCTTCGGAACTTTTAAATATCTTGATATATCTCGAGAACTACGCATCTGATCAAAAAATATCATAGAACATAAAAAGTAGGAAACTTAATTCTCTACAAAAAAGGTCTCTTGACATTTTGCCATAGCTCGCTTCGTTTCCGAGATATTTGCAGATTTATCTCAAGGGAAGGGGCCTGACGGACATATTTCGAGATATTTCTTCTTCTTGTTGTTCTTCTTCTGCACAGCTAAGCTGGAAGTGGCATTTGCGGCTCGCACTAGTGCAGAGTTATCTCAAAGAAAGGGGCCACGGTGTTTCTGTATCCCTATTATGTTGGTGCGGCTTCGGAACTTTTAAATATCTTGATATATCTCGAGAACTACGCATCTGATCAAAAAATATCATAGAACATAAAAAGTAGGAAACTTAATTCTCTACAAAAAAGGTCTCTTAACATTTTGCCATAGCTCGCTTCGTTTCCGAGATATTTGCAGATTTATCTCAAGGGAAGGGGCCTGTCGGACATATTTCGAGATATTTCTTCTTGTTGTTGCTCTTCTTCTGCACAGCTAAGCTGGAAGTGGCATTTGCGGCTCGCACTAGTGCAGAGTTATCTCAAAGAAAGGGGCCACGGTGTTTCTGTATCTCTATTATGTTGGTGCGGCTTCGGAACTTTTAAATATCTCGATATATCTCGAAAACTACGCTTCTGATCAAAAAATATCATAGAACATAAATTGTAGGAAACATAATTCTCTACAAAAAACGTCTCTTAACATTTTGCCATAGCTCGCTTCGTTTCCGAGATATTTGCAGATTTATCTCAAGGGAAGTGGCCTGACGGACATATTTCGAGATATTTCTTCTTCTTGTTGTTCTTCTTCTGCACAGCTAAGCTGGAAGTGGCATTTGCGGCTCGCACTAGTGCAGAGTTATCTCAAAGAAAGGGGCCACGGTGTTTCTGTATCCCTATTATGTTGGTGCGGCTTCGGAACTTTTAAATATCTCGATATATCTCGAAAACTACGCTTCTGATCAAAAAATATCATAGAACATAAATTGTAGGAAACATAATTCTCTACAAAAAACGTCTCTTAACATTTTGCAATAGCTCGCTTCGTTTCCGAGATATTTGCAGATTTATCTCAAGGGAAGGGCCTGACGGACATATTTTGAGATATTTCTTCTTCTTGTTGTTCTTCTTCTGCACAGCTAAGCTGGAAGTGGCATTTGCGGCTCGCACTAGTGCAGAGTTATCTCAAAGAAAGGGGCCACGGTGTTTCTGTATCTCTATTATGTTGGTGCGGCTTCGGAACTTTTAAATATCTCGATATATCTCGAAAACTACGCTTCTGATCAAAAAATATCATAGAACATAAATTGTAGGAAACATAATTCTCTACAAAAAACGTCTCTTAACATTTTGCCATAGCTCGCTTCCTTTCCGAGATATTTGCAGATTCAGCTCAAAGGAACTGGCCTGACGGACATATTTCGAGATATTTCCTCTTCTTGTTGTTCTTCCTCTGCACAGCTAAGCTGGAAGTGGCATTTGCAGCTCGCAATAGTGCAGAGTTATCTCAAAGAAAGGGGCCACGGTGTTTCTGTATCCCTATTATGTTGGTGCGGCTTCGGAACTTTTAAATATCTTGATATATCTCGAGAACTACGCATCTGATCAAAAAATATCATAGAACATAAAAAGTAGGAAACTTAATTCTCTACAAAAAAGGTCTCTTAACATTTTGCCATAGCTCGCTTCGTTTCCGAGACATTTGCAGATTTATCTCAAGGGAAGGGGCCTGACGGACATATTTCGAGATATTTCTTCTTCTTGTTGTTCTTCTTCTGCACAGCTAAGCTGGAAGTGGCATTTGCGGCTCGCACTAGTGCAGAGTTATCTCAAAGAAAGGGGCCACGGTGTTTCTGTATCTCTATTATGTTGGTGCGGCTTCGGAACTTTTAAATATCTCGATATATCTCGAAAACTACGCTTCTGATCAAAAAATATCATGCAACATAAATTGTAGGAAACATAATTCTCTACAAAAAAGGTCTCTTAACATTTTGCCATAGCTCGCTTCGTTTCCGAGATATTTGCAGATTCAGCTCAAAGGAACTGGCCTGACGGACATATTTCGAGATATTTCTTCTTCTTGTTGTTCTTCTTCTGCACAGCTGAGCTGGAAGTGGCATTTGCGGCTCGCAATAGTGCAGAGTTATCTCAAAGAAAGGGGCCACGGTGTTTCTGTATCTCTATTATGTTGGTGCGGCTTCGGAGCTTTTAAATATCTCGATATATCTCGAAAACTACGCTTCTGATCAAAAAATATCATAGAACGTAAATTGTAGGAAATATTATTCTCTACAAAAAAGGTCTCTTAACGTTTTGCCATAGCTCGCTTCGTTTCCGAGATATTTGCAGATTCATCTCAAGGGAAGGGGTCTGACGGACATATTTCGAGATATTTCTTCTTCTTGTTGTTCTTCTTCTGCACAGCTAAGCTCGAAGTGGCATTTGCAGCTCGCAATAGTGCAGAGTTATCTCAAAGAAAGAGGCCACGGTGTTTCTGTACCTCTATTATGTTGGTGCAGCTTCGGAACTTTTAAATATCTTGATATATCTCGAGAACTACGCATCTGATCAAAAAATATCATCGAACATAAAAAGTAGGAAACTTAATTCTCTACAAAAAAGGTCTCTTAACATTTTGTCATAGCTCGCTTCGTTTCCGAGATATTTGCAGATTTATCTCAAGGGAAGTGGCCTGACGGACATATTTCGAGATATTTCTTCTTCTTGTTGTTCTTCTTCTGCACAGCTCAGCTGGAAGTGGCATTTGCAGCTCGCAATAGTGCAGAGTTATCCCAAAGAAAGGGGCCACGGTGTTTCTGTATCTCTATTATGTTGGTGCGGCTTCGGAACTTTTAAATATCTCGATATATCTCGAAAACTACGCTTCTGATCAAAAAATATCATAGAACATAAATTGTAGGAAACATAATTCTCTACAAAAAACGTCTCTTAACATTTTGCCATAGCTCGCTTCGTTTCCGAGATATTTGCAGATTTATCTCAAGGGAAGTGGCCTGACGGACATATTTCGAGATATTTCTTCTTCTTGTTGTTCTTCTTCTGCACAGCGAAGCTGGAAGTGGCATTTGCGGCTCGCACTAGTGCAGAGTTATCTCAGAGAAAGGGGCCACGGTGTTTCTGTATCCCTATTATGTTGGTGCGGCTTCGGAACTTTTAAATATCTCGATATATCTCGAAAACTACGCTTCTGATCAAAAAATATCATAGAACATAAATTGTAGGAAACATAATTCTTTACAAAAAACGTCTCTTAACATTTTGCCATAGCTCGCTTCGTTTCCGAGATATTTGCAGATTCAGCTCAAAGGAACTGGCCTGACGGACATATTTCGAGATATTTCTTCTTCTTGTTGTTCTTCTTCTGCACAGCTAAGCTGGAAGTGGCATTTACAGCTCGCAATAGTGCAGAGTTATCTCAAAGAAAGGGGCCACGGTGTTTCTGTATCTCTATTATGTTGGTGCGGCTTCGGAACTTTTAAATATCTTGATATATCTCGAGAACTACGCATCTGATCAAAAAATATCATAGAGCATAAAAAGTAGGAAACCTAATTCTCTACAAAAAAGGTCTCTTAACATTTTGCCATAGCTCGCTTCGTTTCCGAGATATTTGCAGATTTATCTCAAGGGAAGGGGCCTGACGGACATATTTCGAGATATTTCTTCTTCTTGTTGTTCTTCTTCTGCACAGCTAAGCTGGAAGTGGCATTTACAGCGCGCAATAGTGCAGAGTTATCTCAAAGAAAGGGGCCACGGTGTTTCTGTATCTCTATTATGTTGGTGCGGCTTCGGAACTTTTAAATATCTTGATATATCTCGAGAACTACGCATCTGATCAAAAAATATCATACTACATAAAAAGTAGGAAACTCAATTCTCTACAAGAAAGGTCTCTAAACATTTTGCCATAGCTCGCTTCGTTTCCGAGATATTTGCAGATTTATCTCAAGGGAAGGGGCCTGACGGACATATTTCGAGATATTTCTTCTTCTTGTTGTTCTTCTTCTGCACAGCTAAGCTGGAAGTGGCATTTGCAGCTCGCAATAGTGCAGAGTTATCTCAAAGAGAGGGGCCACGGTGTTTCTGTATCTCTATTATGTTGGTGCGGCTTAGGAACTTTTAATTATCTTGATCTATCTCGAGAACTACGCATCTGATCAAAAAATATCATAGAAGATAAAAAGTAGGAAACTTAATTCTCTACAAAAAAGGTCTCTTAACATTTCGCCATAGCTCGCTTCGTTTCCGAGATATTTGCAGATTTATCTCAAGGGAAGGGGCCTGTCGGACATATTTCGAGATATTTCTTCTTCTTGTTGCTCTTCTTCTGCACAGCTAAGCTGGAAGTGGCATTTGCGGCTCGCACTAGTGCAGAGTTATCTCAAAGAAAGGGGCCACGGTGTTTCTGTATCTCTATTATGTTGGTGCGGCTTCGGAACTTTTAAATATCTCGATATATCTCGAAAACTACGCTTCTGATCAAAAAATATCATAGAACATAAATTGTAGGAAACATAATTCTCTACAAAAAACGTCTCTTAACATTTTGCCATAGCTCGCTTCGTTTCCGAGATATTTGCAGATTTATCTCAAGGGAAGTGGCCTGACGGACATATTTCGAGATATTTCTTCTTCTTGTTGCTCTTCTTCTGCACAGCTAAGCTGGAAGTGGCATTTGCAGCTCGCAATAGTGCAGAGTTATCCCAAAGAAAGGGGCCACGGTGTTTCTGTATCTCTATTATGTTGGTGCGGCTTCGGAACTTTTAAATATCTCGATATATCTCGAAAACTACGCTTCTGATCAAAAAATATCATAGAACATAAATTGTAGGAAACATAATTCTCTACAAAAAACGTCTGTTAACATTTTGCCATAGCTCGCTTCGTTTCCGAGATATTTGCAGATTCAGCTCAAAGGAACTGGCCTGACGGACATATTTCGAGATATTTCTTCTTCTTGTTGTTCTTCCTCTGCACAGCTAAGCTGGAAGTGGCATTTGCAGCTCGCGATAGTGCAGAGTTATCTCAAAGAAAGGGGCCACGGTGTTTCTGTATCTCTATTATGTTGGTGCGGCTTCGGAACTTTTAAATATCTCGATATATCTCGAAAACTACGCTTCTGATCAAAAAATATCATAGAACATAAATTGTAGGAAACATAATTCTCTACAAAAAAGGTCTCTTAACATTTTGCCATAGCTCGCTTCGTTTCCGAGATATTTGCAGATTTATCTCAAGGGAAGGGGCCTGACGGACATATTTCGAGATATTTCTTCTTCTTGTTGTTCTTCTTCTGCACAGCTAAGCTGGAAGTGGCATTTGCAGCGCGCAATAGTGCAGAGTTATCTCAAAGAAAGGGGCCACGGTGTTTCTGTATCTCTATTATGTTGGTGCGGCTTCGGAACTTTTAAATATCTTGATATATCTCGAGAACTACGCATCTGATCAAAAAATATCATACTACATGAAAAGTAGAAAACTTAATTCTCTACAAGAAAGGTCTCTAAACATTTTGCCATAGCTCGCTTCGTTTCCGAGATATTTGCAGATTTATCTCAAGGGAAGGGGCCTGACGGACATATTTCGAGATATTTCTTCTTCTTGTTGTTCTTCTTCTGCACAGCTAAGCTCGAAGTGGCATTTGCAGCTCGCAATAGTGCAGAGTTATCTCAAAGAAAGAGGCCACGGTGTTTCTGTACCTCTATTATGTTGGTGCAGCTTCGGAACTTTTAAATATCTTGATATATCTCGAGAACTACGCATCTGATCAAAAAATATCATCGAACATAAAAAGTAGGAAACTTAATTCTCTACAAAAAAGGTCTCTTAACATTTTGCCATAGCTCGCTTCGTTTCCGAGATATTTGCAGATTTATCTCAAGGGAAGTGGCCTGACGGACATATTTCGAGATATTTCTTCTTCTTGTTGTTCTTCTTCTGCACAGCTCAGCTGGAAGTGGCATTTGCAGCTCGCAATAGTGCAGAGTTATCCCAAAGAAAGGGGCCACGGTGTTTCTGTATCTCTATTATGTTGGTGCGGCTTCGGAACTTTTAAATATCTCGATATATCTCGAAAACTACGCTTCTGATCAAAAAATATCATCGAACATAAATTGTAGGAAACATAATTCTCTACAAAAAACGTCTCTTAACATTTTGCCATAGCTCGCTTCGTTTCCGAGATATTTGCAGATTTATCTCAAGGGAAGTGGCCTGACGGACATATTTCGAGATATTTCTTCTTCTTGTTGTTCTTCTTCTGCACAGCTAAGCTGGAAGTGGCATTTGCGGCTCGCACTAGTGCAGAGTTATCTCAGAGAAAGGGGCCACGGTGTTTCTGTATCCCTATTATGTTGGTGCGGCTTCGGAACTTTTAAATATCTCGATATATCTCGAAAACTACGCTTCTGATCAAAAAATATCATAGAACATAAATTGTAGGAAACATAATTCTCTACAAAAAACGTCTCTTAACATTTTGCCATAGCTCGCTTCGTTTCCGAGATATTTGCAGATTTATCTCAAGGGAAGTGGCCTGACGGACATATTTCGAGATATTTCTTCTTCTTGTTGTTCTTCTTCTGCACAGCTAAGCTGGAAGTGGCATTTGCGGCTCGCACTAGTGCAGAGTTATCTCAAAGAAAGGGGCCACGGTGTTTCTGTATCCCTATTATGTTGGTGCGGCTTCGGAACTTTTAGATATCTCGATATATCTCGAAAACTACGCTTCTGATCAAAAAATATCATACAACATAAATTGTAGGAAACATAATTCTCTACAAAAAACGTCTCTTAACATTTTGCTATAGCTCGCTTCGTTTCCGAGATATTTGCAGATTCAGCTCAAAGGAATTCGCCTGACGGACATATTTCGAGATATTTCTTCTTCTTGTTGTTCTTCTTCTGCACAGCTAAGCTGGAAGTAGCATTTACAGCTCGCGATAGTGCAGAGCTATCTCAAAGAAAGGGGCCACGGTGTTTCTGTATCTCTATTATGTTGGTGCGGCTTCGGAACTTTTAAATATCTTGATATATCTCGAGAACTACGCATCTGATCAAAAAATATCATAGAACATAAAAAGTAGGAAACCTAATTCTCTACAAAAAAGGTCTCTTAACATTTTGCCATAGCTCGCTTCGTTTCCGAGATATTTGCAGATTTATCCCAAGGGAAGGGGCCTGACGGACATATTTCGAGATATTTCTTATTCTTGTCGTTCTTCTTCTGCACAGCTAAGCTGGAAGTGGCATTTGCGGGTCGCACTAGTGCAGAGTTATCTCAAAGAAAGGGGCCACGGTGTTTCTGTATCCCTATTATGTTGGTGCGGCTTCGGAACTTTTAAATATCTCGATATATCTCGAAAACTACGCTTCTGATCAAAAAATATCATAGAACATAAATTGTAGGAAACATAATTCTCTACAAAAAACGTCTCTTAACATTTTGCCATAGCTCGCTTCGTTTCCGAGATATTTGCAGATTCAGCTCAAAGGAACTGGCCTGACGGACATATTTCGAGATATTTCTTCTTCTTGTTGCTCTTCCTCTGCACAGCTAAGCTGGAAGTGGCATTTGCAGCTCGCAATAGTGCAGAGTTATCTCAAAGAAAGGGGCCACGGTGTTTCTGTATCTCTATTATGTTGGTGCGGCTTCGGAACTTTTAAATATCTTGATATATCTCGAGAACTACGCATCTGATCAAAAAATATCATAGAGCATAAAAAGTAGGAAACCTAATTCTCTACAAAAAAGGTCTCTTAACATTTTGCCATAGCTCGCTTCGTTTCCGAGATATTTGCAGATTTATCTCAAGGGAAGGGGCCTGACGGACATATTTCGAGATATTTCTTCTTCTTGTTGTTCTTCTTCTGCACAGCTAAGCTGGAAGTGGCATTTACAGCGCGCAATAGTGCAGAGTTATCTCAAAGAAAGGGGCCACGGTGTTTCTGTATCTCTATTATGTTGGTGCGGCTTCGGAACTTTTAAATATCTTGATATATCTCGAGAACTACGCATCTGATCAAAAAATATCATACTACATAAAAAGTAGGAAACTCAATTCTCTACAAGAAAGGTCTCTAAACATTTTGCCATAGCTCGCTTCGTTTCCGAGATATTTGCAGATTTATCTCAAGGGAAGGGGCCTGACGGACATATTTCGAGATATTTCTTCTTCTTGTTGTTCTTCTTCTGCACAGCTAAGCTGGAAGTGGCATTTGCAGCTCGCAATAGTGCAGAGTTATCTCAAAGAGAGGGGCCACGGTGTTTCTGTATCTCTATTATGTTGGTGCGGCTTAGGAACTTTTAAGTATCTTGATCTATCTCGAGAACTACGCATCTGATCAAAAAATATCATAGAAGATAAAAAGTAGGAAACTTAATTCTCTACAAAAAAGGTCTCTTAACATTTCGCCATAGCTCGCTTCGTTTCCGAGATATTTGCAGATTTATCTCAAGGGAAGGGGCCTGTCGGACATATTTCGAGATATTTCTTCTTCTTGTTGCTCTTCTTCTGCACAGCTAAGCTGGAAGTGGCATTTGCGGCTCGCACTAGTGCAGAGTTATCTCAAAGAAAGGGGCCACGGTGTTTCTGTATCTCTATTATGTTGGTGCGGCTTCGGAACTTTTAAATATCTCGATATATCTCGAAAACTACGCTTCTGATCAAAAAATATCATAGAACATAAATTGTAGGAAACATAATTCTCTACAAAAAACGTCTCTTAACATTTTGCCATAGCTCGCTTCGTTTCCGAGATATTTGCAGATTTATCTCAAGGGAAGTGGCCTGACGGACATATTTCGAGATATTTCTTCTTCTTGTTGCTCTTCTTCTGCACAGCTAAGCTGGAAGTGGCATTTGCAGCTCGCAATAGTGCAGAGTTATCCCAAAGAAAGGGGCCACGGTGTTTCTGTATCTCTATTATGTTGGTGCGGCTTCGGAACTTTTAAATATCTCGATATATCTCGAAAACTACGCTTCTGATCAAAAAATATCATAGAACATAAATTGTAGGAAACATAATTCTCTACAAAAAACGTCTGTTAACATTTTGCCATAGCTCGCTTCGTTTCCGAGATATTTGCAGATTCAGCTCAAAGGAACTGGCCTGACGGACATATTTCGAGATATTTCTTCTTCTTGTTGTTCTTCCTCTGCACAGCTAAGCTGGAAGTGGCATTTGCAGCTCGCAATAGTGCAGAGTTATCTCAAAGAAAGGGGCCACGGTGTTTCTGTATCTCTATTATGTTGGTGCGGCTTCGGAACTTTTAAATATCTCGATATATCTCGAAAACTACGCTTCTGATCAAAAAATATCATAGAACATAAATTGTAGGAAACATAATTCTCTACAAAAAAGGTCTCTTAACATTTTGCCATAGCTCGCTTCGTTTCCGAGATATTTGCAGATTTATCTCAAGGGAAGGGGCCTGACGGACATATTTCGAGATATTTCTTCTTCTTGTTGTTCTTCTTCTGCACAGCTAAGCTGGAAGTGGCATTTGCAGCGCGCAATAGTGCAGAGTTATCTCAAAGAAAGGGGCCACGGTGTTTCTGTATCTCTATTATGTTGGTGCGGCTTCGGAACTTTTAAATATCTTGATATATCTCGAGAACTACGCATCTGATCAAAAAATATCATACTACATGAAAAGTAGAAAACTTAATTCTCTACAAGAAAGGTCTCTAAACATTTTGCCATAGCTCGCTTCGTTTCCGAGATATTTGCAGATTTATCTCAAGGGAAGGGGCCTGACGGACATATTTCGAGATATTTCTTCTTCTTGTTGTTCTTCTTCTGCACAGCTCAGCTGGAAGTGGCATTTGCAGCTCGCAATAGTGCAGAGTTATCCCAAAGAAAGGGGCCACGGTGTTTCTGTATCTCTATTATGTTGGTGCGGCTTCGGAACTTTTAAATATCTCGATATATCTCGAAAACTACGCTTCTGATCAAAAAATATCATCGAACATAAATTGTAGGAAACATAATTCTCTACAAAAAACGTCTCTTAACATTTTGCCATAGCTCGCTTCGTTTCCGAGATATTTGCAGATTTATCTCAAGGGAAGTGGCCTGACGGACATATTTCGAGATATTTCTTCTTCTTGTTGTTCTTCTTCTGCACAGCTAAGCTGGAAGTGGCATTTGCGGCTCGCACTAGTGCAGAGTTATCTCAGAGAAAGGGGCCACGGTGTTTCTGTATCCCTATTATGTTGGTGCGGCTTCGGAACTTTTAAATATCTCGATATATCTCGAAAACTACGCTTCTGATCAAAAAATATCATAGAACATAAATTGTAGGAAACATAATTCTCTACAAAAAACGTCTCTTAACATTTTGCCATAGCTCGCTTCGTTTCCGAGATATTTGCAGATTTATCTCAAGGGAAGTGGCCTGACGGACATATTTCGAGATATTTCTTCTTCTTGTTGTTCTTCTTCTGCACAGCTAAGCTGGAAGTGGCATTTGCGGCTCGCACTAGTGCAGAGTTATCTCAAAGAAAGGGGCCACGGTGTTTCTGTATCCCTATTATGTTGGTGCGGCTTCGGAACTTTTAGATATCTCGATATATCTCGAAAACTACGCTTCTGATCAAAAAATATCATACAACATAAATTGTAGGAAACATAATTCTCTACAAAAAACGTCTCTTAACATTTTGCTATAGCTCGCTTCGTTTCCGAGATATTTGCAGATTCAGCTCAAAGGAATTCGCCTGACGGACATATTTCGAGATATTTCTTCTTCTTGTTGTTCTTCTTCTGCACAGCTAAGCTGGAAGTAGCATTTACAGCTCGCGATAGTGCAGAGCTATCTCAAAGAAAGGGGCCACGGTGTTTCTGTATCTCTATTATGTTGGTGCGGCTTCGGAACTTTTAAATATCTTGATATATCTCGAGAACTACGCATCTGATCAAAAAATATCATAGAACATAAAAAGTAGGAAACCTAATTCTCTACAAAAAAGGTCTCTTAACATTTTGCCATAGCTCGCTTCGTTTCCGAGATATTTGCAGATTTATCCCAAGGGAAGGGGCCTGACGGACATATTTCGAGATATTTCTTATTCTTGTCGTTCTTCTTCTGCACAGCTAAGCTGGAAGTGGCATTTGCGGGTCGCACTAGTGCAGAGTTATCTCAAAGAAAGGGGCCACGGTGTTTCTGTATCCCTATTATGTTGGTGCGGCTTCGGAACTTTTAAATATCTCGATATATCTCGAAAACTACGCTTCTGATCAAAAAATATCATAGAACATAAATTGTAGGAAACATAATTCTCTACAAAAAACGTCTCTTAACATTTTGCCATAGCTCGCTTCGTTTCCGAGATATTTGCAGATTCAGCTCAAAGGAACTGGCCTGACGGACATATTTCGAGATATTTCTTCTTCTTGTTGCTCTTCCTCTGCACAGCTAAGCTGGAAGTGGCATTTGCAGCTCGCAATAGTGCAGAGTTATCTCAAAGAAAGGGGCCACGGTGTTTCTGTATCTCTATTATGTTGGTGCGGCTTCGGAACTTTTAAATATCTTGATATATCTCGAGAACTACGCATCTGATCAAAAAATATCATAGAACATAAAAAGTAGGAAACTTAATTCTCTACAAAAAAGGTCTCTTAAGATTTTGCCATAGCTCGCTTCGTTTCCGAGATATTTGCAGATTTATCTCAAGGGAAGGGGCCTGACGGACATATTTCGAGATATTTCTCCTTCTTGTTGTTCTTCTTCTGCACAGCTAAGCTGGAAGTGGCATTTACAGCTCGCAATAGTGCAGAGTTATCTCAAAGAAAGGGGCCACGGTGTTTCTGTATCTCTATTATGTTGGTGCGGCTTCGGAACTTTTAAATATCTTGATATATCTCGAGAACTACGCCTCTGATCGAAAAATATGATAGAACATAAAAAGTAGGAAACTTAATTCTCTACAAAAAAGGTCTCTTAACATTTTGCCATAGCTCGCTTCGTTTCCGAGATATTTGCAGATTTATCTCAAGGGAAGGGGCCTGACGGACATATTTCGAGATGTTTCTTCTTCTTGTTGTTCTTCCTCTGCACAGCTAAGCTGGAAGTGGCATTTGCAGCTCGCAATAGTGCAGAGTTATCTCAAAGAAAGGGGCCACGGTGTTTCTGTATCTGTATTATGTTGGTGCGGCTTCGGAACTTTTAAATATCTTGATATATCTCGAGAACTACGCATCTGATCAAAAAATATCATAGAACATCAAAAGTAGGAAACTTAATTCTCTACAAAAAAGGTCTCTTAACATTTTGCCATAGCTCGCTTCGTTTCCGAGATATTTGCATATTTATCTCAAGGGAAGGGGCCTGACGGACATATTTCGAGATATTTCTTCTTCTTGTTGTTCTTCTTCTGCACAGCTAAGCTGGAAGTGGCATTTGCGGCTCGCACTAGTGCAGAGTTATCTCAAAGAACGGGGCCACAGTGTTTCTGTATCCCTATTATGTTGGTGCGGCTTCGGAACTTTTAAATATCTTGATATATCTCGAGAACTACGCTTCTGATCAAAAAATATCATAGAACATAAATTGTAGGAAACATAATTCTCTACAAAAAACGTCTCTTAACATTTTGCCATAGCTCGCTTCGTTTCCGAGATATTTGCAGATACAGCTCAAAGGAACTGGCCTGACGGACATATTTCGAGATATTTCTTCTTCTTGTTGTTCTTCCACTGCACAGCTAAGCTGGAAGTGGCATTTGCAGCTCGCAATAGTGCAGAGTTATCTCAAAGAAAGGGGCCACGGTGTTTCTGTATCTCTATTATGTTGGTGCGGCTTCGGAACTTTTGAATATCTTGATATATCTCGAGAACTACGCATCTAATCAAAAAATATCATACAACATAAAAAGTAGGAAACTTAATTCTCTACAAAAAAGGTCTCTTAACATTTTGCCATAGCTCGCTTCGTTTCCGAGATATTTGCAGATTTATCTCAAGGGAAGGGGCCTCACGGACATATTTCGAGATATTTCTTCTTCTTGTGGTTCTTCTTCTGCACAGCTAAACTGGAAGTGGCATTTCCAGCTCGCAATAGTGCAGATTTATCTCAAAGAAAGGAGCCACGGTGTTTCTGGATCTCTATTATGTTGGTGCGGCTTCGGAACTTTTAAATATCTTGATATATCTCGAGAACTACGCGTCTGATCAAAAAATATCATAGAACATAAAAAGTAGGAAACATAATTCTGTACAAAAAAGGTCTCTTAACATTTTGCCATAGCTCGCTTCGTTTCCGAGATATTTGCAGATTTATCTCAAGGGAAGGGGCCTGACGGACATATTTCGAGATATTTCTTCTTCTTGTTGTTCTTCTTCTGCACAGTAAGCTGGAAGTGGCATTTGCAGCTCGCAATAGTGCAGAGTTATCTCAAAGAAAGGGGCCACGGTGTTTCTGTATCTCTATTATGTTGGTGCGGCTTCGGAACTTTCAAATATCTTGATATATCTCGAGAACTACGCATCTGATCAAAAAATATCATAGAACATAAAAAGTAGGAAACTTAATTCTCTACAAAAAAGGTCTCTTAACATTTTGCCATAGCTCGCTTCGTTTCCGAGATATTTGCAGATATATCTCAAGGGAAGGGGCCTGACGGACATATTTCGAGATATTTCTTCTTCTTGTTGTTCTTCTTCTGCACAGCTAAGCTGGAAGTGGCATTTGCGGCTCGCACTAGTGCAGAGTTATCTCAAAGAAAGGGGCCACGGTGTTTCTGTATCTCTATTATGTTGGTGCGGCTTCGGAACTTTTAAATATCTTGATATATCTCGAGAACTACGCATCTGATCAAAAAATATCATAGAACATAAAAAGTAGGAAACTTAATTCTCTACAAAAAAGGTCTCTTAACATTTTGCCATAGCTCGCTTCGTTTCCGAGATATTTGCAGATTTATCTCAAGGGAAGGGGCCTGACGGACATATTTCGAGATATTTCTTCTTCTGCACAGCTAAGCTGGAAGTGGCATTTGCGGCTCGCACTAGTGCAGAGTTGTCTCAAAGAAAGGGGCCACGGTGTTTCTGTATCTCTATTATGTTGGTGCGGCTTCGGAACTTTTAAATATCTTGATATATCTCGAGAACTACGCATCTGATCAAAAAATATCATAGAACATAAAAAGTAGGAAACTTAATTCTCTACAAAAAAGGTCTCTTAACGTTTTGCCATAGCTCGCTTCGTTTCCGAGATATTTGCAGATTTATCTCAAGGGAAGGGGCCTGACGGACATATTTCGAGATATTTCTTCTTCTTGTTGTTCTTCTTCTGCACAGCTAAGCTGGAAGTGGCATTTGCGGCTCGCACTAGTGCAGAGTTATCTCAAAGAAAGGGGCCACGGTGTTTCTGTATCTCTATTATGTTGGTGCGGCTTCGGAACTTTTAAATATCTCGATATATCTCGAAAACTACGCTTCTGATCAAAAAATATCATAGAACATAAATTGTAGGAAACATAATTCTCTACAAAAAACGTCTCTTAACATTTTGCCATAGCTCGCTTCGTTTCCGAGATATTTGCAGATTTATCTCAAGGGAAGTGGCCTGACGGACATATTTCGAGATATTTCTTCTTCTTGTTGTTCTTCTTCTGCACAGCTAAGCTGGAAGTGGCATTTGCGGCTCGCACTAGTGCAGAGTTATCTCAAAGAAAGGGGCCACGGTGTTTCTGTATCCCTATTATGTTGGTGCGGCTTCGGAACTTTTAAATATCTCGATATATCTCGAAAACTACGCTTCTGATCAAAAAATATCATAGAACATAAATTGTAGGAAACATAATTCTCTACAAAAAACGTCTCTTAACATTTTGCTATAGCTCGCTTCGTTTCCGAGATATTTGCAGATTCAGCTCAAAGGAACTGGCCTGACGGACATATTTCGAGATATTTCTTCTTCTTGTTGTTCTTCTTCTGCACAGCTAAGCTGGAAGTGGCATTTACAGCTCGCGATAGTGCAGAGCTATCTCAAAGAAAGGGGCCACGGTGTTTCTGTATCTCTATTATGTTGGTGCGGCTTCGGAACTTTTAAATATCTTGATATATCTCGAGAACTACGCATCTGATCAAAAAATATCATAGAACATAAAAAGTAGGAAACTTAATTCTCTACAAAAAAGGTCTCTTAACGTTTTGCCATAGCTCGCTTCGTTTCCGAGATATTTGCAGATTTATCTCAAGGGAAGGGGCCTGACGGACATATTTCGAGATATTTCTTCTTCTTGTTGTTCTTCTTCTGCACAGCTAAGCTGGAAGTGGCATTTGCGGCTCGCACTAGTGCAGAGTTATCTCAAAGAAAGGGGCCACGGTGTTTCTGTATCTCTATTATGTTGGTGCGGCTTCGGAACTTTTAAATATCTTGATATATCTCGAGAACTACGCATCTGATCAAAAAATATCATAGAACATAAAAAGTAGGAAACTTAATTCTCTACAAAAAAGGTCTCTTAACATTTTGCCATAGCTCGCTTCGTTTCCGAGATATTTGCATATTTATCTCAAGGGAAGGGGCCTGACGGACATATTTCGAGATATTTCTTCTTCTTGTTGTTCTTCCTCTGCACAGCTAAGCTGGAAGTGGAATTTGCAGCTCGCAATAGTGCAGAGTTATCTCAAAGAAAGGGGCCACGGTGTTTCTGTATCTCTATTATGTTGGTGCGGCTTCGGAACTTTTAAATATCTTGATATATCTCGAGAACTACGCATCTGATCAAAAAATATCATAGAACATCAAAAGTAGGAAACTTCATTCTCTACAAAAAAGGTCTCTTAACATTTTGCCATAGCTCGCTTCGATTCCGAGATATTTGCATATTTATCTCAAGGGAAGGGGCCTGACGGACATATTTCGAGATATTTCTTCTTCTTGTTGTTCTTCTTCTGCACAGCTAAGCTGGAAGTGGCATTTGCGGCTCGCACTAGTGCAGAGTTATCTCAAAGAACGGGGCCACGGTGTTTCTGTATCCCTATTATGTTGGTGCGGCTTCGGAACTTTTAAATATCTTGATATATCTCGAGAACTACGCTTCTGATCAAAAAATATCATAGAACATAAAAAGTAGGAAACTTAATTCTCTACAAAAAAGGTCTCTTAACATTTTGCCATAGCTCGCTTCGTTTCCGAGATATTTGCAGATACAGCTCAAAGGAACTGGCCTGACGGACATATTTCGAGATATTTCTTCTTCTTGTTGTTCTTCCACTGCACAGCTAAGCTGGAAGTGGCATTTGCAGCTCGCAATAGTGCAGAGTTATCTCAAAGAAAGGGGCCACGGTGTTTCTGTATCTCTATTATGTTGGTGCGGCTTCGGAACTTTTGAATATCTTGATATATCTCGAGAACTACGCATCTAATCAAAAAATATCATACAACATAAAAAGTAGGAAACTTAATTCTCTACAAAAAAGGTCTCTTAACATTTTGCCATAGCTCGCTTCGTTTCCGAGATATTTGCAGATTTATCTCAAGGGAAGGGGCCTGACGGACATATTTCGAGATATTTCTTCTTCTTGTTGTTCTTCTTCTGCACAGCTAAGCTGGAAGTGGCATTTGCGGCCCGCACTAGTGCAGAGTTATCTCAACGAAAGGGGCCACGGTGTTTCTGTATCTCTATTATGTTGGTGCGGCTTCGGAACTTTTAAATATCTTGATATATCTCGAGAACTACGCATCTGATCAAAAAATGTCATAGAACGTAAAAAGTAGCAAACTTCATTCTCTATAAAAAAGGTCTCTTAACATTTTGCCATAGCTCTCTTCGTTTCCGAGATATTTCCAGATTTATCTCAAGGGAAGGGGCCTGACGGACATATTTCGAGATATTTCTTCTTCTGCACAGCTAAGCTGGAAGTGGCATTTGCGGCTCGCACTAGTGCAGAGTTATCTCAAAGAAAGGGGCCACGGTGTTTCTGTATCTCTATTATGTTGGTGCGGCTTCGGAACTTTTAAATATCTCGATATATCTCGGAAACTACGCTTCTGATCAAAAAATATCATAGAACATAAATTGTAGGAAACATAATTCTCTACAAAAAACGTCTCTTAACATTTTGCCATAGCTCGCTTCGTTTCCGAGATATTTGCAGATTTATCTCAAGGGAAGTGGCCTGACGGACATATTTCGAGATATTTCTTCTTCTTGTTGTTCTTCTTCTGCACAGCTAAGCTGGAAGTGGCATTTGCGGCTCGCACTAGTGCAGAGTTATCTCAAAGAAAGGGGCCACGGTGTTTCTGTATCCCTATTATGTTGGTGCGGCTTCGGAACTTTTAAATATCTCGATATATCTCGAAAACTACGCTTCTGATCAAAAAATATCATAGAACATAAATTGTAGGAAACATAATTCTCTACAAAAAACGTCTCTTAACATTTTGCTATAGCTCGCTTCGTTTCCGAGATATTTGCAGATTCAGCTCAAAGGAACTGGCCTGACGGACATATTTCGAGATATTTCTTCTTCTTGTTGTTCTTCTTCTGCACAGCTAAGCTGGAAGTGGCATTTACAGCTCGCGATAGTGCAGAGCTATCTCAAAGAAAGGGGCCACGGTGTTTCTGTATCTCTATTATGTTGGTGCGGCTTCGGAACTTTTAAATATCTTGATATATCTCGAGAACTACGCCTCTGATCGAAAAATATCATAGAACATAAAAAGTAGGAAACTTAATTCTCTACAAAAAAGGTCTGTTAACATTTTGCCATAGCTCGCTTCGTTTCCGAGATATTTGCAGATTTATCTCAAGGGAAGGGGCCTGACGGACATATTTCGAGATATTTCTTCTTCTTGTTGTTCTTCTTCTGCACAGCTAAGCTGGAAGTGGCATTTGCGGCTCGCACTAGTGCAGAGTTATCTCAAAGAAAGGGGCCACGGTGTTTCTGTATCCCTATTATGTTGGTGCGGCTTCGGAACTTTTAAATATCTCGATATATCTCGAAAACTACGCTTCTGATCAAAAAATATCATAGAACATAAATTGTAGGAAACATAATTCTCTACAAAAAACGTCTCTTAACATTTTGCCATAGCTCGCTTCGTTTCCGAGATATTTGCAGATTCAGCTCAAAGGAACTGGCCTGACGGACATATTTCGAGATATTTCTTCTTCTTGTTGTTCTTCTTCTGCACAGCTAAGCTGGAAGTGGCATTTGCGGCTCGCACTAGTGCAGAGTTATCTCAAAGAAAGGGGCCACGGTGTTTCTGTATCTTTATTATGTTGGTGCGGCTTCGGAACTTTTAAATATCTCGATATATCTCGAAAACTACGCCTCTGATCGAAAAATATCATAGAACATAAAAAGTAGGAAACTTAATTCTCTACAAAAAAGGTCTGTTAACATTTTGCCATAGCTCGCTTCGTTTCCGAGATATTTGCAGATTTATCTCAAGGGAAGGGGCCTGACGGACATATTTCGAGATACTTCTTCTTCTTGTTGTTCTTCTTCTGCACAGCTAAGCTGGAAGTGGCATTTGCGGCTCGCACTAGTGCAGAGTTATCTCAAAGAAAGGGGCCACGGTGTTTCTGTATCTCTATTATGTTGGTGCGGCTTCGGAACTTTTAAATATCTTGATATATCTCGAGAACTACGCTTCTGATCAAAAAATATCATAGAAGGTAAATTGTAGGAAATATTATTCTCTACAAAAAAGGTCTCTTAACATTTTGCCATAGCTCGCTTCGTTTCCGAGATATTTGCAGATTTATCTCAAGGGAAGGGTCCTGATGGACATATTTCGAGATATTTCTTCTTCTTGTTGTTCTTCTTCTGCACAGCTAAACTGGAAGTGGCATTTCCAGCTCGCAATCGTGCAGAGTTATCTCAAAGAAAGGGGCCACGGTGTTTCTGTATCTCTATTATGTTGGTGCGGCTTCGGAACTTTTAAATATCTTGATATATCTCGAGAACTACGCCTCTGATCGAAAAATATCATAGAACATAAAAAGTAGGAAACTTAATTATCTACAAAAAAGGTCTCCTAACATTTTGCCATAGCTCGCTTCCTTTCCGAGATATTTGCAGATTTATCTCAAGGGAAGGGGCCTGACGGACATATTTCGAGATATTTCTTCTTCTTGTTGTTCTTCTTCTGCACAGCTAAGCTGGAAGTGGCATTTGCAGCTCGCAATAGTGCAGAGTTATCTCAAAGAAAGGGGCCACGGTGTTTCTGTATCTCTATTATGTTGGTGCGGCTTCGGAACTTTTAAATATCTTGATATATCTCGAGAACTACGCATCTGATCAAAAAATATCATAGAAGATAAAAAGTAGGAAACTTAATTCTCTACAAAAAAGGTCTCTTAACATTTTCCCATAGCTGGCATCGTTTCCGAGATATTTGCAGATTTATCTCAAGGGAAGGGTCCTGATGGACATATTTCGAGATATTTCTTCTTCTTGTTGTTCTTCTTCTGCACAGCTAAACTGGAAGTGGCATTTCCAGCTCGCAATCGTGCAGAGTTATCTCAAAGAAAGGGGCCACGGTGTTTCTGTATCTCTATTATGTTGGTGCGGCTTCGGAACTTTTAAATATCTTGATATATCTCGAGAATTACGCCTCTGATCGAAAAATATCATAGAACATAAAAAGTAGGAAACTTAATTCTCTACAAAAAAGGTCTCTTAACATTTTGCCATAGCTCGCTTCGTTTCCAGGATATTTGCAGATTTATCTCAAGGGAAGGGGCCTGACGGACATATTTCGAAATATTTCTTATTCTTGTTGTTCTTCTTCTGCACAGCCAAGCTGGAAGTGGCATTTGCAGCTCCCAATCGTGCAGAGTAATCTAAAAGAAAGGGGCCACGGTGTTTCTGTATCTCTATTATGTTGGTGCGGCTTCGGAACTTTTAAATATCTTGATATATCTCGAGAACTACGCCTCTGATCGAAAAATATCATAGAACATAAAAAGTAGGAAACTTAATTCTCTACAAAAAAGGTCTCCTAACATTTTGCCATAGCTCGCTTCGTTTCCGAGATATTTGCAGATTTATCTCAAGGGAAGTGGCCTGACGGACATATTTCGAGATATTTCTTCTTCTTGTTGTTCTTCTTCTGCACAGCTAAGCTGGAAGTGGCATTTGCAGCTCGCAATAGTGCAGAGTTATCGCAAAGAAAGGGGCCACGGTGTTTCTGTATCTCTATTATGTTGGTGCGGCTTCGGAACTTTTAAATATCTTGATATATCTCGAGAACTACGCATCTGATCAAAAAATATCATAGAACATAAAAAGTAGGAAACCTAATTTTCTACAAAAAAGGTCTCTTAACATTTTGCCGTAGCTCGCTTCGTTTCCGAGATATTTGCAGATTTATCTCAAGGGAAGGGGCCTGACGGACATATTTCGAAATATTTCTTATTCTTGTTGTTCTTCTTCTACACAGCTAAACTGGAAGTGGCATTTCCAGCTCGCAATAGTGCAGAGTTATCCCAAAGAAAGGGGCCACGGTGTTTCTGTACCTCTATTATGTTGGTGCAGCTTCGGAGCTTTTAAATATCTTGATATATCTCGAGAACTACGCATCTGATCAAAAAATATCATAGAACATAAAAAGTAGGAAACTTAATTCTCTACAAAAAAGCTCTCTTAACGTTTTGCAATAGCTCGCTTCGTTTCCGAGATATTTGCAGATTTATCTCAAGGGAAGGGTCCTGACGGACATATTTCGAGATATTTCTTCTTCTTGTTGTTCTTCTTCTGCACAGCTAAACTGGAAGTGGCATTTCCAGCTCGCAATAGTGCAGAGTTATCCCAAAGAAAGGGGCCACGGTGTTTCTGTATCTCTATTATGTTGGTGCGGCTTCGGAACTTTTAAATATCTCGATATATCTCGAAAACTACGCTTCTGATCAAAAAATATCATAGAACATAAATTGTAGGAAACATAATTCTCTACAAAAAAGGTCTCTTAACATTTTGCCATAGCTCGCTTCGTTTCCGAGATATTTGCAGATTTATCTCAAGGGAAGGGGCCTGACGGACATATTTCGAGATATTTCTTCTTCTTGTTGTTCTTCTTCTGCACAGCTAAGCTGGAAGTGGCATTTGCAGCTCGCAATAGTGCAGAGTTATCGCAAAGAAAGGGGCTACGGTGTTTCTGTATCTCTATTATGTTGGTGCGGCTTCGGAACTTTTAAATATCTTGATATATCTCGAGAACTACGCATCTGATCAAAAAATATCATAGAACATAAAAAGTAGGAAACTTAATTCTCTACAAAAAAGGTCTCTTAACGTTTTGCAATAGCTCGCTTCGTTTCCGAGATATTTGCAGATTTATCTCAAGGGAAGGGGCCTGACGGACGTATTTCGAGATATTTCTTCTTCTTGTTGTTCTTCTTCTGCACAGCTAAGCTGGAAGTGGCATTTGCGGCTCGCACTAGTGCAGAGTTATCTCAAAGAAAGGGGCCACGGTGTTTCTGTATCTCTATTATGTTGGTGCGGCTTCGGAACTTTTAAATATCTCGATATATCTCGAAAACTACGCTTCTGATCAAAAAATATCATAGAACATAAATTGTAAGAAACATGATTCTCTACAAAAAAGGTCTCTTAACATTTTGCCATAGCTCGCTTCGTTTCCGAGATATTTGCAGATTTATCTCAAGGGAAGGGGCCTGACGGACATATTTCGAAATATTTCTTATTCTTGTTGTTCTTCTTCTGCACAGCCAAGCTGGAAGTGGCATTTGCAGCTCCCAATCGTGCAGAGTAATCTAAAAGAAAGGGGCCACGGTGTTTCTGTATCTCTATTATGTTGGTGCGGCTTCGGAACTTTTAAATATCTTGATATATCTCGAGAACTACGCCTCTGATCGAAAAATATCATAGAACATAAAAAGTAGGAAACTTAATTCTCTACAAAAAAGGTCTCCTAACATTTTGCCATAGCTCGCTTCGTTTCCGAGATATTTGCAGATTTATCTCAAGGGAAGTGGCCTGACGGACATATTTCGAGATATTTCTTCTTCTTGTTGTTCTTCTTCTGCACAGCTAAGCTGGAAGTGGCATTTGCAGCTCGCAATAGTGCAGAGTTATCGCAAAGAAAGGGGCCACGGTGTTTCTGTATCTCTATTATGTTGGTGCGGCTTCGGAACTTTTAAATATCTTGATATATCTCGAGAACTACGCATCTGATCAAAAAATATCATAGAACATAAAAAGTAGGAAACCTAATTTTCTACAAAAAAGGTCTCTTAACATTTTGCCGTAGCTCGCTTCGTTTCCGAGATATTTGCAGATTTATCTCAAGGGAAGGGGCCTGACGGACATATTTCGAAATATTTCTTATTCTTGTTGTTCTTCTTCTACACAGCTAAACTGGAAGTGGCATTTCCAGCTCGCAATAGTGCAGAGTTATCCCAAAGAAAGGGGCCACGGTGTTTCTGTACCTCTATTATGTTGGTGCAGCTTCGGAGCTTTTAAATATCTTGATATATCTCGAGAACTACGCATCTGATCAAAAAATATCATAGAACATAAAAAGTAGGAAACTTAATTCTCTACAAAAAAGCTCTCTTAACGTTTTGCAATAGCTCGCTTCGTTTCCGAGATATTTGCAGATTTATCTCAAGGGAAGGGTCCTGACGGACATATTTCGAGATATTTCTTCTTCTTGTTGTTCTTCTTCTGCACAGCTAAACTGGAAGTGGCATTTCCAGCTCGCAATAGTGCAGAGTTATCCCAAAGAAAGGGGCCACGGTGTTTCTGTATCTCTATTATGTTGGTGCGGCTTCGGAACTTTTAAATATCTCGATATATCTCGAAAACTACGCTTCTGATCAAAAAATATCATAGAACATAAATTGTAGGAAACATAATTCTCTACAAAAAAGGTCTCTTAACATTTTGCCATAGCTCGCTTCGTTTCCGAGATATTTGCAGATTTATCTCAAGGGAAGGGGCCTGACGGACATATTTCGAGATATTTCTTCTTCTTGTTGTTCTTCTTCTGCACAGCTAAGCTGGAAGTGGCATTTGCAGCTCGCAATAGTGCAGAGTTATCGCAAAGAAAGGGGCTACGGTGTTTCTGTATCTCTATTATGTTGGTGCGGCTTCGGAACTTTTAAATATCTTGATATATCTCGAGAACTACGCCTCTGATCGAAAAATATCATAGAACATAAAAAGTAGGAAACCTAATTCTCTACAAAAAAGGTCTCTTAACATTTTGCCATAGCTCGCTTCGTTTCCGAGATATTTGCAGATTTATCTCAAGGGAAGGGGCCTGACGGACATATTTCGAGATATTTCTTCTTCTTGTTGTTCTTCTTCTGCACAGCTAAGCTGGAAGTGGCATTTGCAGCTCGCAATAGTGCAGAGTTATCGCAAAGAAAGGGGCTACGGTGTTTCTGTATCTCTATTATGTTGGTGCGGCTTCGGAACTTTTAAATATCTTGATATATCTCGAGAACTACGCATCTGATCAAAAAATATCATAGAACATAAAAAGTAGGAAACTTAATTCTCTACAAAAAAGGTCTCTTAACGTTTTGCAATAGCTCGCTTCGTTTCCGAGATATTTGCAGATTTATCTCAAGGGATGGGTCCTGACGGACATATTTCGAGATATTTCTTCTTCTAGTTGTTCTTCTTCTGCACAGCTAAGCTGGAAGTGGCATTTGCAGCTCGCAATAGTGCAGAGTTATCTCAAAGAAAGGGGCCACGGTGTTTCTGTACCTCTATTATGTTGGTGCAGCTTCGGAGCTTTTAAATATCTTGATATATCTCGAGAACTACGCATCTGATCAAAAAATATCATAGAACATAAAAAGTAGGAAACTTAATTCTCTACAAAAAAGGTCTCTTAACATTTTGCCATAGCTCGCTTCGTTTCCGAGATATTTGCAGATTTATCTCAAGGGAAGGGGCCTGACGGACATATTTCGAGATATTTCTTCTTCTTGTTGTTCTTCTTCTGCACAGCTAAGCTGGAAGTGGCATTTGCAGCGCGCAATAGTGCAGAGTTATCTCAAAGAAAGGGGCCACGGTGTTTCTGTATCTCTATTATGTTGGTGCGGCTTCGGAACTTTTAAATATCTTGATATATCTCGAGAACTACGCATCTGTTCAAAAAATATCATAGAACATAAAAAGTAGGAATCCTAATTTTCTACAAAAAAGGTCTCTTAACATTTTGCCGTAGCTCGCTTCGTTTCCGAGATATTTGCAGATTTATCTCAAGGGAAGGGGCCTGACGGACATATTTGCAGATATTTCTTCTTCTTGTTGTTCTTCTTCTGCACAGCTAAGCTGGAAGTGGCATTTGCAGCTCGCAATAGTGCAGAGTTATCGCAAAGAAAGGGGCCACGGTGTTTCTGTATCTCTATTATGTTGGTGCGGCTTCGGAACTTTTAAATATCTTGATATATCTCGAGAACTACGCATCTGATCAAAAAATATCATAGAACATAAAAAGTAGGAAACTTAATTCTCTACAAAAAAGGTCTCTTAACGTTTTGCAATAGCTCGCTTCGTTTCCGAGATATTTGCAGATTTATCTCAAGGGAAGGGTCCTGACGGACATATTTCGAGATATTTCTTCTTCTTGTTGTTCTTCTTCTGCACAGCTAAACTGGAAGTGGCATTTCCAGCTCGCAATCATGCAGATTTATCTCAAAGAGAGGGGCCACGGTGTTTCTGTATCTCTATTATGTTGGTGCGGCTTCGAAACTTTTAAATATCTTGATATATCTCGAGAACTACGCATCTGATCAAAAAATATCATAGAACATAAAAAGTAGGAAACCTAATTTTCTACAAAAAAGGTCTCTTAACATTTTGCCGTAGCTCGCTTCGTTTCCGAGATATTTGCAGATTTATCTCAAGGGAAGGGGCCTGACGGACATATTTCGAAATATTTCTTATTCTTGTTGTTCTTCTTCTGCACAGCTAAGCTGGAAGTGGCATTTGCAGCTCGCAATAGTGCAGAGTTATCTCAAAGAAAGGGGCCACGGTGTTTCTGTATCTCTATTATGTTGGTGGGGCTTCGGAACTTTTAAATATCTTGATATATCTCGAGAACTACGCATCTGATCAAAAAATATCATAGAACATAAAAAGTAGGAAACTTAATTCTCTACAAAAAAGGTCTCTTAACGTTTTGCAATAGCTCGCTTCGTTTCCGAGATATTTGCAGATTTATCTCAAGGGAAGGGTCCTGACGGACATATTTCGAGATATTTCTTCTTCTTGTTGTTCTTCTTCTGCACAGCTAAACTGGAAGTGGCATTTCCAGCTCGCAATCATGCAGAGTTATCTCAAAGAGAGGGGCCACGGTGTTTCTGTATCTCTATTATGTTGTTGCGGCTTCGAAACTTTTAAATATCTTGATATATCTCGAGAACTACGCTTCTGATCAAAAAATATCATAGAACATAAATTGTAGGAAACATAATTCTCTACAAAAAAGGTCTCTTAACATTTTGCCATAGCTCGCTTCGTTTCCGAGATATTTGCAGATTTATCTCAAGGGAAGGGGCCTGACGGACATATTTCGAGATATTTCTTCTTCTTGTTGTTCTTCTTCTGCACAGCTAAGCTGGAAGTGGCATTTGCAGCTCGCAATAGTGCAGAGTTATCGCAAAGAAAGGGGCTACGGTGTTTCTGTATCTCTATTATGTTGGTGCGGCTTCGGAACTTTTAAATATCTTGATATATCTCGAGAACTACGCCTCTGATCGAAAAATATCATAGAACATAAAAAGTAGGAAACCTAATTCTCTACAAAAAAGGTCTCTTAACATTTTGCCATAGCTCGCTTCGTTTCCGAGATATTTGCAGATTTATCTCAAGGGAAGGGGCCTGACGGACATATTTCGAGATATTTCTTCTTCTTGTTGTTCTTCTTCTGCACAGCTAAGCTGGAAGTGGCATTTGCAGCTCGCAATAGTGCAGAGTTATCGCAAAGAAAGGGGCTACGGTGTTTCTGTATCTCTATTATGTTGGTGCGGCTTCGGAACTTTTAAATATCTTGATATATCTCGAGAACTACGCATCTGATCAAAAAATATCATAGAACATAAAAAGTAGGAAACTTAATTCTCTACAAAAAAGGTCTCTTAACGTTTTGCAATAGCTCGCTTCGTTTCCGAGATATTTGCAGATTTATCTCAAGGGATGGGTCCTGACGGACATATTTCGAGATATTTCTTCTTCTAGTTGTTCTTCTTCTGCACAGCTAAGCTGGAAGTGGCATTTGCAGCTCGCAATAGTGCAGAGTTATCTCAAAGAAAGGGGCCACGGTGTTTCTGTACCTCTATTATGTTGGTGCAGCTTCGGAGCTTTTAAATATCTTGATATATCTCGAGAACTACGCATCTGATCAAAAAATATCATAGAACATAAAAAGTAGGAAACTTAATTCTCTACAAAAAAGGTCTCTTAACATTTTGCCATAGCTCGCTTCGTTTCCGAGATATTTGCAGATTTATCTCAAGGGAAGGGGCCTGACGGACATATTTCGAGATATTTCTTCTTCTTGTTGTTCTTCTTCTGCACAGCTAAGCTGGAAGTGGCATTTGCAGCGCGCAATAGTGCAGAGTTATCTCAAAGAAAGGGGCCACGGTGTTTCTGTATCTCTATTATGTTGGTGCGGCTTCGGAACTTTTAAATATCTTGATATATCTCGAGAACTACGCATCTGTTCAAAAAATATCATAGAACATAAAAAGTAGGAATCCTAATTTTCTACAAAAAAGGTCTCTTAACATTTTGCCGTAGCTCGCTTCGTTTCCGAGATATTTGCAGATTTATCTCAAGGGAAGGGGCCTGACGGACATATTTGCAGATATTTCTTCTTCTTGTTGTTCTTCTTCTGCACAGCTAAGCTGGAAGTGGCATTTGCAGCTCGCAATAGTGCAGAGTTATCGCAAAGAAAGGGGCCACGGTGTTTCTGTATCTCTATTATGTTGGTGCGGCTTCGGAACTTTTAAATATCTTGATATATCTCGAGAACTACGCATCTGATCAAAAAATATCATAGAACATAAAAAGTAGGAAACTTAATTCTCTACAAAAAAGGTCTCTTAACGTTTTGCAATAGCTCGCTTCGTTTCCGAGATATTTGCAGATTTATCTCAAGGGAAGGGTCCTGACGGACATATTTCGAGATATTTCTTCTTCTTGTTGTTCTTCTTCTGCACAGCTAAACTGGAAGTGGCATTTCCAGCTCGCAATCATGCAGATTTATCTCAAAGAGAGGGGCCACGGTGTTTCTGTATCTCTATTATGTTGGTGCGGCTTCGAAACTTTTAAATATCTTGATATATCTCGAGAACTACGCATCTGATCAAAAAATATCATAGAACATAAAAAGTAGGAAACCTAATTTTCTACAAAAAAGGTCTCTTAACATTTTGCCGTAGCTCGCTTCGTTTCCGAGATATTTGCAGATTTATCTCAAGGGAAGGGGCCTGACGGACATATTTCGAAATATTTCTTATTCTTGTTGTTCTTCTTCTGCACAGCTAAGCTGGAAGTGGCATTTGCAGCTCGCAATAGTGCAGAGTTATCTCAAAGAAAGGGGCCACGGTGTTTCTGTATCTCTATTATGTTGGTGGGGCTTCGGAACTTTTAAATATCTTGATATATCTCGAGAACTACGCATCTGATCAAAAAATATCATAGAACATAAAAAGTAGGAAACTTAATTCTCTACAAAAAAGGTCTCTTAACGTTTTGCAATAGCTCGCTTCGTTTCCGAGATATTTGCAGATTTATCTCAAGGGAAGGGTCCTGACGGACATATTTCGAGATATTTCTTCTTCTTGTTGTTCTTCTTCTGCACAGCTAAACTGGAAGTGGCATTTCCAGCTCGCAATCATGCAGAGTTATCTCAAAGAGAGGGGCCACGGTGTTTCTGTATCTCTATTATGTTGTTGCGGCTTCGAAACTTTTAAATATCTTGATATATCTCGAGAACTACGCCTCTGATCGAAAAATATCATAGAACATAAAAAGTAGGAAACTTAATTCTCTACAAAAAAGGTCTCTTAACATTGTGCCATAGCTCGCTTCGTTTCCGAGATATTTGCAGATTTATCTCAAGGGAAGGGGCCTGACGGACATATTTCCAGATATTTCTTCTTCTTGTTGTTCTTCTTCTGCACAGCTAAGCTGGAAGTGGCATTTGCAGCTCGCAATAGTGCAGAGTTATCTCAAAGAAAGGGGCCACGGTGTTTCTGTATCTCTATTATGTTGGTGCGGCTTCGGAACTTTCAAATATCTTGATATATCTCGAGAACTACGCATCTGATCAAAAAATATCATAGAACATAAAAAGTAGGAAATCTAATTTTCTACAAAAAAGGTCTCTTAACATTTTGCCGTAGCTCGCTTCGTTTCCGAGATATTTGCAGATTTATCTCAAGGGAAGGGACCTGACGGACATATTTCGAAATATTTCTTATTCTTGTTGTTCTTCTTCTGCACAGCTAAGCTGGAAGTTGCATTTGCAGCTCGCAATAGTGCAGAGTTATCTCAAAGAAAGGGGCCACTGTGTTTCTGTACCTCTATTATGTTGGTGCAGCGTCGGAGCTTTTAAATATCTTGATATATCTCGAGAACTACGCATCTGATCAAAAAATATCATAGAACATAAAAAGTAGGAAACTTAATTCTCTACAAAAAAGGTCTCTTAACGTTTTGCAATAGCTCGCTTCGTTTCCGAGATATTTGCAGATTTATCTCAAGGGAAGGGTCCTGACGGACATATTTCGAGATATTTCTTCTTCTTGTTGTTCTTCTTCTGCACAGCTAAACTGGAAGTGGCATTTCCAGCTCGCAATCGTGCAGAGTTATCTCAAAGAAAGGGGCCACGGTGTTTCTGTATCTCTATTATGTTGGTGCGGCTTCGGAACTTTTAAATATCTTGATATATCTCGAGAACTACGCCTCTGATCGAAAAATATCATAGAACATAAAAAGTAGGAAACTTAATTCTCTACAAAAAAGGTCTCTTAACATTTTGCCATAGCTCGCTTCGTTTCCGAGATATTTGCAGATTTATCTCAAGGGAAGGGGCCTGACGGACATATTTCGAGATATTTCTTCTTCTTGTTGTTCTTCTTCTGCACAGCTAAGCTGGAAGTGGCATTTGCAGCTCGCAATAGTGCAGAGTTATCGCAAAGAAAGGGGCTACGGTGTTTCTGTATCTCTATTATGTTGGTGCGGCTTCGGAACTTTTAAATATCTTGATATATCTCGAGAACTACGCCTCTGATCGAAAAATATCATAGAACATAAAAAGTAGGAAACCTAATTCTCTACAAAAAAGGTCTCCTAACATTTTGCCATAGCTCGCTTCGTTTCCGAGATATTTGCAGATTTATCTCAAGGGAAGGGGCCTGACGGACATATTTCGAGATATTTCTTCTTCTTGTTGTTCTTCTTCTGCACAGCTAAGCCGGAAGTGGCATTTGCAGCTCGCAATAGTGCAGAGTTATCGCAAAGAAAGGGGCTACGGTGTTTCTGTATCTCTATTATGTTGGTGCGGCTTCGGAACTTTTAAATATCTTGATATATCTCGAGAACTACGCATCTGATCAAAAAATATCATAGAACATAAAAAGTAGGAAACTTAATTCTCTACAAAAAAGGTCTCTTAACGTTTTGCAATAGCTCGCTTCGTTTCCGAGATATTTGCAGATTTATCTCAAGGGAAGGGTCCTGACGGACATATTTCGAGATATTTCTTCTTCTAGTTGTTCTTCTTCTGCACAGCTAAGCTGGAAGTGGCATTTGCAGCTCGCAATAGTGCAGAGTTATCTCAAAGAAAGGGGCCACGGTGTTTCTGTATCTCTATTATGTTGGTGCAGCTTCGGAGCTTTTAAATATCTTGATATATCTCGAGAACTACGCCTCTGATCGAAAAATATCATAGAACATAAAAAGTAGGAAACTTAATTCTCTACAAAAAAGGTCTCTTAACATTTTGCCATAGCTCGCTTCGTTTCCGAGATATTTGCAGATTTATCTCAAGGGAAGGGGCCTGACGGACATATTTCGAGATATTTCTTCTTCTTGTTGTTCTTCTTCTGCACAGCTAAGCTGGAAGTGGCATTTGCAGCTCGCAATAGTGCAGAGTTATCGCAAAGAAAGGGGCTACGGTGTTTCTGTATCTCTATTATGTTGGTGCGGCTTCGGAACTTTTAAATATCTTGATATATCTCGAGAACTACGCCTCTGATCGAAAAATATCATAGAACATAAAAAGTAGGAAACCTAATTCTCTACAAAAAAGGTCTCCTAACATTTTGCCATAGCTCGCTTCGTTTCCGAGATATTTGCAGATTTATCTCAAGGGAAGGGGCCTGACGGACATATTTCGAGATATTTCTTCTTCTTGTTGTTCTTCTTCTGCACAGCTAAGCCGGAAGTGGCATTTGCAGCTCGCAATAGTGCAGAGTTATCGCAAAGAAAGGGGCTACGGTGTTTCTGTATCTCTATTATGTTGGTGCGGCTTCGGAACTTTTAAATATCTTGATATATCTCGAGAACTACGCATCTGATCAAAAAATATCATAGAACATAAAAAGTAGGAAACTTAATTCTCTACAAAAAAGGTCTCTTAACGTTTTGCAATAGCTCGCTTCGTTTCCGAGATATTTGCAGATTTATCTCAAGGGAAGGGTCCTGACGGACATATTTCGAGATATTTCTTCTTCTAGTTGTTCTTCTTCTGCACAGCTAAGCTGGAAGTGGCATTTGCAGCTCGCAATAGTGCAGAGTTATCTCAAAGAAAGGGGCCACGGTGTTTCTGTATCTCTATTATGTTGGTGCAGCTTCGGAGCTTTTAAATATCTTGATATATCTCGAGAACTACGCATCTGTTCAAAAAATATCATAGAACATACAAAGTAGGAATCCTAATTTTCTACAAAAAAGGTCTCTTAACATTTTGCCGTAGCTCGCTTCGTTTCCGAGATATTTGCAGATTTATCTCAAGGGAAGGGGCCTGACGGACATATTTGCAGATATTTCTTCTTCTTGTTGTTCTTCTTCTGCACAGCTAAGCTGGAAGTGGCATTTGCAGCTCGCAATAGTGTAGAGTTATCTCAAAGAAAGGGGCCACGGTGTTTCTGTATCTCTATTATGTTGGTGCGGCTTCGGAACTTTCAAATATCTTGATATATCTCGAGAACTACGCATCTGATCAAAAAATATCATAGAACATAAAAAGTAGGAAACCTAATTTTCTACAAAAAAGGTCTCTTAACATTTTGCCGTAGCTCGCTTCGTTTCCGAGATATTTGCAGATTTATCTCAAGGGAAGGGACCTGACGGACATATTTCGAAATATTTCTTATTCTTGTTGTTCTTCTTCTGCACAGCTAAGCCGGAAGTGGCATTTGCAGCTCGCAATAGTGCAGAGTTATCTCAAAGAAAGGGGCCACTGTGTTTCTGTACCTCTATTATGTTGGTGCAGCTTCGGAGCTTTTAAATATCTTGATATATCTCGAGAACTACGCATCTGATCAAAAAATATCATAGAACATAAAAAGTAGGAAACTTAATTCTCTACAAAAAAGGTCTCTTAACATTCTGCCATAGCTCGCTTCGTTTCCGAGATATTTGCAGATTTATCTCAAGGGAAGGGGCCTGACGGACATATTTCGAGATATTTCTTCTTCTTGTTGTTCTTCTTCTGCACAGCTAAGCTGGAAGTGGCATTTGCAGCTCGCAATAGTGCAGAGTTATCTCAAAGAAAGGGGCCACGGTGTTTCTGTATCTCTATTATGTTGGTGGGGCTTCGGAACTTTTAAATATCTTGATATATCTCGAGAACTACGCATCTGATCAAAAAATATCATAGAACATAAAAAGTAGGAAACTTAATTCTCTACAAAAAAGGTCTCTTAACGTTTTGCAATAGCTCGCTTCGTTTCCGAGATATTTGCAGATTTATCTCAAGGGAAGGGTCCTGACGGACATATTTCGAGATATTTCTTCTTCTTGTTGTTCTTCTTCTGCACAGCTAAACTGGAAGTGGCATTTCCAGCTCGCAATCATGCAGAGTTATCTCAAAGAGAGGGGCCACGGTGTTTCTGTATCTCTATTATGTTGGTGCGGCTTCGAAACTTTTAAATATCTTGATATATCTCGAGAACTACGCCTCTGATCGACAAATATCATAGAACATAAAAAGTAGGAAACCTAATTTTCTACAAAAAAGGTCTCTTAACATTTTGCCGTAGCTCGCTTCGTTTCCGAGATATTTGCAGATTTATCTCAAGGGAAGGGACCTGACGGACATATTTCGAAATATTTCTTATTCTTGTTGTTCTTCTTCTGCACAGCTAAGCTGGAAGTGGCATTTGCAGCTCGCAATAGTGCAGAGTTATCGCAAAGAAAGGGGCCACGGTGTTTCTGTATCTCTATTATGTTGGTGCGGCTTCGGAACTTTTAAATATCTTGATATATCTCGAGAACTACGCATCTGATCAAAAAATATCATAGAACATAAAAAGTAGGAAACTTAATTCTCTACAAAAAAGGTCTCTTAACGTTTTGCAATAGCTCGCTTCGTTTCCGAGATATTTGCAGATTTATCTCAAGGGAAGGGCCTGACGCACATATTTCGAGATATTTCTTCTTCTTGTTGTTCTTCTTCTGCACAGCTAAACTGGAAGTGGCATTTGCAGCTCGCAATAGTGCAGAGTTATCGCAAAGAAAGGGGCCACGGTGTTTCTGTATCTCTATTATGTTGGTGCAGCTTCGGAGCTTTTAAATATCTTGATATATCTCGAGAACTACGCATCTGATCAAAAAATATCATAGAACATAAAAAGTAGGAAACTTAATTCTCTACAAAAAAGGTCTCTTAACATTTTGCCATAGCTCGCTTCGTTTCCGAGATATTTGCAGTTTTATCTCAAGGGAAGGGGCCTGACGGACATATTTCGAGATATTTCTTCTTCTTGTTGTTCTTCTTCTGCACAGCTAAGCTGGAAGTGGCATGTGCAGCTCGCAATAGTGCAGAGTTATCGCAAAGAAAGGGGCCACGGTGTTTCTGTATCTCTATTATGTTGGTGCGGCTTCGGAACTTTTAAATATCTTGATATATCTCGAGAACTACGCATCTGATCAAAAAATTTCATAGAACATAAAAAGTAGGAAACTTAATTCTCTACAAAAAAGGTCTCTTAACGTTTTGCAATAGCTCGCTTCGTTTCCGAGATATTTGCAGATTTATCTCAAGGGAAGGGTCCTGACGGACATATTTCGAGATATTTCTTCTTCTTGTTGTTCTTCTTCTGCACAGCTAAACTGGAAGTGGCATTTCCAGCTCGCAATCATGCAGAGTTATCTCAAAGAGAGGGGCCACGGTGTTTCTGTATCTCTATTATGTTGGTGCGGCTTCGAAACTTTTAAATATCTTGATATATCTCGAGAACTACGCCTCTGATCGAAAAATATCATAGAACATAAAAAGTAGGAAACTTAATTCTCTACAAAAAAGGTCTCTTAACATTTTGCCATAGCTCGCTTCGTTTCCGAGATATTTGCAGATTTATCTCAAGGGAAGGGGCCTGACGGACATATTTCGAGATATTTCTTCTTCTTGTTGTTCTTCTTCTGCACAGCTAAGCTGGAAGTGGCATTTGCAGCTCGCAATAGTGCAGAGTTATCGCAAAGAAAGGGGCCACGGTGTTTCTGTATCTCTATTATGTTGGTGCGGCTTCGGAACTTTTAAATATCTTGATATATCTCGAGAACTACGCATCTGATCAAAAAATATCATAGAACATAAAAAGTAGGAAACTTAATTCTCTACAAAAAAGGTCTCTTAACGTTTTGCAATAGCTCGCTTCGTTTCCGAGATATTTGCAGATTTATCTCAAGGGAAGGGTCCTGACGGACATATTTCGAGATATTTCTTCTTCTTGTTGTTCTTCTTCTGCACAGCTAAACTGGAAGTGGCATTTCCAGCTCGCAATCATGCAGAGTTATCTCAAAGAGAGGGGCCACGGTGTTTCTGTATCTCTATTATGTTGGTGCGGCTTCGAAACTTTTAAATATCTTGATATATCTCGAGAACTACGCCTCTGATCATAGAACATAAAAAGTAGGAAACTTAATTCTCTACAAAAAAGGTCTCTTAACATTTTGCCATAGCTCGCTTCGTTTCCGAGATATTTGCAGATTTATCTCAAGGGAAGGGGCCTGACGGACATATTTCGAGATATTTCTTCTTCTTGTTGTTCTTCTTCTGCACAGCTAAGCTGGAAGTGGCATTTGCAGCTCGCAATAGTGCAGAGTTATCTCAAAGAAAGGGGCCACGGTGTTTCTGTATCTCTATTATGTTGGTGCGGCTTCGGAACTTTTAAATATCTCGATATATCTCGAAAACTACGCTTCTGATCAAAAAATATCAGAGAACGTAAATTGTAGGAAACATAATTCTCTACAAAAAAGGTCTCTTAACATTTTGCCATAGCTCGCTTCGTTTCCGAGATATTTGCAGATTTATCTCAAGGGAAGGGGCCTGACGGACATATTTCGAGATATTCCTTCTTCTTGTTGTTCTTCTTCTGCACAGCTAAGCTGGAAGTGGCATTTGCGGCTCGCACTAGTGCAGAGTTATCTCAAAGAAAGGGGCCACGGTGTTTCTGTATCTCCATTATGTTGGTGCGGCTTCGGATCTTTTAAATATCTCGATATATCTCGAAAACTACGTTTCTGATCAAAAAATATCATAGAACATAAATTGTAGGAAACATAATTCTCTACAAAAAAGGTCTCTTAACATTTTGCCGTAGCTCGCTTCGTTTCCGAGATATTTGCAGATTTATCTCAAGGGAAGGGGCCTGACGGACATATTTCCAGATATTTCTTCTTTTTGTTGTTCTTCTTCTGCACAGCTAAGCTGGAAGTGGCATTTGCAGCTCGCAATAGTGCAGAGTTATCTCAAAGAAAGGGGCCACGGTGTTTCTGTACCTCTATTATGTTGGTGCGGCTTCGGAACTTTTAAATATCTTGATATATCTCGAGAACTACGCATCCGATCAAAAAATATCATAGAACATAAAAAGTAGGAAACTTAATTTTCTACAAAAAAGGTCTCTTAACATTTTGCCATAGCTCGCTTCGTTTCCGAGATATTTGCAGATTTATCTCGAGGGAAGGGGCCTGACGGACATATTTCGAGATATTTCTTCTTCTTGTTGTTCTTCTTCTGCACAGCTAAGCTGGAAGCGGCATTTGTGGCTTGCACTAGTGCAGAGTTATCTCAAAGATAGGGGCCACGGTGTTTCTGTATCTCTATTATGTTGGTGCGGCTTCGGATCTTTTAAATATCTCGATATATCTCGAAAACTACGCTTCTGATCAAAAAATATCATAGAACATAAATTGTAGGAAACATAATTCTCTACAAAAAAGGTCTCTTAACATTTTGCCGTAGCTCGCTTCGTTTCCGAGATATTTGCAGATTTATCTCAAGGGAAGGGGCCTGACGGACATATTTCCAGATA
This sequence comes from Osmia lignaria lignaria, assembly GCF_051020975.1. Taxonomy (NCBI): domain Eukaryota; kingdom Metazoa; phylum Arthropoda; class Insecta; order Hymenoptera; family Megachilidae; genus Osmia; species Osmia lignaria. The sequence goes on along the minus strand of NW_027478161.1, from coordinate 25,525,141 downwards.
TTTCTTCTTCTTGTTGTTCTTCTTCTGCACAGCTAAGCTGGAAGTGGCATTTGCAGCTCGCAATAGTGCAGAGTTATCTCAAAGAAAGGGGCCACGGTGTTTCTGTATCTCTATTATGTTGGTGCGGCTTCGGAACTTTTAAATATCTTGATATATCTCGAGAACTACGCATCTGATCGAAAAATATCATAGAACATAAAAAGTAGGAAACTTAATTCTCTACAAAAGAGGTCTCTTAACATTTTGCCATAGCTCGCTTCGTTTCCGAGATATTTGCAGATTTATCTCAAGGGAAGGGGCCTGACGGACATATTTCGAGATACTTCTTCTTTTTGTTGTTCTTCTTCTGCACAGCTAAGCTGGAAGTGGCATTTGCAGCTCGCAATAGTGCAGAGTTATCTCAAAGAAAGGGGCCACGGTGTTTCTGTACCTCTATTATGTTGGTGCGGCTTCGGAACTTTTAAATATCTTGATATATCTCGAGAACTACGCATCCGATCAAAAAATATCATAGAACATGAAAAGTAGGAAACTTAATTCTCTACAAAAAAGGTCTCTTAACATTTTGCCATAGCTCGCTTCGTTTCCGAGATATTTGCAGATTTATCTCGAGGGAAGGGGCCTGACGGACATATTTCGAGATATTTCTTCTTCTTGTTGTTCTTCTTCTGCACAGCTAAGCTGGAAGTGGCATTTGCAGCGCGCAATAGTGCCGAGTTATCTCAAAGAAAGGGGCCACGGTGTTTCTGTATCTCTATTATGTTGGTGCGGCTTCGGATCTTTTAAATATCTTGATATATCTCGAGAACTACGCATCTGATCGAAAAATATCATAGAACATAAAAAGTAGGAAACTTAATTCTCTACAAAAGAGGTCTCTTAACATTTTGCCATAGCTCGCTTCGTTTCCGAGATATTTGCAGATTTATCTCAAGGGAAGGGGCCTGACGGACATATTTCGAGATATTTCTTCTTTTTGTTGTTCTTCTTCTGCACAGCTAAGCTGGAAGTGGCATTTGCAGCTCGCAATAGTGCAGAGTTATCTCAAAGAAAGGGGCCACGGTGTTTCTGTATCTCTATTATGTTGGTGCGGCTTCGGAACTTTTAAATATCTTGATATATCTCGAGAACTACGCATCCGATCAAAAAATATCATACAACATAAAAAGTAGGAAACTTAGTTCTCTACAAAAAAGGTCTCTTAACATTTTGCCATAGCTCGCTTCGTTTCCGAGATATTTGCAGATTTATCTCGAGGGAAGGGGCCTGCCGGACATATTTCGAGATATTTCTTCTTCTTGTTGTTCTTCTTCTGCACAGCTAAGCTGGAAGTGGCATTTGCAGCGCGCAATAGTGCAGAGTTATCTCAAAGAAAGGGGCCACGGTGTTTCTGTATCTGTATTATGTTGGTGCGGCTTCGGAACTTTTAAATATCTTGATATATCTCGAGAACTACGCATCTGATCAAAAAATATCATAGAACATAAAAAGTAGGAATCCTAATTTTCTACAAAAAAGGACTCTTAACATTTTGCCGTAGCTCGCTTTGTTTCCGAGATATTTGCAGATTTATCTCAAGGGAAGGGGCCTGACGGACATATTTCGAGATATTTCTTCTTTTTGTTGTTCTTCTTCTGCACAGCTAAGCTGGAAGTGGCATTTGCAGTTCCGCAATAGTGCAGAGTTATCTCAAAGACAGGGGCCACGGTGTTTCTGTATCTCTATTATGTTGGTGCGGCTTCGGAACTTTTAAATATCTTGATATATCTCGAGAACTACGCATCCGATCAAAAAATATCATAGAACATAAAAAGTAGGAAACTTAATTCTCTACAAAAAAGGTCTCTTAACATTTTGCCATAGCTCGCTTCGTTTCCGAGATATTTGCAGATTTATCTCGAGGGAAGGGGCCTGACGGACATATTTCGAGATATTTCTTCTTCTTGTTGTTCTTCTTCTGCACAGCTAAGCTGGAAGCGGCGTTTGCGGCGCGCACTAGTGCAGAGTTATCTCAAAGAAAGGGGCCACGGTGTTTCTGTATCTCTATTATGTTGGTGCGGCTTCGGAACTTTTAAATATCTTGATATATCTCGAGAACTACGCATCTGATCAAAAAATATCATAGAACATAAAAAGTAGGAAACCTAATTATCTACAAAAAAGGTCTCTTAACATTTTGCCATAGCTCGCTTCGTTTCCGAGATATTTGCAGATTTATCTCAAGGGAAGGGGCCTGACGGACATATTTCGAGATATTTCTTCTTCTTGTTGTTCTTCTTCTCCACAGCTAAGCTGGAAGTGGCATTTGCGGCTCGCACTAGTGCAGAGTTATCTCAAAGAAAGGGGCCACGGTGTTTCTGTATCCCTATTATGTTGGTGCGGCTTCGGAACTTTTAAATATCTCGATATATCTCGAACACTACGCTTCTGATCAAAAAATATCATAGAACATAAATTGTAGGAAACATAATTTACTACAAAAAACGTCTCTTAACATTTTGCCATAGCTCGCTTCGTTTCCGAGATATTTGCAGATTCAGCTCAAAGGAACTGGCCTGACGGACATATTTCGAGATATTTCTTCTTCTTGTTGTTCTTCCTCTGCACAGCTAAGCTGGAAGTGGCATTTGCGGCTCGCACTAGTGCAGAGTTATCTCAAAGAAAGGGGCCACGGTGTTTCTGTATCTCTATTATGTTGGTGCGGCTTCGGAACTTTTAAATATCTTGATATATCTCGAGAACTACGCATCTGATCAAAAAATATCATAGAACATAAAAAGTAGGAAACTTAATTCTCTACAAAAAAGGTCTCTTAACATTTTGCCATAGCTCGCTTCGTTTCCGAGATATTTGCAGATTTATCTCAAGGGAAGGGGCCTGACGGACATATTTCGAGATATTTCTTCTTCTTGTTGTTCTTCTTCTGCACAGATAAGCTGGAAGTGGCATTTGCGGCTCGCACTTGTGCAGAGTTATCTCAAAGAAAGGGGCCACGGTGTTTCTGTATCTCCATTATGTTGGTGCGGCTTCGGAACTTTTAAATATCTCGATATATCTCGAGAACTACGCATCTGATCAAAAAATGTCATAGAACATAAAAAGTAGGAAACTTAATTCTCTACAAATAAGGTCTCTTAACATTTTGCCATAGCTCGCTTCGTTTCCGAGATATTTGCAGATTTATCTCAAGGGAAGGGGGCCTCACGGACATATTTCGAGATATTTCTGCTTCTTGTTGTTCTTCTTCTGCACAGCTAAGCTGGAAGTGGCATTTGCAGCTCGCAATAGTGCAGAGATATCTCAAAGAAAGGGGCCACGGTGTTTCTGTATCTCTATTATGTTGGTGCGGCTTCGGAACTTTTAAATATCTTGATATATCTCGAGAACTACGCGTCTGATCAAAAAATATCATAGAACATAAAAAGTAGGAAACATAATTCTGTACAAAAAGGTCTCTTAACATTTTGCCATAGCTCGCTTCGTTTCCGAGATATTTGCAGATTCAGCTCAAAGGAACTGGCCTGACGGACATATTTCGAGATATTTCTTCTTCTTGTTGTTCTTCCTCTGCACAGCTAAGCTGGAAGTGGCATTTGCAGCTCGCAATAGTGCAGAGTTATCTCAAAGAAAGGGGCCACGGTGTTTCTGTATCTCCATTATGTTGGTGGGGCTTCGGAACTTTTAAATATCTTGATATATCTCGAGAACTACGCATCTGATCAAAAAATATCATAGAACATAAAAAGTAGGAAACTTAATTCTCTACAAAAAAGGTCGCTTAACATTTTGCCATAGCTCGGTTCGTTTCCGAGATATTTGCATATTTATCTCAAGGGAAGGGGCCTGACGGACATATTTCGAGATATTTCTTATTCTTGTTGTTCTTCTTCTGCACAGCTAAGCTGGAAGTGGCATTTGCAGCTCGCAATAGTGCAGAGTTATCGCAAAGAAAGGGGCCACGGTGTTTCTGTATCTCTATTATGTTGGTGCGGCTTCGGAACTTTTAAATATCTTGATATATCTCGAGAACTACGCGTCTGATCAAAAAATATCATAGAACATAAAAAGTAGGAAACATAATTCTGTACAAAAAGGTCTCTTAACATTTTGCCATAGCTCGCTTCGTTTCCGAGATATTTGCAGATTCAGCTCAAAGGAACTGGCCTGACGGACATATTTCGAGATATTTCTTCTTCTTGTTGTTCTTCTTCTGCACAGCTAAACTGGAAGTGGCATTTCCAGCTCGCAATCATGCAGAGTTATCTCAAAGAGAGGGGCCACGGTGTTTCTGTATCTCTATTATGTTGGTGCGGCTTCGAAACTTTTAAATATCTTGATATATCTCGAGAACTACGCCTCTGATCGAAAAATATCATAGAACATAAAAAGTAGGAAACATAATTCTGTACAAAAAGGTCTGTTAACATTTTGCCATAGCTCGCTTCGTTTCCGAGATATTTGCAGATTCAGCTCAAAGGAACTGGCCTGACGGACATATTTCGAGATATTTCTACTTCTTGTTGTTCTTCCTCTGCACAGCTAAGCTGGAAGTGGCATTTGCAGCTCGCAATAGTGCAGAGTTATCTCAAAGAAAGGGGCCACGGTGTTTCTGTATCTCTATTATGTTGGTGGGGCTTCGGAACTTTTAAATATCTTGATATATCTCGAGAACTACGCATCTGATCAAAAAATATCATAGAACATAAAAAGTAGGAAACTTAATTCTCTACAAAAAAGGTCGCTTAACATTTTGCCATAGCTCGGTTCGTTTCCGAGATATTTGCATATTTATCTCAAGGGAAGGGGCCTGACGGACATATTTCGAGATATTTCTTATTCTTGTTGTTCTTCTTCTGCACAGCTAAGCTGGAAGTGGCATTTGCAGCTCGCAATAGTGCAGAGTTATCTCAAAGAAAGGGGCCACTGTGTTTCTGTACCTCTATTATGTTGGTGCAGCTTCGGAGCTTTTAAATATCTTGATATATCTCGAGAACTACGCATCTGATCAAAAAATATCATAGAACATAAAAAGTAGGAAACTTAATTCTCTACAAAAAAGGTCTCTTAACATTCTGCCATAGCTCGCTTCGTTTCCGAGATATTTGCAGATTTATCTCAAGGGAAGGGGCCTGACGGACATATTTCGAGATATTTCTTCTTCTTGTTGTTCTTCTTCTGCACAGCTAAGCTGGAAGTGGCATTTGCAGCTCGCAATAGTGCAGAGTTATCGCAAACAATGGGGCCACGGTGTTTCTGTATCTCTATTATGTTGGTGCGGCTTCGGAACTTTTAAATATCTTGATATATCTCGAGAACTACGCATCTGATCAAAAAATATCATAGAACATAAAAAGTAGGAAACTCAATTCTCTACAAAAAAGGTCTCTTAACGTTTTGCAATAGCTCGCTTCGTTTCCGAGATATTTGCAGATTTATCTCAAGGGAAGGGTCCTGACGGACATATTTCGAGATATTTCTTCTTCTTGTTGTTCTTCTTCTGCACAGCTAAACTGGAAGTGGCATTTCCAGCTCGCAATCATGCAGATTTATCTCAAAGAGAGGGGCCACGGTGTTTCTGTATCTCTATTATGTTGGTGCGGCTTCGAAACTTTTAAATATCTTGATATATCGCGAGAACTACGCATCTGATCAAAAAATATCATAGAACATAAAAAGTAGGAAACCTAATTTTCTACAAAAAAGGTCTCTTAACATTTTGCCGTAGCTCGCTTCGTTTCCGAGATATTTGCAGATTTATCTCAAGGGAAGGGGCCTGACGGACATATTTCGAAATATTTCTTATTCTTGTTGTTCTTCTTCTGCACAGCTAAGCTGGAAGTGGCATTTGCAGCTCGCAATAGTGCAGAGTTATCTCAAAGAAAGGGGCCACGGTGTTTCTGTACCTCTATTATGTTGGTGCAGCTTCGGAGCTTTTAAATATCTTGATATATCTCGAGAACTACGCATCTGATCAAAAAATATCATAGAACATAAAAAGTAGGAAACTTAATTCTCTACAAAAAAGGTCTCTTAACGTTTTGCAATAGCTCGCTTCGTTTCCGAGATATTTGCAGATTTATCTCAAGGGAAGGGTCCTGATGGACATATTTCGAGATATTTCTTCTTCTTGTTGTTCTTCTTCTGCACAGCTAAACTGGAAGTGGCATTTCCAGCTCGCAATCGTGCAGAGTTATCTCAAAGAAAGGGGCCACGGTGTTTCTGTATCTCTATTATGTTGGTGCGGCTTCGGAACTTTTAAATATCTTGATATATCTCGAGAACTACGCCTCTGATCGAAAAATATCATAGAACATAAAAAGTAGGAAACCTAATTATCTACAAAAAAGGTCTCTTAACATTTTGCCATAGCTCGCTTCGTTTCCGAGATATTTGCAGATTTATCTCAAGGGAAGGGGCCTGACGGACATATTTCGAGATATTTCTTCTTCTTGTTGTTCTTCTTCTCCACAGCTAAGCTGGAAGTGGCATTTGCGGCTCGCACTAGTGCAGAGTTATCTCAAAGAAAGGGGCCACGGTGTTTCTGTATCCCTATTATGTTGGTGCGGCTTCGGAACTTTTAAATATCTCGATATATCTCGAACACTACGCTTCTGATCAAAAAATATCATAGAACATAAATTGTAGGAAACATAATTTACTACAAAAAACGTCTCTTAACATTTTGCCATAGCTCGCTTCGTTTCCGAGATATTTGCAGATTCAGCTCAAAGGAACTGGCCTGACGGACATATTTCGAGATATTCCTTCTTCTTGTTGTTCTTCCTCTGCACAGCTAAGCTGGAAGTGGCATTTGCGGCTCGCACTAGTGCAGAGTTATCTCAAAGAAAGGGGCCACGGTGTTTCTGTATCTCTATTATGTTGGTGCGGCTTCGGAACTTTTAAATATCTTGATATATCTCGAGAACTACGCATCTGATCAAAAAATATCATAGAACATAAAAAGTAGGAAACTTAATTCTCTACAAAAAAGGTCTCTTAACATTTTGCCATAGCTCGCTTCGTTTCCGAGATATTTGCAGATTTATCTCAAGGGAAGGGGCCTGACGGACATATTTCGAGATATTTCTTCTTCTTGTTGTTCTTCTTCTGCACAGATAAGCTGGAAGTGGCATTTGCGGCTCGCACTTGTGCAGAGTTATCTCAAAGAAAGGGGCCACGGTGTTTCTGTATCTCCATTATGTTGGTGCGGCTTCGGAACTTTTAAATATCTCGATATATCTCGAGAACTACGCATCTGATCAAAAAATGTCATAGAACATAAAAAGTAGGAAACTTAATTCTCTACAAATAAGGTCTCTTAACATTTTGCCATAGCTCGCTTCGTTTCCGAGATATTTGCAGATTTATCTCAAGGGAAGGGGGCCTCACGGACATATTTCGAGATATTTCTGCTTCTTGTTGTTCTTCTTCTGCACAGCTAAGCTGGAAGTGGCATTTGCAGCTCGCAATAGTGCAGAGATATCTCAAAGAAAGGGGCCACGGTGTTTCTGTATCTCTATTATGTTGGTGCGGCTTCGGAACTTTTAAATATCTTGATATATCTCGAGAACTACGCGTCTGATCAAAAAATATCATAGAACATAAAAAGTAGGAAACATAATTCTGTACAAAAAGGTCTCTTAACATTTTGCCATAGCTCGCTTCGTTTCCGAGATATTTGCAGATTCAGCTCAAAGGAACTGGCCTGACGGACATATTTCGAGATATTTCTTCTTCTTGTTGTTCTTCCTCTGCACAGCTAAGCTGGAAGTGGCATTTGCAGCTCGCAATAGTGCAGAGTTATCTCAAAGAAAGGGGCCACGGTGTTTCTGTATCTCCATTATGTTGGTGGGGCTTCGGAACTTTTAAATATCTTGATATATCTCGAGAACTACGCATCTGATCAAAAAATATCATAGAACATAAAAAGTAGGAAACTTAATTCTCTACAAAAAAGGTCGCTTAACATTTTGCCATAGCTCGGTTCGTTTCCGAGATATTTGCATATTTATCTCAAGGGAAGGGGCCTGACGGACATATTTCGAGATATTTCTTATTCTTGTTGTTCTTCTTCTGCACAGCTAAGCTGGAAGTGGCATTTGCAGCTCGCAATAGTGCAGAGTTATCGCAAAGAAAGGGGCCACGGTGTTTCTGTATCTCTATTATGTTGGTGCGGCTTCGGAACTTTTAAATATCTTGATATATCTCGAGAACTACGCATCTGATCAAAAAATATCATAGAACATAAAAAGTAGGAAACTTAATTCTCTACAAAAAAGGTCTCTTAACGTTTTGCAATAGCTCGCTTCGTTTCCGAGATATTTGCAGATTTATCTCAAGGGAAGGGTCCTGACGGACATATTTCGAGATATTTCTTCTTCTTGTTGTTCTTCTTCTGCACAGCTAAACTGGAAGTGGCATTTCCAGCTCGCAATCATGCAGAGTTATCTCAAAGAGAGGGGCCACGGTGTTTCTGTATCTCTATTATGTTGGTGCGGCTTCGGAACTTTTAAATATCTTGATATATCTCGAGAACTACGCATCTGATCAAAAAATATCATAGAACATAAAAAGTAGGAAACTCAATTCTCTACAAAAAAGGTCTCTTAACGTTTTGCAATAGCTCGCTTCGTTTCCGAGATATTTGCAGATTTATCTCAAGGGAAGGGTCCTGACGGACATATTTCGAGATATTTCTTCTTCTTGTTGTTCTTCTTCTGCACAGCTAAACTGGAAGTGGCATTTCCAGCTCGCAATCATGCAGATTTATCTCAAAGAGAGGGGCCACGGTGTTTCTGTATCTCTATTATGTTGGTGCGGCTTCGAAACTTTTAAATATCTTGATATATCGCGAGAACTACGCATCTGATCAAAAAATATCATAGAACATAAAAAGTAGGAAACCTAATTTTCTACAAAAAAGGTCTCTTAACATTTTGCCGTAGCTCGCTTCGTTTCCGAGATATTTGCAGATTTATCTCAAGGGAAGGGGCCTGACGGACATATTTCGAAATATTTCTTATTCTTGTTGTTCTTCTTCTGCACAGCTAAGCTGGAAGTGGCATTTGCAGCTCGCAATAGTGCAGAGTTATCTCAAAGAAAGGGGCCACGGTGTTTCTGTACCTCTATTATGTTGGTGCAGCTTCGGAGCTTTTAAATATCTTGATATATCTCGAGAACTACGCATCTGATCAAAAAATATCATAGAACATAAAAAGTAGGAAACTTAATTCTCTACAAAAAAGGTCTCTTAACGTTTTGCAATAGCTCGCTTCGTTTCCGAGATATTTGCAGATTTATCTCAAGGGAAGGGTCCTGATGGACATATTTCGAGATATTTCTTCTTCTTGTTGTTCTTCTTCTGCACAGCTAAACTGGAAGTGGCATTTCCAGCTCGCAATCGTGCAGAGTTATCTCAAAGAAAGGGGCCACGGTGTTTCTGTATCTCTATTATGTTGGTGCGGCTTCGGAACTTTTAAATATCTTGATATATCTCGAGAACTACGCCTCTGATCGAAAAATATCATAGAACATAAAAAGTAGGAAACCTAATTATCTACAAAAAAGGTCTCTTAACATTTTGCCATAGCTCGCTTCGTTTCCGAGATATTTGCAGATTTATCTCAAGGGAAGGGGCCTGACGGACATATTTCGAGATATTTCTTCTTCTTGTTGTTCTTCTTCTCCACAGCTAAGCTGGAAGTGGCATTTGCGGCTCGCACTAGTGCAGAGTTATCTCAAAGAAAGGGGCCACGGTGTTTCTGTATCCCTATTATGTTGGTGCGGCTTCGGAACTTTTAAATATCTCGATATATCTCGAACACTACGCTTCTGATCAAAAAATATCATAGAGCGTAAATTGTAGGAAACATTATTCTCTACAAAAAAGGTCTCTTAACATTTTGCCATAGCTCGCTTCGTTTCCGAGATATTTGCAGATTCATCTCAAGGGAAGGGGTCTGACGGACATATTTCGAGATATTTCTTCTTCTTGTTGTTCTTCTTCTGCACAGCTAAGCTCGAAGCGGCATTTGCAGCTCGCAATAGTGCAGAGTTATCTCAAAGAAAGAGGCCACGGTGTTTCTGTACCTCTATTATGTTGGTGCAGCTTCGGAACTTTTAAATATCTTGATATATCTCGAGAACTACGCATCTGATCAAAAAATATCATACTACATAAAAAGTAGGAAACTTAATTCTCTACAAGAAAGGTCTCTAAACATTTTGCCATAGCTCGCTTCGTTTCCGAGATATTTGCAGATTTATCTCAAGGGAAGGGGCCTAACGGACATATTTCGAGATATTTCTTCTTCTTGTTGTTCTTCTTCTGCACAGCTAAACTGGAAGTGGCATTTCCAGCTCGCAATAGTGCAGAGTTATCTCAAAGAAAGGAGCCACGGTGTTTCTGTATCTCTATTATGTTGGTGCGGCTTCGGAACTTTTAAATATCTTGATATATCTCGAGAACTACGCATCTGATCAAAAAATGTCATAGAACATAAAAAGTAGGAAACTTAATTCTCTACAAAAAAGGTCTCTTAACATTTTGCCATAGCTCGCTTCGTTTCCGAGATATTTGCATATTTATCTCAAGGGAAGGGGCCTGACGGACATATTTCGAGATATTTCTTCTTCTTGTTGTTCTTCTTCTGCACAGCTAAGCTGGAAGTGGCATTTGCGGCTCGCACTAGTGCAGAGTTATCTCAAAGAAAGGGGCCACGGTGTTTCTGTATCTCTATTATGTTGGTGCGGCTTCGGAACTTTTAAATATCTCGATATATCTCGACAACTACGCATCTGATCAAAAAATATCATAGAACATAAAAAGTAGGAAACTTAATTCTCTACAAAAAAGGTCTCTTAACATTTTGCCATAGCTCGCTTCGTTTCCGAGATATTTGCATATTTATCTCAAGGGAAGGGTCCTGACGGACATATTTCGAGATATTTCTTCTTCTTGTTGTTCTTCTTCTGCACAGCTAAGCTGGAAGTGGCATTTGCGGCTCGCACTAGTGCAGAGTTATCTCAAAGAAAGGGGCCACCGTGTTTCTGTATCTCTATTATGTTGGTGCGGCTTCGGAACTTTTAAATATCTCGATATATCTCGAAAACTACGCTTCTGATCAAAAAATATCATAGAACATAAATTGTAGGAAACATAACTCTCTACAAAAAAGGTCTCTTAACATTTTGCCATAGCTCGCTTCGTTTCCGAGATATTTGCAGATTTATCTCAAGGGAAGGGGCCTGACGGACATATTTCGAGATATTTCTACTTCTTGTTGTTCTTCTTCTGCACAGCTAAGCTCGAAGTGGCATTTGCAGCTCGCAATAGTGCAGAGTTATCTCAAAGAAAGAGGCCACGGTGTTTCTGTACCTCTATTATGTTGGTGCAGCTTCGGAACTTTTAAATATCTTGATATATCTCGAGAACTACGCATCTGATCAAAAAATATCATAGAACACAAAAAGTAGGAAACTTAATTCTCTACAAAAAAGGTCTCTTAACATTTTGCCATAGCTCGCTTCGTTTCCGAGATATTTGCAGATTTATCTCAAGGGAAGTGGCCTGACGGACATATTTCGAGATATTTCTTCTTCTTGTTGTTCTTCTTCTGCACAGCTAAGCTGGAAGTGGCATTTGCAGCTCGCAATAGTGCAGAGTTATCCCAAAGAAAGGGGCCACGGTGTTTCTGTATCTCTATTATGTTGGTGCGGCTTCGGAACTTTTAAATATCTTGATATATCTCGAGAACTACGCATCTGATCAAAAAATATCATACTACATAAAAAGTAGGAAACTTAATTCTCTACAAGAAAGGTCTGTAAACATTTTGCCATAGCTCGCTTCGTTTCCGAGATATTTGCAGATTTATCTCAAGGGAAGGGGCCTGACGGACATATTTCGAGATATTTCTTCTTCTTGTTGTTCTTCTTCTGCACAGCTAAGCTGGAAGTGGCATTTGCAGCTCGCAATAGTGCAGAGTTATCTCAAAGAAAGGGGCCACGGTGTTTCTGTATCTCTATTATGTTGGTGCGGCTTCGGAACTTTTAAATATCTCGATATATCCTGAAAACTACGCTTCTGATCAAAAAATATCATAGAACATAAAAAGTAGGAAACTTAATTCTCTACAAAAAAGGTCTCTTAACATTTTGCCATAGCTCGCTTCGTTTCCGAGATATTTGCAGATTTATCTCAAGGGAAGTGGCCTGACGGACATATTTCGAGATATTTCTTCTTCTTGTTGTTCTTCTTCTGCACAGCTGAGCTGGAAGTGGCATTTGCAGGTCGCAATAGTGCAGAGTTATCTCAAAGAAAGGGGCCACGGTGTTTCTGTATCTCTATTATGTTGGTGCGGCTTCGGAACTTTTAAATATCTCGATATATCTCGAAAACTACGCTTCTGATCAAAAAATATCATAGAACGTAAATTGTAGGAAACATTATTCTCTACAAAAAAGGTCTCTTAACATTTTGCCATAGCTCGCTTCGTTTCCGAGATATTTGCAGATTCATCTCAAGGGAAGGGGTCTGACGGACATATTTCGAGATATTTCTTCTTCTTGTTGTTCTTCTTCTGCACAGCTAAGCTCGAAGCGGCATTTGCAGCTCGCAATAGTGCAGAGTTATCTCAAAGAAAGGGGCCACGGTGTTTCTGTATCTATATTATGTTGGTGTGGCTTCGGAACTTTTAAATATCTCGATATATCTCGAGAACTACGCATCTGATCAAAAAATATCATAGAACATAAATTGTAGGAAACATAATTCTCTACAAAAAAGGTCTCTTAACATTTTGCCATAGCTCGCTTCGTTTCCGAGATATTTGCAGATGTATCTCAAGGGAAGGGGCCTGACGGACATATTTCGAGATATTTCTTCTTCTTGTTGTTCTTCTTCTGCACAGCTAAGCTGGAAGTGGCATTTGCGGCTCGCACTAGTGCAGAGTTATCTCAAAGAAAGGGGCCACGGTGTTTCTGTATCCCTATTATGTTGGTGCGGCTTCGGAACTTTTAAATATCTCGATATATCTCGAAAACTACGCTTCTGATCAAAAAATATCATAGAACATAAATTGTAGGAAACATAATTCTCTACAAAAAACGTCTCTTAACATTTTGCCATAGCTCGCTTCGTTTCCGAGATATTTGCAGATTCATCTCAAGGGAAGGGGTCTGACGGACATATTTCGAGATATTTCTTCTTCTTGTTGTTCTTCCTCTGCACAGCTAAGCTGGAAGTGGCATTTGCAGCTCGCAATAGTGCAGAGTTATCTCAAAGAAAGGGGCCACGGTGTTTCTGTATCTCTATTATGTTGGTGTGGCTTCGGAACTTTTAAATATCTTGATATATCTCGAGAACTACGCATCTGATCAAAAAATGTCATAGAACATAAAAAGTAGGAAACTTAATTTTCTACAAAAAAGGTCTCTTAACATTTTGCCATAGCTCGCTTCGTTTCCGAGATATTTGCATATTTATCTCAAGGGAAGGGGCCTGACGGACATATTTCGAGATATTTCTTCTTCTTGTTGTTCTTCTTCTGCACAGCTAAGCTGGAAGTGGCATTTGCGGCTCGCACTAGTGCAGAGTTATCTCAAAGAAAGGGGCCACGGTGTTTCTCTATCTCTATTATGTTGGTGCGGCTTCGGAACTTTTAAATATCTCGATATATCTCGAAAACTACGCTTCTGATCAAAAGATATCATAGAACATAAAAAGTAGGAAACTTAATTCTCTACAAAAAAGGTCTCTTAACATTTTGCCATAGCTCGCTTCGTTTCCGAGATATTTGCAGATTTATCTCAAGGGAAGGGGCCTAACGGACATATTTCGAGATATTTCTTCTTCTTGTTGTTCTTCTTCTGCACAGCTAAGCTGGAAGTGGCATTTGCAGCTCGCACTAGTGCAGAGTTATCTCACCGAAATGGGCCACGGTGTTTCTGTATCTCTATTATGTTGGTGCGGCTTCGGAACTTTTAAATATCTCGATATATCTCGAACACTACGCTTCTGATCAAAAAATATCATAGAACATAAATTGTAGGAAACATAATTCTCTACAAAAAATGTCTCTTAACATTTTGCCATAGCTCGCTTCGTTTCCGAGATATTTGCAGATATATCTCAAGGGAAGGGGCCTGACGGACATATTTCGAGATATTTCTTCTTCTTGTTGTTCTTCTTCTGCACAGCTAAGCTGGAAGTGGCATTTACAGCTCGCAATAGTGCAGAGTTATCTCCAAGAAAGGGGCCACGGTGTTTCTGTATCTCTATTATGTTGGTGCGGCTTCGGAACTTTTAAATATCTTGATATATCTCGAGAACTACGCATCTGGTCAAAAAATATCATAGAACATGAAAAGTAGGGAACTTAATTCTCTACAAAAAAGGTCTCTTAACATTTTGCCATAGCTCTCTTCGTTTCCGAGATATTTGCAGATTTATCTCAAGGCAAGGGGCCTGACGGACATATTTCGAGATATTTCTTCTTCTTGTTGTTCTTCTTCTGCACAGCTAAGCTGGAAGTGGCATTTGCAGCTCGCAATAGTGCAGAGTTATCTCAAAGAAAGGGGCCACGGTGTTTCTGTATCTCTATTATGTTGGTGCGGCCTCGGAACTTTTAAATATCTTGATATATCTCGAGAACTACGCGTCTGATCAAAAAATATCATAGAACATAAAAAGTAGGAAACATAATTCTCTACAAAAACGGTCTCTTAACATTTTGCCATAGCTCGCTTCGTTTCCGAGATATTTGCAGATATATCTCAAGGGAAGGGGCCTGACGGACATATTTCGAGATATTTCTTCTTCTTGTTGTTCTTCTTCTGCACAGCTAAGCTGGAAGTGGCATTTGCGGCTCGCACTAGTGCACAGTTATGTCAAAGAAAGGGGCCACGGTGTTTCTGTATCTCTATTATGTTGGTGCGGCTTCGGAACTTTTAAATATTTCGATATATCTCGAAAACTACGCTTCTGATCAAAAAATATCATAGAACGTAAATTGTAGGAAATATTATTCTCTACAAAAAAGGTCTCTTAACGTTTTGCCATAGCTCGCTTCGTTTCCGAGATATTTGCAGATTCATCTCAAGGGAAGGGGTCTGACGGACATATTTCGAGATATTTCTTCTTCTTGTTGTTCTTCTTCTGCACAGCTAAGCTGGAAGTGGCATTTGCGGCTCGCACTAGTGCAGAGTTATCTCAAAGAAAGGGGCCACGGTGTTTCAGTATCTCTATTATGTTGGTGCAGCTTCGGAACTTTTAAATATCTCGATATATCTCGAGAACTACGCATCTGATCAAAAAATATCATCGCACATAAAAAGTAGGAAACTTAATTCTCTACAAAAAAGGTCTCTTAACATTTTGCCATAGCTCGCTTCGTTTCCGAGATATTTGCAGATTTATCTCAAGGGAAGGGGCCTAACGGACATATTTCGAGATATTTCTTCTTCTTGTTGTTCTTCTTCTGCACAGCTAAACTGGAAGTGGCATTTCCAGCTCGCAATAGTGCAGAGTTATCTCAAAGAAAGGGGCCACGGTGTTTCTGTATCTCTATTATGTTGGTGCGGTTTCGGAACTTTTAAATATCTTGATATATCTCGAGAACTACGCATCTGATCAAAAAATATCATAGAAGATAAAAAGTAGGAAACTTAATTCTCTACGAAAAAGGTCTCTTAACATTTTGCCATAGCTCGCTTCGTTTCCGAGATATTTGCAGATTTATCTCAAGGGAAGGGGCCTAACGGACATATTTCGAGATATTTCTTCTTCTTGTTGTTCTTCTTCTGCACAGCTAAACTGGAAGTGGCATTTCCAGCTCGCAATAGTGCAGAGTTATCTCAAAGAAAGGGGCCACGGTGTTTCTGTATCTCTATTATGTTGGTGCGGTTTCGGAACTTTTAAATATCTTGATATATCTCGAGAACTACGCATCTGATCAAAAAATGTCATAGAACATAAAAAGTAGGAAACTTAATTCTCTATAAAAAAGGGCTCTTAACATTTTGCCATAGCTCGCTTCGTTTCCGAGATATTTGCAGATTCATCTCAAGGGAAGGGGTCTGACGGACATATTTCGAGATATTTCTTCTTCTTGTTGTTCTTCTTCTGCACAGCTAAGCTCGAAGCGGCATTTGCAGCTCGCAATAGTGCAGAGTTATCTCAAAGAAAGAGGCCACGGTGTTTCTGTACCTCTATTATGTTGGTGCAGCTTCGGAACTTTTAAATATCTTGATATATCTCGAGAACTACGCGTCTGATCAAAAAATATCATCGAACATAAAAAGTAGGAAACTTAATTCTCTACAAAAAAGGTCTCTTAACATTTTGCCATAGCTCGCTTCGTTTCCGAGATATTTGCAGATTTATCTCAAGGGAAGTGGCCTGACGGACATATTTCGAGATATTTCTTCTTCTTGTTGTTCTTGTTCTGCACAGCTAAGCTGGAAGTGGCATTTGCAGCTCGCAATAGTGCAGAGTTATCCCAAAGAAAGGGGCCACGGTGTTTCTGTATCTCTATTATGTTGGTGCGGCTTCGGAACTTTTAAATATCTTGATCTATCTCGAGAACTACGCATCTGATCAAAAAATATCATACTACATAAAAAGTAGGAAACTTAATTCTCTACAAGAAAGATCCCTAAACATTTGCCATAGCTCGCTTCGTTTCCGAGATATTTGCAGATTTATCTCAAGGGAAGGGGCCTGACGGACATATTTCGAGATATTTCTTCTTCTTGTTGTTCTTCTTCTGCACAGCTAAGCTGGAAGTGGCATTTGCAGCTCGCAATAGTGCAGAGTTATCTCAAAGAGAGGGGCCACGGTGTTTCTGTATCTCTATTATGTTGGTGCGGCTTCGGAACTTTTAAATATCTTGATATATCTCGAGAACTACGCATCTGATCAAAAAATATCATAGAAGATAAAAAGTAGGAAACTTAATTCTCTACAAAAAAGGTCTCTTAACATTTCGCCATAGCTCGCTTCGTTTCCGAGATATTTGCAGATATATCTCAAGGGAAGGGGCCTGACGGACATATTTCGAGATATTTCTTCTTCTTGTTGTTCTTCTTCTGCACAGCTAAGCTGGAAGTGGCATTTGCGGCTCGCACTAGTGCACAGTTATCTCAAAGAAAGGGGCCACGGTGTTTCTGTATCTCTATTATGTTGGTGCGTCTTCGGAACTTTTAAATATCTCGATATATCTCGAAAACTACGCTTCTGATCAAAAAATATCATAGAACATAAATTGTAGGAAACATAATTCTCTACAAAAAACGTCTCTTAACATTTTGCCATAGCTCGCTTCGTTTCCGAGATATTTGCAGATTCAGCTCAAAGGAACTGGCCTGACGGACATATTTCGAGATATTTCTTCTTCTTGTTGTTCTTCCTCTGCACAGCTAAGCTGGAAGTGGCATTTGCAGCTCGCAATAGTGCAGAGTTATCTCAAAGAAAGGGGCCACGGTGTTTCTGTATCTCTATTATGTTGGTGCGGCTTCGGAACTTTTAAATATCTTGATATATCTCGAGAACTACGCATCTGATCAAAAAATATCATAGAACATAAAAAGTAGGAAACTTAATTCTCTACAAAAAAGGTCGCTTAACATTTTGCCATAGCTCGCTTCGTTTCCGAGATATTTGCAGATTTATCTCAAGGGAAGGGGCCTGACGGACATATTTCGAGATATTTCTTCTTCTTGTTGTTCTTCTTCTGCACAGCTAAGCTGGAAGTGGCATTTGCAGCTCGCACTAGTGCAGAGTTATCTCACCGAAATGGGCCACGGTGTTTCTGTATCTCTATTATGTTGGTGCGGCTTCGGAACTTTTAAATATCTCGATATATCTCGAAAACTACGCTTCTGATCAAAAAATATCATAGAACATAAATTGTAGGAAACATAATTCTCTACAAAAAAGGTCTCTTAACATTTTGCCATAGCTCGCTTCGTTTCCGAGATATTTGCAGATTTATCTCATGGGAAGGGGCCTGACGGACATATTTCGAGATATTTCTTCTTCTTGTTGTTCTTCTTCTGCACAGCTAAGCTGGAAGTGGCATTTGCAGCTCGCACTAGTGCAGAGTTATCTCACCGAAATGGGCCACGGTGTTTCTGTATCTCTATTATGTTGGTGCGGCTTCGGAACTTTTAAATATCTCGATATATCTCGAAAACTACGCTTCTGATCAAAAAATATCATAGAACATAAATTGTAGGAAACATAATTCTCTACAAAAAAGGTCTCTTAACATTTTGCCATAGCTCGCTTCGTTTCCGAGATATTTGCAGATTTATCTCAAGGGAAGGGGCCTGACGGACATATTTCGAGATATTTCTTCTTCTTGTTGTTCTTCTTCTGCACAGCTAAGCTGGAAGTGGCATTTGCAGCTCGCACTAGTGCAGAGTTATCTCAAAGAAAGGGGCCACGGTGTTTCTGTATCTCTATTATGTTGGTGCGGCTTCGGAACCTTTAAATATCTCGATATATCTCGAAAACTACGCTTCTGATCAAAAAATATCATAGAACATAAATTGTAGGAAACATAATTCTCTACAAAAAAGGTCTCTTAACATTTTGCTATAGCTCGCTTCGTTTCCGAGATATTTGCAGATTTATCTCAAGGGAAGGGGCCTGACGGACATATTTCGAGATATTTCTTCTTCTTGTTGTTCTTCTTCTGCACAGCTAAGCTGGAAGTGGCCTTTGGAGCTCGCACTAGTGCAGAGTTATCTCACCGAAATGGGCCACGGTGTTTCTGTATCTCTATTATGTTGGTGCGGCTTCGGAACTTTTAAATATCTCGATATATCTCGAAAACTACGCTTCTGATCAAAAAATATCATAGAACATAAATTGTAGGAAACATAATTCTCTACAAAAAAGGTCTCTTAACATTTTGCCATAGCTCGCTTCGTTTCCGAGATATTTGCAGATATATCTCAAGGGAAGGGGCCTGACGGACATATTTCGAGATATTTCTTCTTCTTGTTGTTCTTCTTCTGCACAGCTAAGCTGGAAGTGGCATTTACAGCTCGCAATAGTGCAGAGTTATCTCTAAGAAAGGGGCCACGGTGTTTCTGTATCTCTATTATGTTGGTGCGGCTTCGGAACTTTTAAATATCTTGATATATCTCGAGAACTACGCATCTGATCAAAAAATATCATAGAAGATGAAAAGTAGGAAACTTAATTCTCTACAAAAAAGGTCTCTCAACATTTTGCCATAGCTCTCTTCGTTTCCGAGATATTTGCAGATTTATCTCAAGGCAAGGGGCCTGACGGACATATTTCGAGATATTTCTTCTTCTTGTTGTTCTTCTTCTGCACAGCTAAGCTGGAAGTGGCATTTGCAGCTCGCAATAGTGCAGAGTTATCTCAAAGAAAGGGGCCACGGTGTTTCTGTATCTCTATTATGTTGGTGCGGCTTCGGAACTTTTAAATATCTCGATATATCTCGAAAACTACGCTTCTGATCAAGAAATATCATAGAACATAAATTGTAGGAAACATAATTCTCTACAAAAAAGGTCTCTTAACATTTTGCCATAGCTCGCTTCGTTTCCGAGATATTTGCAGATTTATCTCAAGGGAAGGGGCCTGACGGACATATTTCGAGATATTTCTTCTTCTTGTTGTTCTTCTTCTGCACAGCTAAGCTCGAAGCGGCATTTGCAGCTCGCAATAGTGCAGAGTTATCTCAAAGAAAGAGGCCACGGTGTTTCTGTACCTCTATTATGTTGGTGCAGCTTCGGAACTTTTAAATATCTTGATATATCTCGAGAAATACGCATCTGATCAAAAAATATCATCGAACATAAAAAGTAGGAAACTTAATTCTCTACAAAAAAGGTCTCTTAACATTTTGCCATAGCTCGCTTCGTTTCCGAGATATTTGCAGATTTATCTCAAGGGAAGTGGCCTGACGGACATATTTCGAGATATTTCTTCTTCTTGTTGTTCTTGTTCTGCACAGCTAAGCTGGAAGTGGCATTTGCAGCTCGCAATAGTGCAGAGTTATCCCAAAGAAAGGGGCCACGGTGTTTCTGTATCTCTATTATGTTGGTGCGGCTTCGGAACTTTTAAATATCTTGATATATCTCGAGAACTACGCATCTGATCAAAAAATATCATACTACATAAAAAGTAGGAAACTTAATTCTCTACAAGAAAGGTCTCTAAACATTTTGCCATAGCTCGCTTCGTTTCCGAGATATTTGCAGATTTATCTCAAGGGAAGGGGCCTGACGGACATATTTCGAGATATTTCTTCTTCTTGTTGTTCTTCTTCTGCACAGCTAAGCTGGAAGTGGCATTTGCAGCTCGCAATAGTGCAGAGTTATCTCAAAGAGAGGGGCCACGGTGTTTCTGTATCTCTATTATGTTGGTGCGGCTTCGGAACTTTTAAATATCTTGATATATCTCGAGAACTACGCATCTGATCAAAAAATATCATAGAAGGTAAAAAGTAGGAAACTTAATTCTCTACAAAAAAGGTCTCTTAACATTTCGCCATAGCTCGCTTCGTTTCCGAGATATTTGCAGATATATCTCAAGGGAAGGGGCCTGACGGACATATTTCGAGATATTTCTTCTTCTTGTTGTTCTTCTTCTGCACAGCTAAGCTGGAAGTGGCATTTGCGGCTCGCACTAGTGCACAGTTATCTCAAAGAAAGGGGCCACGGTGTTTCTGTATCTCTATTATGTTGGTGCGTCTTCGGAACTTTTAAATATCTCGATATATCTCGAAAACTACGCTTCTGATCAAAAAATATCATAGAACATAAATTGTAGGAAACATAATTCTCTACAAAAAACGTCTCTTAACATTTTGCCATAGCTCGCTTCGTTTCCGAGATATTTGCAGATTCAGCTCAAAGGAACTGGCCAGACGGACATATTTCGAGATATTTCTTCTTCTTGTTGTTCTTCCTCTGCACAGCTAAGCTGGAAGTGGCATTTGCAGCTCGCAATAGTGCAGAGTTATCTCAAAGAAAGGGGCCACGGTGTTTCTGTATCTCTATTATGTTGGTGCGGCTTCGGAACTTTTAAATATCTTGATATATCTCGAGAACTACGCATCTGATCAAAAAATATCATAGAACATAAAAAGTAGGAAACTTAATTCTCTACAAAAAAGGTCGCTTAACATTTTGCCATAGCTCGCTTCGTTTCCGAGATATTTGCAGATTTATCTCAAGGGAAGGGGCCTGACGGACATATTTCGAGATATTTCTTCTTCTTGTTGTTCTTCTTCTGCACAGCTAAGCTGGAAGTGGCATTTGCAGCTCGCACTAGTGCAGAGTTATCTCACCGAAATGGGCCACGGTGTTTCTGTATCTCTATTATGTTGGTGCGGCTTCGGAACTTTTAAATATCTCGATATATCCCGAAAACTACGCTTCTGATCAAAAAATATCATAGAACATAAATTGTAGGAAACATAATTCTCTACAAAAAAGGTCTCTTAACATTTTGCCATAGCTCGCTTCGTTTCCGAGATATTTGCAGATTTATCTCAAGGGAAGGGGCCTGACGGACATATTTCGAGATATTTCTTCTTCTTGTTGTTCTTCTTCTGCACAGCTAAGCTGGAAGTGGCATTTGCAGCTCGCACTAGTGCAGAGTTATCTCAAAGAAAGGGGCCACGGTGTTTCTGTATCTCTATTATGTTGGTGCGGCTTCGGAACTTTTAAATATCTCGATATATCTCGAAAACTACGCTTCTGATCAAAAAATATCATAGAACATAAATTGTAGGAAACATAATTCTCTACAAAAAAGGTCTCTTAACATTTTGCTATAGCTCGCTTCGTTTCCGAGATATTTGCAGATTTATCTCAAGGGAAGGGGCCTGACGGACATATTTCGAGATATTTCTTCTTCTTGTTGTT
The DNA here is from genome assembly GCF_051020975.1 of Osmia lignaria lignaria. Taxonomy (NCBI): domain Eukaryota; kingdom Metazoa; phylum Arthropoda; class Insecta; order Hymenoptera; family Megachilidae; genus Osmia; species Osmia lignaria. The sequence continues at coordinate 25,503,229 of NW_027478161.1, read as the reverse complement.
CTTCTTCTGCACAGCTAAGCTGGAAGTGGCATTTGCAGCTCGCACTAGTGCAGAGTTATCTCACCGAAATGGGCCACGGTGTTTCTGTATCTCTATTATGTTGGTGCGGCTTCGGAACTTTTAAATATCTCGATATATCTCGAAAACTACGCTTCTGATCAAAAAATATCATAGAACATAAATTGTAGGAAACATAATTCTCTACAAAAAAGGTCTCTTAACATTTTGCCATAGCTCGCTTCGTTTCCGAGATATTTGCAGATATATCTCAAGGGAAGGGGCCTGACGGACATATTTCGAGATATTTCTTCTTCTCGTTGTTCTTCTTCTGCACAGCTAAGCTGGAAGTGGCATTTACAGCTCGCAATAGTGCAGAGTTATCTCAAAGAAAGGGGCCACGGTGTTTCTGTATCTCTATTATGTTGGTGCGGCTTCGGAACTTTTAAATATCTTGATATATCTCGAGAACTACGCATCTGATCAAAAAATATCATACTACATAAAAAGTAGGAAACTTAATTCTCTACAAAAAAGGTCTCCTAACATTTTGCCATAGCTCGCTTCGTTTCCGAGATATTTGCAGATTTATCTCAAGGGAAGGGGCCTGACGGACATATTTCGAGATACTTCTTCTTCTTGTTGTTCTTCTTCTGCACAGCTAAACTGGAAGTGGCATTTCCAGCTCGCAATAGTGCAGAGTTATCTCAAAGAGAGGGGCCACGGTGTTTCTGTATCTCTATTATGTTGGTGCGGCTTCGGAACTTTTAAATATCTTGATATATCTCGAGAACTACGCATCTGATCAAAAAATATCATAGAACATAAAAAGTAGGAAACTTAATTCTCTACAAAAAAGGTCTCTCAACATTTTGCCATAGCTCGCTTCATTTCCGAGATATTTGCAGATTTATCTCAAGGGAAGGGGCCTGACGGACAAATTTCGAGATATTTCTTCTTCTTGTTGTTCTTCTTCTGCACAGCTAAGCTGGAAGTGGCATTTGCGGCTCGCACTAGTGCAGAGTTATCTCAAAGAGAGGGGCCACGGTGTTTCTGTATCTCTATTATGTTGGTGCGGCTTCGGAACTTTTAAATATCTTGATATATCTCGAGAGCTACGCGTCCGATCAAAAAATATCATAGTACATAAAAAGTAGGAAACATAATTCTCTACAAAAAAGGTCTCTTAACATTTTGCCATAGCTCGCTTCGTTTCCGAGATATTTGCAGATTTATCTCAAGGGAAGTGGCCTGACGGACATATTTCGAGATATTTCTTCATCTTGTTGTTCTTCTGCTGCACAGCTAAGCTGGAAGTGGCATTTGCGGCTCGCACTAGTGCAGAGTTATCTCAAAGAAAGGGGCCACGGTGTTTCTGTATCCCTATTATGTTGGTGCGGCTTCGGAACTTTTAAATATCTCGATATATCTCGAAAACTACGCTTCTGATCAAAAAATATCATAGAACATAAATTGTAGGAAACATAATTCTCTACAAAAAACGTCTCTTAACATTTTGCCATAGCTCGCTTCGTTTCCGAGATATTTGCAGATTCAGCTCAAAGGAACTGGCCTGACGGACATATTTCGAGATATTTCTTCTTCTTGTTGTTCTTCCTCTGCACAGCTAAGCTGGAAGTGGCATTTGCAGCTCGCAATAGTGCAGAGTTATCTCAAAGAAAGGGGCCACGGTGTTTCTGTATCTCTATTATGTTGGTGCGGCTTCGGAACTTTTAAATATCTTGATATATCTCGAGAACTACGCATCTGATCAAAAAATATCATAGAACATAAAAAGTAGGAAACTTAATTCTCTACAAAAAAGGTCTCTTAACATTTTGCCATAGCTCGCTTCGTTTCCGAGATATTTGCAGATTTATCTCAAGGGAAGGGGCCTGACGGACATATTTCGAGATATTTCTTCTTCTTGTTGTTCTTCTTCTGCACAGCTAAGCTGGAAGTGGCATTTGCAGCTCGCACTAGTGCAGAGTTATCTCAAAGAAAGGGGCCACGGTGTTTCTGTATCTCTATTATGTTGGTGCGGCTTCGGAACTTTTAAATATCTCGATATATCTCGAAAACTACGCTTCTGATCAAAAAATATCGTAGAACATAAATTGTAGGAAACATAATTCTCTACAAAAAAGGTCTCTTAACATTTTGCCATAGCTCGCTTCGTTTCCGAGATATTTGCAGATTTATCTCAAGGGAAGGGGCCTGACGGACATATTTCGAGATATTTCTTCTTCTTGTTGTTCTTCTTCTGCACAGCTAAGCTGGAAGTGGCATTTGCGGCTCGCACTAGTGCAGAGTTATCTCAAAGAAAGGGGCCACGGTGTTTCTGTATCTCTATTATGTTGGTGCGGCTTCGGAACTTTTAAATATCTCGATATATCTCGAAAACTACGCTTCTGATCAAAAAATATCATGGAACGTAAATTGTAGGAAACATAATTCTCTACAAAAAAGGTCTCTTAACATTTTGCCATAGCTCGCTTCGTTTCCGAGATATTTGCAGATTCAGCTCAAAGGAACTGGCCTGACGGACATATTTCGAGATATTTCTTCTTCTTGTTGTTCTTCCTCTGCACAGCTAAGCTGGAAGTGGCATTTGCAGCTCGCAATAGTGCAGAGTTATCTCAAAGAAAGGGGCCACGGTGTTTCTGTATCTCTATTATGTTGGTGCGGCTTCGGAACTTTTATATATCTTGATATATCTCGAGAACTACGCATCTGATCAAAAAATATCATAGAACATAAAAAGTAGGAAACTTAATTCTCTACAAAAAAGGTCTCTTAACATTTTGCCATAGCTCGCTTCGTTTCCGAGATATTTGCAGATTTATCTCAAGGGAAGGGGCCTGACGGACATATTTCGAGATATTTCTTCTTCTTGTTGTTCTTCTTCTGCACAGCTAAGCTGGAAGTGGCATTTGCAGCTCGCACTAGTGCAGAGTTATCTCAAAGAAAGGGGCCACGGTGTTTCTGTATCTCTATTATGTTGGTGCGGCTTCGGAACTTTTAAATATCTCGATATATCTCGAAAACTACGCTTCTGATCAAAAAATATCGTAGAACATAAATTGTAGGAAACATAATTCTCTACAAAAAAGGTCTCTTAACATTTTGCCATAGCTCGCTTCGTTTCCGAGATATTTGCAGATTTATCTCAAGGGAAGGGGCCTGACGGACATATTTCGAGATATTTCTTCTTCTTGTTGTTCTTCTTCTGCACAGCTAAGCTGGAAGTGGCATTTGCGGCTCGCACTAGTGCAGAGTTATCTCAAAGAAAGGGGCCACGGTGTTTCTGTATCTCTATTATGTTGGTGCGGCTTCGGAACTTTTAAATATCTCGATATATCTCGAAAACTACGCTTCTGATCAAAAAATATCATAGAACGTAAATTGTAGGAAACATAATTCTCTACAAAAAAGGTCTCTTAACATTTTGCCATAGCTCGCTTGGTTTCCGTGATATTTGCAGATTTATCTCAAGGGAAGGGGCCTGAGGGACATATTTCGAGATATTTCTTCTTCTTGTTGTTCTTCTTCTGCACAGCTAAGCTGGAAGTGGCATTTACAGCTCGCAATAGTGCAGAGTTATCTCAAAGAAAGGGGCCACGGTGTTTCTGTATCTCTATTATGTTGGTGCGGCTTCGGAACTTTTAAATATCTTGATATATCTCGAGAACTACGCATCTGATCAAAAAATATCATAGAACATGAAAAGTAGGAAACTTAATTCTCTACAGAAAAGGTCTCTTAACATTTTGCCATAGCTCGCTTCGTTTCCGAGATATTTGCAGATTTATCTCAAGGGAAGGGGCCTGACGGACATATTTCGAGATATTTCTTCTTCTTGTTGTTCTTCTTCTGCACAGCTAAGCTGGAAGTGGCATTTGCAGCTCGCACTAGTGCAGAGTTATCTCAAAGAAAGGGGCCACGGTGTTTCTGTATCTCTATTATGTTGGTGCGGCTTCGGAACTTTTAAATATCTCGATATATCTCGAAAACTACGCTTCTGATCAAAAAATATCGTAGAACATAAATTGTAGGAAACATAATTCTCTACAAAAAAGGTCTCTTAAGATTTTGCCATAGCTCGCTTCGTTTCCGAGATATTTGCAGATTTATCTCAAGGGAAGGGGCCTGACGGACATATTTCGAGATATTTCTTCTTCTTGTTGTTCTTCTTCTGCACAGCTAAGCTGGAAGTGGCATTTGCAGCTCGCAATAGTGCAGAGTTATCGCAAAGAAAGGGGCCACGGTGTTTCTGTATCTCTATTATGTTGGTGCGGCTTCGGAACTTTTAAATATCTTGATATATCTCGAGAACTACGCATCTGATCAAAAAATATCATAGAACATGAAAAGTAGGAAACTTAATTCTCTACAAAAAAGGTCTCTTAACATTTTGCCATAGCTCGCTTCGTTTCCGAGATATTTGCAGATTTATCTCAAGGGAAGGGGCCTGACGGACATATTTCGAGATATTTCTTCTTCTTGTTGTTCTTCTTCTGCACAGCTAAGCTGGAAGTGGCATTTGCGGCTCGCACTAGTGCAGAGTTATCTCAAAGAAAGGGGCCACGGTGTTTCTGTATCTCTATTATGTTGGTGCGGCTTCGGAACTTTTAAATATCTCGATATATCTCGAAAACTACGCTTCTGATCAAAAAATATCATAGAACATAAATTGTAGGAAACATAATTCTTTACAAAAAAGGTCTCTTAACATTTTGCCATAGCTCGCTTCGTTTCCGAGATATTTGCAGATATATCTCAAGGGAAGGGGCCTGACGGACATATTTCGAGATATTTCTTCTTCTTGTTGTTCTTCTTCTGCACAGCTAAGCTGGAAGTGGCATTTACAGCTCGCAATAGTGCAGAGTTATCTCAAAGAAAGGGGCCACGGTGTTTCTGTATCTCTATTATGTTGGTGCGGCTTCGGAACTTTTAAATATCTTGATATATCTCGAGAACTACGCATCTGATCAAAAAATATGATAGAACATGAAAAGTAGGAAACTTAATTCTCTACAAAAAAGGTCTCTTAACATTTTGCCATAGCTCTCTTCGTTTCCGAGATATTTGCAGATTTATCTCAAGGGAAGGGGCCTGACGGACATATTTCGAGATATTTCTTCTTCTTGTTGTTCTTCTTCTGCACAGCTAAGCTGGAAGTGGCATTTGCTGCTCGCAATAGTGCAGAGTTATCTCAAAGAAAGGGGCCACGGTGTTTCTGTATCTCTATTATGTTGGTGCGGCTTCGGAACTTTTAAATATCTTGATATATCTCGAGAACTACGCGTCTGATCAAAAAATATCATAGAACATAAAAAGTAGGAAACATAATTCTCTACAAAAAAGGTCTCTTAACATTTTGCCATAGCTCGCTTCGTTTCCGAGATATTTGCAGATTTATCTCAAGGGAAGGGGCCTGACGGACATATTTCGAGATATTTCTTCTTCTTGTTGTTCTTCTTCTGCACAGCTAAGCTGGAAGTGGCATTTGCAGCTCGCACTAGTGCAGAGTTATCTCAAAGAAAGGGGCCACGGTGTTTCTGTATCTCTATTATGTTGGTGCGGCTTCGGAACTTTTAAATATCTCGATATATCTCGAAAACTACGCTTCTGATCAAAAAATATCATAGAACATAAATTATAGGAAACATAATTCTCTACAAAAAAGGTCTCTTAACATTTTGCTATAGCTCGCTTCGTTTCCGAGATATTTGCAGATTTATCTCAAGGGAAGGGGTCTGACGGACATATTTCGAGATATTTCTTCTTCTTGTTGTTCTTCTTCTGCACAGCTAAGCTGGAAGTGGCATTTGCAGCTCGCACTAGTGCAGAGTTATCTCACCGAAATGGGCCACGGTGTTTCTGTATCTCTATTATGTTGGTGCGGCTTCGGAACTTTTAAATATCTCGATATATCTCGAAAACTACGCTTCTGATCAAAAAATATCATAGAACATAAATTGTAGGAAACATAATTCTCTACAAAAAAGGTCTCTTAACATTTTGCCATAGCTCGCTTCGTTTCCGAGATATTTGCAGATATATCTCAAGGGAAGGGGCCTGACGGACATATTTCGAGATATTTCTTCTTCTCGTTGTTCTTCTTCTGCACAGCTAAGCTGGAAGTGGCATTTACAGCTCGCAATAGTGCAGAGTTATCTCAAAGAAAGGGGCCACGGTGTTTCTGTATCTCTATTATGTTGGTGCGGCTTCGGAACTTTTAAATATCTTGATATATCTCGAGAACTACGCATCTGATCAAAAAATATCATACTAGATAAAAAGTAGGAAACTTAATTCTCTACAAAAAAGGTCTCTTAACATTTTGCCATAGCTCGCTTCGTTTCCGAGATATTTGCAGATTTATCTCAAGGGAAGGGGCCTGACGGACATATTTCAAGATATTTCTTCTTCTTGTTGTTCTTCTTCTGCACAGCTAAGCTGGAAGTGGCATTTGCGGCTCGCACTGGTGCACAGTTATCTCAAAGAAAGGGGCCACGGTGTTTCTGTATCTCTATTATGTTGGTGCGTCTTCGGAACTTTTAAATATCTCGATATATCTCGAAAACTACGCTTCTGATCAAAAAATATCATAGAACATAAAAAGTAGCAAACTTAATTCTCTACAAAAAAGGTCTCTTAACATTTTGCCATAGCTCGCTTCGTTTCCGAGATATTTGCAGATTTATCTCAAGGGAAGGGGCCTGACGGACATATTTCGAGATATTTCTTCTTCTTGTTGTTCTTCTTCTGCACAGCTAAGCTGGAAGTGGCATTTGCAGCTCGCACTAGTGCAGAGTTATCTCAAAGAAAGGGGCCACGGTGTTTCTGTATCTCTATTATGTTGGTGCGGCTTCGGAACTTTTAAATATCTCGATATATCTCGAAAACTACGCTTCTGATCAAAAAATATCGTAGAACATAAATTGTAGGAAACATAATTCTCTACAAAAAAGGTCTCTTAACATTTTGCGATAGCTCGCTTCGTTTCCGAGATATTTGCAGATTTATCTCAAGGGAAGGGGCCTGACGGACATATTTCGAGATATTTCTTCTTCTTGTTGTTCTTCTTCTGCACAGCTAAGCTGGAAGTGGCATTTGCAGCTCGCACTAGTGCAGAGTTATCTCAAAGAAAGGGGCCACGGTGTTTCTGTATCTCTATTATGTTGGTGCGGCTTCGGAACTTTTAAATATCTCGATATATCTCGAAAACTACGCTTCTGATCAAAAAATATCATAGAACATAAATTGTAGGAAACATAATTCTCTACAAAAAAGGTCTCTTAACATTTTGCTATAGCTCGCTTCGTTTCCGAGATATTTGCAGATTTATCTCAAGGGAAGGGGCCTGACGGACATATTTCGAGATATTTCTTCTTCTTGTTGTTCTTCTTCTGCACAGCTAAGCTGGAAGTGGCATTTGCAGCTCGCACTAGTGCAGAGTTATCTCACCGAAATGGGCCACGGTGTTTCTGTATCTCTATTATGTTGGTGCGGCTTCGGAACTTTTAAATATCTCGATATATCTCGAAAACTACGCTTCTGATCAAAAAATATCATAGAACATAAATTGTAGGAAACATAATTCTCTACAAAAAAGGTCTCTTAACATTTTGCCATAGCTCGCTTCGTTTCCGAGATATTTGCAGATATATCTCAAGGGAAGGGGCCTGACGGACATATTTCGAGATATTTCTTCTTCTCGTTGTTCTTCTTCTGCACAGCTAAGCTGGAAGTGGCATTTACAGCTCGCAATAGTGCAGAGTTATCTCAAAGAAAGGGGCCACGGTGTTTCTGTATCTCTATTATGTTGGTGCGGCTTCGGAACTTTTAAATATCTTGATATATCTCGAGAACTACGCATCTGATCAAAAAATATCATACTACATAAAAAGTAGGAAACTTAATTCTCTACAAAAAAGCTCTCCTAACATTTTGCCATAGCTCGCTTCGTTTCCGAGATATTTGCAGATTTATCTCAAGGGAAGGGGCCTGACGGACATATTTCGAGATATTTCTTCTTCTTGTTGTTCTTCTTCTGCACAGCTAAGCTGGAAGTGGCATTTGCGGCTCGCACTAGTGCAGAGTTATCTCAAAGAAAGGGGCCACGGTGTTTCTGTATCTCTATTATGTTGGTGCGGCTTCGGAACTTTTAAATATCTCGATATATCTCGAAAACTACGCTTCTGATCAAAAAATATCATAGAACATAAATTGTAGGAAACATAATTCTCTACAAAAAAGGTCTCTTAACATTTTGCCATAGCTCGCTTCGTTTCCGAGATATTTGCAGATTTATCTCAAGGGAAGGGGCCTGACGGACATATTTCGAGATACTTCTTCTTCTTGTTGTTCTTCTTCTGCACAGCTAAACTGGAAGTGGCATTTCCAGCTCGCAATAGTGCAGAGTTATCTCAAAGAGAGGGGCCACGGTGTTTCTGTATCTCTATTATGTTGGTGCGGCTTCGGAACTTTTAAATATCTTGATATATCTCGAGAACTACGCATCTGATCAAAAAATATCATACAACATAAAAAGTAGGAAACTTAATTCTCTACAAAAAAGGTCTCTCAACATTTTGCCATAGCTCGCTTCATTTCCGAGATATTTGCAGATTTATCTCAAGGGAAGGGGCCTGACGGACAAATTTCGAGATATTTCTTCTTCTTGTTGTTCTTCTTCTGCACAGCTAAGCTGGAAGTGGCATTTGCGGCTCGCACTAGTGCAGAGTTATCTCAAAGAGAGGGGCCACGGTGTTTCTGTATCTCTATTATGTTGGTGCGGCTTCGGAACTTTTAAATATCTTGATATATCTCGAGAGCTACGCGTCTGATCAAAAAATATCATAGTACATAAAAAGTAGGAAACATAATTCTCTACAAAAAAGGTCTCTTAACATTTTGCCATAGCTCGCTTCGTTTCCGAGATATTTGCAGATTTATCTCAAGGGAAGTGGCCTGACGGACATATTTCGAGATATTTCTTCTTCTTGTTGTTCTTCTGCTGCACAGCTAAGCTGGAAGTGGCATTTGCGGCTCGCACTAGTGCAGAGTTATCTCAAAGAAAGGGGCCACGGTGTTTCTGTATCCCTATTATGTTGGTGCGGCTTCGGAACTTTTAAATATCTCGATATATCTCGAAAACTACGCTTCTGATCAAAAAATATCATAGAACATAAATTGTAGGAAACATAATTCTCTACAAAAAACGTCTCTTAACATTTTGCCATAGCTCGCTTCGTTTCCGAGATATTTGCAGATTCAGCTCAAAGGAACTGGCCTGACGGACATATTTCGAGATATTTCTTCTTCTTGTTGTTCTTCCTCTGCACAGCTAAGCTGGAAGTGGCATTTGCAGCTCGCAATAGTGCAGAGTTATCTCAAAGAAAGGGGCCACGGTGTTTCTGTATCTCTATTATGTTGGTGCGGCTTCGGAACTTTTAAATATCTCGATATATCTCGAAAACTACGCTTCTGATCAAAAAATATCGTAGAACATAAATTGTAGGAAACATAATTCTCTACAAAAAAGGTCTCTTAACATTTTGCCATAGCTCGCTTCGTTTCCGAGATATTTGCAGATTTATCTCAAGGGAAGGGGCCTGACGGACATATTTCGAGATATTTCTTCTTCTTGTTGTTCTTCTTCTGCACAGCTAAGCTGGAAGTGGCATTTGCGGCTCGCACTAGTGCAGAGTTATCTCAAAGAAAGGGGCCACGGTGTTTCTGTATCTCTATTATGTTGGTGCGGCTTCGGAACTTTTAAATATCTCGATATATCTCGAAAACTACGCTTCTGATCAAAAAATATCATAGAACGTAAATTGTAGGAAACATAATTCTCTACAAAAAAGGTCTCTTAACATTTTGCCATAGCTCGCTTGGTTTCCGTGATATTTGCAGATTTATCTCAAGGGAAGGGGCCTGAGGGACATATTTCGAGATATTTCTTCTTCTTGTTGTTCTTCTTCTGCACAGCTAAGCTGGAAGTGGCATTTACAGCTCGCAATAGTGCAGAGTTATCTCAAAGAAAGGGGCCACGGTGTTTCTGTATCTCTATTATGTTGGTGCGGCTTCGGAACTTTTAAATATCTTGATATATCTCGAGAACTACGCATCTGATCAAAAAATATCATAGAACATGAAAAGTAGGAAACTTAATTCTCTACAAAAAAGGTCTCTTAACATTTTGCCATAGCTCGCTTCGTTTCCGAGATATTTGCAGATTTATCTCAAGGGAAGGGGCCTGACGGACATATTTCGAGATATTTCTTCTTCTTGTTGTTCTTCTTCTGTACAGCTAAGCTGAAAGTGGCATTTGCAGCTCGCAATAGTGCAGAGTTATCTCAAAGAAAGGGGCCACGGTGTTTCTGTATCTCTATTATGTTGGTGCGGCTTCGGAACTTTTAAATATCTTGATATATCTCGAGAACTACGCATCTGATCAAAAAATATCGTAGAACATAAAAAGTAGGAAACTTAATTCTCTACAAAAAACGTCTCTTAACATTTTGCCATAGCTCGCTTCGTTTCCGAGATATTTGCAGATTCAGCTCAAAGGAACTGGCCTGACGGACATATTTCGAGATATTTCTTCTTCTTGTTGTTCTTCTTCTGCACAGCTAAGCTGTAAGTGGCATTTGCGGCTCGCACTAGTGCAGAGTTATCTCAAAGAAAGGGGCCACGGTGTTTCTGTATCTCTATTATGTTGGTGCGGCTTCGGAACTTTTAAATATCTTGATATATCTCGAGAACTACGCATCTAATCAAAAAATATCATAGAAGATAAAAAGTAGGGAACTTAATTCTCTACAAAAAAGGTCTCTTAACATTTTCCCATAGCTGGCATCGTTTCCGAGATATTTGCAGATTTATCTCAAGGGAAGGGGCCTGACGGACATATTCCGAGATATTTCTTCTTCTTGTTGTTCCTCTTCTGTACAGCTAAGCTGGAAGTGGCATTTGCAGCTCGCAATAGTGCAGAGTTATCTCAAAGAGAGGGGCCACGGTGTTTCTGTATCTCTATTATGTTGGTGCGGCTTCGGAACTTTTAAATATCTTGATATATCTCGAGAACTACGCATCTGATCAGAAAATATCATAGAAGATAAAAAGTAGGAAACTTAATTCTCTACAAAAAAGGTCTCTTAACATTTTGCCATAGCTCGCTTCGTTTCCGAGATATTTGCAGATTTATCTCAAGGTAAGGGGCCTGACGGACATATTTCCAGATATTTCTTCTTCTTGTTGTTCTTCTTCTGCACAGCTAAGCTGGAAGTGGCATTTGCAGCTCGCAATAGTGCAGAGTTATCTCAAAGAAAGGGGCCACGGTGTTTCTGTATCTCTATTATGTTTGTGCGGCTTCTTAACTTTTAAATATCTCGATATATCTCGAGAACTACTCATCTGATCAAAAAATATCATAGAACATAAAAAGTAGGAAACTCAATTCTCTACCAAAAAGGTCTCTTAACATTTTGCAATAGCTCGCTTCGTTTCCGAGATATTTGCAGATTTATCTCAAGGGAAGGGGCCTGACGGACATATTTCGAGATATTTCTTCTTCTTGTTGTTCTTCTTCTGCACAGCTAAGCTGGAAGTGGCATTTGCGGCTCGCACTAGTGCAGAGTTATCTCAAAGAAAGGGGCCACGGTGTTTCTGTATCTCTATTATGTTGGTGCGGCTTCGGAACTTTTAAATATCTCGATATATCTCGAAAACTACGCTTCTGATCAAAAAATATCATAGAACGTAAATTGTAGGAAACATAATTCTCTACAAAAAAGGTCTCTTAACATTTTGCCATAGCTCGCTTGGTTTCCGTGATATTTGCAGATTTATCTCAAGGGAAGGGGCCTGAGGGACATATTTCGAGATATTTCTTCTTCTTGTTGTTCTTCTTCTGCACAGCTAAGCTGGAAGTGGCATTTACAGCTCGCAATAGTGCAGAGTTATCTCAAAGAAAGGGGCCACGGTGTTTCTGTATCTCTATTATGTTGGTGCGGCTTCGGAACTTTTAAATATCTTGATATATCTCGAGAACTACGCATCTGATCAAAAAATATCATAGAACATGAAAAGTAGGAAACTTAATTCTCTACAAAAAAGGTCTCTTAACATTTTGCCATAGCTCGCTTCGTTTCCGAGATATTTGCAGATTTATCTCAAGGGAAGGGGCCTGACGGACATATTTCGAGATATTTCTTCTTCTTGTTGTTCTTCTTCTGTACAGCTAAGCTGAAAGTGGCATTTGCAGCTCGCAATAGTGCAGAGTTATCTCAAAGAAAGGGGCCACGGTGTTTCTGTATCTCTATTATGTTGGTGCGGCTTCGGAACTTTTAAATATCTTGATATATCTCGAGAACTACGCATCTGATCAAAAAATATCGTAGAACATAAAAAGTAGGAAACTTAATTCTCTACAAAAAACGTCTCTTAACATTTTGCCATAGCTCGCTTCGTTTCCGAGATATTTGCAGATTCAGCTCAAAGGAACTGGCCTGACGGACATATTTCGAGATATTTCTTCTTCTTGTTGTTCTTCTTCTGCACAGCTAAGCTGTAAGTGGCATTTGCGGCTCGCACTAGTGCAGAGTTATCTCAAAGAAAGGGGCCACGGTGTTTCTGTATCTCTATTATGTTGGTGCGGCTTCGGAACTTTTAAATATCTTGATATATCTCGAGAACTACGCATCTAATCAAAAAATATCATAGAAGATAAAAAGTAGGGAACTTAATTCTCTACAAAAAAGGTCTCTTAACATTTTCCCATAGCTGGCATCGTTTCCGAGATATTTGCAGATTTATCTCAAGGGAAGGGGCCTGACGGACATATTCCGAGATATTTCTTCTTCTTGTTGTTCCTCTTCTGTACAGCTAAGCTGGAAGTGGCATTTGCAGCTCGCAATAGTGCAGAGTTATCTCAAAGAGAGGGGCCACGGTGTTTCTGTATCTCTATTATGTTGGTGCGGCTTCGGAACTTTTAAATATCTTGATATATCTCGAGAACTACGCATCTGATCAGAAAATATCATAGAAGATAAAAAGTAGGAAACTTAATTCTCTACAAAAAAGGTCTCTTAACATTTTGCCATAGCTCGCTTCGTTTCCGAGATATTTGCAGATTTATCTCAAGGTAAGGGGCCTGACGGACATATTTCCAGATATTTCTTCTTCTTGTTGTTCTTCTTCTGCACAGCTAAGCTGGAAGTGGCATTTGCAGCTCGCAATAGTGCAGAGTTATCTCAAAGAAAGGGGCCACGGTGTTTCTGTATCTCTATTATGTTTGTGCGGCTTCTTAACTTTTAAATATATCGATATATCTCGAGAACTACTCATCTGATCAAAAAATATCATAGAACATAAAAAGTAGGAAACTCAATTCTCTACCAAAAAGGTCTCTTAACATTTTGCAATAGCTCGCTTCGTTTCCGAGATATTTGCAGATTTATCTCAAGGGAAGGGGCCTGACGGACATATTTCGAGATATTTCTTCTTCTTGTTGTTCTTCTTCTGCACAGCTAAGCTGGAAGTGGCATTTGCGGCTCGCACTAGTGCAGAGTAATCTCAAAGAAAGGGGCCACGGTGTTTCTGTATCTCTATTATGTTGGTGCGGCTTCGGAACTTTTAAATATCTCGATATATCTCGAAAACTACGCTTCTGATGAAAAAATATCATAGAACATAAATTGTAGGAAACATAATTCTCTACAAAAAACGTCTCTTAACATTTTGCCATAGCTCGCTTCGTTTCCGAGATATTTGCAGATTCAGCTCAAAGGAACTGGCCTGACGGACATATTTCGAGATATTTCTTCTTCTTGTTGTTCTTCCTCTGCACAGCTAAGCTGGAAGTGGCATTTGCAGCTCGCAATAGTGCAGAGTTATCTCAAAGAAAGGGGCCACGGTGTTTCTGTATCTCTATTATGTTGGTGCGGCTTCGGAACTTTTAAATATCTTGATATATCTCGAGAACTACGCATCTGATCAAAAAATATCATAGAACATAAAAAGTAGGAAACTTAATTCTCTACAAAAAAGGTCTCTTATCATTTTGCCATAGCTCCCTTCGTTTCCGAGATATTTGCAGATTTATCTCAAGGGAAGGGGCCTGACGGACATATTTCGAGATATTTCTTCTTCTTGTTGTTCTTCTTCTGCACAGCTAAGCTGGAAGTGGCATTTACAGCTCGCAATAGTGCAGAGTTATCTCAAAGAAAGGGGCCACGGTGTTTCTGTATCTCTATTATGTTGGTGCGGCTTCGGAACTTTTAAATATCTTGATATATCTCGAGAACTACGCATCTGATCAAAAAATATCCTAGAACATAAAAAGTAGGAAACCTAATTTTCTACAAAAAAGGTCTCTTAACATTTTGCCGTAGCTCGCTTCGTTTCCGAGATATTTGCAGATTTATCTCAAGGGAAGGGTCCTGACGGACATATTTCGAGATATTTCTTCTTCTTGTTGTTCTTCTTCTGCACAGCTAAACTGGAAGTGGCATTTCCAGCTCGCAATAGTGCAGAGTTATCCCAAAGAAAGGGGCCACGGTGTTTCTGTATCTCTATTATGTTGGTGCGGCTTCGGCACTTTTAAATATCTCGATATATCTCGAAAACTACGCTTCTGATCAAAAAATATCATAGAACATAAATTGTAGGAAACATAATTCTCTACGAAAAAGGTCTCTTAACATTTTGCCATAGCTCGCTTCGTTTCCGAGATATTTGCAGATTTATCTCAAGGGAAGGGTCCTGATGGACATATTTCGAGATATTTCTTCTTCTTGTTGTTCTTCTTCTGCACAGCTAAACTGGAAGTGGCATTTCCAGCTCGCAATCGTGCAGAGTAATCTCAAAGAAAGGGGCCACGGTGTTTCTGTATCTCTATTATGTTGGTGCGGCTTCGGAACTTTTAAATATCTTGATATATCTCGAGAACTACGCCTCTGATCGAAAAATATCATAGAACATAAAAAGTAGGAAACTGAATTCTCTACAAAAAAGGTCTCTTCACATTTTGCCATAGCTCGCTTCGTTTCCGAGATATTTGCAGATTTATCTCAAGGGAAGGGGCCTGACGGACATATTTCGAGATATTTCTTCTTCTTGTTGTTCTTCTTATGCACAGCTAAGCTGGAAGTGGCATTTGCAGCTCGCAATAGTGCAGAGTTATCTCAAAGAAAGGGGCCACGGTGTTTCTGTATCTCTATTATGTTGGTGCGGCTTCGGAACTTTTAAATATCTTGATATATCTCGAGAACTACTCATCTGATCAAAAAATATCGTAGAACATAAAAAGTAGGAAACTTAATTCTCTACAAATAAGGTCTCTTAACATTTTGCCATAGCTCGCTTGGTTTCCGAGATATTTGCAGATTTATCTCAAGGGAAGGGGCCTGAGGGACATATTTCGAGATATTTCTTCTTCTTGTTGTTCTTCTTCTGCACAGCTAAGCTGGAAGTGGCATTTGCAGCTCGCAATAGTGCAGAGTTACCTCAAAGAAAGGGGCCACGGTGTTTCTGTATCTCTATTATGTTGGTGCCGCTTCGGAACTTTTAAATATCTGGATATATCTCGAGAACTACGCATCTGATCAAAAAATATTATAGAACATAAAAAGTAGGAAACTTAATTCTCTACAAAAAAGGTCTCTTAAGATTTTGCCATAGCTCGCTTCGTTTCCGAGATATTTGCAGATTTATCCCAAGGGAAGGGGCCTGACGGACATATTTCGAGATATTTCTTCTTCTTGTTGTTCTTCTTCTGCACAGCTAAGCTGGAAGTGGCATTTGCAGCTCGCAGTAGTGCAGAGTTATCTCAAAGAAAGGGGCCACGGTGTTTCTGTATCTCTATTATGTTGGTGCGGCTTCGGAACTTTTAAATATCTTGATATATCTCGAGAACTACGCATCTGATCAAAAAATATCATAGAACATAAAAAGTAGGAAACTTAATTCTCTACAAAAAAGGTCTCTTAACATTTTGCCATAGCTCGCTTCGTTTCCGAGATATTTGCAGATTTATCTCAAGGGAAGGGGCCTGACGGACATATTTCGAGATATTTCTTCTTCTTGTTGTTCTTCTTCTGCACAGCTAAGCTGGAAGTGCCATTTGCAGCGCGCAATAGTGCAGAGTTATCCCAAAGAAAGGGGCCACGGTGTTTCTGTATCTCTATTATGTTGGTGCGGCTTCGGAACTTTTAAATATCTCGATATATCTCGAAAACTACGCTTCTGATCAAAAAATATCATAGAACATAAATTGTAGGAAACATAATTCTCTACAAAAAAGGTCTCTTAACATTTTGCCATAGCTCGCTTCGTTTCCGAGATATTTGCAGATTTATCTCAAGGGAAGGGGCCTGACGGACATATTTCGAGATATTTCTTCTTCTTGTTGTTCTTCTTATGCACAGCTAAGCTGGAAGTGGCATTTGCAGCTCGCAATAGTGCAGAGTTATCTCAAAGAAAGGGGCCACGGTGTTTCTGTATCTCTATTATGTTGGTGCGGCTTCGGAACTTTTAAATATCTTGATATATCTCGAGAACTACGCATCTGATCAAAAAATATCGTAGAACATAAAAAGTAGGAAACTTAATTCTCTACAAATAAGGTCTCTTAACATTTTGCCATAGCTCGCTTGGTTTCCGAGATATTTGCAGATTTATCTCAAGGGAAGGGGCCTGAGGGACATATTTCGAGATATTTCTTCTTCTTGTTGTTCTTCTTCTGCACAGCTAAGCTGGAAGTGGCATTTGCAGCTCGCAATAGTGCAGAGTTACCTCAAAGAAAGGGGCCACGGTGTTTCTGTATCTCTATTATGTTGGTGCCGCTTCGGAACTTTTAAATATCTGGATATATCTCGAGAACTACGCATCTGATCAAAAAATATTATAGAACATAAAAAGTAGGAAACTTAATTCTCTACAAAAAAGGTCTCTTAAGATTTTGCCATAGCTCGCTTCGTTTCCGAGATATTTGCAGATTTATCCCAAGGGAAGGGGCCTGACGGACATATTTCGAGATATTTCTTCTTCTTGTTGTTCTTCTTCTGCACAGCTAAGCTGGAAGTGGCATTTGCAGCTCGCAGTAGTGCAGAGTTATCTCAAAGAAAGGGGCCACGGTGTTTGTGTATCTCTATTATGTTGGTGCGGCTTCGGAACTTTTAAATATCTTGATATATCTCGAGAACTACGCATCTGATCAAAAAATATCATAGAACATAAAAAGTAGGAAACTTAATTCTCTACAAAAAAGGTCTCTTAACATTTTGCCATAGCTCGCTTCGTTTCCGAGATATTTGCAGATTTATCTCAAGGGAAGGGGCCTGACGGACATATTTCGAGATATTTCTTCTTCTTGTTGTTCTTCTTCTGCACAGCTAAGCTGGAAGTGCCATTTGCAGCGCGCAATAGTGCAGAGTTATCCCAAAGAAAGGGGCCACGGTGTTTCTGTATCTCTATTATGTTGGTGCGGCTTCGGAACTTTTAAATATCTCGATATATCTCGAAAACTACGCTTCTGATCAAAAAATATCATAGAACATAAATTGTAGGAAACATAATTCTCTACAAAAAAGGTCTCTTAACATTTTGCCATAGCTCGCTTCGTTTCCGAGATATTTGCAGATTTATCTCAAGGGAAGGGGCCTGACGGACATATTTCGAGATATTTCTTCTTCTTGTTGTTCTTCTTATGCACAGCTAAGCTGGAAGTGGCATTTGCAGCTCGCAATAGTGCAGAGTTATCTCAAAGAAAGGGGCCACGGTGTTTCTGTATCTCTATTATGTTGGTGCGGCTTCGGAACTTTTAAATATCTTGATATATCTCGAGAACTACGCATCTGATCAAAAAATATCGTAGAACATAAAAAGTAGGAAACTTAATTCTCTACAAATAAGGTCTCTTAACATTTTGCCATAGCTCGCTTGGTTTCCGAGATATTTGCAGATTTATCTCAAGGGAAGGGGCCTGAGGGACATATTTCGAGATATTTCTTCTTCTTGTTGTTCTTCTTCTGCACAGCTAAGCTGGAAGTGGCATTTGCAGCTCGCAATAGTGCAGAGTTACCTCAAAGAAAGGGGCCACGGTGTTTCTGTATCTCTATTATGTTGGTGCCGCTTCGGAACTTTTAAATATCTGGATATATCTCGAGAACTACGCATCTGATCAAAAAATATTATAGAACATAAAAAGTAGGAAACTTAATTCTCTACACAAAAGGTCTCTTAACATTTTGCCATAGCTCGCTTCGTTTCCGAGATATTTGCAGATTTATCCCAAGGGAAGGGGCCTGACGGACATATTTCGAGATATTTCTTCTTCTTGTTGTTCTTCTTCTGCACAGCTAAGCTGGAAGTGGCATTTGCAGCTCGCAGTAGTGCAGAGTTATCTCAAAGAAAGGGGCCACGGTGTTTCTGTATCTCTATTATGTTGGTGCGGCTTCGGAACTTTTAAATATCTTGATATATCTCGAGAACTACGCATCTGATCAAAAAATATCATAGAACATAAAAAGTAGGAAACTTAATTCTCTACAAAAAAGGTCTCTTAACATTTTGCCATAGCTCGCTTCGTTTCCGAGATATTTGCAGATTTATCTCAAGGGAAGGGGTCTGACGGACATATTTCGAGATATTTCTTCTTCTTGTTGTTCTTCTTCTGCACAGCTAAGCTGGAAGTGCCATTTGCAGCGCGCAATAGTGCAGAGTTATCTCAAAGAAAGGGGCCACGGTGTTTGTGTATCTCTATTATGTTGGTGCGGCTTCGGAACTTTTAAATATCTTGATATATCTCGAGAACTACGCATCTGTTCAAAAAATATCATAGAACATAAAAAGTAGGAATCCTAATTTTCTACAAAAAACGTCTCTTAACATTTTGCCGTAGCTCGCTTCCTTTCCGAGATATTTGCAGATTTATCTCAAGGGAAGGGGCCTGACGGACATATTTCCAGATATTTCTTCTTCTTGTTGTTCTTCTTCTGCACAGCTAAGCTGGAAGTGGCATTTGCAGCTCGCAATAGTGCAGAGTTATCTCAAAGAGAGGGGCCACGATGTTTCTGTATCTCTATTATGTTGGTGCGGCTTCGGAACTTTTAAATATCTCGATATATCTCGAAAACTACGCTTCTGATCAAAAAATATCATAGAACATAAATTGTAGGAAACATAATTCTCTACAAAAAAGGTCTCTTAATATTTTGCCATAGCTCGCTTCGTTTCCGAGATATTTGCAGATTTATCTCAAGGGAAGGGGCCTGACGGACATATTCCGAGATATTTCTTCTTCTTGTTGTTCCTCTTCTGCACAGCTAAGCTGGAAGTGGCATTTGCAGGTCGCAATAGTGCAGAGTTATCTCAAAGAAAGGGGCCACGGTGTTTCTGTATCTCTATTATGTTGGTGCGGCTTCGGAACTTTTAAATATCTTGATATATCTCGAGAACTACGCATCTGATCAAAAAATATCGTAGTACATAAAAAGTAGGAAACTTAATTCTCTACAAATAAGGTCTCTTAACATTTTGCCGTAGCTCGCTTCGTTTCCGAGATATTTGCAGATTTATCTCAAGGGAAGGGGCCTGACGGACATATTTCCAGATATTTCTTCTTCTTGTTGTTCTTCTTCTGCACAGCTAAGCTGGAAGTGGCATTTGCAGCTCGCAATAGTGCAGAGTTATCTCAAAGAAAGGGGCCACGGTGTTTCTGTATCTCTATTATGTTGGTGCGGCTTCGGAACTTTTAAATATCTCGATATATCTCGAAAACTACGCTTCTGATCAAAAAATATCAGAGAACGTAGATTGTAGGAAACATAATTCTCTACAAAAAAGGTCTCTTAAGATTTTGCCATAGTTCGCTTCGTTTCCGAGATATTTGCAGATTTATCTCAAGGGAAGGGGCCTGACGGACATATTTCGAGATATTTCTTCTTCTTGTTGTTCTTCTTCTGCACAGCTAAGCTGGAAGTGGCATTTGCAGCTCGCAATAGTGCAGAGTTATCTCAAAGAAAGGGGCCACGGTGTTTCTGTATCCCTATTATGTTGGTGCGGCTTCGGAACTTTTAAATATCTTGATATATCTCGAGAACTACGCATCTGATCAAAAAATATCGTAGAACATAAAAAGTAGGAAACTTAATTCTCTGCAAATAAGGTCTCTTAACATTTTGCCATAGCTCGCTTGGTTTCCGAGATATTTGCAGATTTATCTCAAGGGAAGGGGCCTGAGGGACATATTTCGAGATATTTCTTCTTCTTGTTGTTCTTCTTCTGCACAGCTAAGCTGGAAGTGGCATTTGCAGCTCGCAATAGTGCAGAGTTACCTCAAAGAAAGGGGCCACGGTGTTTCTGTATCTCTATTATGTTGGGGCCGCTTCGGAACTTTTAAATATCTGGATATATCTCGAGAACTACGCATCTGATCAAAAAATATCATAGAACATAAAAAGTAGGAAACTTAATTCTCTACAAAAAAGGTCTCTTAACATTTTGCCATAGCTCGCTTCGTTTCCGAGATATTTGCAGATTTATCTCAAGGGAAGGGGCCTGACGGACATATTTCGAGATATTTCTTCTTCTTGTTGTTCTTCCTCTGCACAGCTAAGCTGGTAGTGGCATTTGCAGGTCGCAATAGTGCAGAGTTATCTCAAAGAAAGGGGCCACGGTGTTTCTGTATCTCTATTATGTTGGTGCGGCTTCGGAACTTTTAAATATCTCGATATATCTCGAAAACTACGCTTCTGATCAAAAAATATCGGAGAACCTAAATTGTAGGAAACATAATTCTCTACAAAAAAGGTCTCTTAACATTTTGCCATAGCTCGCTTCGTTTCCGAGATATTTGCAGATTTATCTCAAGGGAAGGGTCCTGACGGACATATTTCGAGATATTTCTTCTTCTTGTTGTTCTTCTTCTGCACAGCTAAACTGGAAGTGGCATTTCCAGCTCGCAATCGTGCAGAGTTATCTCAAGGAGAGGGGCCACGGTGTTTCTGTATCTCTATTATGTTGGTGCGGCTTCGGAACTTTTAAATATCTTCATATATCTCGAGAACTACGCCTCTGATCGAAAAATATCATAGAACATAAAAAGCAGGAAACTTAATTCTCTACAAAAAAGGTCTCCTAACATTTTGCCGTAGCTCGCTTTGTTTCCGAGATATTTGCAGATTTATCTCAAGGGAAAGGGCCTGACGGACATATTTCGAAATATTTCTTATTCTTGTTGTTCTTCTTCTGCACAGCTAAGCTGGAAGTGGCATTTGCAGCTCGCAATAGTGCAGAGTTATCTCAAAGAAAGGGGCCACGGTGTTTCTGTACCTCTATTATGTTGGTGCAGCTTCGGAGCTTTTAAATATCTTGATATATCTCGAGAACTACGCATCTGATCAAAAAATATCATAGAACATAAAAAGTAGGAAACTTAATTCTCTACAAAAAAGGTCTCTTAACATTTTGCCATAGCTCGCTTCGTTTCCGAGATATTTGCAGATTTATCTCAAGGGAAGGGGCCTGACGGACATATTTCGAGATATTTCTTCTTCTTGTTGTTCTTCTTCTGCACAGCTAAGCTGGAAGTGGCATTTGCAGCGCGCAATAGTGCAGAGTTATCTCAAAGAAAGGGGCCACGGTGTTTCTGTATCTCTATTATGTTGGTGCGGCTTCGGAACTTTTAAATATCTTGATATATCTCGAAAACTACGCTTCTGATCAAAAAATATCAGAGAACGTAAATTGTAGGAAACATAATTCTCTACAAAAAAGGTCTCTTAACATTTTGCCATAGCTCGCTTCGTTTCCGAGATATTTGCAGATTTATCTCAAGGGAAGGGGCCTGACGGACATATTTCGAGATATTTCTTCTTCTTGTTGTTCTTCTTCTGCACAGCTAAGCTGGAAGTGGCATTTGCAGCTCGCAATAGTGCAGAGTTATCTCAAAGAAAGGGGCCACGGTGTTTCTGTATCTCTATTATGTTGGTGCGGCTTCGGTACTTTTAAATATCTTGATATATCTCGAGAACTACGCATCTGATCAAAAAATATCGTAGAACATAAAAAGTAGGAAACTTAATTCTCTACAAATAAGGTCTCTTAACATTTTGCCATAGCTCGCTTGGTTTCCGAGATATTTGCAGATTTATCTCAAGGGAAGGGGCCTGAGGGACATATTTCGAGATATTTCTTCTTCTTGTTGTTCTTCTTCTGCACAGCTAAGCTGGAAGTGGCATTTGCAGCTCGCAATAGTGCAGAGTTACCTCAAAGAAAGGGGCCACGGTGTTTCTGTATCTCTATTATGTTGGTGCCGCTTCGGAACTTTTAAATATCTGGATATATCTCGAGAACTACGCATCTGATCAAAAAATATCATAGAACATAAAAAGTAGGAAACTTAATTCTCTACAAAAAAGGTCTCTTAACATTTTGCCATAGCTCGCTTCGTTTCCGAGATATTTGCAGATTTATCTCAAGGGAAGGGGCCTGACGGACATATTTCGAGATATTTCTTCTTCTTGTTGTTCTTCTTCTGCACAGCTAAGCTGGAAGTGGCATTTGCAGCGCGCAATAGTGCAGAGTTATCTCAAAGAAAGGGGCCACGGTGTTTCTGTATCTCTATTATGTTGGTGCGGCTTCGGAACTTTTAAATATCTTGATATATCTCGAAAACTACGCTTCTAATCAAAAAATATCAGAGAACGTAAATTGTAGAAAACATAATTCTCTACAAAAAAGGTCTCTTAACATTTTGCCATAGCTCGCTTCGTTTCCGAGATATTTGCAGATTTATCTCAAGGGAAGGGGCCTGACGGACATATTTCGAGATATTTCTTCTTCTTGTTGTTCTTCTTCTGCACAGCTAAGCTGGAAGTGGCATTTGCAGCTCGCAATAGTGCAGAGTTATCTCAAAGAAAGGGGCCACGGTGTTTCTGTATCTCTATTATGTTGGTGCGGCTTCGGAACTTTTAAATATCTTGATATATCTCGAGAACTACGCATCTGATCAAAAAATATCGTAGAACATAAAAAGTAGGAAACTTAATTCTCTACAAATAAGGTCTCTTAACATTTTGCCATAGCTCGCTTGGTTTCCGAGATATTTGCAGATTTATCTCAAGGGAAGGGGCCTGAGGGACATATTTCGAAATATTTCTTATTCTTGTTGTTCTTCTTCTGCACAGCTAAGCTGGAAGTGGCATTTGCAGCTCGCAATAGTGCAGAGTTATCTCAAAGAAAGGGGCCACGGTGTTTCTGTACCTCTATTATGTTGGTGCAGCTTCGGAGCTTTTAAATGTCTTGATATATCTCGAGAACTACGCATCTGATCAAAAAATATCATAGAACATAAAAAGTAGGAAACTTAATTCTCTACAAAAAAGGTCTCTTAACATTTTGCCATAGCTCGCTCCGTTTCCGAGATATTTGCAGATTTATCTCAAGGGAAGGGTCCTGATGGACATATTTCGAGATATTTCTTCTTCTTGTTGTTCTTCTTCTGCACAGCTAAACTGGAAGTGGCATTTCCAGCTCGCAATCGTGCAGAGTTATCTCAAAGAAAGGGGCCACGGTGTTTCTGTATCTCTATTATGTTGGTGCGGCTTCGGAACTTTTAAATATCTTGATATATCTCGAGAACTACGCCTCTGATCGAAAAATATCATAGAACATAAAAAGTAGGAAACTTAATTCTCTACAAAAAAGGTCTCTTAACATTTTGCCATAGCTCGCTTCGTTTCCGAGATATTTGCAGATTTATCTCAAGGGAAGGGGCCTGACGGACATATTTCGAGATATTTCTTCTTCTTGTTGTTCTTCTTCTGCACAGCTAAGCTGGAAGTGGCATTTGCGGCTCGTACTAGTGCAGAGTTATCTCAAAGAAAGGAGCCACGGTGTTTCTGTATCTCTATTATGTTGGTGCGGCTTCGGAACTTTTAAATATCTCGATATATCTCGAAAACTACGCTTCTGATCAAAAAATATCATAGAACATAAATTGTAGGAAACATAATTCACTACAAAAAACGTCTCTTAACATTTTGCCATAGCTCGCTTCGTTTCCGAGATATTTGCAGATTCAGCTCAAAGGAACGGGCCTGACGGACATATTTCGAGATACTTCTTCTTCTTGTTGTTCTTCCTCTGCACAGCTAAGCTGGAAGTGGCATTTTCAGCTCGCAATAGTGCAGAGTTATCTCAAAGAAAGGGGCCACGGTGTTTCTGTATCTCTATTATGTTGGTGCGGCTTCGGAACTTTTAAATATCTTGATATATCTCGAGAACTACGCATCTGATCAAAAAATATCATAGAACATAAAAAGTAGGAAACCTAATTTTCTACAAAAAAGGTCTCTTAACATTTTGCCGTAGCCCGCTTCGTTTCCGAGATATTTGCAGATTTATCTCAAGGGAAGGGGCCTGACGGACATATTTCGAAATATTTCTTATTCTTGTTGTTCTTCTTCTGCACAGCTAAGCTGGAAGTGGCATTTGCAGCTCGCAATAGTGCAGAGTTATCTCAAAGAAAGGGGCCACGGTGTTTCTGTATCTCTATTATGTTGGTGCGGCTTCGGAACTTTTAAATATCTTGATATATCTCGAGAACTACGCCTCTGATCGAAAAATATCATAGAACATAAAAAGTAGGAAACTTAATTCTCTACAAAAAAGGTCTCTTAACATTTTGCCATAGCTCGCTTCGTTTCCGAGATATTTGCAGATTTATCTCAAGGGAAGGGGCCTGACGGACATATTTCGAGATATTTCTTCTTCTTGTTGTTCTTCCTCTGCACAGCTAAGCTGGAAGTGGCATTTGCAGCTCGCAATAGTGCAGAGTTATCTCAAAGAAAGGGGCCACGGTGTTTCTGTATCTCTATTATGTTGGTGCGGCTTCGGAACTTTTAAATATCTTGATATATCTCGAGAACTACGCATCTGATCAAAAAATATCATAGAACATAAAAAGTAGGAAACCTAATTTTCTACAAAAAAGGTCTCTTAACATTTTGCCATAGCTCGCTTCGTTTCCGAGATATTTACAGATTTATCTCAAGGGAAGGGGCCTGACGGACATATTTCGAGATATTTCTTCTTCTTGTTGTTCTTCTTCTGCACAGCTAAGCTGGAAGTGGCATTTGCAGCTCGCAATAGTGCAGAGTTATCTCAAAGAAAGGGGCCACGGTGTTTCTGTACCTCTATTATGTTGGTGCAGCTTCGGAGCTTTTAAATGTCTTGATATATCTCGAGAACTACGCATCTGATCAAAAAATATCATAGAACATAAAAAGTAGGAAACTTAATTCTCTACAAAAAAGGTCTCTTAACATTTTGCCATAGCTCGCTCCGTTTCCGAGATATTTGCAGATTTATCTCAAGGGAAGGGTCCTGATGGACATATTTCGAGATATTTCTTCTTCTTGTTGTTCTTCTTCTGCACAGCTAAACTGGAAGTGGCATTTCCAGCTCGCAATCGTGCAGAGTTATCTCAAAGAAAGGGGCCACGGTGTTTCTGTATCTCTATTATGTTGGTGCGGCTTCGGAACTTTTAAATATCTTGATATATCTCGAGAACTACGCCTCTGATCGAAAAATATCATAGAACATAAAAAGTAGGAAACTTAATTCTCTACAAAAAAGGTCTCTTAACATTTTGCCATAGCTCGCTTCGTTTCCGAGATATTTGCAGATTTATCTCAAGGGAAGGGGCCTGACGGACATATTTCGAGATATTTCTTCTTCTTGTTGTTCTTCTTCTGCACAGCTAAGCTGGAAGTGGCATTTGCGGCTCGTACTAGTGCAGAGTTATCTCAAAGAAAGGAGCCACGGTGTTTCTGTATCTCTATTATGTTGGTGCGGCTTCGGAACTTTTAAATATCTCGATATATCTCGAAAACTACGCTTCTGATCAAAAAATATCATAGAACATAAATTGTAGGAAACATAATTCACTACAAAAAACGTCTCTTAACATTTTGCCATAGCTCGCTTCGTTTCCGAGATATTTGCAGATTCAGCTCAAAGGAACGGGCCTGACGGACATATTTCGAGATATTTCTTCTTCTTGTTGTTCTTCTTCTGCACAGCTAAACTGGAAGTGGCATTTCCAGCTCGCAATCGTGCAGAGTTATCTCAAAGAAAGGGGCCACGGTGTTTCTGTATCTCTATTATGTTGGTGCGGCTTCGGAACTTTTAAATATCTTGATATATCTCGAGAACTACGCCTCTGATCGAAAAATATCATAGAACATAAAAAGTAGGAAACTTAATTCTCTACAAAAAAGGTCTCTTAACATTTTGCCATAGCTCGCTTCGTTTCCGAGATATTTGCAGATTTATCTCAAGGGAAGGGGCCTGACGGACATATTTCGAGATATTTCTTCTTCTTGTTGTTCTTCTTCTGCACAGCTAAGCTGGAAGTGGCATTTGCGGCTCGTACTAGTGCAGAGTTATCTCAAAGAAAGGAGCCACGGTGTTTCTGTATCTCTATTATGTTGGTGCGGCTTCGGAACTTTTAAATATCTCGATATATCTCGAAAACTACGCTTCTGATCAAAAAATATCATAGAACATAAATTGTAGGAAACTTAATTCTCTACAAAAAAGGTCTCTTAACATTTTGCCATAGCTCGCTTCGTTTCCGAGATATTTGCAGATTTATCTCAAGGGAAGGGGCCTGACGGACATATTTCGAGATATTTCTTCTTCTTGTTGTTCTTCTTCTGCACAGCTAAGCTGGAAGTGGCATTTGCGGCTCGTACTAGTGCAGAGTTATCTCAAAGAAAGGAGCCACGGTGTTTCTGTATCTCTATTATGTTGGTGCGGCTTCGGAACTTTTAAATATCTCGATATATCTCGAAAACTACGCTTCTGATCAAAAAATATCATAGAACATAAATTGTAGGAAACATAATTCACTACAAAAAACGTCTCTTAACATTTTGCCATAGCTCGCTTCGTTTCCGAGATATTTGCAGATTCAGCTCAAAGGAACGGGCCTGACGGACATATTTCGAGATACTTCTTCTTCTTGTTGTTCTTCCTCTGCACAGCTAAGCTGGAAGTGGCATTTGCAGCTCGCAATAGTGCAGAGTTATCTCAAAGAAAGGGGCCACGGTGTTTCTGTATCTCTATTATGTTGGTGCGGCTTCGGAACTTTTAAATATCTTGATATATCTCGAGAACTACGCATCTGATCAAAAAATATCATAGAACATAAAAAGTAGGAAACCTAATTTTCTACAAAAAAGGTCTCTTAACATTTTGCCATAGCTCGCTTCGTTTCCGAGATATTTACAGATTTATCTCAAGGGAAGGGGCCTGACGGACATATTTCGAGATATTTCTTCTTCTTGTTGTTCTTCTTCTGCACAGCTAAGCTGGAAGTGGCATTTGCAGCTCGCAATAGTGCAGAGTTATCGCAAAGAAAGGGGCCACGGTGTTTCTGTATCTCTATTATGTTGGTGCGGCTTCGGAACTTTTAAATAGCTTGATATATCTCGAGAACTACGCATCTGATCAAAAAATATCATAGAACATAAAAAGTAGGAAACCTAATTTTCTACAAAAAAGGTCTCTTAATATTTTGCCGTAGCTCGCTTCGTTTCCGAGATATTTGCAGATTTATCTCAAGGGAAGGGGCCTGACGGACATATTTCGAGATATTTCTTCTTCTTGTTGTTCTTCTTCTGCACAGCTAAACTGGAAGTGGCATTTCCAGCTCGCAATCGTGCAGAGTTATCTCAAAGAAAGGGGCCACGGTGTTTCTGTATCTCTATTATGTTGGTGCGGCTTCGGAACTTTTAAATATCTTGATATATCTCGAGGACTACGCCTCTGATCGAAAAATATCATAGAACATAAAAAGTAGGAAACTTAATTCTCTACAAAAAAGGTCTCTTAACATTTTGCCATAGCTCGCTTCGTTTCCGAGATATTTGCAGATATATCTCAAGGGAAGGGGCCTGACGGACATATTTCGAGATATTTCTTCTTCTTGTTGTTCTTCTTCTGCACAGCTAAGCTGGAAGTGGCATTTGCAGCTCGCAATAGTGCAGAGTTATCTCAAAGAAAGGGGCCACGGTGTTTCTGTACCTCTATTATGTTGGTGCAGCTTCGGAGCTTTTAAATGTCTTGATATATCTCGAGAACTACGCATCTGATCAAAAAATATCATAGAACATAAAAAGTAGGAAACTTAATTCTCTACAAAAAAGGTCTCTTAACATTTTGCCATAGCTCGCTCCGTTTCCGAGATATTTGCAGATTTATCTCAAGGGAAGGGTCCTGATGGACATATTTCGAGATATTTCTTCTTCTTGTTGTTCTTCTTCTGCACAGCTAAACTGGAAGTGGCATTTCCAGCTCGCAATCGTGCAGAGTTATCTCAAAGAAAGGGGCCACGGTGTTTCTGTATCTCTATTATGTTGGTGCGGCTTCGGAACTTTTAAATATCTTGATATATCTCGAGAACTACGCCTCTGATCGAAAAATATCATAGAACATAAAAAGTAGGAAACTTAATTCTCTACAAAAAAGGTCTCTTAACATTTTGCCATAGCTCGCTTCGTTTCCGAGATATTTGCAGATTTATCTCAAGGGAAGGGGCCTGACGGACATATTTCGAGATATTTCTTCTTCTTGTTGTTCTTCTTCTGCACAGCTAAGCTGGAAGTGGCATATGCGGCTCGTACTAGTGCAGAGTTATCTCAAAGAAAGGAGCCACGGTGTTTCTGTATCTCTATTATGTTGGTGCGGCTTCGGAACTTTTAAATATCTCGATATATCTCGAAAACTACGCTTCTGATCAAAAAATATCATAGAACATAAATTGTAGGAAACATAATTCACTACAAAAAACGTCTCTTAACATTTTGCCATAGCTCGCTTCGTTTCCGAGATATTTGCAGATTCAGCTCAAAGGAACGGGCCTGACGGACATATTTCGAGATACTTCTTCTTCTTGTTGTTCTTCCTCTGCACAGCTAAGCTGGAAGTGGCATTTGCAGCTCGCAATAGTGCAGAGTTATCTCAAAGAAAGGGGCCACGGTGTTTCTGTATCTCTATTATGTTGGTGCGGCTTCGGAACTTTTAAATATCTTGATATATCTCGAGAACTACGCATCTGATCAAAAAATATCATAGAACATCAAAAGTAGGAAACCTAATTTTCTACAAAAAAGGTCTCTTAACATTTTGCCGTAGCCCGCTTCGTTTCCGAGATATTTGCAGATTTATCTCAAGGGAAGGGGCCTGACGGACATATTTCGAAATATTTCTTATTCTTGTTGTTCTTCTTCTGCACAGCTAAGCTGGAAGTGGCATTTGCAGCTCGCAATAGTGCAGAGTTATCTCAAAGAAAGGGGCCACGGTGTTTCTGTATCTCTATTATGTTGGTGCGGCTTCGGAACTTTTAAATATCTTGATATATCTCGAGAACTACGCCTCTGATCGAAAAATATCAGAGAACATAAAAAGTAGCAAACTTAATTCTCTACAAAAAAGGTCTCTTAACATTTTGCCATAGCTCGCTTCGTTTCCGAGATATTTGCAGATTTATCTCAAGGGAAGGGGCCTGACGGACATATTTCGAGATATTTCTTCTTCTTGTTGTTCTTCTTCTGCACAGCTAAGCTGGAAGTGGCATTTGCGGCTCGTACTAGTGCAGAGTTATCTCAAAGAAAGGGGCCACGGTGTTTCTGTATCTCTATTATGTTGGTGCGGCTTCGGAACTTTTAAATATCTTGATATATCTCTAGAACTACGCATCTGATCAAAAAATATCATAGAAGATAAAAAGTAGGAAACTTAATTCTCTACAAAAAAGGTCTCTTAACATTTTCCCATAGCTGGCATGGTTTCTGAGATATTTGCAGATTTATCTCAAGGGAAGGGGCCTGACGGACATATTCCGAGATATTTCTTCTTCTTGTTGTTCCTCTTCTGCACAGCTAAGCTGGATGTGGCATTTGCAGCTCGCAATAGTGCAGAGTTATCTCAAAGAAAGGGGCCACGGTGTTTCTGTATCTCTATTATGTTGGTGCGGCTTCGGAACTTTTAAATATCTTGATATATCTCTAGAACTACGCATCTGATCAAAAAATATCATAGAAGATAAAAAGTAGGAAACTTAATTCTCTACAAAAAAGGTCTCTTAACATTTTCCCATAGCTGGCATGGTTTCCGAGATATTTGCAGATTTATCTCAAGGGAAGGGGCCTGACGGACATATTCCGAGATATTTCTTCTTCTTGTTGTTCCTCTTCTGCACAGCTAAGCTGGAAGTGGCATTTGCAGCTCGCAATAGTGCAGAGTTATCTCAAAGAAAGGGGCCACGGTGTTTCTGTATCTCTATTATGTTGGTGCGGCTTCGGAACTTTTAAATATCTTGATATATCCCGAGAACTACGCATCTGATCAAAAAATATCATAGAACATAAAAAGCAGGAAACTTAATTCTCTACAAAAAAGGTCTCTTAACATTTTCCCATAGCTGGCATGGTTTCCGAGATATTTGCAGATTTATCTCAAGGGAAGGGGCCTGACGGACATATTCCGAGATATTTCTTCTTCTTGTTGTTCCTCTTCTGCACAGCTAAGCTGGAAGTGGCATTTGCAGCTCGCAATAGTGCAGAGTTATCTCAAAGAAAGGGGCCACGGTGTTTCTGTATCTCTATTATGTTGGTGCGGCTTCGGAACTTTTAAATATCTTGATATATCTCGAGAACTACGCATCTGATCAAAAAATATCATAGAACATAAAAAGCAGGAAACTTAATTCTCTACAAAAAAGGTCTCTTAACATTTTGCCATAGCTCGCTTCGTTTCCGAGATATTTGCAGATTTATCTCAAGGGAAGGGGCCTGACGGACATATTTCGAGATATTTCTTCTTCTTGTTGTTCTTCTTCTGCACAGCTAAGCTGGAAGTGGCATTTGCAGCGCGCAATAGTGCAGAGTTATCTCAAAGAAAGGGGCCACGGTGTTTCTGTATCTCTATTATGTTGGTGCGGCTTCGGAACTTTTAAATATCTTGATATATCTCGAGAACTACGCATCTGATCAAAAAATATCCTAGAACATAAAAAGTAGGAAACTTAATTCTCTACAAAAAAGGTCTCTTAACATTTTGCCATAGCTCGCTTCGTTTCCGAGATATTTGCAGATATATCTCAAGGGAAGGGTCCTGATGGACATATTTCGAGATATTTCTTCTTCTTGTTGTTCTTCTTCTGCACAGCTAAACTGGAAGTGGCATTTCCAGCTCGCAATCGTGCAGAGTTATCTCAAAGAAAGGGGCCACGGTGTTTCTGTATCTCTATTATGTTGGTGCGGCTTCGGAACTTTTAAATATCTTGATATATCTCGAGAACTACGCCTCTGATCGAAAAATATCATAGAACATAAAAAGTAGGAAACTTAATTCTCTACAAAAAAGGTCTCTTAACATTTTGCCATAGCTCGCTTCGTTTCCGAGATATTTGCAGATTTATCTCAAGGGAAGGGGCCTGACGGACATATTTCGAGATATTTCTTCTTCTTGTTGTTCTTCTTCTGCACAGCTAAGCTGGAAGTGGCATTTGCGGCTCGTACTAGTGCAGAGTTATCTCAAAGAAAGGAGCCACGGTGTTTCTGTATCTCTATTATGTTGGTGCGGCTTCGGAACTTTTAAATATCTCGATATATCTCGAAAACTACGCTTCTGATCAAAAAATATCATAGAACATAAATTGTAGGAAACATAATTCTCTACAAAAAACGTCTCTTAACATTTTGCCATAGCTCGCTTCGTTTCCGAGATATTTGCAGATTCAGCTCAAAGGAACGGGCCTGACGGACATATTTCGAGATACTTCTTCTTCTTGTTGTTCTTCCTCTGCACAGCTAAGCTGGAAGTGGCATTTGCAGCTCGCAATAGTGCAGAGTTATCTCAAAGAAAGGGGCCACGGTGTTTCTGTATCTCTATTATGTTGGTGCGGCTTCGGAACTTTTAAATATCTTGATATATCTCGAGAACTACGCATCTGATCAAAAAATATCATAGCACATAAAAAGTAGGAAACCTAATTTTCTACAAAAAAGGTCTCTTAACATTTTGCCGTAGCCCGCTTCGTTTCCGAGATATTTGCAGATTTATCTCAAGGGAAGGGGCCTGACGGACATATTTCGAAATATTTCTTATTCTTGTTGTTCTTCTTCTGCATAGCTAAGCTGGAAGTGGCATTTGCAGCTCGCAATAGTGCAGAGTTATCTCAAAGAGAGGGGCCACGGTGTTTCTGTATCTCTATTATGTTGGTGCGGCTTCGGAACTTTTAAATATCTTGATATATCTCGAGAACTACGCCTCTGATCGAAAAATATCATAGAACATAAAAAGTAGGAAACTTAATTCTCTACAAAAAAGGTCTCTTAACATTTTGCCATAGCTCCTTTCGTTTCCGAGATATTTGCAGATTTATCTCAAGGGAAGGGGCCTGACGGACATATTTCGAGATATTTCTTCTTCTTGCTGTTCTTCTTCTGCACAGCTAAACTGGAAGTGGCATTTCCAGCTCGCAATCGTGCAGAGTTATCTCAAAGAGAGGGGCCACGGTGTTTCTGTATCTCTATTATATTGGTGCGGCTGCGGAACTTTTAAATATCTTGATATATCTCGAGAACTACGCCTCTGATCGAAAAATATCAGAGAACATAAAAAGTAGCAAACTTAATTCTCTACAAAAAAGGTCTCTTAACATTTTGCCATAGCTCGCTTCGTTTCCGAGATATTTGCAGATTTATCTCAAGGGAAGGGGCCTGACGGACATATTTCGAGATATTTCTTCTTCTTGTTGTTCTTCTTCTGCACAGCTAAGCTGGAAGTGGCATTTGCGGCTCGTACTAGTGCAGAGTTATCTCAAAGAAAGGGGCCACGGTGTTTCTGTATCTCTATTATGTTGGTGCGGCTTCGGAACTTTTAAATATCTTGATATATCTCTAGAACTACGCATCTGATCAAAAAATATCATAGAAGATAAAAAGTAGGAAACTTAATTCTCTACAAAAAAGGTCTCTTAACATTTTCCCATAGCTGGCATGGTTTCTGAGATATTTGCAGATTTATCTCAAGGGAAGGGGCCTGACGGACATATTCCGAGATATTTCTTCTTCTTGTTGTTCCTCTTCTGCACAGCTAAGCTGGATGTGGCATTTGCAGCTCGCAATAGTGCAGAGTTATCTCAAAGAAAGGGGCCACGGTGTTTCTGTATCTCTATTATGTTGGTGCGGCTTCGGAACTTTTAAATATCTTGATATATCTCTAGAACTACGCATCTGATCAAAAAATATCATAGAAGATAAAAAGTAGGAAACTTAATTCTCTACAAAAAAGGTCTCTTAACATTTTCCCATAGCTGGCATGGTTTCCGAGATATTTGCAGATTTATCTCAAGGGAAGGGGCCTGACGGACATATTTCGAGATATTTCTTCTTCTTGTTGTTCTTCTTCTGCACAGCTAAGCTGGAAGTGGCATTTGCAGCGCGCAATAGTGCAGAGTTATCTCAAAGAAAGGGGCCACGGTGTTTCTGTATCTCTATTATGTTGGTGCGGCTTCGGAACTTTTAAATATCTTGATATATCTCGAGAACTACGCATCTGATCAAAAAATATCATAGAACATAAAAAGTAGGAAACTTAATTCTCTACAAAAAAGGTCTCTTAACATTTTGCCATAGCTCGCTTTGTTTCCGAGATATTTGCAGATTTATCTCAAGGGAAGGGTCCTGATGGACATATTTCGAGATATTTCTTCTTCTTGTTGTTCTTCTTCTGCACAGCTAAACTGGAAGTGGCATTTCCAGCTCGCAATCGTGCAGAGTTATCTCAAAGAAAGGGGCCACGGTGTTTCTGTATCTCTATTATGTTGGTGCGGCTTCGGAACTTTTAAATATCTTGATATATCTCGAGAACTACGCCTCTGATCGAAAAATATCATAGAACATAAAAAGTGGGAAACTTAATTCTCTACAAAAAGGGTCTCTTAACATTTTGCCATAGCTCGCTTCGTTTCCGAGATATTTGCAGATTTATCTCAAGGGAAGGGGCCTGACGGACATATTTCGAGATATTTCTTCTTCTTGTTGTTCTTCTTCTGCACAGCTAAGCTGGAAGTGGCATTTGCGGCTCGCACTAGTGCACAGTTATCTCAAAGAAAGGGGCCACGGTGTTTCTGTATCTCTATTATGTTGGTGCGGCATCGGAACTTTTAAATATCTTGATATATCTCTAGAACTACGCATCTGATCAAAAAATATCATAGAAGATAAAAAGTAGGAAACTTAATTCTCTACAAAAAAGGTCTCTTAACATTTTCCCATAGCTGGCATGGTTTCCGAGATATTTGCAGATTTATCTCAAGGGAAGGGGCCTGACGGACATATTCCGAGATATTTCTTCTTCTTGTTGTTCCTCTTCTGCACAGCTAAGCTGGAAGTGGCATTTGCAGCTCGCAATAGTGCAGAGTTATCTCAAAGAAAGGGGCCACGGTGTTTCTGTATCTCTATTATGTTGGTGCGGCTTCGGAACTTTTAAATATCTTGATATATCTCGAGAACTACGCATCTGATCAAAAAATATCATAGAACATAAAAAGCAGGAAACTTAATTCTCTACAAAAAAGGTCTCTTAACATTTTGCCATAGCTCGCTTGGTTTCCGAGATATTTGCAGATTTATCTCAAGGGAAGGGGCCTGACGGACATATTTCGAGATATTTCTTCTTCTTGTTGTTCTTCTTCTGCACAGCTAAGCTGGAAGTGGCATTTGCAGCGCGCAATAGTGCAGAGTTATCTCAAAGAAAGGGGCCACGGTGTTTCTGTATCTCTATTATGTTGGTGCGGCTTCGGAACTTTTAAATATCTTGATATATCTCGAGAACTACGCATCTGATCAAAAAATATCCTAGAACATAAAAAGTAGGAAACTTAATTCTCTACAAAAAAGGTCTCTTAACATTTTGCCATAGCTCGCTTCGTTTCCGAGATATTTGCAGATATATCTCAAGGGAAGGGTCCTGATGGACATATTTCGAGATATTTCTTCTTCTTGTTGTTCTTCTTCTGCACAGCTAAACTGGAAGTGGCATTTCCAGCTCGCAATCGTGCAGAGTTATCTCAAAGAAAGGGGCCACGGTGTTTCTGTATCTCTATTATGTTGGTGCGGCTTCGGAACTTTTAAATATCTTGATATATCTCGAGAACTACGCCTCTGATCGAAAAATATCATAGAACATAAAAAGTAGGAAACTTAATTCTCTACAAAAAAGGTCTCTTAACATTTTGCCATAGCTCGCTTCGTTTCCGAGATATTTGCAGATTTATCTCAAGGGAAGGGGCCTGACGGACATATTTCGAGATATTTCTTCTTCTTGTTGTTCTTCTTCTGCACAGCTAAGCTGGAAGTGGCATTTGCGGCTCGTACTAGTGCAGAGTTATCTCAAAGAAAGGAGCCACGGTGTTTCTGTATCTCTATTATGTTGGTGCGGCTTCGGAACTTTTAAATATCTCGATATATCTCGAAAACTACGCTTCTGATCAAAAAATATCATAGAACATAAATTGTAGGAAACATAATTCTCTACAAAAAACGTCTCTTAACATTTTGCCATAGCTCGCTTCGTTTCCGAGATATTTGCAGATTCAGCTCAAAGGAACGGGCCTGACGGACATATTTCGAGATACTTCTTCTTCTTGTTGTTCTTCCTCTGCACAGCTAAGCTGGAAGTGGCATTTGCAGCTCGCAATAGTGCAGAGTTATCTCAAAGAAAGGGGCCACGGTGTTTCTGTATCTCTATTATGTTGGTGCGGCTTCGGAACTTTTAAATATCTTGATATATCTCGAGAACTACGCATCTGATCAAAAAATATCATAGCACATAAAAAGTAGGAAACCTAATTTTCTACAAAAAAGGTCTCTTAACATTTTGCCGTAGCCCGCTTCGTTTCCGAGATATTTGCAGATTTATCTCAAGGGAAGGGGCCTGACGGACATATTTCGAAATATTTCTTATTCTTGTTGTTCTTCTTCTGCATAGCTAAGCTGGAAGTGGCATTTGCAGCTCGCAATAGTGCAGAGTTATCTCAAAGAGAGGGGCCACGGTGTTTCTGTATCTCTATTATATTGGTGCGGCTGCGGAACTTTTAAATATCTTGATATATCTCGAGAACTACGCCTCTGATCGAAAAATATCAGAGAACATAAAAAGTAGCAAACTTAATTCTCTACAAAAAAGGTCTCTTAACATTTTGCCATAGCTCGCTTCGTTTCCGAGATATTTGCAGATTTATCTCAAGGGAAGGGGCCTGACGGACATATTTCGAGATATTTCTTCTTCTTGTTGTTCTTCTTCTGCACAGCTAAGCTGGAAGTGGCATTTGCGGCTCGTACTAGTGCAGAGTTATCTCAAAGAAAGGGGCCACGGTGTTTCTGTATCTCTATTATGTTGGTGCGGCTTCGGAACTTTTAAATATCTTGATATATCTCTAGAACTACGCATCTGATCAAAAAATATCATAGAAGATAAAAAGTAGGAAACTTAATTCTCTACAAAAAAGGTCTCTTAACATTTTCCCATAGCTGGCATGGTTTCTGAGATATTTGCAGATTTATCTCAAGGGAAGGGGCCTGACGGACATATTCCGAGATATTTCTTCTTCTTGTTGTTCCTCTTCTGCACAGCTAAGCTGGATGTGGCATTTGCAGCTCGCAATAGTGCAGAGTTATCTCAAAGAAAGGGGCCACGGTGTTTCTGTATCTCTATTATGTTGGTGCGGCTTCGGAACTTTTAAATATCTTGATATATCTCTAGAACTACGCATCTGATCAAAAAATATCATAGAAGATAAAAAGTAGGAAACTTAATTCTCTACAAAAAAGGTCTCTTAACATTTTCCCATAGCTGGCATGGTTTCCGAGATATTTGCAGATTTATCTCAAGGGAAGGGGCCTGACGGACATATTTCGAGATATTTCTTCTTCTTGTTGTTCTTCTTCTGCACAGCTAAGCTGGAAGTGGCATTTGCAGCGCGCAATAGTGCAGAGTTATCTCAAAGAAAGGGGCCACGGTGTTTCTGTATCTCTATTATGTTGGTGCGGCTTCGGAACTTTTAAATATCTTGATATATCTCGAGAACTACGCATCTGATCAAAAAATATCATAGAACATAAAAAGTAGGAAACTTAATTCTCTACAAAAAAGGTCTCTTAACATTTTGCCATAGCTCGCTTTGTTTCCGAGATATTTGCAGATTTATCTCAAGGGAAGGGTCCTGATGGACATATTTCGAGATATTTCTTCTTCTTGTTGTTCTTCTTCTGCACAGCTAAACTGGAAGTGGCATTTCCAGCTCGCAATCGTGCAGAGTTATCTCAAAGAAAGGGGCCACGGTGTTTCTGTATCTCTATTATGTTGGTGCGGCTTCGGAACTTTTAAATATCTTGATATATCTCGAGAACTACGCCTCTGATCGAAAAATATCATAGAACATAAAAAGTGGGAAACTTAATTCTCTACAAAAAGGGTCTCTTAACATTTTGCCATAGCTCGCTTCGTTTCCGAGATATTTGCAGATTCAGCTCAAAGGAACGGGCCTGACGGACATATTTCGAGATACTTCTTCTTCTTGTTGTTCTTCCTCTGCACAGCTAAGCTGGAAGTGGCATTTGCAGCTCGCAATAGTGCAGAGTTATCTCAAAGAAAGGGGCCACGGTGTTTCTGTATCCCTATTATGTTGGTGCGGCTTCGGAACTTTTAAATATCTTGATATATCTCGAGAACTACGCATCTGATCAAAAAATATCATAGCACATAAAAAGTAGGAAACCTAATTTTCTACAAAAAAGGTCTCTTAACATTTTGCCGTAGCCCGCTTCGTTTCCGAGATATTTGCAGATTTATCTCAAGGGAAGGGGCCTGACGGACATATTTCGAAATATTTCTTATTCTTGTTGTTCTTCTTCTGCATAGCTAAGCTGGAAGTGGCATTTGCAGCTCGCAATAGTGCAGAGTTATCTCAAAGAGAGGGGCCACGGTGTTTCTGTATCTCTATTATGTTGGTGCGGCTTCGGAACTTTTAAATATCTTGATATATCTCGAGAACTACGCCTCTGATCGAAAAATATCATAGAACATAAAAAGTAGGAAACTTAATTCTCTACAAAAAAGGTCTCTTAACATTTTGCCATAGCTCCTTTCGTTTCCGAGATATTTGCAGATTTATCTCAAGGGAAGGGGCCTGACGGACATATTTCGAGATATTTCTTCTTCTTGCTGTTCTTCTTCTGCACAGCTAAACTGGAAGTGGCATTTCCAGCTCGCAATCGTGCAGAGTTATCTCAAAGAGAGGGGCCACGGTGTTTCTGTATCTCTATTATATTGGTGCGGCTGCGGAACTTTTAAATATCTTGATATATCTCGAGAACTACGCCTCTGATCGAAAAATATCACAGAACATAAAAAGTAGCAAACTTAATTCTCTACAAAAAAGGTCTCTTAACATTTTGCCATAGCTCGCTTCGTTTCCGAGATATTTGCAGATTTATCTCAAGGGAAGGGGCCTGACGGACATATTTCGAGATATTTCTTCTTCTTGTTGTTCTTCTTCTGCACAGCTAAGCTGGAAGTGGCATTTGCGGCTCGTACTAGTGCAGAGTTATCTCAAAGAAAGGGGCCACGGTGTTTCTGTATCTCTATTATGTTGGTGCGGCTTCGGAACTTTTAAATATCTTGATATATCTCTAGAACTACGCATCTGATCAAAAAATATCATAGAAGATAAAAAGTAGGAAACTTAATTCTCTACAAAAAAGGTCTCTTAACATTTTCCCATAGCTGGCATGGTTTCTGAGATATTTGCAGATTTATCTCAAGGGAAGGGGCCTGACGGACATATTCCGAGATATTTCTTCTTCTTGTTGTTCCTCTTCTGCACAGCTAAGCTGGATGTGGCATTTGCAGCTCGCAATAGTGCAGAGTTATCTCAAAGAAAGGGGCCACGGTGTTTCTGTATCTCTATTATGTTGGTGCGGCTTCGGAACTTTTAAATATCTTGATATATCTCTAGAACTACGCATCTGATCAAAAAATATCATAGAAGATAAAAAGTAGGAAACTTAATTCTCTACAAAAAAGGTCTCTTAACATTTTCCCATAGCTGGCATGGTTTCCGAGATATTTGCAGATTTATCTCAAGGGAAGGGGCCTGACGGACATATTTCGAGATATTTCTTCTTCTTGTTCTTCTTCTTCTGCACAGCTAAGCTGGAAGTGGCATTTGCAGCGCGCAATAGTGCAGAGTTATCTCAAAGAAAGGGGCCACGGTGTTTCTGTATCTCTATTATGTTGGTGCGGCTTCGGAACTTTTAAATATCTTGATATATCTCGAGAACTACGCATCTGATCAAAAAATATCATAGAACATAAAAAGTAGGAAACTTAATTCTCTACAAAAAAGGTCTCTTAACATTTTGCCATAGCTCGCTTTGTTTCCGAGATATTTGCAGATTTATCTCAAGGGAAGGGTCCTGATGGACATATTTCGAGATATTTCTTCTTCTTGTTGTTCTTCTTCTGCACAGCTAAACTGGAAGTGGCATTTCCAGCTCGCAATCGTGCAGAGTTATCTCAAAGAAAGGGGCCACGGTGTTTCTGTATCTCTATTATGTTGGTGCGGCTTCGGAACTTTTAAATATCTTGATATATCTCGAGAACTACGCCTCTGATCGAAAAATATCATAGAACATAAAAAGTGGGAAACTTAATTCTCTACAAAAAGGGTCTCTTAACATTTTGCCATAGCTCGCTTCGTTTCCGAGATATTTGCAGATTTATCTCAAGGGAAGGGGCCTGACGGACATATTTCGAGATATTTCTTCTTCTTGTTGTTCTTCTTCTGCACAGCTAAGCTGGAAGTGGCATTTGCGGCTCGCACTAGTGCACAGTTATCTCAAAGAAAGGGGCCACGGTGTTTCTGTATCTCTATTATGTTGGTGCGGCATCGGAACTTTTAAATATCTTGATATATCTCTAGAACTACGCATCTGATCAAAAAATATCATAGAAGATAAAAAGTAGGAAACTTAATTCTCTACAAAAAAGGTCTCTTAACATTTTCCCATAGCTGGCATGGTTTCCGAGATATTTGCAGATTTATCTCAAGGGAAGGGGCCTGACGGACATATTCCGAGATATTTCTTCTTCTTGTTGTTCCTCTTCTGCACAGCTAAGCTGGAAGTGGCATTTGCAGCTCGCAATAGTGCAGAGTTATCTCAAAGAAAGGGGCCACGGTGTTTCTGTATCTCTATTATGTTGGTGCGGCTTCGGAACTTTTAAATATCTTGATATATCTCGAGAACTACGCATCTGATCAAAAAATATCATAGAACATAAAAAGCAGGAAACTTAATTCTCTACAAAAAAGGTCTCTTAACATTTTGCCATAGCTCGCTTGGTTTCCGAGATATTTGCAGATTTATCTCAAGGGAAGGGGCCTGACGGACATATTTCGAGATATTTCTTCTTCTTGTTGTTCTTCTTCTGCACAGCTAAGCTGGAAGTGGCATTTGCAGCGCGCAATAGTGCAGAGTTATCTCAAAGAAAGGGGCCACGGTGTTTCTGTATCTCTATTATGTTGGTGCGGCTTCGGAACTTTTAAATATCTTGATATATCTCGAGAACTACGCATCTGATCAAAAAATATCCTAGAACATAAAAAGTAGGAAACTTAATTCTCTACAAAAAAGGTCTCTTAACATTTTGCCATAGCTCGCTTCGTTTCCGAGATATTTGCAGATATATCTCAAGGGAAGGGTCCTGATGGACATATTTCGAGATATTTCTTCTTCTTGTTGTTCTTCTTCTGCACAGCTAAACTGGAAGTGGCATTTCCAGCTCGCAATCGTGCAGAGTTATCTCAAAGAAAGGGGCCACGGTGTTTCTGTATCTCTATTATGTTGGTGCGGCTTCGGAACTTTTAAATATCTTGATATATCTCGAGAACTACGCCTCTGATCGAAAAATATCATAGAACATAAAAAGTAGGAAACTTAATTCTCTACAAAAAAGGTCTCTTAACATTTTGCCATAGCTCGCTTCGTTTCCGAGATATTTGCAGATTTATCTCAAGGGAAGGGGCCTGACGGACATATTTCGAGATATTTCTTCTTCTTGTTGTTCTTCTTCTGCACAGCTAAGCTGGAAGTGGCATTTGCGGCTCGTACTAGTGCAGAGTTATCTCAAAGAAAGGAGCCACGGTGTTTCTGTATCTCTATTATGTTGGTGCGGCTTCGGAACTTTTAAATATCTCGATATATCTCGAAAACTACGCTTCTGATCAAAAAATATCATAGAACATAAATTGTAGGAAACATAATTCTCTACAAAAAACGTCTCTTAACATTTTGCCATAGCTCGCTTCGTTTCCGAGATATTTGCAGATTCAGCTCAAAGGAACGGGCCTGACGGACATATTTCGAGATACTTCTTCTTCTTGTTGTTCTTCCTCTGCACAGCTAAGCTGGAAGTGGCATTTGCAGCTCGCAATAGTGCAGAGTTATCTCAAAGAAAGGGGCCACGGTGTTTCTGTATCTCTATTATGTTGGTGCGGCTTCGGAACTTTTAAATATCTTGATATATCTCGAGAACTACGCATCTGATCAAAAAATATCATAGCACATAAAAAGTAGGAAACCTAATTTTCTACAAAAAAGGTCTCTTAACATTTTGCCGTAGCCCGCTTCGTTTCCGAGATATTTGCAGATTTATCTCAAGGGAAGGGGCCTGACGGACATATTTCGAAATATTTCTTATTCTTGTTGTTCTTCTTCTGCATAGCTAAGCTGGAAGTGGCATTTGCAGCTCGCAATAGTGCAGAGTTATCTCAAAGAGAGGGGCCACGGTGTTTCTGTATCTCTATTATGTTGGTGCGGCTTCGGAACTTTTAAATATCTTGATATATCTCGAGAACTACGCCTCTGATCGAAAAATATCATAGAACATAAAAAGTAGGAAACTTAATTCTCTACAAAAAAGGTCTCTTAACATTTTGCCATAGCTCCTTTCGTTTCCGAGATATTTGCAGATTTATCTCAAGGGAAGGGGCCTGACGGACATATTTCGAGATATTTCTTCTTCTT
This sequence comes from Osmia lignaria lignaria, assembly GCF_051020975.1. Classification (NCBI taxonomy): domain Eukaryota; kingdom Metazoa; phylum Arthropoda; class Insecta; order Hymenoptera; family Megachilidae; genus Osmia; species Osmia lignaria. Next base: position 25,461,053 of record NW_027478161.1, on the reverse strand, counting down.
GCTGTTCTTCTTCTGCACAGCTAAACTGGAAGTGGCATTTCCAGCTCGCAATCGTGCAGAGTTATCTCAAAGAGAGGGGCCACGGTGTTTCTGTATCTCTATTATATTGGTGCGGCTGCGGAACTTTTAAATATCTTGATATATCTCGAGAACTACGCCTCTGATCGAAAAATATCATAGAACATAAAAAGTAGGAAACTTAATTCTCTACAAAAAAGGTCTCTTAACATTTTGCCATAGCTCGCTTCGTTTCCGAGATATTTACAGATTTATCTCAAGGGAAGGGGCCTGACGGACATATTTCGAGATATTTCTTCTTCTTGTTGTTCTTCTTCTGCACAGCTAAGCTGGAAGTGGCATTTGCAGCTCGCAATAGTGCAGAGTTATCGCAAAGAAAGGGGCCACGGTGTTTCTGTATCTCTATTATGTTGGTGCGGCTTCGGAACTTTTAAATATCTTGATATATCTCGAGAACTACGCATCTGATCAAAGAATATCATAGAACATAAAAAGTAGGAAACCTAATTTTCTACAAAAAAGGTCTCTTAACATTTTGCCGTAGCTCGCTTCGTTTCCGAGATATTTGCAGATTTATCTCAAGGGAAGGGGCCTGACGGACATATTTCGAAATATTTCTTATTCTTGTTGTTCTTCTTCTGCACAGCTAAGCTGGAAGTGGCATTTGCAGCTCGCAATAGTGCAGAGTTATCTCAAAGAAAGGGGCCACGGTGTTTCTGTATCTCTATTATGTTGGTGCGGCTTCGGAACTTTTAAATATCTTGATATATCTCGAGAACTACGCATCCGATCAAAAAATATCATAGAACATAAAAAGTAGGAAACTTAATTCTCTACAAAAAAGGTCTCTTAACATTTTGCCATAGCTCGCTTCGTTTCCGAGATATTTGCAGATTTATCTCGAGGGAAGGGGCCTGACGGACATATTTCGAGATATTTCTTCTTCTTGTTGTTCTTCTTCTGCACAGCTAAGCTGGAAGCGGCATTTGCGGCTCGCACTAGTGCAGAGTTATATCAAAGAAAGGGGCCACGGTGTTTCTGTATCTCCATTATGTTGGTGCGGCTTCGGATCTTTTAAATATCTCGTTATATCTCGAAAACTACGCATCTGATCAAAAAATATCATAGAACATAAATTGTAGGAAACATAATTGTCTACAAAAAAGGTCTCTTAACATTTTGCCATAGCTCGCTTCGTTTCCGAGATATTTGCAGATATATCTCAAGGGAAGGGGCCTGACGGACATATTTCGAGATATTTCTTCTTCTTGTTGTTCTTCTTCTGCACAGCTAAGCTGGAAGTGGCATTTGCAGCTCGCAATAGTGCAGAGTTATCTCAAAGAAAGGGGCCACGGTGTTTCTGTATCTCTATTATGTTGGTGCGGCTTCGGAACTTTTAAATATCTTGATATATCTCTAGAACTACGCATCTGATCAAAAAATATCATAGAAGATAAAAAGTAGGAAACTTAATTCTCTACAAAAAAGGTCTCTTAACATTTTCCCATAGCTGGCATCGTTTCCGAGATATTTGCAGATTTATCTCAAGGGAAGGGGCCTGACGGACATATTCCGAGATATTTCTTCTTCTTGTTGTTCTTCTTCTGCACAGCTAAGCTGGAAGTGGCATTTGCAGCTCACAATAGTGCAGAGTTATCTCAAAGAAAGGGGCCACGGTGTTTCTGTATCTCTATTATGTTGGTGCGGCTTCGGAACTTTTAAATATCTTGATATATCTCGAGAACTACGCATCTGATCAAAAAATATCATAGAACATAAAAAGCAGGAAACTTAATTTTCTACAAAAAAGGTCTCTTAACATTTTGCCATAGCTCGCTTGGTTTCCGAGATATTTGCAGATTTATCTCAAGGGAAGGGGCCTGACGGACATATTTCGAGATATTTCTTCTTCTTGTTGTTCTTCTTCTGCACAGCTAAGCTGGAAGTGGCATTTGCGGCTCGCACTAGTGCACAGTTATCTCAAAGAAAGGGGCCACGGTGTTTCTGTATCTCTATTATGTTGGTGCGGCTTCGGAACTTTTAAATATCTTGATATATCTCGAGAACTACGCGTCTGATCAAAAAATATCATAGAACATAAAAAGTAGGAAACATAATTCTGTACAAAAAAGGTCTCCTAACATTTTGCCATAGCTCGCTTCGTTTCCGAGATATTTGCAGATATATCTCAAGGGCAGGGGCCTGACGGACATATTTCGAGATATTTCTTCTTCTCGTTGTTCTTCTTCTGCACAGCTAAGCTGTAAGTGGCATTTGCGGCTAGCACTAGTGCAGAGTTATCTCAAAGAAAGGGGCCACGGTGTTTTTGTATCTCTATTATGTTGGTGCGGCTTCGGAACCTTTAAATATCTCGATATATCTCGAAAACTACGCTTCTGATCAAAAAATATCATAGAACATAAATTGTAGGAAACATAATTCTCTACAAAAAAGGTCTCTTAACATTTTGCCATAGCTCGCTTCGTTTCCGAGATATTTGCAGATTTATCTCAAGGGAAGGGGCCTGACGGACATATTTCGAAATATTTCTTATTCTTGTTGTTCTTCTTCTGCACAGCTAAGCTGGAAGTGGCATTTGCAGCTCGCAATAGTGCAGAGTTATCTCAAAGAAAGGGGCCACGGTGTTTCTGTATCTCTATTATGTTGGTGCGGCTTCGGAACTTTTAAATATCTTGATATATCTCGAGAACTACGCATCCGATCAAAAAATATCATAGAACATAAAAAGTAGGAAACTTAATTCTCTACAAAAAAGGTCTCTTAACATTTTGCCATAGCTCGCTTCGTTTCCGAGATATTTGCAGATTTATCTCGAGGGAAGGGGCCTGACGGACATATTTCGAGATATTTCTTCTTCTTGTTGTTCTTCTTCTGCACAGCTAAGCTGGAAGCGGCATTTGCGGCTCGCACTAGTGCAGAGTTATATCAAAGAAAGGGGCCACGGTGTTTCTGTATCTCCATTATGTTGGTGCGGCTTCGGATCTTTTAAATATCTCGTTATATCTCGAAAACTACGCATCTGATCAAAAAATATCATAGAACATAAATTGTAGGAAACATAATTGTCTACAAAAAAGGTCTCTTAACATTTTGCCATAGCTCGCTTCGTTTCCGAGATATTTGCAGATATATCTCAAGGGAAGGGGCCTGACGGACATATTTCGAGATATTTCTTCTTCTTGTTGTTCTTCTTCTGCACAGCTAAGCTGGAAGTGGCATTTGCAGCTCGCAATAGTGCAGAGTTATCTCAAAGAAAGGGGCCACGGTGTTTCTGTATCTCTATTATGTTGGTGCGGCTTCGGAACTTTTAAATATCTTGATATATCTCTAGAACTACGCATCTGATCAAAAAATATCATAGAAGATAAAAAGTAGGAAACTTAATTCTCTACAAAAAAGGTCTCTTAACATTTTCCCATAGCTGGCATCGTTTCCGAGATATTTGCAGATTTATCTCAAGGGAAGGGGCCTGACGGACATATTCCGAGATATTTCTTCTTCTTGTTGTTCTTCTTCTGCACAGCTAAGCTGGAAGTGGCATTTGCAGCTCACAATAGTGCAGAGTTATCTCAAAGAAAGGGGCCACGGTGTTTCTGTATCTCTATTATGTTGGTGCGGCTTCGGAACTTTTAAATATCTTGATATATCTCGAGAACTACGCATCTGATCAAAAAATATCATAGAACATAAAAAGCAGGAAACTTAATTTTCTACAAAAAAGGTCTCTTAACATTTTGCCATAGCTCGCTTGGTTTCCGAGATATTTGCAGATTTATCTCAAGGGAAGGGGCCTGACGGACATATTTCGAGATATTTCTTCTTCTTGTTGTTCTTCTTCTGCACAGCTAAGCTGGAAGTGGCATTTGCGGCTCGCACTAGTGCACAGTTATCTCAAAGAAAGGGGCCACGGTGTTTCTGTATCTCTATTATGTTGGTGCGGCTTCGGAACTTTTAAATATCTTGATATATCTCGAGAACTACGCGTCTGATCAAAAAATATCATAGAACATAAAAAGTAGGAAACATAATTCTGTACAAAAAAGGTCTCCTAACATTTTGCCATAGCTCGCTTCGTTTCCGAGATATTTGCAGATATATCTCAAGGGCAGGGGCCTGACGGACATATTTCGAGATATTTCTTCTTCTCGTTGTTCTTCTTCTGCACAGCTAAGCTGTAAGTGGCATTTGCGGCTAGCACTAGTGCAGAGTTATCTCAAAGAAAGGGGCCACGGTGTTTTTGTATCTCTATTATGTTGGTGCGGCTTCGGAACCTTTAAATATCTCGATATATCTCGAAAACTACGCTTCTGATCAAAAAATATCATAGAACATAAATTGTAGGAAACATAATTCTCTACAAAAAAGGTCTCTTAACATTTTGCCATAGCTCGCTTCGTTTCCGAGATATTTGCAGATTTATCTCAAGGGAAGGGGCCTGACGGACATATTTCGAGATATTTCTTCTTCTTGTTGTTCTTCTTCTGCACAGCTAAGCTGGAAGTGGCATTTGCGGCTCGCACTAGTGCAGAGTTATCTCAAAGAAAGGGGCCACGGTGTTTCTGTATCTCTATTATGTTGGTGCGGCTTCGGAACCTTTAAATATCTTGATATATCTCGAAAACTACGCTTCTGATCAAAAAATATCATAGAACATAAATTGTAGGAAACATAATTCTCTACAAAAAAGGTCTCTTAACATTTTGCCATAGCTCGCTTCGTTTCCGAGATATTTGCAGATATATCTCAAGGGCAGGGGCCTGACGGACATATTTCGAGATATTTCTTCTTCTTGTTGTTCTTCTTCTGCACAGCTAAGCTGGAAGTGGCATTTACAGCTCGCAATAGTGCAGAGATATCTCAAAGAAAGGGGCCACGGTGTTTCTGTATCTCTATTATGTTGGTGCGGCTTCGGAACTTTTAAATATCTTGATATATCTCGAGAACTACGCATCTGATCAAAAAATATCATAGAACATAAAAAGTAGGAAACTTAATTCTCTACAAAAAAGATCTCTTAACATTTTGCCATAGCTCGCTTCGTTTCCGAGATATTTGCAGATTTATCTCAAGGGAAGGGGCCTCACGGACATATTTCGAGATATTTCTTCTTCTTGTTGTTCTTCTTCTGCACAGCTAAGCAGGAAGTGGCATTTGCAGCTCGCAATAGTGCAGAGATATCTCAAAGAAAGGGGCCACGGTGTTTCTGTATCTCTATTATGTTGGTGCGGCTTCGGAACTTTTAAATATCTTGATATATCTCGAGAACTACGCGTCTGATCAAAAAATATCATAGAACATAAAAAGTAGGAAACATAATTCTGTACAAAAAAGGTCTCCTAACATTTTGCCATAGCTCGCTTCGTTTCCGAGATATTTGCAGATTTATCTCAAGGGAAGGGGCCTGACGGACTTATTTCGAGATATTTCTTCTTCTTGTTGTTCTTCTTCTGCACAGCTAAGCTGGAAGTGGCATTTGCAGCTCGCAATAGTGCAGAGTTATCTCAAAGAAAGGGGCCACGGTGTTTCTGTATCTCTATTATGTTGGTGCGGCCTCGGAACTTTTAAATATCTTAATATATCTCGAGAACTACGCATCTGATCAAAAAATATCATAGAACATAAAAAGTAGGAAACTTAATTCTCTACAAAAAAGGTCTCTTAACATTTTGCCATACCTCGCTTCGTTTCCGAGATATTTGCAGATTTATCTCAAGGGAAGGGGCCTCACGGACATATTTCGAGATATTTCTTCTTCTTGTTGTTCTTCTTCTGCACAGCTAAGCTGGAAGTGGCATTTGCAGCTCGCAATAGTGCAGAGATATCTCAAAGAAAGGGGCCACGGTGTTTCTGTATCTCTATTATGTTGGTGCGGCTTCGGAACTTTTAAATATCTTGATATATCTCGAGAACTACGCGTCTGATCAAAAAATATCATAGAACATAAAAAGTAGGAAACTTAATTCTCTACAAAAAAGGTCTCTTAACATTTTGCCATAGCTCGCTTCGTTTCCGAGATATTTGCAGATTTATCTCAAGGGAAGGGGCCTGACGGACATATTTCGAGATATTTCTTCTTCTTGTTGTTCTTCTTCTGCACAGCTAAGCTGGAAGTGGCATTTGCGGCTCGCACTAGTGCAGAGTTATCTCAAAGAAAGGAGCCACGGTGTTTCTGTATCTCTATTATGTTGGTGCGGCTTCGGAACTTTTAAATATCTCGATATATCTCGAAAACTACGCTTCTGATCAAAAAATATCATAGAACATAAATTGTAGGAAACATAATTCACTACAAAAAACGTCTCTTAACATTTTGCCATAGCTCGCTTCGTTTCCGAGATATTTGCAGATTCAGCTCAAAGGAACGGGCCTGACGGACATATTTCGAGATACTTCTTCTTCTTGTTGTTCTTCCTCTGCACAGCTAAGCTGGAAGTGGCATTTGCAGCTCGCAATAGTGCAGAGTTATCTCAAAGAAAGGGGCCACGGTGTTTCTGTATCTCTATTATGTTGGTGCGGCTTCGGAACTTTTAAATATCTCGATATATCTCGAAAACTACGCTTCTGATCAAAAAATATCATAGAACATAAATTGTAGGAAACATAATTCTCTACAAAAAAGGTCTCTTAACATTTTGCCATAGCTCGCTTCGTTTCCGAGATATTTGCAGATATATCTCAAGGGAAGGGGCCTGACGGACATATTTCGAGATATTTCTTCTTCTTGTTGTTCTTCTTCTGCACAGCTGAGCTGGAAGTGGCATTTGCAGGTCGCAATAGTGCAGAGTTATCTCAAAGAAAGGGGCCACGGTGTTTCTGTATCTCTATTATGTTGGTGCGGCTTCGGAACTTTTAAATATCTCGATATATCTCGAAAACTACGCTTCTGATCAAAAAATATCATAGAACGTAAATTGTAGGAAACATTATTGTCTACAAAAAAGGTCTCTTAACATTTTGCCATAGCTCGCTTCGTTTCCGAGATATTTGCAGATTTATCTCAAGGGAAGGGTCCTGATGGACATATTTCCAGATATTTCTTCTTCTTGTTGTTCTTCTTCTGCACAGCTAAGCTGGAAGTGGCATTTGCAGCGCGCAATAGTGCAGAGTTATCTCAAAGAATGGGGCCACGGTGTTTCTGTATCTCTATTATGTTGGTGCGGCTTCGGAACTTTTAAGTATCTTGATATATCTCGAGAACTACGCATCTGATCAAAAAATATCATAGAAGATAAAAAGTAGGAAACTTAATTCTCTACAAAAAAGGTCTCTTAACATTTCGCCATAGCTCGCTTCGTTTCCGAGATATTTGCAGATTTATCTCAAGGGAAGGGGCCTGTCGGACATATTTCGAGATATTTCTTCTTCTTGTTGTTCTTCTTCTGCACAGCTAAGCTGGAAGTGGCATTTACAGCTCGCAATAGTGCAGAGTTATCTCAAAGAAAGGGGCCACGGTGTTTCTGTATCTCTATTATGTTGGTGCTGCTTCGAAACTTTTAAATATCTTGATATATCTCGAGAACTACGCATCTGATCAAAAAATATCATAGAACATAAAAAGTAGGAAACTTAATTCTCTACAAAAAAGGTCTCTTAACATTTTGCCATAGCTCGCTTCGTTTCCGAGATATTTGCAGATTTATCTCAAGGGAAGGGGCCTGACGGACATATTTCGAGATATTTCTTCTTCTTGTTGTTCTTCTTCTGCACAGCTAAACTGGAAGTGGCATTTCCAGCTCGCAATCGTGCAGAGTTATCTCAAAGAAAGGGGCCACGGTGTTTCTGTATCTCTATTATGTTGGTGCGGCTTCGGAACTTTTAAATATCTCGATATATCTCGAAAAGTACGCTTCTGATCAAAAAATATCATAGAACATAAATTGTAGGAAACATAATTCACTACAAAAAACGTCTCTTAACATTTTGCCATAGCTCGCTTCGTTTCCGAGATATTTGCAGATTCAGCTCAAAGGAACGGGCCTGACGGACATATTTCGAGATACTTCTTCTTCTTGTTGTTCTTCCTCTGCACAGCTAAGCTGGAGGTGGCATTTGCAGCTCGCACTAGTGCAGAGTTATCTCAAAGAAAGGGGCCACGGTGTTTCTGTATCTCTATTATGTTGGTGCGGCTTCGGAACTTTTAAATATCTCGATATATCTCGAAAACTACGCTTCTGATCAAAAAATATGATAGAACATAAATTGTAGGAAACATAATTCTCTACAAAAAACGTCTCTTAACATTTTGCCATAGCTCGCTTCGTTTCCGAGATATTTGCAGATTCAGCTCAAAGGAACGGGCCTGACGGACATATTTCGAGATACTTCTTCTTCTTGTTGTTCTCCCTCTGCACAGCTAAGCTGGAAGTGGCATTTGCAGCTCGCAATAGTGCAGAGTTATCTCAAAGAAAGGGGCCACGGTGTTTCTGTATCTCTATTATGTTGGTGCGGCTTCGGAACTTTTAAATATCTTGATATATCTCGAGAACTACGCATCTGATCAAAAAATATGATAGAACATAAAAAGTAGGAAACTTAATTCTCTACAAAAAAGGTCTCTTAACATTTTGCCATAGCTCGCTTCGTTTCCGAGATATTTGCAGATTTATCTCAAGGGAAGGAGCCTGACGGACATATTTCGAGATATTTCTTCTTCTTGTTGTTCTTCTTCTGCACAGCTGAGCTGGAAGTGGCATTTGCAGGTCGCAATAGTGCAGAGTTATCTCAAAGAAAGGGGCCACGGTGTTTCTGTATCTCTATTATGTTGGTGCGGCTTCGGAACTTTTAAATATCTCGATATATCTCGAAAACTACGCTTCTGATCAAAAAATATCATAGAACGTAAATTGTAGGAAACATTATTCTCTACAAAAAAGGTCTCTTAACATTTTGCCATAGCTCGCTTCGTTTCCGAGATATTTGCAGATATATCTCAAGGGAAGGGGCCTGCCAGACATATTTCGAGATATTTCTTCTTCTTGTTGTTCTTCTTCTGCACAGCTAAGCTGGAAGTGGCATTTACAGCTCGCAATAGTGCAGAGTTATCTCAAAGAAAGGGGCCACGGTGTTTCTGTATCTCTATTATGTTGGTGCTGCTTCGAAACTTTTAAATATCTTGATATATCTCGAGAACTACGCATCTGATCAAAAAATATCATAGAACATAAAAAGTAGGAAACTTAATTCTCTACAAAAAAGGTCACTTAACATTTTGCGATAGCTCGCTTCGTTTCCGAGATATTTGCAGATTTATCTCAAGGGAAGGGGCCTGACGGACATATTTCGAGATATTTCTTCTTCTTGTTGTTCTTCTTCTGCACAGCTAAACTGGAAGTGGCATTTCCAGCTCGCAATCGTGCAGAGTTATCTCAAAGAAAGGGGCCACGGTGTTTCTGTATCTCTATTATGTTGGTGCGGCTTCGGAACTTTTAAATATCTCGATATATCTCGAAAACTACGCTTCTGATCAAAAAATATCATAGAACATAAATTGTAGGAAACATAATTCACTACAAAAAACGTCTCTTAACATTTTGCCATAGCTCGCTTCGTTTCCGAGATATTTGCAGATATATCTCAAGGGAAGGGGCCTGACGGACATATTTCGAGATATTTCTTCTTCTTGTTGTTCTTCTTCTGCACAGCTAAGCTGGAAGTGGCATTTACAGCTCGCAATCGTGCAGAGTTATCTCAAAGAAAGGGGCCACGGTGTTTCTGTATCTCTATTATGTTGGTGCGGCTTCGGAACTTTTAAATATCTCGATATATCTCGAAAACTACGCTTCTGATCAAAAAATATCATAGAACATAAATTGTAGGAAACATAATTCACTACAAAAAACGTCTCTTAACATTTTGCCATAGCTCGCTTCGTTTCCGAGATATTTGCAGATTCAGCTCAAAGGAACGGGCCTGACGGACATATTTCGAGATACTTCTTCTTCTTGTTGTTCTTCCTCTGCACAGCTAAGCTGGAAGTGGCATTTGCAGCTCGCACTAGTGCAGAGTTATCTCAAAGAAAGGGGCCACGGTGTTTCTGTATCTCTATTATGTTGGTGCGGCTTCGGAACTTTTAAATATCTCGATATATCTCGAAAACTACGCTTCTGACCAAAAAATATCATAGAACCTAAATTGTAGGAAACATAATTCTCTACAAAAAAGGTCTCTTAACATTTTGCCATAGCTCGCTTCGTTTCCGAGATATTTGCAGATATATCTCAAGGGAAGGGGCCTGACGGACATATTTCGAGATATTTCTTCTTCTTGTTATTCTTCTTCTGCACAGCTAAGCTGGAAGTGGCATTTACAGCTCGCAATAGTGCAGAGTTATCTCAAAGAAAGGGGCCACGGTGTTTCTGTATCTCTATTATGTTGGTGGTGCTTCGGAACTTTTAAATATCTTGATATATCTCGAGAACTACGCATCTGATCAAAAAATATCATAGAACATGAAAAGTAGGAAACTTAATTCTCTACAAAAAAGGTCTCTTAACATTTTGCCATAGCTCTCTTCGTTTCCGAGATATTTGCAGATTTATCTCAAGGGAAGGGGCCTGACGGACATATTTCGAGATATTTCTTCTTCTTGTTGTTCTTCTTCTGCACAGCTAAGCTGGAAGTGGCATTTGCAGCTCGCAATAGTGCAGAGTTATCTCAGAGAAAGGGGCCACGGTGTTTCTGTATCTCTATTATGTTGGTGCGGCTTCGGAACTTTTAAATATCTTGATATATCTCGAGAACTACGCATCTGATCAAAAAATGTCATAGAACATAAAAAGTAGGAAACTTAATTCTCTACAGATAAGGTCTCTTAACATTTTGCCATAGCTCGCTTCGTTTCCGAGATATTTGCAGATTTATCTCAAGGGAAGGGTCCTGATGGACATATTTCGAGATATTTCTTCTTCTTGTTGTTCTTCTTCTGCACAGCTAAGCTGGAAGTGGCATTTGCGGCTCGCACTAGTGCAGAGTTATCTCAAAGAAAGGAGCCACGGTGTTTCTGTATCTCTATTATGTTGGTGCGGCTTCGGAACTTTTAAATATCTCGATATATATCGAAAACTACGCATCTGACCAAAAAATATCATAGAACCTAAATTGTAGGAAACATAATTCTCTACAAAAAAGGTCTCTTAACATTTTGCCATAGCTCGCTTCGTTTCCGAGATATTTGCAGATATATCTCAAGGGAAGGGGCCTGACGGACATATTTCGAGATACTTCTTCTTCTTGTTGTTCTCCCTCTGCACAGCTAAGCGGGAAGTGGCATTTGCAGCTCGCAATAGTGCAGAGTTATCTCAAAGAAAGGGGCCACGGTGTTTCTGTATCTCTATTATGTTGGTGCGGCTTCGGAACTTTTAAATATCTTGATATATCTCGAGAACTACGCATCTGATCAAAAAATATGATAGAACATAAAAAGTAGGAAACTTAATTCTCTACAAAAAAGGTCTCTTAACATTTTGCCATAGCTCGCTTCGTTTCCGAGATATTTGCAGATTTATCTCAAGGGAAGGAGCCTGACGGACATATTTCGAGATATTTCTTCTTCTTGTTGTTCTTCTTCTGCACAGCTGAGCTGGAAGTGGCATTTGCAGGTCGCAATAGTGCAGAGTTATCTCAAAGAAAGGGGCCACGGTGTTTCTGTATCTCTATTATGTTGGTGCGGCTTCGGAACTTTTAAATATCTCGATATATCTCGAAAACTACGCTTCTGATCAAAAAATATCATAGAACGTAAATTGTAGGAAACATTATTCTCTACAAAAAACGTCTCTTAACATTTTGCCATAGCTCGCTTCGTTTCCGAGATATTTGCAGATTCAGCTCAAAGGAACGGGCCTGACGGACATATTTCGAGATACTTCTTCTTCTTGTTGTTCTTCCTCTGCACAGCTAAGCTGGAAGTGGCATTTGCAGCTCGCACTAGTGCAGAGTTATCTCAAAGAAAGGGGCCACGGTGTTTCTGTATCTCTATTATGTTGTTGCGGCTTCGGAACTTTTAAATATCTCGATATATCTCGAAAACTACGCTTCTGACCAAAAAATATCATAGAACCTAAATTGTAGGAAACATAATTCTCTACAAAAAAGGTCTCTTAACATTTTGCCATAGCTCGCTTCGTTTCCGAGATATTTGCAGATATATCTCAAGGGAAGGGGCCTGACGGACATATTTCGAGATATTTCTTCTTCTTGTTGTTCTTCTTCTGCACAGCTAAGCAGGAAGTGGCATTTACAGCTCGCAATAGTGCAGAGTTATCTCAAAGAAAGGGGCCACGGTGTTTCTGTATCTCTATTATGTTGGTGGTGCTTCGGAACTTTTAAATATCTTGATATATCTCGAGAACTACGCATCTGATCAAAAAATATCATAGAACATGAAAAGTAGGAAACTTAATTCTCTACAAAAAAGGTCTCTTAACATTTTGCCATAGCTCTCTTCGTTTCCGAGATATTTGCAGATTTATCTCAAGGGAAGGGGCCTGACGGACATATTTCGAGATATTTCTTCTTCTTGTTGTTCTTCTTCTGCACAGCTAAGCTGGAAGTGGCATTTGCAGCTCGCAATAGTGCAGAGTTATCTCAGAGAAAGGGGCCACGGTGTTTCTGTATCTCTATTATGTTGGTGCGGCTTCGGAACTTTTAAATATCTTGATATATCTCGAGAACTACGCATCTGATCAAAAAATGTCATAGAACATAAAAAGTAGGAAACTTAATTCTCTAGAAATAAGGTCTCTGAACATTTTGCCATAGCTCGCTTCGTTTCCGAGATATTTGCAGATTTATCTCAAGGGAAGGGTCCTGATGGACATATTTCGAGATATTTCTTCTTCTTGTTGTTCTTCTTCTGCACAGCTAAGCTGGAAGTGGCATTTGCGGCTCGCACTAGTGCAGAGTTATCTCAAAGAAAGGAGCCACGGTGTTTCTGTATCTCTATTATGTTGGTGCGGCTTCGGAACTTTTAAATATCTCGATATATCTCGAAAACTACGCATCTGACCAAAAAATATCATAGAACCTAAATTGTAGGAAACATAATTCTCTACAAAAAAGGTCTCTTAACATTTTGCCATAGCTCGCTTCGTTTCCGAGATATTTGCAGATATATCTCAAGGGAAGGGGCCTGACGGACATATTTCGAGATATTTCTTCTTCTTGTTGTACTTCTTCTGCACAGCTAAACTGGAAGTGGCATTTCCAGCTCGCAATCGTGCAGAGTTATCTCAAAGAAAGGGGCCACGGTGTTTCTGTATCTCTATTATGTTGGTGCGGCTTCGGAACTTTTAAATATCTTGATATATCTCGAGAACTACGCATCTGATCAAAAAATATCATAGAAGATAAAAAGTAGCAAACTTAATTCTCTACAAAAAAGGTCTCTTAACATTTCGCCATAGCTCGCTTCGTTTCCGAGATATTTGCAGATTTATCTCAAGGGAAGGGGCCTGTCGGACATATTTCGAGATATTTCTTCTTCTTGTTGTTCTTCTTCTGCACAGCTAAGCTGGAAGTGGCATTTGCGGCTCGCACTAGTGCAGAGTTATCTCAAAGAAAGGGGCCACGGTGTTTCTGTATCTCTATTATGTTGGTGCGGCTTCGGAACTTTTAAATATCTCGATATATCTGGAAAACCACGCTTCTGATCAAAAAATATCATAGAACATAAATTGTAGGAAGCTTAATTCTCTACAAAAAAGGTCTCCTAACATTTTGCCATAGCTCGCTTCGTTTCCGAGATATTTGCAGATTTATCTCAAGGGAAGGGGCCTGACGGACATATTTCGAGATATTTCTTCTTTTTGTTGTTCTTCTTCTGCACAGCTAAGCTGGAAGTGGCATTTGCAGCGCGCAATAGTGCAGAGTTATCTCAAAGAAAGGGGCCACGGTGTTTCTGTATCTCTATTATGTTGGTGCGGCTTCGGAACTTTTAAATATCTTGATATATCTCGAGAACTACGCATCTGATCAAAAAATATCGTAGAAGATAAAAAGTAGGAAACTTAATTCTCTACAAAAAAGGTCTCTTAACATTTCGCCATAGCTCGCTTCGTTTCCGAGATATTTGCAGATTTATCTCAAGGGAAGGGGCCTGTCGGACATATTTCGAGATATTTCTTCTTCTTGTTGTTCTTCTTCTGCACAGCTAAGCTGGAAGTGGCATTTGCGGCTCGCACTAGTGCAGAGTTATCTCAAAGAAAGGGGCCACGGTGTTTCTGTATCTCTATTATGTTGGTGCGGCTTCGGAACTTTTAAATATCTCGATATATCTCGAAAACTACGCTTCTGATCAAAAAATATGATAGAACATAAATTGTAGGAAACATAATTCTCTACAAAAAACGTCTCTTAACATTTTGCCATAGCTCGCTTCGTTTCCGAGATATTTGCAGATTCAGCTCAACGGAACGGGCCTGACGGACATATTTCGAGATACTTCATCTTCTTGTTGTTCTCCCTCTGCACAGCTAAGCTGGAAGTGGCATTTGCAGCTCGCAATAGTGCAGAGTTATCTCAAAGAAAGGGGCCACGGTGTTTCTGTATCTCTATTATGTTGGTGCGGCTTCGGAACTTTTAAATATCTTGATATATCTCGAGAACTACGCATCTGATCAAAAAATATGATAGAACATAAAAAGTAGGAAACTTAATTCTCTACAAAAAAGGTCTCTTAACATTTTGCCATAGCTCGCTTCGTTTCCGAGATATTTGCAGATTTATCTCAAGGGAAGGAGCCTGACGGACATATTTCGAGATATTTCTTCTTCTTGTTGTTCTTCTTCTGCACAGCTGAGCTGGAAGTGGCATTTGCAGGTCGCAATAGTGCAGAGTTATCTCAAAGAAAGGGGCCACGGTGTTTCTGTATCTCTATTATGTTGGTGCGGCTTCGCAACTTTTAAATATCTCGATATATCTCGAAAACTACGCTTCTGATCAAAAAATATCATAGAACGTAAATTGTAGGAAACATTATTCTCTACAAAAAAGGTCTCTTAACATTTTGCCATAGCTCGCTTGGTTTCCGAGATATTTGCAGATTTATCTCAAGGGAAGGGTCCTGATGGACATATTTCGAGATATTTCTTCTTCTTGTTGTTCTTCTTCTGCACAGCTAAACTGGAAGTGGCATTTCCAGCTCGTAATCGTGCAGAGTTATCTCAAAGAAAGGGGCCACGGTGTTTCTGTATCTCTATTATGTTGGTGCGGCTTCGGAACTTTTAAATATCTTGATATATCTCGAGTACTACGCATCTGATCAAAAAATGTCATAGAACATAAAAAGTAGGAAACTTAATTCTCTACAAAAAAGGTCTCTTAACATTTTGCCATAGCTCGCTTGGTTTCCGAGATATTTGCAGATTTATCTCAAGGGAAGGGTCCTGATGGACATATTTCGAGATATTTCTTCTTCTTGCTGTTCTTCTTCTGCACAGCTAAACTGGAAGTGGCATTTCCAGCTCGCAATCGTGCAGAGTTATCTCAAAGAAAGGGGCCACGGTGTTTCTGTATCTCTATTATGTTGGTGCGGCTTCGGAACTTTTAAATATCTTGATATATCTCGAGAACTACGCATCTGATCAAAAAATATCATAGAAGATAAAAAGTAGGAAACTTAATTCTCTACACAAAAGGTCTCTTAACATTTCGCCATAGCTCGCTTCGTTTCCGAGATATTTGCAGATTTATCTCAAGGGAAGGGGCCTGTCGGACATATTTCGAGATATTTCTTCTTCTTGTTGTTCTTCTTCTGCACAGCTAAGCTGGAAGTGGCATTTGCGGCTCGCACTAGTGCAGAGTTATCTCAAAGAAAGGGGCCACGGTGTTTCTGTATCTCTATTATGTTGGTGCGGCTTCGGAACTTTTAAATATCTCGATATATCTCGAAAACTACGCTTCTGATCAAAAAATATCATACAACATAAATTGTAGGAAACATAATTCTCTACAAAAAACGTCTCTTAACATTTTGCCATAGCTCGCTTCGTTTCCGAGATATTTGCAGATTCAGCTCAAAGGAACTGGCCTGACGGACATATTTCGAGATATTTCTTCTTCTTGTTGTTCTTCCTCTGCACAGCTAAGCTGGAAGTGGCATTTACAGCTCGCAATAGTGCAGAGTTATCTCAAAGAAAGGGGCCACGGTGTTTCTGTATCTCTATTATGTTGGTGCGGCTTCGGAACTTTTAAATATCTTGATATATCTCGAGAACTACGCATCTCATCAAAAAATATCATAGAACAGAAAAAGTAGGAAACTTAATTCTCTACAAAAAAGGTCTCTTAACATTTTGCCATAGCTCGCTTCGTTTCCGAGATATTTGCAGATTTATCTCAAGGGAAGGGTCCTGATGGACATATTTCGAGATATTTCTTCTTCTTGTTGTTCTTCTTCTGCACAGCTAAACTGGAAGTGGCATTTCCAGCTCGCAATCGTGCAGAGTTATCTCAAAGAAAGGGGCCACGGTGTTTCTGTATCCCTATTATGTTGGTGCGGCTTCGGAACTTTTAAATATCTCGATATATCTCGAAAACTACGCTTCTGATCAAAAAATATCATAGAACATAAATTGTAGGAAACACAATTCTCTACAAAAAACGTCTCTTAACATTTTGCCATAGCTCGCTTCGTTTCCGACATATTTGCAGATTCAGCTCAAAGGAACTGGCCTGACGGACATATTTCGAGATATTTCTTCTTCTTGTTGTTCTTCCTCTGCACAGCTAAGCTGGAAGTGGCATTAGCAGCTCGCAATAGTGCAGAGTTATCTCAAAGAAAGGGGCCACGGTGTTTCTGTATCTCTATTATGTTGGTGCGGCTTCGGAACTTTTAAATATCTTGATATATCTCGAGAACTACGCATCTGATCAAAAAATATCATAGAACATAAAAAGTAGGAAACTTAATTCTCTACAAAAAACGTCTCTTAACATTTTGCCATAGCTCGCTTCGTTTCCGAGATATTTGCAGATTCAGCTCAAAGGAACTGGCCTGACGGACATATTTCGAGATATTTCTTCTTCTTGTTGTTCTTCCTCTGCACAGCTAAGCTGGAAGTGGCATTTACAGCTCGCAATAGTGCAGAGTTATCTCAAAGAAAGGGGCCACGGTGTTTCTGTATCTCTATTATGTTGGTGCGGCTTCGGAACTTTTAAATATCTTGATGTATCTCGAGAACTACGCATCTGATCAAAAAATATCATAGAACATAAAAAGTAGGAAACTTAATTCTCTACAAAAAAGGTCTCTTAACATTTTGCCATAGCTCGCTTCGCTTCCGAGATATTTGCAGATTTATCTCAAGGGAAGGGGCCTGACGGACATATTTCGAGATATTTCTTCTTCTTGTTGTTCTTCTTCTGCACAGCTAAGCTGGAAGTGGCATTTGCGGCTCGCACTAGTGCAGAGTTATCTCAAAGAAAGGGGCCACGGTGTTTCTGTATCCCTATTATGTTGGTGCGGCATCGGAACTTTTAAATATCTCGATATATCTCGAAAACTACACTTCTGATCAAAAAATATCATAGAACATAAATTGTAGGAAACATAATTCTCTACAAAAAACGTCTCTTAACATTTTGCCATAGCTCGCTTCGTTTCCGAGATATTTGCAGATTCAGCTCAAAGGAACTGGCCTGACGGACATATTTCGAGATATTTCTTCTTCTTGTTGTTCTTCCTCTGCACAGCTAAGCTGGAAGTGGCATTTGCAGCTCGCAATAGTGCAGAGTTATCTCAAAGAAAGGGGCCACTGTGTTTCTGTATCTCTATTATGTTGGTGCGGCTTCGGAACTTTTAAATATCTTGATATATCTCGAGAACTACGCATCTCATCAAAAAATATTATAGAACATAAAAAGTAGGAAGCTTAATTCTCTACAAAAAAGGTCTCTTAACATTTTGCCATAGCTCGCTTCGCTTCCGAGATATTTGCAGATTTATCTCAAGGGAAGGGGCCTGACGGACATATTTCGAGATATTTCTTCTTCTTCTTGTTCTTCTTCTGCACAGCTAAGCTGGAAGTGGCATTTGCGGCTCGCACTAGTGCAGAGTTATCTCAAAGAAAGGGGCCACGGTGTTTCTGTATCCCTATTATGTTGGTGCGGCATCGGAACTTTTAAATATCTCGATATATCTCGAAAACTACGCTTCTGATCAAAAAATATCATAGAACATAAATTGTAGGAAACACAATTCTCTACAAAAAACGTCTCTTAACATTTTGCCATAGCTCGCTTCGTTTCCGAGATATTTGCAGATTCAGCTCAAAGGAACTGGCCTGACGGACATATTTCGAGATATTTCTTCTTCTTGTTGTTCTTCCTCTGCACAGCTAAGCTGGAAGTGGCATTAGCAGCTCGCAATAGTGCAGAGTTATCTCAAAGAAAGGGGCCACGTTGTTTCTGTATCTCTATTATGTTGGTGCGGCTTCGGAACTTTTAAATATCTTGATATATCTCGAGAACTACGCATCTGATCAAAAAATAACATAGAACATAAAAAGTAGGAAACTTAATTCTCTACAAAAAACGTCTCTTAACATTTTGCCATAGCTCGCTTCGTTTCCGAGATATTTGCAGATTCAGCTCAAAGGAACTGGCCTGACGGACATATTTCGAGATATTTCTTCTTCTTGTTGTTCTTCCTCTGCACAGCTAAGCTGGAAGTGGCATTTACAGCTCGCAATAGTGCAGAGTTATCTCAAAGAAAGGGGCCACGGTGCTTCTGTATCTCTATTATGTTGGTGCGGCTTCGGAACTTTTAAATATCTTGATGTATCTCGAGAACTACGCATCTGATCAAAAAATATCATAGAACATAAAAAGTAGGAAACTTAATTCTCTACAAAAAAGGTCTCTTAAGATTTTGCCATAGCTCGCTTCGTTTCCGAGATATTTGCAGATTTATCTCAAGGAAAGGGGCCTGACGGACATATTTCGAGATATTTCTTCTTCTTGTTGTTCTTCTTCTGCACAGCTAAGCTGGAAGTGGCATTTGCGGCTCGCACTAGTGCAGAGTTATCTCAAAGAAAGGGGCCACGGTGTTTCTGTATCCCTATTATGTTGGTGCGGCTTCGGAACTTTTAAATATCTCGATATATCTCGAAAACTACGCTTCTGATCAAAAAATATCATAGAACATAAATTGTAGGAAACATAATTCTCTACAAAAAACGTCTCTTAACATTTTGCCATAGCTCGCTTCGTTTCCGAGATATTTGCAGATTCAGCTCAAAGGAACTGGCCTGACGGACATATTTCGAGATATTTCTTCTTCTTGTTGTTCTTCCTCTGCACAGCTAAGCTGGAAGTGGCATTTACAGCTCGCAATAGTGCAGAGTTATCTCAAAGAAAGGGGCCACGGTGTTTCTGTATCTCTATTATGTTGGTGCGGCTTCGGAACTTTTAAATATCTTGATGTATCTCGAGAACTACGCATCTGATCAAAAAATATCATAGAACATAAAAAGTAGGAAACTTAATTCTCTACAAAAAAGGTCTCTTAACATTTTGCCATAGCTCGCTTCGCTTCCGAGATATTTGCAGATTTATCTCAAGGGAAGGGGCCTGACGGACATATTTCGAGATATTTCTTCTTCTTGTTGTTCTTCTTCTGCACAGCTAAGCTGGAAGTGGCATTTGCGGCTCGCACTAGTGCAGAGTTATCTCAAAGAAAGGGGCCACGGTGTTTCTGTATCCCTATTATGTTGGTGCGGCATCGGAACTTTTAAATATCTCGATATATCTCGAAAACTACACTTCTGATCAAAAAATATCATAGAACATAAATTGTAGGAAACATAATTCTCTACAAAAAACGTCTCTTAACATTTTGCCATAGCTCGCTTCGTTTCCGAGATATTTGCAGATTCAGCTCAAAGGAACTGGCCTGACGGACATATTTCGAGATATTTCTTCTTCTTGTTGTTCTTCCTCTGCACAGCTAAGCTGGAAGTGGCATTTGCAGCTCGCAATAGTGCAGAGTTATCTCAAAGAAAGGGGCCACTGTGTTTCTGTATCTCTATTATGTTGGTGCGGCTTCGGAACTTTTAAATATCTTGATATATCTCGAGAACTACGCATCTCATCAAAAAATATTATAGAACATAAAAAGTAGGAAGCTTAATTCTCTACAAAAAAGGTCTCTTAACATTTTGCCATAGCTCGCTTCGCTTCCGAGATATTTGCAGATTTATCTCAAGGGAAGGGGCCTGACGGACATATTTCGAGATATTTCTTCTTCTTCTTGTTCTTCTTCTGCACAGCTAAGCTGGAAGTGGCATTTGCGGCTCGCACTAGTGCAGAGTTATCTCAAAGAAAGGGGCCACGGTGTTTCTGTATCCCTATTATGTTGGTGCGGCATCGGAACTTTTAAATATCTCGATATATCTCGAAAACTACGCTTCTGATCAAAAAATATCATAGAACATAAATTGTAGGAAACACAATTCTCTACAAAAAACGTCTCTTAACATTTTGCCATAGCTCGCTTCGTTTCCGAGATATTTGCAGATTCAGCTCAAAGGAACTGGCCTGACGGACATATTTCGAGATATTTCTTCTTCTTGTTGTTCTTCCTCTGCACAGCTAAGCTGGAAGTGGCATTAGCAGCTCGCAATAGTGCAGAGTTATCTCAAAGAAAGGGGCCACGTTGTTTCTGTATCTCTATTATGTTGGTGCGGCTTCGGAACTTTTAAATATCTTGATATATCTCGAGAACTACGCATCTGATCAAAAAATAACATAGAACATAAAAAGTAGGAAACTTAATTCTCTACAAAAAACGTCTCTTAACATTTTGCCATAGCTCGCTTCGTTTCCGAGATATTTGCAGATTCAGCTCAAAGGAACTGGCCTGACGGACATATTTCGAGATATTTCTTCTTCTTGTTGTTCTTCCTCTGCACAGCTAAGCTGGAAGTGGCATTTACAGCTCGCAATAGTGCAGAGTTATCTCAAAGAAAGGGGCCACGGTGCTTCTGTATCTCTATTATGTTGGTGCGGCTTCGGAACTTTTAAATATCTTGATGTATCTCGAGAACTACGCATCTGATCAAAAAATATCATAGAACATAAAAAGTAGGAAACTTAATTCTCTACAAAAAAGGTCTCTTAAGATTTTGCCATAGCTCGCTTCGTTTCCGAGATATTTGCAGATTTATCTCAAGGAAAGGGGCCTGACGGACATATTTCGAGATATTTCTTCTTCTTGTTGTTCTTCTTCTGCACAGCTAAGCTGGAAGTGGCATTTGCGGCTCGCACTAGTGCAGAGTTATCTCAAAGAAAGGGGCCACGGTGTTTCTGTATCCCTATTATGTTGGTGCGGCTTCGGAACTTTTAAATATCTCGATATATCTCGAAAACTACGCTTCTGATCAAAAAATATCATAGAACATAAATTGTAGGAAACATAATTCTCTACAAAAAACGTCTCTTAACATTTTGCCATAGCTCGCTTCGTTTCCGAGATATTTGCAGATTCAGCTCAAAGGAACTGGCCTGACGGACATATTTCGAGATATTTCTTCTTCTTGTTGTTCTTCCTCTGCACAGCTAAGCTGGAAGTGGCATTTGCAGCTCGCAATAGTGCAGAGTTATCTCAAAGAAAGGGGCCACGGTGTTTCTGTATCTCTATTATGTTGGTGCGGCTTCGGAACTTTTAAATATCTTGATGTATCTCGAGAACTACGCATCTGATCAAAAAATATCATAGAACATAAAAAGTAGGAAAGTTAATTCTCTACAAAAAAGGTCTCTTAACATTTTGCCATAGCTCGCTTCGTTTCCGAGATATTTGCAGATTTATCTCAAGGGAAGGGGCCTGACGGACATATTTCGAGATATTTCTTCTTCTTGTTGTTCTTCTTCTGCACAGCTAAGCTGGAAGTGGCATTTGCGGCTCGCACTAGTGCAGAGTTATCTCAAAGAAAGGGGCCACGGTGTTTCTGTATCCCTATTATGTTGGTGCGGCGTCGGAACTTTTAAATATCTCGATATATCTCGAAAACTACGCTTCTGATCAAAAAATATCATAGAACATAAATTGTAGGAAACACAATTCTCTACAAAAAACGTCTCTTAACATTTTGCCATAGCTCGCTTCGTTTCCGAGATATTTGCAGATTCAGCTCAAAGGAACTGGCCTGACGGACATATTTCGAGATATTTCTTCTTCTTGTTGTTCTTCCTCTGCACAGCTAAGCTGGAAGTGGCATTAGCAGCTCGCAATAGTGCAGAGTTATCTCAAAGAAAGGGGCCACGGTGTTTCTGTATCTCTATTATGTTGGTGCGGCTTCGGAACTTTTAAATATCTTGATATATCTCGAGAACTACGCATCTGATCAAAAAATATCATAGAACATAAAAAGTAGGAAACTTAATTCTCTACAAAAAAGGTCTCTTAACATTTTGCCATAGGTCGCTTCGTTTCCGAGATATTTGCAGATTTATCTCAAGGGAAGGGGCCTAACGGACATATTTCGAGATATTTCTTCTTCTTGTTGTCCTTCTTCTGCACAGCTAAACTGGAAGTGGCATTTCCAGCTCGCAATAGTGCAGAGTTATCTCAAAGAGAGGGGCCACGGTGTTTCTGTATCTCTATTATGTTGGTGCGGCTTCGGAACTTTTAAATATCTTGATATATCTCGAGAACTACGCATCTGATCAAAAAATATCATAGACGATAAAAAGTAGGAAACTTAATTCTCTACAAAAAAGGTCTCTTAACATTTTGCCATAGCTCGCTTCGTTTCCGAGATATTTGCAGATTTATCTCAAGGGAAGGGGCCTGACGGACATATTTCGAGATATTTCTTCTTCTTGTTGTTCTTCTTCTGCACAGCTAAGCTGGAAGTGGCATTTCTGGCTCGCACTAGTGCAGAGTTATCTCAAAGAAAGGGGCCACGGTGTTTCTGTATCCCTATTATGTTGGTGCGGCTTCGGAACTTTTAAATATCTCGATATATCTCGAAAACTACGCTTCTGATCAAAAAATATCATAGAACATAAATTGTAGGAAACATAATTCTCTACAAAAAACGTCTCTTAACATTTTGCCATAGCTCGCTTCGTTTCCGAGATATTTGCAGATTCAGCTCAAAGGAACTGGCCTGACGGACATATTTCGAGATATTTCTTCTTCTTGTTGTTCTTCCTCTGCACAGCTAAGCTGGAAGTGGCATTTGCAGCTCGCAATAGTGCAGAGTTATCTCAAAGAAAGGGGCCACGGTGTTTCTGTATCTCTATTATGTTGGTGCGGCTTCGGAACTTTTAAATATCTTGATATATCTCGAGAACTACGCATCTCATCAAAAAATATCATAGAACATAAAAAGTAGGAAACTTAATTCTCTACAGAAAAGGTCTCTTAACATTTTGCCATAGCTCGCTTCGTTTCCGAGATATTTGCAGATTTATCTCAAGGGAAGGGGCCTGACGGACATATTTCGAGATATTTCTTCTTCTTGTTGTTTTTCTTCTGCACAGCTAAGCTGGAAGTGGCATTTGCGGCTCGCACTAGTGCAGAGTTATCTCAAAGAAAGGGGCCACGGTGTTTCTGTATCCCTATTATGTTGGTGCGGCTTCGGAACTTTTAAATATCTCGATATATCTCGAAAACTACGCTTCTGATCAAAAAATATCATAGAACATGAATTGTAGGAAACATAATTCTCTACAAAAAACGTCTCTTAACATTTTGCCATAGCTCGCTTCGTTTCCGAGATATTTGCAGATTCAGCTCAAAGGAACTGGCCTGACGGACATATTTCGAGATATTTCTTCTTCTTGTTGTTCTTCCTCTGCACAGCTAAGCTGGAAGTGGCATTTGCAGCTCGCAATAGTGCAGAGTTATCTCAAAGAAAGGGGCCACGGTGTTTCTGTATCTCTATTATGTTGGTGCGGCTTCGGAACTTTTAAATATCTTGATATATCTCGAGAACTACGCATCTGATCAAAAAATATCATAGAACATAAAAAGTAGGAAACTTAATTCTCTACAAAAAAGGTCTCTTAACATTTTGCCATAGCTCGCTTCGTTTCCGAGATATTTGCAGATTTATCTCAAGGGAAGGGGCCTGACGGACATATTTCGAGATATTTCTTCTTCTTGTTGTTCTTCTTCTGCACAGCTAAGCTGGAAGTGGCATTTGCGGCTCGCACTAGTGCAGAGTTATCTCAAAGAAAGGGGCCACGGTGTTTCTGTATCTCTATTATGTTGGTGCGGCTTCGGAACTTTTAAATATCTCGATATATCTCGAAAACTACGCTTCTGATCAAAAAATATCATAGAACATAAATTGTAGGAAACAGAATTCTCTACAAAAAAGGTCTCTTAACATTTTGCCATAGCTCGCTTCGTTTCCGAGATATTTGCAGATTCAGCTCAAAGGAACTGGCCTGACGGACATATTTCGAGATATTTCTTCTTCTTGTTGTTCTTCCTCTGCACAGCTAAGCTGGAAGTGGCATTAGCAGCTCGCAATAGTGCAGAGTTATCTCGAAGAAAGGGGCCACGGTGTTTCTGTATCTCTATTATGTTAGTGCGGCTTCGGAACTTTTAAATATCTTGATATATCTCGAGAACTACGCATCTGATCAAAAAATATCATAGAACATAAAAAGTAGGAAACTTAATTCTCTACAAAAAAGGTCTCTTAACATTTTGCCATAGGTCGCTTCGTTTCCGAGATATTTGCAGATTTATCTCAAGGGAAGGGGCCTAACGGACATATTTCGAGATATTTCTTCTTCTTGTTGTCCTTCTTCTGCACAGCTAAACTGGAAGTGGCATTTCCAGCTCGCAATAGTGCAGAGTTATCTCAAAGAGAGGGGCCACGGTGTTTCTGTATCTCTATTATGTTGGTGCGGCTTCGGAACTTTTAAATATCTTGATATATCTCGAGAACTACGCATCTGATCAAAAAATATCATAGAAGATAAAAAGTAGGAAACTTAATTCTCTACAAAAAAGGTCTCTTAACATTTTGCCATAGCTCGCTTCGTTTCCGAGATATTTGCAGATTTATCTCAAGGGAAGGGGCCTGACGGACATATTTCGAGATATTTCTTCTTCTTGTTGTTCTTCTTCTGCACAGCTAAGCTGGAAGTGGCATTTGCGGCTCGCACTAGTGCAGAGTTATCTCAAAGAAAGGGGCCACGGTGTTTCTGTATCCCTATTATGTTGGTGCGGCTTCGGAACTTTTAAATATCTCGATATATCTCGAAAACTACGCTTCTGATCAAAAAATATCATAGAACATAAATTGTAGGAAACACAATTCTCTACAAAAAACGTCTCTTAACATTTTGCCATAGCTCGCTTCGTTTCCGAGATATTTGCAGATTCAGCTCAAAGGAACTGGCCTGACGGACATATTTCGAGATATTTCTTCTTCTTGTTGTTCTTCCTCTGCACAGCTAAGCTGGAAGTGGCATTAGCAGCTCGCAATAGTGCAGAGTTATCTCAAAGAAAGGGGCCACGGTGTTTCTGTATCTCTATTATGTTGGTGCGGCTTCGGAACTTTTAAATATCTTGATATATCTCGAGAACTACGCATCTGATCAAAAAATATCATAGAACATAAAAAGTAGGAAACTTAATTCTCTACAAAAAAGGTCTCTTAACATTTTGCCATAGCTCGCTTCGTTTCCGAGATATTTGCAGATTTATCTCAAGGGAAGGGGCCTGACGGACATATTTCGAGATATTTCTTCTTCTTGTTGTTCTTCTTCTGCACAGCTAAGCTGGAAGTGGCATTTGCGGCTCGCACTAGTGCAGAGTTATCTCAAAGAAAGGGGCCACGGTGTTTCTGTATCTCTATTATGTTGGTGCGGCTTCGGAACTTTTAAATATCTCGATATATCTCGAAAACTACGCTTCTGATCAAAAAATATCATAGAACATAAATTGTAGGAAACAGAATTCTCTACAAAAAAGGTCTCTTAACATTTTGCCATAGCTCGCTTCGTTTCCGAGATATTTGCAGATTCAGCTCAAAGGAACTGGCCTGACGGACATATTTCGAGATATTTCTTCTTCTTGTTGTTCTTCCTCTGCACAGCTAAGCTGGAAGTGGCATTAGCAGCTCGCAATAGTGCAGAGTTATCTCGAAGAAAGGGGCCACGGTGTTTCTGTATCTCTATTATGTTAGTGCGGCTTCGGAACTTTTAAATATCTTGATATATCTCGAGAACTACGCATCTGATCAAAAAATATCATAGAACATAAAAAGTAGGAAACTTAATTCTCTACAAAAAAGGTCTCTTAACATTTTGCCATAGGTCGCTTCGTTTCCGAGATATTTGCAGATTTATCTCAAGGGAAGGGGCCTAACGGACATATTTCGAGATATTTCTTCTTCTTGTTGTCCTTCTTCTGCACAGCTAAACTGGAAGTGGCATTTCCAGCTCGCAATAGTGCAGAGTTATCTCAAAGAGAGGGGCCACGGTGTTTCTGTATCTCTATTATGTTGGTGCGGCTTCGGAACTTTTAAATATCTTGATATATCTCGAGAACTACGCATCTGATCAAAAAATATCATAGAAGATAAAAAGTAGGAAACTTAATTCTCTACAAAAAAGGTCTCTTAACATTTTGCCATAGCTCGCTTCGTTTCCGAGATATTTGCAGATTTATCTCAAGGGAAGGGGCCTGACGGACATATTTCGAGATATTTCTTCTTCTTGTTGTTCTTCTTCTGCACAGCTAAGCTGGAAGTGGCATTTGCGGCTCGCACTAGTGCAGAGTTATCTCAAAGAAAGGGGCCACGGTGTTTCTGTATCCCTATTATGTTGGTGCGGCTTCGGAACTTTTAAATATCTCGATATATCTCGAAAACTACGCTTCTGATCAAAAAATATCATAGAACATAAATTGTAGGAAACACAATTCTCTACAAAAAACGTCTCTTAACATTTTGCCATAGCTCGCTTCGTTTCCGAGATATTTGCAGATTCAGCTCAAAGGAACTGGCCTGACGGACATATTTCGAGATATTTCTTCTTCTTGTTGTTCTTCCTCTGCACAGCTAAGCTGGAAGTGGCATTAGCAGCTCGCAATAGTGCAGAGTTATCTCAAAGAAAGGGGCCACGGTGTTTCTGTATCTCTATTATGTTGGTGCGGCTTCGGAACTTTTAAATATCTTGATATATCTCGAGAACTACGCATCTGATCAAAAAATATCATAGAACATAAAAAGTAGGAAACTTAATTCTCTACAAAAAAGGTCTCTTAACATTTTGCCATAGGTCGCTTCGTTTCCGAGATATTTGCAGATTTATCTCAAGGGAAGGGGCCTAACCGACATATTTCGAGATATTTCTTCTTCTTGTTGTCCTTCTTCTGCACAGCTAAACTGGAAGTGGCATTTCCAGCTCGCAATAGTGCAGAGTTATCTCAAAGAGAGGGGCCACGGTGTTTCTGTATCTCTATTATGTTGGTGCGGCTTCGGAACTTTTAAATATCTTGATATATCTCGAGAACTACGCATCTGATCAAAAAATATCATAGAAGATAAAAAGTAGGAAACTTAATTCTCTACAAAAAAGGTCTCTTAACATTTTGCCATAGCTCGCTTCGTTTCCGAGATATTTGCAGATTTATCTCAAGGAAAGGGGCCTGACGGACATATTTCGAGATATTTCTTCTTCTTGTTGTTCTTCTTCTGCACAGCTAAGCTGGAAGTGGCATTTGCGGCTCGCACTAGTGCAGAGTTATCTCAAAGAAAGGGGCCACGGTGTTTCTGTATCCCTATTATGTTGGTGCGGCTTCGGAACTTTTAAATATCTCGATATATCTCGAAAACTACGCTTCTGATCAAAAAATATCATAGAACATAAATTGTAGGAAACATAATTCTCTATAAAAAACGTCTCTTAACATTTTGCCATAGCTCGCTTCGTTTCCGAGATATTTGCAGATTCAGCTCAAAGGAACTGGCCTGACGGACATATTTCGAGATATTTCTTCTTCTTGTTGTTCTTCCTCTGCACAGCTAAGCTGGAAGTGGCATTTGCAGCTCGCAATAGTGCAGAGTTATCTCAAAGAAAGGGGCCACGGTGTTTCTGTATCTCTATTATGTTGGTGCGGCTTCGGAACTTTTAAATATCTTGATATATCTCGAGAACTACGCATCTGATCAAAAAGTATCATAGAAAATAAAAAGTAGGAAACTTAATTCTCTACAAAAAAGGTCTCTTAACATTTTGCCATAGCTCGCTTCGTTTCCGAGATATTTGCAGATATATCTCAAGGGAAGGGGCCTGACGGACATATTTCGAGATATTTCTTCTTCTTGTTGTTCTTCTTCTGCACAGCTAAGCTGGAAGTGGCATTTATAGCTCGCAATAGTGCAGAGTTATCTCAAAGAAAGGGGCCACGGTGTTTCTGTATCCCTATTATGTTGGTGCGGCTTCGGAACTTTTAAATATCTCGATATATCTCGAAAACTACGCTTCTGATCAAAAAATATCATAGAACATAAATTGTAGGAAACATAATTCTCTATAAAAAACGTCTCTTAACATTTTGCCATAGCTCGCTTCGTTTCCGAGATATTTGCAGATTCAGCTCAAAGGAACTGGCCTGACGGACATATTTCGAGATATTTCTTCTTCTTATTGTTCTTCCTCTGCACAGCTAAGCTGGAAGTGGCATTTGCGGCTCGCACTAGTGCAGAGTTATCTCAAAGAAAGGGGCCACGGTGTTTCTGTATCTCTATTATGTTGGTGCGGCTTCGGAACTTTTAAATATCTCGATATATCTCGAAAACTACGCTTCTGATCAAAAAATATCATAGAACATAAATTGTAGGAAACGGAATTCTCTACAAAAAAGGTCTCTTAACATTTTGCCATAGCTCGCTTCGTTTCCGAGATATTTGCAGATATATCTCAAGGGAAGGGGCCTGACGGACATATTTCGAGATATTTCTTCTTCTTGTTGTTCTTCTTCTGCACAGCTAAGCTGGAAGTGGCATTTACAGCTCGCAATAGTGCAGAGTTATCTCAAAGAAAGGGGCCACGGTGTTTCTGTATCTCTATTATGTTGGTGCGGCTTCGGAACTTTTAAATATCTTGATATATCTCGAGAACTACGCATCTGATCAAAAAATATCATAGAAGATAAAAAGTAGGAAACTTAATTCTCTACAAAAAAGGTCTCTTAACATTTTGCCATAGCTCGCTTCGTTTCCGAGATATTTGCAGATTTATCTCAAGGGAAGGGGCCTGACGGACATATTTCGAGATATTTCTTCTTCTTGTTGTTCTTCTTCTGCACAGCTAAGCTGGAAGTGGCATTTGCGGCTCGCACTAGTGCAGAGTTATCTCAAAGAAAGGGGCCACGGTGTTTCTGTATCCCTATTATGTTGGTGCGGCGTCGGAACTTTTAAATATCTCGATATATCTCGAAAACTACGCTTCTGATCAAAAAATATCATAGAACATAAATTGTAGGAAACACAATTCTCTACAAAAAACGTCTCTTAACATTTTGCCATAGCTCGCTTCGTTTCCGAGATATTTGCAGATTCAGCTCAAAGGAACTGGCCTGACGGACATATTTCGAGATATTTCTTCTTCTTGTTGTTCTTCCTCTGCACAGCTAAGCTGGAAGTGGCATTTGCAGCTCGCAATAGTGCAGAGTTATCTCAAAGAAAGGGGCCACGGTGTTTCTGTATCTCTATTATGTTGGTGCGGCTTCGGAACTTTTAAATATCTTGATATATCTCGAGAACTACGCATCTGATCAAAAAATATCATAGAACATAAAAAGTAGGAAACTTAATTCTCTACAAAAAAGGTCTCTTAACATTTTGCCATAGCTCGCTTCGTTTCCGAGATATTTGCAGATTTATCTCAAGGGAAGGGGCCTGACGGACATATTTCGAGATATTTCTTCTTCTTGTTGTTCTTCTTCTGCACAGCTAAGCTGGAAGTGGCATTTGCGGCTCGCACTAGTGCAGAGTTATCTCAAAGAAAGGGGCCACGGTGTTTCTGTATCTCTATTATGTTGGTGCGGCTTCGGAACTTTTAAATATCTCGATATATCTCGAAAACTACGCTTCTGATCAAAAAATATCATAGAACATAAATTGTAGGAAACAGAATTCTCTACAAAAAAGGTCTCTTAACATTTTGCCATAGCTCGCTTCGTTTCCGAGATATTTGCAGATTCAGCTCAAAGGAACTGGCCTGACGGACATATTTCGAGATATTTCTTCTTCTTGTTGTTCTTCCTCTGCACAGCTAAGCTGGAAGTGGCATTAGCAGCTCGCAATAGTGCAGAGTTATCTCGAAGAAAGGGGCCACGGTGTTTCTGTATCTCTATTATGTTAGTGCGGCTTCGGAACTTTTAAATATCTTGATATATCTCGAGAACTACGCATCTGATCAAAAAATATCATAGAACATAAAAAGTAGGAAACTTAATTCTCTACAAAAAAGGTCTCTTAACATTTTGCCATAGGTCGCTTCGTTTCCGAGATATTTGCAGATTTATCTCAAGGGAAGGGGCCTAACGGACATATTTCGAGATATTTCTTCTTCTTGTTGTCCTTCTTCTGCACAGCTAAACTGGAAGTGGCATTTCCAGCTCGCAATAGTGCAGAGTTATCTCAAAGAGAGGGGCCACGGTGTTTCTGTATCTCTATTATGTTGGTGCGGCTTCGGAACTTTTAAATATCTTGATATATCTCGAGAACTACGCATCTGATCAAAAAATATCATAGAAGATAAAAAGTAGGAAACTTAATTCTCTACAAAAAAGGTCTCTTAACATTTTGCCATAGCTCGCTTCGTTTCCGAGATATTTGCAGATTTATCTCAAGGGAAGGGGCCTGACGGACATATTTCGAGATATTTCTTCTTCTTGTTGTTCTTCTTCTGCACAGCTAAGCTGGAAGTGGCATTTGCGGCTCGCACTAGTGCAGAGTTATCTCAAAGAAAGGGGCCACGGTGTTTCTGTATCCCTATTATGTTGGTGCGGCTTCGGAACTTTTAAATATCTCGATATATCTCGAAAACTACGCTTCTGATCAAAAAATATCATAGAACATAAATTGTAGGAAACACAATTCTCTACAAAAAACGTCTCTTAACATTTTGCCATAGCTCGCTTCGTTTCCGAGATATTTGCAGATTCAGCTCAAAGGAACTGGCCTGACGGACATATTTCGAGATATTTCTTCTTCTTGTTGTTCTTCCTCTGCACAGCTAAGCTGGAAGTGGCATTAGCAGCTCGCAATAGTGCAGAGTTATCTCAAAGAAAGGGGCCACGGTGTTTCTGTATCTCTATTATGTTGGTGCGGCTTCGGAACTTTTAAATATCTTGATATATCTCGAGAACTACGCATCTGATCAAAAAATATCATAGAACATAAAAAGTAGGAAACTTAATTCTCTACAAAAAAGGTCTCTTAACATTTTGCCATAGGTCGCTTCGTTTCCGAGATATTTGCAGATTTATCTCAAGGGAAGGGGCCTAACCGACATATTTCGAGATATTTCTTCTTCTTGTTGTCCTTCTTCTGCACAGCTAAACTGGAAGTGGCATTTCCAGCTCGCAATAGTGCAGAGTTATCTCAAAGAGAGGGGCCACGGTGTTTCTGTATCTCTATTATGTTGGTGCGGCTTCGGAACTTTTAAATATCTTGATATATCTCGAGAACTACGCATCTGATCAAAAAATATCATAGAAGATAAAAAGTAGGAAACTTAATTCTCTACAAAAAAGGTCTCTTAACATTTTGCCATAGCTCGCTTCGTTTCCGAGATATTTGCAGATTTATCTCAAGGAAAGGGGCCTGACGGACATATTTCGAGATATTTCTTCTTCTTGTTGTTCTTCTTCTGCACAGCTAAGCTGGAAGTGGCATTTGCGGCTCGCACTAGTGCAGAGTTATCTCAAAGAAAGGGGCCACGGTGTTTCTGTATCCCTATTATGTTGGTGCGGCTTCGGAACTTTTAAATATCTCGATATATCTCGAAAACTACGCTTCTGATCAAAAAATATCATAGAACATAAATTGTAGGAAACATAATTCTCTATAAAAAACGTCTCTTAACATTTTGCCATAGCTCGCTTCGTTTCCGAGATATTTGCAGATTCAGCTCAAAGGAACTGGCCTGACGGACATATTTCGAGATATTTCTTCTTCTTGTTGTTCTTCCTCTGCACAGCTAAGCTGGAAGTGGCATTTGCAGCTCGCAATAGTGCAGAGTTATCTCAAAGAAAGGGGCCACGGTGTTTCTGTATCTCTATTATGTTGGTGCGGCTTCGGAACTTTTAAATATCTTGATATATCTCGAGAACTACGCATCTGATCAAAAAGTATCATAGAAAATAAAAAGTAGGAAACTTAATTCTCTACAAAAAAGGTCTCTTAACATTTTGCCATAGCTCGCTTCGTTTCCGAGATATTTGCAGATATATCTCAAGGGAAGGGGCCTGACGGATATATTTCGAGATATTTCTTCTTCTTGTTGTTCTTCTTCTGCACAGCTAAGCTGGAAGTGGCATTTATAGCTCGCAATAGTGCAGAGTTATCTCAAAGAAAGGGGCCACGGTGTTTCTGTATCCCTATTATGTTGGTGCGGCTTCGGAACTTTTAAATATCTCGATATATCTCGAAAACTACGCTTCTGATCAAAAAATATCATAGAACATAAATTGTAGGAAACATAATTCTCTATAAAAAACGTCTCTTAACATTTTGCCATAGCTCGCTTCGTTTCCGAGATATTTGCAGATTCAGCTCAAAGGAACTGGCCTGACGGACATATTTCGAGATATTTCTTCTTCTTATTGTTCTTCCTCTGCACAGCTAAGCTGGAAGTGGCATTTGCGGCTCGCACTAGTGCAGAGTTATCTCAAAGAAAGGGGCCACGGTGTTTCTGTATCTCTATTATGTTGGTGCGGCTTCGGAACTTTTAAATATCTCGATATATCTCGAAAACTACGCTTCTGATCAAAAAATATCATAGAACATAAATTGTAGGAAACGGAATTCTCTACAAAAAAGGTCTCTTAACATTTTGCCATAGCTCGCTTCGTTTCCGAGATATTTGCAGATATATCTCAAGGGAAGGGGCCTGACGGACATATTTCGAGATATTTCTTCTTCTTGTTGTTCTTCTTCTGCACAGCTAAGCTGGAAGTGGCATTTACAGCTCGCAATAGTGCAGAGTTATCTCAAAGAAAGGGGCCACGGTGTTTCTGTATCTCTATTATGTTGGTGCGGCTTCGGAACTTTTAAATATCTTGATATATCTCGAGAACTACGCATCTGATCAAAAAATATCATAGAAGATAAAAAGTAGGAAACTTAATTCTCTACAAAAAAGGTCTCTTAACATTTTGCCATAGCTCGCTTCGTTTCCGAGATATTTGCAGATTTATCTCAAGGGAAGGGGCCTGACGGACATATTTCGAGATATTTCTTCTTCTTGTTGTTCTTCTTCTGCACAGCTAAGCTGGAAGTGGCATTTGCGGCTCGCACTAGTGCACAGTTATCTCAAAGAAAGGGGCCACGGTGTTTCTGTATCCCTATTATGTTGGTGCGGCTTCGGAACTTTTAAATATCTCGATATATCTCGAAAACTACGCTTCTGATCAAAAAATATCATAGAACATAAATTGTAGGAAACATAATTCTCTACAAAAAACGTCTCTTAACATTTTGCCATAGCTCGCTTCGTTTCCGAGATATTTGCAGATTCAGCTCAAAGGAACTGGCCTGACGGACATATTTCGAGATATTTCTTCTTCTTGTTGTTCTTCCTCTGCACAGCTAAGCTGGAAGTGGCATCTGCAGCTCGCAATAGTGCAGAGTTATCTCAAAGAAAGGGGCCACGGTGTTTCTGTATCTCTATTATGTTGGTGCGGCTTCGGAACTTTTAAATATCTTGATATATCTCGAGAACTACGCATCTCATCAAAAAATATCATAGAACATAAAAAGTAGGAAACTTAATTCTCTACAAAAAAGGTCTCTTAACATTTTGCCATAGCTCGCTTCGTTTCCGAGATATTTGCAGATTTATCTCAAGGGAAGGGGCCTGACGGACATATTTCGAGATATTTCTTCTTCTTGTTGTTCTTCTTCTGCACAGCTAAGCAGGAAGTGGCATTTGCGGCTCGCACTAGTGCAGAGTTATCTCAAAGAAAGGGGCCACGGTGTTTCTGTATCCCTATTATGTTGGTGCGGCTTCGGAACTTTTAAATATCTCGATATATCTCGAAAACTACGCTTCTGATCAAAAAATATCATAGAACATAAATTGTAGGAAACACAATTCTCTACAAAAAACGTCTCTTAACATTTTGCCATAGCTCGCTTCGTTTCCGAGATATTTGCAGATTCAGCTCAAAGGAACTGGCCTGACGGACATATTTCGAGATATTTCTTCTTCTTGTTGTTCTTCCTCTGCACAGCTAAGCTGGAAGTGGCATTTGCAGCTCGCAATAGTGCAGAGTTATCTCAAAGAAAGGGGCCACGGTGTTTCTGTATCTCTATTATGTTGGTGCGGCTTCGGAACTTTTAAATATCTTGATATATCTCGAGAACTACGCATCTGATCAAAAATATCATGGAAAATAAAAAGTAGGAAACTTAATTCTCTACAAAAAAGGTCTCTTAACATTTTGCCATAGCTCGCTTCGTTTCCGAGATATTTGCAGATATATCTCAAGGGAAGGGGCCTGACGGACATATTTCGAGATATTTCTTCTTCTTGTTGTTCTTCTTCTGCACAGCTAAGCTGGGAGTGGCATTTACAGCTCGCAATAGTGCAGAGTTATCTCAAAGAAAGGGGCCACGGTGTTTCTGTATCTCTATTATGTTGGTGCGGCTTCGGAACTTTTAAATATCTTGATATATCTCGAGAACTACGCATCTGATCAAAAAATATCATAGAACATAAAAAGTAGGAAACATAATTCTCTACAAAAAAGGTCTCTTAACATTTTGCCATAGCTCGCTTCGTTTCCGAGATATTTGCAGATTTATCTCAAGGGAAGGGGCCTGACGGACATATTTCGAGATATTTCTTCTTCTTGTTGTTCTTCTTCTGCACAGCTAAGCTGGAAGTGGCATTTGCGGCTCGCACTAGTGCAGAGTTATCTCAAAGAAAGGGGCCACGGTGTTTCTGTATCCCTATTATGTTGGTGCGGCTTCGGAACTTTTAAATATCTCGATATATCTCGAAAACTACGCTTCTGATCAAAAAATATCATAGAACATAAATTGTAGGAAACATAATTCTCTACAAAAAACGTCTCTTAACATTTTGCCATAGCTCGCTTCGTTTCCGAGGTATTTGCAGATTCAGCTCAAAGGAACTGGCCTGACGGACATATTTCGAGATATTTCTTCTTCTTGTTGTTCTTCCTCTGCACAGCTAAGCTGGAAGTGGCATTTGCAGCTCGCAATAGTGCAGAGTTATCTCAAAGAAAGGGGCCACGGTGTTTCTGTATCTCTATTATGTTGGTGCGGCTTCGGAACTTTTAAATATCTTGATATATCTCGAGAACTACGCATCTGATCAAAAAATATCATAGAACATAAAAAGTAGGAAACTTAATTCTCTACAAAAAAGGACTCTTAACATTTTGCCATAGCTCGCTTCGTTTCCGAGATATTTGCAGATTCAGCTCAAAGGAACTGGCCTGACGGACATATTTCGAGATATTTCTTCTTCTTGTTGTTCTTCCTCTGCACAGCTAAGCTGGAAGTGGCATTTGCAGCTCGCAATAGTGCAGAGTTATCTCAAAGAAAGGGGCCACGGTGTTTCTGTATCTCTATTATGTTGGTGCGGCTTCGGAACTTTTAAATATCTTGATATATCTCGAGAACTACGCATCTGATCAAAAAATATCATAGAACATAAAAAGTAGGAAACTTAATTCTCTACAAAAAAGGTCTCTTAACATTTTGCCATAGCTCGCTTCGTTTCCGAGATATTTGCAGATATATCTCAAGGGAAGGGGCCTGACGGACATATTTCGAGATATTTCTTCTTCTTGTTGTTCTTCTTCTGCACAGCTAAGCTGGAAGTGGCATTTGCGGCTCGCACTAGTGCAGAGTTATCTCAAAGAAAGGGGCCACGGTGTTTCTGTATCCCTATTATGTTGGTGCGGCTTCGGAACTTTTAAATATCTCGATATATCTCGAAAACTACGCTTCTGATCAAAAAATATCATAGAACATAAATTGTAGGAAACATAATTCTCTACAAAAAACGTCTCTTAACATTTTGCCATAGCTCGCTTCGTTTCCGAGATATTTGCAGATTCAGCTCAAAGGAACTGGCCTGACGGACATATTTCGAGATATTTCTTCTTCTTGTTGTTCTTCTTCTGCACAGCTAAGCTGGAAGTGGCATTTGCGGCTCGCACTAGTGCAGAGTTATCTCAAAGAAAGGGGCCACGGTGTTTCTGTATCCCTATTATGTTGGTGCGGCTTCGGAACTTTTAAATATCTCGATATATCTCGAAAACTACGCTTCTGATCAAAAAATATCATAGAACATAAATTGTAGGAAACATAATTCTCTATAAAAAACGTCTCTTAACATTTTGCCATAGCTCGCTTCGTTTCCGAGATATTTGCAGATTCAGCTCAAAGGAACTGGCCTGACGGACATATTTCGAGATATTTCTTCTTCTTGTTGTTCTTCTTCTGCACAGCTAAGCTGGAAGTGGCATTTGCGGCTCGCACTAGTGCAGAGTTATCTCAAAGAAAGGGGCCACGGTGTTTCTGTATCTCTATTATGTTGGTGCGGCTTCGGAACTTTTAAATATCTTGATATATCTCGAGAACTACGCATCTGATCAAAAAATATCATAGAACATAAAAAGTAGGAAACTTAATTCTCTACAAAAAAGGTCTCTTAACATTTTGCCATAGCTCGCTTCGTTTCCGAGATATTTGCAGATATATCTCAAGGGAAGGGGCCTGACGGACATATTTCGAGATATTTCTTCTTCTTGTTGTTCTTCTTCTGCACAGCTAAGCTGGAAGTGGCATTTGCGGCTCGCACTAGTGCAGAGTTATCTCAAAGAAAGGGGCCACGGTGTTTCTGTATCCCTATTATGTTGGTGCGGCTTCGGAACTTTTAAATATCTCGATATATCTCGAAAACTACGCTTCTGATCAAAAAATATCATAGAACATAAATTGTAGGAAACATAATTCTCTACAAAAAACGTCTCTTAACATTTTGCCATAGCTCGCTTCGTTTCCGAGATATTTGCAGATTCATCTCAAAGGAACTGGCCTGACGGACATATTTCGAGATATTTCTTCTTCTTGTTGTTCTTCTTCTGCACAGCTAAGCTGGAAGTGGCATTTGCGGCTCGCACTAGTGCAGAGTTATCTCAAAGAAAGGGGCCACGGTGTTTCTGTATCCCTATTATGTTGGTGCGGCTTCGGAACTTTTAAATATCTCGATATATCTCGAAAACTACGCTTCTGATCAAAAAATATCATAGAACATAAATTGTAGGAAACATAATTCTCTATAAAAAACGTCTCTTAACATTTTGCCATAGCTCGCTTCGTTTCCGAGATATTTGCAGATATATCTCAAGGGAAGGGGCCTGACGGACATATTTCGAGATATTTCTTCTTCTTGTTGTTCTTCTTCTGCACAGCTAAGCTGGAAGTGGCATTTACAGCTCGCAATAGTGCAGAGTTATCTCAAAGAAAGGGGCCACGGTGTTTCTGTATCTCTATTATGTTGGTGCGGCTTCGGAACTTTTAAATATCTTGATATATCTCGCGAACTACGCATCTGATCAAAAAATATCATAGAACATAAAAAGTAGGAAACTTAATTCT
This sequence comes from Osmia lignaria lignaria, assembly GCF_051020975.1. Lineage (NCBI taxonomy): Eukaryota > Metazoa > Arthropoda > Insecta > Hymenoptera > Megachilidae > Osmia > Osmia lignaria. The sequence continues at coordinate 25,423,173 of NW_027478161.1, read as the reverse complement.
CTACAAAAAAGGTCTCTTAACATTTTGCCATAGCTCGCTTCGTTTCCGAGATATTTGCAGATATATCTCAAGGGAAGGGGCCTGACGGACATATTTCGAGATATTTCTTCTTCTTGTTGTTCTTCTTCTGCACAGCTAAGCTGGAAGTGGCATTTACAGCTCGCAATAGTGCAGAGTTATCTCAAAGAAAGGGGCCACGGTGTTTCTGTATCTCTATTATGTTGGTGCGGCTTCGGAACTTTTAAATATCTTGATATATCTCGAGAACTACGCATCTGATCAAAAAATATCATAGAACATAAAAAGTAGGAAACTTAATTCTCTACAAAAAAGGTCTCTTAACATTTTGCCATAGCTCGCTTCGTTTCCGAGATATTTGCAGATTTATCTCAAGGGAAGGGGCCTGACGGACATATTTCGAGATATTTCTTCTTCTTGTTGTTCTTCTTCTGCACAGCTAAGCTGGAAGTGGCATTTGCGGCTCGCACTAGTGCAGAGTTATCTCAAAGAAAGGGGCCACGGTGTTTCTGTATCTCTATTATGTTGGTGCGGCTTCGGAACTTTTAAATATCTCGATATATCTCGAAAACTACGCTTCTGATCAAAAAATATCATAGAACATAAATTGTAGGAAACAGAATTCTGTACAAAAAAGGTCTCTTAACATTTTGCCATAGCTCGCTTCGTTTCCGAGATATTTGCAGATATATCTCAAGGGAAGGGGCCTGACGGACATATTTCGAGATATTTCTTCTTCTTGTTGTTCTTCTTCTGCACAGCTAAGCTGGAAGTGGCATTTACAGCTCGCAATAGTGCAGAGTTATCTCAAAGAAAGGGGCCACGGTGTTTCTGTATCTCTATTATGTTGGTGCGGCTTCGGAACTTTTAAATATCTTGATATATCTCGAGAACTACGCATCTGATCAAAAAATATCATAGAACATAAAAAGTAGGAAACTTAATTCTCTACAAAAAAGGTCTCTTAACATTTTGCCATAGCTCGCTTCGTTTCCGAGATATTTGCAGATTTATCTCAAGGGAAGGGGCCTGACGGACATATTTCGAGATATTTCTTCTTCTTGTTGTTCTTCTTCTGCACAGCTAAGCTGGAAGTGGCATTTGCGGCTCGCACTAGTGCAGAGTTATCTCAAAGAAAGGGGCCACGGTGTTTCTGTATCCCTATTATGTTGGTGCGGCTTCGGAACTTTTAAATATCTCGATATATCTCGAAAACTACGCTTCTGATCAAAAAATATCATAGAACATAAATTGTAGGAAACGTAATTCTCTACAAAAAACGTCTCTTAACATTTTGCCATAGCTCGCTTCGTTTCCGAGATATTTGCAGATTCAGCTCAAAGGAACTGGCCTGACGGACATATTTCGAGATATTTCTTCTTCTTGTTGTTCTTCCTCTGCACAGCTAAGCTGGAAGTGGCATTTGCAGCTCGCAATAGTGCAGAGTTATCTCAAAGAAAGGGGCCACGGTGTTTCTGTATCTCTATTATGTTGGTGCGGCTTCGGAACTTTTAAATATCTTGATATATCTCGAGAACTACGCATCTCATCAAAAAATAGCATAGAACATAAAAAGTAGGAAACTTAATTCTCTACAAAAAAGGTCTCTTAACATTTTGCCATAGCTCGCTTCGTTTCCGAGATATTTGCAGATTTATCTCAAGGGAAGGGGCCTGACGGACATATTTCGAGATATTTCTTCTTCTTGTTGTTCTTCTTCTGCACAGCTAAGCAGGAAGTGGCATTTGCGGCTCGCACTAGTGCAGAGTTATCTCAAAGAAAGGGGCCACGGTGTTTCTGTATCCCTATTATGTTGGTGCGGCTTCGGAACTTTTAAATATCTCGATATATCTCGAAAACTACGCTTCTGATCAAAAAATATCATAGAACATAAATTGTAGGAAACACAATTCTCTACAAAAAACGTCTCTTAACATTTTGCCATAGCTCGCTTCGTTTCCGAGATATTTGCAGATTCAGCTCAAAGGAACTGGCCTGACGGACATATTTCGAGATATTTCTTCTTCTTGTTGTTCTTCCTCTGCACAGCTAAGCTGGAAGTGGCATTAGCAGCTCGCAATAGTGCAGAGTTATCTCGAAGAAAGGGGCCACGGTGTTTCTGTATCTCTATTATGTTAGTGCGGCTTCGGAACTTTTAAATATCTTGATATATCTCGAGAACTACGCATCTGATCAAAAAATATCATAGAACATAAAAAGTAGGAAACTTAATTCTCTACAAAAAAGGTCTCTTAACATTTTGCCATAGGTCGCTTCGTTTCCGAGATATTTGCAGATTTATCTCAAGGGAAGGGGCCTAACGGACATATTTCGAGATATTTCTTCTTCTTGTTGTCCTTCTTCTGCACAGCTAAACTGGAAGTGGCATTTCCAGCTCGCAATAGTGCAGAGTTATCTCAAAGAGAGGAGCCACGGTGTTTCTGTATCTCTATTATGTTGGTGCGGCTTCGGAACTTTTAAATATCTTGATATATCTCGAGAACTACGCATCTGATCAAAAAATATCATAGAAGATAAAAAGTAGGAAACTTAATTCTCTACAAAAAAGGTCTCTTAACATTTTGCCATAGCTCGCTTCGTTTCCGAGATATTTGCAGATTTATCTCAAGGGAAGGGGCCTGACGGACATATTTCGAGATATTTCTTCTTCTTGTTGTTCTTCTTCTGCACAGCTAAGCTGGAAGTGGCATTTGCGGCTCGCACTAGTGCAGAGTTATCTCAAAGAAAGGGGCCACGGTGTTTCTGTATCCCTATTATGTTGGTGCGGCTTCGGAACTTTTAAATATCTCGATATATCTCGAAAACTACGCTTCTGATCAAAAAATATCATAGAACATAAATTGTAGGAAACACAATTCTCTACAAAAAACGTCTCTTAACATTTTGCCATAGCTCGCTTCGTTTCCGAGATATTTGCAGATTTAGCTCAAAGGAACTGGCCTGACGGACATATTTCGAGATATTTCTTCTTCTTGTTGTTCTTCCTCTGCACAGCTAAGCTGGAAGTGGCATTAGCAGCTCGCAATAGTGCAGAGTTATCTCAAAGAAAGGGGCCACGGTGTTTCTGTATCTCTATTATGTTGGTGCGGCTTCGGAACTTTTAAATATCTTGATATATCTCGAGAACTACGCATCTGATCAAAAAATATCATAGAACATAAAAAGTAGGAAACTTAATTCTCTACAAAAAAGGTCTCTTAACATTTTGCCATAGGTCGCTTCGTTTCCGAGATATTTGCAGATTTATCTCAAGGGAAGGGGCCTAACCGACATATTTCGAGATATTTCTTCTTCTTGTTGTCCTTCTTCTGCACAGCTAAACTGGAAGTGGCATTTCCAGCTCGCAATAGTGCAGAGTTATCTCAAAGAGAGGGGCCACGGTGTTTCTGTATCTCTATTATGTTGGTGCGGCTTCGGAACTTTTAAATATCTTGATATATCTCGAGAACTACGCATCTGATCAAAAAATATCATAGAAGATAAAAAGTAGGAAACTTAATTCTCTACAAAAAAGGTCTCTTAACATTTTGCCATAGCTCGCTTCGTTTCCGAGATATTTGCAGATTTATCTCAAGGAAAGGGGCCTGACGGACATATTTCGAGATATTTCTTCTTCTTGTTGTTCTTCTTCTGCACAGCTAAGCTGGAAGTGGCATTTGCGGCTCGCACTAGTGCAGAGTTATCTCAAAGAAAGGGGCCACGGTGTTTCTGTATCCCTATTATGTTGGTGCGGCTTCGGAACTTTTAAATATCTCGATATATCTCGAAAACTACGCTTCTGATCAAAAAATATCATAGAACATAAATTGTAGGAAACATAATTCTCTATAAAAAACGTCTCTTAACATTTTGCCATAGCTCGCTTCGTTTCCGAGATATTTGCAGATTCAGCTCAAAGGAACTGGCCTGACGGACATATTTCGAGATATTTCTTCTTCTTGTTGTTCTTCCTCTGCACAGCTAAGCTGGAAGTCGCATTTGCAGCTCGCAATAGTGCAGAGTTATCTCAAAGAAAGGGGCCACGGTGTTTCTGTATCTCTATTATGTTGGTGCGGCTTCGGAACTTTTAAATATCTTGATATATCTCGAGAACTACGCATCTGATCAAAAAATATCATAGAAAATAAAAAGTAGGAAACTTAATTCTCTACAAAAAAGGTCTCTTAACATTTTGCCATAGCTCGCTTCGTTTCCGAGATATTTGCAGATATATCTCAAGGGAAGGGGCCTGACGGACATATTTCGAGATATTTCTTCTTCTTGTTGTTCTTCTTCTGCACAGCTAAGCTGGAAGTGGCATTTACAGCTCGCAATAGTGCAGAGTTATCTCAAAGAAAGGGGCCACGGTGTTTCTGTATCTCTATTATGTTGGTGCGGCTTCGGAACTTTTAAATATCTTGATATATCTCGAGAACTACGCATCTGATCAAAAAATATCATAGAAGATAAAAAGTAGGAAACTTAATTCTCTACAAAAAAGGTCTCTTAACATTTTGCCATAGCTCGCTTCGTTTCCGAGATATTTGCAGATTTATCTCAAGGGAAGGGGCCTGACGGACATATTTCGAGATATTTCTTCTTCTTGTTGTTCTTCTTCTGCACAGCTAAGCTGGAAGTGGCATTTGCGGCTCGCACTAGTGCAGAGTTATCTCAAAGAAAGGGGCCACGGTGTTTCTGTATCCCTATTATGTTGGTGCGGCTTCGGAACTTTTAAATATCTCGATATATCTCGAAAACTACGCTTCTGATCAAAAAATATCATAGAACATAAATTGTAGGAAACATAATTCTCTACAAAAAACGTCTCTTAACATTTTGCCATAGCTCGCTTCGTTTCCGAGATATTTGCAGATTCAGCTCAAAGGAACTGGCCTGACGGACATATTTCGAGATATTTCTTCTTCTTGTTGTTCTTCCTCTGCACAGCTAAGCTGGAAGTGGCATCTGCAGCTCGCAATAGTGCAGAGTTATCTCAAAGAAAGGGGCCACGGTGTTTCTGTATCTCTATTATGTTGGTGCGGCTTCGGAACTTTTAAATATCTTGATATATCTCGAGAACTACGCATCTCATCAAAAAATATCATAGATGATAAAAAGTAGGAAACTTAATTCTCTACAAAAAAGGTCTCTTAACATTTTGCCATAGCTCGCTTCGTTTCCGAGATATTTGCAGATTTATCTCAAGGGAAGGGGCCTGACGGACATATTTCGAGATATTTCTTCTTCTTGTTGTTCTTCTTCTGCACAGCTAAGCAGGAAGTGGCATTTGCGGCTCGCACTAGTGCAGAGTTATCTCAAAGAAAGGGGCCACGGTGTTTCTGTATCCCTATTATGTTGGTGCGGCTTCGGAACTTTTAAATATCTCGATATATCTCGAAAACTACGCTTCTGATCAAAAAATATCATAGAACATAAATTGTAGGAAACACAATTCTCTACAAAAAACGTCTCTTAACATTTTGCCATAGCTCGCTTCGTTTCCGAGATATTTGCAGATTCAGCTCAAAGGAACTGGCCTGACGGACATATTTCGAGATATTTCTTCTTCTTGTTGTTCTTCCTCTGCACAGCTAAGCTGGAAGTGGCATTTGCAGCTCGCAATAGTGCAGAGTTATCTCAAAGAAAGGGGCCACGGTGTTTCTGTATCTCTATTATGTTGGTGCGGCTTCGGAACTTTTAAATATCTTGATATATCTCGAGAACTACGCATCTGATCAAAAAATATCATAGAAAATAAAAAGTAGGAAACTTAATTCTCTACAAAAAAGGTCTCTCAACATTTTGCCATAGCTCGCTTCGTTTCCGAGATATTTGCAGATTTATCTCAAGGGAAGGGGCCTGACGGACATATTTCGAGATATTTCTTCTTCTTGTTGTTCTTCTTCTGCACAGCTAAGCAGGAAGTGGCATTTGCGGCTCGCACTAGTGCAGAGTTATCTCAAAGAAAGGGGCCACGGTGTTTCTGTATCCCTATTATGTTGGTGCGGCTTCGGAACTTTTAAATATCTCGATATATCTCGAAAACTACGCTTCTGATCAAAAAATATCATAGAACATAAATTGTAGGAAACACAATTCTCTACAAAAAACGTCTCTTAACATTTTGCCATAGCTCGCTTCGTTTCCGAGATATTTGCAGATTCAGCTCAAAGGAACTGGCCTGACGGACATATTTCGAGATATTTCTTCTTCTTGTTGTTCTTCCTCTGCACAGCTAAGCTGGAAGTGGCATTTGCAGCTCGCAATAGTGCAGAGTTATCTCAAAGAAAGGGGCCACGGTGTTTCTGTATCTCTATTATGTTGGTGCGGCTTCGGAACTTTTAAATATCTTGATATATCTCGAGAACTACGCATCTGATCAAAAAATATCATAGAAAATAAAAAGTAGGAAACTTAATTCTCTACAAAAAAGGTCTCTTAACATTTTGCCATAGCTCGCTTCGTTTCCGAGATATTTGCAGATATATCTCAAGGGAAGGGGCCTGACGGACATATTTCGAGATATTTCTTCTTCTTGTTGTTCTTCTTCTGCACAGCTAAGCTGGAAGTGGCATTTACAGCTCGCAATAGTGCAGAGTTATCTCAAAGAAAGGGGCCACGGTGTTTCTGTATCTCTATTATGTTGGTGCGGCTTCGGAACTTTTAAATATCTTGATATATCTCGAGAACTACGCATCTGATCAAAAAATATCATAGAACATAAAAAGTAGGAAACATAATTCTCTACAAAAAAGGTCTCTTAACATTTTGCCATAGCTCGCTTCGTTTCCGAGATATTTGCAGATTTATCTCAAGGGAAGGGGCCTGACGGACATATTTCGAGATATTTCTTCTTCTTGTTGTTCTTCTTCTGCACAGCTAAGCTGGAAGTGGCATTTGCGGCTCGCACTAGTGCAGAGTTATCTCAAAGAAAGGGGCCACGGTGTTTCTGTATCCCTATTATGTTGGTGCGGCTTCGGAACTTTTAAATATCTCGATATATCTCGAAAACTACGCTTCTGATCAAAAAATATCATAGAACATAAATTGTAGGAAACATAATTCTCTACAAAAAACGTCTCTTAACATTTTGCCATAGCTCGCTTCGTTTCCGAGGTATTTGCAGATTCAGCTCAAAGGAACTGGCCTGACGGACATATTTCGAGATATTTCTTCTTCTTGTTGTTCTTCCTCCGCACAGCTAAGCTGGAAGTGGCATTTGCAGCTCGCAATAGTGCAGAGTTATCTCAAAGAAAGGGGCCACGGTGTTTCTGTATCCCTATTATGTTGGTGCGGCTTCGGAACTTTTAAATATCTCGATATATCTCGAAAACTACGCTTCTGATCAAAAAATATCATAGAACATAAATTGTAGGAAACATAATTCTCTACAAAAAACGTCTCTTAACATTTTGCCATAGCTCGCTTCGTTTCCGAGGTATTTGCAGATTCAGCTCAAAGGAACTGGCCTGACGGACATATTTCGAGATATTTCTTCTTCTTGTTGTTCTTCCTCTGCACAGCTAAGCTGGAAGTGGCATTTGCAGCTCGCAATAGTGCAGAGTTATCTCAAAGAAAGGGGCCACGGTGTTTCTGTATCCCTATTATGTTGGTGCGGCTTCGGAACTTTTAAATATCTCGATATATCTCGAAAACTACGCTTCTGATCAAAAAATATCATAGAACATAAATTGTAGGAAACATAATTCTCTACAAAAAACGTCTCTTAACATTTTGCCATAGCTCGCTTCGTTTCCGAGGTATTTGCAGATTCAGCTCAAAGGAACTGGCCTGACGGACATATTTCGAGATATTTCTTCTTCTTGTTGTTCTTCTTCTGCACAGCTAAGCTGGAAGTGGCATTTGCGGCTCGCACTAGTGCAGAGTTATCTCAAAGAAAGGGGCCACGGTGTTTCTGTATCCCTATTATGTTGGTGCGGCTTCGGAACTTTTAAATATCTCGATATATCTCGAAAACTACGCTTCTGATCAAAAAATATCATAGAACATAAATTGTAGGAAACATAATTCTCTATAAAAAACGTCTCTTAACATTTTGCCATAGCTCGCTTCGTTTCCGAGATATTTGCAGATTCAGCTCAAAGGAACTGGCCTGACGGACATATTTCGAGATATTTCTTCTTCTTGTTGTTCTTCCTCTGCACAGCTAAGCTGGAAGTGGCATTTGCAGCTCGCAATAGTGCAGAGTTATCTCAAAGAAAGGGGCCACGGTGTTTCTGTATCTCTATTATGTTGGTGCGGCTTCGGAACTTTTAAATATCTTGATATATCTCGAGAACTACGCATCTGATCAAAAAATATCATAGAACATAAAAAGTAGGAAACTTAATTCTCTACAAAAAAGGACTCTTAACATTTTGCCATAGCTCGCTTCGTTTCCGAGATATTTGCAGATTCAGCTCAAAGGAACTGGCCTGACGGACATATTTCGAGATATTTCTTCTTCTTGTTGTTCTTCCTCTGCACAGCTAAGCTGGAAGTGGCATTTGCAGCTCGCAATAGTGCAGAGTTATCTCAAAGAAAGGGGCCACGGTGTTTCTGTATCTCTATTATGTTGGTGCGGCTTCGGAACTTTTAAATATCTTGATATATCTCGAGAACTACGCATCTGATCAAAAATATCATAGAACATAAAAAGTAGGAAACTTAATTCTCTACAAAAATGGTCTCTTAACATTTTGCCATAGCTCGCTTCGTTTCCGAGATATTTGCAGATATATCTCAAGGGAAGGGGCCTGACGGACATATTTCGAGATATTTCTTCTTCTTGTTGTTCTTCTTCTGCACAGCTAAGCTGGAAGTGGCATTTGCGGCTCGCACTAGTGCAGAGTTATCTCAAAGAAAGGGGCCACGGTGTTTCTGTATCCCTATTATGTTGGTGCGGCTTCGGAACTTTTAAATATCTCGATATATCTCGAAAACTACGCTTCTGATCAAAAAATATCATAGAACATAAATTGTAGGAAACATAATTCTCTATAAAAAACGTCTCTTAACATTTTGCCATAGCTCGCTTCGTTTCCGAGATATTTGCAGATTTATCTCAAGGGAAGGGGCCTGACGGACATATTTCGAGATATTTCTTCTTCTTGTTGTGCTTCTTCTGCACAGCTAAGCTGGAAGTGGCATTTGCGGCTCGCACTAGTGCAGAGTTATCTCAAAGAAAGGGGCCACGGTGTTTCTGTATCCCTATTATGTTGGTGCGGCTTCGGAACTTTTAAATATCTCGATATATCTCGAAAACTACGCTTCTGATCAAAAAATATCATAGAACATAAATTGTAGCAAACATAATTCTCTACAAAAAACGTCTCTTAACATTTTGCCATAGCTCGCTTCGTTTCCGAGATATTTGCAGATTCAGCTCAAAGGAACTGGCCTGACGGACATATTTCGAGATATTTCTTCTTCTTGTTGTTCTTCCTCTGCACAGCTAAGCTGGAAGTGGCATTTGCAGCTCGCAATAGTGCAGAGTTATCTCAAAGAAAGGGGCCACGGTGTTTCTGTATCTCTATTATGTTGGTGCGGCTTCGGAACTTTTAAATATCTTGATATATCTCGAGAACTACGCATCTGATCAAAAAATATCATAGAACATAAAAAGTAGGAAACTTAATTCTCTACAAAAAAGGTCTCTTACCATTTTGCCATAGCTCGCTTCGTTTCCGAGATATTTGCAGATTTATCTCAAGGGAAGGGGCCTGACGGACATATTTCGAGATATTTCTTCTTCTTGTTGTTCTTCTTCTGCACAGCTAAGCTGGAAGTGGCATTTGCGGCTCGCACTAGTGCAGAGTTATCTCAAAGAAAGGGGCCACGGTGTTTCTGTATCCCTATTATGTTGGTGCGGCTTCGGAACTTTTAAATATCTCGATATATCTCGAAAACTACGCTTCTGATCAAAAAATATCATAGAACATAAATTGTAGCAAACATAATTCTCTACAAAAAACGTCTCTTAACATTTTGCCATAGCTCGCTTCGTTTCCGAGATATTTGCAGATTCAGCTCAAAGGAACTGGCCTGACGGACATATTTCGAGATATTTCTTCTTCTTGTTGTTCTTCCTCTGCACAGCTAAGCTGGAAGTGGCATTTGCAGCTCGCAATAGTGCAGAGTTATCTCAAAGAAAGGGGCCACGGTGTTTCTGTATCTCTATTATGTTGGTGCGGCTTCGGAACTTTTAAATATCTTGATATATCTCGAGAACTACGCATCTGATCAAAAAATATCATAGAACATGAAAAGTAGGAAACTTAATTCTCTACAAAAAAGGTCTCTTAACATTTTGCCATAGCTCGCTTCGTTTCCGAGATATTTGCAGATTTATCTCAAGGGAAGGGGCCTGACGGACATATTTCGAGATATTTCTTCTTCTTGTTGTTCTTCTTCTGCACAGCTAAGCTGGAAGTGGCATTTGCGGCTCGCACTAGTGCAGAGTTATCTCAAAGAAAGGGGCCACGGTGTTTCTGTATCTCTATTATGTTGGTGCGGCTTCGGAACTTTTAAATATCTCGATATATCTCGAAAACTACGCTTCTGATCAAAAAATATCATAGAACATAAATTGTAGGAAACAGAATTCTCTACAAAAAAGGTCTCTTAACATTTTGCCATAGCTCGCTTCGTTTCCGAGATATTTGCAGATATATCTCAAGGGAAGGGGCCTGACGGACATATTTCGAGATATTTCTACTTCTTCTTGTTCTTCTTCTGCACAGCTAAGCTGGAAGTGGCATTTACAGCTCGCAATAGTGCAGAGTTATCTCAAAGAAAGGGGCCACGGTGTTTCTGTATCTCTATTATGTTGGTGCGGCTTCGGAACTTTTAAATATCCTGATATATCTCGAGAACTACGCATCTGATCAAAAAATATCATAGACCATAAAAAGTAGGAAACTTAATTCTCTACAAAAAAGGTCTCTTAACATTTTGCCATAGCTCGCTTCGTTTCCGAGATATTTGCAGATTTATCTCAAGGGAAGGGGCCTGACGGACATATTTCGAGATATTTCTTCTTCTTGTTGTTCTTCTTCTGCACAGCTAAGCTGGAAGTGGCATTTGCGGCTCGCACTAGTGCAGAGTTATCTCAAAGAAAGGGGCCACGGTGTTTCTGTATCCCTATTATGTTGGTGCGGCTTCGGAACTTTTAAATATCTCGATATATCTCGAAAACTACGCTTCTGATCAAAAAATATCATAGAACATAAATTGTAGGAAACATAATTCTCTACAAAAAACGTCTCTTAACATTTTGCCATAGCTCGCTTCGTTTCCGAGATATTTGCAGATTCAGCTCAAAGGAACTGGCCTGACGGACATATTTCGAGATATTTCTTCTTCTTGTTGTTCTTCTTCTGCACAGCTAAGCTGGAAGTGGCATTTGCGGCTTGCACTAGTGCAGAGTTATCTCAAAGAAAGGGGCCACGGTGTTTCTGTATCCCTATTATGTTGGTGCGGCTTCGGAACTTTTAAATATCTCGATATATCTCGAAAACTACGCTTCTGATCAAAAAATATCATAGAACATAAATTGTAGGAAACATAATTCTCTATAAAAAACGTCTCTTAACATTTTGCCATAGCTCGCTTCGTTTCCGAGATATTTGCAGATTCAGCTCAAAGGAACTGGCCTGACGGACATATTTCGAGATATTTCTTCTTCTTGTTGTTCTTCCTCTGCACAGCTAAGCTGGAAGTGGCATTTGCAGCTCGCAATAGTGCAGAGTTATCTCAAAGAAAGGGGCCACGGTGTTTCTGTATCTCTATTATGTTGGTGCGGCTTCGGAACTTTTAAATATCTTGATATATCTCGAGAACTACGCATCTGATCAAAAAATATCATAGAACATAAAAAGTAGGAAACTTAATTCTCTACAAAAAAGGTCTCTTAACATTTTGCCATAGCTCGCTTCGTTTCCGAGATATTTGCAGATTTTTCTCTAGGGAAGGGGCCTGACGGACATATTTCGAGATATTTCTTCTTCTTGTTGTTCTTCTTCTGCACAGCTAAGCTGGAAGTGGCATTTGCGGCTCGCACTAGTGCAGAGTTATCTCAAAGAAAGGGGCCACGGTGTTTCTGTATCTCTATTATGTTGGTGCGGCTTCGGAACTTTTAAATATCTCGACATATCTCGAAAACTACGCTTCTGATCAAAAAATATCATAGAACATAAATTGTAGGAAACAGAATTCTCTACAAAAAAGGTCTCTCAACATTTTGCCATAGCTCGCTTCGTTTCCGAGATATTTGCAGATATATCTCAAGGGAAGGGGCCTGACGGACATATTTCGAGATATTTCTTCTTCTTCTTGTTCTTCTTCTGCACAGCTAAGCTGGAAGTGGCATTTACAGCTCGCAATAGTGCAGAGTTATCTCAAAGAAAGGGGCCACGGTGTTTCTGTATCTCTATTATGTTGGTGCGGCTTCGGAACTTTTAAATATCTTGATATATCTCGAGAACTACGCATCTAATCAAAAAATATCATAGAACATAAAAAGTAGGAAACTTAATTCTCTACAAAAAAGGTCTCTTAACATTTTGCCATAGCTCGCTTCGTTTCCGAGATATTTGCAGATTTATCTCAAGGGAAGGGGCCTGACGGACATATTTCGAGATATTTCTTCTTCTTGTTGTGCTTCTTCTGCACAGCTAAGCTGGAAGTGGCATTTGCGGCTCGCACTAGTGCAGAGTTATCTCAAAGAAAGGGGCCACGGTGTTTCTGTATCCCTATTATGTTGGTGCGGCTTCGGAACTTTTAAATATCTCGATATATCTCGAAAACTACGCTTCTGATCAAAAAATATCATAGAACATAAATTGTAGCAAACATAATTCTCTACAAAAAACGTCTCTTAACATTTTGCCATAGCTCGCTTCGTTTCCGAGATATTTGCAGATTCAGCTCAAAGGAACTGGCCTGACGGACATATTTCGAGATATTTCTTCTTCTTGTTGTTCTTCCTCTGCACAGCTAAGCTGGAAGTGGCATTTGCAGCTCGCAATAGTGCAGAGTTATCTCAAAGAAAGGGGCCACGGTGTTTCTGTATCTCTATTATGTTGGTGCGGCTTCGGAACTTTTAAATATCTTGATATATCTCGAGAACTACGCATCTGATCAAAAAATATCATAGAACATAAAAAGTAGGAAACTTAATTCTCTACAAAAAAGGTCTCTTACCATTTTGCCATAGCTCGCTTCGTTTCCGAGATATTTGCAGATTTATCTCAAGGGAAGGGGCCTGACGGACATATTTCGAGATATTTCTTCTTCTTGTTGTTCTTCTTCTGCACAGCTAAGCTGGAAGTGGCATTTGCGGCTCGCACTAGTGCAGAGTTATCTCAAAGAAAGGGGCCACGGTGTTTCTGTATCCCTATTATGTTGGTGCGGCTTCGGAACTTTTAAATATCTCGATATATCTCGAAAACTACGCTTCTGATCAAAAAATATCATAGAACATAAATTGTAGCAAACATAATTCTCTACAAAAAACGTCTCTTAACATTTTGCCATAGCTCGCTTCGTTTCCGAGATATTTGCAGATATATCTCAAGGGAAGGGGCCTGACGGACATATTTCGAGATATTTCTACTTCTTCTTGTTCTTCTTCTGCACAGCTAAGCTGGAAGTGGCATTTACAGCTCGCAATAGTGCAGAGTTATCTCAAAGAAAGGGGCCACGGTGTTTCTGTATCTCTATTATGTTGGTGCGGCTTCGGAACTTTTAAATATCCTGATATATCTCGAGAACTACGCATCTGATCAAAAAATATCATAGACCATAAAAAGTAGGAAACTTAATTCTCTACAAAAAAGGTCTCTTAACATTTTGCCATAGCTCGCTTCGTTTCCGAGATATTTGCAGATTTATCTCAAGGGAAGGGGCCTGACGGACATATTTCGAGATATTTCTTCTTCTTGTTGTTCTTCTTCTGCACAGCTAAGCTGGAAGTGGCATTTGCGGCTCGCACTAGTGCAGAGTTATCTCAAAGAAAGGGGCCACGGTGTTTCTGTATCCCTATTATGTTGGTGCGGCTTCGGAACTTTTAAATATCTCGATATATCTCGAAAACTACGCTTCTGATCAAAAAATATCATAGAACATAAATTGTAGGAAACATAATTCTCTACAAAAAACGTCTCTTAACATTTTGCCATAGCTCGCTTCGTTTCCGAGATATTTGCAGATTCAGCTCAAAGGAACTGGCCTGACGGACATATTTCGAGATATTTCTTCTTCTTGTTGTTCTTCTTCTGCACAGCTAAGCTGGAAGTGGCATTTGCGGCTTGCACTAGTGCAGAGTTATCTCAAAGAAAGGGGCCACGGTGTTTCTGTATCCCTATTATGTTGGTGCGGCTTCGGAACTTTTAAATATCTCGATATATCTCGAAAACTACGCTTCTGATCAAAAAATATCATAGAACATAAATTGTAGGAAACATAATTCTCTATAAAAAACGTCTCTTAACATTTTGCCATAGCTCGCTTCGTTTCCGAGATATTTGCAGATTCAGCTCAAAGGAACTGGCCTGACGGACATATTTCGAGATATTTCTTCTTCTTGTTGTTCTTCCTCTGCACAGCTAAGCTGGAAGTGGCATTTGCAGCTCGCAATAGTGCAGAGTTATCTCAAAGAAAGGGGCCACGGTGTTTCTGTATCTCTATTATGTTGGTGCGGCTTCGGAACTTTTAAATATCTTGATATATCTCGAGAACTACGCATCTGATCAAAAAATATCATAGAACATAAAAAGTAGGAAACTTAATTCTCTACAAAAAAGGTCTCTTAACATTTTGCCATAGCTCGCTTCGTTTCCGAGATATTTGCAGATTTTTCTCTAGGGAAGGGGCCTGACGGACATATTTCGAGATATTTCTTCTTCTTGTTGTTCTTCTTCTGCACAGCTAAGCTGGAAGTGGCATTTGCGGCTCGCACTAGTGCAGAGTTATCTCAAAGAAAGGGGCCACGGTGTTTCTGTATCTCTATTATGTTGGTGCGGCTTCGGAACTTTTAAATATCTCGACATATCTCGAAAACTACGCTTCTGATCAAAAAATATCATAGAACATAAATTGTAGGAAACAGAATTCTCTACAAAAAAGGTCTCTCAACATTTTGCCATAGCTCGCTTCGTTTCCGAGATATTTGCAGATATATCTCAAGGGAAGGGGCCTGACGGACATATTTCGAGATATTTCTTCTTCTTCTTGTTCTTCTTCTGCACAGCTAAGCTGGAAGTGGCATTTACAGCTCGCAATAGTGCAGAGTTATCTCAAAGAAAGGGGCCACGGTGTTTCTGTATCTCTATTATGTTGGTGCGGCTTCGGAACTTTTAAATATCTTGATATATCTCGAGAACTACGCATCTAATCAAAAAATATCATAGAACATAAAAAGTAGGAAACTTAATTCTCTACAAAAAAGGTCTCTTAACATTTTGCCATAGCTCGCTTCGTTTCCGAGATATTTGCAGATTTATCTCAAGGGAAGGGGCCTGACGGACATATTTCGAGATATTTCTTCTTCTTGTTGTTCTTCTTCTGCACAGCTAAGCTGGAAGTGGCATTTGCGGCTCGCACTAGTGCAGAGTTATCTCAAAGAAAGGGGCCACGGTGTTTCTGTATCCCTATTATGTTGGTGCGGCTTCGGAACTTTTAAATATCTCGATATATCTCGAAAACTACGCTTCTGATCAAAAAATATCGTAGAACATAAATTGTAGCAAACATAATTCTCTACAAAAAACGTCTCTTAACATTTTGCCATAGCTCGCTTCGTTTCCGAGATATTTGCAGATTCAGCTCAAAGGAACTGGCCTGACGGACATATTTCGAGATATTTCTTCTTCTTGTTGTTCTTCCTCTGCACAGCTAAGCTGGAAGTGGCATTTGCAGCTGGCAATAGTGCAGAGTTATCTCAAAGAAAGGGGCCACGGTGTTTCTGTATCTCTATTATGTTGGTGCGGCTTCGGAACTTTTAAATATCTTGATATATCTCGAGAACTACGCATCTGATCAAAAAATATCATAGAACATAAAAAGTAGGAAACTTAATTGTCTACAAAAAAGGTCTCTTAACATTTTGCCATAGCTCGCTTCGTTTCCGAGATATTTGCAGATATATCTCAAGGGAAGGGGCCTGACGGACATATTTCGAGATATTTCTTCTTCTTGTTGTTCTTCTTCTGCACAGCTAAGCTGGAAGTGGCATTTACAGCTCGCAATAGTGCAGAGTTATCTCAAAGAAAGGGGCCACGGTGTTTCTGTATCTCTATTATGTTGGTGCGGCTTCGGAACTTTTAAATATCTTGATATATCTCGAGAACTACGCATCTGATCAAAAAATATCATAGAACATAAAAAGTAGGAAACTTAATTCTCTACAAAAAAGGTCTCTTAACATTTCGCCATAGCTCGCTTCGTTTCCGAGATATTTGCAGATTTATCTCAAGGGAAGGGGCCTGACGGACATATTTCGAGATATTTCTTCTTCTTGTTGTCCTTCTTCTGCACAGCTAAGCTGGAAGTGGCATTTACAGCTCGCAATCGTGCAGATTTATCTCACAGAAAGGGGCCACGGTGTTTCTGTATCTCTATTATGTTGGTGCGGCTTCGGAACTTTTAAATATCTTGATATATCTCGAGAGCTACGCGTCTGATCAAAAAATATCATAGAACATAAAAAGTAGGAAACATAATTCTCTACAAAAAAGGTCTCTTAACATTTTGCCATAGCTCGCTTCGTTTCCGAGATATTTGCAGATATATCTCAAGGGAAGGGGCCTGACGGACATATTTCGAGATATTTCTTCTTCTTGTTGTTCTTCTTCTGCACAGCTAAGCTGGAAGTGGCATTTGCAGCTCGCAATAGTGCAGAGTTATCTCAAAGAAAGGGGCCACGGTGTTTCTGTATCTCTATTATGTTGTGCGGCTTCGGAACTTTTAGATATCTTGATATATCTCGAGAACTACGCATCTGATCAGAAAATATCATAGAACATAAAAAGTAGGAAACTTAATTCTCTACAAAAAAGGTCTCTTAACATTTTGCCATAGCTCGCTTCGTTTCCGAGATATTTGCAGATTTATCTCAAGGGAAGGGGCCTGACGGACATATTTCGAGATATTTCTTCTTCTTGTTGTTCTTCTTCTGCACAGCTAAGCTGGAAGTGGCATTTGCGGCTCGCACTAGTGCAGAGTTATCTCAACGAAAGGGGCCACGGTGTTTCTGTATCTCTATTATGTTGGTGCGGCTTCGGAACTTTTAAATATCTCGATATATCTCGAAAACTACGCTTCTGATAAAAAAATATCATAGAACATAAATTGTAGGAAACTTAATTCTCTGCAAAAAAGGTCTCTTAACATTTTGCCATAGCTCTCTTCGTTTCCGAGATATTTGCAGATTTATCTCAAGGGAAGGGGCCTGACGGACATATTTCGAGATATTTCTTCTTCTTGTTGTTCTTCTGCACAGCTAAGCTGGAAGTGGCATTTGCAGCTCGCAATAGTGCATAGTTATCTGAAAGAAAGGGGCCACGGTGTTTCTGTATCTCTATTATGTTGGTGCGGTTTCGGAACTTTTAGATATCTTGATATATCTCGAGAACTACGCATCTGATCAAAAAATATCATAGACCATAAATTGTAGGAAACTTAATTCTCTACAAAAAAGGTCTCTTAACATTTTGCCATAGCTCTCTTCGTTTCCGAGATATTTGCAGATTTATCTCAAGGGAAGGGGCCTGACGGACATATTTCGAGATATTTCTTCTTCTTGTTGTCCTTCTTCTGCACAGCTCAGCTGGAAGTGGCATTTACAGCTCGCAATCGTGCAGACTTATCTCAAAGAAAGGGGCCACGGTGTTTCTGTATCTCTATTATGTTGGTGCGGCTTCGGAACTTTTAAATATCTTGATATATCTCGAGAACTACGCATCTGATCAAAAAATATCATAGAACATAAAAAGTAGGAAACTTAATTCTCTACAAAAAAGGTCTCTTAACATTTCGCCATAGCTCGCTTCGTTTCCGAGATATTTGCAGATTTATCTCAAGGGAAGGGGCCTGACGGACATATTTCGAGATATTTCTTCTTCTTGTTGGTCTTCTTCTGCACAGCTAAGCTGGAAGTGGCATTTGCGGCTCGCACTAGTGCAGGGTTATCTCAAAGAAAGGGGCCACGGTGATTCTGTATCCCTATTATGTTGGTGCGGCTTCGGAACTTTTAAATATCTCGATATATCTCGAAAACTACGCTTCTGATCAAAAAATATCATAGAACATAAATTGTAGGAAACATAATTCTCTATAAAAAACGTCTCTTCACATTTTGCCATAGCTCGCTTCGTTTCCGAGATATTTGCAGATTTATCTCAAGGGAAGGGGCCTGACGGACATATTTCGAGATATTTCTTCTTCTTGTTGTTCTTCTTCAGCACAGCTAAGCTGGAAGTGGCATTTGCGGCTCGCACTAGTGCAGAGTTATCTCAAAGAAAGGGGCCACGGTGTTTCTGTATCTCTATTATGTTGGTGCGGTTTCTGAACTTTTAAATATCTTGATATATCTCGAGAGCTACGCGTCTGATCAAAAAATATCATAGAACATAAAAAGTAGGAAACATAATTCTCTACAAAAAAGGTCTCTTAACATTTTGCCATAGCTCGCTTCGTTTCCGAGATATTTGCAGATTTATCTCAAGGGAAGTGGCCTGACGGACATATTTCGAGATATTTCTTCTTCTTGTTGTTCTTCTTCTGCACAGCTAAGCTGGAAGTGGCATTTGCGGCTCGCTCTAGTGCAGAGTTATCTCAAAGAAAGGGGCCACGGTGTTTCTGTATCTCTATTATGTTGGTGCGGCTTCGGAACTTTTAAATATCTTGATATATCTCGAGAACTACGCATCTGATCCAAAAATATCATAGAACATAAATAGTAGGAAACTTAATTCTCTACAAAAAAGGTCTCTCAACATTTTGCCATAGCTCGCTTCGTTTCCGAGATATTTGCAGATTTATCTCAAGGGAAGGGGCCTGACGGACATATTTCGAGATATTTCTTCTTCTTGTTGTTCTTCTTCTGCGCAGCTAAGCTGGAAGTGGCATTTGCAGCTCGCAATAGTGCAGAGATATCTCAAAGAAAGGGGCCACGCTGTTTCTGTATCTCTATTATGTTGGTGCGGCTTCGGAACTTTTAAATATCTTGATATATCTCGAGAGCTACGCGTCCGATCAAAAAATATCATAGAACATAAATTGTAGGAAACACAATTCTCTACAAAAAACGTCTCTTAACATTTTGCCATAGCTCTCTTCGTTTCCGAGATATTTGCAGATTTATCTCAAGGGAAGGGGCCTGACGGACATATTTCGAGATATTTCTTCTTCTTGTTGTTCTTCTTCTGCACAGCTAAGCTGGAAGTGGCATTTGCAGCTCGCAATAGTGCAGAGTTATCTCAAAGAAAGGGGCCACGGTGTTTCTGTATCTCTATTATGTTGGTGCGGCTTCGGAACTTTTAAATATCTCGATATATCTCGAAAACTACGCTTCTGATCAAAAAATATCATAGAACATAAATTGTAGGAAACATAATTCTCTACAAAAAAGGTCTCTTAACATTTTGTCATAGCTCGCTTCGTTTCCGAGATATTTGCAGATATATCTCAAGGGAAGGGGCCTGACGGACATATTTCGAGATATTTCTTCTTCTTGTTGTTCTTCTTCTGCACAGCTAAGCTGGAAGTGGCATTTACAGCGCGCAATAGTGCAGAGTTATCTCAAAGAAAGGGGCCACGGTGTTTCTGTATCTCTATTATGTTGGTGCGGCTTCGGAACTTTTAAATATCTTGATATATCTCGAGAACTACGCATCTGATCAAAAAATATCATAGAACATAAAAAGTAGGAAGCTTAATTCTCTACAAAAGAGGTCTCCTAACATTTTGCCATAGCTCGCTTCGTTTCCGAGATATTTGCAGATTTATCTCAAGGGAAGGGGCCTAACGGACATATTTCGAGATATTTCTTCTTCTTGTTGTTCTTCTTCTGCACAGCTAAACTGGAAGTGGCATTTCCAGCTCGCAGTAGTGCAGAGTTATCTCAAAGAAAGGGGCCACGGTGTTTCTGTATCTCTATTATGTTGGTGCGGCTTCGGAACTTTTAAATATCTCGATATATCTCGAGAACTACGCATCTGATCAAAAAATATCATAGAACATAAAAAGTAGGAAACTTAATTCTCTACAAAAAAGGTCTCTTAACATTTCGCCATAGCTCGCTTCGTTTCCGAGATATTTGCAGATTTATCTCAAGGGAAGGGGCCTGACGGACATATTTCGAGATATTTCTTCTTCTTGTTGTTCTTCTTCTGCACAGCTAAGCTGGAAGTGGCATTTGCGGCTCGCACTAGTGCAGGGTTATCTCAAAGAAAGGGGCCACGGTGATTCTGTATCCCTATTATGTTGGTGCGGCTTCGGAACTTTTAAATATCTCGATATATCTCGAAAACTACGCTTCTGATCAAAAAATATCATAGAACATAAATTGTAGGAAACATAATTCTCTATAAAAAACGTCTCTTCACATTTTGCCATAGCTCGCTTCGTTTCCGAGATATTTGCAGATTTATCTCAAGGGAAGGGGCCTGACGGACATATTTCGAGATATTTCTTCTTCTTGTTGTTCTTCTTCAGCACAGCTAAGCTGGAAGTGGCATTTGCGGCTCGCACTAGTGCAGAGTTATCTCAAAGAAAGGGGCCACGGTGTTTCTGTATCTCTATTATGTTGGTGCGGTTTCGGAACTTTTAAATATCTTGATATATCTCGAGAGCTACGCGTCTGATCAAAAAATATCATAGAACATAAAAAGTAGGAAACATAATTCTCTACAAAAAAGGTCTCTTAACATTTTGCCATAGCTCGCTTCGTTTCCGAGATATTTGCAGATTTATCTCAAGGGAAGTGGCCTGACGGACATATTTCGAGATATTTCTTCTTCTTGTTGTTCTTCTTCTGCACAGCTAAGCTGGAAGTGGCATTTGCGGCTCGCTCTAGTGCAGAGTTATCTCAAAGAAAGGGGCCACGGTGTTTCTGTATCTCTATTATGTTGGTGCGGCTTCGGAACTTTTAAATATCTTGATATATCTCGAGAACTACGCATCTGATCCAAAAATATCATAGAACATAAATAGTAGGAAACTTAATTCTCTACAAAAAAGGTCTCTCAACATTTTGCCATAGCTCGCTTCGTTTCCGAGATATTTGCAGATTTATCTCAAGGGAAGGGGCCTGACGGACATATTTCGAGATATTTCTTCTTCTTGTTGTTCTTCTGCACAGCTAAGCTGGAAGTGGCATTTGCAGCTCGCAATAGTGCATAGTTATCTGAAAGAAAGGGGCCACGGTGTTTCTGTATCTCTATTATGTTGGTGCGGCTTCGGAACTTTTAAATATCTTGATATATCTCGAGAACTACGCATCTAATCAAAAAATATCATAGAACATAAAAAGTAGGAAACTTAATTCTCTACAAAAAAGGTCTCTTAACATTTTGCCATAGCTCTCTTCGTTTCCGAGATATTTGCAGATTTATCTCAAGGGAAGGGGCCTGACGGACATATTTCGAGATATTTCTTCTTCTTGTTGTTCTTCTTCTGCACAGCTAAGCTGGAAGTGGCATTTACAGCTCGCAATACTGCAGAGTTATCTCAAAGAAAGGGGCCACGGTGTTTCTGTATCCCTATTATGTTGGTGCGGCTTCGGAACTTTTAAATATCTCGATATATCTCGAAAACTACGCTTCTGATCAAAAAATATCATAGAACATAAATTGTAGGAAACATAATTCTCTACAAAAAACGTCTCTTAACATTTTGCCATAGCTCGCTTCGTTTCCGAGATATTTGCAGATTCAGCTCAAAGGAACTGGCCTGACGGACATATTTCGAGATATTTCTTCTTCTTGTTGTTCTTCCTCTGCACAGCTAAGCTGGAAGTGGCATTTGCAGCTCGCAATAGTGCAGAGTTATCTCAAAGAAAGGGGCCACGGTGTTTCTGTATCTCTATTATGTTGGTGCGGCTTTGGAACTTTTAAATATCTCGATATATCTCGAAAACTACGCGTCTGATCAAAAAATATCATAGAACATAAATTGTAGGAAACATAATTCTCTACAAAAAAGGTCTCTTAACATTTTGCCATAGCTCGCTTCGTTTCCGAGATATTTGCAGATATATCTCAAGGGAAGGGGCCTGACGGACATATTTCGAGATATGTCTTCTTCTTGTTGTTCTTCTTCTGCACAGCTAAGCTGGAAGTGGCATTTACAGCTCGCAATAGTGCAGAGTTATCTCAAAGAAAGGGGCCACGGTGTTTCTGTATCTCTATTATGTTGGTGCGGCTTCGGAACTTTTAAATATCTTGATATATCTCGAGAACTACGCATCAGATCAAAAAATATCATAGAACATAAAAAGTAGGAAACTTAATTCTCTACAAAAAAGGTCTCTTAACATTTTGCCATAGCTCTCTTCGTTTCCGAGATATTTGCCGATTTATCTCAAGGGAAGGGGCCTGACGGACATATTTCGAGATATTTCTTCTTCTTGATGTTCTTCTTCTGCACAGCTAAGCCGGAAGTGGCATTTGCAGCTCGCAATAGTGCAGAGTTATCTCAAAGAAAGGGGCCACGGTGTTTCTGTATCTCTATTATGTTGGTGCGGCTTTGGAACTTTTAAATATCTCGATATATCTCGAGAACTACGCATCTGATCAAAAAATATCATAGAACATAAAACGTAGGAAACTTAATTCTCTACAAAAAAGGTCTCTCAACATTTTGCCATAGCTCGCTTCGTTTCCGAGATATTTGCAGATTTATCTCAAGGGAAGGGGCCTGACGGACATATTTCGAGATATTTCTTCTTCTTGTTGTTCTTCTTCTGCACAGCTAAGCTGGAAGTGGCATTTACAGCGCGCAATAGTGCAGAGTTATCTCAAAGAAAGGGGCCACGGTGTTTCTGTATCTCTATTATGTTGGTGCGGCTTCGGAACTTTTAAATATCTTGATATATCTCGAGAACTACGCATCAGATCAAAAAATATCATAGAACATAAAAAGTAGGAAACTTAATTCTCTACACAAAAGGTCTCTTAACATTTTGCCATAGCTCTCTTGGTTTCCGAGATATTTGCAGATTTATCTCAAGGGAAGGGGCCTGACGGACATATTTCGAGATATTTCTTCTTCTTGTTGTTCTTCTTCTGCACAGCTAAGCTGGAAGTGGCATTTACAGCTCGCAATACTGCAGAGTTATCTCAAAGAAAGGGGCCACGGTGTTTCTGTATCCCTATTATGTTGGTGCGGCTTCGGAACTTTTAAATATCTCGATATATCTCGAAAACTACGCTTCTGATCAAAAAATATCATAGAACATAAATTGTAGGAAACATAATTCTCTACAAAAAACGTCTCTTAACATTTTGCCATAGCTCGCTTCGTTTCCGAGATATTTGCAGATTCAGCTCAAAGGAACTGGCCTGACGGACATATTTCGAGATATTTCTTCTTCTTGTTGTTCTTCCTCTGCACAGCTAAGCTGGAAGTGGCATTTGCAGCTCGCAATAGTGCAGAGTTATCTCAAAGAAAGGGGCCACGGTGTTTCTGTATCTCTATTATGTTGGTGCGGCTTTGGAACTTTTAAATATCTCGATATATCTCGAAAACTACGCGTCTGATCAAAAAATATCATAGAACATAAATTGTAGGAAACATAATTCTCTACAAAAAAGGTCTCTTAACATTTTGCCATAGCTCGCTTCGTTTCCGAGATATTTGCAGATATATCTCAAGGGAAGGGGCCTGACGGACATATTTCGAGATATGTCTTCTTCTTGTTGTTCTTCTTCTGCACAGCTAAGCTGGAAGTGGCATTTACAGCTCGCAATAGTGCAGAGTTATCTCAAAGAAAGGGGCCACGGTGTTTCTGTATCTCTATTATGTTGGTGCGGCTTCGGAACTTTTAAATATCTTGATATATCTCGAGAACTACGCATCAGATCAAAAAATATCATAGAACATAAAAAGTAGGAAACTTAATTCTCTACAAAAAAGGTCTCTTAACATTTTGCCATAGCTCTCTTCGTTTCCGAGATATTTGCAGATTTATCTCAAGGGAAGGGGCCTGACGGACATATTTCGAGATATTTCTTCTTGTTGATGTTCTTCTTCTGCACAGCTAAGCCGGAAGTGGCATTTGCAGCTCGCAATAGTGCAGAGTTATCTCAAAGAAAGGGGCCACGGTGTTTCTGTATCTCTATTATGTTGGTGCGGCTTCGGAACTTTTAAATATCTTGATATATCTCGAGAACTACGCATCTGATCAAAAAATATCATAGAACATAAAACGTAGGAAACTTAATTCTCTACAAAAAAGGTCTCTCAACATTTTGCCATAGCTCGCTTCGTTTCCGAGATATTTGCAGATTTATCTCAAGGGAAGGGGCCTGACGGACATATTTCGAGATATTTCTTCTTCTTGTTGTTCTTCCTCTGCACAGCTAAGCTGGAAGTGGCATTTGCAGCTCGCAATAGTGCAGAGTTATCTCAAAGAAAGGGGCCACGGTGTTTCTGTATCTCTATTATGTTGGTGCGGCTTCGGAACTTTTAAATATCTTGATATATCTCGAGAACTACGCATCAGATCAAAAAATATCATAGAACATAAAAAGTAGGAAACTTAATTCTCTACACAAAAGGTCTCTTAACATTTTGCCATAGCTCTCTTCGTTTCCGAGATATTTGCAGATTTATCTCAAGGGAAGGGGCCTGACGGACATATTTCGAGATATTTCTTCTTCTTGTTGTTCTTCTTCTGCACAGCTAAGCTGGAAGTGGCATTTACAGCTCGCAATACTGCAGAGTTATCTCAAAGAAAGGGGCCACGGTGTTTCTGTATCCCTATTATGTTGGTGCGGCTTCGGAACTTTTAAATATCTCGATATATCTCGAAAACTACGCTTCTGATCAAAAAATATCATAGAACATAAATTGTAGGAAACATAATTCTCTACAAAAAACGTCTCTTAACATTTTGCCATAGCTCGCTTCGTTTCCGAGATATTTGCAGATTCAGCTCAAAGGAACTGGCCTGACGGACATATTTCGAGATATTTCTTCTTCTTGTTGTTCTTCCTCTGCACAGCTAAGCTGGAAGTGGCATTTGCAGCTCGCAATAGTGCAGAGTTATCTCAAAGAAAGGGGCCACGGTGTTTCTGTATCTCTATTATGTTGGTGCGGCTTTGGAACTTTTAAATATCTCGATATATCTCGAAAACTACGCTTCTGATCAAAAAATATGATAGAACATAAATTGTAGGAAACATAATTCTCTACAAAAAAGGTCTCTTAACATTTTGCCATAGCTCGCTTCGTTTCCGAGATATTTGCAGATATATCTCAAGGGAAGGGGCCTGACGGACATATTTCGAGATATGTCTTCTTCTTGTTGTTCTTCTTCTGCACAGCTAAGCTGGAAGTGGCATTTACAGCTCGCAATAGTGCAGAGTTATCTCAAAGAAAGGGGCCACGGTGTTTCTGTATCTCTATTATGTTGGTGCGGCTTCGGAACTTTTAAATATCTTGATATATCTCGAGAACTACGCATCAGATCAAAAAATATCATAGAACATAAAAAGTAGGAAACTTAATTCTCTACACAAAAGGTCTCTAAACATTTTGCCATAGCTCTCTTGGTTTCCGAGATATTTGCAGATTTATCTCAAGGGAAGGGGCCTGACGGACATATTTCGAGATATTTCTTCTTCTTGTTGTTCTTCTTCTGCACAGCTAAGCTGGAAGTGGCATTTACAGCTCGCAATACTGCAGAGTTATCTCAAAGAAAGGGGCCACGGTGTTTCTGTATCCCTATTATGTTGGTGCGGCTTCGGAACTTTTAAATATCTCGATATATCTCGAAAACTACGCTTCTGATCAAAAAATATCATAGAAGATAAATTGTAGGAAACATAATTCTCTACAAAAAACGTCTCTTAACATTTTGCCATAGCTCGCTTCGTTTCCGAGATATTTGCAGATTCAGCTCAAAGGAACTGGCCTGACGGACATATTTCGAGATATTTCTTCTTCTTGTTGTTCTTCCTCTGCACAGCTAAGCTGGAAGTGGCATTTGCAGCTCGCAATAGTGCAGAGTTATCTCAAAGAAAGGGGCCACGGTGTTTCTGTATCTCTATTATGTTGGTGCGGCTTTGGAACTTTTAAATATCTCGATATATCTCGAAAACTACGCGTCTGATCAAAAAATATCATAGAACATAAATTGTAGGAAACATAATTCTCTACAAAAAAGGTCTCTTAACATTTTGCCATAGCTCGCTTCGTTTCCGAGATATTTGCAGATATATCTCAAGGGAAGGGGCCTGACGGACATATTTCGAGATATGTCTTCTTCTTGTTGTTCTTCTTCTGCACAGCTAAGCTGGAAGTGGCATTTACAGCTCGCAATAGTGCAGAGTTATCTCAAAGAAAGGGGCCACGGTGTTTCTGTATCTCTATTATGTTGGTGCGGCTTCGGAACTTTTAAATATCTTGATATATCTCGAGAACTACGCATCAGATCAAAAAATATCATAGAACATAAAAAGTAGGAAACTTAATTCTCTACAAAAAAGGTCTCTTAACATTTTGCCATAGCTCTCTTCGTTTCCGAGATATTTGCAGATTTATCTCAAGGGAAGGGGCCTGACGGACATATTTCGAGATATTTCTTCTTCTTGATGTTCTTCTTCTGCACAGCTAAGCCGGAAGTGGCATTTGCAGCTCGCAATAGTGCAGAGTTATCTCAAAGAAAGGGGCCACGGTGTTTCTGTATCTCTATTATGTTGGTGCGGCTTCGGAACTTTTAAATATCTTGATATATCTCGAGAACTACGCATCTGATCAAAAAATATCATAGAACATAAAACGTAGGAAACTTAATTCTCTACAAAAAAGGTCTCTCAACATTTTGCCATAGCTCGCTTCGTTTCCGAGATATTTGCAGATTTATCTCAAGGGAAGGGGCCTGACGGACATATTTCGAGATATTTCTTCTTCTTGTTGTTCTTCCTCTGCACAGCTAAGCTGGAAGTGGCATTTGCAGCTCGCAATAGTGCAGAGTTATCTCAAAGAAAGGGGCCACGGTGTTTCTGTATCTCTATTATGTTGGTGCGGCTTTGGAACTTTTAAATATCTCGATATATCTCGAGAACTACGCATCTGATCAAAAAATATCATAGAACATAAAACGTAGGAAACTTAATTCTCTACAAAAAAGGTCTCTCAACATTTTGCCATAGCTCGCTTCGTTTCCGAGATATTTGCAGATTTATCTCAAGGGAAGGGGCCTGACGGACATATTTCGAGATATTTCTTCTTCTTGTTGTTCTTCTTCTGCACAGCTAAGCTGGAAGTGGCATTTACAGCTCGCAATACTGCAGAGTTATCTCAAAGAAAGGGGCCACGGTGTTTCTGTATCCCTATTATGTTGGTGCGGCTTCGGAACTTTTAAATATCTCGATATATCTCGAAAACTACGCTTCTGATCAAAAAATATCATAGAACATAAATTGTAGGAAACATAATTCTCTACAAAAAACGTCTCTTAACATTTTGCCATAGCTCGCTTCGTTTCCGAGATATTTGCAGATTCAGCTCAAAGGAACTGGCCTGACGGACATATTTCGAGATATTTCTTCTTCTTGTTGTTCTTCCTCTGCACAGCTAAGCTGGAAGTGGCATTTGCAGCTCGCAATAGTGCAGAGTTATCTCAAAGAAAGGGGCCACGGTGTTTCTGTATCTCTATTATGTTGGTGCGGCTTTGGAACTTTTAAATATCTCGATATATCTCGAAAACTACGCTTCTGATCAAAAAATATGATAGAACATAAATTGTAGGAAACATAATTCTCTACAAAAAAGGTCTCTTAACATTTTGCCATAGCTCGCTTCGTTTCCGAGATATTTGCAGATATATCTCAAGGGAAGGGGCCTGACGGACATATTTCGAGATATGTCTTCTTCTTGTTGTTCTTCTTCTGCACAGCTAAGCTGGAAGTGGCATTTACAGCTCGCAATAGTGCAGAGTTATCTCAAAGAAAGGGGCCACGGTGTTTCTGTATCTCTATTATGTTGGTGCGGCTTCGGAACTTTTAAATATCTTGATATATCTCGAGAACTACGCATCAGATCAAAAAATATCATAGAACATAAAAAGTAGGAAACTTAATTCTCTACACAAAAGGTCTCTTAACATTATGCCATAGCTCTCTTCGTTTCCGAGATATTTGCAGATTTATCTCAAGGGAAGGGGCCTGACGGACATATTTCGAGATATTTCTTCTTCTTGTTGTTTTTCTTCTGCACAGCTAAGCTGGAAGTGGCATTTACAGCTCGCAATACTGCAGAGTTATCTCAAAGAAAGGGGCCACGGTGTTTCTGTATCCCTATTATGTTGGTGCGGCTTCGGAACTTTTAAATATCTCGATATATCTCGAAAACTACGCTTCTGATCAAAAAATATCATAGAACATAAATTGTAGGAAACATAATTCTCTACAAAAAACGTCTCTTAACATTTTGCCGTAGCTCGCTTCGTTTCCGAGATATTTGCAGATTCAGCTCAAAGGAACTGGCCTGACGGACATATTTCGAGATATTTCTTCTTCTTGATGTTCTTCTTCTGCACAGCTAAGCTGGAAGTGGCATTTGCGGCTCGCAATAGTGCAGAGTTATCTCAAAGAAAGGGGCCACGGTGTTTCTGTATCCCTATTATGTTGGTGCGGCTTCGGAACTTTTAAATATCTCGATATATCTCGAAAACTACGCTTCTGATCAAAAAATATCATAGAACATAAATTGTAGGAAACATAATTCTCTACAAAAAACGTCTCTTAACATTTTGCCATAGCTCGCTTCGTTTCCGAGATATTTGCAGATTCAGCTCAAAGGAACTGGCCTGACGGACATATTTCGAGATATTTCTTCTTCTTGTTGTTCTTCCTCTGCACAGCTAAGCTGGAAGTGGCATTTGCAGCTCGCAATAGTGCAGAGTAATCTGAAAGAAAGGGGCCACGGTGTTTCTGTATCTCTATTATGTTGGTGCGGCTTTGGAACTTTTAAATATCTCGATATATCTCGAAAACTACGCTTCTGATCAAAAAATATGATAGAACATAAATTGTAGGAAACATAATTCTCTACAAAAAAGGTCTCTTAACATTTTGCCATAGCTCGCTTCGTTTCCGAGATATTTGCAGATATATCTCAAGGGAAGGGGCCTGACGGACATATTTCGAGATATTTCTTCTTCTTGATGTTCTTCTTCTGCACAGCTAAGCTGGAAGTGGCATTTGCGGCTCGCAATAGTGCAGAGTTATCTCAAAGAAAGGGGCCACGGTGTTTCTGTATCTCTATTATGTTGGTGCGGCTTCGGAACTTTTAAATATCTTGATATATCTCGAGAACTACGCATCAGATCAAAAAATATCATAGAACATAAAAAGTAGGAAACTTAATTCTCTACACAAAAGGTCTCTTAACATTTTGCCATAGCTCTCTTCGTTTCCGAGATATTTGCAGATTTATCTCAAGGGAAGGGGCCTGACGGACATATTTCGAGATATTTCTTCTTCTTGTTGTTCTTCTTCTGCACAGCTAAGCTGGAAGTGGCATTTACAGCTCGCAATACTGCAGAGTTATCTCAAAGAAAGGGGCCACGGTGTTTCTGTATCCCTATTATGTTGGTGCGGCTTCGGAACTTTTAAATATCTCGATATATCTCGAAAACTACGCTTCTGATCAAAAAATATCATAGAACATAAATTGTAGGAAACATAATTCTCTACAAAAAACGTCTCTTAACATTTTGCCATAGCTCGCTTCGTTTCCGAGATATTTGCAGATTCAGCTCAAAGGAACTGGCCTGACGGACATATTTCGAGATATTTCTTCTTCTTGTTGTTCTTCCTCTGCACAGCTAAGCTGGAAGTGGCATTTGCAGCTCGCAATAGTGCAGAGTTATCTCAAAGAAAGGGGCCACGGTGTTTCTGTATCTCTATTATGTTGGTGCGGCTTTGGAACTTTTAAATATCTCGATATATCTCGAAAACTACGCTTCTGATCAAAAAATATGATAGAACATAAATTGTAGGAAACATAATTCTCTACAAAAAAGGTCTCTTAACATTTTGCCATAGCTCTCTTCGTTTCCGAGATATTTGCAGATTTATCTCAAGGGAAGGGGCCTGACGGACATATTTCGAGATATTTCTTCTTCTTGTTGTTCTTCTTCTGCACAGCTAAGCTGGAAGTGGCATTTACAGCTCGCAATACTGCAGAGTTATCTCAAAGAAAGGGGCCACGGTGTTTCTGTATCCCTATTATGTTGGTGCGGCTTCGGAACTTTTAAATATCTCGATATATCTCGAAAACTACGCTTCTGATCAAAAAATATCATAGAACATAAATTGTAGGAAACATAATTCTCTACAAAAAACGTCTCTTAACATTTTGCCATAGCTCGCTTCGTTTCCGAGATATTTGCAGATTCAGCTCAAAGGAACTGGCCTGACGGACATATTTCGAGATATTTCTTCTTCTTGTTGTTCTTCCTCTGCACAGCTAAGCTGGAAGTGGCATTTGCAGCTCGCAATAGTGCAGAGTTATCTCAAAGAAAGGGGCCACGGTGTTTCTGTATCTCTATTATGTTGGTGCGGCTTTGGAACTTTTAAATATCTCGATATATCTCGAAAACTACGCTTCTGATCAAAAAATATGATAGAACATAAATTGTAGGAAACATAATTCTCTACAAAAAAGGTCTCTTAACATTTTGCCATAGCTCGCTTCGTTTCCGAGATATTTGCAGATATATCTCAAGGGAAGGGGCCTGACGGACATATTTCGAGATATGTCTTCTTCTTGTTGTTCTTCTTCTGCACAGCTAAGCTGGAAGTGGCATTTGCAGCTCGCAATAGTGCAGAGTTATCTCAAAGAAAGGGGCCACGGTGTTTCTGTATCTCTATTATGTTGGTGCGGCTTCGGAACTTTTAAATATCTTGATATATCTCGAGAACTACGCATCAGATCAAAAAATATCATAGAACATAAAAAGTAGGAAACTTAATTCTCTACACAAAAGGTCTCTTAACATTTTGCCATAGCTCTCTTCGTTTCCGAGATATTTGCAGATATATCTCAAGGGAAGGGGCCTGACGGACATATTTCGAGATATTTCTTCTTCTTGTTGTTTTTCTTCTGCACAGCTAAGCTGGAAGTGGCATTTACAGCTCGCAATAGTGCAGAGTTATCTCAAAGAAAGGGGCCACGGTGTTTCTGTATCCCTATTATGTTGGTGCGGCTTCGGAACTTTTAAATATCTCGATATATCTCGAAAACTACGCTTCTGATCAAAAAATATCATAGAACATAAATTGTAGGAAACATAATTCTCTACAAAAAACGTCTCTTAGCATTTTGCCATAGCTCGCTTCGTTTCCGAGATATTTGCAGATTCAGCTCAAAGGAACTGGCCTGACGGACATATTTCGAGATATTTCTTCTTCTTGTTGTTCTTCCTCTGCACAGCTAAGCTGGAAGTGGCATTTGCAGCTCGCAATAGTGCAGAGTTATCTCAAAGAAAGGGGCCACGGTGTTTCTGTATCTCTATTATGTTGGTGCGGCTTCGGAACTTTTAAATATCTTGATATATCTCGAGAACTACGCATCAGATCAAAAAATATCATAGAACATAAAAAGTAGGAAACTTAATTCTCTACACAAAAGGTCTCTTAACATTTTGCCATAGCTCTCTTCGTTTCCGAGATATTTGCAGATTTATCTCAAGGGAAGGGGCCTGACGGACATATTTCGAGATATTTCTTCTTCTTGTTGTTCTTCTTCTGCACAGCTAAGCTGGAAGTGGCATTTACAGCTCGCAATACTGCAGAGTTATCTCAAAGAAAGGGGCCACGGTGTTTCTGTATCCCTATTATGTTGGTGCGGCTTCGGAACTTTTAAATATCTCGATATATCTCGAAAACTACGCTTCTGATCAAAAAATATCATAGAACATAAATTGTAGGAAACATAATTCTCTACAAAAAACGTCTCTTAACATTTTGCCATAGCTCGCTTCGTTTCCGAGATATTTGCAGATTCAGCTCAAAGGAACTGGCCTGACGGACATATTTCGAGATATTTCTTCTTCTTGTTGTTCTTCCTCTGCACAGCTAAGCTGGAAGTGGCATTTGCAGCTCGCAATAGTGCAGAGTTATCTCAAAGAAAGGGGCCACGGTGTTTCTGTATCTCTATTATGTTGGTGCGGCTTTGGAACTTTTAAATATCTCGATATATCTCGAAAACTACGCTTCTGATCAAAAAATATGATAGAACATAAATTGTAGGAAACATAATTCTCTACAAAAAAGGTCTCTTAACATTTTGCCATAGCTCGCTTCGTTTCCGAGATATTTGCAGATATATCTCAAGGGAAGGGGCCTGACGGACATATTTCGAGATATGTCTTCTTCTTGTTGTTCTTCTTCTGCACAGCTAAGCTGGAAGTGGCATTTACAGCTCGCAATAGTGCAGAGTTATCTCAAAGAAAGGGGCCACGGTGTTTCTGTATCTCTATTATGTTGGTGCGGCTTCGGAACTTTTAAATATCTTGATATATCTCGAGAACTACGCATCAGATCAAAAAATATCATAGAACATAAAAAGTAGGAAACTTAATTCTCTACACAAAAGGTCTCTTAACATTTTGCCATAGCTCTCTTCGTTTCCGAGATATTTGCAGATTTATCTCAAGGGAAGGGGCCTGACGGACATATTTCGAGATATTTCTTCTTCTTGTTGTTTTTCTTCTGCACAGCTAAGCTGGAAGTGGCATTTACAGCTCGCAATACTGCAGAGTTATCTCAAAGAAAGGGGCCACGGTGTTTCTGTATCCCTATTATGTTGGTGCGGCTTCGGAACTTTTAAATATCTCGATATATCTCGAAAACTACGCTTCTGATCAAAAAATATCATAGAACATAAATTGTAGGAAACATAATTCTCTACAAAAAACGTCTCTTAACATTTTGCCATAGCTCGCTTCGTTTCCGAGATATTTGCAGATTCAGCTCAAAGGAACTGGCCTGACGGACATATTTCGAGATATTTCTTCTTCTTGATGTTCTTCTTCTGCACAGCTAAGCTGGAAGTGGCATTTGCGGCTCGCAATAGTGCAGAGTTATCTCAAAGAAAGGGGCCACGGTGTTTCTGTATCCCTATTATGTTGGTGCGGCTTCGGAACTTTTAAATATCTCGATATATCTCGAAAACTACGCTTCTGATCAAAAAATATCATAGAACATAAATTGTAGGAAACATAATTCTCTACAAAAAACGTCTCTTAACATTTTGCCATAGCTCGCTTCGTTTCCGAGATATTTGCAGATTCAGCTCAAAGGAACTGGCCTGACGGACATATTTCGAGATATTTCTTCTTCTTGTTGTTCTTCCTCTGCACAGCTAAGCTGGAAGTGGCATTTGCAGCTCGCAATAGTGCAGAGTAATCTCAAAGAAAGGGGCCACGGTGTTTCTGTATCTCTATTATGTTGGTGCGGCTTTGGAACTTTTAAATATCTCGATATATCTCGAAAACTACGCTTCTGATCAAAAAATATGATAGAACATAAATTGTAGGAAACATAATTCTCTACAAAAAAGGTCTCTTAACATTTTGCCATAGCTCGCTTCGTTTCCGAGATATTTGCAGATATATCTCAAGGGAAGGGGCCTGACGGACATATTTCGAGATATTTCTTCTTCTTGATGTTCTTCTTCTGCACAGCTAAGCTGGAAGTGGCATTTGCGGCTCGCAATAGTGCAGAGTTATCTCAAAGAAAGGGGCCACGGTGTTTCTGTATCTCTATTATGTTGGTGCGGCTTCGGAACTTTTAAATATCTTGATATATCTCGAGAACTACGCATCAGATCAAAAAATATCATAGAACATAAAAAGTAGGAAACTTAATTCTCTACACAAAAGGTCTCTTAACATTTTGCCATAGCTCTCTTCGTTTCCAAGATATTTGCAGATTTATCTCAAGGGAAGGGGCCTGACGGACATATTTCGAGATATTTCTTCTTCTTGTTGTTTTTCTTCTGCACAGCTAAGCTGGAAGTGGCATTTACAGCTCGCAATAGTGCAGAGTTATCTCAAAGAAAGGGGCCACGGTGTTTCTGTATCCCTATTATGTTGGTGCGGCTTCGGAACTTTTAAATATCTCGATATATCTCGAAAACTACGCTTCTGATCAAAAAATATCATAGAACATAAATTGTAGGAAACATAATTCTCTACAAAAAACGTCTCTTAGCATTTTGCCATAGCTCGCTTCGTTTCCGAGATATTTGCAGATTCAGCTCAAAGGAACTGGCCTGACGGACATATTTCGAGATATTTCTTCTTCTTGTTGTTCTTCCTCTGCACAGCTAAGCTGGAAGTGGCATTTGCAGCTCGCAATAGTGCAGTGTTATCTGTAAGAAAGGGGCCACGGTGTTTCTGTATCTCTATTATGTTGGTGCGGCTTCGGAACTTTTAAATATCTTGATATATCTCGAGAACTACGCATCTGATCAAAAAATATCATAGAACATAAAAAGCAGGAAACTTAATTCTCTACAAAAAAGGTCTCTTAACATTTTACCATAGCTCGCTTCGTTTCCGAGATATTTGCAGATTTATCTCAAGGGAAGGGGCCTGACGGACATATTTCGAGATATTTCTTCTTCTTGTTGTTCTTCTTCTGCACAGCTAAGCTGGAAGTGGCATTTGCGGCTCGCACTAGTGCAGAGTTATCTCAAAGAAAGGGGCCACGGTGTTTCTGTATCTCTATTATGTTGGTGCGGCTTCGGAACTTTTAAATATCTCGATATATCTCGAAAACTACGCTTCTGATCAAAAAATATCATAGAACATAAATTGTAGGAAACATAATTCTCTACAAAAAAGGTCTCTCAACATTTTGCCATAGCTCGCTTCGTTTCCGAGATATTTGCAGATTTATCTCAAGGGAAGGGGCCTGACGGACATATTTCGAGATATTTCTTCTTCTTGTTGTTCTTCTTCTGCACAGCTAAGCTGGAAGTGGCATTTACAGCTCGCAATAGTGCAGAGTTATCTCAAAGTACGG
This sequence comes from Osmia lignaria lignaria, assembly GCF_051020975.1. Lineage (NCBI taxonomy): Eukaryota > Metazoa > Arthropoda > Insecta > Hymenoptera > Megachilidae > Osmia > Osmia lignaria. The sequence continues at coordinate 25,387,891 of NW_027478161.1, read as the reverse complement.
GGCCACGGTGTTTCTGTATCTCTATTATGTTGGTGCGGCTTCGGAACTTTTAAATATCTTGATATATCTCGAGAACTACGCATCTGATCAAAAAATATCATAGAATATAAAAAGTAGGAAACATAATTCTCTACAAAAAAGGTCTCTTAACATTTTGCCATAGCTCGCTTCGTTTCCGAGATATTTGCAGATATATCTCAAGGGAAGGGGCCTGACGGACATATTTCGAGATATTTCTTCTTCTTGTTGTTCTTCTCCTGCACAGCTAAGCTGGAAGTGGCATTTACAGCTCGCAATAGTGCACAGTTATCTCAAAGAAAGGGGCCACGGTGTTTCTGTATCTCTATTATGTTGGTGCGGCTTCGGAACTTTTAAATATCTTGATATATCTCGAGAACTACGCATCTGATCAAAAAATATCATAGAACATAAAAAGTAGGAAACTTAATTCTCTACAAAAAAGGTCTCTGAACATTTTGCCATAGCTCGCTTCGTTTCCGAGATATTTGCAGATTTATCTCAAGGGAAGGGGCCTGACGGACATATTTCGAGATATTTCTTCTTCTTGTTGTTCTTCTTCTGCACAGCTAAGCTGGAAGTGGCATTTGCGGCTCGCACTAGTGCAGAGTTATCTCAAAGAAAGGGGCCACGGTGTTTCTGTATCTCTATTATGTTGGTGCGGCTTTGGAACTTTTAAATATCTCGATATATCTCGAAAACTACGCTTCTGATCAAAAAATATCATAGAACATAAATTGTAGGAAACATAATTCTCTACAAAAAAGGTCTCTCAACATTTTGCCATAGCTCGCTTCGTTTCCGAGATATTTGCAGATGTATCTCAAGGGAAGGGGCCTGACGGACATATTTCGAGATATTTCTTCTTCTTGTTGTTCTTCTTCTGCACAGCTAAGCTGGAAGTGGCATTTACAGCTCGCAATAGTGCAGAGTTATCTCAAAGAAAGGAGCCACGGTGTTTCTGTATCCCTATTATGTTGGTGCGGCTTCGGAACTTTTAAATATCTCGATATATCTCGAAAACTACGCTTCTGATCAAAAAATATCATAGAACATAAATTGTAGGAAACATAATTCTCTACAAAAAACGTCTCTTAGCATTTTGCCATAGCTCGCTTCGTTTCCGGGATATTTGCAGATTCAGCTCAAAGGAACTGGCCTGACGGACATATTTCGAGATATTTCTTCTTCTTGTTGTTCTTCCTCTGCACAGCTAAGCTGGAAGTGGCATTTGCAGCTCGCAATAGTGCAGAGTTATCTGTAAGAAAGGGGCCACGGTGTTTCTGTATCTCTATTATGTTGGTGCGGCTTCGGAACTTTTAAATATCTTGATATATCTCGAGAACTACGCATCTGATCAAAAAATATCATAGAACATAAAAAGCAGGAAACTGAATTCTCTACAAAAAAGGTCTCTTAACATTTTACCATAGCTCGCTTCGTTTCCGAGATATTTGCAGATTTATCTCAAGGGAAGGGGCCTGACGGACATATTTCGAGATATTTCTTCTTCTTGTTGTTCTTCTTCTGCACAGCTAAGCTGGAAGTGGCATTTGCGGCTCGCACTAGTGCAGAGTTATCTCAAAGAAAGGGGCCACGGTGTTTCTGTATCTCTATTATGTTGGTGCGGCTTCGGAACTTTTAAATATCTCGATATATCTCGAAAACTACGCTTCTGATCAAAAAATATCATAGAACATAATTTGTAGGAAACATAATTCTCTACAAAAAAGGTCTCTCAACATTTTGCCATAGCTCGCTTCGTTTCCGAGATATTTGCAGATTTATCTCAAGGGAAGGGGCCTGACGGACATATTTCGAGATATTTCTTCTTCTTGTTGTTCTTCTTCTGCACAGCTAAGCTGGAAGTGGCATTTACAGCTCGCAATAGTGCAGAGTTATCTCAAAGTACGGGGCCACGGTGTTTCTGTATCTCTATTATGTTGGTGCGGCTTCGGAACTTTTAAATATCTTGATATATCTCGAGAACTACGCATCTGATCAAAAAATATCATAGAACATAAAAAGTAGGAAACATAATTCTCTACAAAAAAGGTCTCTTAACATTTTGCCATAGCTCGCTTCGTTTCCGAGATATTTGCAGATATATCTCAAGGGAAGGGGCCTGACGGACATATTTCGAGATATTTCTTCTTCTTGTTGTTCTTCTTCTGCACAGCTAAGCTGGAAGTGGCATTTGCGGCTCGCACTAGTGCAGAGTTATCTCAAAGAAAGGGGCCACGGTGTTTCTGTATCTCTATTATGTTGGTGCGGCTTCGGAACTTTTAAATATCTCGATATATCTCGAAAACTACGCTTCTGATCAAAAAATATCATAGAACATAAATTGTAGGAAACATAATTCTCTACAAAAAAGGTCTCTCAACATTTTGCCATAGCTCGCTTCGTTTCCGAGATATTTGCAGATTTATCTCAAGGGAAGGGGCCTGACGGACATATTTCGAGATATTTCTTCTTCTTGTTGTTCTTCTTCTGCACAGCTAAGCTGGAAGTGGCATTTACAGCTCGCAATAGTGCAGAGTTATCTCAAAGAAAGGGGCCACGGTGTTTCTGTATCTCTATTATGTTGGTGCGGCTTCGGAACTTTTAAATATCTTGATATATCTCGAGAACTACGCATCTGATCAAAAAATATCATAGAACATAAAAAGTAGGAAACTTAATTCTCTACAAAAAAGGTCTCTGAACATTTTGCCATAGCTCGCTTCGTTTCCGAGATATTTGCAGATTTATCTCAAGGGAAGGGGCCTGACGGACATATTTCGAGATATTTCTTCTTCTTGTTGTTCTTCTTCTGCACAGCTAAGCTGGAAGTGGCATTTGCGGCTCGCACTAGTGCAGAGTTATCTCAAAGAAAGGGGCCACGGTGTTTCTGTATCTCTATTATGTTGGTGCGGCTTTGGAACTTTTAAATATCTCGATATATCTCGAAAACTACGCTTCTGATCAAAAAATATCATAGAACATAAATTGTAGGAAACATAATTCTCTACAAAAAAGGTCTCTCAACATTTTGCCATAGCTCGCTTCGTTTCCGAGATATTTGCAGATGTATCTCAAGGGAAGGGGCCTGACGGACATATTTCGAGATATTTCTTCTTCTTGTTGTTCTTCTCCTGCACAGCTAAGCTGCAAGTGGCATTTACAGCTCGCAATACTGCAGAGTTATCTCAAAGAAAGGGGCCACGGTGTTTCTGTATCTCTATTATGTTGGTGCGGCTTTGGAACTTTTAAATATCTCGATATATCTCGAAAACTACGCTTCTGATCAAAAAATATCATAGAACATAAATTGTAGGAAACATAATTCTCTACAAAAAAGGTCTCTTAACATTTTGCCATAGCTCGCTTCGTTTCCGAGATATTTGCAGATATATCTCAAGGGAAGGGGCCTGACGGACATATTTCGAGATATTTCTTCTTCTTGTTGTTCTTCTCCTGCACAGCTAAGCTGGAAGAGGCATTTGCGGCTCGCACTAGTGCAGAGTTATCTCAAAGAAAGGGGCCACGGTGTTTCTGTATCTCTATTATGTTGGTGCAGCTTCGGATCTTTTAAATATCTCGATATATCTCGAAAACTACGCTTCTGATCAAAAAATATCATAGAACATAAATTGTAGGAAACATAATTCTCTACAAAAAAGGTCTCTTAACATTTTGCCATAGCTCGCTTCGTTTCCGAGATATTTGCAGATTTATCTCAAGGGAAGGGGCCTGACGGACATATTTCGAGATATTTCTACTTCTTGTTGTTCTTCTTCTGCACAGCTAAGCTGGAAGTGGCATTTGCAGCTCGCAATAGTGCAGAGTTATCGCAAAGAAAGGGGCCACGGTGTTTCTGTATCTCTATTATGTTGGTGCGGCTTCGGAACTTTTAAATATCTTGATATATCTCGAGAACTACGCATCTGATCGAAAAATATCATAGAACATAAAAAGTAGGAAACTTAATTCTCTACAAAACAGGTCTCTTAACATTTTGCCATAGCTCGCTTCGTTTCCGAGATATTTGCAGATTTATCTCGAGGGAAGGGGCCTGACGGACATATTTCGAGATATTTCTTGTTCTTGTTGTTCTTCTTCTGCACAGCTAAGCTGGAAGCGGCATTTGCGGCTCGCACTAGTGCAGAGTTATCTCAAAGAAAGGGGCCACGGTGTTTCTGTATCTCTATTATGTTGGTGCAGCTTCGGATCTTTTAAATATCTCGATATATCTCGAAAACTACGCTTCTGATCAAAAAATATCATAGAACATAAATTGTAGGAAACATAATTCTCTACAAGAAAGGTCTCTTAACATTTTGCCATAGCTCGCTTCGTTTCCGAGATATTTGCAGATTTATCTCAAGGGAAGGGGCCTGACGGACATATTTCGAGATATTTCTACTTCTTGTTGTTCTTCTTCTGCACAGCTAAGCTGGAAGTGGCATTTGCAGCTCGCAATAGTGCAGAGTTATCGCAAAGAAAGGGGCCACGGTGTTTCTGTATCTCTATTATGTTGGTGCGGCTTCGGAACTTTTAAATATCTTGATATATCTCGAGAACTACGCATCTGATCGAAAAATATCATAGAACATAAAAAGTAGGAAACTTAATTCTCTACAAAACAGGTCTCTTAAGATTTTGCCATAGCTCGCTTGGTTTCCGAGATATTTGCAGATTTATCTCAAGGGAAGGGGCCTGACGGACATATTTCGAGATATTTCTTCTTGTTGTTGTTCTTCTTCTGCACAGCTAAGCTGGAAGTGGCATTTGCAGCTCGCAGTAGTGCAGAGTTATCTCAAAGAAAGGGGCCACGGTGTTTCTGTATCTCTATTATGTTGGTGCGGCTTCGGAACTTTTAAATATCTTGATATATCTCGAGAACTACGCATCTGATCAAAAAATATCATAGAACATAGAAAGTAGGAATCCTAATTTTCTACAAAAAAGGTCTCTTAACATTTTGCCGTAGCTCGCTTCGTTTCCGAGATATTTGCAGATTTATCTCAAGGGAAGGGGCCTGACGGACATATTTCGAGATATTTCCTCTTCTTGTTGTTCTTCTTCTGCACAGCTAACCTGGAAGTGGCATTTGCAGCTCGCAATAGTGCAGAGTTATCTCAAAGAAAGGGGCCACGGTGTTTCTGTATCTCTATTATGTTGGTGCGGCTTCGGAACTTTTAAATATCTTTATATATCTCGAGAACTACGCATCCGATCAAAAAATATCATAGTACATAAAAAGTAGGAAACTTAATTCTCTACAAAAAAGGTCTCTCAACATTTTGCCATAGCTCGCTTCGTTTCCGAGATATTTGCAGATTTATCTCGAGGGAAGGGGCCTGACGGACATATTTCGAGATATTTCTTCTTCTTGTTGTTCTTCTTCTGCACAGCTAAGCTGGAAGCGGCATTTGCGGCTCGCACTAGTGCAGAGTTATCTCAAAGAAAGGGGCCACGGTGTTTTTGTATCTCTATTATGTTGGTGCAGCTTCGGATCTTTTAAATATCTCGATATATCTCGAAAACTACGCTTCTGATCAAAAAATATCATAGAACATAAATTGTAGGAAACATAATTCTCTACAAAAAAGGTCTCTTAACATTTTGCCATAGCTCGTTTCGTTTCCGAGATATTTGCAGATATATCTCAAGGGAAGGGGCCTGACGGACATATTTCGAGATATTTCCTCTTCTTGTTGTTCGTCTTCTGCACAGCTAAACTGGAAGTGGCATTTCCAGCTCGCAATAGCGCAGAGTTATCTCAAAGAAAGGGGCCACGGTGTTTCTGTATCTCTATTATGTTGGTGCGGCTTCGGAACTTTTAAATATCTTGATATATCTCGAGAACTACACATCTGATCAAAAAATATCATAGAACATAAAAAGTAGGAAACTTAATTCTCTACAAATAAGGTCTCTTAACATTTTGCCATAGCTCGCTTCGTTTCCGAGATATTTGCAGATTTATCTCAAGGGAAGGGGCCTGACGGACATATTTCGAGATATTTCTTCTTCTTGTTGTTCTTCTTCTGCACAGCTAAGCTGGAAGTGGCATTTGCGGCTCGCACTAGTGCAGAGTTATCTCAAAGAAAGGGGCCACGGTGTTTCTGTATCTCTATTATGTTGGTGCGGCTTCGGAACTTTTAAATATCTTGATATATCTCGAGAACTACACATCTGATCAAAAAATATCATAGAACATAAAAAGTAGGAAACTTAATTCTCTACAAATAAGGTCTCTGAACATTTTGCCATAGCTCGCTTCGTTTCCGAGATATTGGCAGATTTATCTCAAGGGAAGGGGCCTGACGGACATATTTCGAGATATTTCTTCTTCTTGTTGTTCTTCTTCCGCACAGCTAAGCTGGAAGTGGCATTTGCGGCTCGCACTAGTGCAGAGTTATCTCAAAGAAAGGGGCCACGGTGTTTTTGTATCTCTATTATGTTGGTGCAGCTTCGGATCTTTTAAATATCTCGATATATCTCGAAAACTACGCTTCTGATCAAAAAATATCATAGAACATAAATTGTAGGAAACATAATTCCCTACAAAAAAGGTCTCTTAACATTTTGCCATAGCTCGTTTCGTTTCCGAGATATTTGCAGATATATCTCAAGGGAAGGGGCCTGACGGACATATTTCGAGATATTTCCTCTTCTTGTTGTTCGTCTTCTGCACAGCTAAACTGGAAGTGGCATTTCCAGCTCGCAATAGCGCAGAGTTATCTCAAAGAAAGGGGCCACGGTGTTTCTGTATCTCTATTATGTTGGTGCGGCTTCGGAACTTTTAAATATCTTGATATATCTCGAGAACTACACATCTGATCAAAAAATATCATAGAACATAAAAAGTAGGAAACTTAATTCTCTACAAATAAGGTCTCTTAACATTTTGCCATAGCTCGCTTCGTTTCCGAGATATTTGCAGATTTATCTCAAGGGAAGGGGCCTGACGGACATATTTCGAGATATTTCTTCTTCTTGTTGTTCTTCTTCTGCACAGCTAAGCTGGAAGTGGCATTTGCAGCTCGCAATAGTGCAGAGTTATCTCAAAGAAAGGGGCCACGGTGTTTCTGTATCTCTATTATGTTGGTGCGGCTTCGGAACTTTTAAATATCTTGATATATCTCGAGAACTACGCATCTGATCAAAAAATATCATAGAACATAAAAAGTAGGAAACTTAATTCTCTACAAAAAAGGTCTCCTAACATTTTGCCATAGCTCGCTTCGTTTCCAAGATACTTGCAGATTTACCTCAAGGGAAGGGGCCTGACGGACATATTTCGAGATATTTCTTCTTCTTGTTGTTCTTCATCTGCACAGCTAAACTGGAAGTGGCATTTCCAGCTCGCAGTAGTGCCGAGTTATCTCAAAGAAAGGGGCCACGGTGTTTCTGTATCTCTATTATGTTGGTGCGGCTTCGGAACTTTTAAATATCTTGATATATATCGAGAACTACGCATCTGATCAAAAAATATCATAGAACATAAAAAGTAGAAAACTTAATTCTCTACAAAAAAGGTCTCTCAACATTTTGCCATAGCTCGCTTCGTTTCCGAGATATATGCAGATTTATCTCAAGGGAAGGGGCCTGACGGACATATTTCGAGATATTTCTTCTTCTTGTTGTTCTTCTTCTGCACAGCTAAACTGGAAGTGGCATTTCCAGCTCGCAATAGTGCAGAGTTATCTGAAAGGAAGGGGCCACGGTGTTTCTGTATCTCTATTATGTTGGTGCGGCTTCGGAACTTTTAAATATCTTGATATATCTCGAAAACTACGCTTGTGATCAAAAAATATCATAGAACATAAACTGTAGGAAACATAATTCTCTACAAAAAAGGTCTCTTAACATTTTGCCATAGCTCGCTTCGCTTCCGAGATATATGCAGATTTATCTCAAGGGAAGGGGCCTGACGGACATATTTCGAGATATTTCTTCTTCTTGTTGTTCTTCTTCTGCACAGCTAAGCTGGAAGTGGCATTTGCAGCTCGCAATAGTGCAGAGTTATCTCAAAGAAAGGGGCCACGGTGTTTCTGTATCTCTATTATGTTGGTGCGGCTTCGGAACTTTTAAATATCTCGATATATCTCGAAAACTACGCTTCTGACCAAAAAATATCATAGAACGTAAATTGTGGGAAACATAATTCTCTACAAAAAATGTCTCTTAACATTTTGCCATAGCTCGCTTCGTTTCCGAGATATTTGCAGATTTATCTCAAGGGAAGGGGTCTGACGGACATATTTCGAGATATTTCTTCTTCTTGTTGTTCTTCTTCTGCACAGCTAAACTGGAAGTGGCATTCCCAGCTCGCAGTAGTGCCGAGTTATCTCAAAGAAAGGGGCCACGGTGTTTCTGTATCTCTATTATGTTGGTGCGGCTTCGGAACTTTTAAATATCTTGATATATCTCGAGAACTACGCATCTGATCAAAAAATATCATAGAACATAAAAAGTAGAAAACTTAATTCTCTACAAAAAAGGTCTCTCAACATTTTGCCATAGCTCGCTTCGTTTCCGAGATATATGCAGATTTATCTCAAGGGAAGGGGCCTGACGGACATATTTCGAGATATTTCTTCTTCTTGTTGTTCTTCTTCTGCACAGCTAAACTGGAAGTGGCATTTCCAGCTCGCAATAGTGCAGAGTTATCTGAAAGAAAGGGGCCACTGTGTTTCTGTATCTCTATTATGTTGGTGCGGCTTCGGAACTTTTAAATATCTTGATATATCTCGAAAACTACGCTTCTGATCAAAAAATATCATAGAACATAAATTGTAGGAAACATAATTCTCTACAAAAAAGGTCTCTTAACATTTTGCCATAGCTCGCTTCGCTTCCGAGATATATGCAGATTTATCTCAAGGGAAGGGGCCTGACGGACATATTTCGAGATATTTCTTCTTCTTGTTGTTCTTCTTCTGCACAGCTAAGCTGGAAGTGGCATTTGCAGCTCGCAATAGTGCAGAGTTATCTCAAAGAAAGGGGCCACGGTGTTTCTGTATCTCTATTATGTTGGTGCGGCTTCGGAACTTTTAAATATCTTGATATATCTCGAGAACTACGCATCTGATCAAATAATATCATAGAGCATAAAATGTAGGAAACTTAATTCTCCACAAATAAGGTCTCTTAACATTTTGCCATAGCTCGCTTCGTTTCCAAGATACTTGCAGATTTATCTCAAGGGAAGGGGCCTGACGGACATATTTCGAGATATTTCTTCTTCTTGTTGTTCTTCTTCTGCACAGCTAAACTGGAAGTGGCATTTCCAGCTCGCAGTAGTGCCGAGTTATCTCAAAGAAAGGGGCCACGGTGTTTCTGTATCTCTATTATGTTGGTGCGGCTTCGGAACTTTTAAATATCTTGATATATCTCGAGAACTACGCATCTGATCAAAAAATATCATAGAACATAAAAAGTAGAAAACTTAATTCTCTACAAAAAAGGTCTCTCAACATTTTGCCATAGCTCGCTTCGTTTCCGAGATATATGCAGATTTATCTCAAGGGAAGGGGCCTGACGGACATATTTCGAGATATTTCTTCTTCTTGTTGCTCTTCTTCTGCACAGCTAAGCTGGAAGCGGCATTTGCGGCTCGCACTAGTGCAGGGTTATCTCAAAGAAAGGGGCCACGGTGTTTCTGTATCTCTATTATGTTGGTGCGGCTTCGGATCTTTTAAATATCTCGATATATCTCGAAAACTACGCTTCTGATTAAAAAATATCATAGAACATAAATTGTAGGAAACATAATTCTCTACAAAAAAGGTCTCTTAACATTTTGCCATAGCTCGTTTCGTTTCCGAGATATTTGCAGATTTATCTCGAGGGAAGGGGCCTGACGGACATATTTCGAGATATTTCTTCTTCTTGTTGTTCTTCTTCTGCACAGCTAAGCTGGACGTGGCATTTACAGCTCGCAATAGTACAGAGTTATCTCAAAGAAAGGGGCCACGGTGTTTCCGTATCTCTATTATGTTGGTGCGGCTTCGGAACTTTTAAATATCTTGATATATCTCGAGAACTACGCATCTGATCAAAAAATATCATAGAACATAAAAAGTAGGAAACTTAATTCTCTACAAATAAGGTCTCTTAACATTTTGCCATAGCTCGCTTCGTTTCCGAGATATTTGCAGATTTATCTCAAGGGAAGGGGCCTGACGGACATTTTTCGAGATATTTCTTCTTCTTGTTGTTCTTCTTCTGCACAGCTAAGCTGGAAGTGGCATTTGCAGCACGCAATAGTGCAGAGTTATCTCGAAGAAAGGGGCCACGGTGTTTCTGTATCTCTATTATGTTGGTGCGGCTTCGGAACTTTTAAATATCTTGATATATCTCGAGAACTACGCATCTGATCAAAAAATATCATAGAACATAAAAAGTAGGAAACTTAATTCTCTACAAAAAAGGTCTCTTAACATTTTGCCATAGCTCGCTTCGTTTCCAAGATACTTGCAGATTTATCTCAAGGGAAGGGGCCTGACGGACATATTTCGAGATATTTCTTCTTCTTGTTGTTCTTCTTCTGCACAGCTAAACTGGAAGTGGCATTTCCAGCTCGCAGTAGTGCCGAGTTATCTCAAAGAAAGGGGCCACGTTGTTTCTGTATCTCTATTATGTTGGTGCGGCTTCGGAACTTTTAAATATCTTGATATATCTCGAGAACTACGCATCTGATCAAAAAATATCATAGAACATAAAAAGTAGAAAACTTAATTCTCTACAAAAAAGGTCTCTCAACATTTTGCCATAGCTCGCTTCGTTTCCGAGATATATGCAGATTTATCTCAAGGGAAGGGGCCTGACGGACATATTTCGAGATATTTCTTCTTCTTGTTGTTCTTCTTCTGCACAGCTAAGCCGGAAGCGGCATTTGCGGCTCGCACTAGTGCAGGGTTATCTCAAAGAAAGGGGCCACGGTGTTTCTGTATCTCTATTATGTTGGTGCGGCTTCGGATCTTTTAAATATCTCGATATATCTCGAAAACTACGCTTCTGATTAAAAAATATCATAGAACATAAATTGTAGGAAACATAATTCTCTACAAAAAAGGTCTCTTAACATTTTGCCATAGCTCGTTTCGTTTCCGAGATATTTGCAGATTTATCTCGAGGGAAGGGGCCTGACGGACATATTTCGAGATATTTCTTCTTCTTGTTGTTCTTCTTCTGCACAGCTAAGCTGGACGTGGCATTTACAGCTCGCAATAGTGCAGAGTTATCTCAAAGAAAGGGGCCACGGTGTTTCTGTATCTCTATTATGTTGGTGCGGCTTCGGAACTTTTAAATATCTTGATATATCTCGAGAACTACGCATCTGATCAAAAAATATCATGGAACATAAAAAGTAGGAAACTTAATTCTCAACAAAAAAGGTCTCTTAACATTTTGCCATAGCTCGCTTCGTTTCCGAGATATTTGCAGATTTATCTCGAGGGAAGGGGACTGACGGACATATTTCGAGATATTTCTTCTTCTTGTTGTTCTTCTTCTGCACAGCTAAGCTGGAAGCGGCATTTGCGGCTCGCACTAGTGCAGAGTTATCTCAAAGAAAGGGGCCACGGTGTTTCTGTATCTCTATTATGTTGGTGCGGCTTCGGAACTTTTAAATATCTTGATATATCTCGAGAACTACGCATCTGATCAAAAAATATCATAGAACATAAAAAGTAGGAAACTTCATTCTCTACCAAAAAGGTCTGTTAACATTTTGCCATAGCTCGTTTCGTTTCCGAGATATTTGCAGATTTATCTCAAGGGAAGGGGCCTGACGGACATATTTCGGGATATTTCTTCTTCTTGTTGTTCTTCTTCTGCACAGCTAAACAGGAAGTGGCATTTCCAGCTCGCAATAGTGCAGAGTTATCTGAAAGAAAGGGGCCACGGTGTTTCTGTATCTCTATTATGTTGGTGCGGCTTCGGAACTTTTAAATATCTTGATATATCTCGAGAACTACGCATCTGATCAAAAAATATCATAGAACATAAAAAGTAGGAAACTTAATTCTCTACAAATAAGGTCTCTTAACATTTTGCCATAGCTCGCTTCGTTTCCGAGATATTTGCAGATTTATCTCAAGGGAAGGGGCCTGACGGACATTTTTCGAGATATTTCTTCTTCTTGTTGTCCTTCTTCTGCACAGCTAAGCTGGAAGTGGCATTTGCAGCTCGCAATAGTGCAGAGTTATCTCGAAGAAAGGGGCCACGGTGTTTCTGTATCTCTATTATGTTGGTGCGGCTTCGGAACTTTTAAATATCTTGATATATCTCGAGAACTACGCATCTGATCAAAAAATATCATAGAACATAAAAAGTAGGAAACTTAATTCTCTACAAATAAGGTCTCTTAACATTTTGCCATAGCTCGCTTCGTTTCCGAGATATTTGCAGATTTATCTCAAGGGAAGGGGCCTGACGGACATTTTTCGAGATATTTCTTCTTCTTGTTGTTCTTCTTCTGCACAGCTAAGCTGGAAGTGGCATTTGCAGCTCGCAATAGTGCAGAGTTATCTCGAAGAAAGGGGCCACGGTGTTCCTGTATCTCTATTATGTTGGTGCGGCTTCGGAACTTTTAAATATCTTGATATATCTCGAGAACTACGCATCTGATCAAAAAATATCATAGAACATAAAAAGTAGGGAACTTAATTCTCTACAAAAAAGGTCTCTTAACATTTTGCCATAGCTCGCTTCGTTTCCAAGATACTTGCAGATTTATCTCAAGGGAAGGGGCCTGACGGACATATTTCGAGATATTTCTTCTTCTTGTTGTTCTTCTTCTGCACAGCTAAACTGGAAGTGGCATTTCCAGCTCGCAGTAGTGCCGAGTTATCTCAAAGAAAGGGGCCACGGTGTTTCTGTATCTCTATTATGTTGGTGCGGCTTCGGAACTTTTAAATATCTTGATATATCTCGAGAACTACGCATCTGATCAAAAAATATCATAGAACATAAAAAGTAGAAAACTTAATTCTCTACAAAAAAGGTCTCTCAACATTTTGCCATAGCTCGCTTCGTTTCCGAGATATATGCAGATTTATCTCAAGGGAAGGGGCCTGACGGACATATTTCGAGATATTTCTTCTTCTTGTTGTTCTTCTTCTGCACAGCTAAGCTGGAAGTGGCATTTGCAGCTCGCAATAGTGCAGAGTTATCTCAAAGAAAGGGGCCACGGTGTTTCTGTATCTCTATTATGTTGGTGCGGCTTCGGAACTTTTAAATATCTTGATATATCTCGAGAACTACGCATCTGATCAAATAATATCATACAACATAAAAAGTAGGAAACTTAATTCTCCACAAATAAGGTCTCTTAACATTTTGCCATAGCTCGCTTCGTTTCCGAGCTATTTGCAGATTTATCTCAAGGGAAGGGGCCTGACGGACATATTTCGAGATATTTCTTCTTCTTGTTGGTCTTCTTCTGCACAGCTAAGCTGGAAGTGGCATTTGCAGCTCGCAATAGTGCAGAGTTATCTCGAAGAAAGGGGCCACGGTGTTTCTGTATCTCTATTATGTTGGTGCGGCTTCGGATCTTTTAAATATCTCGATATATCTCGAAAACTACGCTTCTGATCAAAAAATATCATAGAACGTAAATTGTGGGAAACATAGTTCTCTACAAAAAAGGTCTCTTAACATTTTGCCATAGCTCGCTTCGTTTCCGAGATATTTGCAGATTTATCTCAAGGGAAGGGGTCTGACGGACATATTTCGAGATATTTCTTCTTCTTGTTGTTCTTCTTCTGCACAGCTAAGCTGGAAGTGGCATTTGCAGCTCGCAATAGTGCAGAGTTATCTCAAAGAAAGGGGCCACGGTGTTTCTGTATCTCTATTATGTTGGTGCGGCTTCGGAACTTTTAAATATCTTGATATATCTCGAGAACTACGCATCTGATCAAAAAATATCATGGAACATAAAAAGTAGCAAACTTAATTCTCAACAAAAAAGGTCTCTTAACATTTTGCCATAGCTCGCTTCGTTTCCGAGATATTTGCAGATTTATCTCGAGGGAAGGGGCCTGACGGACATATTTCGAGATATTTCTTCTTCTTGTTGTTCTTCTTCTGCACAGCTAAGCTGGAAGCGGCATTTGCGGCTCGCACTAGTGCAGAGGTATCTCAAAGAAAGGGGCCACGGTGTTTCTGTATCTCTATTATGTTGGTGCGGCTTCGGAACTTTTAAATATCTTGATATATCTCGAGAACTACGCATCTGATCAAAAAATATCATAGAACATAAAAAGTAGGACACTTCATTCTCTACCAAAAAGGTCTCTTAACATTTTGCCATAGCTCGCTTCGTTTCCGAGATATTTGCAGATTTATCTCAAGGGAAGGGGCCTGACGGACATATTTCGAGATATTTCTTCTTCTTGTTGTTCTTCTTCTGCACAGCTAAGCTGGAAGTGGCATTTGCGGCTCGCAATAGTGCAGAGTTATCTCAAAGAAAGGGGCTACGGTGTTTCTGTATCCCTATTATGTTGGTGCGGTTTCGGAACTTTTAAATATCTCGATATATCTCGAAAACTACGCTTCTGATCAAAAAATATCATAGAACATAAATTGTAGGAAACAGAATTCTCTACAAAAAACGTCTCTTAACATTTTGCCATAGCTCGCTTCGTTTCCGAGATATTTGCTGATATATCTCAAGGGAAGGGGCCTGACGGACATATTTCGAGATATTTCTTCTTCTTGTTGTTCTTCTTCTGCACAGCTAAGCTGGAAGTGGCATTTCCAGCTCGCAATAGTGCAGAGTTATCTCAAAGAAAGGGGCCACGGTGTTTCTGTATCTCTATTATGTTGGAGCGGCTTCGGAACTTTTAAATATCTTGATATATCTCGAGAACTACGCATCAGATCAAAAAATATCATAGAACATAAAAAGTAGGAAACTTAATTCTCTACAAAAAAAGTCTCTTAACATTTTGCCATAGCTCTCTTCGTTTCCGAGGTATTTGCAGATTTATCTCAAGGGAAGGGGCCTGACGGACATATTTCGAGATATTTCTTCTTCTTGTTGTTCTTCTTCTGCACAGCTAAGCTGGAAGTGGCATTTGCAGCTCGCAATAGTGCAGAGTTATCTCAAAGAAAGGGGCCACGGTGTTTCTGTATCTCTATTATGTTGGTGCGGCTTCGGAACTCTTAAATATCTTGATATATCTCGAGAACTACGCATCTGATCAAAAAATATCATAGAACATAAAAAGTAGGAAACTTAATTCTCTACAAAAGAGGTCTCTTAACATTTTGCCATAGCTCGCTTCGTTTCCGAGATATTTGCAGATTTATCTCACGGGAAGGGGCCTAACGGACATATTTCGAGATATTTCTTCTACTTGTTGTTCTTCTTCTGCACAGCTAAACTGGAAGTGGCATTTCCAGCTCGCAATAGTGCAGAGTTATCTCAAAGAAAGGGGCCACGGTGTTTCTGTATCCCTATTATGTTGGTGCGGCTTCGGAACTTTTAAATATCTCGCTATATCTCGAAAACTACGCTTCTGATCAAAAAATATCATAGAACATAAATTGTAGGAAACATAATTCTCTATAAAAAACGTCTCTTAACATTTTGCCACAGTTCGCTTCGTTTCCGAGATATTTGCAGATTCAGCTCAAAGGAACTGGCCTAACGGACATATTTCGAGATATTTCTTCTTCTTGTTGTTCTTCTTCTGCACAGCTAAACTGTAAGTGGCATTTCCAGCTCGCAATAGTGCAGAGTTATCTCAAAGAGAGGGGCCACGGTGTTTCTGTATCTCTATTATGTTGGTGCGGCTTCGGAACTTTTAAATATCTTGATATATCTCGAGAACTACGCATCTGATCAAAAAATATCATAGAAGATAAAAAGTAGGAAACTTAATTCTCTACACAAAAGGTCTCTTCACATTTTGCCATAGCTCGCTTCGTTTCCGAGATATGTGCAGATTTATCTCAAGGGAAGGGGCCTGACGGACATATTTCGAGATATTTCTTCTTCTTGTTGTTCTTCTTCTGCACAGCTAAGCTGGAAGTGGCATTTGCGGCTCGCACTAGTGCAGAGTTATCTCAAAGAAAGGGGCCACGGTGTTTCTGTATCTCTATTATGTTGGTGCGGCTTCGGAACTTTTAAATATCTCGATATATCTCGAAAACTACGCTTCTGATCAAAAAATATCATAGAACATAAATTGTAGGAAACATAATTCTCTACAAAAAAGGTCTCTTAACATTTTGCCATAGCTCGCTTCGTTTCCGAGATATTTGCAGATTCAACTCAAAGGAACTGGCCTGACGGACATATTTCGAGATATTTCTTCTTTTTGTTGTTCTTCCTCTGCACAGCTAAGCTGGAAGTGGCATTTGCAGCTCGCAATAGTGCAGAGTTATCTCAAAGAAAGGGGCCACGGTCTTTCTGTATCTCTATTATGTTGGTGCGGCTTCGGAACTTTTAAATATCTTGATATATCTCGAGAACTACGCATCTGATCAAAAAATATCATAGAACATAAAAAGTAGGAAACTTAATTCTCTACAAAAAAGGTCTCTTAACATTTTGCCATAGCTCGCTTCGTTTCCGAGATATTTGCATATTTATCTCAAGGGAAGGGGCCTGACGGACATATTTCGAGATATTTCTTCTTCTTGTTGTTCTTCTTCTGCACAGCTAAGCTGGAAGTGGCATTTGCGGCTCGCACTAGTGCAGAGTTATCTCAAAGAAAGGGGCCACGGTGTTTCTGTATCTCTATTATGTTGGTGCGGCTTCGGAACTTTTAAATATCTTGATATATCTCGAGAACTACGCTTCTGATCAAAAAATATCATAGAACGTAAATTGTAGGAAACATTATTCTCTACAAAAAAGGTCTCTTAACATTTTGCCATAGCTCGCTTCGTTTCCGAGATATTTGCAGATTCATCTCAAGGGAAGGGGTCTGACGGACATATTTCGAGATATTTCTTCTTCTTGTTGTTCTTCTTCTGCACAGCTAAGCTCGAAGTGGCATTTGCAGCTCGCAATAGTGCAGAGTTATCTCAAAGAAAGAGGCCACGGTGTTTCTGTACCTCTATTATGTTGGTGCAGCTTCGGAACTTTTAAATATCTTGATATATCTCGAGAACTACGCATCTGATCAAAAAATATCATAGAAGATAAAAAGTAGGAAACTTAATTCTCTACACAAAAGGTCTCTTGACATTTTGCCATAGCTCGCTTCGTTTCCGAGATATGTGCAGATTTATCTGAAGGGAAGGGGCCTGACGGACATATTTCGAGATATTTCTTCTTCTTGTTGTTCTTCTTCTGCACAGCTAAGCTGGAAGTGGCATTTGCGGCTCGCACTAGTGCAGAGTTATCTCAAAGAAAGGGGCCACGGTGTTTCTGTATCTCTATTATGTTGGTGCGGCTTCGGAACTTTTAAATATCTCGATATATCTCGAAAACTACGCTTCTGATAAAAAAATATCATAGAACATAAATTGTAGCAAACATAATTCTCTACAAAAAAGGTCTCTTAACATTTTGCCATAGCTCGCTTCGTTTCCGAGATATTTGCAGATTCAACTCAAAGGAACTGGCCTGACGGACATATTTCGAGATATTTCTTCTTCTTGTTGTTCTTCCTCTGCACAGCTAAGCTGGAAGTGGCATTTCCAGCTCGCAATAGTGCAGAGTTATCTCAAAGAAAGGGGCCACGGTGTTTCTGTATCTCTATTATGTTGGTGCGGCTTCGGAACTTTTAAATATCTTGATATATCTCGAGAACTACGCATCTGATCAAAAAATATCATAGAACATAAAAAGTAGGAAACTTAATTCTCTACAAAAAAGGTCTCTTAACATTTTGCCATAGCTCGCTTCGTTTCCGAGATATTTGCAGATTTATCTCAAGGGAAGGGGCCTGACGGACATACTTCGAGATACTTCTTCTTCTTGTTGTTCTTCTTCTGCACAGCTGAGCTGGAAGTGGCATTTGCAGGTCGCAATAGTGCAGAGTTATCTCAAAGAAAGGGGCCACGGTGTTTCTGTATCTCTATTATGTTGGTGCGGCTTCGGAACTTTTAAATATCTTGATATATCTCGAGAACTACGCATCTGATCAAAAAATATCATAGAACATAAAAAGTAGGAAACTTAATTCTCTACAAAAAAGGTCTCTTAACATTTTGCCATAGCTCGCTTCGTTTCCGAGATATTTGCAGATTTATCTCAAGGGAAGGGGCCTAACGGACATGTTTCGAGATATTTCTTCTTCTTGTTGTTCTTCTTCTGCACAGCTAAACTGGAAGTGGCATTTCCAGCTCGCAATAGTGCAGAGTTATCTCAAAGAAAGGGGCCACGGTGTTTCTGTATCTCTATTATGTTGGTGCGGCTTCGGAACTTTTAAATATATCGATATATCTCGAAAACTACGCTTCTGATCAAAAAATATCATAGAACGTAAATTGTAGGAAACATTATTCTCTACAAAAAAGGTCTCTTAACATTTTGCCATAGCTCGCTTCGTTTCCGAGATATTTGCAGATTTATCTCAAGTGAAGGGTCCTGATGGACATATTTCGAGATATTTCTTCTTCTTGTTGTTCTTCTTCTGCACAGCTAAACTGGAAGTGGCATTTCCAGCTCGCAATCGTGCAGAGTTATCTCAAAGAAAGGGGCCACGGTGTTTCTGTATCTCTATTATGTTGGTGCGGCTTCGGAACTTTTAAATATCTCGATATATCTCGAAAACTACGGTTCTGATCAAAAAATATCATAGAACATAAATTGTAGGAAACATAACTCTCTACAAAAAACGTCTCTTAACATTTTGCCATAGCTCGCTTCGTTTCCGAGATATTTTCAGATTCAGCTCAAAGGAACTGGCCTGACGGACATATTTCGAGATATTTCTTCTTCTTCTTGTTCTTCTTCTGCACAGCTAAGCTGGAAGTGGCATTTGCAGCTCGCAATAGTGCAGAGTTATCTCAAAGAAAGGGGCCACGGTGTTTCTGTATCTCTATTATGTTGGTGCGGCTTCGGAACTTTTAAATATCTTGATATATCTCGAGAACTACGCATCTGATCAAAAAATATCATAGAACATAAAAAGTAGGAAACTTAATTCTCTACAAAAGAGGTCTCTTAACATTTTGCCATAGCTCGCTTCGTTTCCGAGATATTTGCAGATTTATCTCACGGGAAGGGGCCTAACGGACATATTTCGAGATATTTCTTCTTCTTGTTGTTCTTCTTCTGCACAGCTAAACTGGAAGTGGCATTTCCAGCTCGCAATAGTGCAGAGTTATCTCAAAGAAAGGGGCCACGGTGTTTCTGTATCCCTATTATGTTGGTGCGGCTTCGGAACTTTTAAATATCTCGATATATCTCGAAAACTACGCTTCTGATCAAAAAATATCATAGAACATAAATTGTAGGAAACATAATTCTCTATAAAAAACGTCTCTTAACATTTTGCCATAGCTCGCTTCGTTTCCGAGATATTTGCAGATTCAGCTCAAAGGAACTGGCCTGACGGACATATTTCGAGATATTTCTTCTTCTTGTTGTTCTTCCTCTGCACAGCTAAGCTGGAAGTGGCATTTGCAGCTCGCAATAGTGCAGAGTTATCTCAAAGAAAGGGGCCACGGTGTTTCTGTATCTCTATTATGTTGGTGCGGCTTCGGAACTTTTAAATATCTTGATATATCTCGAGAACTACGCATCTGATCAAAAAATATCATAGAACATAAAAAGTAGGAAACATAATTCTCTACAAAGAAGGTCTCTTAAAATTTTGCCATAGCTCGCTTCGTTTCCGAGATATTTGCAGATTTATCTCAAGGGAAGGGGCCTGACGGACATATTTCGAGATATTTCTTCTTCTTGTTGTTCTTCTTCTGCACAGCTAAGCTGGAAGTGGCATTTGCGGCTCGCACTAGTGCAGAGTTATCTCAAAGAAAGGGGCCACGGTGTTTCTGTATCTCTATTATGTTGGTGCGGCTTCGGAACTTTTAAATATCTTGATATATCTCGAGAACTACGCATCTGATCTAAAAATATCATACTACATAAAAAGTAGGAAACTTAATTCTCTACAAGAAAGGTCTCTAAAGATTTTGCCATAGCTCGCTTCGTTTCCGAGATATTTGCAGATTTATCTCAAGGGAAGGGGCCTGACGGACGTATTTCGAGATATTTCTTCTTCTTGTTGTTCTTCCTCTGCACAGCTAAGCTGGAAGTGGCATTTGCAGCTCGCAATAGTGCAGAGTTATCTCAAAGAGAGGGGCCACGGTGTTTCTGTATCTCTATTATGTTGGTGCGGCTTCGGAACTTTTAAATATCTTGATATATCTCGAGAACTACGCATCTGATCGAAAAATATCATAGAAGATAAAACGTAGGAAACTTAATTCTCTACAAAAAAGGTCTCTTAACATTTTGCCATAGCTCGCTTCGTTTCCGAGATATTTGCAGATTTATCTCAAGGGAAGGGGCCTGACGGACATATTTCGAGATATTCCTCCTTCTTGTTGTTCTTCTTCTGCACAGCTAAGCTGGAAGTGGCATTTGCGGCTCGCACTAGTGCAGAGTTATCTCAAAGAAAGGGGCCACGGTGTTTCTGTATCCCTATTATGTTGGTGCGGCTTCGGAACTTTTAAATATCTCGATGTATCTCGAAAACTACGCTTCTGATCAAAAAATATCATAGAACATAAATTGTAGGAAACATAATTCTCTACAAAAAAGGTCTCTTAACATTTTGCCATAGCTCGCTTCGTTTCCGAGATATTTGCAGATATATCTCAAGGGAAGGGGCCTGACGGACATATTTCGAGATATTTCTTCTTCTTGTTGTTCTTCTTCTGCACAGCTAAGCTGGAAGTGGCATTTACAGCTCGCAATAGTGCAGAGTTATCTCAAAGAAAGGGGCCACGGTGTTTCTGTATCTCTATTATGTTGGTGCGGCTTCGGAACTTTTAAATATCTTGATATATCTCGAGAACTACGCATCAGATCAAAAAATATCATAGAACATAAAAAGTAGGAAACTTAATTCTCTACAAAAAAAGTCTCTTAACATTTTGCCATAGCTCGCTTCGTTTCCGAGATATTTGCAGATTTATCTCACGGGAAGGGGCCTAACGGACATATTTCGAGATATTTCTTCTTCTTGTTGTTCTTCTTCTGCACAGCTAAACTGGAAGTGGCATTTCCAGCTCGCAATAGTGCAGAGTTATCTCAAAGAAAGGGGCCACGGTGTTTCTGTATCCCTATTATGTTGGTGCGGCTTCGGAACTTTTAAATATCTCGATATATCTCGAAAACTACGCTTCTGATCAAAAAATATCATAGAACATAAATTGTAGGAAACATAATTCTCTATAAAAAACGTCTCTTAACATTTTGTCATAGCTCGCTTCGTTTCCGAGATATTTGCAGATTCAGCTCAAAGGAACTGGCCTGACGGACATATTTCGAGATATTTCTTCTTCTTGTTGTTCTTCCTCTGCACAGCTAAGCTGGAAGTGGCATTTGCAGCTCGCAATAGTGCAGAGTTATCACAAAGAAAGGGGCCACGGTGTTTCTGTATCTCTATTATGTTGGTGCGGCTTCGGAACTTTTAAATATCTCAATGTATCTCGAAAACTACGCTTCTGATCAAAAAATATCATAGAACATAAATTGTAGGAAACATAATTCTCTACAAAAAAGGTCTCTTAACATTTTGCCATAGCTCGCTTCGTTTCCGAGATATTTGCAGATTTATCTCAAGGGAAGGGGCCTGACGGACATATTTCGAGATATTTCTTCTTCTTGTTGTTCTTCTTCTGCACAGCTAAGCTGGAAGTGGCATTTGCAGCTCGCAATAGTGCAGAGTTATCTCAAAGAAAGGGGCCACGGTGTTTCTGTATCTCTATTATGTTGGTGCGGCTTCGGAACTTTTAAATATCTCGATATATCTCGAAAACTACGCTTCTGATCAAAAAATATCATAGAACATAAATTGTAGGAAACATAATTCTCTACAAAAAACGTCTCTTAACATTTTTCCATAGCTCGCTTCGTTTCCGAGATATTTGCAGATTCAGCTCAAAGGAACTGGCCTGACGGACATATTTCGAGATATTTCTTCTTCTTGTTGTTCTTCCTCTGCACAGCTAAGCTGGAAGTGGCGTTTGCAGCTCGCAATAGTGCAGAGTTATCTCAAAGAAAGGGGCCACGGTGTTTCTGTATCTCTATTATGTTGGTGCGGCTTCGGAACTTTTAAATATCTTGATATATCTCGAGAACTACGCATCTGATCAAAAAATATCATAGAACATAAAAAGTAGGAAACTTAATTCTCTACAAAAAAGGTCTCTTAACATTTTGCCATAGCTCGCTTCGTTTCCGAGATATTTGCATATTTATCTCAAGGGAAGGGGGCTGACGCTCATATTTCGAGATATTTCTTCTTCTTGTTGTTCTTCTTCTGCACAGCTAAGCTGGAAGTGGCATTTGCGGCTCGCACTAGTGCAGAGTTATCTCAAAGAAAGGGGCCACGGTGTTTCTGTATCTCTATTATGTTGGTGCGTCTTCGGAACTTTTAAATATCTCGATATATCTCGAAAACTACGCTTCTGATCAAAAAATATCATAGAACATAAATTGTAGGAAACATAATTCTCTACAAAAAAGGTCTCTTAACATT
Source organism: Osmia lignaria lignaria (assembly GCF_051020975.1). NCBI lineage: Eukaryota > Metazoa > Arthropoda > Insecta > Hymenoptera > Megachilidae > Osmia > Osmia lignaria. The sequence goes on along the minus strand of NW_027478161.1, from coordinate 25,365,197 downwards.
TTGCCATAGCTCGCTTCGTTTCCGAGATATTTGCAGATATATCTCAAGGGAAGGGGCCTGACGGACATATTTCGAGATATTTCTTCTTCTTGTTGTTTATCTTCTGCACCGCTAAGCTGGAAGTGGCATTTGCAGCTCGCAATAGTGCAGAGATATCTCAAAGAAAGGGGCCACGGTGTTTCTGTATCTCTATTATGTTGGTGCGGTTTCGGAACTTTTAAATATCTTGATATATCTCGAGAACTACGCATCTGATCAAAAAATATCATAGAACGTAAAAAGTAGGAAACTTAATTCTCTACAAAAAAGGTCTCTTAACATTTTGCCATAGCTCTCTTCGTTTCCGAGATATTTGCAGATTTATCTCAATGGAAGGGGCCTGACGGACATATTTCGAGACATTTCTTCTTCTTGTTGTTCTCCTTCTGCACAGCTAAGCTGGAAGTGGCATTTGCAGCTCGCAATAGTGCAGAGTTATCTCAAAGAAAGGGGCCACGGTGTTTCTGTATCTCTATTATGTTGGTGCGGCTTCGGAACTTTTAAATATCTTGATATATCTCGAGAACTACGCGTCTCATCAAAAAATATCATAGAACATAAAAAGTAGGAAACTTAATTCTCTACAAAAAAGGTCTCTTAACATTTTGCCATAGCTCGCTTCGTTTCCGAGATATTTGCATATTTATCTCAAGGGAAGGGGGCTGACGCTCATATTTCGAGATATTTCTTCTTCTTGTTGTTCTTCTTCTGCACAGCTAAGCTGGAAGTGGCATTTGCGGCTCGCACTAGTGCAGAGTTATCTCAAAGAAAGGGGCCACGGTGTTTCTGTATCTCTATTATGTTGGTGCGGCTTCGGAACTTTTAAATATCTCGATATATCTCGAAAACTACGCTTCTGATCAAAAAATATCATAGAACATAAATTGTAGGAAACATAATTCTCTACAAAAAACTTCTCTTAACATTTTTCCATAGCTCGCTTCGTTTCCGAGATATTTGCAGATTCAGCTCAAAGGAACTGGCCTGACGGACATATTTCGAGATATTTCTTCTTCTTGTTGTTCTTCCTCTGCACAGCTAAGCTGGAAGTGGCATTTGCAGCTCGCAATAGTGCAGAGTTATCTCAAAGAAAGGGGCCACGGTGTTTCTGTATCTCTATTATGTTGGTGCGGCTTCGGAACTTTTAAATATCTTGATATATCTCGAGAACTACGCATCTGATCAAAAAATATCATAGAACATAAAAAGTAGGAAACTTAATTCTCTACAAAAAAGGTCTCTTAACATTTTGCCATAGCTCGCTTCGTTTCCGAGATATTTGCATATTTATCTCAAGGGAAGGGGGCTGACGCTCATATTTCGAGATATTTCTTCTTCTTGTTGTTCTTCTTCTGCACAGCTAAGCTGGAAGTGGCATTTGCGGCTCGCACTAGTGCAGAGTTATCTCAAAGAAAGGGGCCACGGTGTTTCTGTATCTCTATTATGTTGGTGCGGCTTCGGAACTTTTAAATATCTCGATATATCTCGAAAACTACGCTTCTGATCAAAAAATATCATAGAACATAAATTGTAGGAAACATAATTCTCTACAAAAAAGGTCTCTTAACATTTTGCCATAGCTCGCTTCGTTTCCGAGATATTTGCAGATATATCTCAAGGGAAGGGGCCTGACGGACATATTTCGAGATATTTCTTCTTCTTGTTGTTTATCTTCTGCACCGCTAAGCTGGAAGTGGCATTTACAGCTCGCAATAGTGCAGAGTTATCTCAAAGAAAGGGGCCACGGTGTTTCTGTATCTCTATTATGTTGGTGCGGCTTCGGAACTTTTAAATATCTTGATATATCTCGAGAACTACGCATCTGATCAAAAAATATCATAGAACGTAAAAAGTAGGAAACTTAATTCACTACAAATAAGGTCTCTTAACATTTTGCCATAGCTCGCTTCGTTTCCGAGATATTTGCAGATTTATGTCAAGGGAAGGGGCCTGACGGACATATTTCGAGATATTTCTTCTTCTTGTTGTTCTTCTTCTGCACAGCTAAGCTGGAAGTGGCATTTGCAGCTCGCAATAGTGCAGAGATATCTCAAAGAAAGGGGCCACGGTGTTTCTGTATCTCTATTATGTTGGTGCGGTTTCGGAACTTTTAAATATCTTGATATATCTCGAGAACTACGCATCTGATCAAAAAATATCATAGAACGTAAAAAGTAGGAAACTTAATTCTCTACAAAAAAGGTCTCTTAACATTTTGCCATAGCTCTCTTCGTTTCCGAGATATTTGCAGATTTATCTCAATGGAAGGGGCCTGACGGACATATTTCGAGACATTTCTTCTTCTTGTTGTTCTCCTTCTGCACAGCTAAGCTGGAAGTGGCATTTGCAGCTCGCAATAGTGCAGAGTTATCTCAAAGAAAGGGGCCACGGTGTTTCTGTATCTCTATTATGTTGGTGCGGCTTCGGAACTTTTAAATATCCTGATATATCTCGAGAACTACGCGTCTCATCAAAAAATATCATAGAACATAAAAAGTAGGAAACTTAATTCTCTACAAAAAAGGTCTCTTAACATTTTGCCATAGCTCGCTTCGTTTCCGAGATATTTGCATATTTATCTCAAGGGAAGGGGGCTGACGCTCATATTTCGAGATATTTCTTCTTCTTGTTGTTCTTCTTCTGCACAGCTAAGCTGGAAGTGGCATTTGCGGCTCGCACTAGTGCAGAGTTATCTCAAAGAAAGGGGCCACGGTGTTTCTGTATCTCTATTATGTTGGTGCGGCTTCGGAACTTTTAAATATCTCGATATATCTCGAAAACTACGCTTCTGATCAAAAAATATCATAGAACATAAATTGTAGGAAACATAATTCTCTACAAAAAAGGTCTCTTAACATTTTGCCATAGCTCGCTTCGTTTCCGAGATATTTGCAGATATATCTCAAGGGAAGGGGCCTGACGGACATATTTCGAGATATTTCTTCTTCTTGTTGTTCATCTTCTGCACCGCTAAGCTGGAAGTGGCATTTACAGCTCGCAATAGTGCAGAGTTATCTCAAAGAAAGGGGCCACGGTGTTTCTGTATCTCTATTATGTTGGTGCGGCTTCGGAACTTTTAAATATCTTGATATATCTCGAGAACTACGCATCTGATCAAAAAATATCATAGAACGTAAAAAGTAGGAAACTTAATTCACTACAAATAAGGTCTCTTAACATTTTGGCATAGCTCGCTTCGTTTCCGAGATATTTGCAGATTTATCTCAAGGGAAGGGGCCTGACGGACATATTTCGAGATATTTCTTCTTCTTGTTGTTCTTCTTCTGCACAGCTAAGCTGGAAGTGGCATTTGCAGCTCGCACTAGTGCAGAGTTATCTCAAAGAAAGGGGCCACGGTGTTTCTGTATCTCTATTATGTTGGTGCGGCTTCGGAACTTTTAAATATCTTGATATATCTCGAGAACTACGCATCTGATCAAAAAATATCATAGAACATGAAAAGTAGGAAACTTAATTCTCTACAAAAAAGGTCTCTTAACATTTTGCCATAGCTCTCTTCGTTTCCGAGATATTTGCAGATTTATCTCAATGGAAGGGGCCTGACGGACATATTTCGAGACATTTCTTCTTCTTGTTGTTCTCCTTCTGCACAGCTAAGCTGGAAGTGGCATTTGCAGCTCGCAATAGTGCAGAGTCATCTCAAAGAAAGGGGCCACGGTGTTTCTGTATCTCTATTATGTTGGTGCGGCTTCGGAACTTTTAAATATCTCGATATATCTCGAAAACTACGCTTCTGATCAAAAAATATCATAGAACATAAATTGTAGGAAACAGAATTCTCTACAAAAGAGGTCTCTTAACATTTTGCCATAGCTCGCTTCGTTTCCGAGATATTTGCAGATATATCTCAAGGGAAGGGGCCTGACGGACATATTTCGAGATATTTCTTCTTCTTGTTGTTCTTCTTCTGCACAGCTAAGCTGGAAGTGGCATTTGCGGCTCGCACTAGTGCAGAGTTATCTCAAAGAAAGGGGCCACGGTGTTTCTGTATCTCTATTATGTTGGTGCGGCTTCGGAACTTTTAAATATCTCGATGTATCTCGAAAACTACGCTTCTGATCAAAAAATATCATAGAACATAAATTGTAGGAAACATAATTCTCTACAAAAAAGGTCTCTTAACATTTTGCCATAGCTCGCTTCCTTTCCGAGATATTTGCTGATATATCTCAAGGGAAGGGGCCTGACGGACATATTTCGAGATATTTCTTCTTCTTGTTGTTCTTCTTCTGCACAGCTAAGCTGGAAGTGGCATTTCCAGCTCGCAATAGTGCAGAGTTATCTCAAAGAAAGGGGCCACGGTGTTTCTGTATCTCTATTATGTTGGTGCGGCTTCGGAACTTTTAAATATCTTGATATATCTCGAGAACTACGCATCAGATCAAAAAATATCATAGAACATAAAAAGTAGGAAACTTAATTCTCTACACAAAAAGTCTCTTAACATTTTGCCATAGCTCTCTTCGTTTCCGAGATATTTGCAGATTTATCTCAAGGGAAGGGGCCTGACGGACATATTTCGAGACATTTCTTCTTCTTGTTGTTCTTCTGCACAGCTAAGCTGGAAGTGGCATTTGCAGCTCGCAATAGTGCATAGTTATCTGAAAGAAAGGGGCCACGGTGTTTCTGTATCTCTATTATGTTGGTGCGGCTTCGGAACTTTTAAATATCTTGATATATCTCGAGAACTACGCATCTGATCAAAAAATATCATAGAACATAAAAAGTAGGAAACTTAATTCTCTACAAAAGAGGTCTCTTAACATTTTGCCATAGCTCGCTTCGTTTCCGAGATATTTGCAGATTTATCTCACGGGAAGGGGCCTAACGGACATATTTCGAGATATTTCTTCTTCTTGTTGTTCTTCTTCTGCACAGCTAAACTGGAAGTGGCATTTCCAGCTCGCAATAGTGCAGAGTTATCTCAAAGAAAGGGGCCACGGTGTTTCTGTATCCCTATTATGTTGGTGCGGCTTCGGAACTTTTAAATATCTCGATATATCTCGAAAACTACGCTTCTGATCAAAAAATATCATACAACATAAATTGTAGGAAACATAATTCTCTATAAAAAACGTCTCTTAACATTTTGTCATAGCTCGCTTCGTTTCCGAGATATTTGCAGATTCAGCTCAAAGGAACTGGCCTGACGGACATATTTCGAGATATTTCTTCTTCTTGTTGTTCTTCGTCTGCACAGCTAAGCTGGAAGTGGCATTTCCAGCTCGCAATAGTGCAGAGTTATCTCAAAGAAAGGGGCCACGGTGTTTCTGTATCTCTATTATGTTGGTGCGGCTTCGGAACTTTTAAATATCTTGATATATCTCGAGAACTACGCATCTGATCAAAAAATATCATAGAACATAAAAAGTAGGAAACTTAATTCTCTACAAAAAAGGTCTCTTAACATTTTGCCATAGCTCGCTTCGTTTCCGAGATATTTGCATATTTATCTCAAGGGAAGGGGGCTGACGCTCATATTTCGAGATATTTCTTCTTCTTGTTGTTCTTCTTCTGCACAGCTAAGCTGGAAGTGGCATTTGCGGCTCGCACTAGTGCAGAGTTATCTCAAAGAAAGGGGCCACGGTGTTTCTGTATCTCTATTATGTTGGTGCGTCTTCGGAACTTTTAAATATCTCGATATATCTCGAAAACTACGCTTCTGATCAAAAAATATCATAGAACATAAATTGTAGGAAACATAATTCTCTACAAAAAAGGTCTCTTAACATTTTGCCATAGCTCGCTTCGTTTCCGAGATATTTGCAGATATATCTCAAGGGAAGGGGCCTGACGGACATATTTCGAGATATTTCTTCTTCTTGTTGTTTATCTTCTGCACCGCTAAGCTGGAAGTGGCATTTACAGCTCGCAATAGTGCAGAGTTATCTCAAAGAAAGGGGCCACGGTGTTTCTGTATCTCTATTATGTTGGTGCGGCTTCGGAACTTTTAAATATCTTGATATATCTCGAGAACTACGCATCTGATCAAAAAATATCATAGAACGTAAAAAGTAGGAAACTTAATTCACTACAAATAAGGTCTCTTAACATTTTGCCATAGCTCGCTTCGTTTCCGAGATATTTGCAGATTTATCTCACGGGAAGGGGCCTAACGGACATATTTCGAGATATTTCTTCTTCTTGTTGTTCTTCTTCTGCACAGCTAAACTGGAAGTGGCATTTCCAGCTCGCAATAGTGCAGAGTTATCTCAAAGAAAGGGGCCACGGTGTTTCTGTATCCCTATTATGTTGGTGCGGCTTCGGAACTTTTAAATATCTCGATATATCTCGAAAACTACGCTTCTGATCAAAAAATATCATAGAACATAAATTGTAGGAAACATAATTCTCTATAAAAAACGTCTCTTAACATTTTGTCATAGCTCGCTTCGTTTCCGAGATATTTGCAGATTCAGCTCAAAGGAACTGGCCTGACGGACATATTTCGAGATATTTCTTCTTCTTGTTGTTCTTCCTCTGCACAGCTAAGCTGGAAGTGGCATTTGCAGCTCGCAATAGTGCAGAGTTATCACAAAGAAAGGGGCCACGGTGTTTCTGTATCTCTATTATGTTGGTGCGGCTTCGGAACTTTTAAATATCTCAATGTATCTCGAAAACTACGCTTCTGATCAAAAAATATCATAGAACATAAATTGTAGGAAACATAATTCTCTACAAAAAAGGTCTCTTAACATTTTGCCATAGCTCGCTTCGTTTCCGAGATATTTGCAGATTTATCTCAAGGGAAGGGGCCTGACGGACATATTTCGAGATATTTCTTCTTCTTGTTGTTCTTCTTCTGCACAGCTAAGCTGGAAGTGGCATTTGCAGCTCGCAATAGTGCAGAGTTATCTCAAAGAAAGGGGCCACGGTGTTTCTGTATCTCTATTATGTTGGTGCGGCTTCGGAACTTTTAAATATCTCGATATATCTCGAAAACTACGCTTCTGATCAAAAAATATCATAGAACATAAATTGTAGGAAACATAATTCTCTACAAAAAACGTCTCTTAACATTTTTCCATAGCTCGCTTCGTTTCCGAGATATTTGCAGATTCAGCTCAAAGGAACTGGCCTGACGGACATATTTCGAGATATTTCTTCTTCTTGTTGTTCTTCCTCTGCACAGCTAAGCTGGAAGTGGCGTTTGCAGCTCGCAATAGTGCAGAGTTATCTCAAAGAAAGGGGCCACGGTGTTTCTGTATCTCTATTATGTTGGTGCGGCTTCGGAACTTTTAAATATCTTGATATATCTCGAGAACTACGCATCTGATCAAAAAATATCATAGAACATAAAAAGTAGGAAACTTAATTCTCTACAAAAAAGGTCTCTTAACATTTTGCCATAGCTCGCTTCGTTTCCGAGATATTTGCATATTTATCTCAAGGGAAGGGGGCTGACGCTCATATTTCGAGATATTTCTTCTTCTTGTTGTTCTTCTTCTGCACAGCTAAGCTGGAAGTGGCATTTGCGGCTCGCACTAGTGCAGAGTTATCTCAAAGAAAGGGGCCACGGTGTTTCTGTATCTCTATTATGTTGGTGCGTCTTCGGAACTTTTAAATATCTCGATATATCTCGAAAACTACGCTTCTGATCAAAAAATATCATAGAACATAAATTGTAGGAAACATAATTCTCTACAAAAAAGGTCTCTTAACATTTTGCCATAGCTCGCTTCGTTTCCGAGATATTTGCAGATATATCTCAAGGGAAGGGGCCTGACGGACATATTTCGAGATATTTCTTCTTCTTGTTGTTTATCTTCTGCACCGCTAAGCTGGAAGTGGCATTTACAGCTCGCAATAGTGCAGAGTTATCTCAAAGAAAGGGGCCACGGTGTTTCTGTATCTCTATTATGTTGGTGCGGCTTCGGAACTTTTAAATATCTTGATATATCTCGAGAACTACGCATCTGATCAAAAAATATCATAGAACGTAAAAAGTAGGAAACTTAATTCACTACAAATAAGGTCTCTTAACATTTTGCCATAGCTCGCTTCGTTTCCGAGATATTTGCAGATTTATGTCAAGGGAAGGGGCCTGACGGACATATTTCGAGATATTTCTTCTTCTTGTTGTTCTTCTTCTGCACAGCTAAGCTGGAAGTGGCATTTGCAGCTCGCAATAGTGCAGAGATATCTCAAAGAAAGGGGCCACGGTGTTTCTGTATCTCTATTATGTTGGTGCGGTTTCGGAACTTTTAAATATCTTGATATATCTCGAGAACTACGCATCTGATCAAAAAATATCATAGAACGTAAAAAGTAGGAAACTTAATTCTCTACAAAAAAGGTCTCTTAACATTTTGCCATAGCTCTCTTCGTTTCCGAGATATTTGCAGATTTATCTCAATGGAAGGGGCCTGACGGACATATTTCGAGACATTTCTTCTTCTTGTTGTTCTCCTTCTGCACAGCTAAGCTGGAAGTGGCATTTGCAGCTCGCAATAGTGCAGAGTTATCTCAAAGAAAGGGGCCACGGTGTTTCTGTATCTCTATTATGTTGGTGCGGCTTCGGAACTTTTAAATATCTTGATATATCTCGAGAACTACGCGTCTCATCAAAAAATATCATAGAACATAAAAAGTAGGAAACTTAATTCTCTACAAAAAAGGTCTCTTAACATTTTGCCATAGCTCGCTTCGTTTCCGAGATATTTGCATATTTATCTCAAGGGAAGGGGGCTGACGCTCATATTTCGAGATATTTCTTCTTCTTGTTGTTCTTCTTCTGCACAGCTAAGCTGGAAGTGGCATTTGCGGCTCGCACTAGTGCAGAGTTATCTCAAAGAAAGGGGCCACGGTGTTTCTGTATCTCTATTATGTTGGTGCGGCTTCGGAACTTTTAAATATCTCGATATATCTCGAAAACTACGCTTCTGATCAAAAAATATCATAGAACATAAATTGTAGGAAACATAATTCTCTACAAAAAACTTCTCTTAACATTTTTCCATAGCTCGCTTCGTTTCCGAGATATTTGCAGATTCAGCTCAAAGGAACTGGCCTGACGGACATATTTCGAGATATTTCTTCTTCTTGTTGTTCTTCCTCTGCACAGCTAAGCTGGAAGTGGCATTTGCAGCTCGCAATAGTGCAGAGTTATCTCAAAGAAAGGGGCCACGGTGTTTCTGTATCTCTATTATGTTGGTGCGGCTTCGGAACTTTTAAATATCTTGATATATCTCGAGAACTACGCATCTGATCAAAAAATATCATAGAACATAAAAAGTAGGAAACTTAATTCTCTACAAAAAAGGTCTCTTAACATTTTGCCATAGCTCGCTTCGTTTCCGAGATATTTGCATATTTATCTCAAGGGAAGGGGGCTGACGCTCATATTTCGAGATATTTCTTCTTCTTGTTGTTCTTCTTCTGCACAGCTAAGCTGGAAGTGGCATTTGCGGCTCGCACTAGTGCAGAGTTATCTCAAAGAAAGGGGCCACGGTGTTTCTGTATCTCTATTATGTTGGTGCGGCTTCGGAACTTTTAAATATCTCGATATATCTCGAAAACTACGCTTCTGATCAAAAAATATCATAGAACATAAATTGTAGGAAACATAATTCTCTACAAAAAAGGTCTCTTAACATTTTGCCATAGCTCGCTTCGTTTCCGAGATATTTGCAGATATATCTCAAGGGAAGGGGCCTGACGGACATATTTCGAGATATTTCTTCTTCTTGTTGTTTATCTTCTGCACCGCTAAGCTGGAAGTGGCATTTACAGCTCGCAATAGTGCAGAGTTATCTCAAAGAAAGGGGCCACGGTGTTTCTGTATCTCTATTATGTTGGTGCGGCTTCGGAACTTTTAAATATCTTGATATATCTCGAGAACTACGCATCTGATCAAAAAATATCATAGAACGTAAAAAGTAGGAAACTTAATTCACTACAAATAAGGTCTCTTAACATTTTGCCATAGCTCGCTTCGTTTCCGAGATATTTGCAGATTTATGTCAAGGGAAGGGGCCTGACGGACATATTTCGAGATATTTCTTCTTCTTGTTGTTCTTCTTCTGCACAGCTAAGCTGGAAGTGGCATTTGCAGCTCGCAATAGTGCAGAGATATCTCAAAGAAAGGGGCCACGGTGTTTCTGTATCTCTATTATGTTGGTGCGGTTTCGGAACTTTTAAATATCTTGATATATCTCGAGAACTACGCATCTGATCAAAAAATATCATAGAACGTAAAAAGTAGGAAACTTAATTCTCTACAAAAAAGGTCTCTTAACATTTTGCCATAGCTCTCTTCGTTTCCGAGATATTTGCAGATTTATCTCAATGGAAGGGGCCTGACGGACATATTTCGAGACATTTCTTCTTCTTGTTGTTCTCCTTCTGCACAGCTAAGCTGGAAGTGGCATTTGCAGCTCGCAATAGTGCAGAGTTATCTCAAAGAAAGGGGCCACGGTGTTTCTGTATCTCTATTATGTTGGTGCGGCTTCGGAACTTTTAAATATCCTGATATATCTCGAGAACTACGCGTCTCATCAAAAAATATCATAGAACATAAAAAGTAGGAAACTTAATTCTCTACAAAAAAGGTCTCTTAACATTTTGCCATAGCTCGCTTCGTTTCCGAGATATTTGCATATTTATCTCAAGGGAAGGGGGCTGACGCTCATATTTCGAGATATTTCTTCTTCTTGTTGTTCTTCTTCTGCACAGCTAAGCTGGAAGTGGCATTTGCGGCTCGCACTAGTGCAGAGTTATCTCAAAGAAAGGGGCCACGGTGTTTCTGTATCTCTATTATGTTGGTGCGGCTTCGGAACTTTTAAATATCTCGATATATCTCGAAAACTACGCTTCTGATCAAAAAATATCATAGAACATAAATTGTAGGAAACATAATTCTCTACAAAAAAGATCTCTTAACATTTTGCCATAGCTCGCTTCGTTTCCGAGATATTTGCAGATATATCTCAAGGGAAGGGGCCTGACGGACATATTTCGAGATATTTCTTCTTCTTGTTGTTCATCTTCTGCACCGCTAAGCTGGAAGTGGCATTTACAGCTCGCAATAGTGCAGAGTTATCTCAAAGAAAGGGGCCACGGTGTTTCTGTATCTCTATTATGTTGGTGCGGCTTCGGAACTTTTAAATATCTTGATATATCTCGAGAACTACGCATCTGATCAAAAAATATCATAGAACGTAAAAAGTAGGAAACTTAATTCACTACAAATAAGGTCTCTTAACATTTTGCCATAGCTCGCTTCGTTTCCGAGATATTTGCAGATTTATCTCAAGGGAAGGGGCCTGACGGACATATTTCGAGATATTTCTTCTTCTTGTTGTTCTTCTTCTGCACAGCTAAGCTGGAAGTGGCATTTGCAGCTCGCACTAGTGCAGAGTTATCTCAAAGAAAGGGGCCACGGTGTTTCTGTATCTCTATTATGTTGGTGCGGCTTCGGAACTTTTAAATATCTTGATATATCTCGAGAACTACGCATCTGATCAAAAAATATCATAGAACATGAAAAGTAGGAAACTTAATTCTCTACAAAAAAGGTCTCTTAACATTTTGCCATAGCTCTCTTCGTTTCCGAGATATTTGCAGATTTATCTCAATGGAAGGGGCCTGACGGACATATTTCGAGACATTTCTTCTTCTTGTTGTTCTCCTTCTGCACAGCTAAGCTGGAAGTGGCATTTGCAGCTCGCAATAGTGCAGAGTCATCTCAAAGAAAGGGGCCACGGTGTTTCTGTATCTCTATTATGTTGGTGCGGCTTCGGAACTTTTAAATATCTCGATGTATCTCGAAAACTACGCTTCTGATCAAAAAATATCATAGAACATAAATTGTAGGAAACATAATTCTCTACAAAAAAGGTCTCTTAACATTTTGCCATAGCTCGCTTCCTTTCCGAGATATTTGCTGATATATCTCAAGGGAAGGGGCCTGACGGACATATTTCGAGATATTTCTTCTTCTTGTTGTTCTTCTTCTGCACAGCTAAGCTGGGAGTGGCATTTCCAGCTCGCAATAGTGCAGAGTTATCTCAAAGAAAGGGGCCACGGTGTTTCTGTATCTCTATTATGTTGGTGCGGCTTCGGAACTTTTAAATATCTTGATATATCTCGAGAACTACGCATCAGATCAAAAAATATCATAGAACATAAAAAGTAGGAAACTTAATTCTCTACACAAAAAGTCTCTTAACATTTTGCCATAGCTCTCTTCGTTTCCGAGATATTTGCAGATTTATCTCAAGGGAAGGGGCCTGACGGACATATTTCGAGACATTTCTTCTTCTTGTTGTTCTTCTGCACAGCTAAGCTGGAAGTGGCATTTGCAGCTCGCAATAGTGCATAGTTATCTGAAAGAAAGGGGCCACGGTGTTTCTGTATCTCTATTATGTTGGTGCGGCTTCGGAACTTTTAAATATCTTGATATATCTCGAGAACTACGCATCTGATCAAAAAATATCATAGAACATAAAAAGTAGGAAACTTAATTCTCTACAAAAGAGGTCTCTTAACATTTTGCCATAGCTCGCTTCGTTTCCGAGATATTTGCAGATTTATCTCACGGGAAGGGGCCTAACGGACATATTTCGAGATATTTCTTCTTCTTGTTGTTCTTCTTCTGCACAGCTAAACTGGAAGTGGCATTTCCAGCTCGCAATAGTGCAGAGTTATCTCAAAGAAAGGGGCCACGGTGTTTCTGTATCCCTATTATGTTGGTGCGGCTTCGGAACTTTTAAATATCTCGATATATCTCGAAAACTACGCTTCTGATCAAAAAATATCATACAACATAAATTGTAGGAAACATAATTCTCTATAAAAAACGTCTCTTAACATTTTGTCATAGCTCGCTTCGTTTCCGAGATATTTGCAGATTCAGCTCAAAGGAACTGGCCTGACGGACATATTTCGAGATATTTCTTCTTCTTGTTGTTCTTCGTCTGCACAGCTAAGCTGGAAGTGGCATTTCCAGCTCGCAATAGTGCAGAGTTATCTCAAAGAAAGGGGCCACGGTGTTTCTGTATCTCTATTATGTTGGTGCGGCTTCGGAACTTTTAAATATCTTGATATATCTCGAGAACTACGCATCTGATCAAAAAATATCATAGAACATAAAAAGTAGGAAACTTAATTCTCTACAAAAAAGGTCTCTTAACATTTTGCCATAGCTCGCTTCGTTTCCGAGATATTTGCAGATATATCTCAAGGGAAGGGGCCTGACGGACATATTTCGAGATATTTCTTCTTCTTGTTGTTCTTCTTCTGCACAGCTAAGCTGGAAGTGGCATTTGCAGCTCGCAATAGTGCAGAGTTATCTCAAAGAAAGGGGCCACGGTGTTTCTGTATCACTATTATGTTGGTGCGGCTTCGGAACTTTTAAATATCTCGATATATCTCGAAAACTACGCTTCTGATCAAAAAATATCATAGAACATAAATTGTGGGAAACATAATTCTCTACAAAAAACGTCTCTTAACATTTTTCCATAGCTCGCTTCGTTTCCGAGATATTTGCAGATTCAGCTCAAAGGAACTGGCCTGACGGACATATTTCGAGATATTTCTTCTTCTTGTTGTTCTTCCTCTGCACAGCTAAGCTGGAAGTGGCATTTGCAGCTCGCAATAGTGCAGAGTTATCTCAAAGAAAGGGGCCACGGTGTTTCTGTATCTCTATTATGTTGGTGCGGCTTTGGAACTTTTAAATATCTTGATATATCTCGAGAACTACGCATCTGATCAAAAAATATCATAGAACATAAAAAGTAGGAAACTTAATTCTCTACAAAAAAGGTCTCTTAACATTTTGCCATAGCTCGCTTCGTTTCCGAGATATTTGCATATTTATCTCAAGGGAAGGGGGCTGACGCTCATATTTCGAGATATTTCTTCTTCTTGTTGTTCTTCTTCTGCACAGCTAAGCTGGAAGTGGCATTTGCGGCTCGCACTAGTGCAGAGTTATCTCAAAGAAAGGGGCCACGGTGTTTCTGTATCTCTATTATGTTGGTGCGGCTTCGGAACTTTTAAATATCTCGATATATCTCGAAAACTACGCTTCTGATCAAAAAATATCATAGAACATAAATTGTGGGAAACATAATTCTCTACAAAAAACGTCTCTTAACATTTTTCCATAGCTCGCTTCGTTTCCGAGATATTTGCAGATTCAGCTCAAAGGAACTGGCCTGACGGACATATTTCGAGATATTTCTTCTTCTTGTTGTTCTTCCTCTGCACAGCTAAGCTGGAAGTGGCATTTGCAGCTCGCAATAGTGCAGAGTTATCTCAAAGAAAGGGGCCACGGTGTTTCTGTATCTCTATTATGTTGGTGCGGCTTTGGAACTTTTAAATATCTTGATATATCTCGAGAACTACGCATCTGATCAAAAAATATCATAGAACATAAAAAGTAGGAAACTTAATTCTCTACAAAAAAGGTCTCTTAACATTTTGCCATAGCTCGCTTCGTTTCCGAGATATTTGCATATTTATCTCAAGGGAAGGGGGCTGACGCTCATATTTCGAGATATTTCTTCTTCTTGTTGTTCTTCTTCTGCACAGCTAAGCTGGAAGTGGCATTTGCGGCTCGCACTAGTGCAGAGTTATCTCAAAGAAAGGGGCCACGGTGTTTCTGTATCTCTATTATGTTGGTGCGGCTTCGGAACTTTTAAATATCTCGATATATCTCGAAAACTACGCTTCTGATCAAAAAATATCATAGAACATAAATTGTAGGAAACATAATTCTCTACAAAAAAGGTCTCTTAACATTTTGCCATAGCTCGCTTCGTTTCCGAGATATTTGCAGATTCATCTCAAGGGAAGGGGTCTGACGGACATATTTCGAGATATTTCTTCTTCTTGTTGTTCTTCCTCTGCACAGCTAAGCTGGAAGTGGCATTTGCAGCTCGCAATATTGCAGAGTTATCTCACAGAAAGGGGCCACGGTGTTTCTGTATCTCTATTATGTTGGTGCGGCTTCGGAACTTTTAAATATCTTGATATATCTCGAGAACTAAGCATCTGATCAAAAAATATCATACAACATAAAAAGTAGGAAACTTAATTCTCTACAAAAAAGGTCTCTTAACATTTTGCCATAGCTCGCTTCGTTTCCGAGATATTTGCATATTTATCTCAAGGGAAGGGGCCTGACGGACATATTTCGAGATATTTCTTCTTCTTGTTGTTCTTCTTCTGCACAGCTAAGCTGGAAGTGGCATTTGCGGCTCGCACTAGTGCAGAGTTATCTCAAAGAAAGGGGCCACGGTGTTTCTGTATCTCTATTATGTTGGTGCGGCTTCGGAACTTTTAAATATCTCGATATATCTCGAAAACTACGCTTCTGATCAAAAAATATCATAGAACATAAATTGTGGGAAACATAATTCTCTACAAAAAACGTCTCTTAACATTTTTCCATAGCTCGCTTCGTTTCCGAGATATTTGCAGATTCAGCTCAAAGGAACTGGCCTGACGGACATATTTCGAGATATTTCTTCTTCTTGTTGTTCTTCCTCTGCACAGCTAAGCTGGAAGTGGCATTTGCAGCTCGCAATAGTGCAGAGTTATCTCAAAGAAAGGGGCCACGGTGTTTCTGTATCTCTATTATGTTGGTGCGGCTTTGGAACTTTTAAATATCTTGATATATCTCGAGAACTACGCATCTGATCAAAAAATATCATAGAACATAAAAAGTAGGAAACTTAATTCTCTACAAAAAAGGTCTCTTAACATTTTGCCATAGCTCGCTTCGTTTCCGAGATATTTGCATATTTATCTCAAGGGAAGGGGGCTGACGCTCATATTTCGAGATATTTCTTCTTCTTGTTGTTCTTCTTCTGCACAGCTAAGCTGGAAGTGGCTTTTGCGGCTCGCACTAGTGCAGAGTTATCTCAAAGAAAGGGGCCACGGTGTTTCTGTATCTCTATTATGTTGGTGCGGCTTCGGAACTTTTAAATATCTCGATATATCTCGAAAACTACGCTTCTGATCAAAAAATATCATAGAACATAAATTGTGGGAAACATAATTCTCTACAAAAAACGTCTCTTAACATTTTTCCATAGCTCGCTTCGTTTCCGAGATATTTGCAGATTCAGCTCAAAGGAACTGGCCTGACGGACATATTTCGAGATATTTCTTCTTCTTGTTGTTCTTCCTCTGCACAGCTAAGCTGGAAGTGGCATTTGCAGCTCGCAATAGTGTAGAGTTATCTCAAAGAAAGGGGCCACGGTGTTTCTGTATCTCTATTATGTTGGTGCGGCTTTGGAACTTTTAAATATCTTGATATATCTCGAGAACTACGCATCTGATCAAAAAATATCATAGAACATAAAAAGTAGGAAACTTAATTCTCTACAAAAAAGGTCTCTTAACATTTTGCCATAGCTCGCTTCGTTTCCGAGATATTTGCATATTTATCTCAAGGGAAGGGGGCTGACGCTCATATTTCGAGATATTTCTTCTTCTTGTTGTTCTTCTTCTGCACAGCTAAGCTGGAAGTGGCATTTGCGGCTCGCACTAGTGCAGAGTTATCTCAAAGAAAGGGGCCACGGTGTTTCTGTATCTCTATTATGTTGGTGCGGCTTCGGAACTTTTAAATATCTTGATATATCTCGAGAACTAAGCATCTGATCAAAAAATATCATACAACATAAAAAGTAGGAAACTTAATTCTCTACAAAAAAGGTCTCTTAACATTTTGCCATAGCTCGCTTCGTTTCCGAGATATTTGCAGATTTATCTCAAGGGAAGGGGCCTGACGGACATATTTCGAGATATTTCTTCTTCTTGTTGTTCTTCTTCTGCACAGCTAAGCTGGAAGTGGCATTTGCAGCTCGCAATAGTGCAGAGTTATCTCAAAGAAAGGGGCCACGGTGTTTCTGTATCTCTATTATGTTGGTGCGGCTTCGGAACTTTTAAATATCTTGATATATCTCGAGAACTACGCGTCTGATCAAAAAATATCATAAAACATAAAAAGTAGGAAACTTAATTCTCTACCACAACGGTCTCTTAACATTTTGCCACAGCTCGCTTCGTTTCCGAGATATTTGTATATTTATCTCAAGGGAAGGGGCCTGACGGACATATTTCGAGATATTTCTTCTTCTTGTTGTTCTTCTTCTGCACAGCTAAGCTGGAAGTGGCATTTGCGGCTCGCACTAGTGCAGAGTTATCTCAAAGAAAGGGGCCACGGTGTTTCTGTATCTCTATTATGTTGGTGCGGCTTCGGAACTTTTAAATATCTCGATATATCTCGAAAACTACGCTTCTGATCAAAAAATATCATAGAACATAAATTGTAGGAAACATAATTCTCTACAAAAAAGGTCTCTTAACATTTTGCCATAGCTCGCTTCGTTTCCGAGATATTTGCAGATTCATCTCAAGGGAAGGGGTCTGACGGACATATTTCGAGATATTTCTTCTTCTTGTTGTTCTTCTTCTGCACAGCTAAGCTGGAGGTGGCATTTGCCGCTCGCACTAGTGCAGAGTTATCTCAAAGAAAGGGGCCACGGTGTTTCTGTATCTCTATTATGTTGGTGCGGCTTCGGAACTTTTAAATATCTTGATATATCTCGAGAACCACGCATCTGATCAAAAAATATCATAGAACATAAAAAGTAGGAAACTTAATTCTCTACCACAACGGTCTCTTAACATTTTGCCATAGCTCGCTTCGTTTCCGAGATATTTGCATATTTATCTCAAGGGAAGGGGCCTGACGGACATATTTCGAGATATTTCTTCTTCTTGTTGTTCTTCTTCTGCACAGCTAAGCTGGAAGTGGCATTTGCGGCTCGCACTAGTGCAGAGTTATCTCAAAGAAAGGGGCCACGGTGTTTCTGTATCTCTATTATGTTGGTGCGGCTTCGGAACTTTTAAATATCTCGATATATCTCGAAAACTACGCTTCTGATCAAAAAATATCATAGAACATAAATTGTAGGAAACATACTTCTCTACAAAAAAGGTCTCTTAACATTTTGCCATAGCTCTCTTCGTTTCCGAGATATTTGCAGATTTATCTCAAGGGAAGGGGCCTGACGGACATATTTCGAGATATTTCTTCTTCTTGTTGTTCTTCTTCTGCACAGCTAAGCTGGAAGTGGCATTTGCAGCTCGCAATAGTGCAGAGTTATCTCAAAGAAAGGGGCCACGGTGTTTCTGTATCTCTATTTTGTTGGTGCGGCTTCGGAACTTTTAAATATCTCGATATATCTCGAAAACTACGCTTCTGATCAAAAAATATCATAGAACATAAATTGTAGGAAACATAATTCTCTACAAAAAAGGTCTCTTAACATTTTGCCATAGCTCGCTTCGTTTCCGAGATATTTGCAGATTCATCTCAAGGGAAGGGGTCTGACGGACATATTTCGAGATATTTCTTCCTCTTGTTGTTCTTCTTCTGCACAGCTAAGCTCGAAGTGGCATTTGCAGCTCGCAATAGTGCAGAGTTATCTCAAAGAAAGGGCCCACGGTGTTTGTGTATCTCTATTATGTTGGTGCGGCTTCGGAACTTTTAAATATCTCGATATATCTCGAGAACTACGCGTCTGATCAAAAAATATCATAGAACATAAAAAGTAGGAAACTTAATTCTCTACCACAACGGTCTCTTAACATTTTGCCACAGCTCGCTTCGTTTCCGAGATATTTGCATATTTATCTCAAGGGAAGGGGCCTGACGGACATATTTCGAGATATTTCTTCTTCTTGTTGTTCTTCTTCTGCACAGCTAAGCTGGAAGTGGCATTTGCGGCTCGCACTAGTGCAGAGTTATCTCAAAGAAAGGGGCCACGGTGTTTCTGTATCTCTATTATGTTGGTGCGGCTTCGGAACTTTTAAATATCTCGATATATCTCGAAAACTACGCTTCTGATCAAAAAATATCATAGAACATAAATTGTAGGAAACATAATTCTCTACAAAAAAGCTCTCTTAACATTTTGCCATAGCTCGCTTCGTTTCCGAGATATTTGCATATTTATCTCAAGGGAAGGGGCCTGACGGACATATTTCGAGATATTTCTTCTTCTTGTTGTTCTTCTTCTGCACAGCTAAGCTGGAAGTGGCATTTGCGGCTCGCACTAGTGCAGAGTTATCTCAAAGAAAGGGGCCACGGTGTTTCTGTATCTCTATTATGTTGGTGCGGCTTCGGAACTTTTAAATATCTTGATATATCTCGAGAACTACGCGTCTGATCAAAAAATATCATAGAACATAAAAAGTAGGAAACTTAATTCTCTAGCACAACGGTCTCTTAACATTTTGCCACAGCTCGCTTCGTTTCCGAGATATTTGCATATTTATCTCAAGGGAAGGGGCCTGACGGACATATTTCGAGATATTTCTTCTTCTTGTTGTTCTTCTTCTGCACAGCTAAGCTGGAAGTGGCATTTGCGGCTCGCACTAGTGCAGAGTTATCTCAAAGAAAGGGGCCACGGTGTTTCTGTATCTCTATTATGTTGGTGCGGCTTCGGAACTTTTAAATATCTCGATATATCTCGAAAACTACGCTTCTGATCAAAAAATATCATAGAACATAAATTGTAGGAAACATAATTCTCTACAAAAAAGGTCTCTTAACATTTTGCCATAGCTCGCTTCGTTTCCGAGATATTTGCATATTTATCTCAAGGGAAGGGGCCTGACGGACATATTTCGAGATATTTCTTCTTCTTGTTGTTCTTCTTCTGCACAGCTAAGCTGGAAGTGGCATTTGCGGCTCGCACTAGTGCAGAGTTATCTCAAAGAAAGGGGCCACGGTGTTTCTGTATCTCTATTATGTTGGTGCGGCTTCGGAACTTTTAAATATCTTGATATATCTCGAGAACTACGCGTCTGATCAAAAAATATCATAGAACATAAAAAGTAGGAAACTTAATTCTCTAGCACAACGGTCTCTTAACATTTTGCCACAGCTCGCTTCGTTTCCGAGATATTTGCATATTTATCTCAAGGGAAGGGGCCTGACGGACATATTTCGAGATATTTCTTCTTCTTGTTGTTCTTCTTCTGCACAGCTAAGCTGGAAGTGGCATTTGCGGCTCGCACTAGTGCAGAGTTATCTCAAAGAAAGGGGCCACGGTGTTTCTGTATCTCTATTATGTTGGTGCGGCTTCGGAACTTTTAAATATCTCGATATATCTCGAAAACTACGCTTCTGATCAAAAAATATCATAGAACATAAATTGTAGGAAACATAATTCTCTACAAAAAAGGTCTCTTAACATTTTGCCATAGCTCGCTTCGTTTCCGAGATATTTGCAGATTCATCTCAAGGGAAGGGGTCTGACGGACATATTTCGAGATATTTCTTCTTCTTGTTGTTCTTCCTCTGCACAGCTAAGCTGGAAGTGGCATTTGCAGCTCGGAATATTGCAGAGTTATCTCACAGAAAGGGGCCACGGTGTTTCTGTATCTCTATTATGTTGGTGCGGCTACGGAACTTTTAAATATCTTGATATATCTCGAGAACTAAGCATCTGATCAAAAAATATCATAGAACATAAAAAGTAGGAAACTTAATTTTCTACAAAAAAGGTCTCTTAACATTTTGCCATAGCTCGCTTCGTTTCCGAGATATTTGCATATTTATCTCAAGGGAAGGGGCCTGACGGACATATTTCGAGATATTTCTTCTTCTTGTTGTTCTTCTTCTGCACAGCTAAGCTGGAAGTGGCATTTGCGGCTCGCACTAGTGCAGAGTTATCTCAAAGAAAGGGGCCACGGTGTTTCTGTATCTCTATTATGTTGGTGCGGCTTCGGAACTTTTAAATATCTCGATATATCTCGAAAACTACGCTTCTGATCAAAAAATATCATAGAACATAAATTGTAGGAAACATAATTCTCTACAAAAAAGGTCTGTTAACATTTTGCCATAGCTCGCTTCGTTTCCGAGATATTTGCAGATTTATCTCAAGGGAAGGGGCCTGACGGACATATTTCGAGATAATTCTTCTTCTTGTTGTTCTTCTTCTGCACAGCTAAGCTGGAAGTGGCATTTGCGGCTCGCACTAGTGCAGAGTTATCTCAAAGAAAGGGGCCACGGTGTTTCTGTATCACTATTATGTTGGTGCGGCTTCGGAACTTTTAAATATCTTGATATATCTCGAGAACTACGCATCTGATCAAAAAATATCATAGAACATAAAAAGTAGAAAACTTAATTCTCTACAAAAAAGGTCTCTTAACATTTTGCCATAGCTCGCTTCGTTTCCGAGATATTTGCAGATTTATCTCAAGGGAAGGGGCCTGACGGACATATTTCGAGATATTTCTTCTTCTTGTTGTTCTTCTTCTGCACAGCTAAGCTGGAAGTGGCATTTGCGGCTCGCACTAGTGCAGAGTTATCTCAAAGAAAGGGGCCACGGTGTTTCTGTATCTCTATTATGTTGGTGCGGCTTCGGAACTTTTAAATATCTTGATATATCTCGAGAACTACGCATCTGATCAAAAAATATCATAGAACATAAAAAGTAGGAAACTTAATTCTCTACAAAAAAGGTCTCTTAACATTTTGCCATAGCTCGCTTCGTTTCCGAGATATCTGCATATTTATCTCAAGGGAAGGGGCCGGACGGACATATTTCGAGATATTTCTTCTTCTTGTTGTTCTTCTTCTGCACAGCTAAGCTGGAAGTGGCATTTGCGGCTCGCACTAGTGAAGAGTTATCTCAAAGAAAGGGGCCACGGTGTTTCTGTATCTCTATTATGTTGGTGCGGCTTCGGAACTTTTAAATATCTCGATATATCTCGAAAACTACGCTTCTGATCAAAAAATATCATAGAACATAAATTGTAGGAAACATAATTCTCTACAAAAAAGGTCTCTTAACATTTTGCCATAGCTCGCTTCGTTTCCGAGATATTTGCAGATATATCTCAAGGGAAGGGGCCTGACGGACATATTTCGAGATATTTCTTCTTCTTGTTGTTCTTCTTCTGCACAGCTAAGCTGGAAGTGGCATTTGCGGCTCGCACTAGTGCAGAGTTATCTCAAAGAATGGGGCCACGGTGTTTCTGTATCTCTATTATGTTGGTGCGGCTTCGGAACTTTTAAATATCTCGATATATCTCGAAAACTACGCTTCTGATCAAAAAATATCATAGAACATAAAAAGTAGGAAACTTAATTCTCTACAAAAAAGGTCTCTTAACATTTTGCCATAGCTCGCTTCGTTTCCGAGATATTTGCAGATTTATCTCAAGGGAAGGGGCCTAACGGACATATTTCGAGATATTTCTTCTTCTTGTTGTTCTTCTTCTGCACAGCTAAACTGGAAGTGGCATTTCCAGCTCGCAATAGTGCAGAGTTATCTCAAAGAAAGGGGCCACGGTGTTTCTGTATCTCTATTATGTTGGTGCGGCTTCGGAACTTTTAAATATCTTGATATATCTCGAGAACTACGCATCTGATCAAAAAATATCATAGAACATAAAAAGTAGGAAACTTAATTCTCTACAAAAAAGGTCTCTTAACATTTTGCCATAGCTCGCTTCGTTTCCGAGATATTTGCATATTTATCTCAAGGGAAGGGGCCGGACGGACATATTTCGAGATATTTCTTCTTCTTGTTGTTCTTCTTCTGCACAGCTAAGCTGGAAGTGGCATTTGCGGCTCGCACTAGTGCAGAGTTATCTCAAAGAAAGGGGCCACGGTGTTTCTGTATCTCTATTATGTTGGTGCGGCTTCGGAACTTTTAAATATCTCGATATATCTCGAAAACTACGCTTCTGATCAAAAAATATCATAGAACATAAATTGTAGGAAACATAATTCTCTACAAAAAAGGTCTCTTAACATTTTGCCATAGCTCGCTTCGTTTCCGAGATATTTGCAGATATATCTCAAGGGAAGGGGCCTGACGGACATATTTCGAGATATTTCTTCTTCTTGTTGTTCTTCTTCTGCACAGCTAAGCTGGAAGTGGCATTTGCGGCTCGCACTAGTGCAGAGTTATCTCAAAGAATGGGGCCACGGTGTTTCTGTATCTCTATTATGTTGGTGCGGCTTCGGAACTTTTAAATATCTCGATATATCTCGAAAACTACGCTTCTGATCAAAAAATATCATACAACATAAAAAGTAGGAAACTTAATTCTCTACAAAAAAGGTCTCTTAACATTTTGCCATAGCTCGCTTCGTTTCCGAGATATTTGCAGATTTATCTCAAGGGAAGGGGCCTAACGGACATATTTCGAGATATTTCTTCTTCTTGTTGTTCTTCTTCTGCACAGCTAAACTGGAAGTGGCATTTCCAGCTCGCAATAGTGCAGAGTTATCTCAAAGAAAGGGGCCACGGTGTTTCTGTATCTCTATTACGTTGGTGCGGCTTCGGAACTTTTAAATATCTTGATATATCTCGAGAACTACGCATCTGATCAAAAAATATCATAGAACATAAAAAGTAGGAAACTTAATTCTCTACAAAAAAGGTCTCTTAACATTTTGCCATAGCTCGCTTCGTTTCCGAGATATTTGCAGATTTATCTCAAGGGAAGGGGCCTGACGGACATATTTCGAGATATTTCTTCTTCTTGTTGTTCTTCTTCTGCACAGCTAAGCTGGAAGTGGCATTTGCGGCTCGCACTAGTGCAGAGTTATCTCAAAGAAAGGGGCCACGGTGTTTCTGTATCTCTATTATGTTGGTGCGGCTTCGGAACTTTTAAATATCTTGATATATCTCGAGAACTACGCATCTGATCAAAAAATATCATAGAACATAAAAAGTAGGAAACTTAATTCTCTACGAAAAAGGTCTCTTAACATTTTGCCATAGCTCGCTTCGTTTCCGAGATATTTGCATATTTATCTCAAGGGAAGGGGCCTGACGGACATATTTCGAGATATTTCTTCTTCTTGTTGTTCTTCTTCTGCACAGCTAAGCTGGAAGTGGCATTTGCGGCTCGCACTAGTGCAGAGTTATCTCAAAGAAAGGGGCCACGGTGTTTCTGTATCTCTATTATGTTGGTGCGGCTTCGGAACTTTTAAATATCTCGATATATCTCGAAAACTACGCTTCTGACCAAAAAATATCATAGAACATAAATTGTAGGAAACATAATTCTCTACAAAAAAGGTCTCTTAACATTTTGCCATAGCTCGCTTCGTTTCCGAGATATTTGCAGATATATCTCAAGGGAAGGGGCCTGACGGACATATTTCGAGATATTTCTTCTTCTTGTTGTTCTTCCTCTGCACAGCTAAGCTGGAAGTGGCATTTGCAGCTCACAATAGTGCAGAGTTATCTCAAAGAAAGGGGCCACGGTGTTTCTGTATCTCTATTATGTTGGTGCGGCTTCGGAACTTTTAAATATCTCGATATATCTCGAAAACTACGCTTCTGATCAAAAAATATCATAGAACATAAATTGTAGGAAACATAATTCTCTACAAAAAAGGTCTCTTAACATTTTGCCATAGCTCGCTTCGTTTCCGAGATATTTGCAGATATATCTCAAGGGAAGGGGCCTGACGGACATATTTCGAGATATTTCTTCTTCTTGTTGTTCTTCCTCTGCACAGCTAAGCTGGAAGTGGCATTTGCAGCTCGCAATAGTGCAGAGTTATCTCAAAGAAAGGGGCCACGGTGTTTCTGTATCTCTATTATGTTGGTGCGGCTTCGGAACTTTTAAATATCTTGATATATCTCGAGAACTACGCATCTGATCAAAAAATATCATAGAACATAAAAGGTAGGAAACTTAATTCTCTACAAAAAAGGTCTCTTAACATTTTGCCAAAGCTCGCTTCGTTTCCGAGATATTTGCATATTTATCTCAAGGGAAGGGGCCTGACGGACATATTTCGAGATATTTCTTCTTCTTGTTGTTCTTCTTCTGCACAGCTAAGCTGGAAGTGGCATTTACGGCTCGCACTAGTGCAGAGTTATCTCAAAGAAAGGGGCCACGGTGTTTCTGTATCTCTATTATGTTGGTGCGGCTTCGGAACTTTTAAATATCTCGATATATCTCGAAAACTACGCTTCTGATCAAAAAATATCATAGAACATAGAAAGTAGGAAACTTAATTCTCTACAAAAAAGGTCTCTTAACATTTTGCCATAGCTCGCTTCGTTTCCGAGATATTTGCAGATTTATCTCAAGGGAAGGGGCCTGACGGACATATTTCGAGATATTTCTTCTTCTTGTTGTTCTTCTTCTGCACAGCTAAGCTGGAAGTGGCATTTGCGGCTCGCACTAGTGCAGAGTTATCTCAAAGAAAGGGGCCACGGTGTTTCTGTATCTCTATTATGTTCGTGCGGCTTCGGAACTTTTAAATATCTTGATATATTTCGAGAACTACGCGTCTGATCAAAAAATATCATAGAACATAAAAAGTAGGAAACTTAATTCTCTACAACAACGGTCTCTTAACATTTTGCCATAGCTCGCTTCGCTTCCGAGATATTTGCATATTTATCTCAAGGGAAGGGGCCTGACGGACATATTTCGAGATATTTCTTCTTCTTGTTGTTCTTCTTCTGCACAGCTAAGCTGGAAGTGGCATTTGCGGCTCGCACTAGTGCAGAGTTATCTCAAAGAAAGGGGCCACGGTGTTTCTGTATCTCTATTATGTTGGTGCGGCTTCGGAACTTTTAAATATCTTGATATATCTCGAGAACTACGCTTCTGATCAAAAAATATCATAGAACGTAAATTGTAGGAAACATTATTCTCTACAAAAAAGGTCTCTTAACATTTTGCCATAGCTCGCTTCGTTTCCGAGATATTTGCAGATTCATCTCAAGGGAAGGGGTCTGACGGACATATTTCGAGATATTTCTTCTTCTTGTTGTTCTTCTTCTGCACAGCTAAGCTCGAAGTGGCATTTGCAGCTCGCAATAGTGCAGAGTTATCTCAAAGAAAGAGGCCACGGTGTTTCTGTACCTCTATTATGTTGGTGCAGCTTCGGAACTTTTAAATATCTTGATATATCTCGAGAACTACGCATCTGATCAAAAAATATCATCGAACATAAAAAGTAGGAAACTTAATTCTCTACAAAAAAGGTCTCTTAACATTTTGCCATAGCTCGCTTCGTTTCCGAGATATTTGCAGATTTATCTCAAGGGAAGTGGCCTGACGGACATATTTCGAGATATTTCTTCTTCTTGTTGTTCTTCTTCTGCACAGCTAAGCTGGAAGTGGCATTTGCAGCTCGCAATAGTGCAGAGTTATCCCAAAGAAAGGGGCCACGTATCTCTATTATGTTGGTGCGGCTTCGGAACTTTTAAATATCTCGATATGGCTCGAAAACTACGCTTCTGATCAAAAAATATCATAGAACATAAATTGTAGGAAACATAATTCTTTACAAAAAAGGTCTCTTAACATTTTGCCATAGCTCGCTTTGTTTCCGAGATATTTGCAGATTTATCTTAAGGGAAGGGTCCTGATGGACATATTTCGAGATATTTCTTCTTCTTGTTGTTCTTCTTCTGCACAGCTAAGCTGGAAGTGGCATTTGCGGCTCGCACTAGTGCAGAGTTATCTCAAAGAAAGGGGCCACGGTGTTTCTGTATCTCTATTATGTTGGTGCGGCTTCGGAACTTTTAAATATCTCGATATATCTCGAAAACTACGCTTCTGATCAAAAAATATCATAGAACATAGAAAGTAGGAAACTTAATTCTCTACAAAAAAGGTCTCTTAACATTTTGCCATAGCTCGCTTCGTTTCCGAGATATTTGCAGATTTATCTCAAGGGAAGGGGCCTGACGGACATATTTCGAGATATTTCTTCTTCTTGTTGTTCTTCTTCTGCACAGCTAAGCTGGAAGTGGCATTTGCGGCTCGCACTAGTGCAGAGTTATCTCAAAGAAAGGGGCCACGGTGTTTCTGTATCTCTATTATGTTCGTGCGGCTTCGGAACTTTTAAATATCTTGATATATTTCGAGAACTACGCGTCTGATCAAAAAATATCATAGAACATAAAAAGTAGGAAACTTAATTCTCTACAACAACGGTCTCTTAACATTTTGCCATAGCTCGCTTCGCTTCCGAGATATTTGCATATTTATCTCAAGGGAAGGGGCCTGACGGACATATTTCGAGATATTTCTTCTTCTTGTTGTTCTTCTTCTGCACAGCTAAGCTGGAAGTGGCATTTGCGGCTCGCACTAGTGCAGAGTTATCTCAAAGAAAGGGGCCACGGTGTTTCTGTATCTCTATTATGTTGGTGCGGCTTCGGAACTTTTAAATATCTTGATATATCTCGAGAACTACGCTTCTGATAAAAAAATATCATAGAACGTAAATTGTAGGAAACATTATTCTCTACAAAAAAGGTCTCTTAACATTTTGCCATAGCTCGCTTCGTTTCCGAGATATTTGCAGATTCATCTCAAGGGAAGGGGTCTGACGGACATATTTCGAGATATTTCTTCTTCTTGTTGTTCTTCTTCTGCACAGCTAAGCTCGAAGTGGCATTTGCAGCTCGCAATAGTGCAGAGTTATCTCAAAGAAAGAGGCCACGGTGTTTCTGTACCTCTATTATGTTGGTGCAGCTTCGGAACTTTTAAATATCTTGATATATCTCGAGAACTACGCATCTGATCAAAAAATATCATCGAACATAAAAAGTAGGAAACTTAATTCTCTACAAAAAAGGTCTCTAAACATTTTGCCATAGCTCGCTTCGTTTCCGAGATATTTGCAGATTTATCTCAAGGAAAGTGGCCTGACGGACATATTTCGAGATATTTCTTCTTCTTGTTGTTCTTCTTCTGCACAGCTAAGCTGGAAGTGGCATTTGCAGCTCGCAATAGTGCAGAGTTATCCCAAAGAAAGGGGCCACGTATCTCTATTATGTTGGTGCGGCTTCGGAACTTTTAAATATCTCGATATGGCTCGAAAACTACGCTTCTGATCAAAAAATATCATAGAACATAAATTGTAGGAAACATAATTCTTTACAAAAAAGGTCTCTTAACATTTTGCCATAGCTCGCTTTGTTTCCGAGATATTTGCAGATTTATCTTAAGGGAAGGGTCCTGATGGACATATTTCGAGATATTTCTTCTTCTTGTTGTTCTTCTTCTGCACAGCTAAACTGGAAGTGGCATTTCCAGCTCGCAATCGTGCAGAGTTATCTCAAAGAAAGGGGCCATGGTGTTTCTGTATCTCTATTATGTTGGTGCGGCTTCGGAACTTTTAAATATCTTGATATATCTCGAGAACTACGCCTCTGATCAAAAAATATCATAGAACATAAAAAGTAGGAAACTTAATTCTCTACAAAAAAGGTCTCTTAACATTTTACCATAGCTCGCTTCGTTTCCGAGATATTTGCAGATTTATCTCAAGGGAAGGGGCCTGACGGAAATATTTCGAGATATTTCTTCTTTTTGTTGTTCTTCTTCTGCACAGCTAAGCTGGAAGTGGCATTTGCAGCGCGCAATAGTGCAGAGTTATCTCCAAGAAAGGGGCCACGGTGTTTCTGTATCTCTATTATGTTGGTGCGGCTTCGGAACTTTTGAATATCTTGATATATCTCGAGAACTACGCATCTGATCAAAAAATATCATACTACATAAAAAGTAGGAAACTTAATTCTCTACAAGAAAGGTCTCTAAACATTTTGCCATAGCTCGCTTCGTTTCCGAGATATTTGCAGATTTATCTCAAGGGAAGGGGCGTGACGGACATATTTCGAGATACTTCTTCTTCTTGTTGTTCTTCCTCTGCACAGCTAAGCTGGAAGTGGCATTTGCAGCTCGCAATAGTGCAGAGTTATCTCAAAGAAAGGGGCCACGGTGTTTCTGTATCTCTATTATGTTGGTGCGGCTTCGGAACTTTTAAATATCTTGATATATCTCGAGAACTACGCATCTGATCAAAAAATATCATAGAACATAAAAAGTAGGAAACTTAATTCTCTACAAAAAAGGTCTCTTAACATTTTGCCATAGCTCGCTTCGTTTCCGAGATATTTGCAGATTTATCTCAAGGGAAGGGGCCTGACGGACATATTTCGAGATATTTCTTCTTCTTGTTGTTCTTCTTCTGCACAGCTAAGCTGGAAGTGGCATTTGCAGCTCGCACTAGTGCAGAGTTATCTCAAAGAAAGGGGCCACGGTGTTTCTGTATCTCTATTATGTTGGTGCGGCTTCGGAACTTTTAAATATCTCGATATATCTCGAAAACTACGCTTCTGATCAAAAAATATCATAGAACATAAATTGTAGGAAACATAATTCTCTACAGAAAAGGTCTCTTAACATTTTGCCATAGCTCGCTTCGTTTCCGAGATATTTGCAGATTTATCTCAAGGGAAGGGGCCTGACGGACATATTTCGAGATATTTCTTCTTCTTGTTGTTCTTCTTCTGCACAGCTAAGCTGGAAGTGGCATTTGCGGCTCGCACTAGTGCAGAGTTATCTCAAAGAAAGGGGCCACGGTGTTTCTGTATCTCTATTATGTTGGTGCGGCTTCGGAACTTTTAAATATCTCGATATATCTCGAAAACTACGCTTCTGATCAAAAAATATCATAGAACATAAATTGTAGGAAACATAATTCTCTACAAAAAAGGTCTCTTAACATTTTGCCATAGCTCGCTTCGTTTCCGAGATATTTGCAGATTTATCTCAAGGGAAGGGGCCTGACGGACATATTTCGAGATATTTCTTCCTCTTGTTGTTCTTCTTCTGCACAGCTAAGCTGGAAGTGGCATTTGCAGCTCGCACTAGTGCAGAGTTATCTCAAAGAAAGGGGCCACGGTGTTTCTGTATCTCTATTATGTTGGTGCGGCTTCGGAACTTTTAAATATCTCGATATATCTCGAAAACTACGCTTCTGATCAAAAAATATCATAGAACATAAATTGTAGCAAACATAATTCTCTACAGAAAAGGTCTCTTAACATTTTGCCATAGCTCGCTTCGTTTCCGAGATATTTGCAGATGTATCTCAAGGGAAGGGGCCTGACGGACATATTTCGAGATATTTCTTCTTCTTGTTGTTCTTCTTCTGCACAGCTAAGCTGGAAGTGGCATTTGCGGCTCGCACTAGCGCAGAGTTATCTCAAAGAAAGGGGCCACGGTGTTTCTGTATCTCTATTATGTTGGTGCGGCTTCGGAACTTTTAAATATCTTGATATATCTCGAGAACTACGCATCTGATCAAAAAATATCATAGAACATAAAAAGCAGGAAACTTAATTCTCTACAAAAAAGGTCTCTTAACATTTTGCCATAGCTCGCTTCGTTTCCGAGATATTTGCAGATTTATCTCAAGGGAAGGGGCCTGACGGACATATTTCGAGATATTTCTTCTTCTTGTTGTTCTTCTTCTGCACAGCTAAGCTGGAAGTGGCATTTGCAGCTCGCAATAGTGCAGAGTTATCTCAAAGAAAGGGGCCACGGTGTTTCTGTATCTCTATTATGTTGGTGCGGCTTCGGAACTTTTAAATATCTTGATATATCTCGAGAACTACGCGTCTGATCAAAAAATGTCATAGAACATAAAAAGTAGGAAACTTAATTCTCTACAAAAACGGTCTCTTAACATTTTGCCATAGCTCACTTCGTTTCCGAGATATTTGCAGATATATCTCAAGGGAAGGGGCCTGACGGACATATTTCGAGATATTTCTTCTTCTTGTTGTTCTTCTTCTGCACAGCTAAGCTGGAAGTGGCATTTGCGGCTCGCACTAGCGCACAGTTATCTCAAAGAAAGGGGCCACGGTGTTTCTGTATCTCTATTATGTTGGTGCGTCTTCGGAACTTTTAAATATCTCGATATATCTCGAAAACTACGCTTCTGATCAAAAAATATCATAGAACGTAAATTGTAGGAAACATTATTCTCTACAAAAAAGGTCTCTTAACATTTTGCCATAGCTCGCTTCGTTTCCGAGATATTTGCAGATTCATCTCAAGGGAAGGGGTCTGACGGACATATTTCGAGATATTTCTTCTTCTTGTTGTCCTTCTTCTGCACAGCTAAGCTCGAAGTGGCATTTGCAGCTCGCAATAGTGCACAGTTATCTCAAAGAAAGGGGCCACGGTGTTTCTGTATCTCTATTATGTTGGTGCGTCTTCGGAACTTTTAAATATCTCGATATATCTCGAAAACTACGCTTCTGATCAAAAAATATCATAGAACGTAAATTGTAGGAAACATTATTCTCTACAAAAAAGGTCTCTTAACATTTTGCCATAGCTCGCTTCGTTTCCGCGATATTTGCAGATTCATCTCAAGGGAAGGGGTCTGACGGACATATTTCGAGATATTTCTTCTTCTTGTTGTTCTTCTTCTGCACAGCTAAGCTCGAAGTGGCATTTGCAGCTCGCAATAGTGCAGAGTTATCTCAAAGAAAGAGGCCACGGTGTTTCTGTACCTCTATTATGTTGGTGCAGCTTCGGAACTTTTAAATATCTTGATATATCTCGAGAACTACGCATCTGATCAAAAAATATCATCGAACATAAAAAGTAGGAAACTTAATTCTCTACAAAAAAGGTCTCTTAACATTTTGCCATAGCTCGCTTCGTTTCCGAGATATTTGCAGATTTATCTCAAGGGAAGGGGCCTGACGGACATATTTCGAGATATTTCTTCTTCTTGTTGTTCTTCTTCTGCACAGCTAAGCTGGAAGTGGCATTTGCGGCTCGCACTAGTGCAGAGTTATCTCAATGAAAGGGGCCACGGTGTTTCTGTATCTCTATTATGTTGGTGCGGCTTCGGAACTTTTAAATATCTCGATATATCTCGAAAACTACGCTTCTGATCAAAAAATATCATAGAACCTAAATTGTGGGAAACATAATTCTCTACAAAAAAGGTCTCTTAAGATTTTGCCATAGCTCGCTTCGTTTCCGAGATATTTGCAGATATATCTCAAGGGAAGGGGCCTGACGGACATATTTCGAGATATTTCTTCTTCTTGTTGTTCTTCTTCTGCACAGCTAAGCTGGAAGTGGCATTTGCAGCTCGCAATAGTGCAGAGTTATCTCAAAGAAAGGGGCCACGGTGTTTCTGTATCTCTATTATGTTGGTGCGGCTTCGGAACTTTTAAATATCTTGATATATCTCGAGAACTACGCGTCTGATCAAAAAATATCATAGAACACAAAAAGTAGGAAACTTAATTCTCTACAAAAAAGGTCTCTTAACATTTTGCCATAGCTCGCTTCGTTTCCGAGATATTTGCAGATTCAACTCAAAGGAACTGGCCTGACGGACATATTTCGAGATATTTCTTCTTCTTGTTGTTCTTTCTCTGCACAGCTAAGCTGGAAGTGGCATTTGCAGCTCGCAATAGTGCAGAGTTATCTCAAAGAAAGGGGCCACGGTGTTTCTGTATCGCTATTATGTTGGTGCGGCTTCGGAACTTTTAAATATCTTGATATATCTCGAGAACTACGCATCTGATCAAAAAATATCATAGAACATAAAAAGTAGGAAACTTAATTCTCTACAAAAAAGGTCTCTTAACATTTTGCCATAGCTCGCTTCGTTTCCGAGATATTTGCAGATTTATCTCAAGGGAAGGGGCCTGACGGACATATTTCGAGATATTTCTTCTTCTTGTTGTTCTTCTTCTGCACAGTTAAGCTGGAAGTGGCATTTGCGGCTCGCACTAGTGCAGAGTTATCTCAAAGAAAGGGGCCACGGTGTTTCTGTATCTCTATTATGTTGGTGCGGCTTCGGAACTTTTAAATATCTTGATATATCTCGAGAACTACGCGTCCGATCAAAAAATATCATAGAACATAAAAAGTAGGAAACTTAATTCTCTACAAAAACGGTTTCTTAACATTTTGCCATAGCTCGCTTCGTTTCCGAGATATTTGCAGATATATTTCAAGGGAAGGGGCCTGACGGACATATTTCGAGATATTTCTTCTTCTTGTTGTCCTTCTTCTGCACAGCTAAGCTGGAAGTGGCATTTGCGGCTCGCACTAGTGCAGAGTTATCTCAAAGAAAGGGGCCACGGTGTTTCTGTATCTCTATTATGTTGGTGCGGCTTCGGAACTTTTAAATATCTCGATATATCTCGAAAACTACGCTTCTGATCAAAAAATATCATAGAACATAGATTGTAGGAAACATCATTCTCTACAAAACACGTCTCTTAACATTTTGCCATAGCTCGCTTCGTTTCCGAGATATGTGCAGATTTATCTCAAGGGAAGGGGCCTGACGGACATATTTCGAGATATTTCTTCTTCTTGTTGTTCTTCTTCTGCACAGCTAAGCTGGAAGTGGCATTTGCGGCTCGCACTAGTGCAGAGTTATCTCAAAGAAAGGGGCCACGGTGTTTCTGTATCTCTATTATGTTGGTGCGGCTTCGGAACTTTTAAATATCTCGATATATCTCGAAAACTACGCTTCTCATCAAAAAATATCATAGAACATAGATTGTAGGAAACATAATTCTCTACAAAACACGTCTCTTAACATTTTGCCATAGCTCGCTTCGTTTCCGAGATATGTGCAGATTTATCTCAAGGGAAGGGGCCTGACGGACATATTTCGAGATATTTCTTCTTCTTGTTGTTCTTCTTCTGCACAGCTAAGCTGGAAGTGGCATTTGCGGCTCGCACTAGTGCAGAGTTATCTCAAAGAAAGGGGCCACGGTGTTTCTGTATCTCTATTATGTTGGTGCGGCTTCGGAACTTTTCAATATCTCGATATATCTCGAAAACTACGCTTCTGATCAAAAAATATCATAGAACATAAATTGTAGGAAACTTAATTCTCTACAAAAAACGTCTCTTAACATTTTGCCATAGCTCGCTTCGTTTCCGAGATATTTGCAGATTCAGCTCAAAGGAACTGGCCTGACGGACATATTTCGAGATATTTCTTCTTCTTGTTGTTCTTCCTCTGCACAGCTAAGCTGGAAGTGGCATTTGCAGCTCGCAATAGTGCAGAGTTATCTCAAAGAAAGGGGCCACGGTGTTTCTGTATCTCTATTATGTTGGTGCGGCTTCGGAACTTTTAAATATCTTGGTATATCTCGAGAACTACGCATCTGATCAAAAAATATCATAGAACATAAAAAGTAGGAAACTAAATTCTCTACAAAAAAGGTCTCTTAACATTTTGCCATAGCTCGCTTCGTTTCCGAGATATTTGCAGATTTATCTCAAGGGAAGGGGCCTAACGGACATATTTCGAGATATTTCTTCTTCTTGTTGTTCTTCTTCTGCACAGCTAAGCTGGAAGTGGCATTTGCGGCTCGCACTAGTGCAGAGTTATCTCAAAGAAAGGGGCCACGGTGTTTCTGTACCTCTATTATGTTGGTGCAGCTTCGGAGCTTTTAAATATCTTGATATATCTCGAGAACTACGCATCTGATCAAAAAATATCACAGAACATAAAAAGTAGGAAACCTAATTCTCTACAAAAAAGGTCTCTTAACGTTTTGCAATAGCTCGCTTCGTTTCCGAGATATTTGCAGATTTATCTCAAGGGAGGGGTCCTGACGGACATATTTCGAGATATTTCTTCTTCTTGTTCTTCTTCTTCTGCACAGCTAAACTGGAAGTGGCATTTCCAGCTCGCAATAGTGCAGAGTTATCCCAAAGAAAGGGGCCACGCTGTTTCTGTATCTCTATTATGTTGGTGCGGCTTCGGAACTTTTAAATATCTCGATATATCTCGAAAACTACGCTTCTGATCAAAAAATATCATAGAACATAAATTGTAGGAAACATAATTCTCTACAAAAAGCGTCTCTTAACATTTTGCCATAGCTCGCTTCGTTTCCGAGATATTTGCAGATTTATCTCAAGGGAAGGGGCCTGACGGACATATTTCGAGATATTTCTTCTTCTTGTTGTTCTTCTTCTGCACAGTTAAGCTGGAAGTGGCATTTGCGGCTCGCACTAGTGCAGAGTTATCTCAAAGAAAGGGGCCACGGTGTTTCTGTATCTCTATTATGTTGGTGCGGCTTCGGAACTTTTAAATATCTTGATATATCTCGAGAACTACGCGTCCGATCAAAAAATATCATAGAACATAAAAAGTAGGAAACTTAATTCTCTACAAAAACGGTTTCTTAACATTTTGCCATAGCTCGCTTCGTTTCCGAGATATTTGCAGATATATTTCAAGGGAAGGGGCCTGACGGACATATTTCGAGATATTTCTTCTTCTTGTTGTCCTTCTTCTGCACAGCTAAGCTGGAAGTGGCATTTGCGGCTCGCACTAGTGCAGAGTTATCTCAAAGAAAGGGGCCACGGTGTTTCTGTATCTCTATTATGTTGGTGCGGCTTCGGAACTTTTAAATATCTCGATATATCTCGAAAACTACGCTTCTGATCAAAAAATATCATAGAACATAGATTGTAGGAAACATCATTCTCTACAAAACACGTCTCTTAACATTTTGCCATAGCTCGCTTCGTTTCCGAGATATGTGCAGATTTATCTCAAGGGAAGGGGCCTGACGGACATATTTCGAGATATTTCTTCTTCTTGTTGTTCTTCTTCTGCACAGCTAAGCTGGAAGTGGCATTTGCGGCTCGCACTAGTGCAGAGTTATCTCAAAGAAAGGGGCCACGGTGTTTCTGTATCTCTATTATGTTGGTGCGGCTTCGGAACTTTTAAATATCTCGATATATCTCGAAAACTACGCTTCTCATCAAAAAATATCATAGAACATAGATTGTAGGAAACATAATTCTCTACAAAACACGTCTCTTAACATTTTGCCATAGCTCGCTTCGTTTCCGAGATATGTGCAGATTTATCTCAAGGGAAGGGGCCTGACGGACATATTTCGAGATATTTCTTCTTCTTGTTGTTCTTCTTCTGCACAGCTAAGCTGGAAGTGGCATTTGCGGCTCGCACTAGTGCAGAGTTATCTCAAAGAAAGGGGCCACGGTGTTTCTGTATCTCTATTATGTTGGTGCGGCTTCGGAACTTTTCAATATCTCGATATATCTCGAAAACTACGCTTCTGATCAAAAAATATCATAGAACATAAATTGTAGGAAACTTAATTCTCTACAAAAAACGTCTCTTAACATTTTGCCATAGCTCGCTTCGTTTCCGAGATATTTGCAGATTCAGCTCAAAGGAACTGGCCTGACGGACATATTTCGAGATATTTCTTCTTCTTGTTGTTCTTCCTCTGCACAGCTAAGCTGGAAGTGGCATTTGCAGCTCGCAATAGTGCAGAGTTATCTCAAAGAAAGGGGCCACGGTGTTTCTGTATCTCTATTATGTTGGTGCGGCTTCGGAACTTTTAAATATCTTGGTATATCTCGAGAACTACGCATCTGATCAAAAAATATCATAGAACATAAAAAGTAGGAAACTAAATTCTCTACAAAAAAGGTCTCTTAACATTTTGCCATAGCTCGCTTCGTTTCCGAGATATTTGCAGATTTATCTCAAGGGAAGGGGCCTAACGGACATATTTCGAGATATTTCTTCTTCTTGTTGTTCTTCTTCTGCACAGCTAAGCTGGAAGTGGCATTTGCGGCTCGCACTAGTGCAGAGTTATCTCAAAGAAAGGGGCCACGGTGTTTCTGTACCTCTATTATGTTGGTGCAGCTTCGGAGCTTTTAAATATCTTGATATATCTCGAGAACTACGCATCTGATCAAAAAATATCACAGAACATAAAAAGTAGGAAACCTAATTCTCTACAAAAAAGGTCTCTTAACGTTTTGCAATAGCTCGCTTCGTTTCCGAGATATTTGCAGATTTATCTCAAGGGAGGGGTCCTGACGGACATATTTCGAGATATTTCTTCTTCTTGTTCTTCTTCTTCTGCACAGCTAAACTGGAAGTGGCATTTCCAGCTCGCAATAGTGCAGAGTTATCCCAAAGAAAGGGGCCACGCTGTTTCTGTATCTCTATTATGTTGGTGCGGCTTCGGAACTTTTAAATATCTCGATATATCTCGAAAACTACGCTTCTGATCAAAAAATATCATAGAACATAAATTGTAGGAAACATAATTCTCTACAAAAAGCGTCTCTTAACATTTTGCCATAGCTCGCTTCGTTTCCGAGATATTTGCAGATTTATCTCACGGGAAGGGTCCTGATGGACATATTTCGAGATATTTCTTCTTCTTGTTGTTCTTCTTCTGCACAGCTAAGCTGGAAGTGGCATTTGCAGTTCGCAATAGTGCAGAGTTATCTCAAAGAAAGGGGCCACGGTGTTTCTGTATCTCTATTATGTTGGTGCGGCTTCGGAACTTTTAAATATCTTGATATATCTCCAGAACTACGCATCTAATCAAAAAATATCGTAGAACATAAAAAGTAGGAAACTTAATTCTCTACAAATAAGGTCTCTTAACATTTTGCCATAGCTCGCTTGGTTTCCGAGATATTTGCAGATTTATCTCAAGGGAAGGGG
The DNA here is from genome assembly GCF_051020975.1 of Osmia lignaria lignaria. Classification (NCBI taxonomy): domain Eukaryota; kingdom Metazoa; phylum Arthropoda; class Insecta; order Hymenoptera; family Megachilidae; genus Osmia; species Osmia lignaria. The sequence goes on along the minus strand of NW_027478161.1, from coordinate 25,327,813 downwards.
CCTGACGGACATATTTCGAGATATTTCTTCTTCTTGTTGTTCTTCTTCTGCACAGCTAAGCTGGAAGTGGCATTTGCAGCTCGCAATAGTGCAGAGTTATCTCAAAGAAAGGGGCCACGGTGTTTCTGTATCTCTATTATGTTGGTGCGGCTTCGGAACTTTTAAATATCTTGATATATCTCGAGAACAACGCATCTGATCAAAAAATATCATAGAACATAAAAAGTAGGAAACTTAATTCTCTACAAAAAAGGTCTGTTAACATTTTGCCATAGCTCGCTTCGTTTCCGAGATATTTGCATATTTATCTCAAGGGAAGGGGCCTGACGGACATATTTCGAGATATTTCTTCTTCTTGTTGTTCTTCTTCTGCACAGCTAAGCTGGAAGTGGCATTTGCGGCTCGCACTAGTGCAGAGTTATCTCAAAGAAAGGGGCCACGGTGTTTCGGTATCTCTATTATGTTGGTGCGGCTTCGGAACTTTTAAATATCTCGATATATCTCGAGAACTACGCATCTGATCAAAAAATATCATAGAACATAAAAAGTAGGAAACTTAATTCTCTACAAAAAAGGTCTCTTAACATTTTGCCATAGCTCGCTTCGTTTCCGAGATATTTGCAGATTTATCTCAAGGGAAGGGGTCTGACGGACATATTTCGAGATATTTCTTCTTCTTGTTGTTCTTCTTCTGCACAGCTAAGCTGGAAGTGGCATTTGCAGCTCGCAGTAGTGCAGAGTTATCTCAAAGAAAGGGGCCACGGTGTTTCTGTATCTCTATTATGTTGGTGCGGCTTCGGAACTTTTAAATATCTTGATATATCTCGAGAACTACGCATCTGATCAAAAAATATCATAGACCATAAAAAGTAGGAAACTTAATTCTCTACAAAAAAGGTCTCTTAACATTTTGCCATAGCTCGCTTCGTTTCCGAGATATTTGCAGATTTATCTCAAGGGAAGGGGCCTGACAGACATATTTCGAGATATTTCTTCTTCTTGTTGTTCTTCTTCTGCACAGCTAAGCTGGAAGTGGCATTTGCAGCTCGCAATAGTGCAGAGTTATCTCAAAGAAAGGGGCCACGGTGTTTCTGTATCTCTATTATGTTGGTGCGGCTTCGGAACTTTTAAATATCTTGATATATCTCGAGAACAACGCATCTGATCAAAAAATATCATAGAACATAAAAAGTAGGAAACTTAATTCTCTACAAAAAAGGTCTCTTAACATTTTGCCATAGCTCGCTTCGTTTCCGAGATATTTGCAGATTTATCTCAAGGGAAGGGGTCTGACGGACATATTTCGAGATATTTCTTCTTCTTGTTGTTCTTCTTCTGCACAGCTAAGCTGGAAGTGGCATTTGCAGCTCGCAGTAGTGCAGAGTTATCTCAAAGAAAGGGGCCACGGTGTTTCTGTATCTCTATTATGTTGGTGCGGCTTCGGAACTTTTAAATATCTTGATATATCTCGAGAACTACGCATCTGATCAAAAAATATCATAGAACATAAAAAGTAGGAAACTTAATTCTCTACAAAAAAGGTCTCTTAACATTTTGCCATAGCTCGCTTCGTTTCCGAGATATTTGCAGATTTATCTCAATGGAAGGGGCCTGACGGGCATATTTCGAGATATTTCTTCTTCTTGTTGTTCTTCTTCTGCACAGCTAAGCTGGGAGTGGCATTTGGGGCTCGCACTAGTGCAGAGTTATTTCAAAGAAAGGGGCCACGGTGTTTCTGTATCTCTATTATGTTGGTGCGGCTTCGGAACTTTTAAATATCTCGATATATCTCGAAAACTACGCTTCTGATCAAAAAATATCATAGAACATAAATTGTAGGAAACTTAATTCTCTACAAAAAACGTCTCTTAACATTTTGCCATAGCTCGCTTCGTTTCCGAGATATTTGCAGATTTATCTCAAGGGAAGGGGCCTGACGGACATATTTCGAGATATTTCTTCTTCTTGTTGTTCTTCTTCTGCACAGCTAAGCTGGAAGTGGCATTTGCAGCGCGCAATAGTGCAGAGTTATCTCAAAGAAAGGGGCCACGGTGTTTCTGTATCTCTATTATGTTGGTGCGGCTTCGGAACTTTTAAATATCTTGATATATCTCGAGAACTACGCATCTGATCAAAAAATATCATACTACATAAAAAGTAGGAAACTTAATTCTCTACAAGAAAGGTCTCTAAACATTTTGCCATAGCTCGCTTCGTTTCCGAGATATTTGCAGATTTATCTCAAGGGAAGGGGCCTGACGGACATATTTCGAGATGTTTCTTCTTCTTGTTGTTCTTCTTCTGCACAGCTAAGCTGGAAGTGGCATTTGCAGCTCGCAATAGTGCAGAGTTATCTCAAAGAAAGAGGCCACGGTGTTTCTGTACCTCTATTATGTGGGTGCAGCTTCGGAACTTTTAAATATCTTGATATATCTCGAGAACAACGCATCTGATCAAAAAATATCATAGAACATAAAAAGTAGGAAACTTAATTCTCTACAAAAAAGGTCTGTTAACATTTTGCCATAGCTCGCTTCGTTTCCGAGATATTTGCATATTTATCTCAAGGGAAGGGGCCTGACGGACATATTTCGAGATATTTCTTCTTCTTGTTGTTCTTCTTCTGCACAGCTAAGCTGGAAGTGGCATTTGCGGCTCGCACTAGTGCAGAGTTATCTCAAAGAAAGGGGCCACGGTGTTTCGGTATCTCTATTATGTTGGTGCGGCTTCGGAACTTTTAAATATCTCGATATATCTCGAGAACTACGCATCTGATCAAAAAATATCATAGAACATAAAAAGTAGGAAACTTAATTCTCTACAAAAAAGGTCTCTTAACATTTTGCCATAGCTCGCTTCGTTTCCGAGATATTTGCAGATTTATCTCAAGGGAAGGGGTCTGACGGACATATTTCGAGATATTTCTTCTTCTTGTTGTTCTTCTTCTGCACAGCTAAGCTGGAAGTGGCATTTGCAGCTCGCAGTAGTGCAGAGTTATCTCAAAGAAAGGGGCCACGGTGTTTCTGTATCTCTATTATGTTGGTGCGGCTTCGGAACTTTTAAATATCTTGATATATCTCGAGAACTACGCATCTGATCAAAAAATATCATAGACCATAAAAAGTAGGAAACTTAATTCTCTACAAAAAAGGTCTCTTAACATTTTGCCATAGCTCGCTTCGTTTCCGAGATATTTGCAGATTTATCTCAAGGGAAGGGGCCTGACAGACATATTTCGAGATATTTCTTCTTCTTGTTGTTCTTCTTCTGCACAGCTAAGCTGGAAGTGGCATTTGCAGCTCGCAATAGTGCAGAGTTATCTCAAAGAAAGGGGCCACGGTGTTTCTGTATCTCTATTATGTTGGTGCGGCTTCGGAACTTTTAAATATCTTGATATATCTCGAGAACAACGCATCTGATCAAAAAATATCATAGAACATAAAAAGTAGGAAACTTAATTCTCTACAAAAAAGGTCTCTTAACATTTTGCCATAGCTCGCTTCGTTTCCGAGATATTTGCAGATTTATCTCAAGGGAAGGGGTCTGACGGACATATTTCGAGATATTTCTTCTTCTTGTTGTTCTTCTTCTGCACAGCTAAGCTGGAAGTGGCATTTGCAGCTCGCAGTAGTGCAGAGTTATCTCAAAGAAAGGGGCCACGGTGTTTCTGTATCTCTATTATGTTGGTGCGGCTTCGGAACTTTTAAATATCTTGATATATCTCGAGAACTACGCATCTGATCAAAAAATATCATAGAACATAAAAAGTAGGAAACTTAATTCTCTACAAAAAAGGTCTCTTAACATTTTGCCATAGCTCGCTTCGTTTCCGAGATATTTGCAGATTTATCTCAATGGAAGGGGCCTGACGGGCATATTTCGAGATATTTCTTCTTCTTGTTGTTCTTCTTCTGCACAGCTAAGCTGGGAGTGGCATTTGGGGCTCGCACTAGTGCAGAGTTATTTCAAAGAAAGGGGCCACGGTGTTTCTGTATCTCTATTATGTTGGTGCGGCTTCGGAACTTTTAAATATCTCGATATATCTCGAAAACTACGCTTCTGATCAAAAAATATCATAGAACATAAATTGTAGGAAACTTAATTCTCTACAAAAAACGTCTCTTAACATTTTGCCATAGCTCGCTTCGTTTCCGAGATATTTGCAGATTTATCTCAAGGGAAGGGGCCTGACGGACATATTTCGAGATATTTCTTCTTCTTGTTGTTCTTCTTCTGCACAGCTAAGCTGGAAGTGGCATTTGCAGCGCGCAATAGTGCAGAGTTATCTCAAAGAAAGGGGCCACGGTGTTTCTGTATCTCTATTATGTTGGTGCGGCTTCGGAACTTTTAAATATCTTGATATATCTCGAGAACTACGCATCTGATCAAAAAATATCATACTACATAAAAAGTAGGAAACTTAATTCTCTACAAGAAAGGTCTCTAAACATTTTGCCATAGCTCGCTTCGTTTCCGAGATATTTGCAGATTTATCTCAAGGGAAGGGGCCTGACGGACATATTTCGAGATGTTTCTTCTTCTTGTTGTTCTTCTTCTGCACAGCTAAGCTGGAAGTGGCATTTGCAGCTCGCAATAGTGCAGAGTTATCTCAAAGAAAGAGGCCACGGTGTTTCTGTACCTCTATTATGTGGGTGCAGCTTCGGAACTTTTAAATATCTTGATATATCTCGAGAACTACGCATCTGATCAAAAAATATCATCGAACATAAAAAGTAGGAAACTTAATTCTCTACAAAAAAGGTCTGTTAACATTTTGCCATAGCTCGCTTCGTTTCCGAGATATTTGCATATTTATCTCAAGGGAAGGGGCCTGACGGACATATTTCGAGATATTTCTTCTTCTTGTTGTTCTTCTTCTGCACAGCTAAGCTGGAAGTGGCATTTGCGGCTCGCACTAGTGCAGAGTTATCTCAAAGAAAGGGGCCACGGTGTTTCGGTATCTCTATTATGTTGGTGCGGCTTCGGAACTTTTAAATATCTCGATATATCTCGAGAACTACGCATCTGATCAAAAAATATCATAGAACATAAAAAGTAGGAAACTTAATTCTCTACAAAAAAGGTCTCTTAACATTTTGCCATAGCTCGCTTCGTTTCCGAGATATTTGCAGATTTATCTCAAGGGAAGGGGTCTGACGGACATATTTCGAGATATTTCTTCTTCTTGTTGTTCTTCTTCTGCACAGCTAAGCTGGAAGTGGCATTTGCAGCTCGCAGTAGTGCAGAGTTATCTCAAAGAAAGGGGCCACGGTGTTTCTGTATCTCTATTATGTTGGTGCGGCTTCGGAACTTTTAAATATCTTGATATATCTCGAGAACTACGCATCTGATCAAAAAATATCATAGAACATAAAAAGTAGGAAACTTAATTCTCTACAAAAAAGGTCTCTTAACATTTTGCCATAGCTCGCTTCGTTTCCGAGATATTTGCAGATTTATCTCAAGGGAAGGGGCCTGACGGACATATTTCGAGATATTTCTTCTTCTTGTTGTTCTTCTTCTGCACAGCTAAGCTGGAAGTGGCATTTGCAGCGCGCAATAGTGCAGAGTTATCTCAAAGAAAGGGGCCACGGTGTTTCTGTATCTCTATTATGTTGGTGCGGCTTCGGAACTTTTAAATATCTTGATATATCTCGAGAACTACGCATCTGATCAAAAAATATCATACTACATAAAAAGTAGGAAACTTAATTCTCTACAAGAAAGGTCTCTAAACATTTTGCCATAGCTCGCTTCGTTTCCGAGATATTTGCAGATTTATCTCAAGGGAAGGGGCCTGACGGACATATTTCGAGATGTTTCTTCTTCTTGTTGTTCTTCTTCTGCACAGCTAAGCTGGAAGTGGCATTTGCAGCTCGCAATAGTGCAGAGTTATCTCAAAGAAAGAGGCCACGGTGTTTCTGTACCTCTATTATGTGGGTGCAGCTTCGGAACTTTTAAATATCTTGATATATCTCGAGAACTACGCATCTGATCAAAAAATATCATCGAACATAAAAAGTAGGAAACTTAATTCTCTACAAAAAAGGTCTCTTAACATTTTGCCATAGCTCGCTTCGTTTCCGAGATATTTGCAGATTTATCTCAATGGAAGGGGCCTGACGGGCATATTTCGAGATATTTCTTCTTCTTGTTGTTCTTCTTCTGCACAGCTAAGCTGGAAGTGGCATTTGCAGCGCGCAATAGTGCAGAGTTATCTCAAAGAAAGGGGCCACGGTGTTTCTGTATCTCTATTATGTTGGTGCGGCTTCGGAACTTTTAAATATCTTGATATATCTCGAGAACAACGCATCTGATCAAAAAATATCATAGAACATAAAAGGTAGGAAACTTAATTCTCTACAAAAAAGGTCTCTTAACATTTTGCCATAGCTCGCTTCGTTTCCGAGATATTTGCATATTTATCTCAAGGGAAGGGGCCTGACGGACATATTTCGAGATATTTCTTCTTCTTGTTGTTCTTCTTCTGCACAGCTAAGCTGGAAGTGGCATTTGCGGCTCGCACTAGTGCAGAGTTATCTCAAAGAAAGGGGCCACGGTGTTTCTGTATCTCTATTATGTTGGTGCGGCTTCGGAACTTTTAAATATCTCGATATATCTCGAAAACTACGCTTCTGATCAAAAAATATCATAGAACATAAATTGTAGGAAACTTAATTCTCTACAAAAAACGTCTCTTAACATTTTGCCATAGCTCGCTTCGTTTCCGAGATATTTGCAGATTTATCTCAAGGGAAGGGGCCTGACGGACATATTTCGAGATATTTCTTCTTCTTGTTGTTCTTCTTCTGCACAGCTAAGCTGGTAGTGGCATTTGCAGCGCGCAATAGTGCAGAGTTATCTCAAAGAAAGGGGCCACGGTGTTTCTGTATCTCTATTATGTTGGTGCGGCTTCGGAACTTTTAAATATCTTGATATATCTCGAGAACTACGCATCTGATCAAAAAATATCATACTACATAAAAAGTAGGAAACTTAATTCTCTACAAGAAAGGTCTCTAAACATTTTGCCATAGCTCGCTTCGTTTCCGAGATATTTGCAGATTTATCTCAAGGGAAGGGGCCTGACGGACATATTTCGAGATGTTTCTTCTTCTTGTTGTTCTTCTTCTGCACAGCTAAGCTGGAAGTGGCATTTGCAGCTCGCAATAGTGCAGAGTTATCTCAAAGAAAGAGGCCACGGTGTTTCTGTACCTCTATTATGTGGGTGCAGCTTCGGAACTTTTAAATATCTTGATATATCTCGAGAACTACGCATCTGATCAAAAAATATCATCGAACATAAAAAGTAGGAAACTTAATTCTCTACAAAAAAGGTCTCTTAACATTTTGCCATAGCTCGCTTCGTTTCCGAGATATTTGCAGATTTATCTCAATGGAATGGGCCTGACGGGCATATTTCGAGATATTTCTTCTTCTTGTTGTTCTTCTTCTGCACAGCTAAGCTGGAAGTGGCATTTGCAGCGCGCAATAGTGCAGAGTTATCTCAAAGAAAGGGGCCACGGTGTTTCTGTATCTCTATTATGTTGGTGCGGCTTCGGAACTTTTAAATATCTTGATATATCTCGAGAACTACGCATCCGATCAAAAAATATCATAGAACATAAAAAGTAGGAAACTTAATTCTCTACAAAAAAGGTCTCTCAACATTTTGCCATAGCTCGCTTCGTTTCCGAGATATTTGCAGATATATCTCAAGGGAAGGGGCCTGACAGACATATTTCGAGATATTTCTTCTTCTTGTTGTTCTTCTTCTGCACAGCTAAGCTGGAAGTGGCATTTGCAGCTCGCAATAGTGCAGAGTTATCTCAAAGAAAGGGGCCACGGTGTTTCTGTATCTCTATTATGTTGGTGCGGCTTCGGAACTTTTAAATATCTTGATATATCTCGAGAACAACGCATCTGATCAAAAAATATCATAGAACATAAAAAGTAGGAAACTTAATTCTCTACAAAAAAGGTCTCTTAACATTTTGCCATAGCTCGCTTCGTTTCCGAGATATTTGCAGATTTATCTCAATGGAAGGGGCCTGACGGGCATATTTCGAGATATTTCTTCTTCTTGTTGTTCTTCTTCTGCACAGCTAAGCTGGAAGTGGCATTTGCAGCGCGCAATAGTGCAGAGTTATCTCAAAGAAAGGGGCCACGGTGTTTCTGTATCTCTATTATGTTGGTGCGGCTTCGGAACTTTTAAATATCTTGATATATCTCGAGAACAACGCATCTGATCAAAAAATATCATAGAACATAAAAAGTAGGAAACTTAATTCTCTACAAAAAAGGTCTCTTAACATTTTGCCATAGCTCGCTTCGTTTCCGAGATATTTGCATATTTATCTCAAGGGAAGGGGCCTGACGGACATATTTCGAGATATTTCTTCTTCTTGTTGTTCTTCTTCTGCACAGCTAAGCTGGAAGTGGCATTTGCGGCTCGCACTAGTGCAGAGTTATCTCAAAGGAAGGGGCCACGGTGTTTCTGTATCTCTATTATGTTGGTGCGGCTTCGGAACTTTTAAATATCTCGATATATCTCGAAAACTACGCTTCTGATCAAAAAATATCATAGAACATAAACTGTAGGAAACTTAATTCTCTACAAAAAACGTCTCTTAACATTTTGCCATAGCTCGCTTCGTTTCCGAGATATTTGCAGATTTATCTCAAGGGAAGGGGCCTGACGGACATATTTCGAGATGTTTCTTCTTCTTGTTGTTCTTCTTCTGCACAGCTAAGCTGGAAGTGGCATTTGCAGCTCGCAATAGTGCAGAGTTATCTCAAAGAAAGAGGCCACGGTGTTTCTGTACCTCTATTATGTGGGTGCAGCTTCGGAACTTTTAAATATCTTGATATATCTCGAGAACTACGCATCCGATCAAAAAATATCATAGAACATAAAAAGTAGGAAACTTAATTCTCTACAAAAAAGGTCTCTCAACATTTTGCCATAGCTCGCTTCGTTTCCGAGATATTTGCAGATTTATCTCAAGGGAAGGGGCCTGACGGACATATTTCGAGATATTTCTTCTTCTTGTTGTTCTTCTTCTGCACAGCTAAGCTGGAAGTGGCATTTGCAGCTCGCAATAGTGCAGAGTTATCTCAAAGAAAGGGGCCACGGTGTTTCTGTATCTCTATTATGTTGGTGCGGCTTCGGAACTTTTAAATATCTTGATATATCTCGAGAACAACGCATCTGATCAAAAAATATCATAGAACATAAAAAGTAGGAAACTTAATTCTCTACAAAAAAGGTCTCTTAACATTTTGCCATAGCTCGCTTCGTTTCCGAGATATTTGCATATTTATCTCAAGGGAAGGGGCCTGACGGACATATTTCGAGATATTTCATCTTCTTGTTGTTCTTCTTCTGCACAGCTAAGCTGGAAGTGGCATTTGCGGCTCGCACTAGTGCAGAGTTATCTCAAAGAAAGGGGCCACGGTGTTTCTGTATCTCTATTATGTTGGTGCGGCTTCGGAACTTTTAAATATCTCGATATATCTCGAGAACTACGCATCTGATCAAAAAATATCATAGAACATAAAAAGTAGGAAACTTAATTCTCTACAAAAAAGGTCTCTTAACATTTTGCCATAGCTCGCTTCGTTTCCGAGATATTTGCAGATTTATCTCAAGGGAAGGGGTCTGACGGACATATTTCGAGATATTTCTTCTTCTTGTTGTTCTTCTTCTGCACAGCTAAGCTGGAAGTGGCATTTGCAGCTCGCAGTAGTGCAGAGTTATCTCAAAGAAAGGGGCCACGGTGTTTCTGTATCTCTATTATGTTGGTGCGGCTTCGGAACTTTTAAATATCTTGATATATCTCGAGAACTACGCATCTGATCAAAAAATATAGAACATAAAAAGTAGGAAACTTAATTCTCTACAAAAAAGGTCTCTTAACATTTTGCCATAGCTCGCTTCGTTTCCGAGATATTTGCAGATTTATCTCAATGGAAGGGGCCTGACGGGCATATTTCGAGATATTTCTTCTTCTTGTTGTTCTTCTTCTGCACAGCTAAGCTGGAAGTGGCATTTGCGGCTCGCACTAGTGCAGAGTTATCTCAAAGAAAGGGGCCACGGTGTTTCTGTATCTCTATTATGTTGGTGCGGCTTCGGAACTTTTAAATATCTCGATATATCTCGAAAACTACGCTTCTGATCAAAAAATATCGTAGAACATAAAAAGTAGGAAACTTAATTCTCTACAAATAAGGTCTCTTAACATTTTGCCATAGCTCGCTTGGTTTCCGAGATATTTGCAGATTTATCTCAAGGGAAGGGGCCTGACGGACATATTTCGAGATATTTCTTCTTCTTGTTGTTCTTCTTCTGCACAGCTAAGCTGGAAGTGGCATTTGCGGCTCGCACCAGTGCAGAGTTATCTCAAAGAAAGGGGCCACGGTGTTTCTGTATCTCTATTATGTTGGTGCGGCTTCGGAACTTTTAAATATCTCGATATATCTCGAAAACTACGCTTCTGATCAAAAAATATCGTAGAACATAAAAAGTAGGAAACTTAATTCTCTACAAATAAGGTCTCTTAACATTTTGCCATAGCTCGCTTGGTTTCCGAGATATTTGCAGATTTATCTCAAGGGAAGGGGCCTGACGGACATATTTCGAGATATTTCTTCTTCTTGTTGTTCTTCTTCTGCACAGCTAAGCTGGAAGTGGCATTTGCAGCTCGCAATAGTGCAGAGTTACCTCAAAGAAAGGGGCCACGGTGTTTCTGTATCTCTATTATCTTGGTGCCGCTTCGGAACTTTTAAATATCTGGATATATCTCGAGAACTACGCATCTGATCAAAAAATATCATAGAACATAAAAAGTAGGAAACTTAATTCTCTACAAGAAAGGTCTCTAAACATTTTGCCATAGCTCGCTTCGTTTCCGAGATATTTGCAGATTTATCTCAAGGGAAGGGGCCTGACGGACATATTTCGAGATGTTTCTTCTTCTTGTTGTTCTTCTTCTGCACAGCTAAGCTGGAGGTGGCATTTGCAGCTCGCAATAGTGCAGAGTTATCTCAAAGAAAGAGGCCACGGTGTTTCTGTACCTCTATTATGTGGGTGCAGCTTCGGAACTTTTAAATATCTTGATATATCTCGAGAACTACGCATCTGATCAAAAAATATCATCGAACATAAAAAGTAGGAAACTTAATTCTCTACAAAAAAGGTCTCTTAACATTTTGCCATAGCTCGCTTCGTTTCCGAGATATTTGCAGATTTATCTCAATGGAAGGGGCCTGACGGGCATATTTCGAGATATTTCTTCTTCTTGTTGTTCTTCTTCTGCACAGCTAAGCTGGAAGTGGCATTTGCAGCGCGCAATAGTGCAGAGTTATCTCAAAGAAAGGGGCCACGGTGTTTCTGTATCTCTATTATGTTGGTGCGGCTTCGGAACTTTTAAATATCTTGATATATCTCGAGAACAACGCATCTGATCAAAAAATATCATAGAACATAAAAAGTAGGAAACTTAATTCTCTACAAAAAAGGTCTCTTAACATTTTGCCATAGCTCGCTTCGTTTCCGAGATATTTGCATATTTATCTCAAGGGAAGGGGCCTGACGGACATATTTCGAGATATTTCTTCTTCTTGTTGTTCTTCTTCTGCACAGCTAAGCTGGAAGTGGCATTTGCGGCTCGCACTAGTGCAGAGTTATCTCAAAGAAAGGGGCCACGGTGTTTCTGTATCTCTATTATGTTGGTGCGGCTTCGGAACTTTTAAATATCTCGATATATCTCGAAAACTACGCTTCTGATCAAAAAATATCATAGAACATAAATTGTAGGAAACTTAATTGTCTACAAAAAACGTCTCTTAACATTTTGCCATAGCTCGCTTCGTTTCCGAGATATTTGCAGATTTATCTCAAGGGAAGGGGCCTGACGGACATATTTCGAGATATTTCTTCTTCTTGTTGTTCTTCTTCTGCACAGCTAAGCTGGAAGCGGCATTTGCAGCGCGCAATAGTGCAGAGTCATCTCAAAGAAAGGGGCCACGGTGTTTCTGTATCTCTATTATGTTGGTGCGGCTTCGGAACTTTTAAATATCTTGATATATCTCGAGAACTACGCATCTGATCAAAAAATATCATACTACATAAAAAGTAGGAAACTTAATTCTCTACAAGAAAGGTCTCTAAACATTTTGCCATAGCTCGCTTCGTTTCCGAGATATTTGCAGATTTATCTCAAGGGAAGGGGCCTGACGGACATATTTCGAGATGTTTCTTCTTCTTGTTGTTCTTCTTCTGCACAGCTAAGCTGGAAGTGGCATTTGCAGCTCGCAGTAGTGCAGAGTTATCTCAAAGAAAGAGGCCACGGTGTTTCTGTACCTCTATTATGTGGGTGCAGCTTCGGAACTTTTAAATATCTTGATATATCTCGAGAACTACGCATCTGATCAAAAAATATCATCGGACATAAAAAGTAGGAAACTTAATTCTCTACAAAAAAGGTCTCTTAACATTTTGCCATAGCTCGCTTCGTTTCCGAGATATTTGCAGATTTATCTCAATGGAAGGGGCCTGACGGGCATATTTCGAGATATTTCTTCTTCTTGTTGTTCTTCTTCTGCACAGCTAAGCTGGAAGTGGCATTTGCAGCGCGCAATAGTGCAGAGTTATCTCAAAGAAAGGGGCCACGGTGTTTCTGTATCTCTATTATGTTGGTGCGGCTTCGGAACTTTTAAATATCTTGATATATCTCGAGAACTACGCATCCGATCAAAAAATATCATAGAACATAAAAAGTAGGAAACTTAATTCTCTACAAAAAAGGTCTCTCAACATTTTGGCATATCTCGCTTCGTTTCCGAGATATTTGCAGATATATCTCAAGGGAAGGGGCCTGACAGACATATTTCGAGATATTTCTTCTTCTTGTTGTTCTTCTTCTGCACAGCTAAGCTGGAAGTGGCATTTGCAGCTCGCAATAGTGCAGAGTTATCTCAAAGAAAGGGGCCACGGTGTTTCTGTATCTCTATTATGTTGGTGCGGCTTCGGAACTTTTAAATATCTTGATATATCTCGAGAACAACGCATCTGATCAAAAAATATCATAGAACATAAAAAGTAGGAAACTTAATTCTCTACAAAAAAGGTCTCTTAACATTTTGCCATAGCTCGCTTCGTTTCCGAGATATTTGCATATTTATCTCAAGGGAAGGGGCCTGACGGACATATTTCGAGATATTTCTTCTTCTTGTTGTTCTTCTTCTGCACAGCTAAGCTGGAAGTGGCATTTGCGGCTCGCACTAGTGCAGAGTTATCTCAAAGAAAGGGGCCACGGTGTTTCTGTATCTCTATTATGTTGGTGCGGCTTCGGAACTTTTAAATATCTCGATATATCTCGAGAACTACGCATCTGATCAAAAAATATCATAGAACATAAAAAGTAGGAAACTTAATTCTCTACAAAAAAGGTCTCTTAACATTTTGCCATAGCTCGCTTCGTTTCCGAGATATTTGCAGATTTATCTCAAGGGAAGGGGTCTGACGGACATATTTCGAGATATTTCTTCTTCTTGTTGTTCTTCTTCTGCACAGCTAAGCTGGAAGTGGCATTTGCAGCGCGCAATAGTGCAGAGTTATCTCAAAGAAAGGGGCCACGGTGTTTCTGTATCTCTATTATGTTGGTGCGGCTTCGGAACTTTTAAATATCATGATATATCTCGAGAACTACGCGTCTGATCAAAAAATATCATAGAACATAAAAAGTAGGAAACTTAATTCTCTACAAAAACGGTCTCTTAACATTTTGCCATAGCTCGCTTCGTTTCCGAGATATTTGCAGATATATCTCAAGGGAAGGGGCCTGACGGACATATTTCGAGATATTTCTTCTTCTTGTTGTTCTTCTTCTGCACAGCTAAGCTGGAAGTGGCATTTGCGACCCGCACTAGTGCACAGTTATCTCAAAGAAAGGGGCCACGGTGTTTCTGTATCTCTATTATGTTGGTGCGGCTTCGGAACTTTTAAATATCTCGATATATCTCGAAAACTACGCTTCTGATCAAAAAATATCATAGAACATAAATTGTAGGAAACATAATTCTCTACAAAAAAGGTCTCTTGACATTTTGCCATAGCTCGCTTCGTTTCCGAGATATTTGCAGATATATCTCAAGGGAAGGGGCCTGACGGACATATTTCGAGATATTTCTTCTTCTTGTTGTTCTTCTTCTGCACAGCTAAGCTGGAAGTGGCATTTACAGCTCGGAATAGTGCAGAGTTATCTCGAAGAAAGGGGCCACGGTGTTTCTGTATCTCTATTATGTTGGTGCGGCTTCGGAACTTTTAAATATCTCGATATATCTCGAAAACTACGCTTCTGATCAAAAAATATCATAGAACATAAATTGTAGGAAACATAATTCTCGACAAAAAAGGTCTCTTAACATTTTGCCATAGCTCGCTTCGTTTCCGAGATATTTGCAGATATATCTCAAGGGAAGGGGCCTGACGGACATATTTCGAGATATTTCTTCTTCTTGTTGTTCTTCTTCTGCACAGCTAAGCTGGAAGTGGCATTTACAGCTCGGAATAGTGCAGAGTTATCTCAAAGAAAGGGGCCACGGTGTTTCTGTATCTCTATTATGTTGGTGCGGCTTCGGAACTTTTAAATATCTTGATATATCTCGAGAACTACGCACCTGATCAAAAAATATCATAGAACATAAAAAGTAGGAAACTTAATTCTCTACAAAAAAGGTCTCTTAACATTTTGCCATAGCTCGCTTCGTTTCCGAGATATTTGCAGATTTATCTCAAGGGAAGGGGACTAAGGGACATATTTCGAGATATTTCTTCTTCTTGTTGTTCTTCTTCTGCACAGCTAAACTGGAAGTGGCATTTCCAGCTCGCAATAGTGCAGAGTTATCTCAAAGAAAGGGGCCACGGTGTTTCTGTATCTCTATTATGTTGGTGCGGCTTCGGAACTTTTAAATATCTCGATATATCTCGAAAACTACGCTTCTGATCAAAAAATATCATAGAACATAAATTGTAGGAAACTTAATTGTCTACAAAAAACGTCTCTTAACATTTTGCCATAGCTCGCTTCGTTTCCGAGATATTTGCAGATTTATCTCAAGGGAAGGGGCCTGACGGACATATTTCGAGATATTTCTTCTTCTTGTTGTTCTTCTTCTGCACAGCTAAGCTGGAAGCGGCATTTGCAGCGCGCAATAGTGCAGAGTCATCTCAAAGAAAGGGGCCACGGTGTTTCTGTATCTCTATTATGTTGGTGCGGCTTCGGAACTTTTAAATATCTTGATATATCTCGAGAACTACGCATCTGATCAAAAAATATCATACTACATAAAAAGTAGGAAACTTAATTCTCTACAAGAAAGGTCTCTAAACATTTTGCCATAGCTCGCTTCGTTTCCGAGATATTTGCAGATTTATCTCAAGGGAAGGGGCCTGACGGACATATTTCGAGATGTTTCTTCTTCTTGTTGTTCTTCTTCTGCACAGCTAAGCTGGAAGTGGCATTTGCAGCTCGCAGTAGTGCAGAGTTATCTCAAAGAAAGAGGCCACGGTGTTTCTGTACCTCTATTATGTGGGTGCAGCTTCGGAACTTTTAAATATCTTGATATATCTCGAGAACTACGCATCTGATCAAAAAATATCATCGGACATAAAAAGTAGGAAACTTAATTCTCTACAAAAAAGGTCTCTTAACATTTTGCCATAGCTCGCTTCGTTTCCGAGATATTTGCAGATTTATCTCAATGGAAGGGGCCTGACGGGCATATTTCGAGATATTTCTTCTTCTTGTTGTTCTTCTTCTGCACAGCTAAGCTGGAAGTGGCATTTGCAGCGCGCAATAGTGCAGAGTTATCTCAAAGAAAGGGGCCACGGTGTTTCTGTATCTCTATTATGTTGGTGCGGCTTCGGAACTTTTAAATATCTTGATATATCTCGAGAACTACGCATCCGATCAAAAAATATCATAGAACATAAAAAGTAGGAAACTTAATTCTCTACAAAAAAGGTCTCTCAACATTTTGGCATATCTCGCTTCGTTTCCGAGATATTTGCAGATATATCTCAAGGGAAGGGGCCTGACAGACATATTTCGAGATATCTCTTCTTCTTGTTGTTCTTCTTCTGCACAGCTAAGCTGGAAGTGGCATTTGCAGCTCGCAATAGTGCAGAGTTATCTCAAAGAAAGGGGCCACGGTGTTTCTGTATCTCTATTATGTTGGTGCGGCTTCGGAACTTTTAAATATCTTGATATATCTCGAGAACAACGCATCTGATCAAAAAATATCATAGAACATAAAAAGTAGGAAACTTAATTCTCTACAAAAAAGGTCTCTTAACATTTTGCCATAGCTCGCTTCGTTTCCGAGATATTTGCATATTTATCTCAAGGGAAGGGGCCTGACGGACATATTTCGAGATATTTCTTCTTCTTGTTGTTCTTCTTCTGCACAGCTAAGCTGGAAGTGGCATTTGCGGCTCGCACTAGTGCAGAGTTATCTCAAAGAAAGGGGCCACGGTGTTTCTGTATCTCTATTATGTTGGTGCGGCTTCGGAACTTTTAAATATCTCGATATATCTCGAGAACTACGCATCTGATCAAAAAATATCATAGAACATAAAAAGTAGGAAACTTAATTCTCTACAAAAAAGGTCTCTTAACATTTTGCCATAGCTCGCTTCGTTTCCGAGATATTTGCAGATTTATCTCAAGGGAAGGGGTCTGACGGACATATTTCGAGATATTTCTTCTTCTTGTTGTTCTTCTTCTGCACAGCTAAGCTGGAAGTGGCATTTGCAGCGCGCAATAGTGCAGAGTTATCTCAAAGAAAGGGGCCACGGTGTTTCTGTATCTCTATTATGTTGGTGCGGCTTCGGAACTTTTAAATATCATGATATATCTCGAGAACTACGCGTCTGATCAAAAAATATCATAGAACATAAAAAGTAGGAAACTTAATTCTCTACAAAAACGGTCTCTTAACATTTTGCCATAGCTCGCTTCGTTTCCGAGATATTTGCAGATATATCTCAAGGGAAGGGGCCTGACGGACATATTTCGAGATATTTCTTCTTCTTGTTGTTCTTCTTCTGCACAGCTAAGCTGGAAGTGGCATTTGCGACCCGCACTAGTGCACAGTTATCTCAAAGAAAGGGGCCACGGTGTTTCTGTATCTCTATTATGTTGGTGCGGCTTCGGAACTTTTAAATATCTCGATATATCTCGAAAACTACGCTTCTGATCAAAAAATATCATAGAACATAAATTGTAGGAAACATAATTCTCTACAAAAAAGGTCTCTTGACATTTTGCCATAGCTCGCTTCGTTTCCGAGATATTTGCAGATATATCTCAAGGGAAGGGGCCTGACGGACATATTTCGAGATATTTCTTCTTCTTGTTGTTCTTCTTCTGCACAGCTAAGCTGGAAGTGGCATTTACAGCTCGGAATAGTGCAGAGTTATCTCGAAGAAAGGGGCCACGGTGTTTCTGTATCTCTATTATGTTGGTGCGGCTTCGGAACTTTTAAATATCTCGATATATCTCGAAAACTACGCTTCTGATCAAAAAATATCATAGAACATAAATTGTAGGAAACATAATTCTCGACAAAAAAGGTCTCTTAACATTTTGCCATAGCTCGCTTCGTTTCCGAGATATTTGCAGATATATCTCAAGGGAAGGGGCCTGACGGACATATTTCGAGATATTTCTTCTTCTTGTTGTTCTTCTTCTGCACAGCTAAGCTGGAAGTGGCATTTACAGCTCGGAATAGTGCAGAGTTATCTCAAAGAAAGGGGCCACGGTGTTTCTGTATCTCTATTATGTTGGTGCGGCTTCGGAACTTTTAAATATCTTGATATATCTCGAGAACTACGCACCTGATCAAAAAATATCATAGAACATAAAAAGTAGGAAACTTAATTCTCTACAAAAAAGGTCTCTTAACATTTTGCCATAGCTCGCTTCGTTTCCGAGATATTTGCAGATTTATCTCAAGGGAAGGGGACTAACGGACATATTTCGAGATATTTCTTCTTCTTGTTGTTCTTCTTCTGCACAGCTAAACTGGAAGTGGCATTTCCAGCTCGCAATAGTGCAGAGTTATCTCAAAGAAAGGGGCCACGGTGTTTCTGTATCTCTATTATGTTGGTGCGGCTTCGGAACTTTTAAATATCTCGATATATCTCGAAAACTACGCTTCTGATCAAAAAATATCATAGAACATAAATTGTAGGAAACATAATTCTCGACAAAAAAGGTCTCTTAACATTTTGCCATAGCTCGCTTCGTTTCCGAGATATTTGCAGATACATCTCAAGGGAAGGGGCCTGACGGACATATTTCGAGATATTTCTTCTTCTTGTTGTTCTTCTTCTGCACAGCTAAGCTGGAAGTGGCATTTGCAGCTCGCAATAGTGCAGAGTTATCTCAAAGAAAGGGGCCACGGTGTTTCTGTATCTCTATTATGTTGGTGCGGCTTCGGAACTTTTAAATATCTCGATATATCTCGAAAACTACGCTTCTGATCAAAAAATATCATAGAACATAAATTGTAGGAAACATAATTCTCTACAAAGAAGGTCTCTTAACATTTTGCCATAGCTCGCTTCGTTTCCGAGATATTTGCAGATATATCTCAAGGGAAGGGGCCTGACGGACATATTTCGAGATATTTCTTCTTCTTGTTGTTCTTCTTCTGCACAGCTAAGCTGGAAGTGGCATTTACAGCTCGGAATAGTGCAGAGTTATCTCAAAGAAAGGGGCCACGGTGTTTCTGTATCTCTATTATGTTGGTGCGGCTTCGGAACTTTTAAATATCTTGATATATCTCGAGAACTACGCATCTGATCAAAAAATATCATAGAACATAAAAAGTAGGAAACTTAATTCTCTACAAAAAAGGTCTCTTAACATTTTGCCATAGCTCGCTTCGTTTCCGAGATATTTGCAGATATATCTCAAGGGAAGGGGCCTGACGGACATATTTCGAGATATTTCTTCTTCTTGTTGTTCTTCTTCTGCACAGCTAAACTGGAAGTGGCATTTCCAGCTCGCAATAGTGCAGAGTTATCTCAAAGAAAGGGGCCACGGTGTTTCTGTATCTCTATTATGTTGGTGCGGCTTCGGAACTTTTAAATATCTCGATATATCTCGAAAACTACGCTTCTGATCAAAAAATATCATAGAACATAAATTGTAGGAAACATAATTCTCTACAAAGAAGGTCTCTTAACATTTTGCCATAGCTCGCTTCGTTTCCGAGATATTTGCAGATATATCTCAAGGGAAGGGGCCTGACGGACATATTTCGAGATATTTCTTCTTCTTGTTGTTCTTCTTCTGCACAGCTAAGCTGGAAGTGGCATTTACAGCTCGGAATAGTGCAGAGTTATCTCAAAGAAAGGGGCCACGGTGTTTCTGTATCTCTATTATGTTGGTGCGGCTTCGGAACTTTTAAATATCTTGATATATCTCGAGAACTACGCATCTGATCAAAAAATATCATAGAACATAAAAAGTAGGAAACTTAATTCTCTACAAAAAAGGTCTCTTAACATTTTGCCATAGCTCGCTTCGTTTCCGAGATATTTGCAGATTTATCTCAAGGGAAGGGGACTAACGGACATATTTCGAGATATTTCTTCTTCTTGTTGTTCTTCTTCTGCACAGCTAAACTGGAAGTGGCATTTCCAGCTCGCAATAGTGCAGAGTTATCTCAAAGAAAGGGGCCACGGTGTTTCTGTATCTCTATTATGTTGGTGCGGCTTCGGAACTTTTAAATATCTCGATATATCTCGAAAACTACGCTTCTGATCAAAAAATATCATAGAACATAAATTGTAGGAAACATAATTCTCGACAAAAAAGGTCTCTTAACATTTTGCCATAGCTCGCTTCCTTTCCGAGATATTTGCAGATATATCTCAAGGGAAGGGGCCTGACGGACATATTTCGAGATATTTCTTCTTCTTGTTGTTCTTCTTCTGCACAGCTAAGCTGGAGGTGGCATTTGCAGCGCGCAATAGTGCAGAGTTATCTCAAAGAAAGGGGCCACGGTGTTTCTGTATCTCTATTATGTTGGTGCGGCTTCGGAACTTTTAAATATCTTGATATATCTCGAGAACTACGCATCTGATCAAAAAATATCATAGAACATAAAAAGTAGGAAACTTAATTCTCTACAAAAAAGGTCTCTTAACATTTTGCCATAGCTCGCTTCGTTTCCGAGATATTTGCAGATTTATCTCAAGGGAAGGGGACTAACGGACATATTTCGAGATATTTCTTCTTCTTGTTGTTCTTCTTCTGCACAGCTAAACTGGAAGTGGCATTTCCAGCTCGCAATAGTGCAGAGTTATCTCAAAGAAAGGGGCCACGGTGTTTCTGTATCTCTATTATGTTGGTGCGGCTTCGGAACTTTTAAATATCTCGATATATCTCGAAAACTACGCTTCTGATCAAAAAATATCATAGAACATAAATTGTAGGAAACATAATTCTCGACAAAAAAGGTCTCTTAACATTTTGCCATAGCTCGCTTCCTTTCCGAGATATTTGCAGATATATCTCAAGGGAAGGGGCCTGACGGACATATTTCGAGATATTTCTTCTTCTTGTTGTTCTTCTTCTGCACAGCTAAGCTGGAAGTGGCATTTGCAGCGCGCAATAGTGCAGAGTTACCTCAAAGAAAGGGGCCACGGTGTTTCTGTATCTCTATTATGTTGGTGCGGCTTCGGAACTTTTAAATATCTTGATATATCTCGAGAACTACGCATCTGATCAAAAAATATCATAGAACATAAAAAGTAGGAAACTTAATTCTCTACAAAAAAGGTCTCTTAACATTTTGCCATAGCTCGCTTCGTTTCCGAGATATTTGCAGATTTATCTCAAGGGAAGGGGACTAACGGACATATTTCGAGATATTTCTTCTTCTTGTTGTTCTTCTTCTGCACAGCTAAACTGGAAGTGGCATTTCCAGCTCGCAATAGTGCAGAGTTATCTCAAAGAAAGGGGCCACGGTGTTTCTGTATCTCTATTATGTTGGTGCGGCTTCGGAACTTTTAAATATCTCGATATATCTCGAAAACTACGCTTCTGATCAAAAAATATCATAGAACATAAATTGTAGGAAACATAATTCTCGACAAAAAAGGTCTTTTAACATTTTGCCATAGCTCGCTTCGTTTCCGAGATATTTGCAGATACATCTCAAGGGAAGGGGCCTGACGGACATATTTCGAGATATTTCTTCTTCTTGTTGTTCTTCTTCTGCACAGCTAAGCTGGAAGTGGCATTTGCAGCTCGCAATAGTGCAGAGTTATCTCAAAGAAAGGGGCCACGGTGTTTCTGTATCTCTATTATGTTGGTGCGGCTTCGGAACTTTTAAATATCTCGATATATCTCGAAAACTACGCTTCTGATCAAAAAATATCATAGAACATAAATTGTAGGAAACATAATTCTCTACAAAAAAGGTCTCTTAACATTTTGCCATAGCTCGCTTCGTTTCCGAGATATTTGCAGATATATCTCAAGGGAAGGGGCCTGACGGACATATTTCGAGATATTTCTTCTTCTTGTTGTTCTTCTTCTGCACAGCTAAGCTGGAAGTGGCATTTACAGCTCGGAATAGTGCAGAGTTATCTCATAGAAAGGGGCCACGGTGTTTCTGTATCTCTATTATGTTGGTGCGGCTTCGGAACTTTTAAATATCTTGATATATCTCGAGAACTACGCATCTGATCAAAAAATATCATAGAACATAAAAAGTAGGAAACTTAATTCTCTACAAAAAAGGTCTCTTAACATTTTGCCATAGCTCGCTTCGTTTCCGAGATATTTGCAGATTTATTTCAAGGGAAGGGGACTAACGGACATATTTCGAGATATTTCTTCTTCTTGTTGTTCTTCTTCTGCACAGCTAAACTGGAAGTGGCATTTCCAGCTCGCAATAGTGCAGAGTTATCTCAAAGAAAGGGGCCACGGTGTTTCTGTATCTCTATTATGTTGGTGCGGCTTCGGAACTTTTAAATATCTCGATATATCTCGAAAACTACGCTTCTGATCAAAAAATATCATAGAACATAAATTGTAGGAAACATAATTCTCGACAAAAAAGGTCTCTTAACATTTTGCCATAGCTCGCTTCGTTTCCGAGATATTTGCAGATATATCTCAAGGGAAGGGGCCTGACGGACATATTTCGAGATATTTCTTCTTCTTGTTGTTCTTCTTCTGCACAGCTAAGCTGGAAGTGGCATTTACAGCTCGGAATAGTGCAGAGTTATCTCAAAGAAAGGGGCCACGGTGTTTCTGTATCTCTATTATGTTGGTGCGGCTTCGGAACTTTTAAATATCTTGATATATCTCGAGAACTACGCATCTGATCAAAAAATATCATAGAACATAAAAAGTAGGAAACTTAATTCTCTACAAAAAAGGTCTCTTAACATTTTGCCATAGCTCGCTTCGTTTCCGAGATATTTGCAGATTTATCTCAAGGGAAGGGGACTAACGGACATATTTCGAGATATTTCTTCTTCTTGTTGTTCTTCTTCTGCACAGCTAAACTGGAAGTGGCATTTCCAGCTCGCAATAGTGCAGAGTTATCTCAAAGAAAGGGGCCACGGTGTTTCTGTATCTCTATTATGTTGGTGCGGCTTCGGAACTTTTAAATATCTCGATATATCTCGAAAACTACGCTTCTGATCAAAAAATATCATAGAACATAAATTGTAGGAAACATAATTCTCGACAAAAAAGGTCTCTTAACATTTTGCCATAGCTCGCTTCGTTTCCGAGATATTTGCAGATATATCTCAAGGGAAGGGGCCTGACGGACATATTTCGAGATATTTCTTCTTCTTGTTGTTCTTCTTCTGCACAGCTAAGCTGGAAGTGGCATTTGCGGCTTGCACTAGTGCACAGTTATCTCAAAGAAAGGGGCCACGGTGTTTCTGTATCTCTATTATGTTGGTGCGGCTTCGGAACTTTTAAATATCTCGATATATCTCGAAAACTACGCTTCTGATCAAAAAATATCATAGAACATAAATTGTAGGAAACATAATTCTCTACAAAAAAGGTCTCTTAACATTTTGCCATAGCTCGCTTCGTTTCCGAGATATTTGCAGATATATCTCAAGGGAAGGGGCCTGACGGACATATTTCGAGATATTTCTTCTTCTTGTTGTTCTTCTTCTGCACAGCTAAGCTGGAAGTGGCATTTACAGCTCGGAATAGTGCAGAGTTATCTCAAAGAAAGGGGCCACGGTGTTTCTGTATCTCTATTATGTTGGTGCGGCTTCGGAACTTTTAAATATCTTGATATATCTCGAGAACTACGCATCTGATCAAAAAATATCATAGAACATAAAAAGTAGGAAACTTAATTCTCTACAAAAAACGTCTCTTAACATTTTGCCATAGCTCGCTTCGTTTCCGAGATATTTGCAGATTTATCTCAAGGGAAGGGGCCTGACGGACATATTTGGAGATATTTCTTCTTCTTGTTGTTCTTCTTCTGCACAGCTAAGCTGGAAGTGGCATTTGCGGCTCGCACTAGTGCAGAGTTATCTCAAAGAAAGGGGCCACGGTGTTTCTGTATCCCTATTATGTTGGTGCGGCTTCGGAACTTTTAAATATCTCGATATATCTCGAGAACTACGCTTCTGATCAAAAAATATCATAGAACATAAATTGTAGGAAACATAATTCTCGACAAAAAAGGTCTCTTAACATTTTGCCATAGCTCGCTTCGTTTCCGAGATATTTGCAGATATATCACAAGGGAAGGGGCCTGACGGACATATTTCGAGATAATTCTTCTTCTTGTTGTTCTTCTTCTGCACAGCTAAACTGGAAGTGGCATTTCCAGCTCGCAATAGTGCAGAGTTATCTCAAAGAAAGGGGCCACGGTGTTTCTGTATCTCTATTATGTTGGTGCGGCTTCGGAACTTTTAAATATCTCGATATATCTCGAAAACTACGCTTCTGATCAAAAAATATCATAGAACATAAATTGTAGGAAACATAATTCTCGACAAAAAAGGTCTCTTAACATTTTGCCATAGCTCGCTTCGTTTCCGAGATATTTGCAGATATATCTCAAGGGAAGGGGCCTGACGGACATATTTCGAGATATTTCTTCTTCTTGTTGTTCTTCTTCTGCACAGCTAAGCTGGAAGTGGCATTTGCGGCTTGCACTAGTGCACAGTTATCTCAAAGAAAGGGGCCACGGTGTTTCTGTATCTCTATTATGTTGGTGCGGCTTCGGAACTTTTAAATATCTCGATATATCTCGAAAACTACGCTTCTGATCAAAAAATATCATAGAACATAAATTGTAGGAAACATAATTCTCTACAAAAAAGGTCTCTTAACATTTTGCCATAGCTCGCTTCGTTTCCGAGATATTTGCAGATATATCTCAAGGGAAGGGGCCTGACGGACATATTTCGAGATATTTCTTCTTCTTGTTGTTCTTCTTCTGCACAGCTAAGCTGGAAGTGGCATTTACAGCTCGGAATAGTGCAGAGTTATCTCAAAGAAAGGGGCCACGGTGTTTCTGTATCTCTATTATGTTGGTGCGGCTTCGGAACTTTTAAATATCTTGATATATCTCGAGAACTACGCATCTGATCAAAAAATATCATAGAACATAAAAAGTAGGAAACTTAATTCTCTACAAAAAACGTCTCTTAACATTTTGCCATAGCTCGCTTCGTTTCCGAGATATTTGCAGATTTATCTCAAGGGAAGGGGCCTGACGGACATATTTCGAGATATTTCTTCTTCTTGTTGTTCTTCTTCTGCACAGCTAAGCTGGAAGTGGCATTTGCGGCTCGCACTAGTGCAGAGTTATCTCAAAGAAAGGGGCCACGGTGTTTCTGTATCCCTATTATGTTGGTGCGGCTTCGGAACTTTTAAATATCTCGATATATCTCGAGAACTACGCTTCTGATCAAAAAATATCATAGAACATAAATTGTAGGAAACATAATTCTCGACAAAAAAGGTCTCTTAACATTTTGCCATAGCTCGCTTCGTTTCCGAGATATTTGCAGATATATCACAAGGGAAGGGGCCTGACGGACATATTTCGAGATATTTCTTCTTCTTGTTGTTCTTCTTCTGCACAGCTAAACTGGAAGTGGCATTTCCAGCTCGCAATAGTGCAGAGTTATCTCAAAGAAAGGGGCCACGGTGTTTCTGTATCTCTATTATGTTGGTGCGGCTTCGGAACTTTTAAATATCTCGATATATCTCGAAAACTACGCTTCTGATCAAAAAATATCATAGAACATAAATTGTAGGAAACATAATTCTCGACAAAAAAGGTCTCTTAACATTTTGCCATAGCTCGCTTCGTTTCCGAGATATTTGCAGATATATCTCAAGGGAAGGGGCCTGACGGACATATTTCGAGATATTTCTTCTTCTTGTTGTTCTTCTTCTGCACAGCTAAGCTGGAAGTGGCATTTGCGGCTTGCACTAGTGCACAGTTATCTCAAAGAAAGGGGCCACGGTGTTTCTGTATCTCTATTATGTTGGTGCGGCTTCGGAACTTTTAAATATCTCGATATATCTCGAAAACTACGCTTCTGATCAAAAAATATCATAGAACATAAATTGTAGGAAACATAATTCTCTACAAAAAAGGTCTCTTAACATTTTGCCATAGCTCGCTTCGTTTCCGAGATATTTGCAGATATATCTCAAGGGAAGGGGCCTGACGGACATATTTCGAGATATTTCTTCTTCTTGTTGTTCTTCTTCTGCACAGCTAAGCTGGAAGTGGCATTTACAGCTCGGAATAGTGCAGAGTTATCTCAAAGAAAGGGGCCACGGTGTTTCTGTATCTCTATTATGTTGGTGCGGCTTCGGAACTTTTAAATATCTTGATATATCTCGAGAACTACGCATCTGATCAAAAAATATCATAGAACATAAAAAGTAGGAAACTTAATTCTCTACAAAAAACGTCTCTTAACATTTTGCCATAGCTCGCTTCGTTTCCGAGATATTTGCAGATTTATCTCAAGGGAAGGGGCCTGACGGACATATTTCGAGATATTTCTTCTTCTTGTTGTTCTTCTTCTGCACAGCTAAGCTGGAAGTGGCATTTGCGGCTTGCACTAGTGCACAGTTATCTCAAAGAAAGGGGCCACGGTGTTTCTGTATCTCTATTATGTTGGTGCGGCTTCGGAACTTTTAAATATCTCGATATATCTCGAAAACTACGCTTCTGATCAAAAAATATCATAGAACATAAATTGTAGGAAACATAATTCTCGACAAAAAAGGTCTCTTAACATTTTGCCATAGCTCGCTTCGTTTCCGAGATATTTGCAGATATATCTCAAGGGAAGGGGCCTGACGGACATATTTCGAGATATTTCTTCTTCTTGTTGTTCTTCTTCTGCACAGCTAAGCTGGAAGTGGCATTTGCGGCTTGCACTAGTGCACAGTTATCTCAAAGAAAGGGGCCACGGTGTTTCTGTATCTCTATTATGTTGGTGCGGCTTCGGAACTTTTAAATATCTCGATATATCTCGAAAACTACGCTTCTGATCAAAAAATATCATAGAACATAAATTGTAGGAAACATAATTCTCTACAAAAAAGGTCTCTTAACATTTTGCCATAGCTCGCTTCGTTTCCGAGATATTTGCAGATATATCTCAAGGGAAGGGGCCTGACGGACATATTTCGAGATATTTCTTCTTCTTGTTGTTCTTCTTCTGCACAGCTAAGCTGGAAGTGGCATTTACAGCTCGGGATAGTGCAGAGTTATCTCAAAGAAAGGGGCCACGGTGTTTCTGTATCTCTATTATGTTGGTGCGGCTTCGGAACTTTTAAATATCTTGATATATCTCGAGAACTACGCATCTGATCAAAAAATATCATAGAACATAAAAAGTAGGAAACTTAATTCTCTACAAAAAACGTCTCTTAACATTTTGCCATAGCTCGCTTCGTTTCCGAGATATTTGCAGATTTATCTCAAGGGAAGGGGCCTGACGGACATATTTCGAGATATTTCTTCTTCTTGTTGTTCTTCTTCTGCACAGCTAAGCTGGAAGTGGCATTTGCGGCTCGCACTAGTGCAGAGTTATCTCAAAGAAAGGGGCCACGGTGTTTCTGTATCCCTATTATGTTGGTGCGGCTTCGGAACTTTTAAATATCTCGATATATCTCGAGAACTACGCTTCTGATCAAAAAATATCATAGAACATAAATTGTAGGAAACATAATTCTCGACAAAAAAGGTCTCTTAACATTTTGCCATAGCTCGCTTCGTTTCCGAGATATTTGCAGATATATCACAAGGGAAGGGGCCTGACGGACATATTTCGAGATATTTCTTCTTCTTGTTGTTCTTCTTCTGCACAGCTAAGCTGGAAGTGGCATTTGCAGCTCGCAATAGTGCAGAGTTATCTCAAAGAAAGGGGCCACGGTGTTTCTGTATCTCTATTATGTTGGTGCGGCTTCGGAACTTTTAAATACCTTGATATATCTCGAGAACTACGCGTCTGATCAAAAAATATCATAGAACATAAAAAGTAGGAAACTTAATTCTCTACAAAAACGGTCTCTTAACATTTTGCCATAGCTCGCTTCGTTTCCGAGATATTTGCAGATATATCTCAAGGGAAGGGGCCTGACGGACATATTTCGAGATATTTCTTCTTCTTGTTGTTCTTCTTCTGCACAGCTAAGCTGGAAGTGGCATTTGCAGCTCGCAATAGTGCAGAGTTATCTCAAAGAAAGGGGCCACGGTGTTTCTGTATCTCTATTATGTTGGTGCGGCTTCGGAACTTTTAAATATCTTGATATATCTCGAGAACTACGCGTCTGATCAAAAAATATCATAGAACATAAAAAGTAGGAAACTTAATTCTCTACAAAAACGGTCTCTTAACATTTTGCCATAGCTCGCTTCGTTTCCGAGATATTTGCAGATATATCTCAAGGGAAGGGGCCTGACGGACATATTTCGAGATATTTCTTCTTCTTGTTGTTCTTCTTCTGCACAGCTAAGCTGGAAGTGGCATTTGCGGCTCGCACTAGTGCACAGTTATCTCAAAGAAAGGGGCCACGGTGTTTCTGTATCTCTATTATGTTGGTGCGGCTCCGGAACTTTTAAATATCTCGATATATCTCGAAAACTACGCTTCTGATCAAAAAATATCATAGAACATAAATTGTAGGAAACATAATTCTCTACAAAAAAGGTCTCTTAACATTTTGCCATAGCTCGCTTCGTTTCCGAGATATTTGCAGATATATCTCAAGGGAAGGGGCCTGACGGACATATTTCGAGATATTTCTTCTTCTTGTTGTTCTTCTTCTGCACAGCTAAGCTGGAAGTGGCATTTACAGCTCGGAATAGTGCAGAGTTATCTCAAAGAAAGTGGCCACGGTGTTTCTGTATCTCTATTATGTTGGTGCGGCTTCGGAACTTTTAAATATCTTAATATATCTCGAGAACTACGCATCTGATCAAAAAATATCATAGAACATAAATTGTAGGAAACAGAATTCTCGACAAAAAAGGTCTCTTAACATTTTGCCATAGCTCGCTTCCTTTCCGAGATATTTGCAGATATATCTCAAGGGAAGGGGCCTGACGGACATATTTCGAGATATTTCTTCTTCTTGTTGTTCTTCTTCTGCACAGCTAAGCTGGAAGTGGCATTTGCAGCTCGCAATAGTGCAGAGTTATCTCAAAGAAAGGGGCCACGGTGTTTCTGTATCTCTATTATGTTGGTGCGGCTTCGGAACTTTTAAATATCTTGATATATCTCGAGAACTACGCGTCTGATCAAAAAATATCATAGAACATAAAAAGTAGGAAACTTAATTCTCTACAAAAACGGTCTCTTAACATTTTGCCATAGCTCGCTTCGTTTCCGAGATATTTGCAGATATATCTCAAGGGAAGGGGCCTGACGGACATATTTCGAGATATTTCTTCTTCTTGTTGTTCTTCTTCTGCACAGCTAAGCTGGAAGTGGCATTTGCGGCTCGCACTAGTGCACAGTTATCTCAAAGAAAGGGGCCACGGTGTTTCTGTATCTCTATTATGTTGGTGCGGCTTCGGAACTTTTAAATATCTCGATATATCTCGAAAACTACGCTTCTGATCAAAAAATCTCATAGAACATAAATTGTAGGAAACATAATTCTCGACAAAAAAGGTCTCTTAACATTTTGCCATAGCTCGCTTCGTTTCCGAGATATTTGCAGATATATCTCAACGGAAGGGGCCTGACGGACATATTTCGAGATATTTCTTCTTCTTGTTGTTCTTCTTCTGCACAGCTAAGCTGGAAGTGGCATTTGCAGCTCGCAATAGTGCAGAGTTATCTCAAAGAAAGGGGCCACGGTGTTTCTGTATCTCTATTATGTTGGTGCGGCTTCGAAACTTTTAAATATCTTGATATATCTCGAGAACTACGCGTCTGATCAAAAAATATCATAGAACATAAAAAGTAGGAAACTTAATTCTCTACAAAAACGGTCTCTTAACATTTTGCCATAGCTCGCTTCGTTTCCGAGATATTTGCAGATATATCTCAAGGGAAGGGGCCTGACGGACATATTTCGAGATATTTCTTCTTCTTGTTGTTCTTCTTCTGCACAGCTAAGCTGGAAGTGGCATTTGCGGCTCGCACTAGTGCACAGTTATCTCAAAGAAAGGGGCCATGGTGTTTCTGTATCTCTATTATGTTGGTGCGGCTTCGGAACTTTTAAATATCTCGATATATCTCGAAAACTACGCTTCTGATCAAAAAATATCATAGAACATAAATTGTAGGAAACATAATTCTCTACAAAAAAGGTCTCTTAACATTTTGCCGTAGCTCGCTTCGTTTCCGAGATATTTGCAGATATATCTCAAGGGAAGGGGCCTGACGGACATATTTCGAGATATTTCTTCTTCTTGTTGTTCTTCTTCTGCACAGCTAAGCTGGAAGTGGCATTTACAGCTCGGAATAGTGCAGAGTTATCTCAAAGAAAGGGGCCACGGTGTTTCTGTATCTCTATTATGTTGGTGCGGCTTCGGAACTTTTAAATATCTTGATATATCTCGAGAACTACGCATCTGATCAAAAAATATCATAGAACATAAAAAGTAGGAAACTTAATTCTCGACAAAAAAGGTCTCTTAACATTTTGCCATAGCTCGCTTCGTTTCCGAGATATTTGCAGATATATCTCAAGGGAAGGGGCCTGACGGACATATTTCGAGATATTTCTTCTTCTTGTTGTTCTTCTTCTGCACAGCTAAGCTGGAAGTGGCATTTACAGCTCGGAATAGTGCAGAGTTATCTCAAAGAAAGGGGCCACGGTGTTTCTGTATCACTATTATGTTGGTGCGGCTTCGGAACTTTTAAATATCTTGATATATCTCGAGAACTACGCATCTGATCAAAAAATATCATAGAACATAAAAAGTAGGAAACTTAATTCTCTACAAAAAACGTCTCTTAACATTTTGCCATAGCTCGCTTCGTTTCCGAGATATTTGCAGATTTATCTCAAGGGAAGGGGCCTGACGGACATATTTCGAGATATTTCTTCTTCTTGTTGTTCTTCTTCTGCACAGCTAAGCTGGAAGTGGCATTTGCGGCTCGCACTAGTGCAGAGTTATCTCAAAGAAAGGGGCCACGGTGTTTCTGTATCCCTATTATGTTGGTGCGGCTTCGGAACTTTTAAATATCTCGATATATCTCGAGAACTACGCTTCTGATCAAAAAATATCATAGAACATAAATTGTAGGAAACATAATTCTCGACAAAAAAGGTCTCTTAACATTTTGCCATAGCTCGCTTCGTTTCCGAGATATTTGCAGATATATCACAAGGGAAGGGGCCTGACGGACATATTTCGAGATATTTCTTCTTCTTGTTGTTCTTCTTCTGCACAGCTAAGCTGGAAGTGGCATTTGCAGCTCGCAATAGTGCAGAGTTATCTCAAAGAAAGGGGCCACGGTGTTTCTGTATCTCTATTATGTTGGTGCGGCTTCGGAACTTTTAAATACCTTGATATATCTCGAGAACTACGCGTCTGATCAAAAAATATCATAGAACATAAAAAGTAGGAAACTTAATTCTCTACAAAAACGGTCTCTTAACATTTTGCCATAGCTCGCTTCGTTTCCGAGATATTTGCAGATATATCTCAAGGGAAGGGGCCTGACGGACATATTTCGAGATATTTCTTCTTCTTGTTGTTCTTCTTCTGCACAGCTAAGCTGGAAGTGGCATTTGCAGCTCGCAATAGTGCAGAGTTATCTCAAAGAAAGGGGCCACGGTGTTTCTGTATCTCTATTATGTTGGTGCGGCTTCGGAACTTTTAAATATCTTGATATATCTCGAGAACTACGCGTCTGATCAAAAAATATCATAGAACATAAAAAGTAGGAAACTTAATTCTCTACAAAAACGGTCTCTTAACATTTTGCCATAGCTCGCTTCGTTTCCGAGATATTTGCAGATATATCTCAAGGGAAGGGGCCTGACGGACATATTTCGAGATATTTCTTCTTCTTGTTGTTCTTCTTCTGCACAGCTAAGCTGGAAGTGGCATTTGCGGCTCGCACTAGTGCACAGTTATCTCAAAGAAAGGGGCCACGGTGTTTCTGTATCTCTATTATGTTGGTGCGGCTCCGGAACTTTTAAATATCTCGATATATCTCGAAAACTACGCTTCTGATCAAAAAATATCATAGAACATAAATTGTAGGAAACATAATTCTCTACAAAAAAGGTCTCTTAACATTTTGCCATAGCTCGCTTCGTTTCCGAGATATTTGCAGATATATCTCAAGGGAAGGGGCCTGACGGACATATTTCGAGATATTTCTTCTTCTTGTTGTTCTTCTTCTGCACAGCTAAGCTGGAAGTGGCATTTACAGCTCGGAATAGTGCAGAGTTATCTCAAAGAAAGGGGCCACGGTGTTTCTGTATCTCTATTATGTTGGTGCGGCTTCGGAACTTTTAAATATCTTGATATATCTCGAGAACTACGCATCTGATCAAAAAATATCATAGAACATAAATTGTAGGAAACATAATTCTCGACAAAAAAGGTCTCTTAACATTTTGCCATAGCTCGCTTCCTTTCCGAGATATTTGCAGATATATCTCAAGGGAAGGGGCCTGATGGACATATTTCGAGATATTTCTTCTTCTTGTTGTTCTTCTTCTGCACAGCTAAGCTGGAAGTGGCATTTGCAGCTCGCAATAGTGCAGAGTTATCTCAAAGAAAGGGGCCACGGTGTTTCTGTATCTCTATTATGTTGGTGCGGCTTCGGAACTTTTAAATATCTTGATATATCTCGAGAACTACGCGTCTGATCAAAAAATATCATAGAACATAAAAAGTAGGAAACTTAATTCTCTACAAAAACGGTCTCTTAACATTTTGCCATAGCTCGCTTCGTTTCCGAGATATTTGCAGATATATCTCAAGGGAAGGGGCCTGACGGGCATATTTCGAGATATTTCTTCTTCTTGTTGTTCTTCTTCTGCACAGCTAAGCTGGAAGTGGCATTTGCGGCTCGCACTAGTGCACAGTTATCTCAAAGAAAGGGGCCACGGTGTTTCTGTATCTCTATTATGTTGGTGCGGCTTCGGAACTTTTAAATATCTCGATATATCTCGAAAACTACGCTTCTGATCAGAAAATCTCATAGAACATAAATTGTAGGAAACATAATTCTCGACAAAAAAGGTCTCTTAACATTTTGCCATAGCTCGCTTCGTTTCCGAGATATTTGCAGATATATCTCAACGGAAGGGGCCTGACGGACATATTTCGAGATATTTCTTCTTCTTGTTGTTCTTCTTCTGCACAGCTAAGCTGGAAGTGGCATTTGCAGCTCGCAATAGTGCAGAGTTATCTCAAAGAAAGGGGCCACGGTGTTTCTGTATCTCTATTATGTTGGTGCGGCTTCGAAACTTTTAAATATCTTGATATATCTCGAGAACTACGCGTCTGATCAAAAAATATCATAGAACATAAAAAGTAGGAAACTTAATTCTCTACAAAAACGGTCTCTTAACATTTTGCCATAGCTCGCTTCGTTTCCGAGATATTTGCAGATATATCTCAAGGGAAGGGGCCTGACGGACATATTTCGAGATATTTCTTCTTCTTGTTGTTCTTCTTCTGCACAGCTAAGCTGGAAGTGGCATTTGCGGCTCGCACTAGTGCACAGTTATCTCAAAGAAAGGGGCCATGGTGTTTCTGTATCTCTATTATGTTGGTGCGGCTTCGGAACTTTTAAATATCTCGATATATCTCGAAAACTACGCTTCTGATCAAAAAATATCATAGAACATAAATTGTAGGAAACATAATTCTCTACAAAAAAGGTCTCTTAACATTTTGCCGTAGCTCGCTTCGTTTCCGAGATATTTGCAGATATATCTCAAGGGAAGGGGCCTGACGGACATATTTCGAGATATTTCTTCTTCTTGTTGTTCTTCTTCTGCACAGCTAAGCTGGAAGTGGCATTTACAGCTCGGAATAGTGCAGAGTTATCTCAAAGAAAGGGGCCACGGTGTTTCTGTATCTCTATTATGTTGGTGCGGCTTCGGAACTTTTAAATATCTTGATATATCTCGAGAACTACGCATCTGATCAAAAAATATCATAGAACATAAAAAGTAGGAAACTTAATTCTCGACAAAAAAGGTCTCTTAACATTTTGCCATAGCTCGCTTCGTTTCCGAGATATTTGCAGATATATCTCAAGGGAAGGGGCCTGACGGACATATTTCGAGATATTTCTTCTTCTTGTTGTTCTTCTTCTGCACAGCTAAGCTGGAAGTGGCATTTGCGGCTCGCACTAGTGCAGAGTTATCTCAAAGAAAGGGGCCACGGTGTTTCTGTATCCCTATTATGTTGGTGCGGCTTCGGAACTTTTAAATATCTCGATATATCTCGAGAACTACGCATCTGATCAAAAAATATCATAGAACATAAAAAGTAGGAAACTTAATTCTCTACAAAAAACTTCTCTTAACATTTTGCCATAGCTCGCTTCGTTTCCGAGATATTTGCAGATTTATCTCAAGGGAAGGGGCCTGACGGATATATTTCGAGATATTTCTTCTTCTTGTTGTTCTTCTTCTGCACAGCTAAGCTGGAAGTGGCATTTGCGGCTCGCACTAGTGCAGAGTTATCTCAAAGAAAGGGGCCACGGTGTTTCTGTATCCCTATTATGTTGGTGCGGCTTCGAAACTTTTAAATATCTCGATATATCTCGAGAACTACGCTTCTGATCAAAAAATATCATAGAACATAAATTGTAGGAAACATAATTCTCGACAAAAAAGGTCTCTCAACATTTTGCAATAGCTCGCTTCGTTTCCGAGATATTTGCAGATA
Organism: Osmia lignaria lignaria; assembly: GCF_051020975.1. Lineage (NCBI taxonomy): Eukaryota > Metazoa > Arthropoda > Insecta > Hymenoptera > Megachilidae > Osmia > Osmia lignaria. Next base: position 25,293,379 of record NW_027478161.1, on the reverse strand, counting down.
TATCACAAGGGAAGGGGCCTGACGGACATATTTCGAGATATTTCTTCTTCTTGTTGTTCTTCTTCTGCGCAGCTAAGCTGGAAGTGGCATTTGCAGCTCGCAATAGTGCAGAGTTATCTCAAAGAAAGGGGCCACGGTGTTTCTGTATCTCTATTATGTTGGTGCGGCTTCGGAACTTTTAAATATCTTGATATATCTCGAGAACTACGCGTCTGATCAAAAAATATCATAGAACATAAAAAGTAGGAAACTTAATTCTCTACAAAAACGGTCTCTTAACATTTTGCCATAGCTCGCTTCGTTTCCGAGATATTTGCAGATATATCTCAAGGGAAGGGGCCTGACGGACATATTTCGAGATATTTCTTCTTCTTGTTGTTCTTCTTCTGCACAGCTAAGCTGGAAGTGGCATTTGCAGCTCGCAATAGTGCAGAGTTATCTCAAAGAAAGGGGCCACGGTGTTTCTGTATCTCTATTATGTTGGTGCGGCTTCGGAACTTTTAAATATCTTGATATATCTCGAGAACTACGCGTCTGATCAAAAAATATCATAGAACATAAAAAGTAGGAGACTTAATTCTCTACAAAAACGGTCTCTTAACATTTTGCCATAGCTCGCTTCGTTTCCGAGATATTTGCAGATATATCACAAGGGAAGGGGCCTGACGGACATATTTCGAGATATTTCTTCTTCTTGTTGTTCTTCTTCTGCACAGCTAAGCTGGAAGTGGCATTTGCGGCTCGCACTAGTGCACAGTTATCTCAAAGAAAGGGGCCACGGTGTTTCTGTATCTCTATTATGTTGGTGCGGCTCCGGAACTTTTAAATATCTCGATATATCTCGAAAACTACGCTTCTGATCAAAAAATATCATAGAACATAAATTGTAGGAAACATAATTCTCTACAAAAAAGGTCTCTTAACATTTTGCCATAGCTCGCTTCGTTTCCGAGATATTTGCAGATATATCTCAAGGGAAGGGGCCTGACGGACATATTTCGAGATATTTCTTCTTCTTGTTGTTCTTCTTCTGCACAGCTAAGCTGGAAGTGGCATTTACAGCTCGGAATAGTGCAGAGTTATCTCAAAGAAAGGGGCCACGGTGTTTCTGTATCTCTATTATGTTGGTGCGGCTTCGGAACTTTTAAATATCTTGATATATCTCGAGAACTACGCATCTGATCAAAAAATATCATAGAACATAAATTGTAGGAAACATAATTCTCGACAAAAAAGGTCTCTTAACATTTTGCCATAGCTCGCTTCCTTTCCGAGATATTTGCAGATATATCTCAAGGGAAGGGGCCTGATGGACATATTTCGAGATATTTCTTCTTCTTGTTGTTCTTCTTCTGCACAGCTAAGCTGGAAGTGGCATTTGCAGCTCGCAATAGTGCAGAGTTATCTCAAAGAAAGGGGCCACGGTGTTTCTGTATCTCTATTATGTTGGTGCGGCTTCGGAACTTTTAAATATCTTGATATATCTCGAGAACTACGCGTCTGATCAAAAAATATCATAGAACATAAAAAGTAGGAAACTTAATTCTCTACAAAAACGGTCTCTTAACATTTTGCCATAGCTCGCTTCGTTTCCGAGATATTTGCAGATATATCTCAAGGGAAGGGGCCTGACGGGCATATTTCGAGATATTTCTTCTTCTTGTTGTTCTTCTTCTGCACAGCTAAGCTGGAAGTGGCATTTGCGGCTCGCACTAGTGCACAGTTATCTCAAAGAAAGGGGCCACGGTGTTTCTGTATCTCTATTATGTTGGTGCGGCTTCGGAACTTTTAAATATCTCGATATATCTCGAAAACTACGCTTCTGATCAAAAAATCTCATAGAACATAAATTGTAGGAAACATAATTCTCGACAAAAAAGGTCTCTTAACATTTTGCCATAGCTCGCTTCGTTTCCGAGATATTTGCAGATATATCTCAACGGAAGGGGCCTGACGGACATATTTCGAGATATTTCTTCTTCTTGTTGTTCTTCTTCTGCACAGCTAAGCTGGAAGTGGCATTTGCAGCTCGCAATAGTGCAGAGTTATCTCAAAGAAAGGGGCCACGGTGTTTCTGTATCTCTATTATGTTGGTGCGGCTTCGAAACTTTTAAATATCTTGATATATCTCGAGAACTACGCGTCTGATCAAAAAATATCATAGAACATAAAAAGTAGGAAACTTAATTCTCTACAAAAACGGTCTCTTAACATTTTGCCATAGCTCGCTTCGTTTCCGAGATATTTGCAGATATATCTCAAGGGAAGGGGCCTGACGGACATATTTCGAGATATTTCTTCTTCTTGTTGTTCTTCTTCTGCACAGCTAAGCTGGAAGTGGCATTTGCGGCTCGCACTAGTGCACAGTTATCTCAAAGAAAGGGGCCATGGTGTTTCTGTATCTCTATTATGTTGGTGCGGCTTCGGAACTTTTAAATATCTCGATATATCTCGAAAACTACGCTTCTGATCAAAAAATATCATAGAACATAAATTGTAGGAAACATAATTCTCTACAAAAAAGGTCTCTTAACATTTTGCCGTAGCTCGCTTCGTTTCCGAGATATTTGCAGATATATCTCAAGGGAAGGGGCCTGACGGACATATTTCGAGATATTTCTTCTTCTTGTTGTTCTTCTTCTGCACAGCTAAGCTGGAAGTGGCATTTACAGCTCGGAATAGTGCAGAGTTATCTCAAAGAAAGGGGCCACGGTGTTTCTGTATCTCTATTATGTTGGTGCGGCTTCGGAACTTTTAAATATCTTGATATATCTCGAGAACTACGCATCTGATCAAAAAATATCATAGAACATAAAAAGTAGGAAACTTAATTCTCGACAAAAAAGGTCTCTTAACATTTTGCCATAGCTCGCTTCGTTTCCGAGATATTTGCAGATATATCTCAAGGGAAGGGGCCTGACGGACATATTTCGAGATATTTCTTCTTCTTGTTGTTCTTCTTCTGCACAGCTAAGCTGGAAGTGGCATTTGCGGCTCGCACTAGTGCAGAGTTATCTCAAAGAAAGGGGCCACGGTGTTTCTGTATCCCTATTATGTTGGTGCGGCTTCGGAACTTTTAAATATCTCGATATATCTCGAGAACTACGCATCTGATCAAAAAATATCATAGAACATAAAAAGTAGGAAACTTAATTCTCTACAAAAAACGTCTCTTAACATTTTGCCATAGCTCGCTTCGTTTCCGAGATATTTGCAGATTTATCTCAAGGGAAGGGGCCTGACGGATATATTTCGAGATATTTCTTCTTCTTGTTGTTCTTCTTCTGCACAGCTAAGCTGGAAGTGGCATTTGCGGCTCGCACTAGTGCAGAGTTATCTCAAAGAAAGGGGCCACGGTGTTTCTGTATCCCTATTATGTTGGTGCGGCTTCGAAACTTTTAAATATCTCGATATATCTCGAGAACTACGCTTCTGATCAAAAAATATCATAGAACATAAATTGTAGGAAACATAATTCTCGACAAAAAAGGTCTCTCAACATTTTGCAATAGCTCGCTTCGTTTCCGAGATATTTGCAGATATATCACAAGGGAAGGGGCCTGACGGACATATTTCGAGATATTTCTTCTTCTTGTTGTTCTTCTTCTGCGCAGCTAAGCTGGAAGTGGCATTTGCAGCTCGCAATAGTGCAGAGTTATCTCAAAGAAAGGGGCCACGGTGTTTCTGTATCTCTATTATGTTGGTGCGGCTTCGGAACTTTTAAATATCTTGATATATCTCGAGAACTACGCGTCTGATCAAAAAATATCATAGAACATAAAAAGTAGGAAACTTAATTCTCTACAAAAACGGTCTCTTAACATTTTGCCATAGCTCGCTTCGTTTCCGAGATATTTGCAGATATATCTCAAGGGAAGGGGCCTGACGGACATATTTCGAGATATTTCTTCTTCTTGTTGTTCTTCTTCTGCACAGCTAAGCTGGAAGTGGCATTTGCAGCTCGCAATAGTGCAGAGTTATCTCAAAGAAAGGGGCCACGGTGTTTCTGTATCTCTATTATGTTGGTGCGGCTTCGGAACTTTTAAATATCTTGATATATCTCGAGAACTACGCGTCTGATCAAAAAATATCATAGAACATAAAAAGTAGGAGACTTAATTCTCTACAAAAACGGTCTCTTAACATTTTGCCATAGCTCGCTTCGTTTCCGAGATATTTGCAGATATATCTCAAGGGAAGGGGCCTGACGGACATATTTCGAGATATTTCTTCTTCTTGTTGTTCTTCTTCTGCACAGCTAAGCTGGAAGTGGCATTTACAGCTCGGAATAGTGCAGAGTTATCTCAAAGAAAGGGGCCACGGTGTTTCTGTATCTCTATTATGTTGGTGCGGCTTCGGAACTTTTAAATATCTCGATATATCTCGAAAACTACGCTTCTGATCAAAAAATATCATAGAACATAAATTGTAGGAAACATAATTCTCTACAAAAAAGGTCTCTTAACATTTTGCCATAGCTCGCTTCGTTTCCGAGATATTTGCAGATATATCTCAAGGGAAGGGGCCTGACGGACATATTTCGAGATATTTCTTCTTCTTGTTGTTCTTCTTCTGCACAGCTAAGCTGGAAGTGGCATTTACAGCTCGGAATAGTGCAGAGTTATCTCAAAGAAAGGGGCCACGGTGTTTCTGTATCTCTATTATGTTGGTGCGGCTTCGGAACTTTTAAATATCTTGATATATCTCGAGAACTACGCATCTGATCAAAAAATATCATAGAACATAAAAAGTAGGAAACGTAATTCTCTACAAAAAACGTCTCTTAACATTTTGCCATAGCTCGCTTCGTTTCCGAGATATTTGCAGATTTATCTCAAGGGAAGGGGCCTGACGGACATATTTCGAGATATTTCTTCTTCTTGTTGTTCTTCTTCTGCACAGCTAAGCTGGAAGTGGCATTTACAGCTCGGAATAGTGCAGAGTTATCTCAAAGAAAGGGGCCACGGTGTTTCTGTATCTCTATTATGTTGGTGCGGCTTCGGAACTTTTAAATATCTCGATATATCTCGAAAACTACGCTTCTGATCAAAAAATATCATAGAACATAAATTGTAGGAAACATAATTCTCTACAAAAAAGGTCTCTTAACATTTTGCCATAGCTCGCTTCGTTTCCGAGATATTTGCAGATATATCTCAAGGGAAGGGGCCTGACGGACATATTTCGAGATATTTCTTCTTCTTGTTGTTCTTCTTCTGCACAGCTAAGCTGGAAGTGGCATTTACAGCTCGGAATAGTGCAGAGTTATCTCAAAGAAAGGGGCCACGGTGTTTCTGTATCTCTATTATGTTGGTGCGGCTTCGGAACTTTTAAATATCTTGATATATCTCGAGAACTACGCATCTGATCAAAAAATATCATAGAACATAAAAAGTAGGAAACGTAATTCTCTACAAAAAACGTCTCTTAACATTTTGCCATAGCTCGCTTCGTTTCCGAGATATTTGCAGATTTATCTCAAGGGAAGGGGCCTGACGGACATATTTCGAGATATTTCTTCTTCTTGTTGTTCTTCTTCTGCACAGCTAAGCTGGAAGTGGCATTTGCGGCTCGCACTAGTGCAGAGTTATCTCAAAGAAAGGGGCCACGGTGTTTCTGTATCCCTATTATGTTGGTGCGGCTTCGGAACTTTTAAATATCTCGATATATCTCGAGAACTACGATTCTGATCAAAAAATATCATAGAACATAAATTGTAGGAAACATAATTCTCGACAAAAAAGGTCTCTTAACATTTTGCCATAGCTCGCTTCGTTTCCGAGATATTTGCAGATATATCTCAAGGGAAGGGGCCTGACGGACATATTTCGAGATATTTCTTCTTCTTGTTGTTCTTCTTCTGCACAGCTAAGCTGGAAGTGGCATTTGCGGCTCGCACTAGTGCAGAGTTATCTCAAAGAAAGGGGCCACGGTGTTTCTGTATCCCTATTATGTTGGTGCGGCTTCGGAACTTTTAAATATCTCGATATATCTCGAGAACTACGCTTCTGATCAAAAAATATCATAGAACATAAATTGTAGGAAACATAGTTCTCTACAAAAAACGTCTCTTAACATTCTGCCATAGCTCGCTTCGTTTCCGAGATATTTGCAGATTTATCTCAAGGGAAGGGGCCTGACGGACATATTTCGAGATATTTCTTCTTCTTGTTGTTCTTCTTCTGCACAGCTAAGCTGGAAGTGGCATTTGCGGCTCGCACTAGTGCACAGTTATCTCAAAGAAAGGGGCCACGGTGTTTCTGTATCTCTATTATGTTGGTGCGGCTTCGGAACTTTTAAATATCTCGATATATCTCGAAAACTACGCTTCTGATCAAAAAATATCATAGAACATAAATTGTAGGAAACATAATTCTCTACAAAAAAGGTCTCTTAACATTTTGCCATAGCTCGCTTCGTTTCCGAGATATTTGCAGATATATCTCAAGGGAAGGGGCCTGACGGACATATTTCGAGATATTTCTTCTTCTTGTTGTTCTTCTTCTGCACAGCTAAGCTGGAAGTGGCATTTACAGCTCGGAATAGTGCAGAGTTATCTCAAAGAAAGGGGCCACGGTGTTTCTGTATCTCTATTAAGTTGGTGCGGCTTCGGAACTTTTAAATATCTTGATATATCTCGAGAACTACGCATCTGATCAAAAAATATCATAGAACATAAATTGTAGGAAACATAATTCTCGACAAAAAAGGTCTCTCAACATTTTGCCATAGCTCGCTTCGTTTCCGAGATATTTGCAGATATATCACAAGGGAAGGGGCCTGACGGACATATTTCGAGATATTTCTTCTTCTTGTTGTTCTTCTTCTGCACAGCTAAGCTGGAAGTGGCATTTGCAGCTCGCAATAGTGCAGAGTTATCTCAAAGAAAGGGGCCACGGTGTTTCTGTATCTCTATTATGTTGGTGCGGCTTCGGAACTTTTAAATATCTTGATATATCTCGAGAACTACGCGTCTGATCAAAAAATATCATAGAACATAAAAAGTAGGAAACTTAATTCTCTACAAAAACGGTCTCTTAACATTTTGCCATAGCTCGCTTCGTTTCCGAGATATTTGCAGATATATCTCAAGGGAAGGGGCCTGACGGACATATTTCGAGATATTTCTTCTTCTTGTTGTTCTTCTTCTGCACAGCTAAGCTGGAAGTGGCATTTGCAGCTCGCAATAGTGCAGAGTTATCTCAAAGAAAGGGGCCACGGTGTTTCTGTATCTCTATTATGTTGGTGCGGCTTCGGAACTTTTAAATATCTTGATATATCTCGAGAACTACGCGTCTGATCAAAAAATATCATAGAACATAAAAAGTAGGAAACTTAATTCTCTACAAAAACGGTCTCTTAACATTTTGCCATAGCTCGCTTCGTTTCCGAGATATTTGCAGATATATCTCAAGGGAAGGGGCCTGACGGACATATTTCGAGATATTTCTTCTTCTTGTTGTTCTTCTTCTGCACAGCTAAGCTGGAAGTGGCATTTGCAGCTCGCAATAGTGCAGAGTTATCTCAACGAAAGGGGCCACGGTGTTTCTGTATCTCTATTATGTTGGTGCGGCTTCGGAACTTTTAAATATCTTGATATATCTCGAGAACTACGCGTCTGATCAAAAAATATCATAGAACATAAAAAGTAGGAGACTTAATTCTCTACAAAAACGGTCTCTTAACATTTTGCCATAGCTCGCTTCGTTTCCGAGATATTTGCAGATATATCTCAAGGGAAGGGGCCTGACGGACATATTTCGAGATATTTCTTCTTCTTGTTGTTCTTCTTCTGCACAGCTAAGCTGGAAGTGGCATTTACAGCTCGGAATAGTGCAGAGTTATCTCAAAGAAAGGGGCCACGGTGTTTCTGTATCTCTATTATGTTGGTGCGGCTTCGGAACTTTTAAATATCTCGATATATCTCGAAAACTACGCTTCTGATCAAAAAATATCATAGAACATAAATTGTAGGAAACATAATTCTCTACAAAAAAGGTCTCTTAACATTTTGCCATAGCTCGCTTCGTTTCCGAGATATTTGCAGATATATCTCAAGGGAAGGGGCCTGACGGACATATTTCGAGATATTTCTTCTTCTTGTTGTTCTTCTTCTGCACAGCTAAGCTGGAAGTGGCATTTACAGCTCGGAATAGTGCAGAGTTATCTCAAAGAAAGGGGCCACGGTGTTTCTGTATCTCTATTATGTTGGTGCGGCTTCGGAACTTTTAAATATCTTGATATATCTCGAGAACTACGCATCTGATCAAAAAATATCATAGAACATAAAAAGTAGGAAACGTAATTCTCTACAAAAAACGTCTCTTAACATTTTGCCATAGCTCGCTTCGTTTCCGAGATATTTGCAGATTTATCTCAAGGGAAGGGGCCTGACGGACATATTTCGAGATATTTCTTCTTCTTGTTGTTCTTCTTCTGCACAGCTAAGCTGGAAGTGGCATTTGCGGCTCGCACTAGTGCAGAGTTATCTCAAAGAAAGGGGCCACGGTGTTTCTGTATCCCTATTATGTTGGTGCGGCTTCGGAACTTTTAAATATCTCGATATATCTCGAGAACTACGATTCTGATCAAAAAATATCATAGAACATAAATTGTAGGAAACATAATTCTCGACAAAAAAGGTCTCTTAACATTTTGCCATAGCTCGCTTCGTTTCCGAGATATTTGCAGATATATCTCAAGGGAAGGGGCCTGACGGACATATTTCGAGATATTTCTTCTTCTTGTTGTTCTTCTTCTGCACAGCTAAGCTGGAAGTGGCATTTGCGGCTCGCACTAGTGCAGAGTTATCTCAAAGAAAGGGGCCACGGTGTTTCTGTATCCCTATTATGTTGGTGCGGCTTCGGAACTTTTAAATATCTCGATATATCTCGAGAACTACGCTTCTGATCAAAAAATATCATAGAACATAAATTGTAGGAAACATAATTCTCTACAAAAAACGTCTCTTAACATTCTGCCATAGCTCGCTTCGTTTCCGAGATATTTGCAGATTTAACTCAAGGGAAGGGGCCTGACGGACATATTTCGAGATATTTCTTCTTCTTGTTGTTCTTCTTCTGCACAGCTAAGCTGGAAGTGGCATTTGCGGCTCGCACTAGTGCACAGTTATCTCAAAGAAAGGGGCCACGGTGTTTCTGTATCTCTATTATGTTGGTGCGGCTTCGGAACTTTTAAATATCTCGATATATCTCGAAAACTACGCTTCTGATCAAAAAATATCATAGAACATAAATTGTAGGAAACATAATTCTCTACAAAAAAGGTCTCTTAACATTTTGCCATAGCTCGCTTCGTTTCCGAGATATTTGCAGATATATCACAAGGGAAGGGGCCTGACGGACATATTTCGAGATATTTCTTCTTCTTGTTGTTCTTCTTCTGCACAGCTAAGCTGGAAGTGGCATTTGCAGCTCGCAATAGTGCAGAGTTATCTCAAAGAAAGGGGCCACGGTGTTTCTGTATCTCTATTATGTTGGTGCGGCTTCGGAACTTTTAAATATCTTGATATATCTCGAGAACTACGCGTCTGATCAAAAAATATCATAGAACATAAAAAGTAGGAAACTTAATTCTCTACAAAAACGGTCTCTTAACATTTTGCCATAGCTCGCTTCGTTTCCGAGATATTTGCAGATATATCTCAAGGGAAGGGGCCTGACGGACATATTTCGAGATATTTCTTCTTCTTGTTGTTCTTCTTCTGCACAGCTAAGCTGGAAGTGGCATTTGCAGCTCGCAATAGTGCAGAGTTATCTCAAAGAAAGGGGCCACGGTGTTTCTGTATCTCTATTATGTTGGTGCGGCTTCGGAACTTTTAAATATCTTGATATATCTCGAGAACTACGCGTCTGATCAAAAAATATCATAGAACATAAAAAGTAGGAGACTTAATTCTCTACAAAAACGGTCTCTTAACATTTTGCCATAGCTCGCTTCGTTTCCGAGATATTTGCAGATATATCTCAAGGGAAGGGGCCTGACGGACATATTTCGAGATATTTCTTCTTCTTGTTGTTCTTCTTCTGCACAGCTAAGCTGGAAGTGGCATTTACAGCTCGGAATAGTGCAGAGTTATCTCAAAGAAAGGGGCCACGGTGTTTCTGTATCTCTATTATGTTGGTGCGGCTTCGGAACTTTTAAATATCTCGATATATCTCGAAAACTACGCTTCTGATCAAAAAATATCATAGAACATAAATTGTAGGAAACATAATTCTCTACAAAAAAGGTCTCTTAACATTTTGCCATAGCTCGCTTCGTTTCCGAGATATTTGCAGATATATCTCAAGGGAAGGGGCCTGACGGACATGTTTCGAGATATTTCTTCTTCTTGTTGTTCTTCTTCTGCACAGCTAAGCTGGAAGTGGCATTTACAGCTCGGAATAGTGCAGAGTTATCTCAAAGAAAGGGGCCACGGTGTTTCTGTATCTCTATTATGTTGGTGCGGCTTCGGAACTTTTAAATATCTTGATATATCTCGAGAACTACGCATCTGATCAAAAAATATCATAGAACATAAAAAGTAGGAAACCTAATTCTCTACAAAAAACGTCTCTTAACATTTTGCCATAGCTCGCTTCGTTTCCGAGATATTTGCAGATTTATCTCAAGGGAAGGGGCCTGACGGACATATTTCGAGATATTTCTTCTTCTTGTTGTTCTTCTTCTGCACAGCTAAGCTGGAAGTGGCATTTGCGGCTCGCACTAGTGCAGAGTTATCTCAAAGAAAGGGGCCACGGTGTTTCTGTATCCCTATTATGTTGGTGCGGCTTCGGAACTTTTAAATATCTCGATATATCTCGAGAACTACGCTTCTGATCAAAAAATATCATAGAACATAAATTGTAGGAAACATAATTCTCGACAAAAAAGGTCTCTTAACATTTTGCCATAGCTCGCTTCGTTTCCAAGATATTTGCAGATATATCTCAAGGGAAGGGGCCTGACGGACATATTTCGAGATATTTCTTCTTCTTGTTGTTCTTCTTCTGCACAGCTAAGCTGGAAGTGGCATTTGCGGCTCGCACTAGTGCAGAGTTATCTCAAAGAAAGGGGCCACGGTGTTTCTGTATCCCTATTATGTTGGTGCGGCTTCGGAACTTTTAAATATCTCGATATATCTCGAGAACTACGCTTCTGATCAAAAAATATCATAGAACATAAATTGTAGGAAACATAATTCTCTACAAAAAACGTCTCTTAACATTCTGCCATAGCTCGCTTCGTTTCCGAGATATTTGCAGATCTATCTCAAGGGAAGGGGCCTGACGGACATATTTCGAGATATTTCTTCTTCTTGTTGTTCTTCTTCTGCACAGCTAAGCTGGAAGTGGCATTTGCGGCTCGCACTAGTGCAGAGTTATCTCAAAGAAAGGGGCCACGGTGTTTCTGTATCCCTATTATGTTGGTGCGGCTTCGGAACTTTTAAATATCTCGATATATCTCGAGAACTACGATTCTGATCAAAAAATATCATAGAACATAAATTGTAGGAAACATAATTCTCGACAAAAAAGGTCTCTTAACATTTTGCCATAGCTCGCTTCGTTTCCGAGATATTTGCAGATATATCTCAAGGGAAGGGGCCTGACGGACATATTTCGAGATATTTCTTCTTCTTGTTGTTCTTCTTCTGCACAGCTAAGCTGGAAGTGGCATTTGCAGCTCGCAATAGTGCAGAGTTATCTCAAAGAAAGGGGCCACGGTGTTTCTGTATCTCTATTATGTTGGTGCGGCTTCGGAACTTTTAAATATCTTGATATATCTCGAGAACTACGCGTCTGATCAAAAAATATCATAGAACATAAAAAGTAGGAGACTTAATTCTCTACAAAAACGGTCTCTTAACATTTTGCCATAGCTCGCTTCGTTTCCGAGATATTTGCAGATATATCTCAAGGGAAGGGGCCTGACGGACATATTTCGAGATATTTCTTCTTCTTGTTGTTCTTCTTCTGCACAGCTAAGCTGGAAGTGGCATTTACAGCTCGGAATAGTGCAGAGTTATCTCAAAGAAAGGGGCCACGGTGTTTCTGTATCTCTATTATGTTGGTGCGGCTTCGGAACTTTTAAATATCTCGATATATCTCGAAAACTACGCTTCTGATCAAAAAATATCATAGAACATAAATTGTAGGAAACATAATTCTCTACAAAAAAGGTCTCTTAACATTTTGCCATAGCTCGCTTCGTTTCCGAGATATTTGCAGATATATCTCAAGGGAAGGGGCCTGACGGACATATTTCGAGATATTTCTTCTTCTTGTTGTTCTTCTTCTGCACAGCTAAGCTGGAAGTGGCATTTACAGCTCGGAATAGTGCAGAGTTATCTCAAAGAAAGGGGCCACGGTGTTTCTGTATCTCTATTATGTTGGTGCGGCTTCGGAACTTTTAAATATCTCGATATATCTCGAGAACTACGCTTCTGATCAAAAAATATCATAGAACATAAATTGTAGGAAACATAATTCTCTACAAAAAACGTCTCTTAACATTCTGCCATAGCTCGCTTCGTTTCCGAGATATTTGCAGATTTATCTCAAGGGAAGGGGCCTGACGGACATATTTCGAGATATTTCTTCTTCTTGTTGTTCTTCTTCTGCACAGCTAAGCTGGAAGTGGCATTTGCGGCTCGCACTAGTGCACAGTTATCTCAAAGAAAGGGGCCACGGTGTTTCTGTATCTCTATTATGTTGGTGCGGCTTCGGAACTTTTAAATATCTCGATATATCTCGAAAACTACGCTTCTGATCAAAAAATATCATAGAACATAAATTGTAGGAAACATAATTCTCTACAAAAAAGGTCTCTTAACATTTTGCCATAGCTCGCTTCGTTTCCGAGATATTTGCAGATATATCTCAAGGGAAGGGGCCTGACGGACATATTTCGAGATATTTCTTCTTCTTGTTGTTCTTCTTCTGCACAGCTAAGCTGGAAGTGGCATTTACAGCTCGGAATAGTGCAGAGTTATCTCAAAGAAAGGGGCCACGGTGTTTCTGTATCTCTATTAAGTTGGTGCGGCTTCGGAACTTTTAAATATCTTGATATATCTCGAGAACTACGCATCTGATCAAAAAATATCATAGAACATAAATTGTAGGAAACATAATTCTCGACAAAAAAGGTCTCTCAACATTTTGCCATAGCTCGCTTCGTTTCCGAGATATTTGCAGATATATCACAAGGGAAGGGGCCTGACGGACATATTTCGAGATATTTCTTCTTCTTGTTGTTCTTCTTCTGCACAGCTAAGCTGGAAGTGGCATTTGCAGCTCGCAATAGTGCAGAGTTATCTCAAAGAAAGGGGCCACGGTGTTTCTGTATCTCTATTATGTTGGTGCGGCTTCGGAACTTTTAAATATCTTGATATATCTCGAGAACTACGCGTCTGATCAAAAAATATCATAGAACATAAAAAGTAGGAAACTTAATTCTCTACAAAAACGGTCTCTTAACATTTTGCCATAGCTCGCTTCGTTTCCGAGATATTTGCAGATATATCTCAAGGGAAGGGGCCTGACGGACATATTTCGAGATATTTCTTCTTCTTGTTGTTCTTCTTCTGCACAGCTAAGCTGGAAGTGGCATTTGCAGCTCGCAATAGTGCAGAGTTATCTCAAAGAAAGGGGCCACGGTGTTTCTGTATCTCTATTATGTTGGTGCGGCTTCGGAACTTTTAAATATCTCGATATATCTCGAAAACTACGCTTCTGATCAAAAAATATCATAGAACATAAATTGTAGGAAACATAATTCTCGACAAAAAAGGTCTCTTAACATTTTGCCATAGCTCGCTTCGTTTCCGAGATATTTGCAGATATATCTCAAGGGAAGGGGCCTGACGGACATATTTCGAGATATTTCTTCTTCTTGTTGTTCTTCTTCTGCACAGCTAAGCTGGAAGTGGCATTTGCAGCTCGCAATAGTGCAGAGTTATCTCAAAGAAAGGGGCCACGGTGTTTCTGTATCTCTATTATGTTGGTGCGGCTTCGGAACTTTTAAATATCTTGATATATCTCGAGAACTACGCGTCTGATCAAAAAATATCATGGAACATAAAAAGTAGGAAACTTAATTCCCTACAAAAACGGTCTCTTAACATTTTGCCATAGCTCGCTTCGTTTCCGAGATATTTGCAGATATATCTCAAGGGAAGGGTCCTGACGGACATATTTCGAGATATTTCTTCTTCTTGTTGTTCTTCTTCTGCACAGCTAAGCTGGAAGTGGCATTTGCGGCTCGCACTAGTGCACAGTTATCTCAAAGAAAGGGGCCACGGTGTTTCTGTATCTCTATTATGTTGGTGCGGCTTCGGAACTTTTAAATATCTCGATATATCTCGAAAACTACGCTTCTGATCAAAAAATATCATAGAACATAAATTGTAGGAAACATAATTCTCTACAAAAAAGGTCTCTTAACATTTTGCCATAGCTCGCTTCGTTTCGAGATATTTGCAGATATATCTCAAGGGAAGGGGCCTGACGGACATATTTCGAGATATTTCTTCTTCTTGTTGTTCTTCTTCTGCACAGCTAAGCTGGAAGTGGCATTTACAGCTCGGAATAGTGCAGAGTTATCTCAAAGAAAGGGGCCACGGTGTTTCTGTATCTCTATTATGTTGGTGCGGCTTCGGAACTTTTAAATATCTTGATATATCTCGAGAACTACGCATCTGATCAAAAAATATCATAGAACATAAAAAGTAGGAAACTTAATTCTCTACAAAAAAGGTCTCTTAACATTTTGCCATAGCTCGCTTCGTTTCCGAGATATTTGCAGATTTATCTCAAGGGAAGGGGACTAACGGACATATTTCGAGATATTTCTTCTTCTTGTTGTTCTTCTTCTGCACAGCTAAACTGGAAGTGGCATTTCCAGCTCGCAATAGTGCAGAGTTATCTCAAAGAAAGGGGCCACGGTGTTTCTGTATCTCTACTATGTTGGTGCGGCTTCGGAACTTTTAAATATCTCGATATATCTCGAAAACTACGCTTCTGATCAAAAAATATCATAGAACATAAATTGTAGGAAACATAATTCTCGACAAAAAAGGTCTCTTAACATTTTGCCATAGCTCGCTTCGTTTCCGAGATATTTGCAGATATATCTCAAGGGAAGGGGCCTGACGGACATATTTCGAGATATTTCTTCTTCTTGTTGTTCTTCTTCTGCACAGCTAAGCTGGAAGTGGCATTTGCAGCTCGCAATAGTGCAGAGTTATCTCAAAGAAAGGGGCCACGGTGTTTCTGTATCTCTATTATGTTGGTGCGGCTTCGGAACTTTTAAATATCTTGATATATCTCGAGAACTACGCGTCTGATCAAAAAATATCATGGAACATAAAAAGTAGGAAACTTAATTCTCTACAAAAACGGGCTCTTAACATTTTGCCATAGCTCGCTTCGTTTCCGAGATATTTGTAGATATATCTCAAGGGAAGGGGCCTGACGGACATATTTCGAGATATTTCTTCTTCTTGTTGTTCTTCTTCTGCACAGCTAAGCTGGAAGTGGCATTTGCGGCTCGCACTAGTGCAGAGTTATCTCAAAGAAAGGGGCCACGGTGTTTCTGTATCCCTATTATGTTGGTGCGGCTTCGGAACTTTTAAATATCTCGATATATCTCGAGAACTACGCTTCTGATCAAAAAATATCATAGAACATAAATTGTAGGAAACATAATTCTCTACAAAAAACGTCTCTTAACCTTCTGCCATAGCTCGCTTCGTTTCCGAGATATTTGCAGATCTATCTCAAGGGAAGGGGCCTGACGGACATATTTCGAGATATTTCTTCTTCTTGTTGTTCTTCTTCTGCACAGCTAAGCTGGAAGTGGCATTTGCGGCTCGCACTAGTGCACAGTTATCTCAAAGAAAGGGGCCACGGTGTTTCTGTATCTCTATTATGTTGGTGCGGCTTCGGAACTTTTAAATATCTCGATATATCTCGAAAACTACGCTTCTGATCAA
Organism: Osmia lignaria lignaria; assembly: GCF_051020975.1. NCBI lineage: Eukaryota > Metazoa > Arthropoda > Insecta > Hymenoptera > Megachilidae > Osmia > Osmia lignaria. Next base: position 25,277,382 of record NW_027478161.1, on the reverse strand, counting down.
AAAATATCATAGAACATAAATTGTAGGAAACATAATTCTCTACAAAAAAGGTCTCTTAACATTTTGCCATAGCTCGCTTCGTTTCCGAGATATTTGCAGATATATCTCAAGGGAAGGGGCCTGACGGACATATTTCGAGATATTTCTTCTTCTTGTTGTTCTTCTTCTGCACAGCTAAGCTGGAAGTGGCATTTACAGCTCGGAATAGTGCAGAGTTATCTCAAAGAAAGGGGCCACGGTGTTTCTGTATCTCTATTATGTTGGTGCGGCTTCGGAACTTTTAAATATCTTGATATATCTCGAGAACTACGCATCTGATCAAAAAATATCATAGAACATAAAAAGTAGGAAACTTAATTCTCTACAAAAAACGTCTCTTAACATTTTGCCATAGCTCGCTTCGTTTCCGAGATATTTGCAGATTTATCTCAAGGGAAGGGGCCTGACGGATATATTTCGAGATATTTCTTCTTCTTGTTGTTCTTCTTCTGCACAGCTAAGCTGGAAGTGGCATTTGCGGCTCGCACTAGTGCAGAGTTATCTCAAAGAAAGGGGCCACGGTGTTTCTGTATCCCTATTATGTTGGTGCGGCTTCGGAACTTTTAAATATCTCGATATATCTCGAGAACTACGCTTCTGATCAAAAAATATCACAGAACATAAATTGTAGGAAACATAATTCTCGACAAAAAAGGTCTCTTAACATTTTGCCATAGCTCGCTTCGTTTCCGAGATATTTGCAGATATATCACAAGGGAAGGGGCCTGACGGACATATTTCGAGATATTTCTTCTTCTTGTTGTTCTTCTTCTGCACAGCTAAGCTGGAAGTGGCATTTGCAGCTCGCAATAGTGCAGAGTTATCTCAAAGATAGGGGCCACGGTGTTTCTGTATCTCTATTATGTTGGTGCGGCTTCGGAACTTTTAAATATCTTGATATATCTCGAGAACTACGCGTCTGATCAAAAAATATCATAGAACATAAAAAGTAGGAAACTTAATTCTCTACAAAAACGGTCTCTTAACATTTTGCCATAGCTCGCTTCGTTTCCGAGATATTTGCAGATATATCTCAAGGGAAGGGGCCTGACGGACATATTTCGAGATATTTCTTCTTCTTGTTGTTCTTCTTCTGCACAGCTAAGCTGGAAGTGGCATTTGCAGCTCGCAATAGTGCAGAGTTATCTCAAAGAAAGGGGCCACGGTGTTTCTGTATCCCTATTATGTTGGTGCGGCTTCGGAACTTTTAAATATCTCGATATATCTCGAGAACTACGCTTCTGATCCAAAAATATCATAGAACATAAATTGTAGGAAACATAATTCTCTACAAAAAACGTCTCTTAACATTCTGCCATAGCTCGCTTCGTTTCCGAGATATTTGCAGATGTATCTCAAGGGAAGGGGCCTGACGGACATATTTCGAGATATTTCTTCTTCTTGTTGTTCTTCTTCTGCACAGCTAAGCTGGAAGTGGCATTTGCGGCTCGCACTAGTGCACAGTTATCTCAAAGAAAGGGGCCACGGTGTTTCTGTATCTCTATTATGTTGGTGCGGCTTCGGAACTTTTAAATATCTCGATATATCTCGAAAACTACGCTTCTGATCAAAAAATATCATAGAACATAAATTGTAGGAAACATAATTCTCTACAAAAAAGGTCTCTTAACATTTTGCCATAGCTCGCTTCGTTTCCGAGATATTTGCAGATATATCTCAAGGGAAGGGGCCTGACGGACATATTTCGAGATATTTCTTCTTCTTGTTGTTCTTCTTCTGCACAGCTAAGCTGGAAGTGGCATTTACAGCTCGGAATAGTGCAGAGTTATCTCAAAGAAAGGGGCCACGGTGTTTCTGTATCTCTATTATGTTGGTGCGGCTTCGGAACTTTTAAATATCTTGATATATCTCGAGAACTACGCATCTGATCAAAAAATATCATAGAACATAAAAAGTAGGAAACTTAATTCTCTACAAAAAACGTCTCTTAACATTTTGCCATAGCTCGCTTCGTTTCCGAGATATTTGCAGATTTATCTCAAGGGAAGGGGCCTGACGGACATATTTCGAGATATTCCTTCTTCTTGTTGTTCTTCTTCTGCACAGCTAAGCTGGAAGTGGCATTTGCGGCTCGCAGTAGTGCAGAGTTATCTCAAAGAAAGGGGCCACGGTGTTTCTGTATCCCTATTATGTTGGTGCGGCTTCGGAACTTTTAAATATCTCGATATATCTCGAGAACTACGCTTCTGATCAAAAAATATCATAGAACATAAATTGTAGGAAACATAATTCTCTACAAAAAAGGTCTCTTAACATTTTGCCATAGCTCGCTTCGTTTCCGAGATATTTGCAGATATATCTCAAGGGAAGGGGCCTGACGGACATATTTCGAGATATTTCTTCTTCTTGTTGTTCTTCTTCTGCACAGCTAAGCTGGAAGTGGCATTTGCGGCTCGCACTAGTGCACAGTTATCTCAAAGAAAGGGGCCACGGTGTTTCTGTATCTCTATTATGTTGGTGCGGCTTCGGAACTTTTAAATATCTCGATATATCTCGAAAACTACGCTTCTGATCAAAAAATATCATAGAACATAAATTGTAGGAAACATAATTCTCTACAAAAAAGGTCTCTTAACATTTTGCCATAGCTCGCTTCGTTTCCGAGATATTTGCAGATATATCTCAAGGGAAGGGGCCTGACGGACATATTTCGAGATATTTCTTCTTCTTGTTGTTCTTCTTCTGCACAGCTCAGCTGGAAGTGGCATTTACAGCTCGGAATAGTGCAGAGTTATCTCAAAGAAAGGGGCCACGGTGTTTCTGTATCTCTATTATGTTGGTGCGGCTTCGGAACTTTTAAATATCTTGATATATCTCGAGAACTACGCATCTGATCAAAAAATATCATAGAACATAAAAAGTAGGAAACTTAATTCTCTACAAAAAAGGTCTCTTAACATTTTGCCATAGCTCGCTTGGTTTCCGAGATATTTGCAGATTTATCTCAAGGGAAGGGGCCTAACGGACATATTTCGAGATATTTCTTCTTCTTGTTGTTCTTCCTCTGCACAGCTAAACTGGAAGTGGCATTTCCAGCTCGCAATAGTGCAGAGTTATCTCAAAGAAAGGGGCCACGGTGTTTCTGTATCTCTATTATGTTGGTGCGGCTTCGGAACTTTTAAATATCTCGATATATCTCGACCACTACGCTTCCGATCAAAAAATATCATAGAACATAAATTGTAGGAAACATAATTCTCGACAAAAAAGGTCTCTTAACATTTTGCCATAGCTCGCTTCCTTTCCGAGATATTTGCAGATATATCTCAAGGGAAGGGGCCTGACGGACATATTTCGAGATATTTCTTCTTCTTGTTGTTCTTCTTCTGCACAGCTAAGCTGGAAGTGGCATTTGCAGCGCGCAATAGTGCAGAGTTATCTCAAAGAAAGGGGCCACGGTGTTTCTGTATCTCTATTATGTTGGTGCGGCTTCGGAACTTTTAAATATCTTGATATATCTCGAGAACTACGCATCTGATCAAAAAATATCATAGAACATAAAAAGTAGGAAACTTAATTCTCTACAAAAAAGGTCTCTTAACATTTTGCCATAGCTCGCTTCGTTTCCGAGATATTTGCAGATTTATCTCAAGGGAAGGGGACTAACGGACATATTTCGAGATATTTCTTCTTCTTGTTGTTCTTCTTCTGCACAGCTAAACTGGAAGTGGCATTTCCAGCTCGCAATAGTGCAGAGTTATCTCAAAGAAAGGGGCCACGGTGTTTCTGTATCTCTATTATGTTGGTGCGGCTTCGGAACTTTTAAATATCTCGATATATCTCGAAAACTACGCTTCTGATCAAAAAATATCATAGAACATAAATTGTAGGAAACATAATTCTCGACAAAAAAGGTCTCTTAACATTTTGCCATAGCTCGCTTCGTTTCCGAGATATTTGCAGATATATCTCAAGGGAAGGGGCCTGACGGACATATTTCGAGATATTTCTTCTTCTTGTTGTTCTTCTTCTGCACAGCTAAGCTGGAAGTGGCATTTGCAGCTCGCAATAGTGCAGAGTTATCTCAAAGAAAGGGGCCACGGTGTTTCTGTATCTCTATTATGTTGGTGCGGCTTCGGAACTTTTAAATATCTTGATATATCTCGAGAACTACGCGTCTGATCAAAAAATATCATGGAACATAAAAAGTAGGAAACTTAATTCCCTACAAAAACGGTCTCTTAACATTTTGCCATAGCTCGCTTCGTTTCCGAGATGTTTGCAGATATATCTCAAGGGAAGGGGCCTGACGGACATATTTCGAGATATTTCTTCTTCTTGTTGTTCTTCTTCTGCACAGCTAAGCTGGAAGTGGCATTTGCGGCTCGCACTAGTGCACAGTTATCTCAAAGAATGGGGCCACGGTGTTTCTGTATCTCTATTATGCTGGTGCGGCTTCGGAACTTTTAAATATCTCGATATATCTCGAAAACTACGCTTCTGATCAAAAAATATCATAGAACATAAATTGTAGGAAACATAATTCTCTACAAAAAAGGTCTCTTAACATTTGGCCATAGCTCGCTTCGTTTCGAGATATTTGCAGATATATCTCAAGGGAAGGGGCCTGACGGACATATTTCGAGATATTTCTTCTTCTTGTTGTTCTTCTTCTGCACAGCAAAGCTGGAAGTGGCATTTACAGCTCGGAATAGTGCAGAGTTATCTCAAAGAAAGGGGCCACGGTGTTTCTGTATCTCTATTATGTTGGTGCGGCTTCGGAACTTTTAAATATCTTGATATATCTCGAGAACTACGCATCTGATCAAAAAATATCATAGAACATAAAAAGTAGGAAACTTAATTCTCTACAAAAAAGGTCTCTTAACATTTTGCCATGGCTCGCTTCGTTTCCGAGATATTTGCAGATTTATCTCAAGGGAAGGGGACTAACGGACATATTTCGAGATATTTCTTCTTCTTGTTGTTCTTCTTCTGCACAGCTAAACTGGAAGTGGCATTTCCAGCTCGCAATAGTGCAGAGTTATCTCAAAGAAAGGGGCCACGGTGTTTCTGTATCTCTACTATGTTGGTGCGGCTTCGGAACTTTTAAATATCTCGATATATCTCGAAAACTACGCTTCTGATCAAAAAATATCATAGAACATAAATTGTAGGAAACATAATTCTCTACAAAAAAGGTCTCTTAACATTTTGCCATAGCTCGCTTCGTTTCCGAGATATTTGCAGATATATCTCAAGGGAAGGGGCCTGACGGACATATTTCGAGATATTTCTTCTTCTTGTTGTTCTTCTTCTGCACAGCTAAGCTGGAAGTGGCATTTGCAGCTCGCAATAGTGCAGAGTTATCTCAAAGAAAGGGGCCACGGTGTTTCTGTATCTCTATTATGTTGGTGCGGCTTCGGAACTTTTAAATATCTTGATATATCTCGAGAACTACGCATCTGATCAAAAAATATCATAGAACATAAAAAGTAGGAAACTTAATTCTCTAGAAACAAGGTCTCTTAACATTTTGCCATAGCTCGCTTCGTTTCCGAGATATTTGCAGATTTATCTCAAGGGAAGGGGACTAACGGACATATTTCGAGATATTTCTTCTTCTTGTTGTTCTTCTTCTGCACAGCTAAACTGGAAGTGGCATTTCCAGCTCGCAATAGTGCAGAGTTATCTCAAAGAAAGGGGCCACGGTGTTTCTGTATCTCTATTATGTTGGTGCGGCTTCGGAACTTTTAAATATCTCGATATATCTCGAAAACTACGCTTCTGATCAAAAAATATCATAGAACATAAATTGTAGGAAACATAATTCTCTACAAAAAAGGTCTCTTAACATTTTGCCATAGCTCACTTCGTTTCCGAGATATTTGCAGATATATCTCAAGGGAAGGGGCCTGACGGACATATTTCGAGATATTTCTTCTTCTTGTTGTTCTTCTTCTGCACAGCTAAGCTGGAAGTGGCATTTACAGCTCGGAATAGTGCAGAGTTATCTCAAAGAAAGGGGCCACGGTGTTTCTGTATCTCTATTATGTTGGTGCGGCTTCGGAACTTTTAAATATCTCGATATATCTCGAAAACTACGCTTCTGATCAAAAAATATCATAGAACATAAGTTGTAGGAAACATAATTCTCGACAAAAAAGGTCTCTTAACATTTTGCCATAGCTCGCTTCGTTTCCGAGATATTTGCAGATATATCTCAAGGGAATGGGCCTGACGGACATATTTCGAGATATTTCTTCTTCTTGTTGTTCTTCTTCTGCACAGCTAAGCTGGAAGTGGCATTTGCGGCTCGCACTAGTGCACAGTTATCTCAAAGAAAGGGGCCACGGTGTTTCTGTATCTCTATTATGTTGGTGCGGCTTCGGAACTTTTAAATATCTTGATATATCTCGAGAACTACGCGTCTGATCAAAAAATATCATAGAACATAAAAAGTAGGAAACTTAATTCTCTACAAAAACGGTCTCTTATCATTTTGCCATAGCTCGCTTCGTTTCCGAGATATTTGCAGATACATCTCAAGGGAAGGGGCCTGACGGACATATTTCGAGATATTTCTTCTTCTTGTTGTTCTTCTTCTGCACAGCTAAGCTGGAAGTGGCATTTGCGGCTCGCACTAGTGCACAGTTATCTCAAAGAAAGGGGCCACGGTGTTTCTGTATCTCTATTATGTTGGTGCGGCTTCGGAACTTTTAAATATCTCGATATATCTCGAAAACTACGCTTCTGATCAAAAAATATCATAGAACATAAATTGTAGGAAACATAATTCTCTACAAAAAAGGTCTCTTAACATTTTGCCATAGCTCGCTTCGTTTCCGAGATATTTGCAGATATATCTCAAGGGAAGGGGCCTGACGGACATATTTCGAGATATTTCTTCTTCTTGTTGTTCTTCTTCTGCACAGCTAAGCTGGAAGTGGCATTTGCGGCTCGCACTAGTGCAGAGTTATCTCAAAGAAAGGGGCCACGGTGTTTCTGTATCCCTATTATGTTGGTGCGGCTTCGGAACTTTTAAATATCTCGATATATCTCGAGAACTACGCTTCTGATCAAAAAATATCATAGAACATAAATTGTAGGAAACATAATTCTCTACAAAAAAGGTCTCTTAACATTTTGCCATAGCTCGCTTCGTTTCCGAGATATTTGCAGATATATCTCAAGGGAAGGGGCCTGGCGGACATATTTCGAGATATTTCTTCTTCTTGTTGTTCTTCTTCTGCACAGCTAAGCTGGAAGTGGCATTTGCGGCTCGCACTAGTGCAGAGTTATCTCAAAGAAAGGGGCCACGGTGTTTCTGTATCCCTATTATGTTGGTGCGGCTTCGGAACTTTTAAATATCTCGATATATCTCGAGAACTACGCTTCTGATCAAAAAATATCATAGAACATAAATTGTAGGAAACATAATTCTCTACAAAAAAGGTCTCTTAACATTTTGCCATAGCTCGCTTCGTTTCCGAGATATTTGCAGATATATCTCAAGGGAAGGGGCCTGACGGACATATTTCGAGATATTTCTTCTTCTTGTTGTTCTTCTTCTGCACAGCTAAGCTGGAAGTGGCATTTGCGGCTCGCACTAGTGCACAGTTATCTCAAAGAAAGGGGCCACGGTGTTTCTGTATCTCTATTATGTTGGTGCGGCTTCGGAACTTTTAAATATCTCGATATATCTCGAAAACTACGCTTCTGATCAAAAAATATCATAGAACATAAATTGTAGGAAACATAATTCTCTACAACAAAGGTCTCTTAACATTTTGCCATAGCTCGCTTCGTTTCCGAGATATTTGCAGATATATCTCAAGGGAAGGGGCCTGACGGACATATTTCGAGATATTTCTTCTTCTTGTTGTTCTTCTTCTGCACAGCTAAGCTGGAAGTGGCATTTGCGGCTCGCACTAGTGCAGAGTTATCTCAAAGAAATGGGCCACGGTGTTTCTGTATCTCTATTATGTTGGTGCGGCTTCGGAACTTTTAAATATCTCGATATATCTCGAAAACTACGCTTCTGATCAAAAAATATCATAGAACATAAATTGTAGGAAACATAATTCTCTACAAAAAAGGTCTCTTAACATTTTGCCATAGCTCGCTTCGTTTCCGAGATATTTGCAGATATATCTCAAGGGAAGGGGCCTGACGGACATATTTCGAGATATTTCTTCTTCTTGTTGTTCTTCTTCTGCACAGCTAAGCTGGAAGTGGCATTTGCAGCTCGCAATAGTGCAGAGTTATCTCAAAGAAAGGGGCCACGGTGTTTCTGTATCCCTATTATGTTGGTGCGGCTTCGGAACTTTTAAATATTTCGATATATCTCGAGAACTACGCTTCTGATCAAAAAATATCATAGAACATAAATTGTAGGAAACATAATTCTCTACAAAAAACGTCTCTTAACATTCTGCCATAGCTCGCTTCGTTTCCGAGATATTTGCAGATTTATCTCAAGGGAAGGGGCCTGACGGACATATTTCGAGATATTTCTTCTTCTTGTTGTTCTTCTTCTGCACAGCTAAGCTGGAAGTGGCATTTGCGGCTCGCACTAGTGCACAGTTATCTCAAAGAAAGGGGCCACGGTGTTTCTGTATCTCTATTATGTTGGTGCGGCTTCGGAACTTTTAAATATCTCGATATATCTCGAAAACTACGCTTCTGATCAAAAAATATCATAGAACATAAATTGTAGGAAACATAATTCTCTACAAAAAAGGTCTCTTAACATTTTGCCATAGCTCGCTTCGTTTCCGAGATATTTGCAGATATATCTCAAGGGAAGGGGCCTGACGGACATATTTCGAGATATTTCTTCTTCTTGTTGTTCTTCTTCTGCACAGCTAAGCTGGAAGTGGCATTTACAGCTCGGAATAGTGCAGAGTTATCTCAAAGAAAGGGGCCACGGTGTTTCTGTATCTCTATTATGTTGGTGCGGCTTCGGAACTTTTAAATATCTTGATATATCTCGAGAACTACGCATCTGATCAAAAAATATTATAGAACATAAAAAGTAGGAAACTTAATTCTCTACAAAAAACGTCTCTTAACATTTTGCCATAGCTCGCTTCGTTTCCGAGATATTTGCAGATTTATCTCAAGGGAAGGGGCCTGACGGACATATTTCGAGATATTTCTTCTTCTTGTTGTTCTTCTTCTGCACAGCTAAGCTGGAAGTGGCATTTGCGGCTCGCACTAGTGCAGAGTTATCTCAAAGAAAGGGGCCACGGTGTTTCTGTATCCCTATTATGTTGGTGCGGCTTCGGAACTTTTAAATATCTCGATATATCTCGAGAACTACGCTTCTGATCAAAAAATATCATAGAACATAAATTGTAGGAAACATAATTCTCTACAAAAAAGGTCTCTTAACATTTTGCCATAGCTCGCTTCGTTTCCGAGATATTTGCAGATATATCTCAAGGGAAGGGGCCTGACGGACATATTTCGAGATATTTCTTCTTCTTGTTGTTCTTCTTCTGCACAGCTAAGCTGGAAGTGGCATTTGCGGCTCGCACTAGTGCACAGTTATCTCAAAGAAAGGGGCCACGGTGTTTCTGTATCTCTATTATGTTGGTGCGGCTTCGGAACTTTTAAATATCTCGATATATCTCGAAAACTACGCTTCTGATCAAAAAATATCATAGAACATAAATTGTAGGAAACATAATTCTCTACAAAAAAGGTCTCTTAACATTTTGCCATAGCTCGCTTCGTTTCCGAGATATTTGCAGATATATCTCAAGGGAAGGGGCCTGACGGACATATTTCGAGATATTTCTTCTTCTTGTTGTTCTTCTTCTGCACAGCTCAGCTGGAAGTGGCATTTACAGCTCGGAATAGTGCAGAGTTATCTCAAAGAAAGGGGCCACGGTGTTTCTGTATCTCTATTATGTTGGTGCGGCTTCGGAACTTTTAAATATCTTGATATATCTCGAGAACTACGCATCTGATCAAAAAATATCATAGAACATAAAAAGTAGGAAACTTAATTCTCTACAAAAAAGGTCTCTTAACATTTTGCCATAGCTCGCTTGGTTTCCGAGATATTTGCAGATTTATCTCAAGGGAAGGGGCCTAACGGACATATTTCGAGATATTTCTTCTTCTTGTTGTTCTTCCTCTGCACAGCTAAACTGGAAGTGGCATTTCCAGCTCGCAATAGTGCAGAGTTATCTCAAAGAAAGGGGCCACGGTGTTTCTGTATCTCTATTATGTTGGTGCGGCTTCGGAACTTTTAAATATCTCGATATATCTCGACCACTACGCTTCCGATCAAAAAATATCATAGAACATAAATTGTAGGAAACATAATTCTCGACAAAAAAGGTCTCTTAACATTTTGCCATAGCTCGCTTCCTTTCCGAGATATTTGCAGATATATCTCAAGGGAAGGGGCCTGACGGACATATTTCGAGATATTTCTTCTTCTTGTTGTTCTTCTTCTGCACAGCTAAGCTGGAAGTGGCATTTGCAGCGCGCAATAGTGCAGAGTTATCTCAAAGAAAGGGGCCACGGTGTTTCTGTATCTCTATTATGTTGGTGCGGCTTCGGAACTTTTAAATATCTTGATATATCTCGAGAACTACGCATCTGATCAAAAAATATCATAGAACATAAAAAGTAGGAAACTTAATTCTCTACAAAAAAGGTCTCTTAACATTTTGCCATAGCTCGCTTCGTTTCCGAGATATTTGCAGATTTATCTCAAGGGAAGGGGACTAACGGACATATTTCGAGATATTTCTTCTTCTTGTTGTTCTTCTTCTGCACAGCTAAACTGGAAGTGGCATTTCCAGCTCGCAATAGTGCAGAGTTATCTCAAAGAAAGGGGCCACGGTGTTTCTGTATCTCTATTATGTTGGTGCGGCTTCGGAACTTTTAAATATCTCGATATATCTCGAAAACTACGCTTCTGATCAAAAAATATCATAGAACATAAATTGTAGGAAACATAATTCTCTACAAAAAAGGTCTCTTAACATTTTGCCATAGCTCGCTTCGTTTCCGAGATATTTGCAGATATATCTCAAGGGAAGGGGCCTGACGGACATATTTCGAGATATTTCTTCTTCTTGTTGTTCTTCTTCTGCACAGCTAAGCTGGAAGTGGCATTTACAGCTCGGAATAGTGCAGAGTTATCTCAAAGAAAGGGGCCACGGTGTTTCTGTATCTCTATTATGTTGGTGCGGCTTCGGAACTTTTAAATATCTTGATATATCTCGAGAACTACGCATCTGATCAAAAAATATTATAGAACATAAAAAGTAGGAAACTTAATTCTCTACAAAAAACGTCTCTTAACATTTTGCCATAGCTCGCTTCGTTTCCGAGATATTTGCAGATTTATCTCAAGGGAAGGGGCCTGACGGACATATTTCGAGATATTTCTTCTTCTTGTTGTTCTTCTTCTGCACAGCTAAGCTGGAAGTGGCATTTGCGGCTCGCACTAGTGCAGAGTTATCTCAAAGAAAGGGGCCACGGTGTTTCTGTATCCCTATTATGTTGGTGCGGCTTCGGAACTTTTAAATATCTCGATATATCTCGAGAACTACGCTTCTGATCAAAAAATATCATAGAACATAAATTGTAGGAAACATAATTCTCTACAAAAAAGGTCTCTTAACATTTTGCCATAGCTCGCTTCGTTTCCGAGATATTTGCAGATATATCTCAAGGGAAGGGGCCTGACGGACATATTTCGAGATATTTCTTCTTCTTGTTGTTCTTCTTCTGCACAGCTAAGCTGGAAGTGGCATTTGCGGCTCGCACTAGTGCACAGTTATCTCAAAGAAAGGGGCCACGGTGTTTCTGTATCTCTATTATGTTGGTGCGGCTTCGGAACTTTTAAATATCTCGATATATCTCGAAAACTACGCTTCTGATCAAAAAATATCATAGAACATAAATTGTAGGAAACATAATTCTCTACAAAAAAGGTCTCTTAACATTTTGCCATAGCTCGCTTCGTTTCCGAGATATTTGCAGATATATCTCAAGGGAAGGGGCCTGACGGACATATTTCGAGATATTTCTTCTTCTTGTTGTTCTTCTTCTGCACAGCTCAGCTGGAAGTGGCATTTACAGCTCGGAATAGTGCAGAGTTATCTCAAAGAAAGGGGCCACGGTGTTTCTGTATCTCTATTATGTTGGTGCGGCTTCGGAACTTTTAAATATCTTGATATATCTCGAGAACTACGCATCTGATCAAAAAATATCATAGAACATAAAAAGTAGGAAACTTAATTCTCTACAAAAAAGGTCTCTTAACATTTTGCCATAGCTCGCTTGGTTTCCGAGATATTTGCAGATTTATCTCAAGGGAAGGGGCCTAACGGACATATTTCGAGATATTTCTTCTTCTTGTTGTTCTTCCTCTGCACAGCTAAACTGGAAGTGGCATTTCCAGCTCGCAATAGTGCAGAGTTATCTCAAAGAAAGGGGCCACGGTGTTTCTGTATCTCTATTATGTTGGTGCGGCTTCGGAACTTTTAAATATCTCGATATATCTCGACCACTACGCTTCCGATCAAAAAATATCATAGAACATAAATTGTAGGAAACATAATTCTCGACAAAAAAGGTCTCTTAACATTTTGCCATAGCTCGCTTCCTTTCCGAGATATTTGCAGATATATCTCAAGGGAAGGGGCCTGACGGACATATTTCGAGATATTTCTTCTTCTTGTTGTTCTTCTTCTGCACAGCTAAGCTGGAAGTGGCATTTGCAGCGCGCAATAGTGCAGAGTTATCTCAAAGAAAGGGGCCACGGTGTTTCTGTATCTCTATTATGTTGGTGCGGCTTCGGAACTTTTAAATATCTTGATATATCTCGAGAACTACGCATCTGATCAAAAAATATCATAGAACATAAAAAGTAGGAAACTTAATTCTCTACAAAAAAGGTCTCTTAACATTTTGCCATAGCTCGCTTCGTTTCCGAGATATTTGCAGATTTATCTCAAGGGAAGGGGACTAACGGACATATTTCGAGATATTTCTTCTTCTTGTTGTTCTTCTTCTGCACAGCTAAACTGGAAGTGGCATTTCCAGCTCGCAATAGTGCAGAGTTATCTCAAAGAAAGGGGCCACGGTGTTTCTGTATCTCTATTATGTTGGTGCGGCTTCGGAACTTTTAAATATCTCGATATATCTCGAAAACTACGCTTCTGATCAAAAAATATCATAGAACATAAATTGTAGGAAACATAATTCTCGACAAAAAAGGTCTCTTAACATTTTGCCATAGCTCGCTTCGTTTCCGAGATATTTGCAGATATATCTCAAGGGAAGGGGCCTGACGGACATATTTCGAGATATTTCTTCTTCTTGTTGTTCTTCTTCTGCACAGCTAAGCTGGAAGTGGCATTTGCAGCTCGCAATAGTGCAGAGTTATCTCAAAGAAAGGGGCCACGGTGTTTCTGTATCTCTATTATGTTGGTGCGGCTTCGGAACTTTTAAATATCTTGATATATCTCGAGAACTACGCGTCTGATCAAAAAATATCATGGAACATAAAAAGTAGGAAACTTAATTCCCTACAAAAACGGTCTCTTAACATTTTGCCATAGCTCGCTTCGTTTCCGAGATATTTGCAGATATATCTCAAGGGAAGGGGCCTGACGGACATATTTCGAGATATTTCTTCTTCTTGTTGTTCTTCTTCTGCACAGCTAAGCTGGAAGTGGCATTTGCGGCTCGCACTAGTGCACAGTTATCTCAAAGAATGGGGCCACGGTGTTTCTGTATCTCTATTATGTTGGTGCGGCTTCGGAACTTTTAAATATCTCGATATATCTCGAAAACTACGCTTCTGATCAAAAAATATCATAGAACATAAATTGTAGGAAACATAATTCTCTACAAAAAAGGTCTCTCAACATTTTGCCATAGCTCGCTTCGTTTCGAGATATTTGCAGATATATCTCAAGGGAAGGGGCCTGACGGACATATTTCGAGATATTTCTTCTTCTTGTTGTTCTTCTTCTGCACAGCTAAGCTGGAAGTGGCATTTACAGCTCGGAATAGTGCAGAGTTATCTCAAAGAAAGGGGCCACGGTGTTTCTGTATCTCTATTATGTTGGTGCGGCTTCGGAACTTTTAAATATCTTGATATATCTCGAGAACTACGCATCTGATCAAAAAATATCATAGAACATAAAAAGTAGGAAACTTAATTCTCTACAAAAAAGGTCTCTTAACATTTTGCCATAGCTCGCTTCGTTTCCGAGATATTTGCAGATTTATCTCAAGGGAAGGGGACTAACGGACATATTTCGAGATATTTCTTCTTCTTGTTGTTCTTCTTCTGCACAGCTAAACTGGAAGTGGCATTTCCAGCTCGCAATAGTGCAGAGTTATCTCAAAGAAAGGGGCCACGGTGTTTCTGTATCTCTACTATGTTGGTGCGGCTTCGGAACTTTTAAATATCTCGATATATCTCGAAAACTACGCTTCTGATCAAAAAATATCATAGAACATAAATTGTAGGAAACATAATTCTCGACAAAAAAGGTCTCTTAACATTTTGCCATAGCTCGCTTCGTTTCCGAGATATTTGCAGATATATCTCAAGGGAAGGGGCCTGACGGACATATTTCGAGATATTTCTTCTTCTTGTTGTTCTTCTTCTGCACAGCTAAGCTGGAAGTGGCATTTGCAGCTCGCAATAGTGCAGAGTTATCTCAAAGAAAGGGGCCACGGTGTTTCTGTATCTCTATTATGTTGGTGCGGCTTCGGAACTTTTAAATATCTTGATATATCTCGAGAACTACGCGTCTGATCAAAAAATATCATGGAACATAAAAAGTAGGAAACTTAATTCTCTACAAAAACGGGCTCTTAACATTTTGCCATAGCTCGCTTCGTTTCCGAGATATTTGCAGGTATATCTCAAGGGAAGGGGCCTGACGGACATATTTCGAGATATTTCTTCTTCTTGTTGTTCTTCTTCTGCACAGCTAAGCTGGAAGTGGCATTTGCGGCTCGCACTAGTGCACAGTTATCTCAAAGAAAGGGGCCACGGTGTTTCTGTATCTCTATTATGTTGGTGCGGCTTCGGAACTTTTAAATATCTCGATATATCTCGAAAACTACGCTTCTGATCAAAAAATATCATAGAACATAAATTGTAGGAAACATAATTCTCTACAAAAAAGGTCTCTTAACATTTTGCCATAGCTCGCTTCGTTTCCGAGATATTTGCAGATATATCTCAAGGGAAGGGGCCTGACGGACATATTTCGAGATATTTCTTCTTCTTGTTGTTCTTCTTCTGCACAGCTAAGCTGGAAGTGGCATTTACAGCTCGGAATAGTGCAGAGTTATCTCAAAGAAAGGGGCCACGGTGTTTCTGTATCTCTATTATGTTGGTGCGGCTTCGGAACTTTTAAATATCTTGATATATCTCGAGAACTACGCATCTGATCAAAAAATATCATAGAACATAAAAAGTAGGAAACTTAATTCTCTAGAAACAAGGTCTCTTAACATTTTGCCATAGCTCGCTTCATTTCCGAGATATTTGCAGATTTATCTCAAGGGAAGGGGACTAACGGACATATTTCGAGATATTTCTTCTTCTTGTTGTTCTTCTTCTGCACAGCTAAACTGGAAGTGGCATTTCCAGCTCGCAATAGTGCAGAGTTATCTCAAAGAAAGGGGCCACGGTGTTTCTGTATCTCTATTATGTTGGTGCGGCTTCGGAACTTTTAAATATCTCGATATATCTCGAAAACTACGCTTCTGATCAAAAAATATCATAGAACATAAATTGTAGGAAACATAATTCTCGACAAAAAAGGTCTCTTAACATTTTGCCATAGCTCGCTTCGTTTCCGAGATATTTGCAGATATATCTCAAGGGAAGGGGCCTGACGGACATATTTCGAGATATTTCTTCTTCTTGTTGTTCTTCTTCTGCACAGCTAAGCTGGAAGTGGCATTTGCGGCTCGCACTAGTGCACAGTTATCTCAAAGAAAGGGGCCACGGTGTTTCTGTATCTCTATTATGTTGGTGCGGCTTCGGAACTTTTAAATATCTCGATATATCTCGAAAACTACGCTTCTGATCAAAAAATATCATAGAACATAAATTGTAGGAAACATAATTCTCTACAAAAAAGGTCTCTTAACATTTTGCCATAGCTCGCTTCGTTTCCGAGATATTTGCAGATATATCTCAAGGGAAGGGGCCTGACGGACATATTTCGAGATATTTCTTCTTCTTGTTGTTCTTCTTCTGCACAGCTAAGCTGGAAGTGGCATTTGCGGCTCGCACTAGTGCAGAGTTATCTCAAAGAAAGGGGCCACGGTGTTTCTGTATCCCTATTATGTTGGTGCGGCTTCGGAACTTTTAAATATCTCGATATATCTCGAGAACTACGCTTCTGATCAAAAAATATCATAGAACATAAATTGTAGGAAACATAATTCTCTACAAAAAAGGTCTCTTAACATTTTGCCATAGCTCGCTTCGTTTCCGAGATATTTGCAGATATATCTCAAGGGAAGGGGCCTGACGGACATATTTCGAGATATTTCTTCTTCTTGTTGTTCTTCTTCTGCACAGCTAAGCTGGAAGTGGCATTTGCGGCTCGCACTAGTGCAGAGTTATCTCAAAGAAAGGGGCCACGGTGTTTCTGTATCCCTATTATGTTGGTGCGGCTTCGGAACTTTTAAATATCTCGATATATCTCGAGAACTACGCTTCTGATCAAAAAATATCATAGAACATAAATTGTAGGAAACATAATTCTCTACAAAAAAGGTCTCTTAACATTTTGCCATAGCTCGCTTCGTTTCCGAGATATTTGCAGATATATCTCAAGGGAAGGGGCCTGACGGACATATTTCGAGATATTTCTTCTTCTTGTTGTTCTTCTTCTGCACAGCTAAGCTGGAAGTGGCATTTGCGGCTCGCACTAGTGCACAGTTATCTCAAAGAAAGGGGCCACGGTGTTTCTGTATCTCTATTATGTTGGTGCGGCTTCGGAACTTTTAAATATCTCGATATATCTCGAAAACTACGCTTCTGATCAAAAAATATCATAGAACATAAATTGTAGGAAACATAATTCTCTACAAAAAAGGTCACTTAACATTTTGCCATAGCTCGCTTCGTTTCCGAGATATTTGCAGATATATCTCAAGGGAAGGGGCCTGACGGACATATTTCGAGATATTTCTTCTTCTTGTTGTTCTTCTTCTGCACAGCTAAGCTGGAAGTGGCATTTGCGGCTCGCACTAGTGCAGAGTTATCTCAAAGAAATGGGCCACGGTGTTTCTGTATCTCTATTATGTTGGTGCGGCTTCGGAACTTTTAAATATCTCGATATATCTCGAAAACTACGCTTCTGATCAAAAAATATCATAGAACATAAATTGTAGGAAACATAATTCTCTACAAAAAAGGTCTCTTAACATTTTGCCATAGCTCGCTTCGTTTCCGAGATATTTGCAGATATATCTCAAGGGAAGGGGCCTGACGGACATATTTCGAGATATTTCTTCTTCTTGTTGTTCTTCTTCTGCACAGCTAAGCTGGAAGTGGCATTTGCGGCTCGCACTAGTGCAGAGTTATCTCAAAGAAAGGGGCCACGGTGTTTCTGTATCCCTATTATGTTGGTGCGGCTTCGGAACTTTTAAATATCTCGATATATCTCGAGAACTACGCTTCTGATCAAAAAATATCATAGAACATAAATTGTAGGAAACATAATTCTCTACAAAAAAGGTCTCTTAAGATTTTGCCATAGCTCGCTTCGTTTCCGAGATATTTGCAGATATATCTCAAGGGAAGGGGCCTGACGGACATATTTCGAGATATTTCTTCTTCTTGTTGTTCTTCTTCTGCACAGCTAAGCTGGAAGTGGCATTTACAGCTCGGAATAGTGCAAAGTTATCTCAAAGAAAGGGGCCACGGTGTTTCTGTATCTCTATTATGTTGGTGCGGCTTCGGAACTTTTAAATATCTTGATATATCTCGAGAACTACGCATCTGATCAAAAAATATCATAGAACATAAAAAGTAGGAAACTTAATTCTCTACAAAAAACGTCTCTTAACATTTTGCCATAGCTCGCTTCGTTTCCGAGATATTTGCAGATTTATCTCAAGGGAAGGGGCCTGACGGACATATTTCGAGATATTTCTTCTTCTTGTTGTTCTTCTTCTGCACAGCTAAGCTGGAAGTGGCATTTGCGGCTCGCACTAGTGCAGAGTTATCTCAAAGAAAGGGGCCACGGTGTTTCTGTATCCCTATTATGTTGGTGCGGCTTCGGAACTTTTAAATATCTCGATATATCTCGAGAACTACGCTTCTGATCAAAAAATATCATAGAACATAAATTGTAGGAAACATAATTCTCGACAAAAAAGGTCTCTTAACGTTTTGCCATAGCTCGCTTCGTTTCCGAGATATTTGCAGATATATCTCAAGGGAAGGGGCCTGACGGACATATTTCGAGATATTTCTTCTTCTTGTTGTTCTTCTTCTGCACAGCTAAGCTGGAAGTGGCATTTACAGCTCGGAATAGTGCAGAGTTATCTCAAAGAAAGGGGCCACGGTGTTTCTGTATCTCTATTATGTTGGTGCGGCTTCGGAACTTTTAAATATCTTGATATATCTCGAGAACTACGCATCTGATCAAAAAATATCATAGAACATAAAAAGTAGGAAACTTAATTCTCTACAAAAAACGTCTCTTAACATTTTGCCATAGCTCGCTTCGTTTCCGAGATATTTGCAGATTTATCTCAAGGGAAGGGGCCTGACGGACATATTTCGAGATATTTCTTCTTCTTGTTGTTCTTCTTCTGCACAGCTAAGCTGGAAGTGGCATTTGCAGCTCGCAATAGTGCAGAGTTATCTCAAAGAAAGGGGCCACGGTGTTTCTGTATCTCTATTATGTTGGTGCGGCTTCGGAACTTTTAAATATCTTGATATATCTCGAGAACTACGCGTCTGATCAAAAAATATCATAGAACATAAATTGTAGGAAACATAATTCTCGACAAAAAAGGTCTCTTAACGTTTTGCCATAGCTCGCTTCGTTTCCGAGATATTTGCAGATATATCTCAAGGGAAGGGGCCTGACGGACATATTTCGAGATATTTCTTCTTCTTGTTGTTCTTCTTCTGCACAGCTAAGCTGGAAGTGGCATTTACAGCTCGGAATAGTGCAGAGTTATCTCAAAGAAAGGGGCCACGGTGTTTCTGTATCTCTATTATGTTGGTGCGGCTTCGGAACTTTTAAATATCTTGATATATCTCGAGAACTACGCATCTGATCAAAAAATATCATAGAACATAAAAAGTAGGAAACTTAATTCTCTACAAAAAACGTGTCTTAACATTTTGCCATAGCTCGCTTCGTTTCCGAGATATTTGCAGATTTATCTCAAGGGAAGGGGCCTGACGGACATATTTCGAGATATTTCTTCTTCTTGTTGTTCTTCTTCTGCACAGCTAAGCTGGAAGTGGCATTTGCGGCTCGCACTAGTGCAGAGTTATCTCAAAGAAAGGGGCCACGGTGTTTCTGTATCCCTATTATGTTGGTGCGGCTTCGGAACTTTTAAATATCTCGATATATCTCGAGAACTACGCTTCTGATCAAAAAATATCATAGAACATAAATTGTAGGAAACATAATTCTCTACAAAAAAGGTCTCTTAAGATTTTGCCATAGCTCGCTTCGTTTCCGAGATATTTGCAGATATATCTCAAGGGAAGGGGCCTGACGGACATATTTCGAGATATTTCTTCTTCTTGTTGTTCTTCTTCTGCACAGCTAAGCTGGAAGTGGCATTTACAGCTCGGAATAGTGCAAAGTTATCTCAAAGAAAGGGGCCACGGTGTTTCTGTATCTCTATTATGTTGGTGCGGCTTCGGAACTTTTAAATATCTTGATATATCTCGAGAACTACGCATCTGATCAAAAAATATCATAGAACATAAAAAGTAGGAAACTTAATTCTCTACAAAAAACGTCTCTTAACATTTTGCCATAGCTCGCTTCGTTTCCGAGATATTTGCAGATTTATCTCAAGGGAAGGGGCCTGACGGACATATTTCGAGATATTTCTTCTTCTTGTTGTTCTTCTTCTGCACAGCTAAGCTGGAAGTGGCATTTGCGGCTCGCACTAGTGCAGAGTTATCTCAAAGAAAGGGGCCACGGTGTTTCTGTATCCCTATTATGTTGGTGCGGCTTCGGAACTTTTAAATATCTCGATATATCTCGAGAACTACGCTTCTGATCAAAAAATATCATAGAACATAAATTGTAGGAAACATAATTCTCGACAAAAAAGGTCTGTTAACGTTTTGCCATAGCTCGCTTCGTTTCCGAGATATTTGCAGATATATCTCAAGGGAAGGGGCCTGACGGACATATTTCGAGATATTTCTTCTTCTTGTTGTTCTTCTTCTGCACAGCTAAGCTGGAAGTGGCATTTACAGCTCGGAATAGTGCAGAGTTATCTCAAAGAAAGGGGCCACGGTGTTTCTGTATCTCTATTATGTTGGTGCGGCTTCGGAACTTTTAAATATCTTGATATATCTCGAGAACTACGCATCTGATCAAAAAATATCATAGAACATAAAAAGTAGGAAACTTAATTCTCTACAAAAAACGTGTCTTAACATTTTGCCATAGCTCGCTTCGTTTCCGAGATATTTGCAGATTTATCTCAAGGGAAGGGGCCTGACGGACATATTTCGAGATATTTCTTCTTCTTGTTGTTCTTCTTCTGCACAGCTAAGCTGGAAGTGGCATTTGCGGCTCGCACTAGTGCAGAGTTATCTCAAAGAAAGGGGCCACGGTGTTTCTGTATCCCTATTATGTTGGTGCGGCTTCGGAACTTTTAAATATCTCGATATATCTCGAGAACTACGCTTCTGATCAAAAAATATCATAGAACATAAATTGTAGGAAACATAATTCTCTACAAAAAACGTCTCTTAACATTCTGCCATAGCTCGCTTCGTTTCCGAGATATTTGCAGATTTATCTCAAGGGAAGGGGCCTGACGGACATATTTCGAGATATTTCTTCTTCTTGTTGTTCTTCTTCTGCACAGCTAAGCTGGAAGTGGCATTTGCGGCTCGCACTAGTGCACAGTTATCTCAAAGAAAGGGGCCACGGTGTTTCTGTATCTCTATTATGTTGGTGCGGCTTCGGAACTTTTAAATATCTCGATATATCTCGAAAACTACGCTTCTGATAAAAAAATATCGTAGAACATAAATTGTAGGAAACATAATTCTCTACAAAAAAGGTCTCTTAACATTTTGCCATAGCTCGCTTCGTTTCCGAGATATTTGCAGATATATCTCAAGGGAAGGGGCCTGACGGACATATCTCGAGATATTTCTTCTTCTTGTTGTTCTTCTTCTGCACAGCTAAGCTGGAAGTGGCGTTTACAGCTCGGAATAGTGCAGAGTTATCTCAAAGAAAGGGGCCACGGTGTTTCTGTATCTCTATTATGTTGGTGCGGCTTCGGAACTTTTAAATATCTTGATATATCTCGAGAACTACGCATCTGATCAAAAAATATCATAGAACATAAAAAGTAGGAAACTTAATTCTCTACAAAAAACGTCTCTTAACATTTTGCCATAGCTCGCTTCGTTTCCGAGATATTTGCAGATTTATCTCAAGGGAAGGGGCCTGACGGACATATTTCGAGATATTTCTTCTTCTTGTTGTTCTTCTTCTGCACAGCTAAGCTGGAAGTGGCATTTGCAGCTCGCAATAGTGCAGAGTTATCTCAAAGAAAGGGGCCACGGTGTTTCTGTATCTCTATTATGTTGGTGCGGCTTCGGAACTTTTAAATATCTTGATATATCTCGAGAACTACGCGTCTGATCAAAAAATATCATAGAACATAAAAAGTAGGAAACTTAATTCTCTACAAAAACGGTCTCTTAACATTTTGCCATAGCTCGCTTCGTTTCCGAGATATTTGCAGATATATCTCAAGGGAAGGGGCCTGACGGACATATTTCGAGATATTTCTTCTTCTTGTTGTTCTTCTTCTGCACAGCTAAGCTGGAAGTGGCATTTGCGGCTCGCACTAGTGCACAGTTATCTCAAAGAAAGGGGCCACGGTGTTTCTGTATCTCTATTATGTTGGTGCGGCTTCGGAACTTTTAAATATCTCGATATATCTCGAAAACTACGCTTCTGATCAAAAAATATCATAGAACATAAATTGTAGGAAACATAATTCTCTACAAAAAAGGTCTCTTAACATTTTGCCATAGCTCGCTTCGTTTCCGAGATATTTGCAGATATATCTCAAGGGAAGGGGCCTGACGGACATATTTCGAGATATTTCTTCTTCTTGTTGTTCTTCTTCTGCACAGCTAAGCTGGAAGTGGCATTTACAGCTCGGAATAGTGCAGAGTTATCTCAAAGAAAGGGGCCACGGTGTTTCTGTATCTCTATTATGTTGGTGCGGCTTCGGAACTTTTAAATATCTTGATATATCTCGAGAACTACGCATCTGATCAAAAAATATCATAGAACATAAAAAGTAGGAAACATAATTCTCTACAAAAAAGGTCTCTTAACATTTTGCCATAGCTCGCTTCGTTTCCGAGATATTTGCAGATATATCTCAAGGGAAGGGGCCTGACGGACATATTTCGAGATATTTCTTCTTCTTGTTGTTCTTCTTCTGCACAGCTAAGCTGGAAGTGGCATTTACAGCTCGGAATAGTGCAGAGTTATCTCAAAGAAAGGGGCCACGGTGTTTCTGTATCTCTATTATGTTGGTGCGGCTTCGGAACTTTTAAATATCTTGATATATCTCGAGAACTACGCATCTGATCAAAAAATATCATAGAACATAAAAAGTAGGAAACTTAATTCTCTACAAAAAACGTCTCTTAACATTTTGCCATAGCTCGCTTCGTCTCCGAGATATTTGCAGATTTATCTCAAGGGAAGGGGCCTGACGGACATATTTCGAGATATTTCTTCTTCTTGTTGTTCTTCTTCTGCACAGCTAAGCTGGAAGTGGCATTTGCGGCTCGCACTAGTGCAGAGTTATCTCAAAGAAAGGGGCCACGGTGTTTCTGTATCCCTATTATGTTGGTGCGGCTTCGGAACTTTTAAATATCTCGATATATCTCGAGAACTACGCTTCTGATCAAAAAATATCATAGAACATAAAAAGTAGGAAACTTAATTCTCTACAAAAACGGTCTCTTAACATTTTGCCATAGCTCGCTTCGTTTCCGAGACATTTGCAGATATATCTCAAGGGAAGGGGCCTGACGGACATATTTCGAGATATTTCTTCTTCTTGTTGTTCTTCTTCTGCACAGCTAAGCTGGAAGTGGCATTTGCGGCTCGCACTAGTGCACAGTTATCTCAAAGAAAGGGGCCACGGTGTTTCTGTATCTCTATTATGTTGGTGCGGCTTCGGAACTTTTAAATATCTCGATATATATCGAAAACTACGCTTCTGATCAAAAAATATCATAGAACATAAATTGTAGGAAACATAATTCTCTACAAAAAAGGTCTCTTAACATTTTGCCATAGCTCGCTTCGTTTCCGAGATATTTGCAGATATATCTCAAGGGAAGGGGCCTGACGGACATATTTCGAGATATTTCTTCTTCTTGTTGTTCTTCTTCTGCACAGCTAAGCTGGAAGTGGCATTTACAGCTCGGAATAGTGCAGAGTTATCTCAAAGAAAGGGGCCACGGTGTTTCTGTATCTCTATTATGTTGGTGCGGCTTCGGAACTTTTAAATATCTTGATATATCTCGAGAACTACGCATCTGATCAAAAAATATCATAGAACATAAAAAGTAGGAAACTTAATTCTCTACAAAAAACGTCTCTTAACATTTTGCCATAGCTCGCTTCGTTTCCGAGATATTTGCAGATTTATCTCAAGGGAAGGGGCCTGACGGACATATTTCGAGATATTTCTTCTTCTTGTTGTTCTTCTTCTGCACAGCTAAGCTGGAAGTGGCATTTGCGGCTCGCACTAGTGCAGAGTTATCTCAAAGAAAGGGGCCACGGTGTTTCTGTATCCCTATTATGTTGGTGCGGCTTCGGAACTTTTAAATATCTCGATATATATCGAGAACTACGCTTCTGATCAAAAAATATCATAGAACATAAATTGTAGGAAACATAAATTTCTACAAAAAACGTCTCTTAACATTCTGCCATAGCTCGCTTCGTTTCCGAGATATTTGCAGATTTATCTCAAGGGAAGGGGCCTGACGGACATATTTCAAGATATTTCTTCTTCTTGTTGTTCTTCTTCTGCACAGCTAAGCTGGAAGTGGCATTTGCAGGTCGCACTAGTGCAGAGTTATCTCAAAGAAAGGGGCCACGGTGTTTCTGTATCCCTATTATGTTGGTGCGGCTTCGGAACTTTTAAATATCTTGATATATCTCGAGAACTACGCATCTGATCAAAAAATATCATAGAACATAAAAAGTAGGAAACTTAATTCTCTACAAAAAAGGTCTCTTCACATTTTGCCATAGCTCGCTTCGTTTCCGAGATATTTGCAGATTTATCTCAAGGGAAGGGGCCTGACGGACATATTTCGAGATATTTCTTCTTCTTGTTGTTCTTCTTCTGCACAGCTAAGCTGGAAGTGGCATTTGCGGCTCGCACTAGTGCAGAGTTATCTCAAAGAAAGGGGCCACGGTGTTTCTGTATCTCTATTATGTTGGTGCGGCTTCGGAACTTTTAAATATCTCGATATATCTCGAAAACTACGCTTCTGATCAAAAAA
This sequence comes from Osmia lignaria lignaria, assembly GCF_051020975.1. Lineage (NCBI taxonomy): Eukaryota > Metazoa > Arthropoda > Insecta > Hymenoptera > Megachilidae > Osmia > Osmia lignaria. The sequence goes on along the minus strand of NW_027478161.1, from coordinate 25,252,586 downwards.
TATCATAGAACATAAATTGTAGGAAATATAATTCTCTACAAAAAAGGTCTCTCAACATTTTGCCATAGCTCTCTTCGTTTCCGAGATATTTGCAGATTTATCTCAAGGGAAGGGGCCTGACGGACATATTTCGAGATATTTCTTCTTCTTGTTGTTCTTCTTCTGCACAGCTAAGCTGGAAGTGGCATTTGCGGCTCGCACTGGTGCACAGTTATCTCAAAGAAAGGGGCCACGGTGTTTCTGTATCTCTATTATGTTGGTGCGTCTTCGGAACTTTTAAATATCTCGATATATTTCGAAAACTACGCTTCTGATCAAAAAATATTATAGAACATAAATTGTAGGAAACATAATTCTCTACAAAAAACGTCTCTTAACATTTTGCCATAGCTCGCTTCGTTTCCGAGATATTTGCAGATTTATCTCAAGGGAAGGGGCCTGACGGACGTATTTCGAGATATTTCTTCTTCTTGTTGTTCTTCCTCTGCACAGCTAAGCTGGAAGTGGCATTTGCAGCTCGCAATAGTGCAGAGTTATCTCAAAGAAAGGGGCCACGGTGTTTCTGTATCTCTATTATGTTGGTGCGGTTTCGGAACTTTTAAATATCTTGATATATCTCGAGAACTACGCATCTGATCAAAAAATATCATAGAACATAAAAAGTAGGAAACTTAATTCTCTACAAAAAAGGTCTCTTAACATTTTGCCATAGCTCGCTTCGTTTCCGAGATATTTGCAGATTTATCTCAAGGGAAGGGGACTAACGGACATATTTCGAGATATTTCTTCTTCTTGTTGTTCTTCTTCTGCACAGCTAAGCTGGAAGTGGCATTTGCGGCTCGCACTAGTGCACAGTTATCTCAAAGAAAGGGGCCACGGTGTTTCTGTATCTCTATTATGTTGGTGCGGCTTCGGAACTTTTAAATATCTCGATATATATCGAAAACTACGCTTCTGATCAAAAAATATCATAGAACATAAATTGTAGGAAACATAATTCTCTACAAAAAAGGTCTCTTAACATTTTGCCATAGCTCGCTTCGTTTCCGAGATATTTGCAGATATATCTCAAGGGAAGGGGCCTGACGGACATATTTCGAGATATTTCTTCTTCTTGTTGTTCTTCTTCTGCACAGCTAAGCTGGAAGTGGCATTTACAGCTCGGAATAGTGCAGAGTTATCTCAAAGAAAGGGGCCACGGTGTTTCTGTATCTCTATTATGTTGGTGCGGCTTCGGAACTTTTAAATATCTTGATATATCTCGAGAACTACGCATCTGATCAAAAAATATCATAGAACATAAAAAGTAGGAAACTTAATTCTCTACAAAAAACGTCTCTTAACATTTTGCCATAGCTCGCTTCGTTTCCGAGATATTTGCAGATTTATCTCAAGGGAAGGGGCCTGACGGACATATTTCGAGATATTTCTTCTTCTTGTTGTTCTTCTTCTGCACAGCTAAGCTGGAAGTGGCATTTGCGGCTCGCACTAGTGCAGAGTTATCTCAAAGAAAGGGGCCACGGTGTTTCTGTATCCCTATTATGTTGGTGCGGCTTCGGAACTTTTAAATATCTCGATATATATCGAGAACTACGCTTCTGATCAAAAAATATCATAGAACATAAATTGTAGGAAACATAAATTTCTACAAAAAACGTCTCTTAACATTCTGCCATAGCTCGCTTCGTTTCCGAGATATTTGCAGATTTATCTCAAGGGAAGGGGACTAACGGACATATTTCGAGATATTTCTTCTTCTTGTTGTTCTTCTTCTGCACAGCTAAGCTGGAAGTGGCATTTGCGGCTCGCACTAGTGCACAGTTATCTCAAAGAAAGGGGCCACGGTGTTTCTGTATCTCTATTATGTTGGTGCGGCTTCGGAACTTTTAAATATCTCGATATATATCGAAAACTACGCTTCTGATCAAAAAATATCATAGAACATAAATTGTAGGAAACATAATTCTCTACAAAAAAGGTCTCTTAACATTTTGCCATAGCTCGCTTCGTTTCCGAGATATTTGCAGATATATCTCAAGGGAAGGGGCCTGACGGACATATTTCGAGATATTTCTTCTTCTTGTTGTTCTTCTTCTGCACAGCTAAGCTGGAAGTGGCATTTACAGCTCGGAATAGTGCAGAGTTATCTCAAAGAAAGGGGCCACGGTGTTTCTGTATCTCTATTATGTTGGTGCGGCTTCGGAACTTTTAAATATCTTGATATATCTCGAGAACTACGCATCTGATCAAAAAATATCATAGAACATAAAAAGTAGGAAACTTAATTCTCTACAAAAAACGTCTCTTAACATTTTGCCATAGCTCGCTTCGTTTCCGAGATATTTGCAGATTTATCTCAAGGGAAGGGGCCTGACGGACATATTTCGAGATATTTCTTCTTCTTGTTGTTCTTCTTCTGCACAGCTAAGCTGGAAGTGGCATTTGCGGCTCGCACTAGTGCAGAGTTATCTCAAAGAAAGGGGCCACGGTGTTTCTGTATCCCTATTATGTTGGTGCGGCTTCGGAACTTTTAAATATCTCGATATATATCGAGAACTACGCTTCTGATCAAAAAATATCATAGAACATAAATTGTAGGAAACATAAATTTCTACAAAAAACGTCTCTTAACATTCTGCCATAGCTCGCTTCGTTTCCGAGATATTTGCAGATTTATCTCAAGGGAAGGGGCCTGACGGACATATTTCAAGATATTTCTTCTTCTTGTTGTTCTTCTTCTGCACAGCTAAGCTGGAAGTGGCATTTGCAGGTCGCACTAGTGCAGAGTTATCTCAAAGAAAGGGGCCACGGTGTTTCTGTATCCCTATTATGTTGGTGCGGCTTCGGAACTTTTAAATATCTTGATATATCTCGAGAACTACGCATCTGATCAAAAAATATCATAGAACATAAAAAGTAGGAAACTTAATTCTCTACAAAAAAGGTCTCTTCACATTTTGCCATAGCTCGCTTCGTTTCCGAGATATTTGCAGATTTATCTCAAGGGAAGGGGCCTGACGGACATATTTCGAGATATTTCTTCTTCTTGTTGTTCTTCTTCTGCACAGCTAAGCTGGAAGTGGCATTTGCGGCTCGCACTAGTGCAGAGTTATCTCAAAGAAAGGGGCCACGGTGTTTCTGTATCTCTATTATGTTGGTGCGGCTTCGGAACTTTTAAATATCTCGATATATCTCGAAAACTACGCTTCTGATCAAAAAATATCATAGAACATAAATTGTAGGAAATATAATTCTCTACAAAAAAGGTCTCTCAACATTTTGCCATAGCTCTCTTCGTTTCCGAGATATTTGCAGATTTATCTCAAGGGAAGGGGCCTGACGGACATATTTCGAGATATTTCTTCTTCTTGTTGTTCTTCTTCTGCACAGCTAAGCTGGAAGTGGCATTTGCGGCTCGCACTGGTGCACAGTTATCTCAAAGAAAGGGGCCACGGTGTTTCTGTATCTCTATTATGTTGGTGCGTCTTCGGAACTTTTAAATATCTCGATATATCTCGAAAACTACGCTTCTGATCAAAAAATATTATAGAACATAAATTGTAGGAAACATAATTCTCTACAAAAAACGTCTCTTAACATTTTGCCATAGCTCGCTTCGTTTCCGAGATATTTGCAGATTTATCTCAAGGGAAGGGGCCTGACGGACGTATTTCGAGATATTTCTTCTTCTTGTTGTTCTTCCTCTGCACAGCTAAGCTGGAAGTGGCATTTGCAGCTCGCAATAGTGCAGAGTTATCTCAAAGAAAGGGGCCACGGTGTTTCTGTATCTCTATTATGTTGGTGCGGTTTCGGAACTTTTAAATATCTTGATATATCTCGAGAACTACGCATCTGATCAAAAAATATCATAGAACATAAAAAGTAGGAAACTTAATTCTCTACAAAAAAGGTCTCTTAACATTTTGCCATAGCTCGCTTCGTTTCCGAGATATTTGCAGATTTATCTCAAGGGAAGGGGCCTGACGGACATATTTCGAGATATTTCTTCTTCTTGTTGTTCTTCTTCTGCACAGCTAAGCTGGAAGTGGCATTTGCGGCTCGCACTAGTGCAGAGTTATCTCAAAGAAAGGGGCCACGGTGTTTCTGTATCTCTATTATGTTGGTGCGGCTTCGGAACTTTTAAATATCTCGATATATCTCGAAAACTACGCTTCTGATCAAAAAATATCATAGAACATAAATTGTAAGAAACATGATTCTCTACAAAAAAGGTCTCTTAACATTTTGCCATAGCTCGCTTCGTTTCCGAGATATTTGCAGATTTAGCTCAAGGGAAGGGGCCTGACGGACGTATTTCGAGATATTTCTTCTTCTTGTTGTTCTTCCTCTGCACAGCTAAGCTGGAAGTGGCATTTGCAGCTCGCAATAGTGCAGAGTTATCTCAAAGAAAGGGGCCACGGTGTTTCTGTATCTCTATTATGTTGGTGCGGCTTCGGAACTTTTAAATATCTCGATATATCTCGAGAACTACGCTTCTGATCAAAAAATATCATAGAACATAAATTGTAGGAAACATAATTCTCTACAAAAAAGGTCTCTCAACATTTTGCCATAGCTCTCTTCGTTTCCGAGATATTTGCAGATTTATCTCAAGGGAAGGGGCCTGACGGACATATTTCGAGATATTTCTTCTTCTTGTTGTTCTTCTTCTGCACAGCTAAGCTGGAAGTGGCATTTGCGGCTCGCACTGGTGCACAGTTATCTCAAAGAAAGGGGCCACGGTGTTTCTGTATCTCTATTATGTTGGTGCGTCTTCGGAACTTTTAAATATCTCGATATATCTCGAAAACTACGCTTCTGATCAAAAAATATCATAGAACATAAATTGTAGGAAACATAATTCTCTACAAAAAACGTCTCTTAACATTTTGCCATAGCTCGCTTCGTTTCCGAGATATTTGCAGATTCAGCTCAAAGGAACTGGCCTGACGGACATATTTCAAGATATTTCTTCTTCTTGTTGTTCTTCCTCTGCACAGCTAAGCTGGAAGTGGCATTTGCGGCTCGCACTAGTGCAGAGTTATCTCAAAGAAAGGGGCCACGGTGTTTCTGTATCCCTATTATGTTGGTGCGGCTTCGGAACTTTTAAATATCTCGATATATCTCGAGAACTACGCTTCTGATCAAAAAATATCATAGAACATAAAAAGTAGGAAACTTAATTCTCTACAAAAACGGTCTCTTAACATTTTGCCATAGCTCGCTTCGTTTCCGAGACATTTGCAGATATATCTCAAGGGAAGGGGCCTGACGGACATATTTCGAGATATTTCTTCTTCTTGTTGTTCTTCTTCTGCACAGCTAAGCTGGAAGTGGCATTTGCGGCTCGCACTAGTGCACAGTTATCTCAAAGAAAGGGGCCACGGTGTTTCTGTATCTCTATTATGTTGGTGCGGCTTCGGAACTTTTAAATATCTCGATATATATCGAAAACTACGCTTCTGATCAAAAAATATCATAGAACATAAATTGTAGGAAACATAATTCTCTACAAAAAAGGTCTCTTAACATTTTGCCATAGCTCGCTTCGTTTCCGAGATATTTGCAGATATATCTCAAGGGAAGGGGCCTGACGGACATATTTCGAGATATTTCTTCTTCTTGTTGTTCTTCTTCTGCACAGCTAAGCTGGAAGTGGCATTTACAGCTCGGAATAGTGCAGAGTTATCTCAAAGAAAGGGGCCACGGTGTTTCTGTATCTCTATTATGTTGGTGCGGCTTCGGAACTTTTAAATATCTTGATATATCTCGAGAACTACGCATCTGATCAAAAAATATCATAGAACATAAAAAGTAGGAAACTTAATTCTCTACAAAAAACGTCTCTTAACATTTTGCCATAGCTCGCTTCGTTTCCGAGATATTTGCAGATTTATCTCAAGGGAAGGGGCCTGACGGACATATTTCGAGATATTTCTTCTTCTTGTTGTTCTTCTTCTGCACAGCTAAGCTGGAAGTGGCATTTGCGGCTCGCACTAGTGCAGAGTTATCTCAAAGAAAGGGGCCACGGTGTTTCTGTATCCCTATTATGTTGGTGCGGCTTCGGAACTTTTAAATATCTGGATATATATCGAGAACTACGCTTCTGATCAAAAAATATCATAGAACATAAATTGTAGGAAACATAAATTTCTACAAAAAACGTCTCTTAACATTCTGCCATAGCTCGCTTCGTTTCCGAGATATTTGCAGATTTATCTCAAGGGAAGGGGCCTGACGGACATATTTCAAGATATTTCTTCTTCTTGTTGTTCTTCTTCTGCACAGCTAAGCTGGAAGTGGCATTTGCAGGTCGCACTAGTGCAGAGTTATCTCAAAGAAAGGGGCCACGGTGTTTCTGTATCCCTATTATGTTGGTGCGGCTTCGGAACTTTTAAATATCTTGATATATCTCGAGAACTACGCATCTGATCAAAAAATATCATAGAACATAAAAAGTAGGAAACTTAATTCTCTACAAAAAAGGTCTCTTCACATTTTGCCATAGCTCGCTTCGTTTCCGAGATATTTGCAGATTTATCTCAAGGGAAGGGGCCTGACGGACATATTTCGAGATATTTCTTCTTCTTGTTGTTCTTCTTCTGCACAGCTAAGCTGGAAGTGGCATTTGCGGCTCGCACTAGTGCAGAGTTATCTCAAAGAAAGGGGCCACGGTGTTTCTGTATCTCTATTATGTTGGTGCGGCTTCGGAACTTTTAAATATCTCGATATATCTCGAAAACTACGCTTCTGATCAAAAAATATCATAGAACATAAATTGTAGGAAATATAATTCTCTACAAAAAAGGTCTCTCAACATTTTGCCATAGCTCTCTTCGTTTCCGAGATATTTGCAGATTTATCTCAAGGGAAGGGGCCTGACGGACATATTTCGAGATATTTCTTCTTCTTGTTGTTCTTCTTCTGCACAGCTAAGCTGGAAGTGGCATTTGCGGCTCGCACTGGTGCACAGTTATCTCAAAGAAAGGGGCCACGGTGTTTCTGTATCTCTATTATGTTGGTGCGTCTTCGGAACTTTTAAATATCTCGATATATCTCGAAAACTACGCTTCTGATCAAAAAATATTATAGAACATAAATTGTAGGAAACATAATTCTCTACAAAAAACGTCTCTTAACATTTTGCCATAGCTCGCTTCGTTTCCGAGATATTTGCAGATTTATCTCAAGGGAAGGGGCCTGACGGACGTATTTCGAGATATTTCTTCTTCTTGTTGTTCTTCCTCTGCACAGCTAAGCTGGAAGTGGCATTTGCAGCTCGCAATAGTGCAGAGTTATCTCAAAGAAAGGGGCCACGGTGTTTCTGTATCTCTATTATGTTGGTGCGGTTTCGGAACTTTTAAATATCTTGATATATCTCGAGAACTACGCATCTGATCAAAAAATATCATAGAACATAAAAAGTAGGAAACTTAATTCTCTACAAAAAAGGTCTCTTAACATTTTGCCATAGCTCGCTTCGTTTCCGAGATATTTGCAGATTTATCTCAAGGGAAGGGGCCTGACGGACATATTTCGAGATATTTCTTCTTCTTGTTGTTCTTCTTCTGCACAGCTAAGCTGGAAGTGGCATTTGCGGCTCGCACTAGTGCAGAGTTATCTCAAAGAAAGGGGCCACGGTGTTTCTGTATCTCTATTATGTTGGTGCGGCTTCGGAACTTTTAAATATCTCGATATATCTCGAAAACTACGCTTCTGATCAAAAAATATCATAGAACATAAATTGTAAGAAACATGATTCTCTACAAAAAAGGTCTCTTAACATTTTGCCATAGCTCGCTTCGTTTCCGAGATATTTGCAGATTTAGCTCAAGGGAAGGGGCCTGACGGACGTATTTCGAGATATTTCTTCTTCTTGTTGTTCTTCCTCTGCACAGCTAAGCTGGAAGTGGCATTTGCAGCTCGCAATAGTGCAGAGTTATCTCAAAGAAAGGGGCCACGGTGTTTCTGTATCTCTATTATGTTGGTGCGGCTTCGGAACTTTTAAATATCTCGATATATCTCGAGAACTACGCTTCTGATCAAAAAATATCATAGAACATAAATTGTAGGAAACATAATTCTCTACAAAAAAGGTCTCTCAACATTTTGCCATAGCTCTCTTCGTTTCCGAGATATTTGCAGATTTATCTCAAGGGAAGGGGCCTGACGGACATATTTCGAGATATTTCTTCTTCTTGTTGTTCTTCTTCTGCACAGCTAAGCTGGAAGTGGCATTTGCGGCTCGCACTGGTGCACAGTTATCTCAAAGAAAGGGGCCACGGTGTTTCTATATCTCTATTATGTTGGTGCGTCTTCGGAACTTTTAAATATCTCGATATATCTCGAAAACTACGCTTCTGATCAAAAAATATCATAGAACATAAATTGTAGGAAACATAATTCTCTACAAAAAACGTCTCTTAACATTTTGCCATAGCTCGCTTCGTTTCCGAGATATTTGCAGATTCAGCTCAAAGGAACTGGCCTGACGGACATATTTCAAGATATTTCTTCTTCTTGTTGTTCTTCCTCTGCACAGCTAAGCTGGAAGTGGCATTTGCGGCTCGCACTAGTGCAGAGTTATCTCAAAGAAAGGGGCCACGGTGTTTCTGTATCCCTGTTATGTTGGTGCGGCTTCGGAACTTTTAAATATCTCGATATATCTCGAGAACTACGCTTCTGATCAAAAAATATCACAGAACATAAATTGTAGGAAACATAATTCTCGACAAAAAAGGTCTCTTAACATTTTGCCATAGCTCGCTTCGTTTCCGAGATATTTGCAGATATATCACAAGGGAAGGGGCCTGACGGACATATTTCGAGATATTTCTTCTTCTTGTTGTTCTTCTTCTGCACAGCTAAGCTGGAAGTGGCATTTGCAGCTCGCAATAGTGCAGAGTTATCTCAAAGAAAGGGGCCACGGTGTTTCTGTATCTCTATTATGTTGGTGCGGCTTCGGAACTTTTAAATATCTTGATATATCTCGAGAACTACGCGTCTGATCAAAAAATATCATAGAACATAAAAAGTAGGAAACTTAATTCTCTACAAAAACGGTCTCTTAACATTTTGCCATAGCTCGCTTCGTTTCCGAGATATTTGCAGATATATCTCAAGGGAAGGGGCCTGACGGACATATTTCGAGATATTTCTTCTTCTTGTTGTTCTTCTTCTGCACAGCTAAGCTGGAAGTGGCATTTGCAGCTCGCAATAGTGCAGAGTTATCTCAAAGAAAGGGGCCACGGTGTTTCTGTATCCCTATTATGTTGGTGCGGCTTCGGAACTTTTAAATATCTCGATATATCTCGAGAACTACGCTTCTGATCCAAAAATATCATAGAACATAAATTGTAGGAAACATAATTCTCTACAAAAAACGTCTCTTAACATTCTGCCATAGCTCGCTTCGTTTCCGAGATATTTGCAGATTTATCTCAAGGGAAGGGGCCTGACGGACATATTTCGAGATATTTCTTCTTCTTGTTGTTCTTCTTCTGCACAGCTAAGCTGGAAGTGGCATTTGCGGCTCGCACTAGTGCACAGTTATCTCAAAGAAAGGGGCCACGGTGTTTCTGTATCTCTATTATGTTGGTGCGGCTTCGGAACTTTTAAATATCTCGATATATCTCGAAAACTACGCTTCTGATCAAAAAATATCATAGAACATAAATTGTAGGAAACATAATTCTCTACAAAAAAGGTCTCTTAACATTTTGCCATAGCTCGCTTCGTTTCCGAGATATTTGCAGATATATCTCAAGGGAAGGGGCCTGACGGACATATTTCGAGATATTTCTTCTTCTTGTTGTTCTTCTTCTGCACAGCTAAGCTGGAAGTGGCATTTACAGCTCGGAATAGTGCAGAGTTATCTCAAAGAAAGGGGCCACGGTGTTTCTGTATCTCTATTATGTTGGTGCGGCTTCGGAACTTTTAAATATCTTGATATATCTCGAGAACTACGCATCTGATCAAAAAATATCATAGAACATAAAAAGTAGGAAACTTAATTCTCTACAAAAAACGTCTCTTAACATTTTGCCATAGCTCGCTTCGTTTCCGAGATATTTGCAGATTTATCTCAAGGGAAGGGGCCTGACGGACATATTTCGAGATATTTCTTCTTCTTGTTGTTCTTCTTCTGCACAGCTAAGCTGGAAGTGGCATTTGCGGCTCGCACTAGTGCAGAGTTATCTCAAAGAAAGGGGCCACGGTGTTTCTGTATCCCTATTATGTTGGTGCGGCTTCGGAACTTTTAAATATCTCGATATATCTCGAGAACTACGCTTCTGATCAAAAAATATCATAGAACATAAATTGTAGGAAACATAATTCTCTACAAAAACGGTCTCTTAACATTTTGCCATAGCTCGCTTCGTTTCCGAGATATTTGCAGATATATCTCAAGGGAAGGGGCCTGACGGACATATTTCGAGATATTTCTTCTTCTTGTTGTTCTTCTTCTGCACAGCTAAGCTGGAAGTGGCATTTGCGGCTCGCACTAGTGCACAGTTATCTCAAAGAAAGGGGCCACGGTGTTTCTGTATCTCTATTATGTTGGTGCGGCTTCGGAACTTTTAAATATCTCGATATATCTCGAAAACTACGCGTCTGATCAAAAAATATCATGGAACATAAAAAGTAGGAAACTTAATTCTCTACAAAAACGGGCTCTTAACATTTTGCCATAGCTCGCTTCGTTTCCGAGATATTTGTAGATATATCTCAAGGGAAGGGGCCTGACGGACATATTTCGAGATATTTCTTCTTCTTGTTGTTCTTCTTCTGCACAGCTAAGCTGGAAGTGGCATTTGCGGCTCGCACTAGTGCAGAGTTATCTCAAAGAAAGGGGCCACGGTGTTTCTGTATCCCTATTATGTTGGTGCGGCTTCGGAACTTTTAAATATCTCGATATATCTCGAGAACTACGCTTCTGATCAAAAAATATCATAGATCATAAATTGTAGGAAACATAATTCTCTACAAAAAACGTCTCTTAACATTCTGCCATAGCTCGCTTCGTTTCCGAGATATTTGCAGATTTATCTCAAGGGAAGGGGCCTGACGGACATATTTCGAGATATTTCTTCTTCTTGTTGTTCTTCTTCTGCACAGCTAAGCTGGAAGTGGCATTTGCGGCTCGCACTAGTGCACAGTTATCTCAAAGAAAGGGGCCACGGTGTTTCTGTATCTCTATTATGTTGGTGCGGCTTCGGAACTTTTAAATATCTCGATATATCTCGAAAACTACGCTTCTGATCAAAAAATATCATAGAACATAAATTGTAGGAAACATAATTCTCTACAAAAAAGGTCTCTTAACATTTTGCCATAGCTCGCTTCGTTTCCGAGATATTTGCAGATATATCTCAAGGGAAGGGGCCTGACGGACATATTTCGAGATATTTCTTCTTCTTGTTGTTCTTCTTCTGCACAGCTAAGCTGGAAGTGGCATTTACAGCTCGGAATAGTGCAGAGTTATCTCAAAGAAAGGGGCCACGGTGTTTCTGTATCTCTATTAAGTTGGTGCGGCTTCGGAACTTTTAAATATCTTGATATATCTCGAGAACTACGCATCTGATCAAAAAATATCATAGAACATAAATTGTAGGAAACATAATTCTCGACAAAAAAGGTCTCTCAACATTTTGCCATAGCTCGCTTCGTTTCCGAGATATTTGCAGATATATCACAAGGGAAGGGGCCTGACGGACATATTTCGAGATATTTCTTCTTCTTGTTGTTCTTCTTCTGCACAGCTAAGCTGGAAGTGGCATTTGCAGCTCGCAATAGTGCAGAGTTATCTCAAAGAAAGGGGCCACGGTGTTTCTGTATCTCTATTATGTTGGTGCGGCTTCGGAACTTTTAAATATCTTGATATATCTCGAGAACTACGCGTCTGATCAAAAAATATCATACAACATAAAAAGTAGGAAACTTAATTCTCTACAAAAACGGTCTCTTAACATTTTGCCATAGCTCGCTTCGTTTCCGAGATATTTGCAGATATATCTCAAGGGAAGGGGCCTGACGGACATATTTCGAGATATTTCTTCTTCTTGTTGTTCTTCTTCTGCACAGCTAAGCTGGAAGTGGCATTTGCAGCGCGCAATAGTGCAGAGTTATCTCAAAGAAAGGGGCCACGGTGTTTCTGTATCTCTATTATGTTGGTGCGGCTTCGGAACTTTTAAATATCTTGATATATCTCGAGAACTACGCTTCTGATCAAAAAATATCATAGAACATAAAAAGTAGGAAACTTAATTCTCTACAAAAAAGGTCTCTTAACATTTTGCCATAGCTCGCTTCGTTTCCGAGATATTTGCAGATTTATCTCAAGGGAAGGGGACTAACGGACATATTTCGAGATATTTCTTCTTCTTGTTGTTCTTCTTCTGCACAGCTAAACTGGAAGTGGCATTTCCAGCTCGCAATAGTGCAGAGTTATCTCAAAGAAAGGGGCCACGGTGTTTCTGTATCTCTATTATGTTGGTGCGGCTTCGGAACTTTTAAATATCTCGATATATCTCGAAAACTACGCTTCTGATCAAAAAATATCATAGAACATAAATTGTAGGAAACATAATTCTCGACAAAAAAGGTCTCTTAACATTTTGCCATAGCTCGCTTCGTTTCCGAGATATTTGCAGATATATCTCAAGGGAAGGGGCCTGACGGACATATTTCGAGATGTTTCTTCTTCTTGTTGTTCTTCTTCTGCACAGCTAAGCTGGAAGTGGCATTTGCAGCTCGCAATAGTGCAGAGTTATCTCAAAGAAAGGGGCCACGGTGTTTCTGTATCTCTATTATGTTGGTGCGGCTTCGGAACTTTTAAATATCTTGATATATCTCGAGAACTACGCGTCTGATCAAAAAATATCATGGAACATAAAAAGTAGGAAACTTAATTCTCTACAAAAACGGGCTCTTAACATTTTGCCATAGCTCGCTTCGTTTCCGAGATATTTGCAGATATATCTCAAGGGAAGGGGCCTGACGGACATATTTCGAGATATTTCTTCTTCTTGTTGTTCTTCTTCTGCACAGCTAAGCTGGAAGTGGCATTTGCGGCTCGCACTAGTGCACAGTTATCTCAAAGAAAGGGGCCACGGTGTTTCTGTATCTCTATTATGTTGGTGCGGCTTCGGAACTTTTAAATATCTCGATATATCTCGAAAACTACGCTTCTGATCAAAAAATATCATAGAACATAAATTGTAGGAAACATAATTCTCTACAAAAAAGGTCTCTTAACATTTTGCCATAGCTCGCTTCGTTTCCGAGATATTTGCAGATATATCTCAAGGGAAGGGGCCTGACGGACATATTTCGAGATATTTCTTCTTCTTGTTGTTCTTCTTCTGCACAGCTAAGCTGGAAGTGGCATTTACAGCTCGGAATAGTGCAGAGTTATCTCAAAGAAAGGGGCCACGGTGTTTCTGTATCTCTATTATGTTGGTGCGGCTTCGGAACTTTTAAATATCTTGATATATCTCGAGAACTACGCATCTGATCAAAAAATATCATAGAACATAAAAAGTAGGAAACTTAATTCTCTAGAAACAAGGTCTCTTAACATTTTGCCATAGCTCGCTTCGTTTCCGAGATATTTGCAGATTTATCTCAAGGGAAGGGGACTAACGGACATATTTCGAGATATTTCTTCTTCTTATTGTTCTTCTTCTGCACAGCTAAACTGGAAGTGGCATTTCCAGCTCGCAATAGTGCAGAGTTATCTCAAAGAAAGGGGCCACGGTGTTTCTGTATCTCTATTATGTTGGTGCGGCTTCGGAACTTTTAAATATCTCGATATATCTCGAAAACTACGCTTCTGATCAAAAAATATCATAGAACATAAATTGTAGGAAACATAATTCTCGACAAAAAAGGTCTCTTAACATTTTGCCATAGCTCGCTTCGTTTCCGAGATATTTGCAGATATATCTCAAGGGAAGGGGCCTGACGGACATATTTCGAGATATTTCTTCTTCTTGTTGTTCTTCTTCTGCACAGCTAAGCTGGAAGTGGCATTTGCAGCTCGCAATAGTGCAGAGTTATCTCAAAGAAAGGGGCCACGGTGTTTCTGTATCTCTATTATGTTGGTGCGGCTTCGGAACTTTTAAATATCTTGATATATCTCGAGAACTACGCGTCTGATCAAAAAATATCATAGAACATAAAAAGTAGGAAACTTAATTCTCTACAAAAACGGTCTCTTATCATTTTGCCATAGCTCGCTTCGTTTCCGAGATATTTGCAGATACATCTCAAGGGAAGGGGCCTGACGGACATATTTCGAGATATTTCTTCTTCTTGTTGTTCTTCTTCTGCACAGCTAAGCTGGAAGTGGCATTTGCGGCTCGCACTAGTGCACAGTTATCTCAAAGAAAGGGGCCACGGTGTTTCTGTATCTCTATTATGTTGGTGCGGCTTCGGAACTTTTAAATATCTCGATATATCTCGAAAACTACGCTTCTGATCAAAAAATATCATAGAACATAAATTGTAGGAAACATAATTCTCTACAAAAAAGGTCTCTTAACATTTTGCCATAGCTCGCTTCGTTTCCGAGATATTTGCAGATATATCTCAAGGGAAGGGGCCTGACGGACATATTTCGAGATATTTCTTCTTCTTGTTGTTCTTCTTCTGCACAGCTAAGCTGGAAGTGGCATTTGCGGCTCGCACTAGTGCAGAGTTATCTCAAAGAAAGGGGCCACGGTGTTTCTGTATCCCTATTATGTTGGTGCGGCTTCGGAACTTTTAAATATCTCGATATATCTCGAGAACTACGCTTCTGATCAAAAAATATCATAGAACATAAATTGTAGGAAACATAATTCTCTACAAAAAAGGTCTCTTAACATTTTGCCATAGCTCGCTTCGTTTCCGAGATATTTGCAGATATATCTCAAGGGAAGGGGCCTGACGGACATATTTCGAGATATTTCTTCTTCTTGTTGTTCTTCTTCTGCACAGGTAAGCTGGAAGTGGCATTTGCGGCTCGCACTAGTGCAGAGTTATCTCAAAGAAAGGGGCCACGGTGTTTCTGTATCCCTATTATGTTGGTGCGGCTTCGGAACTTTTAAATATCTCGATATATCTCGAGAACTACGCTTCTGATCAAAAAATATCATAGAACATAAATTGTAGGAAACATAATTCTCTACAAAAAAGGTCTCTTAACATTTTGCCATAGCTCGCTTCGTTTCCGAGATATTTGCAGATATATCTCAAGGGAAGGGGCCTGACGGACATATTTCGAGATATTTCTTCTTCTTGTTGTTCTTCTTCTGCACAGCTAAGCTGGAAGTGGCATTTGCGGCTCGCACTAGTGCACAGTTATCTCAAAGAAAGGGGCCACGGTGTTTCTGTATCTCTATTATGTTGGTGCGGCTTCGGAACTTTTAAATATCTCGATATATCTCGAAAACTACGCTTCTGATCAAAAAATATCATAGAACATAAATTGTAGGAAACATAATTCTCTACAAAAAAGGTCTCTTAACATTTTGCCATAGCTCGCTTCGTTTCCGAGATATTTGCAGATATATCTCAAGGGAAGGGGCCTGACGGACATATTTCGAGATATTTCTTCTTCTTGTTGTTCTTCTTCTGCACAGCTAAGCTGGAAGTGGCATTTGCAGCTCGCAATAGTGCAGAGTTATCTCAAAGAAAGGGGCCACGGTGTTTCTGTATCCCTATTATGTTGGTGCGGCTTCGGAACTTTTAAATATCTCGATATATCTCGAGAACTACGCTTCTGATCAAAAAATATCATAGAACATAAATTGTAGGAAACATAATTCTCTACAAAAAACGTCTCTTAACATTCTGCCATAGCTCGCTTCGTTTCCGAGATATTTGCAGATTTATCTCAAGGGAAGGGGCCTGACGGACATATTTCGAGATATTTCTTCTTCTTGTTGTTCTTCTTCTGCACAGCTAAGCTGGAAGTGGCATTTGCGGCTCGCACTAGTGCACAGTTATCTCAAAGAAAGGGGCCACGGTGTTTCTGTATCTCTATTATGTTGGTGCGGCTTCGGAACTTTTAAATATCTCGATATATCTCGAAAACTACGCTTCTGATCAAAAAATATCATAGAACATAAATTGTAGGAAACATAATTCCCTACAAAAAAGGTCTCTTAACATTTTGCCATAGCTCGCTTCGTTTCCGAGATATTTGCAGATATATCTCAAGGGAAGGGGCCTGACGGACATATTTCGAGATATTTCTTCTTCTTGTTGTTCTTCTTCTGCACAGCTAAGCTGGAAGTGGCATTTACAGCTCGGAATAGTGCAGAGTTATCTCAAAGAAAGGGGCCACGGTGTTTCTGTATCTCTATTATGTTGGTGCGGCTTCGGAACTTTTAAATATCTTGATATATCTCGAGAACTACGCATCTGATCAAAAAATATCATAGAACATAAAAAGTAGGAAACTTAATTCTCTACAAAAAACGTCTCTTAACATTTTGCCATAGCTCGCTTCGTTTCCGAGATATTTGCAGATTTATCTCAAGGGAAGGGGCCTGACGGACATATTTCGAGATATTTCTTCTTCTTGTTGTTCTTCTTCTGCACAGCTAAGCTGGAAGTGGCATTTGCGGCTCGCACTAGTGCAGAGTTATCTCAAAGAAAGGGGCCACGGTGTTTCTGTATCCCTATTATGTTGGTGCGGCTTCGGAACTTTTAAATATCTCGATATATCTCGAGAACTACGCTTCTGATCAAAAAATATCATAGAACATAAATTGTAGGAAACATAATTCTCTACAAAAAAGGTCTCTTAACATTTTGCCATAGCTCGCTTCGTTTCCGAGATATTTGCAGATATATCTCAAGGGAAGGGGCCTGACGGACATATTTCGAGATATTTCTTCTTCTTGTTGTTCTTCTTCTGCACAGCTAAGCTGGAAGTGGCATTTGCGGCTCGCACTAGTGCACAGTTATCTCAAAGAAAGGGGCCACGGTGTTTCTGTATCTCTATTATGTTGGTGCGGCTTCGGAACTTTTAAATATCTCGATATATCTCGAAAACTACGCTTCTGATCAAAAAATATCATAGAACATAAATTGTAGGAAACATAATTCTCTACAAAAAAGGTCTCTTAACATTTTGCCATAGCTCGCTTCGTTTCCGAGATATTTGCAGATATATCTCAAGGGAAGGGGCCTGACGGACATATTTCGAGATATTTCTTCTTCTTGTTGTTCTTCTTCTGCACAGCTCAGCTGGAAGTGGCATTTACAGCTCGGAATAGTGCAGAGTTATCTCAAAGAAAGGGGCCACGGTGTTTCTGTATCTCTATTATGTTGGTGCGGCTTCGGAACTTTTAAATATCTTGATATATCTCGAGAACTACGCATCTGATCAAAAAATATCATAGAACATAAAAAGTAGGAAACTTAATTCTCTACAAAAAAGGTCTCTTAACATTTTGCCATAGCTCGCTTGGTTTCCGAGATATTTGCAGATTTATCTCAAGGGAAGGGGCCTAACGGACATATTTCGAGATATTTCTTCTTCTTGTTGTTCTTCCTCTGCACAGCTAAACTGGAAGTGGCATTTCCAGCTCGCAATAGTGCAGAGTTATCTCAAAGAAAGGGGCCACGGTGTTTCTGTATCTCTATTATGTTGGTGCGGCTTCGGAACTTTTAAATATCTCGATATATCTCGACCACTACGCTTCCGATCAAAAAATATCATAGAACATAAATTGTAGGAAACATAATTCTCGACAAAAAAGGTCTCTTAACATTTTGCCATAGCTCGCTTCCTTTCCGAGATATTTGCAGATATATCTCAAGGGAAGGGGCCTGACGGACATATTTCGAGATATTTCTTCTTCTTGTTGTCCTTCTTCTGCACAGCTAAGCTGGAAGTGGCATTTGCAGCGCGCAATAGTGCAGAGTTATCTCAAAGAAAGGGGCCACGGTGTTTCTGTATCTCTATTATGTTGGTGCGGCTTCGGAACGTTTAAATATCTTGATATATCTCGAGAACTACGCATCTGATCAAAAAATATCATAGAACATAAAAAGTAGGAAACTTAATTCTCTACAAAAAAGGTCTCTTAACGTTTTGCCATAGCTCGCTTCGTTTCCGAGATATTTGCAGATTTATCTCAAGGGAAGGGGACTAACGGACATATTTCGAGATATTTCTTCTTCTTGTTGTTCTTCTTCTGCACAGCTAAACTGGAAGTGGCATTTCCAGCTCGCAATAGTGCAGAGTTATCTCAAAGAAAGGGGCCACGGTGTTTCTGTATCTCTATTATGTTGGTGCGGCTTCGGAACTTTTAAATATCTCGATATATCTCGAAAACTACGCTTCTGATCAAAAAATATCATAGAACATAAATTGTAGGAAACATAATTCTCGACAAAAAAGGTCTCTTAACATTTTGCCATAGCTCGCTTCGTTTCCGAGATATTTGCAGATATATCTCAAGGGAAGGGGCCTGACGGACATATTTCGAGATATTTCTTCTTCTTGTTGTTCTTCTTCTGCACAGCTAAGCTGGAAGTGGCATTTGCAGCTCGCAATAGTGCAGAGTTATCTCAAAGAAAGGGGCCACGGTGTTTCTGTATCTCTATTATGTTGGTGCGGCTTCGGAACTTTTAAATATCTTGATATATCTCGAGAACTACGCGTCTGATCAAAAAATATCATGGAACATAAAAAGTAGGAAACTTAATTCCCTACAAAAACGGTCTCTTAACATTTTGCCATAGCTCGCTTCGTTTCCGAGATATTTGCAGATATATCTCAAGGGAAGGGGCCTGACGGACATATTTCGAGATATTTCTTCTTCTTGTTGTTCTTCTTCTGCACAGCTAAGCTGGAAGTGGCATTTGCGGCTCGCACTAGTGCACAGTTATCTCAAAGAATGGGGCCACGGTGTTTCTGTATCTCTATTATGTTGGTGCGGCTTCGGAACTTTTAAATATCTCGATATATCTCGAAAACTACGCTTCTGATCAAAAAATATCATAGAACATAAATTGTAGGAAACATAATTCTCTACAAAAAAGGTCTCTTAACATTTTGCCATAGCTCGCTTCGTTTCGAGATATTTGCAGATATATCTCAAGGGAAGGGGCCTGACGGACATATTTCGAGATATTTCTTCTTCTTGTTGTTCTTCTTCTGCACAGCTAAGCTGGAAGTGGCATTTACAGCTCGGAATAGTGCAGAGTTATCTCAAAGAAAGGGGCCACGGTGTTTCTGTATCTCTATTATGTTGGTGCGGCTTCGGAACTTTTAAATATCTTGATATATCTCGAGAACTACGCATCTGATCAAAAAATATCATAGAACATAAAAAGTAGGAAACTTAATTCTCTACAAAAAAGGTCTCTTAACATTTTGCCATAGCTCGCTTCGTTTCCGAGATATTTGCAGATTTATCTCAAGGGAAGGGGACTAACGGACATATTTCGAGATATTTCTTCTTCTTGTTGTTCTTCTTCTGCACAGCTAAACTGGAAGTGGCATTTCCAGCTCGCAATAGTGCAGAGTTATCTCAAAGAAAGGGGCCACGGTGTTTCTGTATCTCTACTATGTTGGTGCGGCTTCGGAACTTTTAAATATCTCGATATATCTCGAAAACTACGCTTCTGATCAAAAAATATCATAGAACATAAATTGTAGGAAACATAATTCTCGACAAAAAAGGTCTCTTAACATTTTGCCATAGCTCGCTTCGTTTCCGAGATATTTGCAGATATATCTCAAGGGAAGGGGCCTGACGGACATATTTCGAGATATTTCTTCTTCTTGTTGTTCTTCTTCTGCACAGCTAAGCTGGAAGTGGCATTTGCGGCTCGCACTAGTGCACAGTTATCTCAAAGAAAGGGGCCACGGTGTTTCTGTATCTCTATTATGTTGGTGCGGCTTCGGAACTTTTAAATATCTCGATATATCTCGAAAACTACGCTTCTGATCAAAAAATATCATAGAACATAAATTGTAGGAAACATAATTCTCTACAAAAAAGGTCTCTTAACATTTTGCCATAGCTCGCTTCGTTTCCGAGATATTTGCAGATATATCTCAAGGGAAGGGGCCTGACGGACATATTTCGAGATATTTCTTCTTCTTGTTGTTCTTCTTCTGCACAGCTCAGCTGGAAGTGGCATTTACAGCTCGGAATAGTGCAGAGTTATCTCAAAGAAAGGGGCCACGGTGTTTCTGTATCTCTATTATGTTGGTGCGGCTTCGGAACTTTTAAATATCTTGATATATCTCGAGAACTACGCATCTGATCAAAAAATATCATAGAACATAAAAAGTAGGAAACTTAATTCTCTACAAAAAAGGTCTCTTAACATTTTGCCATAGCTCGCTTGGTTTCCGAGATATTTGCAGATTTATCTCAAGGGAAGGGGCCTAACGGACATATTTCGAGATATTTCTTCTTCTTGTTGTTCTTCCTCTGCACAGCTAAACTGGAAGTGGCATTTCCAGCTCGCAATAGTGCAGAGTTATCTCAAAGAAAGGGGCCACGGTGTTTCTGTATCTCTATTATGTTGGTGCGGCTTCGGAACTTTTAAATATCTCGATATATCTCGACCACTACGCTTCCGATCAAAAAATATCATAGAACATAAATTGTAGGAAACATAATTCTCGACAAAAAAGGTCTCTTAACATTTTGCCATAGCTCGCTTCCTTTCCGAGATATTTGCAGATATATCTCAAGGGAAGGGGCCTGACGGACATATTTCGAGATATTTCTTCTTCTTGTTGTTCTTCTTCTGCACAGCTAAGCTGGAAGTGGCATTTGCAGCGCGCAATAGTGCAGAGTTATCTCAAAGAAAGGGGCCACGGTGTTTCTGTATCTCTATTATGTTGGTGCGGCTTCGGAACGTTTAAATATCTTGATATATCTCGAGAACTACGCATCTGATCAAAAAATATCATAGAACGTAAAAAGTAGGAAACTTAATTCTCTACAAAAAAGGTCTCTTAACATTTTGCCATAGCTCGCTTCGTTTCCGAGATATTTGCAGATTTATCTCAAGGGAAGGGGACTAACGGACATATTTCGAGATATTTCTTCTTCTTGTTGTTCTTCTTCTGCACAGCTAAACTGGAAGTGGCATTTCCAGCTCGCAATAGTGCAGAGTTATCTCAAAGAAAGGGGCCACGGTGTTTCTGTATCTCTATTATGTTGGTGCGGCTTCGGAACTTTTAAATATCTCGATATATCTCGAAAACTACGCTTCTGATCAAAAAATATCATAGAACATAAATTGTAGGAAACATAATTCTCGACAAAAAAGGTCTCTTAACATTTTGCCATAGCTCGCTTCGTTTCCGAGATATTTGCAGATATATCTCAAGGGAAGGGGCCTGACGGACATATTTCGAGATATTTCTTCTTCTTGTTGTTCTTCTTCTGCACAGCTAAGCTGGAAGTGGCATTTGCAGCTCGCAATAGTGCAGAGTTATCTCAAAGAAAGGGGCCACGGTGTTTCTGTATCTCTATTATGTTGGTGCGGCTTCGGAACTTTTAAATATCTTGATATATCTCGAGAACTACGCGTCTGATCAAAAAATATCATGGAACATAAAAAGTAGGAAACTTAATTCCCTACAAAAACGGTCTCTTAACATTTTGCCATAGCTCGCTTCGTTTCCGAGATATTTGCAGATATATCTCAAGGGAAGGGGCCTGACGGACATATTTCGAGATATTTCTTCTTCTTGTTGTTCTTCTTCTGCACAGCTAAGCTGGAAGTGGCATTTGCGGCTCGCACTAGTGCACAGTTATCTCAAAGAATGGGGCCACGGTGTTTCTGTATCTCTATTATGTTGGTGCGGCTTCGGAACTTTTAAATATCTCGATATATCTCGAAAACTACGCTTCTGATCAAAAAATATCATAGAACATAAATTGTAGGAAACATAATTCTCTACAAAAAAGGTCTCTTAACATTTTGCCATAGCTCGCTTCGTTTCGAGATATTTGCAGATATATCTCAAGGGAAGGGGCCTGACGGACATATTTCGAGATATTTCTTCTTCTTGTTGTTCTTCTTCTGCACAGCTAAGCTGGAAGTGGCATTTACAGCTCGGAATAGTGCAGAGTTATCTCAAAGAAAGGGGCCACGGTGTTTCTGTATCTCTATTATGTTGGTGCGGCTTCGGAACTTTTAAATATCTTGATATATCTCGAGAACTACGCATCTGATCAAAAAATATCATAGAACATAAAAAGTAGGAAACTTAATTCTCTACAAAAAAGGTCTCTTAACATTTTGCCATAGCTCGCTTCGTTTCCGAGATATTTGCAGATTTATCTCAAGGGAAGGGGACTAACGGACATATTTCGAGATATTTCTTCTTCTTGTTGTTCTTCTTCTGCACAGCTAAACTGGAAGTGGCATTTCCAGCTCGCAATAGTGCAGAGTTATCTCAAAGAAAGGGGCCACGGTGTTTCTGTATCTCTACTATGTTGGTGCGGCTTCGGAACTTTTAAATATCTCGATATATCTCGAAAACTACGCTTCTGATCAAAAAATATCATAGAACATAAATTGTAGGAAACATAATTCTCGACAAAAAAGGTCTCTTAACATTTTGCCATAGCTCGCTTCGTTTCCGAGATATTTGCAGATATATCTCAAGGGAAGGGGCCTGACGGACATATTTCGAGATATTTCTTCTTCTTGTTGTTCTTCTTCTGCACAGCTAAGCTGGAAGTGGCATTTGCAGCTCGCAATAGTGCAGAGTTATCTCAAAGAAAGGGGCCACGGTGTTTCTGTATCTCTATTATGTTGGTGCGGCTTCGGAACTTTTAAATATCTTGATATATCTCGAGAACTACGCGTCTGATCAAAAAATATCATGGAACATAAAAAGTAGGAAACTTAATTCTCTACAAAAACGGGCTCTTAACATTTTGCCATAGCTCGCTTCGTTTCCGAGATATTTGCAGATATATCTCAAGGGAAGGGGCCTGACGGACATATTTCGAGATATTTCTTCTTCTTGTTGTTCTTCTTCTGCACAGCTAAGCTGGAAGTGGCATTTGCGGCTCGCACTAGTGCACAGTTATCTCAAAGAAAGGGGCCACGGTGTTTCTGTATCTCTATTATGTTGGTGCGGCTTCGGAACTTTTAAATATCTCGATATATCTCGAAAACTACGCTTCTGATCAAAAAATATCATAGAACATAAATTGTAGGAAACATAATTCTCTACAAAAAAGGTCTCTTAACATTTTGCCATAGCTCGCTTCGTTTCCGAGATATTTGCAGATATATCTCAAGGGAAGGGGCCTGACGGACATATTTCGAGATATTTCTTCTTCTTGTTGTTCTTCTTCTGCACAGCTAAGCTGGAAGTGGCATTTGCGGCTCGCACTAGTGCAGAGTTATCTCAAAGAAAGGGGCCACGGTGTTTCTGTATCCCTATTATGTTGGTGCGGCTTCGGAACTTTTAAATATCTCGATATATCTCGAGAACTACGCTTCTGATCAAAAAATATCATAGAACATAAATTGTAGGAAACATAATTCTCTACAAAAAAGGTCTCTTAAGATTTTGCCATAGCTCGCTTCGTTTCCGAGATATTTGCAGATATATCTCAAGGGAAGGGGCCTGACGGACATATTTCGAGATATTTCTTCTTCTTGTTGTTCTTCTTCTGCACAGCTAAGCTGGAAGTGGCATTTACAGCTCGGAATAGTGCAAAGTTATCTCAAAGAAAGGGGCCACGGTGTTTCTGTATCTCTATTATGTTGGTGCGGCTTCGGAACTTTTAAATATCTTGATATATCTCGAGAACTACGCATCTGATCAAAAAATATCATAGAACATAAAAAGTAGGAAACTTAATTCTCTACAAAAAACGTCTCTTAACATTTTGCCATAGCTCGCTTCGTTTCCGAGATATTTGCAGATTTATCTCAAGGGAAGGGGCCTGACGGACATATTTCGAGATATTTCTTCTTCTTGTTGTTCTTCTTCTGCACAGCTAAGCTGGAAGTGGCATTTGCGGCTCGCACTAGTGCAGAGTTATCTCAAAGAAAGGGGCCACGGTGTTTCTGTATCCCTATTATGTTGGTGCGGCTTCGGAACTTTTAAATATCTCGATATATCTCGAGAACTACGCTTCTGATCAAAAAATATCATAGAACATAAATTGTAGGAAACATAATTCTCGACAAAAAAGGTCTCTTAACGTTTTGCCATAGCTCGCTTCGTTTCCGAGATATTTGCAGATATATCTCAAGGGAAGGGGCCTGACGGACATATTTCGAGATATTTCTTCTTCTTGTTGTTCTTCTTCTGCACAGCTAAGCTGGAAGTGGCATTTACAGCTCGGAATAGTGCAGAGTTATCTCAAAGAAAGGGGCCACGGTGTTTCTGTATCTCTATTATGTTGGTGCGGCTTCGGAACTTTTAAATATCTTGATATATCTCGAGAACTACGCATCTGATCAAAAAATATCATAGAACATAAAAAGTAGGAAACTTAATTCTCTACAAAAAACGTCTCTTAACATTTTGCCATAGCTCGCTTCGTTTCCGAGATATTTGCAGATTTATCTCAAGGGAAGGGGCCTGACGGACATATTTCGAGATATTTCTTCTTCTTGTTGTTCTTCTTCTGCACAGCTAAGCTGGAAGTGGCATTTGCAGCTCGCAATAGTGCAGAGTTATCTCAAAGAAAGGGGCCACGGTGTTTCTGTATCTCTATTATGTTGGTGCGGCTTCGGAACTTTTAAATATCTTGATATATCTCGAGAACTACGCGTCTGATCAAAAAATATCATAGAACATAAAAAGTAGGAAACTTAATTCTCTACAAAAACGGTCTCTTAACATTTTGCCATAGCTCGCTTCGTTTCCGAGATATTTGCAGATATATCTCAAGGGAAGGGGCCTGACGGACATATTTCGAGATATTTCTTCTTCTTGTTGTTCTTCTTCTGCACAGCTAAGCTGGAAGTGGCATTTACAGCTCGGAATAGTGCAGAGTTATCTCAAAGAAAGGGGCCACGGTGTTTCTGTATCTCTATTATGTTGGTGCGGCTTCGGAACTTTTAAATATCTTGATATATCTCGAGCACTACGCATCTGATCAAAAAATATCATAGAACATAAAAAGTAGGAAACTTAATTCTCTACAAAAAACGTCTCTTAACATTTTGCCATAGCTCGCTTCGTTTCCGAGATATTTGCAGATTTATCTCAAGGGAAGGGGCCTGACGGACATATTTCGAGATATTTCTTCTTCTTGTTGTTCTTCTTCTGCACAGCTAAGCTGGAAGTGGCATTTACAGCTCGGAATAGTGCAGAGTTATCTCAAAGAAAGGGGCCACGGTGTTTCTGTATCTCTATTATGTTGGTGCGGCTTCGGAACTTTTAAATATCTTGATATATCTCGAGAACTACGCATCTGATCAAAAAATATCATAGAACATAAAAAGTAGGAAACTTAATTCTCTACAAAAAACGTGTCTTAACATTTTGCCATAGCTCGCTTCGTTTCCGAGATATTTGCAGATTTATCTCAAGGGAAGGGGCCTGACGGACATATTTCGAGATATTTCTTCTTCTTGTTGTTCTTCTTCTGCACAGCTAAGCTGGAAGTGGCATTTGCGGCTCGCACTAGTGCAGAGTTATCTCAAAGAAAGGGGCCACGGTGTTTCTGTATCCCTATTATGTTGGTGCGGCTTCGGAACTTTTAAATATCTCGATATATCTCGAGAACTACGCTTCTGATCAAAAAATATCATAGAACATAAATTGTAGGAAACATAATTCTCTACAAAAAAGGTCTCTTAAGATTTTGCCATAGCTCGCTTCGTTTCCGAGATATTTGCAGATATATCTCAAGGGAAGGGGCCTGACGGACATATTTCGAGATATTTCTTCTTCTTGTTGTTCTTCTTCTGCACAGCTAAGCTGGAAGTGGCATTTACAGCTCGGAATAGTGCAAAGTTATCTCAAAGAAAGGGGCCACGGTGTTTCTGTATCTCTATTATGTTGGTGCGGCTTCGGAACTTTTAAATATCTTGATATATCTCGAGAACTACGCATCTGATCAAAAAATATCATAGAACATAAAAAGTAGGAAACTTAATTCTCTACAAAAAACGTCTCTTAACATTTTGCCATAGCTCGCTTCGTTTCCGAGATATTTGCAGATTTATCTCAAGGGAAGGGGCCTGACGGACATATTTCGAGATATTTCTTCTTCTTGTTGTTCTTCTTCTGCACAGCTAAGCTGGAAGTGGCATTTGCGGCTCGCACTAGTGCAGAGTTATCTCAAAGAAAGGGGCCACGGTGTTTCTGTATCCCTATTATGTTGGTGCGGCTTCGGAACTTTTAAATATCTCGATATATCTCGAGAACTACGCTTCTGATCAAAAAATATCATAGAACATAAATTGTAGGAAACATAATTCTCGACAAAAAAGGTCTCTTAACGTTTTGCCATAGCTCGCTTCGTTTCCGAGATATTTGCAGATATATCTCAAGGGAAGGGGCCTGACGGACATATTTCGAGATATTTCTTCTTCTTGTTGTTCTTCTTCTGCACAGCTAAGCTGGAAGTGGCATTTACAGCTCGGAATAGTGCAGAGTTATCTCAAAGAAAGGGGCCACGGTGTTTCTGTATCTCTATTATGTTGGTGCGGCTTCGGAACTTTTAAATATCTTGATATATCTCGAGAACTACGCATCTGATCAAAAAATATCATAGAACATAAAAAGTAGGAAACTTAATTCTCTACAAAAAACGTGTCTTAACATTTTGCCATAGCTCGCTTCGTTTCCGAGATATTTGCAGATTTATCTCAAGGGAAGGGGCCTGACGGACATATTTCGAGATATTTCTTCTTCTTGTTGTTCTTCTTCTGCACAGCTAAGCTGGAAGTGGCATTTGCGGCTCGCACTAGTGCAGAGTTATCTCAAAGAAAGGGGCCACGGTGTTTCTGTATCCCTATTATGTTGGTGCGGCTTCGGAACTTTTAAATATCTCGATATATCTCGAGAACTACGCTTCTGATCAAAAAATATCATAGAACATAAATTGTAGGAAACATAATTCTCTACAAAAAACGTCTCTTAACATTCTGCCATAGCTCGCTTCGTTTCCGAGATATTTGCAGATTTATCTCAAGGGAAGGGGCCTGACGGACATATTTCGAGATATTTCTTCTTCTTGTTGTTCTTCTTCTGCACAGCTAAGCTGGAAGTGGCATTTGCGGCTCGCACTAGTGCACAGTTATCTCAAAGAAAGGGGCCACGGTGTTTCTGTATCTCTATTATGTTGGTGCGGCTTCGGAACTTTTAAATATCTCGATATATCTCGAAAACTACGCTTCTGATCAAAAAATATCATAGAACATAAATTGTAGGAAACATAATTCTCTACAAAAAAGGTCTCTTAACATTTTGCCATAGCTCGCTTCGTTTCCGAGATATTTGCAGATATATCTCAAGGGAAGGGGCCTGACGGACATATCTCGAGATATTTCTTCTTCTTGTTGTTCTTCTTCTGCACAGCTAAGCTGGAAGTGGCGTTTACAGCTCGGAATAGTGCAGAGTTATCTCAAAGAAAGGGGCCACGGTGTTTCTGTATCTCTATTATGTTGGTGCGGCTTCGGAACTTTTAAATATCTTGATATATCTCGAGAACTACGCATCTGATCAAAAAATATCATAGAACATAAAAAGTAGGAAACTTAATTCTCTACAAAAAACGTCTCTTAACATTTTGCCATAGCTCGCTTCGTTTCCGAGATATTTGCAGATTTATCTCAAGGGAAGGGGCCTGACGGACATATTTCGAGATATTTCTTCTTCTTGTTGTTCTTCTTCTGCACAGCTAAGCTGGAAGTGGCATTTGCAGCTCGCAATAGTGCAGAGTTATCTCAAAGAAAAGGGCCACGGTGTTTCTGTATCTCTATTATGTTGGTGCGGCTTCGGAACTTTTAAATATCTTGATATATCTCGAGAACTACGCGTCTGATCAAAAAATATCATAGAACATAAAAAGTAGGAAACTTAATTCTCTACAAAAACGGTCTCTTAACATTTTGCCATAGCTCGCTTCGTTTCCGAGATATTTGCAGATATATCTCAAGGGAAGGGGCCTGACGGACATATTTCGAGATATTTCTTCTTCTTGTTGTTCTTCTTCTGCACAGCTAAGCTGGAAGTGGCATTTGCGGCTCGCACTAGTGCACAGTTATCTCAAAGAAAGGGGCCACGGTGTTTCTGTATCTCTATTATGTTGGTGCGGCTTCGGAACTTTTAAATATCTCGATATATCTCGAAAACTACGCTTCTGATCAAAAAATATCATAGAACATAAATTGTAGGAAACATAATTCTCTACAAAAAAGGTCTCTTAACATTTTGCCATAGCTCGCTTCGTTTCCGAGATATTTGCAGATATATCTCAAGGGAAGGGGCCTGACGGACATATTTCGAGATATTTCTTCTTCTTGTTGTTCTTCTTCTGCACAGCTAAGCTGGAAGTGGCATTTGCAGCTCGCAATAGTGCAGAGTTATCTCAAAGAAAGGGGCCACGGTGTTTCTGTATCTCTATTATGTTGGTGCGGTTTCGGAACTTTTAAATATCTTGATATATCTCGAGAACTACGCATCTGATCAAAAAATATCATAGAACATAAAAAGTAGGAAACTTAATTCTCTACAAAAAAGGTCTCTTAACATTTTGCCATAGCTCGCTTCGTTTCCGAGATATTTGCAGATTTATCTCAAGGGAAGGGGCCTGACGGACGTATTTCGAGATATTTCTTCTTCTTGTTGTTCTTCTTCTGCACAGCTAAGCTGGAAGTGGCATTTGCGGCTCGCACTAGTGCAGAGTTATCTCAAAGAAAGGGGCCACGGTGTTTCTGTATCTCTATTATGTTGGTGCGGCTTCGGAACTTTTAAATATCTCGATATATCTCGAAAACTACGCTTCTGATCAAAAAATATCATAGAACATAAATTGTAAGAAACATGATTCTCTACAAAAAAGGTCTCTTAACATTTTGCCATAGCTCGCTTCGTTTCCGAGATATTTGCAGATTTATCTCAAGGGAAGGGGCCTGACGGACGTATTTCGAGATATTTCTTCTTCTTGTTGTTCTTCCTCTGCACAGCTAAGCTGGAAGTGGCATTTGCAGCTCGCAATAGTGCAGAGTTATCTCAAAGAAAGGGGCCACGGTGTTTCTGTATCTCTATTATGTTGGTGCGGTTTCGGAACTTTTAAATATCTTGATATATCTCGAGAACTACGCATCTGATCAAAAAATATCATAGAACATAAAAAGTAGGAAACTTAATTCTCTACAAAAAAGGTCTCTTAACATTTTGCCATAGCTCGCTTCGTTTCCGAGATATTTGCAGATTTATCTCAAGGGAAGGGGCCTGACGGACGTATTTCGAGATATTTCTTCTTCTTGTTGTTCTTCTTCTGCACAGCTAAGCTGGAAGTGGCATTTGCGGCTGGCACTAGTGCAGAGTTATCTCAAAGAAAGGGGCCACGGTGTTTCTGTATCTCTATTATGTTGGTGCGGCTTCGGAACTTTTAAATATCTCGATATATCTCGAAAACTACGCTTCTGATCAAAAAATATCATAGAACATAAATTGTAGGAAACATAATTCTCTACAAGAAAGGTCTCTTAACATTTTGCGATAGCTCGCTTCGTTTCCGAGATATTTGCAGATTTATCTCAAGGGAAGGGGCCTGACGGACATATTTCGAGATATTTCTTCTTCTTGTTGTTCTTCTTCTGCACAGCTAAGCTGGAAGTGGCATTTGCGGCTCGCACTAGTGCAGAGTTATCTCAAAGAAAGGGGCCACGGTGTTTCTGTATCTCTATTATGTTGGTGCGGCTTCGGAACTTTTAAATATCTCGATATATCTCGAAAACTACGCTTCTGATCAAAAAATATCATAGAACATAAATTGTAGGAAACATAATTCTCTACAAGAAAGGTCTCTTAACATTTTGCGATAGCTCGCTTCGTTTCCGAGATATTTGCAGATTTATCTCAAGGGAAGGGGCCTGACGGACATATTTCGAGATATTTCTTCTTCTTGTTGTTCTTCTTCTGCACAGCTAAGCTGGAAGTGGCATTTGCGGCTCGCACTAGTGCAGAGTTATCTCAAAGAAAGGGGCCACGGTGTTTCTGAATCCCTATTATGTTGGTGCGGCTTCGGAACTTTTAAATATCTTGATATATCTCGAGAACTACGCATCTGATCAAAAAATATCATAGAACATAAAAAGTAGGAAACTTAATTCTCTACAAAAAAGGTCTCTTAACATTTTGCCATAGCTCGCTTCGTTTCCGAGATATTTGCAGATTTATCTCAAGGGAAGGGGCCTGACGGACGTATTTCGAGATATTTCTTCTTCTTGTTGTTCTTCTTCTGCACAGCTAAGCTGGAAGTGGCATTTGCGGCTGGCACTAGTGCAGAGTTATCTCAAAGAAAGGGGCCACGGTGTTTCTGTATCTCTATTATGTTGGTGCGGCTTCGGAACTTTTAAATATCTCGATATATCTCGAAAACTACGCTTCTGATCAAAAAATATCATAGAACATAAATTGTAGGAAACATAATTCTCTACAAGAAAGGTCTCTTAACATTTTGCGATAGCTCGCTTCGTTTCCGAGATATTTGCAGATTTATCTCAAGGGAAGGGGCCTGACGGACATATTTCGAGATATTTCTTCTTCTTGTTGTTCTTCTTCTGCACAGCTAAGCTGGAAGTGGCATTTGCGGCTCGCACTAGTGCAGAGTTATCTCAAAGAAAGGGGCCACGGTGTTTCTGTATCCCTATTATGTTGGTGCGGCTTCGGAACTTTTAAATATCTTGATATATCTCGAGAACTACGCATCTGATCAAAAAATATCATAGAACATAAAAAGTAGGAAACATAATTCTCTACAAAAAAGGTCTCTCAACATTTTGCCATAGCTCTCTTCGTTTCCGAGATATTTGCAGATTTATCTCAAGGGAAGGGGCCTGACGGACGTATTTCGAGATATTTCTTCTTCTTGTTGTTCTTCTTCTGCACAGCTAAGCTGGAAGTGGCATTTGCGGCTGGCACTAGTGCAGAGTTATCTCAAAGAAAGGGGCCACGGTGTTTCTGTATCTCTATTATGTTGGTGCGGCTTCGGAACTTTTAAATATCTCGATATATCTCGAAAACTACGCTTCTGATCAAAAAATATCATAGAACATAAATTGTAGGAAACATAATTCTCTACAAGAAAGGTCTCTTAACATTTTGCGATAGCTCGCTTCGTTTCCGAGATATTTGCAGATTTATCTCAAGGGAAGGGGCCTGACGGACATATTTCGAGATATTTCTTCTTCTTGTTGTTCTTCTTCTGCACAGCTAAGCTGGAAGTGGCATTTGCGGCTCGCACTAGTGCAGAGTTATCTCAAAGAAAGGGGCCACGGTGTTTCTGTATCTCTATTATGTTGGTGCGGCTTCGGAACTTTTAAATATCTCGATATATCTCGAGAACTACGCTTCTGATCAAAAAATATCATAGAACATAAATTGTAGGAAACATAATTCTCTACAAAAAAGGTCTCTCAACATTTTGCCATAGCTCTCTTCGTTTCCGAGATATTTGCAGATTTATCTCAAGGGAAGGGGCCTGACGGACATATTTCGAGATATTTCTTCTTCTTGTTGTTCTTCTTCTGCACAGCTAAGCTGGAAGTGGCATTTGCGGCTCGCACTAGTGCAGAGCTATCTCAAAG
Organism: Osmia lignaria lignaria; assembly: GCF_051020975.1. Taxonomy (NCBI): domain Eukaryota; kingdom Metazoa; phylum Arthropoda; class Insecta; order Hymenoptera; family Megachilidae; genus Osmia; species Osmia lignaria. Next base: position 25,220,810 of record NW_027478161.1, on the reverse strand, counting down.
AAAGGGGCCACGGTGTTTCTGTATCTCTATTATGTTGGTGCGGCTTCGGAACTTTTAAATATCTCGATATGTCTCGAAAACTACGCTTCTGATCAAAAAATATCATAGAACATAAATTGTAGGAAATATAATTCTCTACAAAAAAGGTCTCTCAACATTTTGCCATAGCTCTCTTCGTTTCCGAGATATTTGCAGATTTATCTCAAGGGAAGGGGCCTGACGGACATATTTCGAGATATTTCTTCTTCTTGTTGTTCTTCTTCTGCACAGCTAAGCTGGAAGTGGCATTTGCGGCTCGCACTGGTGCACAGTTATCTCAAAGAAAGGGGCCACGGTGTTTCTGTATCTCTATTATGTTGGTGCGTCTTCGGAACTTTTAAATATCTCGATATATCTCGAAAACTACGCTTCTGATCAAAAAATATCATAGAACATAAATTGTAGGAAACATAATTCTCTACAAAAAACGTCTCTTAACATTTTGCCATAGCTCGCTTCGTTTCCGAGATATTTGCAGATTCAACTCAAAGGAACTGGCCTGACGGACATATTTCAAGATATTTCTTCTTCTTGTTGTTCTTCCTCTGCACAGCTAAGCTGGAAGTGGCATTTGCAGCTCGCAATAGTGCAGAGTTATCTCAAAGAAAGGGGCCACGGTGTTTCTGTATCTCTATTATGTTGGTGCGGCTTCGGAACTTTTAAATATCTCGATATATCTCGAAAACTACGCTTCTGATCAAAAAATATCATAGAACATAAATTGTAGGAAACATAATTCTCTACAAAAAAGGTCTCTCAACATTTTGCCATAGCTCTCTTCGTTTCCGAGATATTTGCAGATTTATCTCAAGGGAAGGGGCCTGACGGACATATTTCGAGATATTTCTTCTTCTTGTTGTTCTTCTTCTGCACAGCTAAGCTGGAAGTGGCATTTGCGGCTCGCACTAGTGCAGAGTTATCTCAAAGAAAGGGGCCACGGTGTTTCTGTATCTCTATTATGTTGGTGCGGCTTCGGAACTTTTAAATATCTCGATATATCTCGAAAACTACGCTTCTGATCAAAAAATATCATACAACATAAATTGTAAGAAACATGATTCTCTACAAAAAAGGTCTCTTAACATTTTGCCATAGCTCGCTTCGTTTCCGAGATATTTGCAGATTTATCTCAAGGGAAGGGGCCTAACGGACATATTTCGAGATATTTCTTCTTCTTGTTGTTCTTCTTCTGCACAGCTAAACTGGAAGTGGCATTTCCAGCTCGCAATAGTGCAGAGTTATCTTAAAGAAAGGGGCCACGGTGTTTCTGTATCTCTATTATGTTGGTGCGGCTTCGGAACTTTTAAATATCCCGATATGTCTCGAAAACTACGCTTCTGATCAAAAAATATCATAGAACATAAATTGTAGGAAATATAATTCTCTACAAAAAAGGTCTCTCAACATTTTGCCATAGCTCTCTTCGTTTCCGAGATGTTTGCAGATTTATCTCAAGGGAAGGGGCCTGACGGACATATTTCGAGATATTTCTTCTTCTTGTTGTTCTTCTTCTGCACAGCTAAGCTGGAAGTGGCATTTGCGGCTCGCACTAGTGCACAGTTATCTCAAAGAAAGGGGCCACGGTGTTTCTGTATCTCTATTATGTTGGTGCGGCTTCGGAACTTTTAAATATCTCGATATATCTCGAAAACTACGCTTCTGATCAAAAAATATCATAGAACATAAATTGTAGGAAACATAATTCTCTACAAAAAAGGTCTCTTAACATTTTGCCATAGCTCGCTTCGTTTCCGAGATATTTGCAGATATATCTCAAGGGAAGGGGCCTGACGGACATATTTCGAGATATTTCTTCTTCTTGTTGTTCTTCTTCTGCACAGCTAAGCTGGAAGTGGCATTTGCAGCTCGCAATAGTGCAGAGTTATCTCAAAGAAAGGGGCCACGGTGTTTCTGTATCTCTATTATGTTGGTGCGGTTTCGGAACTTTTAAATATCTTGATATATCTCGAGAACTACGCATCTGATCAAAAAATATCATAGAACATAAAAAGTAGGAAACTTAATTCTCTACAAAAAAGGTCTCTTAACATTTTGCCATAGCTCGCTTCGTTTCCGAGATATTTGCAGATTTATCTCAAGGGAAGGGGCCTGACGGACGTATTTCGAGATATTTCTTCTTCTTGTTGTTCTTCTTCTGCACAGCTAAGCTGGAAGTGGCATTTGCGGCTCGCACTAGTGCAGAGTTATCTCAAAGAAAGGGGCCACGGTGTTTCTGTATCTCTATTATGTTGGTGCGGCTTCGGAACTTTTAAATATCTCGATATATCTCGAAAACTACGCTTCTGATCAAAAAATATCATAGAACATAAATTGTAAGAAACATGATTCTCTACAAAAAAGGTCTCTTAACATTTTGCCATAGCTCGCTTCGTTTCCGAGATATTTGCAGATTTATCTCAAGGGAAGGGGCCTGACGGACGTATTTCGAGATATTTCTTCTTCTTGTTGTTCTTCCTCTGCACAGCTAAGCTGGAAGTGGCATTTGCAGCTCGCAATAGTGCAGAGTTATCTCAAAGAAAGGGGCCACGGTGTTTCTGTATCTCTATTATGTTGGTGCGGTTTCGGAACTTTTAAATATCTTGATATATCTCGAGAACTACGCATCTGATCAAAAAATATCATAGAACATAAAAAGTAGGAAACTTAATTCTCTACAAAAAAGGTCTCTTAACATTTTGCCATAGCTCGCTTCGTTTCCGAGATATTTGCAGATTTATCTCAAGGGAAGGGGCCTGACGGACGTATTTCGAGATATTTCTTCTTCTTGTTGTTCTTCTTCTGCACAGCTAAGCTGGAAGTGGCATTTGCGGCTGGCACTAGTGCAGAGTTATCTCAAAGAAAGGGGCCACGGTGTTTCTGTATCTCTATTATGTTGGTGCGGCTTCGGAACTTTTAAATATCTCGATATATCTCGAAAACTACGCTTCTGATCAAAAAATATCATAGAACATAAATTGTAGGAAACATAATTCTCTACAAGAAAGGTCTCTTAACATTTTGCGATAGCTCGCTTCGTTTCCGAGATATTTGCAGATTTATCTCAAGGGAAGGGGCCTGACGGACATATTTCGAGATATTTCTTCTTCTTGTTGTTCTTCTTCTGCACAGCTAAGCTGGAAGTGGCATTTGCGGCTCGCACTAGTGCAGAGTTATCTCAAAGAAAGGGGCCACGGTGTTTCTGTATCTCTATTATGTTGGTGCGGCTTCGGAACTTTTAAATATCTCGATATATCTCGAAAACTACGCTTCTGATCAAAAAATATCATAGAACATAAATTGTAGGAAACATAATTCTCTACAAGAAAGGTCTCTTAACATTTTGCGATAGCTCGCTTCGTTTCCGAGATATTTGCAGATTTATCTCAAGGGAAGGGGCCTGACGGACATATTTCGAGATATTTCTTCTTCTTGTTGTTCTTCTTCTGCACAGCTAAGCTGGAAGTGGCATTTGCGGCTCGCACTAGTGCAGAGTTATCTCAAAGAAAGGGGCCACGGTGTTTCTGAATCCCTATTATGTTGGTGCGGCTTCGGAACTTTTAAATATCTTGATATATCTCGAGAACTACGCATCTGATCAAAAAATATCATAGAACATAAAAAGTAGGAAACTTAATTCTCTACAAAAAAGGTCTCTTAACATTTTGCCATAGCTCGCTTCGTTTCCGAGATATTTGCAGATTTATCTCAAGGGAAGGGGCCTGACGGACGTATTTCGAGATATTTCTTCTTCTTGTTGTTCTTCTTCTGCACAGCTAAGCTGGAAGTGGCATTTGCGGCTGGCACTAGTGCAGAGTTATCTCAAAGAAAGGGGCCACGGTGTTTCTGTATCTCTATTATGTTGGTGCGGCTTCGGAACTTTTAAATATCTCGATATATCTCGAAAACTACGCTTCTGATCAAAAAATATCATAGAACATAAATTGTAGGAAACATAATTCTCTACAAGAAAGGTCTCTTAACATTTTGCGATAGCTCGCTTCGTTTCCGAGATATTTGCAGATTTATCTCAAGGGAAGGGGCCTGACGGACATATTTCGAGATATTTCTTCTTCTTGTTGTTCTTCTTCTGCACAGCTAAGCTGGAAGTGGCATTTGCGGCTCGCACTAGTGCAGAGTTATCTCAAAGAAAGGGGCCACGGTGTTTCTGTATCCCTATTATGTTGGTGCGGCTTCGGAACTTTTAAATATCTTGATATATCTCGAGAACTACGCATCTGATCAAAAAATATCATAGAACATAAAAAGTAGGAAACATAATTCTCTACAAAAAAGGTCTCTCAACATTTTGCCATAGCTCTCTTCGTTTCCGAGATATTTGCAGATTTATCTCAAGGGAAGGGGCCTGACGGACGTATTTCGAGATATTTCTTCTTCTTGTTGTTCTTCTTCTGCACAGCTAAGCTGGAAGTGGCATTTGCGGCTGGCACTAGTGCAGAGTTATCTCAAAGAAAGGGGCCACGGTGTTTCTGTATCTCTATTATGTTGGTGCGGCTTCGGAACTTTTAAATATCTCGATATATCTCGAAAACTACGCTTCTGATCAAAAAATATCATAGAACATAAATTGTAGGAAACATAATTCTCTACAAGAAAGGTCTCTTAACATTTTGCGATAGCTCGCTTCGTTTCCGAGATATTTGCAGATTTATCTCAAGGGAAGGGGCCTGACGGACATATTTCGAGATATTTCTTCTTCTTGTTGTTCTTCTTCTGCACAGCTAAGCTGGAAGTGGCATTTGCGGCTCGCACTAGTGCAGAGTTATCTCAAAGAAAGGGGCCACGGTGTTTCTGTATCTCTATTATGTTGGTGCGGCTTCGGAACTTTTAAATATCTCGATATATCTCGAGAACTACGCTTCTGATCAAAAAATATCATAGAACATAAATTGTAGGAAACATAATTCTCTACAAAAAAGGTCTCTCAACATTTTGCCATAGCTCTCTTCGTTTCCGAGATATTTGCAGATTTATCTCAAGGGAAGGGGCCTGACGGACATATTTCGAGATATTTCTTCTTCTTGTTGTTCTTCTTCTGCACAGCTAAGCTGGAAGTGGCATTTGCGGCTCGCACTAGTGCAGAGCTATCTCAAAGAAAGGGGCCACGGTGTTTCTGTATCTCTATTATGTTGGTGCGGCTTCGGAACTTTTAAATATCTCGATATGTCTCGAAAACTACGCTTCTGATCAAAAAATATCATAGAACATAAATTGTAGGAAATATAATTCTCTACAAAAAAGGTCTCTCAACATTTTGCCATAGCTCTCTTCGTTTCCGAGATATTTGCAGATTTATCTCAAGGGAAGGGGCCTGACGGACATATTTCGAGATATTTCTTCTTCTTGTTGTTCTTCTTCTGCACAGCTAAGCTGGAAGTGGCATTTGCGGCTCGCACTGGTGCACAGTTATCTCAAAGAAAGGGGCCACGGTGTTTCTGTATCTCTATTATGTTGGTGCGTCTTCGGAACTTTTAAATATCTCGATATATCTCGAAAACTACGCTTCTGATCAAAAAATATCATAGAACATAAATTGTAGGAAACATAATTCTCTACAAAAAACGTCTCTTAACATTTTGCCATAGCTCGCTTCGTTTCCGAGATATTTGCAGATTCAACTCAAAGGAACTGGCCTGACGGACATATTTCAAGATATTTCTTCTTCTTGTTGTTCTTCCTCTGCACAGCTAAGCTGGAAGTGGCATTTGCAGCTCGCAATAGTGCAGAGTTATCTCAAAGAAAGGGGCCACGGTGTTTCTGTATCTCTATTATGTTGGTGCGGCTTCGGAACTTTTAAATATCTCGATATATCTCGAAAACTACGCTTCTGATCAAAAAATATCATAGAACATAAATTGTAGGAAACATAATTCTCTACAAAAAAGGTCTCTCAACATTTTGCCATAGCTCTCTTCGTTTCCGAGATATTTGCAGATTTATCTCAAGGGAAGGGGCCTGACGGACATATTTCGAGATATTTCTTCTTCTTGTTGTTCTTCTTCTGCACAGCTAAGCTGGAAGTGGCATTTGCGGCTCGCACTAGTGCAGAGTTATCTCAAAGAAAGGGGCCACGGTGTTTCTGTATCTCTATTATGTTGGTGCGGCTTCGGAACTTTTAAATATCTCGATATATCTCGAAAACTACGCTTCTGATCAAAAAATATCATACAACATAAATTGTAAGAAACATGATTCTCTACAAAAAAGGTCTCTTAACATTTTGCCATAGCTCGCTTCGTTTCCGAGATATTTGCAGATTTATCTCAAGGGAAGGGGCCTAACGGACATATTTCGAGATATTTCTTCTTCTTGTTGTTCTTCTTCTGCACAGCTAAACTGGAAGTGGCATTTCCAGCTCGCAATAGTGCAGAGTTATCTTAAAGAAAGGGGCCACGGTGTTTCTGTATCTCTATTATGTTGGTGCGGCTTCGGAACTTTTAAATATCCCGATATGTCTCGAAAACTACGCTTCTGATCAAAAAATATCATAGAACATAAATTGTAGGAAATATAATTCTCTACAAAAAAGGTCTCTCAACATTTTGCCATAGCTCTCTTCGTTTCCGAGATGTTTGCAGATTTATCTCAAGGGAAGGGGCCTGACGGACATATTTCGAGATATTTCTTCTTCTTGTTGTTCTTCTTCTGCACAGCTAAGCTGGAAGTGGCATTTGCGGCTCGCACTGGTGCACAGTTATCTCAAAGAAAGGGGCCACGGTGTTTCTGTATCTCTATTATGTTGGTGCGTCTTCGGAACTTTTAAATATCTCGATATATCTCCAAAACTACGCTTCTGATCAAAAAATATCATAGAACATAAATTGTAGGAAACATAATTCTCTACAAAAAACGTCTCTTAACATTTTGCCATAGCTCGCTTCGTTTCCGAGATATTTGCAGATTCAGCTCAAAGGAACTGGCCTGACGGACATATTTCAAGATATTTCTTCTTCTTGTTGTTCTTCCTCTGCACAGCTAAGCTGGAAGTGGCATTTGCAGCTCGCAATAGTGCAGAGTTATCTCAAAGAAAGGGGCCACGGTGTTTCTGTATCTCTATTATGATGGTGCGGTTTCGGAACTTTTAAATATCTTGATATATCTCGAGAACTACGCATCTGATCAAAAAATATCATAGAACATAAAAAGTAGGAAACTTAATTCTCTACAAAAAAGGTCTCTCAACATTTTGCCATAGCTCGCTTCGTTTCCGAGATATTTGCAGATTTATCTCAAGGGAAGGGGCCTGACGGACGTATTTCGAGATATTTCTTCTTCTTGTTGTTCTTCTTCTGCACAGCTAAGCTGGAAGTGGCATTTGCGGCTCGCACTAGTGCAGAGTTATCTCAAAGAAAGGGGCCACGGTGTTTCTGTATCTCTATTATGTTGGTGCGGCTTCGGAACTTTTAAATATCTCGATATATCTCGAAAACTACGCTTCTGATCAAAAAATATCATAGAACATAAATTGTAAGAAACATGATTCTCTACAAAAAAGGTCTCTTAACATTTTGCCATAGCTCGCTTCGTTTCCGAGATATTTGCAGATTTATCTCAAGGGAAGGGGCCTGACGGACGTATTTCGAGATATTTCTTCTTCTTGTTGTTCTTCCTCTGCACAGCTAAGCTGGAAGTGGCATTTGCAGCTCGCAATAGTGCAGAGTTATCTCAAAGAAAGGGGCCACGGTGTTTCTGTATCTCTATTATGTTGGTGCGGTTTCGGAACTTTTAAATATCTTGATATATCTCGAGAACTACGCATCTGATCAAAAAATATCATAGAACATAAAAAGTAGAAAACTTAATTCTCTACAAAAAAGGTCTCTTAACATTTTGCCATAGCTCGCTTCGTTTCCGAGATATTTGCAGATTTATCTCAAGGGAAGGGGCCTGACGGACGTATTTCGAGATATTTCTTCTTCTTGTTGTTCTTCTTCTGCACAGCTAAGCTGGAAGTGGCATTTGCGGCTCGCACTAGTGCAGAGTTATCTCAAAGAAAGGGGCCACGGTGTTTCTGTATCTCTATTATGTTGGTGCGGCTTCGGAACTATTAAATATCTCGATATATCTCGAAAACTACGCTTCTGATCAAAAAATATCATAGAACATAAAAAGTAGGAAACTTAATTCTCTACAAAAAAGGTCTCTTAACATTTTGCCATAGCTCGCTTCGTTTCCGAGATATTTGCAGATTTATCTCAAGGGAAGGGGCCTGACGGACATATTTCGAGATATTTCTTCTTCTTGTTGTTCTTCTTCTGCACAGCTAAGCTGGAAGTGGCATTTGCAGGTCGCACTAGTGCAGAGTTATCTCAAAGAAAGGGGCCACGGTGTTTCTGTATCTCTATTATGTTGGTGCGGCTTCGGAACTTTTAAATATCTCGATATATCTCGAAAACTACGCTTCTGATCAAAAAATATCATAGAACATAAATTGTAGGAAACATAATTCTCTACAAAAAAGGTCTCTCAACATTTTGCCATAGCTCTCTTCGTTTCCGAGATATTTGCAGATTTATCTCAAGGGAAGGGGCCTGACGGACATATTTCGAGATATTTCTTCTTCTTGTTGTTCTTCTTCTGCACAGCTAAGCTGGAAGTGGCATTTGCGGCTCGCACTAGTGCAGAGTTATCTCAAAGAAAGGGGCCACGGTGTTTCTGTATCTCTATTATGTTGGTGCGGCTTCGGAACTTTTAAATATCTCGATATGTCTCGAAAACTACGCTTCTGATCAAAAAATATCATAGAACATAAATTGTAGGAAATATAATTCTCTACAAAAAAGGTCTCTCAACATTTTGCCATAGCTCTCTTCGTTTCCGAGATATTTGCAGATTTATCTCAAGGGAAGGGGCCTGACGGACATATTTCGAGATATTTCTTCTTCTTGTTGTTCTTCTTCTGCACAGCTAAGCTGGAAGTGGCATTTGCGGCACGCACTGGTGCACAGTTATCTCAAAGAAAGGGGCCACGGTGTTTCTGTATCTCTATTATGTTGGTGCGTCTTCGGAACTTTTAAATATCTCGATATATCTCGAAAACTACGCTTCTGATCAAAAAATATCATAGAACATAAATTGTAGGAAACATAATTCTCTACAAAAAACGTCTCTTAACATTTTGCCATAGCTCGCTTCGTTTCCGAGATATTTGCAGATTCAGCTCAAAGGAACTGGCCTGACGGACATATTTCAAGATATTTCTTCTTCTTGTTGTTCTTCCTCTGCACAGCTAAGCTGGAAGTGGCATTTGCAGCTCGCAATAGTGCAGAGTTATCTCAAAGAAAGGGGCCACGGTGTTTCTGTATCTCTATTATGTTGGTGCGGCTTCGGAACTTTTAAATATCTCGATATATCTCGAAAACTACGCTTCTGATCAAAAAATATCATAGAACATAAATTGTAGGAAACATAATTCTCTACAAAAAAGGTCTCTCAACATTTTGCCATAGCTCTCTTCGTTTCCGAGATATTTGCAGATTTATCTCAAGGGAAGGGGCCTGACGGACATATTTCGAGATATTTCTTCTTCTTGTTGTTCTTCTTCTGCACAGCTAAGCTGGAAGTGGCATTTGCGGCTCGCACTAGTGCAGAGTTATCTCAAAGAAAGGGGCCACGGTGTTTCTGTATCTCTATTATGTTGGTGCGGCTTCGGAACTTTTAAATATCTCGATATATCTCGAAAACTACGCTTCTGATCAAAAAATATCATAGAACATAAATTGTAAGAAACATGATTCTCTACAAAAAAGGTCTCTTAACATTTTGCCATAGCTCGCTTCGTTTCCGAGATATTTGCAGATTTATCTCAAGGGAAGGGGCCTAACGGACATATTTCGAGATATTTCTTCTTCTTGTTGTTCTTCTTCTGCACAGCTAAACTGGAAGTGGCATTTCCAGCTCGCAATAGTGCAGAGTTATCTTAAAGAAAGGGGCCACGGTGTTTCTGTATCTCTATTATGTTGGTGCGGTTTCGGAACTTTTAAATATCTTGATATATCTCGAGAACTACGCATCTGATCAAAAAATATCATAGAACATAAAAAGTAGGAAACTTAATTCTCTACAAAAAAGGTCTCTTAACATTTTGCCATAGCTCGCTTCGTTTCCGAGATATTTGCAGATTTATCTCAAGGGAAGGGGCCTGACGGACGTATTTCGAGATATTTCTTCTTCTTGTTGTTCTTCTTCTGCACAGCTGAGCTGGAAGTGGCATTTGCAGGTCGCAATAGTGCAGAGTTATCTCAAAGAAAGGGGCCACGGTGTTTCTGTATCTCTATTATGTTGGTGCGGCTTCGGAACTTTTAAATATCTCGATATATCTCGAAAACTACGCTTCTGATCAAAAAATATCATAGAACATAAATTGTAGGAAACATAATTCTCTACAAAAAAGGTCTCTCAACATTTTGCCATAGCTCTCTTCGTTTCCGAGATATTTGCAGATTTATCTCAAGGGAAGGGGCCTGACGGACATATTTCGAGATATTTCTTCTTCTTGTTGTTCTTCTTCTGCACAGCTAAGCTGGAAGTGGCATTTGCGGCTCGCACTAGTGCAGAGTTATCTCAAAGAAAGGGGCCACGGTGTTTCTGTATCTCTATTATGTTGGTGCGGCTTCGGAACTTTTAAATATCTCGATATGTCTCGAAAACTACGCTTCTGATCAAAAAATATCATAGAACATAAATTGTAGGAAATATAATTCTCTACAAAAAAGGTCTCTCAACATTTTGCCATAGCTCTCTTCGTTTCCGAGATATTTGCAGATTTATCTCAAGGGAAGGGGCCTGACGGACATATTTCGAGATATTTCTTCTTCTTGTTGTTCTTCTTCTGCACAGCTAAGCTGGAAGTGGCATTTGCGGCTCGCACTGGTGCACAGTTATCTCAAAGAAAGGGGCCACGGTGTTTCTGTATCTCTATTATGTTGGTGCGTCTTCGGAACTTTTAAATATCTCGATATATCTCGAAAACTACGCTTCTGATCAAAAAATATCATAGAACATAAATTGTAGGAAACATAATTCTCTACAAAAAACGTCTCTTAACATTTTGCCATAGCTCGCTTCGTTTCCGAGATATTTGCAGATTCAGCTCAAAGGAACTGGCCTGACGGACATATTTCGAGATATTTCTTCTTCTTGTTGTTCTTCTTCTGCACAGCTAAACTGGAAGTGGCATTTCCAGCTCGCAATAGTGCAGAGTTATCTTAAAGAAAGGGGCCACGGTGTTTCTGTATCTCTATTATGTTGGTGCGGTTTCGGAACTTTTAAATATCTTGATATATCTCGAGAACTACGCATCTGATCAAAAAATATCATAGAACATAAAAAGTAGGAAACTTAATTCTCTACAAAAAAGGTCTCTTAACATTTTGCCATAGCTCGCTTCGTTTCCGAGATATTTGCAGATTTATCTCAAGGGAAGGGGCCTGACGGACGTATTTCGAGATATTTCTTCTTCTTGTTGTTCTTCTTCTGCACAGCTGAGCTGGAAGTGGCATTTGCAGGTCGCAATAGTGCAGAGTTATCTCAAAGAAAGGGGCCACGGTGTTTCTGTATCTCTATTATGTTGGTGCGGCTTCGGAACTTTTAAATATCTCGATATATCTCGAAAACTACGCTTCTGATCAAAAAATATCATAGAACGTAAATTGTAGGAAACATTATTCTCTACAAGAAAGGTCTCTAAACATTTTGCCATAGCTCGCTTCGTTTCCGAGATATTTGCAGATTTATCTCAAGGGAAGGGGCCTGACGGACATATTTCGAGATATTTCTTCTTCTTGTTGTTCTTCTTCTGCACAGCTAAGCTGGAAGTGGCATTTGCAGCTCGCAATAGTGCAGAGTTATCTCAAAGAAAGGGGCCACGGTGTTTCTGTATCTCTATTATGTTGCTGCGGTTTCGGAACTTTTAAATATCTTGATATATCTCGAGAACTACGCATCTGATCAAAAAATATCATAGAACATAAAAAGTAGGAAACTTAATTCTCTACAAAAAAGGTCTCTTAACATTTTGCCATAGCTCGCTTCGTTTCCGAGATATTTGCAGATTTATCTCAAGGGAAGGGGCCTGACGGACGTATTTCGAGATATTTCTTCTTCTTGTTGTTCTTCTTCTGCACAGCTAAGCTGGAAGTGGCATTTGCGGCTCGCACTAGTGCAGAGTTATCTCAAAGAAAGGGGCCACGGTGTTTCTGTATCTCTATTATGTTGGTGCGGCTTCGGAACTTTTAAATATCTCGATATATCTCGAAAACTACGCTTCTGATCAAAAAATATCATAGAACATAAAAAGTAGGAAACTTAATTCTCTACAAAAAAGGTCTCTTAACATTTTGCCATAGCTCGCTTCGTTTCCGAGATATTTGCAGATTTATCTCAAGGGAAGGGGCCTGACGGACATATTTCGAGATATTTCTTCTTCTGCACAGCTAAGCTGGAAGTGGCATTTGCAGGTCGCACTAGTGCAGAGTTATCTCAAAGAAAGGGGCCACGGTGTTTCTGTATCTCTATTATGTTGGTGCGGCTTCGGAACTTTTAAATATCTCGATATATCTCGAAAACTACGCTTCTGATCAAAAAATATCATACAACATAAATTGTAGGAAACATAATTCTCTACAAGAAAGGTCTCTTAACATTTTGCGATAGCTCGCTTCGTTTCCGAGATATTTGCAGATTTATCTCAAGGGAAGGGGCCTGACGGACATATTTCGAGATATTTCTTCTTCTTGTTGTTCTTCTTCTGCACAGCTAAGCTGGAAGTGGCATTTGCGGCTCGCACTAGTGCAGAGTTATCTCAAAGAAAGGGGCCACGGTGTTTCTGTATCCCTATTATGTTGGTGCGGCTTCGGAACTTTTAAATATCTTGATATATCTCGAGAACTACGCATCTGATCAAAAAATATCATAGAACATAAAAAGTAGGAAACTTAATTCTCTACAAAAAAGGTCTCTTAACATTTTGCCATAGCTCGCTTCGTTTCCGAGATATTTGCAGATTTATCTCAAGGGAAGGGGCCTGACGGACATATTTCGAGATATTTCTTCTTCTTGTTGTTCTTCTTCTGCACAGCTAAGCTGGAAGTGGCATTTGCGGCTCGCACTAGTGCAGAGTTATCTCAAAGAAAGGGGCCACGGTGTTTCTGTATCTCTATTATGTTGGTGCGGCTTCGGAACTTTTAAATATCTCGATATATCTCGAAAACTACGCTTCTGATCAAAAAATATCATAGAACATAAATTGTAGGAAACATAATTCTCTACAAAAAACGTCTCTTAACATTTTGCCATAGCTCGCTTCGTTTCCGAGATATTTGCAGATTCAGCTCAAAGGAACCGGCCTGACGGACATATTTCGAGATATTTCTTCTTCTTGTTGTTCTTCCTCTGCACAGCTAAGCTGGAAGTGGCATTTGCAGCTCGCAATAGTGCAGAGTTATCTCAAAGAAAGGGGCCACGGTGTTTCTGTATCTCTATTATGTTGGTGCGGCTTCGGAACTTTTAAATATCTTGATATATCTCGAGAACTACGCATCTCATCAAAAAATATCATAGAACATAAAAAGTAGGAAACTTAATTCTCTACAAAAAAGGTCTCTTAACATTTTGCCATAGCTCGCTTCGTTTCCGAGATATTTGCATATTTATCTCAAGGGAAGGGGCCTGACGGACATATTTCGAGATATTTCTTCTTCTTGTTGTTCTTCTTCTGCACAGCTAAGCTGGAAGTGGCATTTGCGGCTCTCACTAGTGCAGAGTTATCTCAAAGAAAGGGGCCACGGTGTTTCTGTATCTCTATTATGTTGGTGCGGCTTCGGAACTTTTAAATATCTCGATATATCTCGAAAACTACGCTTCTGATCAAAAAATATCATTGAACATAAATTGTAGGAAACATAATTCTCTACAAAAAAGGTCTCTTGACATTTTGCCATAGCTCGCTTCGTTTCCGAGATATTTGCAGATATATCTCAAGGGAAGGGGCCTGACGCACATATTTCGAGATATTTCTTCTTCTTGTTGTTCTTCTTCTGCACAGCTAAGCTGGAAGTGGCATTTGCGGCTCGCACAAGTGCAGAGTTATCTCAAAGAAAGGGGCCACGGTGTTTCTGTATCTCTATTATGTTGGTGCGGCTTCGGAACTTTTAAATATCTCGATATATCTCGAAAACTACGCTTCTGATCAAAAAATATCATAGAACATAAAAAGTAGGAAACTTAATTCTTTACAAAAAAGGTCTCTTAACATTTTGCCATAGCTCGCTTCGTTTCCGAGATATTTGCAGATTTATCTCAAGGGAAGGGGCCTGACGGACATATTTCGAGATATTTCTTCTTCTTGTTGTTCTTCTTCTGCACAGCTAAGCTGGAAGTGGCATTTGCAGGTCGCACTAGTGCAGAGTTATCTCAAAGAAAGGGGCCACGGTGTTTCTGTATCTCTATTATGTTGGTGCGGCTTCGGAACTTTTAAATATCTCGATATATCTCGAAAACTACGCTTCTGATCAAAAAATATCATAGAACATAAATTGTAGGAAACATAATTCTCTACAAGAAAGGTCTCTTAACATTTTGCGATAGCTCGCTTCGTTTCCGAGATATTTGCAGATTTATCTCAAGGGAAGGGGCCTGACGGACATATTTCGAGATATTTCTTCTTCTTGTTGTTCTTCTTCTGCACAGCTAAGCTGGAAGTGGCATTTGCGGCTCGCACTAGTGCAGAGTTATCTCAAAGAAAGGGGCCACGGTGTTTCTGTATCCCTATTATGTTGGTGCGGCTTCGGAACTTTTAAATATCTTGATATATCTCGAGAACTACGCATCTGATCAAAAAATATCATAGAACATAAAAAGTAGGAAACTTAATTCTCTACAAAAAAGGTCTCTTAACATTTTGCCATAGCTCGCTTCGTTTCCGAGATATTTGCAGATTTATCTCAAGGGAAGGGGCCTGACGGACATATTTCGAGATATTTCTTCTTCTTGTTGTTCTTCTTCTGCACAGCTAAGCTGGAAGTGGCATTTGCGGCTCGCACTAGTGCAGAGTTATCTCAAAGAAAGGGGCCACGGTGTTTCTGTATCTCTATTATGTTGGTGCGGCTTCGGAACTTTTAAATATCTCGATATATCTCGAAAACTACGCTTCTGATCAAAAAATATCATAGAACATAAATTGTAGGAAACATAATTCTCTACAAAAAAGGTCTCTCAACATTTTGCCATAGCTCTCTTCGTTTCCGAGATATTTGCAGATTTATCTCAAGGGAAGGGGCCTGACGGACATATTTCGAGATATTTCTTCTTCTTGTTGTTCTTCTTCTGCACAGCTAAGCTGGAAGTGGCATTTGCGGCTCGCACTGGTGCACAGTTATCTCAAAGAAAGGGGCCACGGTGTTTCTGTATCTCTATTATGTTGGTGCGTCTTCGGAACTTTTAAATATCTCGATATATCTCGAAAACTGCGCTTCTGATCAAAAAATATCATAGAACATAAATTGTAGGAAACATAATTCTCTACAAAAAACGTCTCTTAACATTTTGCCATAGCTCGCTTCGTTTCCGAGATATTTGCAGATTCAGCTCAAAGGAACTGGCCTGACGGACATATTTCGAGATATTTCTTCTTCTTGTTGTTCTTCCTCTGCACAGCTAAGCTGGAAGTAGCATTTGCAGCTCGCAATAGTGCAGAGTTATCTCAAAGAAAGGGGCCACGGTGTTTCTGTATCTCTATTATGTTGGTGCGGCTTCGGAACTTTTAAATATCTTGATATATCTCGAGAACTACGCATCTCATCAAAAAATATCATAGAACATAAAAAGTAGGAAACTTAATTCTCTACAAAAAAGGTCTCTTAACATTTTGCCATAGCTCGCTTCGTTTCCGAGATATTTGCATATTTATCTCAAGGGAAGGGGCCTGACGGACATATTTCGAGATATTTCTTCTTCTTGTTGTTCTTCTTCTGCACAGCTAAGCTGGAAGTGGCATTTGCGGCTCTCACTAGTGCAGAGTTATCTCAAAGAAAGGGGCCACGGTGTTTCTGTATCTCTATTATGTTGGTGCGGCTTCGGAACTTTTAAATATCTCGATATATCTCGAAAACTACGCTTCTGATCAAAAAATATCATTGAACATAAATTGTAGGAAACATAATTCTCTACAAAAAAGGTCTCTTGACATTTTGCCATAGCTCGCTTCGTTTCCGAGATATTTGCAGATATATCTCAAGGGAAGGGGCCTGACGCACATATTTCGAGATATTTCTTCTTCTTGTTGTTCTTCTTCTGCACAGCTAAGCTGGAAGTGGCATTTACAGCTCGCAATAGTGCAGAGTTATCTCAAAGAAAGGGGCCACGGTGTTTCTGTATCTCTATTATGTTGGTGTGGCTTCGGAACTTTTAAATATCTTGATATATCTCGAGAACTACGCATCTGATCAAAAAATATCATAGAACATAAATTGTAGGAAACATAATTCTCTACAAAAAAGGTCTCTTAACATTTTGCCATAGCTCGCTTCGTTTCCGAGATATTTGCAGATTCAGCTCAAAGGAACTGGCCTGACGGACATATTTCGAGATATTTCTTCTTCTTGTTGTTCTTCCTCTGCACAGCTAAGCTGGAAGTGGCATTTGCAGCTCGCAATAGTGCAGAGTTATCTCAAAGAAAGGGGCCACGGTGTTTCTGTATCTCTATTATGTTGGTGCGGCTTCGGAACTTTTAAATATCTTGATATATCTCGAGAACTACGCATCTCATCAAAAAATATCATAGAACATAAAAAGTAGGAAACTTAATTCTCTACAAAAAAGGTCTCTTAACATTTTGCCATAGCTCGCTTCGTTTCCGAGATATTTGCATATTTATCTCAAGGGAAGGGGCCTGACGGACATATTTCGAGATATTTCTTCTTCTTGTTGTTCTTCTTCTGCACAGCTAAGCTGGAAGTGGCATTTACAGCTCGCAGTAGTGCAGAGTTATCTCAAAGAAAGGGGCCACGGTGTTTCTGTATCTCTATTATGTTGGTGCGGCTTCGGAACTTTTAAATATCTCGATATATCTCGAAAACTACGCTTCTGATCAAAAAATATCATTGAACATAAATTGTAGGAAACATAATTCTCTACAAAAAAGGTCTCTTGACATTTTGCCATAGCTCGCTTCGTTTCCGAGATATTTGCAGATATATCTCAAGGGAAGGGGCCTGACGCACATATTTCGAGATATTTCTTCTTCTTGTTGTTCTCCTTCTGCACAGCTAAGCTGGAAGTGGCATTTACAGCTCGCAATAGTGCAGAGTTATCTCAAAGAAAGGGGCCACGGTGTTTCTGTATCTCTATTATGTTGGTGTGGCTTCGGAACTTTTAAATATCTTGATATATCTCGAGAACTACGCATCTGATCAAAAAATATCATAGAACATAAATTGTAGGAAACATAATTCTCTACAAAAAACGTCTCTTAACATTTTGCCATAGCTCGCTTCGTTTCCGAGATATTTGCAGATTCAGCTCAAAGGAACTGGCCTGACGGACATATTTCAAGATATTTCTTCTTCTTGTTGTTCTTCCTCTGCACAGCTAAGCTGGAAGTGGCATTTGCAGCTCGCAATAGTGCAGAGTTATCTCAAAGAAAGGGGCCACGGTGTTTCTGTATCTCTATTATGTTGGTGCGGCTTCGGAACTTTTAAATATCTCGATATATCTCGAAAACTACGCTTCTGATCAAAAAATATCATAGAACATAAATTGTAGGAAACATAATTCTCTACAAAAAACGTCTCTTAACATTTTGCCATAGCTCGCTTCGTTTCCGAGATATTTGCAGATTCAGCTCAAAGGAACTGGCCTGACGGACATATTTCGAGATATTTCTTCTTCTTGTTGTTCTTCCTCTGCACAGCTAAGCTGGAAGTGGCATTTGCAGCTCGCAATAGTGCAGAGTTATCTCAAAGAAAGGGGCCACGGTGTTTCTGTATCTCTATTATGTTGGTGCGGCTTCGGAACTTTTAAATATCTTGATATATCTCGAGAACTACGCATCTCATCAAAAAATATCATAGAACATAAAAAGTAGGAAACTTAATTCTCTACAAAAAAGGTCTCTTAACATTTTGCCATAGCTCGCTTCGTTTCCGAGATATTTGCATATTTATCTCAAGGGAAGGGGCCTGACGGACATATTTCGAGATATTTCTTCTTCTTGTTGTTCTTCTTCTGCACAGCTAAGCTGGAAGTGGCATTTGCGGCTCTCACTAGTGCAGAGTTATCTCAAAGAAAGGGGCCACGGTGTTTCTGTATCTCTATTATGTTGGTGCGGCTTCGGAACTTTTAAATATCTCGATATATCTCGAAAACTACGCTTCTGATCAAAAAATATCATTGAACATAAATTGTAGGAAACATAATTCTCTACAAAAAAGGTCTCTTGACATTTTGCCATAGCTCGCTTCGTTTCCGAGATATTTGCAGATATATCTCAAGGGAAGGGGCCTGACGCACATATTTCGAGATATTTCTTCTTCTTGTTGTTCTTCTTCTGCACAGCTAAGCTGGAAGTGGCATTTACAGCTCGCAATAGTGCAGAGTTATCTCAAAGAAAGGGGCCACGGTGTTTCTGTATCTCTATTATGTTGGTGTGGCTTCGGAACTTTTAAATATCTTGATATATCTCGAGAACTACGCATCTGATCAAAAAATATCATAGAACATAAATTGTAGGAAACATAATTCTCTACAAAAAAGGTCTCTTAACATTTTGCCATAGCTCGCTTCGTTTCCGAGATATTTGCAGATTCAGCTCAAAGGAACTGGCCTGACGGACATATTTCGAGATATTTCTTCTTCTTGTTGTTCTTCCTCTGCACAGCTAAGCTGGAAGTGGCATTTGCAGCTCGCAATAGTGCAGAGTTATCTCAAAGAAAGGGGCCACGGTGTTTCTGTATCTCTATTATGTTGGTGCGGCTTCGGAACTTTTAAATATCTTGATATATCTCGAGAACTACGCATCTCATCAAAAAATATCATAGAACATAAAAAGTAGGAAACTTAATTCTCTACAAAAAAGGTCTCTTAACATTTTGCCATAGCTCGCTTCGTTTCCGAGATATTTGCATATTTATCTCAAGGGAAGGGGCCTGACGGACATATTTCGAGATATTTCTTCTTCTTGTTGTTCTTCTTCTGCACAGCTAAGCTGGAAGTGGCATTTACAGCTCGCAGTAGTGCAGAGTTATCTCAAAGAAAGGGGCCACGGTGTTTCTGTATCTCTATTATGTTGGTGCGGCTTCGGAACTTTTAAATATCTCGATATATCTCGAAAACTACGCTTCTGATCAAAAAATATCATTGAACATAAATTGTAGGAAACATAATTCTCTACAAAAAAGGTCTCTTGACATTTTGCCATAGCTCGCTTCGTTTCCGAGATATTTGCAGATATATCTCAAGGGAAGGGGCCTGACGCACATATTTCGAGATATTTCTTCTTCTTGTTGTTCTCCTTCTGCACAGCTAAGCTGGAAGTGGCATTTACAGCTCGCAATAGTGCAGAGTTATCTCAAAGAAAGGGGCCACGGTGTTTCTGTATCTCTATTATGTTGGTGTGGCTTCGGAACTTTTAAATATCTTGATATATCTCGAGAACTACGCATCTGATCAAAAAATATCATAGAACATAAATTGTAGGAAACATAATTCTCTACAAAAAACGTCTCTTAACATTTTGCCATAGCTCGCTTCGTTTCCGAGATATTTGCAGATTCAGCTCAAAGGAACTGGCCTGACGGACATATTTCAAGATATTTCTTCTTCTTGTTGTTCTTCCTCTGCACAGCTAAGCTGGAAGTGGCATTTGCAGCTCGCAATAGTGCAGAGTTATCTCAAAGAAAGGGGCCACGGTGTTTCTGTATCTCTATTATGTTGGTGCGGCTTCGGAACTTTTAAATATCTCGATATATCTCGAAAATTACGCTTCTGATCAAAAAATATCATAGAACATAAATTGTAGGAAACATAATTCTCTACAAAAAACGTCTCTTAACATTTTGCCATAGCTCGCTTCGTTTCCGAGATATTTGCAGATTCAGCTCAAAGGAACTGGCCTGACGGACATATTTCGAGATATTTCTTCTTCTTGTTGTTCTTCCTCTGCACAGCTAAGCTGGAAGTGGCATTTGCAGCTCGCAATAGTGCAGAGTTATCTCAAAGAAAGGGGCCACGGTGTTTCTGTATCTCTATTATGTTGGTGCGGCTTCGGAACTTTTAAATATCTTGATATATCTCGAGAACTACGCATCTCATCCAAAAATATCATAGAACATAAAAAGTAGGAAACTTAATTCTCTACAAAAAAGGTCTCTTAACATTTTGCCATAGCTCGCTTCGTTTCCGAGATATTTGCATATTTATCTCAAGGGAAGGGGCCTGACGGACATATTTCGAGATATTTCTTCTTCTTGTTGTTCTTCTTCTGCACAGCTAAGCTGGAAGTGGCATTTGCGGCTCTCACTAGTGCAGAGTTATCTCAAAGAAAGGGGCCACGGTGTTTCTGTATCTCTATTATGTTGGTGCGGCTTCGGAACTTTTAAATATCTCGATATATCTCGAAAACTACGCTTCTGATCAAAAAATATCATTGAACATAAATTGTAGGAAACATAATTCTCTACAAAAAAGGTCTCTTGACATTTTGCCATAGCTCGCTTCGTTTCCGAGATATTTGCAGATATATCTCAAGGGAAGGGGCCTGACGCACATATTTCGAGATATTTCTTCTTCTTGTTGTTCTTCTTCTGCACAGCTAAGCTGGAAGTGGCATTTACAGCTCGCAATAGTGCAGAGTTATCTCAAAGAAAGGGGCCACGGTGTTTCTGTATCTCTATTATGTTGGTGTGGCTTCGGAACTTTTAAATATCTTGATATATCTCGAGAACTACGCATCTGATCAAAAAATATCATAGAACATAAATTGTAGGAAACATAATTCTCTACAAAAAAGGTCTCTTAACATTTTGCCATAGCTCGCTTCGTTTCCGAGATATTTGCAGATTCAGCTCAAAGGAACTGGCCTGACGGACATATTTCGAGATATTTCTTCTTCTTGTTGTTCTTCCTCTGCACAGCTAAGCTGGAAGTGGCATTTGCAGCTCGCAATAGTGCAGAGTTATCTCAAAGAAAGGGGCCACGGTGTTTCTGTATCTCTATTATGTTGGTGCGGCTTCGGAACTTTTAAATATCTTGATATATCTCGAGAACTACGCATCTCATCAAAAAATATCATAGAACATAAAAAGTAGGAAACTTAATTCTCTACAAAAAAGGTCTCTTAACATTTTGCCATAGCTCGCTTCGTTTCCGAGATATTTGCAGATTTATCTCAAGGTAAGGGGCCTGACGGACATATTTCGAGATATTTCTTCTTCTTGTTGTTCTTCTTCTGCACAGCTAAGCTGGAAGTGGCATTTGCAGCTCGCAATAGTGCATAGCTATCTGAAAGAAAGGGGCCCCGGTGTTTCTGTATCTCTATTATGTTGGTGCGGCTTCGGAACTTTTAAATATCTTGATATATCTCGAGAACTACGCATCTGATCAAAAAATATCATAGAACATAAAAAGTAGGAAACTTAATTCGCTACAAAAAAGGTCTCTTAACATTTTGCCATAGCTCGCTTCGTTTCCGAGATATTTGCAGATTTATCTCAAGGGAAGGGGCCTGACGGACATATTTCGAGATATTTCTTCTTCTTGTTGTTCTTCTTCTGCACAGCTAAGCTGGAAGTGGCATTTGCAGCTCGCAATAGTGCAGAGATATCTCAAAGAAAGGGGCCACGGTGTTTCTGTATCTCTATTATGTTGGTGCGGCTTCGGAACTTTTAAATATCTTGATATATCTCGAGAACTACGCATCTGATCCAAAAATATCATAGAACATAAATAGTAGGAAACTTAATTCTCTACAAAAAAGGTCTCTCAACATTTTGCCATAGCTCGCTTCGTTTCCGAGATATTTGCAGATTTATCTCAAGGGAAGGGGCCTAACGGACATATTTCCAGATATTTCTTCTTCTTGTTGTTCTTCTTCTGCACAGCTAAGCTGGAAGTGGCATTTGCGGCTCGCACTAGTGCAGAGTTATCTCAAAGAAAGGGGCCACGGTGTTTCTGTATCTCTATTATGTTGGTGCAGCTTCAGAACTTTTAAATATCTTGATGTATCTCGAGAACTACGCATCTGATCAAAAAATATCATGGAACATAAATTGTAGGAAACATAATTGTCTACAGAAAAGGTCTCTTAACATTTTCCCATACCTGGCATCGTTTCCGAGATATTTGCAGATTTATCTCAAGGGAAGGGGCCTGACGGACATATTCCGAGATATTTCTTCTTCTTGTTGTTCCTCTTCTGCACAGCTAAGCTGGAAGTGGCATTTGCAGCTCGCAATAGTGCAGAGTTATCTCAAAGAGAGGGGCCACGGTGTTTCTGTATCTCTATTATGTTGGTGCGGCTTCGGAACTTTTAAATATCTTGATATATCTCGAGAACTACGCATCTGATCAGAAAATATCATAGAAGATAAAAAGTAGGAAACTTAATTCTCTACAAAAAAGGTCTCTTAACATTTTGCCATAGCTCGCTTCGTTTCCGAGATATTTGCAGATTTATCTCAAGGTAAGGGGCCTGACGGACATATTTCGAGATATTTCTTCTTCTTGTTGTTTTTCTTCTGCACAGCTAAGCTGGAAGTGGCATTTGCAGCTCGCAATAGTGCATAGCTATCTGAAAGAAAGGGGCCACGGTGTTTCTGTATCTCTATTATGTTGGTGCGGCTTCGGAACTTTTAAATATCTTGATATATCTCGAGAACTACGCATCTGATCAAAAAATATCATAGAACATAAAAAGTAGGAAACTTAATTCGCTACAAAAAAGGTCTCTTAACATTTTGCCATAGCTCGCTTCGTTTCCGAGATATTTGCAGATTTATCTCAAGGTAAGGGGCCTGACGGACATATTTCGAGATATTTCTTCTTCTTGTTGTTCTTCTTCTGCACAGCTAAGCTGGAAGTGGCATTTGCAGCTCGCAATAGTGCATAGCTATCTGAAAGAAAGGGGCCCCGGTGTTTCTGTATCTCTATTATGTTGGTGCGGCTTCGGAACTTTTAAATATCTTGATATATCTCGAGAACTACGCATCTGATCAAAAAATATCATAGAACATAAAAAGTAGGAAACTTAATTCGCTACAAAAAAGGTCTCTTAACATTTTGCCATAGCTCGCTTCGTTTCCGAGATATTTGCAGATTTATCTCAAGGGAAGGGGCCTGACGGACATATTTCGAGATATTTCTTCTTCTTGTTGTTCTTCTTCTGCACAGCTAAGCTGGAAGTGGCATTTGCAGCTCGCAATAGTGCAGAGTTATCTCAAAGAAAGGGGCCACGGTGTTTCTGTATCTCTATTATGTTGGTGCGGCTTCGGAACTTTTAAATATCTTGATATATCTCGAGAACTACGCATCTGATCAAAAAATATCATAGAACATAAAACGTAGGAAACTTAATTCTCTACAAAAAAGGTCTCTTAACATTTTGCCATAGCTCGCTTCGTTTCCGAGATATTTGCAGATTTATCTCAAGGGAAGGGGCCTGACGGACATATTTCGAGATATTTCTTCTTCTTGTTGTTCCTCTTCTGCACAGCTAAGCTGGAAGTGGCATTTGCAGCTCGCAATTGTGCAGAGTTATCTCAAAGAGAGGGGCCACGGTGTTTCTGTATCTCTATTATGTTGGTGCGGCTTCGGAACTTTTAAATATCTTGATATATCTCGAGAACTACGCATCTGATCAAAAAATATCATAGAACATAAAACGTAGGAAACTTAATTCTCTACAAAAAAGGTCTCTTAACATTTTGCCATAGCTCGCTTCGTTTCCGAGATATTTGCAGATTTATCTCAAGGGAAGGGGCCTAACGGACATATTTCGAGATATTTCTTCTTCTTGTTGTTCTTCTTCTGCACAGCTAAACTGGAAGTGGCATTTCCAGGTCGCAATAGTGCAGAGTTATCTCAAAGAAAGGAGCCACGGTGTTTCTGTATCTCTATTATGTTGGTGCGGCTTCGGAACTTTTAAATATCTTGATATATCTCGAGAACTACGCGTCTGATCAAAAAATATCATAGAACATAAAAAGTAGGAAACATAATTCTCTACAAAAAAGGTCTCTTAACATTTTGCCATAGCTCGCTTCGTTTCCGAGATATTTGCAGATTTATCTCAAGGGAAGGGGCCTGACGGACATATTTCGAGATATTTCTTCTTCTTGTTGTTCCTCTTCTGCACAGCTAAGCTGGAAGTGGCATTTGCAGCTCGCAATTGTGCAGAGTTATCTCAAAGAGAGGGGCCACGGTGTTTCTGTATCTCTATTATGTTGGTGCGGCTTCGGAACTTTTAAATATCTTGATATATCTCGAGAACTACGCATCTGATCAGAAAATATCATAGAAGATAAAAAGTAGGAAACTTAATTCTCTACAAAAAAGGTCTCTTAACATTTTGCCATAGCTCGCTTCGTTTCCGAGATATTTGCAGATTTATCTCAAGGTAAGGGGCCTGACGGACATATTTCGAGATATTTCTTCTTCTTGTTGTTCTTCTTCTGCACAGCTAAGCTGGAAGTGGCATTTGCAGCTCGCAATAGTGCATAGCTATCTGAAAGAAAGGGGCCACGGTGTTTCTGTATCTCTATTATGTTGGTGCGGCTTCGGAACTTTTAAATATCTTGATATATCTCGAGAACTACGCATCTGATCAAAAAATATCATAGAACATAAAAAGTAGGAAACTTAATTCGCTACAAAAAAGGTCTCTTAACATTTTGCCATAGCTCGCTTCGTTTCCGAGATATTTGCAGATTTATCTCAAGGGAAGGGGCCTAACGGACATATTTCGTGATATTTCTTCTTCTTGTTGTTCTTCTTCTGCACAGCTAAGCTGGAAGTGGCATTTGCAGCTCGCAATAGTGCAGAGTTATCTCAAAGAAAGGGGCCACGGTGTTTCTGTATCTCTATTATGTTGGTGCGGCTTCGGAATTTTTAAATATCTCGATATATCTCGAAAACTACGCTTCTGATCAAAAAATATCATAGAACATAAATTGTAGGAAACATAATTCTCTACAAAAAACGTCTCTTAACATTTTGCCATAGCTCGCTTCGTTTCCGAGATATTTGCAGATTCAGCTCAAAGGAACTGGCCTGACGGACATATTTCGAGATATTTCTTCTTCTTGTTGTTCTTCTTCTGCACAGCTAAGCTGGAAGTGGCATTTGCAGCTCGCAATAGTGCAGAGTTATCTCAAAGAAAGGGGCCACGGTGTTTCTGTATCTCTATTATGTTGGTGCGGCTTCGGAACTTTTAAATATCTTGATATATCTCGAGAACTACGCATCTGATCAAAAAATATCATAGAACATAAAAAGTAGGCAACTTAATTCTCTACAAAAAAGGTCTCTTATCATTTTGCCATAGCTCTCTTCGTTTCCGAGATATTTGCAGATTTATCTCAAGGGAAGGGGCCTGACGGACATATTTCGAGATATTTCTTCTTCTTGTTGTTCTTCTTCTGCACAGCTAAGCTGGAAGTGGCATTTGCAGCTCGCAATAGTGCAGAGTTACCTCAAAGAAAGGGGCCACGGTGTTTCTGTATCTCTATTATGTTGGTGCGGCTTCGGAACTTTTAAATATCTTGATATATCTCGAGAACTACGCATCTGATCATAAAATATCATAGAACATAAAAAGTAGGAAACTTAATTCTCTACAAAAAAGGTCTCTTAACGTTTTGAAATAGCTCGCTTCGTTTCCGAGATATTTGCAGATTTATCTCAAGGGAAGGGTCCTGACGGACATATTTCGAGATATTTCTTCTTCTTGTTGTTCTTCTTCTGCACAGCTAAACTGGAAGTGGCATTTCCAGCTCGCAATAGTGCAGAGTTATCCCAAAGAAAGGGGCCACGATGTTTCTGTATCTCTATTATGTTGGTGCGGCTTCGGAACTTTTAAATATCTCGATATATCTCGAAAACTACGCTTCTGATCAAAAAATATAATAGAACATAAATTGTAGGAAACATAATTCTCTACAAAAAAGGTCTCTTAACATTTTGCCATAGCTCGCTTCGTTTCCGAGATATTTGCAGATTTATCTCAAGGGAAGGGGCCTGACGGACATATTTCGAGATATTTCTTCTTCTTGTTGTTCTTCTTCTGCACAGCTAAGCTGGAAGTGGCATTTGCAGCTCGCAATTGTGCAGAGTTATCTCAAAGAGAGGGGCCACGGTGTTTCTGTATCTCTATTATGTTGGTGCGGCTTCGGAACTTTTAAATATCTTGATATATCTCGAGAACTACGCATCTGATCAAAAAATATCGTAGAACATAAAAAGTAGGAAACTTAATTCTCTACAAATAAGGTCTCTTAACATTTTGCCATAGCTCGCTTGGTTTCCGAGATATTTGCAGATTTATCTCAAGGGAAGGGGCCTGAGGGACATATTTCGAGATGTTTCTTCTTCTTGTTGTTCTTCTTCTGCACAGCTAAGCTGCAAGTGGCATTTGCAGGTCGCAATAGTGCAGAGTTATCTCAAAGAAAGGGGCTACGGTGTTTCTGTATCTCTATTATGTTGGTGCGGCTTCGGAACTTTTAAATATCTCGATATATCTCGAAAACTACGCTTCTGATCAAAAAATATCAGAGAACGTAAATTGTAGGAAACATAATTCTCTACAAAAAAGGTCTCTTAACGTTTTGCCATAGCTCGCTTCGTTTCCGAGATATTTGCAGATTTATCTGAAGGGAAGGGGCCTGACGGACATATTTCGAGATATTTCTTCTTCTTGTTGTTCTTCTTCTGCACAGCTAAGCTGGAAGTGGCATTTGCTGCTCGCAATAGTGCAGAGTTATCTCAAAGAAAGGGGCCACGGTGTTTCTGTATCTCTATTATGTTGGTGCGGCTTCGGAACTTTTAAATATCTTGATATATCTCGAGAACTACGCATCTGATCAAAAAATATCGTAGAACATAAAAAGTAGGAAACTTAATTCTCTACAAATAAGGTCTCTTAACATTTTGCCATAGCTCGCTTGGTTTCCGAGATATTTGCAGATTTATCTCAAGGGAAGGGGCCTGAGGGACATATTTCGAGATATTTCTTCTTCTTGTTGTTCTTCTTCTGCACAGCTAAGCTGGAAGTGGCATTTGCAGCTCGCAATAGTGCAGAGTTACCTCAAAGAAAGGGGCCACGGTGTTTCTGTATCTCTATTATGTTGGTGCCGCTTCGGAACTTTTAAATATCTGGATATATCTCGAGAACTACGCATCTGATCAAAAAATATCATAGAACATAAAAAGTAGGAAACTTAATTCTCTACAAAAAAGGTCTCTTAACATTTTGCCATAGCTCGCTTCGTTTCCGAGATATTTGCAGATTTATCCCAAGGGAAGGGGCCTGACGGACATATTTCGAGATATTTCTTCTTCTTGTTGTTCTTCTTCTGCACAGCTAAGCTGGAAGTGGCATTTGCAGCTCGCAGTAGTGCAGAGTTATCTCAAAGAAAGGGGCCACGGTGTTTCTGTATCTCTATTATGTTGGTGCGGCTCCGGAACTTTTAAATATCTTGATATATCTCGAGAACTACGCATCTGATCAAAAAATATCATAGAACATAAAAAGTAGGAAACTTAATTCTCTACAAAAAAGGTCTCTTAACATTTTGCCATAGCTCGCATCGTTTCCGAGATATTTGCAGATTTATCTCAAGGGAAGGGGCCTGACGGACATATTTCGAGATATTTCTTCTTCTTGTTGTTCTTCTTCTGCACAGCTAAGCTGGAAGTGCCATTTGCAGCGCGCAATAGTGCAGAGTTATCTCAAAGAAAGGGGCCACGGTGTTTCTGTATCTCTATTATGTTGGTGCGGCTTCGGAACTTTTAAATATCTTGATATATCTCGAGAACTACGCATCTGATCATAAAATATCATAGAACATAAAAAGTAGGAAACTTAATTCTCTACAAAAAAGGTCTCTTAACGTTTTGAAATAGCTCGCTTCGTTTCCGAGATATTTGCAGATTTATCTCAAGGGAAGGGTCCTGACGGACATATTTCGAGATATTTCTTCTTCTTGTTGTTCTTCTTCTGCACAGCTAAACTGGAAGTGGCATTTCCAGCTCGCAATAGTGCAGAGTTATCCCAAAGAAAGGGGCCACGATGTTTCTGTATCTCTATTATGTTGGTGCGGCTTCGGAACTTTTAAATATCTCGATATATCTCGAAAACTACGCTTCTGATCAAAAAATATAATAGAACATAAATTGTAGGAAACATAATTCTCTACAAAAAAGGTCTCTTAACATTTTGCCATAGCTCGCTTCGTTTCCGAGATATTTGCAGATTTATCTCAAGGGAAGGGGCCTGACGGACATATTTCGAGATATTTCTTCTTCTTGTTGTTCTTCTTCTGCACAGCTAAGCTGGAAGTGGCATTTGCAGCTCGCAATTGTGCAGAGTTATCTCAAAGAGAGGGGCCACGGTGTTTCTGTATCTCTATTATGTTGGTGCGGCTTCGGAACTTTTAAATATCTTGATATATCTCGAGAACTACGCATCTGATCAAAAAATATCGTAGAACATAAAAAGTAGGAAACTTAATTCTCTACAAATAAGGTCTCTTAACATTTTGCCATAGCTCGCTTGGTTTCCGAGATATTTGCAGATTTATCTCAAGGGAAGGGGCCTGAGGGACATATTTCGAGATGTTTCTTCTTCTTGTTGTTCTTCTTCTGCACAGCTAAGCTGCAAGTGGCATTTGCAGGTCGCAATAGTGCAGAGTTATCTCAAAGAAAGGGGCTACGGTGTTTCTGTATCTCTATTATGTTGGTGCGGCTTCGGAACTTTTAAATATCTCGATATATCTCGAAAACTACGCTTCTGATCAAAAAATATCAGAGAACGTAAATTGTAGGAAACATAATTCTCTACAAAAAAGGTCTCTTAACGTTTTGCCATAGCTCGCTTCGTTTCCGAGATATTTGCAGATTTATCTGAAGGGAAGGGGCCTGACGGACATATTTCGAGATATTTCTTCTTCTTGTTGTTCTTCTTCTGCACAGCTAAGCTGGAAGTGGCATTTGCAGCTCGCAATAGTGCAGAGTTATCTCAAAGAACGGGGCCACGGTGTTTCTGTATCTCTATTATGTTGGTGCGGCTTCGGAACTTTTAAATATCTTGATATATCTCGAGAACTACGCATCTGATCAAAAAATATCGTAGAACATAAAAAGTAGGAAACTTAATTCTCTACAAATAAGGTCTCTTAACATTTTGCCATAGCTCGCTTGGTTTCCGAGATATTTGCAGATTTATCTCAAGGGAAGGGGCCTGAGGGACATATTTCGAGATATTTCTTCTTCTTGTTGTTCTTCTTCTGCACAGCTAAGCTGGAAGTGGCATTTGCAGCTCGCAATAGTGCAGAGTTACCTCAAAGAAAGGGGCCACGGTGTTTCTGTATCTCTATTATGTTGGTGCCGCTTCGGAACTTTTAAATATCTGGATATATCTCGAGAACTACGCATCTGATCAAAAAATATCATAGAACATAAAAAGTAGGAAACTTAATTCTCTACAAAAAAGGTCTCTTAACATTTTGCCATAGCTCGCTTCGTTTCCGAGATATTTGCAGATTTATCCCAAGGGAAGGGGCCTGACGGACATATTTCGAGATATTTCTTCTTCTTGTTGTTCTTCTTCTGCACAGCTAAGCTGGAAGTGGCATTTGCAGCTCGCAGTAGTGCAGAGTTATCTCAAAGAAAGGGGCCACGGTGTTTCTGTATCTCTATTATGTTGGTGCGGCTCCGGAACTTTTAAATATCTTGATATATCTCGAGAACTACGCATCTGATCAAAAAATATCATAGAACATAAAAAGTAGGAAACTTAATTCTCTACAAAAAAGGTCTCTTAACATTTTGCCATAGCTCGCATCGTTTCCGAGATATTTGCAGATTTATCTCAAGGGAAGGGGCCTGACGGACATATTTCGAGATATTTCTTCTTCTTGTTGTTCTTCTTCTGCACAGCTAAGCTGGAAGTGCCATTTGCAGCGCGCAATAGTGCAGAGTTATCTCAAAGAAAGGGGCCACGGTGTTTCTGTATCTCTATTATGTTGGTGCGGCTTCGGAACTTTTAAATATCTTGATATATCTCGAGAACTACGCATCTGATCATAAAATATCATAGAACATAAAAAGTAGGAAACTTAATTCTCTACAAAAAAGGTCTCTTAACGTTTTGAAATAGCTCGCTTCGTTTCCGAGATATTTGCAGATTTATCTCAAGGGAAGGGTCCTGACGGACATATTTCGAGATATTTCTTCTTCTTGTTGTTCTTCTTCTGCACAGCTAAACTGGAAGTGGCATTTCCAGCTCGCAATAGTGCAGAGTTATCCCAAAGAAAGGGGCCACGATGTTTCTGTATCTCTATTATGTTGGTGCGGCTTCGGAACTTTTAAATATCTCGATATATCTCGAAAACTACGCTTCTGATCAAAAAATATAATAGAACATAAATTGTAGGAAACATAATTCTCTACAAAAAAGGTCTCTTAACATTTTGCCATAGCTCGCTTCGTTTCCGAGATATTTGCAGATTTATCTCAAGGGAAGGGGCCTGACGGACATATTTCGAGATATTTCTTCTTCTTGTTGTTCTTCTTCTGCACAGCTAAGCTGGAAGTGGCATTTGCAGCTCGCAATTGTGCAGAGTTATCTCAAAGAGAGGGGCCACGGTGTTTCTGTATCTCTATTATGTTGGTGCGGCTTCGGAACTTTTAAATATCTTGATATATCTCGAGAACTACGCATCTGATCAAAAAATATCGTAGAACATAAAAAGTAGGAAACTTAATTCTCTACAAATAAGGTCTCTTAACATTTTGCCATAGCTCGCTTGGTTTCCGAGATATTTGCAGATTTATCTCAAGGGAAGGGGCCTGAGGGACATATTTCGAGATGTTTCTTCTTCTTGTTGTTCTTCTTCTGCACAGCTAAGCTGCAAGTGGCATTTGCAGGTCGCAATAGTGCAGAGTTATCTCAAAGAAAGGGGCTACGGTGTTTCTGTATCTCTATTATGTTGGTGCGGCTTCGGAACTTTTAAATATCTCGATATATCTCGAAAACTACGCTTCTGATCAAAAAATATCAGAGAACGTAAATTGTAGGAAACATAATTCTCTACAAAAAAGGTCTCTTAACGTTTTGCCATAGCTCGCTTGGTTTCCGAGATATTTGCAGATTTATCTCAAGGGAAGGGGCCTGAGGGACATATTTCGAGATATTTCTTCTTCTTGTTGTTCTTCTTCTGCACAGCTAAGCTGGAAGTGGCATTTGCAGCTCGCAATAGTGCAGAGTTACCTCAAAGAAAGGGGCCACGGTGTTTCTGTATCTCTATTATGTTGGTGCCGCTTCGGAACTTTTAAATATCTGGATATATCTCGAGAACTACGCATCTGATCAAAAAATATCATAGAACATAAAAAGTAGGAAACTTAATTCTCTACAAAAAAGGTCTCTTAACATTTTGCCATAGCTCGCTTCGTTTCCGAGATATTTGCAGATTTATCCCAAGGGAAGGGGCCTGACGGACATATTTCGAGATATTTCTTCTTCTTGTTGTTCTTCTTCTGCACAGCTAAGCTGGAAGTGGCATTTGCAGCTCGCAGTAGTGCAGAGTTATCTCAAAGAAAGGGGCCACGGTGTTTCTGTATCTCTATTATGTTGGTGCGGCTCCGGAACTTTTAAATATCTTGATATATCTCGAGAACTACGCATCTGATCAAAAAATATCATAGAACATAAAAAGTAGGAAACTTAATTCTCTACAAAAAAGGTCTCTTAACATTTTGCCATAGCTCGCATCGTTTCCGAGATATTTGCAGATTTATCTCAAGGGAAGGGGCCTGACGGACATATTTCGAGATATTTCTTCTTCTTGTTGTTCTTCTTCTGCACAGCTAAGCTGGAAGTGCCATTTGCAGCGCGCAATAGTGCAGAGTTATCTCAAAGAAAGGGGCCACGGTGTTTCTGTATCTCTATTATGTTGGTGCGGCTTCGGAACTTTTAAATATCTTGATATATCTCGAGAACTACGCATCTGTTCAAAAAATATCATAGGACATAAAAAGTAGGAATCCTAATTTTCTACAAAAAAGGTCTCTTAACATTTTGCCGTAGCTCGCTTCGTTTCCGAGATATTTGCAGATTTATCTCAAGGGAAGGGGCCTGACGGACATATTTCCAGATATTTCTTCTTCTTGTTGTTCTTCTTCTGCACAGCTAAGCTGGAAGTGGCATTTGCAGCTCGCAATAGTGCAGAGTTATTTCAAAGAAAGGGGCCACGGTGTTTCTGTATCTCTATTATGTTGGTGCGGCTTCGGAACTTTTAAATATCTTGATATATCTCGAGAACTACGCATCTGATCAGAAAATATCATAGAAGATAAAAAGTAGGAAACTTAATTCTCTACAAAAAAGGTCTCTTAACATTTTGCCATAGCTCGCTTCGTTTCCGAGATATTTGCAGATTTATCTCAAGGTAAGGGGCCTGACGGACATATTTCGAGATATTTCTTCTTCTTGTTGTTTTTCTTCTGCACAGCTCAGCTGGAAGTGGCATTTGCAGCTCGCAATAGTGCATAGCTATCTGAAAGAAAGGGGCCACGGTGTTTCTGTATCTCTATTATGTTGGTGCGGCTTCGGAACTTTTAAATATCTTGATATATCTCGAGAACTACGCATCTGATCAAAAAATATCATAGAACATAAAAAGTAGGAAACTTAATTCGCTACAAAAAAGGTCTCTTAACATTTTGCCATAGCTCGCTTCGTTTCCGAGATATTTGCAGATTTATCTCAAGGGAAGGGGCCTGACGGACATATTTCGAGATATTTCTTCTTCTTCTTGTTCTTCTTCTGCACAGCTAAGCTGGAAGTGGCATTTGCAGCTCGCAATAGTGCAGAGTTATCTCAAAGAAAGGGGCCACGGTGTTTCTGTATCTCTATTATGTTGGTGCGGCTTCGGAACTTTTAAATATCTTGATATATCTCGAGAACTACGCGTCTGATCAAAAAATATCATAGAACATAAAAAGTAGGAAACATAATTCTCTACAAAAAAGGTCTCTTAACATTTTGTCATAGCTCGCTTCGTTTCCGAGATATTTGCAGATTTATCTCAAGGGAAGGGGCCTAACGGACATATTTCCAGATATTTCTTCTTCTTGTTGTTCTTCTTCTGCACAGCTAAGCTGGAAGTGGCATTTGCGGCTCGCACTAGTGCAGAGTTATCTCAAAGAAAGGGGCCACGGTGTTTCTGTATCTCTATTATGTTGGTGCAGCTTCAGAACTTTTAAATATCTTGATGTATCTCGAGAACTACGCATCTGATCAAAAAATATCATGGAACATAAAAAGTAGAAAACTTAATTCTCTACAGAAAAGGTCTCTTAACATTTTGCCATAGCTCGCTTCGTTTCCGAGATATTTGCAGATTTATCTCAAGGGAAGGGGCCTGACGGACATACTTCGAGATATTTCTTCTTCTTGTTGTTCTTCTTCTGCACAGCTAAACTGGACGTGGCATTTCCAGCTCGCAATAGTGCAGAGTTATCTCAAAGAGAGGGGCCACGGTGTTTCTGTATCTCTATTATGTTGGTGCGGCTTCGGAACTTTTAAATATCTTGATATATCTCGAGAACTACGCATCTGATCAAAAAATATCATAGAACATAAAACGTAGGAAACTTAATTCTCTACAAAAAAGGTCTCTTAACATTTTGCCATAGCTCGCTTCGTTTCCGAGATATTTGCAGATTTATCTCAAGGGAAGGGGCCTAACGGACATATTTCGAGATATTTCTTCTTCTTGTTGTTCTTCTTCTGCACAGCTAAACTGGAAGTGGCATTTCCAGGTCGCAATAGTGCAGAGTTATCTCAAAGAAAGGAGCCACGGTGTTTCTGTATCTCTATTATGTTGGTGCGGCTTCGGAACTTTTAAATATCTTGATATATCTCGAGAACTACGCGTCTGATCAAAAAATATCATAGAACATAAAAAGTAGGAAACATAATTCTCTACAAAAAAGGTCTCTTAACATTTTGCCATAGCTCGCTTCGTTTCCGAGATATTTGCAGATTTATCTCAAGGGAAGGGGCCTGACGGACATATTTCGAGATATTTCTTCTTCTTGTTGTTCCTCTTCTGCACAGCTAAGCTGGAAGTGGCATTTGCAGCTCGCAATTGTGCAGAGTTATCTCAAAGAGAGGGGCCACGGTGTTTCTGTATCTCTATTATGTTGGTGCGGCTTCGGAACTTTTAAATATCTTGATATATCTCGAGAACTACGCATCTGATCAGAAAATATCATAGAAGATAAAAAGTAGGAAACTTAATTCTCTACAAAAAAGGTCTCTTAACATTTTGCCATAGCTCGCTTCGTTTCCGAGATATTTGCAGATTTATCTCAAGGTAAGGGGCCTGATGGACATATTTCGAGATATTTCTTCTTCTTGTTGTTCTTCTTCTGCACAGCTAAGCTGGAAGTGGCATTTGCAGCTCGCAATAGTGCATAGCTATCTGAAAGAAAGGGGCCACGGTGTTTCTGTATCTCTATTATGTTGGTGCGGCTTCGGAACTTTTAAATATCTTGATATATCTCGAGAACTACGCATCTGATCAAAAAATATCATAGAACATAAAAAGTAGGAAACTTAATTCGCTACAAAAAAGGTCTCTTAACATTTTGCCATAGCTCGCTTCGTTTCCGAGATATTTGCAGATTTATCTCAAGGGAAGGGGCCTAACGGACATATTTCGTGATATTTCTTCTTCTTGTTGTTCTTCTTCTGCACAGCTAAGCTGGAAGTGGCATTTGCAGCTCGCAATTGTGCAGAGTTATCTCAAAGAGAGGGGCCACGGTGTTTCTGTATCTCTATTATGTTGGTGCGGCTTCGGAACTTTTAAATATCTTGATATATCTCGAGAACTACGCATCTGATCAGAAAATATCATAGAAGATAAAAAGTAGGAAACTTAATTCTCTACAAAAAAGGTCTCTTAACATTTTGCCATAGCTCGCTTCGTTTCCGAGATATTTGCAGATTTATCTCAAGGTAAGGGGCCTGATGGACATATTTCGAGATATTTCTTCTTCTTGTTGTTCTTCTTCTGCACAGCTAAGCTGGAAGTGGCATTTGCAGCTCGCAATTGTGCAGAGTTATCTCAAAGAGAGGGGCCACGGTGTTTCTGTATCTCTATTATGTTGGTGCGGCTTCGGAACTTTTAAATATCTTGATATATCTCGAGAACTACGCATCTGATCAAAAAATATCGTAGAACATAAAAAGTAGGAAACTTAATTCTCTACAAATAAGGTCTCTTAACATTTTGCCATAGCTCGCTTGGTTTCCGAGATATTTGCAGATTTATCTCAAGGGAAGGGGCCTGAGGGACATATTTCGAGATGTTTCTTCTTCTTGTTGTTCTTCTTCTGCACAGCTAAGCTGCAAGTGGCATTTGCAGGTCGCAATAGTGCAGAGTTATCTCAAAGAAAGGGGCTACGGTGTTTCTGTATCTCTATTATGTTGGTGCGGCTTCGGAACTTTTAAATATCTCGATATATCTCGAAAACTACGCTTCTGATCAAAAAATATCAGAGAACGTAAATTGTAGGAAACATAATTCTCTACAAAAAAGGTCTCTTAACGTTTTGCCATAGCTCGCTTCGTTTCCGAGATATTTGCAGATTTATCTGAAGGGAAGGGGCCTGACGGACATATTTCGAGATATTTCTTCTTCTTGTTGTTCTTCTTCCGCACAGCTAAGCTGGAAGTGGCATTTGCAGCTCGCAATAGTGCAGAGTTATCTCAAAGAAAGGGGCCACGGTGTTTCTGTATCTCTATTATGTTGGTGCGGCTTCGGAACTTTTAAATATCTTGATATATCTCGAGAACTACGCATCTGATCAAAAAATATCGTAGAACATAAAAAGTAGGAAACTTAATTCTCTACAAATAAGGTCTCTTAACATTTTGCCATAGCTCGCTTGGTTTCCGAGATATTTGCAGATTTATCTCAAGGGAAGGGGCCTGAGGGACATATTTCGAGATATTTCTTCTTCTTGTTGTTCTTCTTCTGCACAGCTAAGCTGGAAGTGGCATTTGCAGCTCGCAATAGTGCAGAGTTACCTCAAAGGAAGGGGCCACGGTGTTTCTGTATCTCTATTATGTTGGTGCCGCTTCGGAACTTTTAAATATCTTGATATATCTCGAGAACTACGCATCTGATCAAAAAATATCGTAGAACATAAAAAGTAGGAAACTTAATTCTCTACAAAAAAGGTCTCTTAACATTTTGCCATAGCTCGCTTCGTTTCCGAGATATTTGCAGATTTATCCCAAGGGAAGGGGCCTGACGGACATATTTCGAGATATTTCTTCTTCTTGTTGTTCTTCTTCTGCACAGCTAAGCTGGAAGTGGCATTTGCTGCTCGCAGTAGTGCAGAGTTATCTCAAAGAAAGGGGCCACGGTGTTTCTGTATCTCTATTATGTTGGTGCGGCTTCGGAACTTTTAAATATCTTGATATATCTCGAGAACTACGCATCTGTTCAAAAAATATCATAGGACATAAAAAGTAGGAATCCTAATTTTCTACAAAAAAGGTCTCTTAACATTTTGCCGTAGCTCGCTTCGTTTCCGAGATATTTGCAGATTTATCTCAAGGGAAGGGGCCTGACGGACATATTTCCAGATATTTCTTCTTCTTGTTGTTCTTCTTCTGCACAGCTAAGCTGGAAGTGGCATTTGCAGCTCGCAATAGTGCAGAGTTATCTCAAAGAAAGGGGCCACGGTGTTTCTGTATCTCTATTATGTTGGTGCGGCTTCGGAACTTTTAAATATCTTGATATATCTCGAGAACTACGCATCTGATCAAAAAATATCATAGAACATAAAAAGTGGGAAACTTAATTCTCTACAAAAAAGGTCTCTGAACGTTTTGCAATAGCTCGCTTCGTTTCCGAGATATTTGCAGATTTATCTCAAGGGAAGGGTCCTGACGGACATATTTCGAGATATTTCTTCTTCTTGTTGTTCTTCTTCTGCACAGCTAAACTGGAAGTGGCATTTCCAGCTCGCAATAGTGCAGAGTTATCCCAAAGAAAGGGGCCACGATGTTTCTGTATCTCTATTATGTTGGTGCGGCTTCGGAACTTTTAAATATCTCGATATATCTCGAAAACTACGCTTCTGATCAAAAAATATCATAGAACATAAATTGTAGGAAACATAATTCTCTACAAAAAAGGTCTCTTAACATTTTGCCATTGCTCGCTTCGTTTCCGAGATATTTGCAGATTTATCTCAAGGGAAGGGGCCTGACGGACATATTTCGAGATATTTCTTCTTCTTGTTGTTCTTCTTCTGCACAGCTAAGCTGGAAGTGGCATTTGCAGCTCGCAATTGTGCAGAGTTATCTCAAAGAGAGGGGCCACGGTGTTTCTGTATCTCTATTATGTTGGTGCGGCTTCGGAACTTTTAAATATCTTGATATATCTCGAGAACTACGCATCTGATCAAAAAATATCGTAGAACATAAAAAGTAGGAAACTTAATTCTCTACAAATAAGGTCTCTTAACATTTTGCCATAGCTCGCTTGGTTTCCGAGATATTTGCAGATTTATCTCAAGGGAAGGGGCCTGAGGGACATATTTCGAGATATTTCTTCTTCTTGTTGTTCTTCTTCTGCACAGCTAAACTGGAAGTGGCATTTCCAGCTCGCAATAGTGCAGAGTTATCCCAAAGAAAGGGGCCACGATGTTTCTGTATCTCTATTATGTTGGTGCGGCTTCGGAACTTTTAAATATCTCGATATATCTCGAAAACTACGCTTCTGATCAAAAAATATAATAGAACATAAATTGTAGGAAACATAATTCTCTACAAAAAAGGTCTCTTAACATTTTGCCATAGCTCGCTTCGTTTCCGAGATATTTGCAGATTTATCTCAAGGGAAGGGGCCTGACGGACATATTTCGAGATATTTCTTCTTCTTGTTGTTCTTCTTCTGCACAGCTAAGCTGGAAGTGGCATTTGCAGCTCGCAATTGTGCAGAGTTATCTCAAAGAGAGGGGCCACGGTGTTTCTGTATCTCTATTATGTTGGTGCGGCTTCGGAACTTTTAAATATCTTGATATATCTCGAGAACTACGCATCTGATCAAAAAATATCGTAGAACATAAAAAGTAGGAAACTTAATTCTCTACAAATAAGGTCTCTTAACATTTTGCCATAGCTCGCTTGGTTTCCGAGATATTTGCAGATTTATCTCAAGGGAAGGGGCCTGAGGGACATATTTCGAGATGTTTCTTCTTCTTGTTGTTCTTCTTCTGCACAGCTAAGCTGCAAGTGGCATTTGCAGGTCGCAATAGTGCAGAGTTATCTCAAAGAAAGGGGCTACGGTGTTTCTGTATCTCTATTATGTTGGTGCGGCTTCGGAACTTTTAAATATCTCGATATATCTCGAAAACTACGCTTCTGATCAAAAAATATCACAGAACGTAAATTGTAGGAAACATAATTCTCTACAAAAAAGGTCTCTTAACGTTTTGCCATAGCTCGCTTCGTTTCCGAGATATTTGCAGATTTATCTGAAGGGAAGGGGCCTGACGGACATATTTCGAGATATTTCTTCTTCTTGTTGTTCTTCTTCTGCACAGCTAAGCTGGAAGTGGCATTTGCAGCTCGCAATAGTGCAGAGTTATCTCAAAGAAAGGGGCCACGGTGTTTCTGTATCTCTATTATGTTGGTGCGGCTTCGGAACTTTTAAATATCTTGATATATCTCGAGAACTACGCATCTGATCAAAAAATATCGTAGAACATAAAAAGTAGGAAACTTAATTCTCTACAAATAAGGTCTCTTAACATTTTGCCATAGCTCGCTTGGTTTCCGAGATATTTGCAGATTTATCTCAAGGGAAGGGGCCTGAGGGACATATTTCGAGATATTTCTTCTTCTTGTTGTTCTTCTTCTGCACAGCTAAGCTGGAAGTGGCATTTGCAGCTCGCAATAGTGCAGAGTTACCTCAAAGAAAGGGGCCACGGTGTTTCTGTATCTCTATTATGTTGGTGCCGCTTCGGAACTTTTAAATATCTGGATATATCTCGAGAACTACGCATCTGATCAAAAAATATCATAGAACATAAAAAGTAGGAAACTTAATTCTCTACAAAAAAGGTCTCTTAACATTTTGCCATAGCTCGCTTCGTTTCCGAGATATTTGCAGATTTATCCCAAGGGAAGGGGCCTGACGGACATATTTCGAGATATTTCTTCTTCTTGTTGTTCTTCTTCTGCACAGCTAAGCTGGAAGTGGCATTTGCAGCTCGCAGTAGTGCAGAGTTATCTCAAAGAAAGGGGCCACGGTGTTTCTGTATCTCTATTATGTTGGTGCGGCTCCGGAACTTTTAAATATCTTGATATATCTCGAGAACTACGCATCTGATCAAAAAATATCATAGAACATAAAAAGTAGGAAACTTAATTCTCTACAAAAAAGGTCTCTTAACATTTTGCCATAGCTCGCATCGTTTCCGAGATATTTGCAGATTTATCTCAAGGGAAGGGGCCTGACGGACATATTTCGAGATATTTCTTCTTCTTGTTGTTCTTCTTCTGCACAGCTAAGCTGGAAGTGCCATTTGCAGCGCGCAATAGTGCAGAGTTATCTCAAAGAAAGGGGCCACGGTGTTTCTGTATCTCTATTATGTTGGTGCGGCTTCGGAACTTTTAAATATCTTGATATATCTCGAGAACCACGCATCTGTTCAAAAAATATCATAGAACATAAAAAGTAGGAATCCTAATTTTCTACAAAAAAGGTCTCTTAACATTTTGCCGTAGCTCGCTTCGTTTCCGAGATATTTGCAGATTTATCTCAAGGGAAGGGGCCTGACGGACATATTTCCAGATATTTCTTCTTCTTGTTGTTCTTCTTCTGCACAGCTAAGCTGGAAGTGGCATTTGCAGCTCGCAATAGTGCAGAGTTATCTCAAAGAAAGGGGCCACGGTGTTTCTGTATCTCTATTATGTTGGTGCGGCTTCGGAACTTTTAAATATCTTGATATATCTCGAGAACTACGCATCTGATCAAAAAATATCATAGAACATAAAAAGTAGGAAACTTAATTCTCTACAAAAAAGGTCTCTGAACGTTTTGCAATAGCTCGCTTCGTTTCCGAGATATTTGCAGATTTATCTCAAGGGAAGGGTCCTGACGGACATATTTCGAGATATTTCTTCTTCTTGTTGTTCTTCTTCTGCACAGCTAAACTGGAAGTGGCATTTCCAGCTCGCAATAGTGCAGAGTTATCCCAAAGAAAGGGGCCACGATGTTTCTGTATCTCTATTATGTTGGTGCGGCTTCGGAACTTTTAAATATCTTGATATATCTCGAGAACTACGCATCTGATCAAAAAATATCGTAGAACATAAAAAGTAGGAAACTTAATTCTCTACAAATAAGGTCTCTTAACATTTTGCCATAGCTCGCTTGGTTTCCGAGATATTTGCAGATTTATCTCAAGGGAAGGGGCCTGAGGGACATATTTCGAGATATTTCTTCTTCTTGTTGTTCTTCTTCTGCACAGCTAAGCTGGAAGTGGCATTTGCAGCTCGCAATAGTGCAGAGTTACCTCAAAGAAAGGGGCCACGGTGTTTCTGTATCTCTATTATGTTGGTGCCGCATCGGAACTTTTAAATATCTGGATATATCTCGAGAACTACGCATCTGATCAAAAAATATCATAGAACATAAAAAGTAGGAAACTTAATTCTCTACAAAAAAGGTCTCTTAACATTTTGCCATAGCTCTCTTCGTTTCCGAGATATTTCCAGATTTATCTCAAGGGAAGGGGCCTGACGGACATATTTCGAGATATTTCTTCTTCTTGTTGTTCTTCTTCTGCACAGCTAAGCTGGAAGTGGCATTTGCAGCTCGCAGTAGTGCAGAGTTATCTCAAAGAAAGGGGCCACGGTGTTTCTGTATCTCTATTATGTTGGTGCGGCTTCGGAACTTTTAAATATCTTGATATATCTCGAGAACTACGCATCTGATCAAAAAATATCATAGAACATGAAAAGTAGGAAACTTAATTCTCTACAAAAAAGGTCTCTTAACATTTTGCCATAGCTCGCTTCGTTTCCGAGATATTTGCAGATATATCTCAACGGAAGGGGCCTGACGGACATATTTCGAGATATTTCTTCTTCTTGTTGTTCTTCTTCTGCACAGCTAAGCTGGAAGTGGCATTTGCAGCTCGCAATTGTGCAGAGTTATCTCAAAGAGAGGGGCCACGGTGTTTCTGTATCTCTATTATGTTGGTGCGGCTTCGGAACTTTTAAATATC
This sequence comes from Osmia lignaria lignaria, assembly GCF_051020975.1. Lineage (NCBI taxonomy): Eukaryota > Metazoa > Arthropoda > Insecta > Hymenoptera > Megachilidae > Osmia > Osmia lignaria. The sequence goes on along the minus strand of NW_027478161.1, from coordinate 25,179,224 downwards.
TTGATATATCTCGAGAACTACGCATCTGATCAAAAAATATCGTAGAACATAAAAAGTAGGAAACTTAATTCTCTACAAATAAGGTCTCTTAACATTTTGCCATAGCTCGCTTGGTTTCCGAGATATTTGCAGATTTATCTCAAGGGAAGGGGCCTGAGGGACATATTTCGAGATATTTCTTCTTCTTGTTGTTCTTCTTCTGCACAGCTAAGCTGCAAGTGGCATTTGCAGGTCGCAATAGTGCAGAGTTATCTCAAAGAAAGGGGCTACGGTGTTTCTGTATCTCTATTATGTTGGTGCGGCTTCGGAACTTTTAAATATCTCGATATATCTCGAAAACTACGCTTCTGATCAAAAAATATCAGAGAACGTAAATTGTAGGAAACATAATTCTCTACAAAAAAGGTCTCTTAAGATTTTGCCATAGCTCGCTTCGTTTCCGAGATATTTGCAGATTTATCTCAAGGGAAGGGGCCTGACGGACATATTTCGAGATATTTCTTCTTCTTGTTGTTCTTTTTCTGCACAGCTAAGCTGGAAGTGGCATTTGCAGCTCGCAATAGTGCAGAGTTATCTCAAAGAAAGGGGCCACGGTGTTTCTGTATCTCTATTATGTTGGTGCGGCTTCGGAACTTTTAAATATCTTGATATATCTCGAGAACTACGCATCTGATCAAAAAATATCGTAGAACATAAAAAGTAGGAAACTTAATTCTCTACAAATAAGGTCTCTTAACATTTTGCCATAGCTCGCTTGGTTTCCGAGATATTTGCAGATTTATCTCAAGGGAAGGGGCCTGAGGGACATATTTCGAGATATTTCTTCTTCTTGTTGTTCTTCTTCTGCACAGCTAAGCTGGAAGTGGCATTTGCAGCTCGCAATAGTGCAGAGTTACCTCAAAGAAAGGGGCCACGGTGTTTCTGTATCTCTATTATGTTGGTGCCGCATCGGAACTTTTAAATATCTGGATATATCTCGAGAACTACGCATCTGATCAAAAAATATCATAGAACATAAAAAGTAGGAAACTTAATTCTCTACAAAAAAGGTCTCTTAACATTTTGCCATAGCTCTCTTCGTTTCCGAGATATTTCCAGATTTATCTCAAGGGAAGGGGCCTGACGGACATATTTCGAGATATTTCTTCTTCTTGTTGTTCTTCTTCTGCACAGCTAAGCTGGAAGTGGCATTTGCAGCTCGCAGTAGTGCAGAGTTATCTCAAAGAAAGGGGCCACGGTGTTTCTGTATCTCTATTATGTTGGTGCGGCTTCGGAACTTTTAAATATCTTGATATATCTCGAGAACTACGCATCTGATCAAAAAATATCATAGAACATGAAAGGTAGGAAACTTAATTCTCTACAAAAAAGGTCTCTTAACATTTTGCCATAGCTCGCTTCGTTTCCGAGATATTTGCAGATATATCTCAACGGAAGGGGCCTGACGGACATATTTCGAGATATTTCTTCTTCTTGTTGTTCTTCTTCTGCACAGCTAAGCTGGAAGTGGCATTTGCAGCTCGCAGTAGTGCAGAGTTATCTCAAAGAAAGGGGCCACGGTGTTTCTGTATCTCTATTATGTTGGTGCGGCTTCGGAACTTTTAGATATCTTAATATATCTCGAGAACTACGCATCTGATCAAAAAATATCATAGAACATAAAAAGTAGGAAACTTAATTCTCTACAAAAAAGCTCTCTTAACATTTTGCCATAGCTCGCTTCGTTTCCGAGATATTTGCAGATTTATCTCAAGGGAAGGGGCCTCACGGACATATTTCGAGATATTTCTTCTTCTTGTTGTTCTTCTTCTGCACAGCTAAGCTGGAAGTGGCATTTGCAGCTCGCAATAGTGCAGAGATATCTCAAAGAAAGGGGCCACGGTGTTTCTGTATCTCTATTATGTTGGTGCGGCTTCGGAACTTTTAAATATCTTGATATATCTCGAGAACTACGCGTCTGATCAAAAAATATCATAGAACATAAAAAGTAGGAAACATAATTCTGTACAAAAAAGGTCTCCTAACATTTTGCCATAGCTCGCTTCGTTTCCGAGATATTTGCAGATTTATCTCAAGGGAAGGGGCCTGACGGACATATTTCGAGATATTTCTTCTTCTTGTTGTTCTTCCTCTGCACAGCTAAGCTGGAAGTGGCATTTGCAGCTCGCAATAGTGCAGAGTTATCTCAAAGAAAGGGGCCACGGTGTTTCTGTATCTCTATTATGTTGGTGGGGCTTCGGAACTTTTAAATATCTTGATATATCTCGAGAACTACGCATCTGATCAAAAAATATCATAGAACATAAAAAGTAGGACACTTAATTCTCTACAAAAAAGGTCGCTTAACATTTTGCCATAGCTCGCTTCGTTTCCGAGATATTTGCATATTTATCTCAAGGGAAGGGGCCTGACGGACATATTTCGAGATATTTCTTCTACTTGTTGTTCTTCTTCTGCACAGCTAAACTGGAAGTGGCATTTCCAGCTCGCAATAGTGCAGAGTTATCTCAAAGAAAGGAGCCACGGTGTTTCTGTATCTCTATTATGTTGGTGCGGCTTCGGAACTTTTAAATATCTTGATATATCTCGAGAACTACGCATCTGATCAAAAAATATCATAGAACATAAAATGTAGGAAACTTAATTCTCTACAAAAAAGGTCTCTTAATATTTTGCCATAGCTCGCTTCGTTTCCGAGATATTTGCAGATTTATCTCAAGGGAAGGGGCCTGACGGACATATTTCGAGATATTTCTTCTTCTTGTTGTTCTTCTTCTGCACAGCTAAGCTGTAAGTGGCATTTGCGGCTCGCACTAGTGCAGAGTTATCTCAAAGAAAGGGGCCACGGTGTTTCTGTATCTCTATTATGTTGGTGCGGCTTCGGAACTTTTAAATATCTTGATATATCTCGAGAACTACGCGTCTGATCAAAAAATATCATAGAACATAAAAAGTAGGAAACATAATTGTGTACAAAAAAGGTCTCTTAACATTTTGCCATAGCTCGCTTCGTTTCCGAGATATTTGCAGATTTATCTCAAGGGAAGGGGCCTGACGGACATATTTCGAGATATTTCTTCTTCTTGTTGTTCTTCTTCTGCACAGCTAAGCTGGAAGTGGCATTTGCGGCTCGCGCTAGTGCAGAGTTATCTCAAAGAAAGGGGCCACGGTGTTTCTGTATCTCTATTATGTTGGTGCGGCTTCGGAACCTTTAAATATCTCGATATATCTCGAAAACTACGCTTCTGATCAAAAAATATCATAGAACATAAATTGTAGGAAACATAATTCTCTACAAAAAAGGTCTCTTAACATTTTGCCATAGCTCGCTTCGTTTCCGAGATATTTGCAGATATATCTCAAGGGCAGGGGCCTGACGGACATATTTCGAGATATTTCTTCTTCTTGTTGTTCTTCTTCTGCACAGCTAAGCTGGAAGTGGCATTTACAGCTCGCAATAGTGCAGAGTTATCTCAAAGAAAGGGGCCACGGTGTTTCTGTATCTCTATTATGTTGGTGCGGCTTCGGAACTTTTAAATATCTCGATATATCTCGAAAACTACGCTTCTGATCAAAAAATATCATAGAACATAAATTGTAGGAAACAATTCTCTACAAAAAACGTCTCTTAACATTTTGCCATAGCTCGCTTCGTTTCCGAGATATTTGCAGATTCAGCTCAAAGGAACTGGCCTGACGGACATATTTCGAGATATTTCTTCTTCTTGTTGTTCTTCTTCTGCACAGCTAAGCTGGAAGTGGCATTTGCAGCTCGCAGTAGTGCAGAGTTATCTCAAAGAAAGGGGCCACGGTGTTTCTGTATCTCTATTATGTTGGTGCGGCTTCGGAACTTTTAAATATCTTGATATATCTCGAGAACTACGCATCTGTTCAAAAAATATCATAGAACATAAAAAGTAGGAATCCTAATTTTCTACAAAAAAGGTCTCTTAACATTTTGCCGTAGCTCGCTTCGTTTCCGAGATATTTGCAGATTTATCTCAAGGGAAGGGGCCTGACGCACATATTTCCAGATATTTCTTCTTCTTGTTGTTCTTCTTCTGCACAGCTAAGCTGGAAGTGGCATTTGCAGCTCGCAATAGTGCAGAGTTATCTCAAAGAAAGGGGCCACGGTGTTTCTGTATCTCTATTATGTTGGTGCGGCTTCGGAACTTTTAAATATCTTGATATATCTCGAGAACTACGCATCTGATCAAAAAATATCATAGAACATAAAAAGTAGGAAACTTAATTCTCTACAAAAAAGGTCTCTGAACGTTTTGCAATAGCTCGCTTCGTTTCCGAGATATTTGCAGATTTATCTCAAGGGAAGGGTCCTGACGGACATATTTCGAGATATTTCTTCTTCTTGTTGTTCTTCTTCTGCACAGCTAAACTGGAAGTGGCATTTCCAGCTCGCAATAGTGCAGAGTTATCCCAAAGAAAGGGGCCACGATGTTTCTGTATCTCTATTATGTTGGTGCGGCTTCGGAACTTTTAAATATCTCGATATATCTCGAAAACTACGCTTCTGATCAAAAAATATCATAGAACATAAATTGTAGGAAACATAATTCTCTACAAAAAAGGTCTCTTAACATTTTGCCATAGCTCGCTTCGTTTCCGAGATATTTGCAGATTTATCTCAAGGGAAGGGGCCTGACGGACATATTTCGAGATATTTCTTCTTCTTGTTGTTCTTCTTCTGCACAGCTAAGCTGGAAGTGGCATTTGCAGCTCGCAATTGTGCAGAGTTATCTCAAAGAGAGGGGCCACGGTGTTTCTGTATCTCTATTATGTTGGTGCGGCTTCGGAACTTTTAAATATCTTGATATATCTCGAGAACTACGCATCTGATCAAAAAATATCGTAGAACATAAAAAGTAGGAAACTTAATTCTCTACAAATAAGGTCTCTTAACATTTTGCCATAGCTCGCTTGGTTTCCGAGATATTTGCAGATTTATCTCAAGGGAAGGGGCCTGAGGGACATATTTCGAGATATTTCTTCTTCTTGTTGTTCTTCTTCTGCACAGCTAAGCTGCAAGTGGCATTTGCAGGTCGCAATAGTGCAGAGTTATCTCAAAGAAAGGGGCTACGGTGTTTCTGTATCTCTATTATGTTGGTGCGGCTTCGGAACTTTTAAATATCTCGATATATCTCGAAAACTACGCTTCTGATCAAAAAATATCAGAGAACGTAAATTGTAGGAAACATAATTCTCTACAAAAAAGGTCTCTTAAGATTTTGCCATAGCTCGCTTCGTTTCCGAGATATTTGCAGATTTATCTCAAGGGAAGGGGCCTGACGGACATATTTCGAGATATTTCTTCTTCTTGTTGTTCTTCTTCTGCACAGCTAAGCTGGAAGTGGCATTTGCAGCTCGCAATAGTGCAGAGTTATCTCAAAGAAAGGGGCCACGGTGTTTCTGTATCTCTATTATGTTGGTGCGGCTTCGGAACTTTTAAATATCTTGATATATCTCGAGAACTACGCATCTGATCAAAAAATATCGTAGAACATAAAAAGTAGGAAACTTAATTCTCTACAAATAAGGTCTCTTAACATTTTGCCATAGCTCGCTTGGTTTCCGAGATATTTGCAGATTTATCTCAAGGGAAGGGGCCTGAGGGACATATTTCGAGATATTTCTTCTTCTTGTTGTTCTTCTTCTGCACAGCTAAGCTGGAAGTGGCATTTGCAGCTCGCAATAGTGCAGAGTTACCTCAAAGAAAGGGGCCACGGTGTTTCTGTATCTCTATTATGTTGGTGCCGCATCGGAACTTTTAAATATCTGGATATATCTCGAGAACTACGCATCTGATCAAAAAATATCATAGAACATAAAAAGTAGGAAACTTAATTCTCTACAAAAAAGGTCTCTTAACATTTTGCCATAGCTCTCTTCGTTTCCGAGATATTTCCAGATTTATCTCAAGGGAAGGGGCCTGACGGACATATTTCGAGATATTTCTTCTTCTTGTTGTTCTTCTTCTGCACAGCTAAGCTGGAAGTGGCATTTGCAGCTCGCAGTAGTGCAGAGTTATCTCAAAGAAAGGGGCCACGGTGTTTCTGTATCTCTATTATGTTGGTGCGGCTTCGGAACTTTTAAATATCTTGATATATCTCGAGAACTACGCATCTGATCAAAAAATATCATAGAACATGAAAAGTAGGAAACTTAATTCTCTACAAAAAAGGTCTCTTAACATTTTGCCATAGCTCGCTTCGTTTCCGAGATATTTGCAGATATATCTCAACGGAAGGGGCCTGACGGACATATTTCGAGATATTTCTTCTTCTTGTTGTTCTTCTTCTGCACAGCTAAGCTGGAAGTGGCATTTGCAGCTCGCAATTGTGCAGAGTTATCTCAAAGAGAGGGGCCACGGTGTTTCTGTATCTCTATTATGTTGGTGCGGCTTCGGAACTTTTAAATATCTTGATATATCTCGAGAACTACGCATCTGATCAAAAAATATCGTAGAACATAAAAAGTAGGAAACTTAATTCTCTACAAATAAGGTCTCTTAACATTTTGCCATAGCTCGCTTGGTTTCCGAGATATTTGCAGATTTATCTCAAGGGAAGGGGCCTGAGGGACATATTTCGAGATACTTCTTCTTCTTGTTGTTCTTCTTCTGCACAGCTAAGCTGCAAGTGGCATTTGCAGGTCGCAATAGTGCAGAGTTATCTCAAAGAAAGGGGCTACGGTGTTTCTGTATCTCTATTATGTTGGTGCGGCTTCGGAACTTTTAAATATCTCGATATATCTCGAAAACTACGCTTCTGATCAAAAAATATCAGAGAACGTAAATTGTAGGAAACATAATTCTCTACAAAAAAGGTCTCTTAAGATTTTGCCATAGCTCGCTTCGTTTCCGAGATATTTGCAGATTTATCTCAAGGGAAGGGGCCTGACGGACATATTTCGAGATATTTCTTCTTCTTGTTGTTCTTTTTCTGCACAGCTAAGCTGGAAGTGGCATTTGCAGCTCGCAATAGTGCAGAGTTATCTCAAAGAAAGGGGCCACGGTGTTTCTGTATCTCTATTATGTTGGTGCGGCTTCGGAACTTTTAAATATCTTGATATATCTCGAGAACTACGCATCTGATCAAAAAATATCGTAGAACATAAAAAGTAGGAAACTTAATTCTCTACAAATAAGGTCTCTTAACATTTTGCCATAGCTCGCTTGGTTTCCGAGATATTTGCAGATTTATCTCAAGGGAAGGGGCCTGAGGGACATATTTCGAGATATTTCTTCTTCTTGTTGTTCTTCTTCTGCACAGCTAAGCTGGAAGTGGCATTTGCAGCTCGCAATAGTGCAGAGTTACCTCAAAGAAAGGGGCCACGGTGTTTCTGTATCTCTATTATGTTGGTGCCGCATCGGAACTTTTAAATATCTGGATATATCTCGAGAACTACGCATCTGATCAAAAAATATCATAGAACATAAAAAGTAGGAAACTTAATTCTCTACAAAAAAGGTCTCTTAACATTTTGCCATAGCTCTCTTCGTTTCCGAGATATTTCCAGATTTATCTCAAGGGAAGGGGCCTGACGGACATATTTCGAGATATTTCTTCTTCTTGTTGTTCTTCTTCTGCACAGCTAAGCTGGAAGTGGCATTTGCAGCTCGCAGTAGTGCAGAGTTATCTCAAAGAAAGGGGCCACGGTGTTTCTGTATCTCTATTATGTTGGTGCGGCTTCGGAACTTTTAAATATCTTGATATATCTCGAGAACTACGCATCTGATCAAAAAATATCATAGAACATGAAAGGTAGGAAACTTAATTCTCTACAAAAAAGGTCTCTTAACATTTTGCCATAGCTCGCTTCGTTTCCGAGATATTTGCAGATATATCTCAACGGAAGGGGCCTGACGGACATATTTCGAGATATTTCTTCTTCTTGTTGTTCTTCTTCTGCACAGCTAAGCTGGAAGTGGCATTTGCAGCTCGCAGTAGTGCAGAGTTATCTCAAAGAAAGGGGCCACGGTGTTTCTGTATCTCTATTATGTTGGTGCGGCTTCGGAACTTTTAGATATCTTAATATATCTCGAGAACTACGCATCTGATCAAAAAATATCATAGAACATAAAAAGTAGGAAACTTAATTCTCTACAAAAAAGCTCTCTTAACATTTTGCCATAGCTCGCTTCGTTTCCGAGATATTTGCAGATTTATCTCAAGGGAAGGGGCCTCACGGACATATTTCGAGATATTTCTTCTTCTTGTTGTTCTTCTTCTGCACAGCTAAGCTGGAAGTGGCATTTGCAGCTCGCAATAGTGCAGAGATATCTCAAAGAAAGGGGCCACGGTGTTTCTGTATCTCTATTATGTTGGTGCGGCTTCGGAACTTTTAAATATCTTGATATATCTCGAGAACTACGCGTCTGATCAAAAAATATCATAGAACATAAAAAGTAGGAAACATAATTCTGTACAAAAAAGGTCTCCTAACATTTTGCCATAGCTCGCTTCGTTTCCGAGATATTTGCAGATTTATCTCAAGGGAAGGGGCCTGACGGACATATTTCGAGATATTTCTTCTTCTTGTTGTTCTTCCTCTGCACAGTTAAGCTGGAAGTGGCATTTGCAGCTCGCAATAGTGCAGAGTTATCTCAAAGAAAGGGGCCACGGTGTTTCTGTATCTCTATTATGTTGGTGGGGCTTCGGAACTTTTAAATATCTTGATATATCTCGAGAACTACGCATCTGATCAAAAAATATCATAGAACATAAAAAGTAGGACACTTAATTCTCTACAAAAAAGGTCGCTTAACATTTTGCCATAGCTCGCTTCGTTTCCGAGATATTTGCATATTTATCTCAAGGGAAGGGGCCTGACGGACATATTTCGAGATATTTCTTCTACTTGTTGTTCTTCTTCTGCACAGCTAAACTGGAAGTGGCATTTCCAGCTCGCAATAGTGCAGAGTTATCTCAAAGAAAGGAGCCACGGTGTTTCTGTATCTCTATTATGTTGGTGCGGCTTCGGAACTTTTAAATATCTTGATATATCTCGAGAACTACGCATCTGATCAAAAAATATCATAGAACATAAAATGTAGGAAACTTAATTCTCTACAAAAAAGGTCTCTTAATATTTTGCCATAGCTCGCTTCGTTTCCGAGATATTTGCAGATTTATCTCAAGGGAAGGGGCCTGACGGACATATTTCGAGATATTTCTTCTTCTTGTTGTTCTTCTTCTGCACAGCTAAGCTGTAAGTGGCATTTGCGGCTCGCACTAGTGCAGAGTTATCTCAAAGAAAGGGGCCACGGTGTTTCTGTATCTCTATTATGTTGGTGCGGCTTCGGAACTTTTAAATATCTTGATATATCTCGAGAACTACGCGTCTGATCAAAAAATATCATAGAACATAAAAAGTAGGAAACATAATTGTGTACAAAAAAGGTCTCTTAACATTTTGCCATAGCTCGCTTCGTTTCCGAGATATTTGCAGATTTATCTCAAGGGAAGGGGCCTGACGGACATATTTCGAGATATTTCTTCTTCTTGTTGTTCTTCTTCTGCACAGCTAAGCTGGAAGTGGCATTTGCGGCTCGCGCTAGTGCAGAGTTATCTCAAAGAAAGGGGCCACGGTGTTTCTGTATCTCTATTATGTTGGTGCGGCTTCGAAACCTTTAAATATCTCGATATATCTCGAAAACTACGCTTCTGATCAAAAAATATCATAGAACATAAATTGTAGGAAACATAATTCTCTACAAAAAAGGTCTCTTAACATTTTGCCATAGCTCGCTTCGTTTCCGAGATATCTGCAGATATATCTCAAGGGCAGGGGCCTGACGGACATATTTCGAGATATTTCTTCTTCTTGTTGTTCTTCTTCTGCACAGCTAAGCTGGAAGTGGCATTTACAGCTCGCAATAGTGCAGAGTTATCTCAAAGAAAGGGGCCACGGTGTTTCTGTATCTCTATTATGTTGGTGCGGCTTCGGAACTTTTAAATATCTCGATATATCTCGAAAACTACGCTTCTGATCAAAAAATATCATAGAACATAAATTGTAGGAAACAATTCTCTACAAAAAACGTCTCTTAACATTTTGCCATAGCTCGCTTCGTTTCCGAGATATTTGCAGATTCAGCTCAAAGGAACTGGCCTGACGGACATATTTCGAGATATTTCTTCTTCTTGTTGTTCTTCTTCTGCACAGCTAAGCTGGAAGTGGCATTTGCAGCTCGCAGTAGTGCAGAGTTATCTCAAAGAAAGGGGCCACGGTGTTTCTGTATCTCTATTATGTTGGTGCGGCTTCGGAACTTTTAAATATCTTGATATATCTCGAGAACTACGCATCTGTTCAAAAAATATCATAGAACATAAAAAGTAGGAATCCTAATTTTCTACAAAAAAGGTCTCTTAACATTTTGCCGTAGCTCGCTTCGTTTCCGAGATATTTGCAGATTTATCTCAAGGGAAGGGGCCTGACGGACATATTTCGAGATATTTCTTCTTCTTGTTGTTCTTCTTCTGCACAGCTAAGCTGTAAGTGGCATTTGCGGCTCGCACTAGTGCAGAGTTATCTCAAAGAAAGGGGCCACGGTGTTTCTGTATCTCTATTATGTTGGTGCGGCTTCGGAACTTTTAAATATCTTGATATATCTCGAGAACTACGCGTCTGATCAAAAAATATCATAGAACATAAAAAGTAGGAAACATAATTGTGTACAAAAAAGGTCTCTTAACATTTTGCCATAGCTCGCTTCGTTTCCGAGATATTTGCAGATTTATCTCAAGGGAAGGGGCCTGACGGACATATTTCGAGATATTTCTTCTTCTTGTTGTTCTTCTTCTGCACAGCTAAGCTGGAAGTGGCATTTGCGGCTCGCGCTAGTGCAGAGTTATCTCAAAGAAAGGGGCCACGGTGTTTCTGTATCTCTATTATGTTGGTGCGGCTTCGGAACCTTTAAATATCTCGATATATCTCGAAAACTACGCTTCTGATCAAAAAATATCATAGAACATAAATTGTAGGAAACATAATTCTCTACAAAAAAGGTCTCTTAACATTTTGCCATAGCTCGCTTCGTTTCCGAGATATCTGCAGATATATCTCAAGGGCAGGGGCCTGACGGACATATTTCGAGATATTTCTTCTTCTTGTTGTTCTTCTTCTGCACAGCTAAGCTGGAAGTGGCATTTACAGCTCGCAATAGTGCAGAGTTATCTCAAAGAAAGGGGCCACGGTGTTTCTGTATCTCTATTATGTTGGTGCGGCTTCGGAACTTTTAAATATCTCGATATATCTCGAAAACTACGCTTCTGATCAAAAAATATCATAGAACATAAATTGTAGGAAACAATTCTCTACAAAAAACGTCTCTTAACATTTTGCCATAGCTCGCTTCGTTTCCGAGATATTTGCAGATTCAGCTCAAAGGAACTGGCCTGACGGACATATTTCGAGATATTTCTTCTTCTTGTTGTTCTTCTTCTGCACAGCTAAGCTGGAAGTGGCATTTGCAGCTCGCAGTAGTGCAGAGTTATCTCAAAGAAAGGGGCCACGGTGTTTCTGTATCTCTATTATGTTGGTGCGGCTTCGGAACTTTTAAATATCTTGATATATCTCGAGAACTACGCATCTGTTCAAAAAATATCATAGAACATAAAAAGTAGGAATCCTAATTTTCTACAAAAAAGGTCTCTTAACATTTTGCCGTAGCTCGCTTCGTTTCCGAGATATTTGCAGATTTATCTCAAGGGAAGGGGCCTGACGGACATATTTCCAGATATTTCTTCTTCTTGTTGTTCTTCTCCTGCACAGCTAAGCTGGAAGTGGCATTTGCAGCTCGCAATAGTGCAGAGTTATCTCAAAGAAAGGGGCCACGGTGTTTCTGTATCTCTATTATGTTGGTGCGGCTTCGGAACTTTTAAATATCTTGATATATCTCGAGAACTACGCATCTGATCAAAAAATATCATAGAACATAAAAAGTAGGAAACTTAATTCTCTACAAAAAAGGTCTCTTAACATTTTGCCATAGCTCGCTTGGTTTCCGAGATATTTGCAGATTTATCTCAAGGGAAGGGTCCTGACGGACATATTTCGAGATATTTCTTCTACTTGTTGTTCTTCTTCTGCACAGCTAAACTGGAAGTGGCATTTCCAGCTCGCAATAGTGCAGAGTTATCCCAAAGAAAGGGGCCACGATGTTTCTGTATCTCTATTATGTTGGTGCGGCTTCGGAACTTTTAAATATCTCGATATATCTCGAAAACTACGCATCTGATCAAAAAATATCATAGAACATAAAATGTAGGAAACTTAATTCTCTACAAAAAAGGTCTCTTAACATTTTGCCATAGCTCGCTTCGTTTCCGAGATATTTGCAGATTTATCTCAAGGGAAGGGGCCTGACGGACATATTTCGAGATATTTCTTCTTCTCGTTGTTCTTCTTCTGCACAGCTAAGCTGGAAGTGGCATTTGCAGCTCGCAATAGTGCAGAGTTATCTCAAAGAAAGGGGCCACGGTGTTTCTGTATCTCTATTATGTTGGTGCGGCTTCGGAACTTTTAAATATCTTGATATATCTCGAGAACTACGCATCTGATCAAAAAATATCGTAGAACATAAAAAGTAGGAAACTTAATTCTCTACAAATAAGGTCTCTTAACATTTTGCCATAGCTCGCTTGGTTTCCGAGATATTTGCAGATTTATCTCAAGGGAAGGGGCCTGAGGGACATATTTCGAGATATTTCTTCTTCTTGTTGTTCTTCTTCTGCACAGCTAAGCTGGAAGTGGCATTTGCAGCTCGCAATAGTGCAGAGTTACCTCAAAGAAAGGGGCCACGGTGTTTCTGTATCTCTATTATGTTGGTGCCGCATCGGAACTTTTAAATATCTGGATATATCTCGAGAACTACGCATCTGATCAAAAAATATCATAGAATATAAAAAGTAGGAAACTTAATTCTCTACAAAAAAGGTCTCTTAACATTTTGCCATAGCTCTCTTCGTTTCCGAGATATTTCCAGATTTATCTCAAGGGAAGGGGCCTGACGGACATATTTCGAGATATTTCTTCTTCTTGTTGTTCTTCTTCTGCACAGCTAAGCTGGAAGTGGCATTTGCAGCTCGCAGTAGTGCAGAGTTATCTCAAAGAAAGGGGCCACGGTGTTTCTGTATCTCTATTATGTTGGTGCGGCTTCGGAACTTTTAAATATCTTGATATATCTCGAGAACTACGCATCTGATCAAAAAATATCATAGAACATGAAAAGTAGGAAACTTAATTCTCTACAAAAAAGGTCTCTTAACATTTTGCCATAGCTCGCTTCGTTTCCGAGATATTTGCAGATATATCTCAACGGAAGGGGCCTGACGGACATATTTCGAGATATTTCTTCTTCTTGTTGTTCTTCTTCTGCACAGCTAAGCTGGAAGTGGCATTTGCAGCTCGCAGTAGTGCAGAGTTATCTCAAAGAAAGGGGCCACGGTGTTTCTGTATCTCTATTATGTTGGTGCGGCTTCGGAACTTTTAGATATCTTAATATATCTCGAGAACTACGCATCTGATCAAAAAATATCATAGAACATAAAAAGTAGGAAACTTAATTCTCTACAAAAAAGCTCTCTTAACATTTTGCCATAGCTCGCTTCGTTTCCGAGATATTTGCAGATTTATCTCAAGGGAAGGGGCCTCACGGACATATTTCGAGATATTTCTTCTTCTTGTTGTTCTTCTTCTGCACAGCTAAGCTGGAAGTGGCATTTGCAGCTCGCAATAGTGCAGAGATATCTCAAAGAAAGGGGCCACGGTGTTTCTGTATCTCTATTATGTTGGTGCGGCTTCGGAACTTTTAAATATCTTGATATATCTCGAGAACTACGCGTCTGATCAAAAAATATCATAGAACATAAAAAGTAGGAATCATAATTCTGTACAAAAAAGGTCTCCTAACATTTTGCCATAGCTCGCTTCGTTTCCGAGATATTTGCAGATTTATCTCAAGGGAAGGGGCCTGACGGACATATTTCGAGATATTTCTTCTTCTTGTTGTTCTTCCTCTGCACAGCTAAGCTGGAAGTGGCATTTGCAGCTCGCAATAGTGCAGAGTTATCTCAAAGAAAGGGGCCACGGTGTTTCTGTATCTCTATTATGTTGGTGGGGCTTCGGAACTTTTAAATATCTTGATATATCTCGAGAACTACGCATCTGATCAAAAAATATCATAGAACATGAAAAGTAGGACACTTAATTCTCTACAAAAAAGGTCGCTTAACATTTTGCCATAGCTCGCTTCGTTTCCGAGATATTTGCATATTTATCTCAAGGGAAGGGGCCTGACGGACATATTTCGAGATATTTCTTCTACTTGTTGTTCTTCTTCTGCACAGCTAAACTGGAAGTGGCATTTCCAGCTCGCAATAGTGCAGAGTTATCTCAAAGAAAGGAGCCACGGTGTTTCTGTATCTCTATTATGTTGGTGCGGCTTCGGAACTTTTAAATATCTTGATATATCTCGAGAACTACGCATCTGATCAAAAAATATCATAGAACATAAAATGTAGGAAACTTAATTCTCTACAAAAAAGGTCTCTCAATATTTTGCCATAGCTCGCTTCGTTTCCGAGATATTTGCAGATTTATCTCAAGGGAAGGGGCCTGACGGACATATTTCGAGATATTTCTTCTTCTCGTTGTTCTTCTTCTGCACAGCTAAGCTGTAAGTGGCATTTGCGGCTCGCACTAGTGCAGAGTTATCTCAAAGAAAGGGGCCACGGTGTTTCTGTATCTCTATTATGTTGGTGCGGCTTCGGAACCTTTAAATATCTCGATATATCTCGAAAACTACGCTTCTGATCAAAAAATATCATAGAACATAAATTGTAGGAAACATAATTCTCTACAAAAAAGGTGTCTTAACATTTTGCCATAGCTCGCTTCGTTTCCGAGATATTTGCAGATATATCTCAAGGGCAGGGGCCTGACGGACATATTTCGAGATATTTCTTCTTCTTGTTGTTCGTCTTCTGCACAGCTAAGCTGGAAGTGGCATTTGCGGCTCGCGCTAGTGCAGAGTTATCTCAAAGAAAGGGGCCACGGTGTTTCTGTATCTCTATTATGTTGGTGCGGCTTCGGAACCTTTAAATATCTCGATATATCTCGAAAACTACGGTTCTGATCAAAAAATATCATAGAACATAAATTGTAGGAAACATAATTCTCTACAAAAAAGGTCTCTTAACATTTTGCCATAGCTCGCTTCGTTTCCGAGATATTTGCAGATATATCTCAAGGGCAGGGGCCTGACGGACATATTTCGAGATATTTCTTCCTCTTGTTGTTCTTCTTCTGCACAGCTAAGCTGGAAGTGGCATTTACAGCTCGCAATAGTGCAGAGTTATCTCAAAGAAAGGGGCCACGGTATTTCTGTATCTCTATTATGTTGGTGCGGCTTCGGAACTTTTAAATATCTCGATATATCTCGAAAACTACGCTTCTGATCAAAAAATATCATAGAACATAAATTGTAGGAAACAATTCTCTACAAAAAACGTCTCTTAACATTTTGCCATAGCTCGCTTCGTTTCCGAGATATTTGCAGATTCAGCTCAAAGGAACTGGCCTGACGGACATATTTCGAGATATTTCTTCTTCTTGTTGTTCTTCTTCTGCACAGCTAAACTGGAAGTGGCATTTCCAGCTCGCAATCGTGCAGAGTTATCTCAAAGAAAGGGGCCACGGTGTTTCTGTATCTCTATTATGTTGGTGCGGCTTCGGAACTTTTAAATATCTTGATATATCTCGAGAACTACGCATCTCATCAAAAAATATCATAGAACATAAAAAGTAGGAAACTTAATTCTCTACAAAAAAGTTCTCTTAACGTTTTGCCATAGCTCGCTTCGTTTCCGAGATATTTGCAGATTTATCTCAAGGGAAGGGGCCTAACGGACATATTTCGAGATATTTCTTCTTCTTGTTGTTCTTCTTCTGCACAGCTAAGCTGTAAGTGGCATTTGCGGCTCGCACTAGTGCAGAGTTATCTCAAAGAAAAGGGCCACGGTGTTTCTGTATCTCTATTATGTTGGTGCGGCTTCGGAACTTTTAAATATCTTGATATATCTCGAGAACTACGCCTCTGATCGAAAAATATCATAGAACATAAAAAGTAGGAAACTTAATTCTCTACAAAAAAGGTCTCTTAACATTTTGCCATAGCTCGCTTCGTTTCCGAGATATTTGCAGATTTATTTCAAGGGAAGGGGCCTGACGTACATATTTCGAGATATTTCTTCTTCTTGTTGTTCTTCTTCTGCACAGCTAAGCTGGAAGTGGCATTTGCAGCTCGCACTAGTGCAGAGTTATCTCAAAGAAAGGGGCCACGGTGTTTCTGTATCTCTATTATGTTGGTGCGGCTTCGGAACTTTTAAATATCTCGATATATCTCGAAAACTACGCTTCTGATCAAAAAATATCATGGAACATAAATTGTAGGAAACATAATTCTCTACAAAAAAGGTCTCTTAACATTTTGCCATAGCTCGCTTCGTTTCCGAGATATTTGCAGATTCAGCTCAAAGGAACTGGCCTGACGGACATATTTCGAGATATTTCTTGTTCTCGTTGTTCTTCTTCTGCACAGCTAAGCTGTAAGTGGCATTTGCGGCTCGCGCTAGTGCAGAGTTATCTCAAAGAAAGGGGCCACGGTGTTTCTGTATCTCTATTATGTTGTTGCGGCTTCGGAACTTTTAAATATCTTAATATATCTCGAGAACTACGCATCTGATCAAAAAATATCATAGAACATAAAAAGTAGGAAACTTAATTCTCTACAAAAAAGGTCTCTTAACATTTTGCCATAGCTCGCTTCGTTTCCGAGATATTTGCAGATTTATCTCAAGCGAAGGGGCCTCACGGACATATTTCGAGATATTTCTTCTTCTTGTTGTTCTTCTTCTGCACAGCTAAGCTGGAAGTGGCATTTGCAGCTCGCAATAGTGCAGAGATATCTCAAAGAAAGGGGCCACGGTGTTTCTGTATCTCTATTATGTTGGTGCGGCTTCGGAACTTTTAAATATCTTGATATATCTCGAGAACTACGCGTCTGATCAAAAAATATCATAGAACATAAAAAGTAGGAAACATAATTCTGTACAAAAAAGGTCTCCTAACATTTTGCCATAGCTCGCTTCGTTTCCGAGATATTTGCAGATTTATCTCAAGGGAAGGGGCCTGACGGACATATTTCGAGATATTTCTTCTTCTTGTTGTTCTTCTTCTGCACAGCTAAGCTGGAAGTGGCATTTGCGGCTCGCACTAGTGCACAGTTATCTCAAAGAAAGGGGCCACGGTGTTTCTGTATCTCTATTATGTTGGTGCGGCTTCGGAACTTTTAAGTATCTCGATATATCTCGAAAACTACGCTTCTGATCAAAAAATATCATAGAACATAAATTGTAGGAAACATAATTCTCTACAAAAAACGTCTCCTAACATTTTGCCATAGCTCGCTTCGTTTCCGAGATATTTGCAGATTCAGCTCAAAGGAACTGGCCTGACGGACATATTTCGAGATATTTCTTCTTCTTGTTGTTCTTCCTCTGCACAGCTAAGCTGGAAGTGGCATTTGCAGCTCGCAATAGTGCAGAGTTATCTCAAAGAAAGGGGCCACGGTGTTTCTGTATCTATTATGTTGGTGCGGCTTCGGAACCTTTAAATATCTCGATATATCTCGAAAACTACGCTTCTGATCAAAAAATATCATAGAACATAAATTGTAGGAAACATAATTCTCTACAAAAAAGGTCTCTTAACATTTTGCCATAGCTCGCTTCGTTTCCGAGATATTTGCAGATATATCTCAAGGGCAGGGGCCTGACGGACATATTTCGAGATATTTCTTCTTCTTGTTGTTCTTCTTCTGCACAGCTAAGCTGGAAGTGGCATTTACAGCTCGCAATAGTGCAGAGTTATCTCAAAGAAAGGGGCCACGGTGTTTCTGTATCTCTATTATGTTGGTGCGGCTTCGGAACTTTTAAATATCTCGATATATCTCGAAAACTACGCTTCTGATCAAAAAATATCATAGAACATAAATTGTAGGAAACAATTCTCTACAAAAAACGTCTCTTAACATTTTGCCATAGCTCGCTTCGTTTCCGAGATATTTGCAGATTCAGCTCAAAGGAACTGGCCTGACGGACATATTTCGAGATATTTCTTCTTCTTGTTGTTCTTCTTCTGCACAGCTAAACTGGAAGTGGCATTTCCAGCTCGCAATCGTGCAGAGTTATCTCAAAGAAAGGGGCCACGGTGTTTCTGTATCTCTATTATGTTGGTGCGGCTTCGGAACTTTTAAATATCTTGATATATCTCGAGAACTACGCCTCTGATCGAAAAATATCATAGAACATAAAAAGTAGGAAACTTAATTCTCTACAAAAAAGGTCTCTTAACATTTTGCCATAGCTCGCTTCGTTTCCGAGATATTTGCAGATTTATTTCAAGGGAAGGGGCCTGACGTACATATTTCGAGATATTTCTTCTTCTTGTTGTTCTTCTTCTGCACAGCTAAGCTGGAAGTGGCATTTGCAGCTCGCACTAGTGCAGAGTTATCTCAAAGAAAGGGGCCACGGTGTTTCTGTATCTCTATTATGTTGGTGCGGCTTCGGAACTTTTAAATATCTCGATATATCTCGAAAACTACGCTTCTGATCAAAAAATATCATAGAACATAAATTGTAGGAAACATAATTCTCTACAAAAAAGGTCTCTTAACATTTTGCCATAGCTCGCTTCGTTTCCGAGATATTTGCAGATTCAGCTCAAAGGAACTGGCCTGACGGACATATTTCGAGATATTTCTTGTTCTCGTTGTTCTTCTTCTGCACAGCTAAGCTGTAAGTGGCATTTGCGGCTCGCGCTAGTGCAGAGTTATCTCAAAGAAAGGGGCCACGGTGTTTCTGTATCTCTATTATGTTGGTGCGGCTTCGGAACTTTTAAATATCGTGATATATCTCGAGAACTACGCATCTGATCAAAAAATATCATAGAACATAAAAAGTAGGAAACTTAATTCTCTACAAAAAAGATCTCTTAACATTTTGCCATAGCTCGCTTCGTTTCCGAG
Source organism: Osmia lignaria lignaria (assembly GCF_051020975.1). Taxonomy (NCBI): domain Eukaryota; kingdom Metazoa; phylum Arthropoda; class Insecta; order Hymenoptera; family Megachilidae; genus Osmia; species Osmia lignaria. The sequence goes on along the minus strand of NW_027478161.1, from coordinate 25,160,116 downwards.
ATATTTGCAGATTTATCTCAAGGGAAGGGGCCTGACGGACATATTTCGAGATACTTCTTCTTCTTGTTGTTCTTCTTCTGCACAGCTAAGCTGGAAGTGGCATTTGCAGCTCGCAATAGTGCAGAGTTATCTCAAAGAAAGGGGCCACGGTGTTTCTGTATCTCTATTATGTTGTTGCGGCTTCGGAACTTTTAAATATCTTAATATATCTCGAGAACTACGCATCTGATCAAAAAATATCATAGAACATAAAAAGTAGGAAACTTAATTCTCTACAAAAAAGGTCTCTTAACATTTTGCCATAGCTCGCTTCGTTTCCGAGATATTTGCAGATTTATCTCAAGGGAAGGGGCCTCACGGACATATTTCGAGATATTTCTTCTTCTTGTTGTTCTTCTTCTGCACAGCTAAACTGGAAGTGGCATTTCCAGCTCGCAATCGTGCAGAGTTATCTCAAAGAAAGGGGCCACGGTGTTTCTGTATCTCTATTATGTTGGTGCGGCTTCGGAACTTTTAAATATCTTGATATATCTCGAAAACTACGCTTCTGATCAAAAAATATCATAGAACATAAATTGTAGGAAACATAATTCTCTACAAAAAAGGTCTCTTAACATTTTGCCATAGCTCGCTTCGTTTCCGAGATATTTGCAGATTTATCTCAAGGGAAGGGGCCTGACGGACATATTTCGAGATATTTCTTCTTCTTGTTGTTCTTCTTCTGCACAGCTAAGCTGGAAGTGGCATTTGCGGCTCGCACTAGTGCACAGTTATCTCAAAGAAAGGGGCCACGGTGTTTCTGTATCTCTATTATGTTGGTGCGGCTTCGGAACTTTTAAGTATCTCGATATATCTCGAAAACTACGCTTCTGATCAAAAAATATCATAGAACATAAATTGTAGGAAACATAATTCTCTACAAAAAACGTCTCTTAACATTTTGCCATAGCTCGCTTCGTTTCCGAGATATTTGCAGATTCAGCTCAAAGGAACTGGCCTGACGGACATATTTCGAGATATTTCTTCTTCTTGTTGTTCTTCCTCTGCACAGCTAAGCTGGAAGTGGCATTTGCAGCTCGCAATAGTGCAGAGTTATCTCAAAGAAAGGAGCCACGGTGTTTCTGTATCTCTATTATGTTGGTGCGGCTTCGGAACTTTTAAATATCTTGATATATCTCGAGAACTACGCATCTGATCAAAAAATATCATAGAACATAAAATGTAGGAAACTTAATTCTCTACAAAAAAGGTCTCTGAACATTTTGCCATAGCTCGCTTCGTTTCCGAGATATTTGCATATTTATCTCAAGGGAAGGGGCCTGACGGACATATTTCGAGATATTTCTTCTTCTTGTTGTTCTTCTTCTGCACAGCTAAGCTGGAAGTGGCATTTGCGGCTCGCACTAGTGCAGAGTTATCTCAAAGAAAGGGGCCACGGTGTTTCTGTATCTCTATTATGTTGGTGCGGCTTCGGAACTTTTAAATATCTCGATATATCTCGAAAACTACGCATCTGATCAAAAAATACCATAGAACATAAATTGTAGGAAACATAATTCTCTACAAAAAAGGTCTCTCAATATTTTGCCATAGCTCGCTTCGTTTCCGAGATATTTGCAGATATATCTCAAGGGCAGGGGCCTGACGGACATATTTCGAGATATTTCTTCTTCTTGTTGTTCTTCTTCTGCACAGCTAAGCTGTAAGTGGCATTTGCGGCTCGCACTAGTGCAGAGTTATCTCAAAGAAAGGGGCCACGGTGTTTCTGTATCTCTATTATGTTGGTGCGGCTTCGGAACCTTTAAATATCTCGATATATCTCGAAAACTACGCTTCTGATCAAAAAATATCATAGAACATAAATTGTAGGAAACATAATTCTCTACAAAAAAGGTCTCTTAACATTTTGCCATAGCTCGCTTCGTTTCCGAGATATTTGCAGATATATCTCAAGGGAAGGGGCCTGACGGACATATTTCGAGATATTTCTTCTTCTTGTTGTTCTTCTTCTGCACAGCTAAGCTGGAAGTGGCATTTGCGGCTCGCACTAGTGCAGAGTTATCTCAAAGAAAGGGGCCACGGTGTTTCTGTATCTCTATTATGTTGGTGCGGCTTCGGAACTTTTAAATATCTCGATATATCTCGAAAACTACGCATCTGATCAAAAAATATCATAGAACATAAATTGTAGGAAACATAATTCTCTACAAAAAAGGTCTCTCAATATTTTGCCATAGCTCGCTTCGTTTCCGAGATATTTGCAGATATATCTCAAGGGCAGGGGCCTGACGGACATATTTCGAGATATTTCTTCTTCTTGTTGTTCTTCTTCTGCACAGCTAAGCTGTAAGTGGCATTTGCGGCTCGCACTAGTGCAGAGTTATCTCAAAGAAAGGGGCCACGGTGTTTCTGTATCTCTATTATGTTGGTGCGGCTTCGGAACCTTTAAATATCTCGATATATCTCGAAAACTACGCTTCTGATCAAAAAATATCATAGAACATAAATTGTAGGAAACATAATTCTCTACAAAAAAGGTCTCTTAACATTTTGCCATAGCTCGCTTCGTTTCCGAGATATTTGCAGATATATCTCAAGGGCAGGGGCCTGACGGACATATTTCGAGATATTTCTTCTTCTTGTTGTTCTTCTTCTGCACAGCTAAGCTGGAAGTGGCATTTACAGCTCGCAATAGTGCAGAGTTATCTCAAAGAAAGGGGCCACGGTGTTTCTGTATCTCTATTATGTTGGTGCGGCATCGGAACTTTTAAATATCTTGATATATCTCGAGAACTACGCATCTGATCAAAAAATGTCATAGAACGTAAAAAGTAGGAAACTTAATTCTCTACAAAAAAGGTCTCTTAACATTTTGCCATAGCTCTCTTCGTTTCCGAGATATTTCCAGATTTATCTCAAGGGAAGGGGCCTGACGGACATATTTCGAGATATTTCTTCTTCTTGTTGTTCTTCTTCTGCACAGCTAAGCTGGAAGTGGCATTTGCAGCTCGCAATAGTGCAGAGTTATCTCAAAGAAAGGGGCCACGGTGTTTCTGTATCTCTATTATGTTGTTGCGGCTTCGGAACTTTTAAATATCTTGATATATCTCGAGAACTACGCCTCTGATCGAAAAATATCATAGAACATAAAAAGTAGGAAACTTAATTCTCTACAAAAAAGGTCTCTTAACATTTTGCCATAGCTCGCTTCGTTTCCGAGATATTTGCAGATTTATCTCAAGGGAAGGGGCCTGACGGACATATTTCGAGATATTTCTTCTTCTCGTTGTTCTTCTTCTGCACAGCTAAGCTGTAAGTGGCATTTGCGTCTCGCACTAGTGCAGAGTTATCTCAAAGAAAGGGGCCACGGTGTTTCTGTATCTCTATTATGTTGGTGCGGCTTCGGAACCTTTAAATATCTCGATATATCTCGAAAACTACGCTTCTGATCAAAAAATATCATAGAACATAAATTGTAGGAAACATAATTCTCTACAAAAAACGTCTCTTAACATTTTGCCATAGCTCGCTTCGTTTCCGAGATATTTGCAGATATATCTCAAGGGCAGGGGCCTGACGGACATATTTCGAGATATTTCTTCTTCTTGTTGTTCTTCTTCTGCACAGCTAAGCTGGAAGTGGCATTTACAGCTCGCAATAGTGCAGAGTTATCTCAAAGAAAGGGGCCACGGTGTTTCTGTATCTCTATTATGTTGGTGCGGCTTCGGAACTTTTAAATATCTCGATATATCTCGAAAACTACGCTTCTGATCAAAAAATATCATAGAACATAAATTGTAGGAAACAATTCTCTACAAAAAACGTCTCTTAACATTTTGCCATAGCTCGCTTCGTTTCCGAGATATTTGCAGATTCAGCTCAAAGGAACTGGCCTGACGGACATATTTCGAGATATTTCTTCTTCTTGTTGTTCTTCTTCTGCACAGCTAAACTGGAAGTGGCATTTCCAGCTCGCAATCGTGCAGAGTTATCTCAAAGAAAGGGGCCACGGTGTTTCTGTATCTCTATTATGTTGGTGCGGCTTCGGAACTTTTAAATATCTTGATATATCTCGAAAACTACGCTTCTGATCAAAAAATATCATAGAACATAAATTGTAGGAAACATAATTCTCTACAAAAAAGGTCTCTTAACATTTTGCCATAGCTCGCTTCGTTTCCGAGATATTTGCAGATATATCTCAAGGGCAGGGGCCTGACGGACATATTTCGAGATATTTCTTCTTCTTGTTGTTCTTCTTCTGCACAGCTAAGCTGGAAGTGGCATTTACAGCTCGGAATAGTGCAGAGTTATCTCAAAGAAAGGGGCCACGGTGTTTCTGTATCTCTATTATGTTGTTGCGGCTTCGGAACTTTTAAATATCTTGATATATCTCGAGAACTACGCCTCTGATCGAAAAATATCATAGAACATAAAAAGTAGGAAACTTAATTCTCTACAAAAAAGGTCTCTTAACATTTTGCCATAGCTCGCTTCGTTTCCGAGATATTTGCAGATTTATCTCAAGGGAAGGGGCCTGACGGACATATTTCGAGATATTTCTTCTTCTCGTTGTTCTTCTTCTGCACAGCTAAGCTGTAAGTGGCATTTGCGTCTCGCACTAGTGCAGAGTTATCTCAAAGAAAGGGGCCACGGTGTTTCTGTATCTCTATTATGTTGGTGCGGCTTCGGAACCTTTAAATATCTCGATATATCTCGAAAACTACGCTTCTGATCAAAAAATATCATAGAACATAAATTGTAGGAAACATAATTCTCTACAAAAAACGTCTCTTAACATTTTGCCATAGCTCGCTTCGTTTCCGAGATATTTGCAGATATATCTCAAGGGCAGGGGCCTGACGGACATATTTCGAGATATTTCTTCTTCTTGTTGTTCTTCTTCTGCACAGCTAAGCTGGAAGTGGCATTTACAGCTCGCAATAGTGCAGAGTTATCTCAAAGAAAGGGGCCACGGTGTTTCTGTATCTCTATTATGTTGGTGCGGCTTCGGAACTTTTAAATATCTCGATATATCTCGAAAACTACGCTTCTGATCAAAAAATATCATAGAACATAAATTGTAGGAAACAATTCTCTACAAAAAACGTCTCTTAACATTTTGCCATAGCTCGCTTCGTTTCCGAGATATTTGCAGATTCAGCTCAAAGGAACTGGCCTGACGGACATATTTCGAGATATTTCTTCTTCTTGTTGTTCTTCTTCTGCACAGCTAAACTGGAAGTGGCATTTCCAGCTCGCAATCGTGCAGAGTTATCTCAAAGAAAGGGGCCACGGTGTTTCTGTATCTCTATTATGTTGGTGCGGCTTCGGAACTTTTAAATATCTTGATATATCTCGAAAACTACGCTTCTGATCAAAAAATATCATAGAACATAAATTGTAGGAAACATAATTCTCTACAAAAAAGGTCTCTTAACATTTTGCCATAGCTCGCTTCGTTTCCGAGATATTTGCAGATATATCTCAAGGGCAGGGGCCTGACGGACATATTTCGAGATATTTCTTCTTCTTGTTGTTCTTCTTCTGCACAGCTAAGCTGGAAGTGGCATTTACAGCTCGCAATAGTGCAGAGTTATCTCAAAGAAAGGGGCCACGGTGTTTCTGTATCTCTATTATGTTGGTGCGGCTTCGGAACTTTTAAATATCTTGATATATCTCGAGAACTACGCATCTGATCAAAAAATGTCATAGAACGTAAAAAGTAGGAAACTTAATTCTCTACAAAAAAGGTCTCTTAACATTTTGCCATAGCTCTCTTCGTTTCCGAGATATTTCCAGATTTATCTCAAGGGAAGGGGCCTGACGGACATATTTCGAGATATTTCTTCTTCTCGTTGTTCTTCTTCTGCACAGCTAAGCTGTAAGTGGCATTTGCGTCTCGCACTAGTGCAGAGTTATCTCAAAGAAAGGGGCCACGGTGTTTCTGTATCTCTATTATGTTGGTGCGGCTTCGGAACCTTTAAATATCTCGATATATCTCGAAAACTACGCTTCTGATCAAAAAATATCATAGAACATAAATTGTAGGAAACATAATTCTCTACAAAAAAGGTCTCTTAACATTTTGCCATAGCTCGCTTCGTTTCCGAGATATTTGCAGATATATCTCAAGGGCAGGGGCCTGACGGACATATTTCGAGATATTTCTTCTTCTTGTTGTTCTTCTTCTGCACAGCTAAGCTGGAAGTGGCATTTACAGCTCGCAATAGTGCAGAGTTATCTCAAAGAAAGGGGCCACGGTGTTTCTGTATCTCTATTATGTTGGTGCGGCTTCGGAACTTTTAAATATCTCGATATATCTCGAAAACTACGCTTCTGATCAAAAAATATCATAGAACATAAATTGTAGGAAACAATTCTCTACAAAAAACGTCTCTTAACATTTTGCCATAGCTCGCTTCGTTTCCGAGATATTTGCAGATTCAGCTCAAAGGAACTGGCCTGACGGACATATTTCGAGATATTTCTTCTTCTTGTTGTTCTTCTTCTGCACAGCTAAACTGGAAGTGGCATTTCCAGCTCGCAATCGTGCAGAGTTATCTCAAAGAAAGGGGCCACGGTGTTTCTGTATCTCTATTATGTTGGTGCGGCTTCGGAACTTTTAAATATCTTGATATATCTCGAGAACTACGCCTCTGATCGAAAAATATCATAGAACATAAAAAGTAGGAAACTTAATTCTCTACAAAAAAGGTCTCTTAACATTTTGCCATAGCTCGCTTCGTTTCCGAGATATTTGCAGATTTATCTCAAGGGAAGGGGCCTGACGGACATATTTCGAGATATTTCTTCTTCTTGTTGTTCTTCTTCTGCACAGCTAAGCTGAAAGTGGCATTTGCAGCGCGCAATAGTGCAGAGTTATCTCAAAGAAAGGGGCCACGGTGTTTCTGTATCTCTATTATGTTGGTGCGGCTTCGGAACTTTTGAGTATCTCGATATATCTCGAAAACTACGCTTCTGATCAAAAAATATCATAGAACATAAATTGTAGGAAACATAATTCTCTACAAAAAACGTCTCTTAACATTTTGCCATAGCTCGCTTCGTTTCCGAGATATTTGCAGATTCAGCTCAAAGGAACTGGCCTGACGGACATATTTCGAGATATTTCTTGTTCTCGTTGTTCTTCTTCTGCACAGCTAAGCTGTAAGTGGCATTTGCGGCTCGCGCTAGTGCAGAGTTATCTCAAAGAAAGGGGCCACGGTGTTTCTGTATCTCTATTATGTTGGTGCGGCTTCGGAACTTTTAAATATCTTGATATATCTCGAGAACTACGCATCTGATCAAAAAATATCATAGAACATAAAAAGTAGGAAACTTAATTCTCTACAAAAAAGATCTCTTAACATTTTGCCATAGCTCGCTTCGTTTCCGAGATATTTGCAGATTTATCTCAAGGGAAGGGGCCTGACGGACATATTTCGAGATACTTCTTCTTCTTCTTGTTCTTCTTCTGCACAGCTAAGCTGGAAGTGGCATTTGCAGCTCGCAATAGTGCAGAGTTATCTCAAAGAAAGGGGCCACGGTGTTTCTGTATCTCTATTATGTTGTTGCGGCTTCGGAACTTTTAAATATCTTAATATATCTCGAGAACTACGCATCTGATCAAAAAATATCATAGAACATAAAAAGTAGGAAACTTAATTCTCTACAAAAAAGGTCTCTTAACATTTTGCCATAGCTCGCTTCGTTTCCGAGATATTTGCAGATTTATCTCAAGGGAAGGGGCCTCACGGACATATTTCGAGATATTTCTTCTTCTTGTTGTTCTTCTTCAGCACAGCTAAGCTGGAAGTGGCATTTGCAGCTCGCAATAGTGCAGAGATATCTCAAAGAAAGGGGCCACGGTGTTTCTGTATCTCTATTATGTTGGTGCGGCTTCGGAACTTTTAAATATCTCGATATATCTCGAAAACTACGCTTCTGATCAAAAAATATCATAGAACATAAATTGTAGGAAACATAATTCTCTACAAAAAACGTCTCTTAACATTTTGCCATAGCTCGCTTCGTTTCCGAGATATTTGCAGATTCAGCTCAAAGGAACGGGCCTGACGGACATATTTCGAGATACTTCTTCTTCTTGTTGTTCTTCCTCTGCACAGCTAAGCTGGAAGTGGCATTTGCAGCTCGCAATAGTGCAGAGTTATCTCAAAGAAAGGGGCCACGGTGTTTCTGTATCTCTATTATGTTGGTGCGGCTTCGGAACTTTTAAATATCTTGATATATCTCGAGAACTACGCCTCTGATCGAAAAATATCATAGAACATAAAAAGTAGGAAACTTAATTCTCTACAAAAAAGGTCTCTTAACATTTTGCCATAGCTCGCTTCGTTTCCGAGATATTTGCAGATTTATCTCAAGGGAAGGGGCCTGACGGACATATTTCGAGATATTTCTTCTTCTTGTTGTTCTTCTTCTGCACAGCTAAGCTGAAAGTGGCATTTGCAGCGCGCAATAGTGCAGAGTTATCTCAAAGAAAGGGGCCACGGTGTTTCTGTATCTCTATTATGTTGGTGCGGCTTCGGAACTTTTAAATATCTCGATATATCTCGAAAACTACGCTTCTGATCAAAAAATATCATAGAACATAAATTGTAGGAAACATAATTCTCTACAAAAAACGTCTCTTAACATTTTGCCATAGCTCGCTTCGTTTCCGAGATATTTGCAGATTCAGCTCAAAGGAACGGGCCTGACGGACATATTTCGAGATACTTCTTCTTCTTGTTGTTCTTCCTCTGCACAGCTAAGCTGGAAGTGGCATTTGCAGCTCGCAATAGTGCAGAGTTATCTCAAAGAAAGGGGCCACGGTGTTTCTGTATCTCTATTATGTTGGTGCGGCTTCGGAACTTTTAAATATCTTGATATATCTCGAGAACGACGCATCTGACCAAAAAATATCATAGAACATAAAAAGTAGGAAACTTAATTCTCTACAAAAAAGGTCTCTTAACATTTCGCCATAGCTCGCTTCGTTTCCGAGATATTTGCAGATTTATCTCAAGGGAAGGGGCCTGTCGGACATATTTCGAGATATTTCTTCTTCTTGTTGTTCTTCTTCTGCACAGCTAAGCTGGAAGTGGCATTTGCAGCTCGCAATAGTGCAGAGTTATCTCTAAGAAAGGGGCCACGGTGTTTCTGTATCTCTATTATGTTGGTGCGGCTTCGGAACTTTTAAATATCTTGATATATCTCGAGAACCACGCATCTGATCAAAAAATATCATAGAACATAAAAAGTAGGAAACTTAATTCTCTACAAAAACGGTCTCTTAACATTTTGCCATAGCTCGCTTCGTTTCCGAGATATTTGCAGATTTATCTCAAGGGAAGGGGCCTGACGGACATATTTCGAGATATTTCTTCTTCTTGTTGTTCTTCTTCTGCACAGCTGAGCTGGAAGTGGCATTTGCAGGTCGCAATAGTGCAGAGTTATCTCAAAGAAAGGGGCCACGGTGTTTCTGTATCTCTATTATGTTGGTGCGGCTTCGGAACTTTTAAATATCTCGATATATCTCGAAAACTACGCTTCTGATCAAAAAATATCATAGAACGTAAATTGTAGGAAACATTATTCTCTACAAAAAAGGTCTCTTAACATTTTGCCATAGCTCGCTTCGTTTCCGAGATATTTGCAGATTTATCTCAAGGGAAGGGGCCTGTCGGACATATTTCGAGATATTTCTTCTTCTTGTTGTTCTTCTTCTGCACAGCTAAGCTGGAAGTGGCATTTGCGGCTCGCGCTAGTGCAGAGTTATCTCAAAGAAAGGGGCCACGGTGTTTCTGTATCTCTATTATGTTGGTGCGGCTTCGGAACCTTTAAATATCTCGATATATCTCGAAAACTACGCTTCTGATCAAAAAATATCATAGAACATAAATTGTAGGAAACATAATTCTCTACAAAAAAGGTCTCTTAACATTTTGCCATAGCTCGCTTCGTTTCCGAGATATTTGCAGATATATCTCAAGGGCAGGGGCCTGACGGACATATTTCGAGATATTTCTTCTTCTTGTTGTTCTTCTTCTGCACAGCTAAGCTGGAAGTGGCATTTACAGCTCGCAATAGTGCAGAGTTATCTCAAAGAAAGGGGCCACGGTGTTTCTGTATCTCTATTATGTTGGTGCGGCTTCGGAACTTTTAAATATCTCGATATATCTCGAAAACTACGCTTCTGATCAAAAAATATCATAGAACATAAATTGTAGGAAACAATTCTCTACAAAAAACGTCTCTTAACATTTTGCCATAGCTCGCTTCGTTTCCGAGATATTTGCAGATTCAGCTCAAAGGAACTGGCCTGACGGACATATTTCGAGATATTTCTTCTTCTTGTTGTTCTTCTTCTGCACAGCTAAACTGGAAGTGGCATTTCCAGCTCGCAATCGTGCAGAGTTATCTCAAAGAAAGGGGCCACGGTGTTTCTGTATCTCTATTATGTTGGTGCGGCTTCGGAACTTTTAAATATCTTGATATATCTCGAGAACTACGCATCTCATCAAAAAATATCATAGAACATAAAAAGTAGGAAACTTAATTCTCTACAAAAAAGTTCTCTTAACGTTTTGCCATAGCTCGCTTCGTTTCCGAGATATTTGCAGATTTATCTCAAGGGAAGGGGCCTAACGGACATATTTCGAGATATTTCTTCTTCTTGTTGTTCTTCTTCTGCACAGCTAAGCTGGAAGTGGCATTTGCAGCTCGCAATAGTGCAGAGTTATCTCAAAGAAAGGGGCCACGGTGTTTCTGTATCTCTATTATGTTGGTGCGGCTTCGGAACTTTTAAATATCTTGATATATCTCGAGAACTACGCATCTGATCAAAAAATATCATAGAACATAAAAAGTAGGAAACTTAATTCTCTACAAAAACGGTCTCTTAACATTTTGCCATAGCTCGCTTCGTTTCCGAGATATTTGCAGATTTATCTCAAGGGAAGGGGCCTGACGGACATATTTCGAGATATTTCTTCTTCTTGTTGTTCTTCTTCTGCACAGCTGAGCTGGAAGTGGCATTTGCAGGTCGCAATAGTGCAGAGTTATCTCAAAGAAAGGGGCCACGGTGTGTCTGTATCTCTATTATGTTGGTGCGGCTTCGGAACTTTTAAATATCTCGATATGTCTCGAAAACTACGCTTCTGATCAAAAAATATCATAGAACGTAAATTGTAGGAAACATTATTCTCTACAAAAAAGGTCTCTTAACATTTTGCCATAGCTCGCTTCGTTTCCGAGATATTTGCAGATTTATCTCAAGGGAAGGGTCCTGATGGACATATTTCGAGATATTTCTTCTTCTTGTTGTTCTTCTTCTGCACAGCTAAGCTGGAAGTGGCATTTGCAGCGCGCAATAGTGCAGAGTTATCTCAAAGAAAGGGGCCACGGTGTTTCTGTATCTCTATTATGTTGGTGCGGCTTCGGAACTTTTAAATATCTTGATATATCTCGAGAACTACGCATCTGATCAAAAAATATCGTAGAAGATAAAAAGTAGGAAACTTAATTCTCTACAAAAAAGGTCTCTTAACATTTCGCCATAGCTCGCTTCGTTTCCGAGATATTTGCAGATTTATCTCAAGGGAAGGGGCCTGTCGGACATATTTCGAGATATTTCTTCTTCTTGTTGTTCTTCTTCTGCACAGCTAAGCTGGAAGTGGCATTTGCGGCTCGCACTAGTGCAGAGTTATCTCAAAGAAAGGGGCCACGGTGTTTCTGTATCTCTATTATGTTGGTGCGGCTTCGGAACTTTTAAATATCTCGATATATCTCGAAAACTACGCTTCTGATCAAAAAATATCATAGAACATAAATTGTAGGAAACATAATTCTCTACAAAAAACGTCTCTTAACATTTTGCCATAGCTCGCTTCGTTTCCGAGATATTTGCAGATTCAGCTCAAAGGAACTGGCCTGACGGACATATTTCGAGATATTTCTTCTTCTTGTTGTTCTTCCTCTGCACAGCTAAGCTGGAAGTGACATTTGCAGCTCGCAATAGTGCAGAGTTATCTCAAAGAAAGGGGCCACGGTGTTTCTGTATCTCTATTATGTTGGTGCGGCTTCGGAACTTTTAAATATCTTGATATATCTCGAGAACTACGCATCTGATCAAAAAATATCATAGAACATAAAAAGTAGGAAACTTAATTCTCTACAAAAAAGGTCTCTTAACATTTTGCCATAGCTCGCTTCGTTTCCGAGATATTTGCAGATTTATCTCAAGGGAAGGGGCCTGACGGACATATTTCGAGATATTTCTTCTTCTTGTTGTTCTTCTTCTGCACAGCTAAGCTGGAAGTGGCATTTGCGGCTCGCACTAGTGCAGAGTTATCTCAAAGAAAGGGGCCACGGTGTTTCTGTATCTCTATTATGTTGGTGCGGCTTCGGAACTTTTAAATATCTTGATATATCTCGAGAACTACGCATCTGATCAAAAAATATCATAGAACATAAAAAGTAGGAAACTTAATTCTCTACAAAAAAGGTCTTTTAACATTTTGCCATAGCTCGCTTCGTTTCCGAGATATTTGCAGATTTATCTCAAGGGAAGGGGCCTGACGGACATATTTCGAGATATTTCTTCTTCTTGTTGTTCTTCTTCTGCACAGCTAAGCTGGAAGTGGCATTTGCGGCTCGCACTAGTGCAGAGTTATCTCAAAGAAAGGGGCCACGGTGTTTCTGTATCTCTATTATGTTGGTGCGGCTTCGCAACTTTTAAATATCTCGATATATCTCGAAAACTACGCTTCTGATCAAAAAATATCATAGAACATAAAAAGTAGGAAACTTAATTCTCTACAAAAAAGGTCTCTTAACATTTTGCCATAGCTCACTTCGTTTCCGAGATATTTGCAGATTTATCTCAAGGGAAGGGGCCTGACGGACATATTTCGAGATATTTCTTCTTCTTGTTGTTCTTCCTCTGCACAGCTAAGCTGGAAGTGGCATTTGCGGCTCGCACTAGTGCAGAGTTATCTCAAAGAAAGGGGCCACGGTGTTTCTGTATCTCTATTATGTTGGTGCGGCTTCGGAACTTTTAAATATCTCGATATATCTCGAAAACTACGCTTCTGATCAAAAATCATCATAGAACATAAATTGTAGGAAACATAATTCTCTACAAAAAACGTCTCTTAACATTTTGCCATAGCTCGCTTCGTTTCCGAGATATTTGCTGATTCAGCTCAAAGGAACTGGCCTGACGGACATATTTCGAGATATTTCTTCTTCTTGTTGTTCTTCCTCTGCACAGCTAAGCTGGAAGTGGCATTTGCAGCTCGCAATAGTGCAGAGTTATCTCAAAGAAAGGGGCCACGGTGTTTCTGTATCTCTATTATGTTGGTGCGGCTTCGGAACTTTTAAATATCTTGATATATCTCGAGAACTACGCATCTCATCAAAAAATATCATAGAACATAAAAAGTAGGAAACTTAATTCTCTACAAAAAAGTTCTCTTAACGTTTTGCCATAGCTCGCTTCGTTTCCGAGATATTTGCAGATTTATCTCAAGGGAAGGGGCCTGTCGGACATATTTCGAGATATTTCTTCTTCTTGTTGTTCTTCTTCTGCACAGCTAAGCTGGAAGTGGCATTTGCGGCTCGCACTAGTGCAGAGTTATCTCAAAGAAAGGGGCCACGGTGTTTCTGTATCCCTATTATGTTGGTGCGGCTTCGGAACTTTTAAATATCTCGATATATCTCGAAAACTACGCTTCTGATCAAAAATCATCATAGAACATAAATTGTAGGAAACATAATTCTCTACAAAAAACGTCTCTTAACATTTTGCCATAGCTCGCTTCGTTTCCGAGATATTTGCAGATTCAGCTCAAAGGAACTGGCCTGACGGACATATTTCGAGATATTTCTTCTTCTTGTTGTTCTTCCTCTGCACAGCTAAGCTGGAAGTGGCATTTGCAGCTCGCAATAGTGCAGAGTTATCTCAAAGAAAGGGGCCACGGTGTTTCTGTATCTCTATTATGTTGGTGCGGCTTCGGAACTTTTAAATATCTTGATATATCTCGAGAACTACGCATCTCATCAAAAAATATCATAGAACATAAATTATAGGAAACAGAATTCTCTACAAAAAAGGTCTCTTAACATTTTGCCATAGCTCGCTTCGTTTCCGAGATATTGGCAGATATATCTCAAGGGAAGGGGCCTGACGGACATATTTCGAGATATTTCTTCTTCTTGTTGTTCTTCTTCTGCACAGCTAAGCTGGAAGTGGCATTTACAGCTCGCAATAGTGCAGAGTTATCTCAAAGAAAGGGGTCACGGTGTTTCTGTATCTCTATTATGTTGGTGCGGCTTCGGAACTTTTAAATATCTTGATGTATCTCGAGAACTACGCATCTGATCAAAAAATATCATAGAACATAAAAAGTAGGAAACTTAGTTCTCTACAAAAAAGGTCTCTTAACATTTTGCCATAGCTCGCTTCGTTTCCGAGATATTTGCAGATTTATCTCAATTGAAGGGGCCTGACGGACATATTTCGAGATATTTCTTCTTCTTGTTGTTCTTCTTCTGCACAGCTAAGCTGGAAGTGGCATTTGCGGCTCGCACTAGTGCAGAGTTATCTCAAAGAAAGGGGCCACGGTGTTTCTGTATCCCTATTATGTTGGTGCGGCTTCGGAACTTTTAAATATCTCGATATATCTCGAAAACTACGCTTCTGATCAAAAAATATCATAGAACATAAATTGTAGGAAACATAATTCTCTACAAAAAACGTCTCTTAACATTTTGCCATAGCTCGCTTCGTTTCCGAGATATTTGCAGATTCAGCTCAAAGGAACTGGCCTGACGGACATATTTCGAGATATTTCTTCTTCTTGTTGTTCTTCCTCTGCACAGCTAAGCTGGAAGTGGCATTTGCAGCTCGCAATAGTGCAGAGTTGTCTCAAAGAAAGGGGCCACGGTGTTTCTGTATCTCTATTATGTTGGTGCGGCTTCGGAACTTTTAAATATCTTGATATATCTCGAGATCTACGCATCTCATCAAAAAATATCATAGAACATAAAAAGTAGGAAACTTAATTCTCTACAAAAAAGGTCTCTTAACATTTTGCCATAGCTCGCTTCGTTTCCGAGATATTTGCAGATTTATCTCAAGGGAAGGGGCCTGACGGACATATTTCGAGATATTTCTTCTTCTTGTTGTTCTTCTTCTGCACAGCTAAGCTGCAAGTGGCATTTGCGGCTCGCACTAGTGCAGAGTTATCTCAAAGAAAGGGGCAACGGTGTTTCTGTATCCCTATTATGTTGGTGCGGCTTCGGAACTTTTAAATATCTCGATATATCTCGAAAACTACGCTTCTGATCAAAAAATATCATAGAACATAAATTGTAGGAAACATAATTCTCTACAAAAAACGTCTCTTAACATTTCGCCATAGCTCGCTTCGTTTCCGAGATATTTGCAGATTTATCTCAAGGGAAGGGGCCTGACGGACATATTTCGAGATATTTCTTCTTCTTGTTGTTCTTCTTCTGCACAGCTAAGCTGGAAGTTGCATTTACAGCTCGCAATCGTGCAGAGTTATCTCAAAGAAAGGGGCCACGGTGTTTCTGTATCTCTTATTATGTTGGTGCGGCTTCGGAACTTTTAAATATCTTGATATATCTCGAGAACTACGCATCTGATCAAAAAATATCATAGAACATAAAAAGTAGGAAACTTAATTCTCTACAAAAAAGGTCTCTTAACATTTTGCCATAGCTCGCTTCGTTTCCGAGATATTTGCAGATATATCTCAAGGGAAGGGGCCTGACGGACATATTTCGAGATATTTCTTCTTCTTGTTGTTCTTCCTCTGCACAGCTAAGCTGGAAGTGGCATTTGCAGCTCGCAATAGTGCAGAGTTATCTCAAAGACAGGGGCCACGGTGTTTCTGTATCTCTATTATGTTGGTGCGGCTTCGGAACTTTTAAATATCTTGATATATCTCGAGAACTACGCATCTGATCAAAAAATATCATAGAACATAAAAAGTAGGAAACTTAATTCTCTACAAAAAAGGTCTCTTAACATTTTGCCATAGCTCGCTTCGTTTCCGAGATATTTGCAGCTTTATCTCAAGGGAAGGGGCCTGACGGACATATTTCGAGATATTTCTTCTTCTTGTTGTTCTTCTTCTGCACAGCTAAGCTGGAAGTGGCATTTACAGCTCGCAATAGTGCAGAGTTATCTCAAAGAAAGGGGCCACGGTGTTTCTGTATCTCTATTATGTTGGTCCGGCTTCGGAACTTTTAAATATCTTGATATATCTCGAGAACTACGCATCTGATCAAAAAATATCATAGAACATAAAAAGGAGGAAACTTAATTCTCTACAAAAAAGGTCTCTTAACATTTTGCCATAGCTCGCTTCGTTTCCGAGATATTTGCAGATTTATCTCAAGGGAAGGGGCCTGACGGACATATTTCGAGATATTTCTTCTTCTTGTTGTTCTTCTTCTGCACAGCTAAGCTGGAAATGGCATTTGCGGCTCGCACTAATGCAGAGTTATCTCAAAGAAAGGGGCCACGGTGTTTCTGTATCCCTATTATGTTGGTGCGGCTTCGGAACTTTTAAATATCTCGAAATATCTCGAAAACTACGCTTCTGATCAAAAAATATCATAGAACATAAATTGTAGGAAACAGAATTCTCTACAAAAAAGGTCTCTTAACATTTTGCCATAGCTCGCTTCGTTTCCGAGATATTTGCAGATATATCTCAAGGGAAGGGGCCTGACGGACATATTTCGAGATATTTCTTCTTCTTGTTGTTCTTCTTCTGCACAGCTAAGCTGGAAGTGGCATTTACAGCTCGCAATAGTGCAGAGTTATCTCAAAGAAAGGGGCCACGGTGTTTCTGTATCTCTATTATGTTGGTGCGGCTTCGGAACTTTTAAATATCTTGATATATCTCGAGAACTACGCATCTGATCAAAAAATATCATAGAACATAAAAAGTAGGAAACTTAATTCTCTACAAAAAAGGTCTCTTAACATTTTGCCATAGCTCGCTTCGTTTCCGAGATATTTGCAGATTTATCTCAAGGGAAGGGGCCTGACGGACGTATTTCGAGATATTTCTTCTTCTTGTTGTTCTTCTTCTGCACAGCTAAGCTGGAAGTGGCATTTGCGGCTCGCACTAGTGCAGAGTTATCTCAAAGAAAGGGGCCACGGTGTTTCTGTATCCCTATTATGTTGGTGCGGCTTCGGAACTTTTAAATACCTCGATATATCTCGAAAACTACGCTTCTGATCAAAAAATATCATAGAACATAAATTGTAGGAAACATAATTCTCTACAAAAAACGTCTCTTAACATTTTGCCATAGCTCGCTTCGTTTCCGAGATATTTGCAGATTCAGCTCAAAGGAACTGGCCTGACGGACATATTTCGAGATATTTCTTCTTCTTGTTGTTCTTCCTCTGCACAGCTAAGCTGGAAGTGGCATTTGCAGCTCGCAATAGTGCATAGTTATCTGAAAGAAAGGGGCCACGGTGTTTCTGTATCTCTATTATGTTGGTGCGGCTTCGGAACTTTTAAATATCTTGATATATCTCGAGAACTACGCATCTAATCAAAAAATATTATAGAACATAAAAAGTAGGAAACTTAATTCTCTACAAAAAAGGTCTCTTAACATTTTGCCATAGCTCTCTTCGTTTCCGAGATATTTGCAGATTTATCTCAAGGGAAGGGGCCTGACGGACATATTTCGAGATATTTCTTCTTCTTGTTGTTCTTCTTCTGCACAGCTAAGCTGGAACTGGCATTTGCGGCTCGCACTAGTGCAGAGTTATCTCAAAGAAACGGGCCACGGAGTTTCTGTATCTCTATTATGTTGGTGCGGCTTCGGAACTTTTAAATATCTCGATGTATCTCGAAAACTACGCTTCTGATCAAAAAATATCATAGAACATAAATTGTAGGAAGCATAATTCTCTACAAAAAAGGTCTCTTAACATTTTGCCATAGCTCGCTTCGTTTCCGAGATATTTGCAGATATATCTCAAGGGAAGGGGCCTGACCGACATATTTCGAGATATTTCTTCTTCTTGTTGTTCTTCTTCTGCACAGCTAAGCTGGAAGTGGCATTTGTGGCTCGCACTAGTGCAGAGTTATCTCAAAGGAAGGGGCCACGGTGTTTCTGTATCCCTATTATGTTGGTGCGGCTTCGGAACTTTTAAATATCTCGATATATCTCGAAAACTACGCTTCTGATCAAAAAATATCATAGAACATAAAAAGTAGGAAACTTAATTCTCTACAAAAAAGGTCTCTTAACATTTTGCCATAGCTCGCTTCGTTTCCGAGATATTTGCAGATTCAGCTCAAAGGAACTGGCCTGGCGGACATATTTCGAGATATTTCTTCTTCTTGTTGTTCTTCCTCTGCACAGCTAAGCTGGAAGTGGCATTTGCAGCTCGCAATGGTGCAGAGTTATCTCAAAGAAAGGGGCCACGGTGTTTCTGTATCTCTATTATGTTGGTGCGGCTTCGGAGCTTTTAAATATCTTGATATATCTCGAGAACTACGCATCTGATCAAAAAATATCATAGAACATAAAAAGTAGGAAACTTAATTCTCTACAAAAAAGGTCTCTTAACATTTCGCCATAGCTCGCTTCGTTTCCGAGATATTTGCAGATTTATCTCAAGGGAAGGGGCCTGACGGACATATTTCGAGATATTTCTTCTTCTTGTTGTCCTTCTTCTGCACAGCTAAGCTGGAAGTGGCATTTACAGCTCGCAATCGTGAAGAGTTATCTCAAAGAAAGGGGCCACGGTGTTTCTGTATCTCTATTATGTTGGTGCGGCTTCGGAACTTTTAAATATCTTGATATATCTCGAGAACTACGCATCTGATCAAAAAATATCATAGAACATAAAAAGTAGGAAACTTAATTCTCTACAAAAAAGGTCTCTTAACATTTCGCCATAGCTCGCTTCGTTTCCGAGATATTTGCAGATATATCTCAAGGGAAGGGGCCTGACGGACATATTTCGAGATATTTCTTCTTCTTGTTGTTCTTCTTCTGCAGGGCTAAGCTGGAAGTGGCATTTACAGCTCGCAATAGTGCAGAGTTATCTCAAAGAAAGGGGCCACGGTGTTTCTGTATCTCTATTATGTTGGTGCGGCTTCGGAACTTTTAAATATCTTGATATATCTCGAGAACTACGCATCAGATCAAAAAATATTATAGAACATAAAAAGTAGGAAACTTAATTCTCTACAAAAAAGGTCTCTTAACATTTTGCCATAGCTCTCTTCGTTTCCGAGATATTTGCAGATTTATCTCAAGGGAAGGGGCCTGACGGACATATTTCGAGATATTTCTTCTTCTTGTTGTTCTTCTTCTGCACAGCTAAGCTGGAAGTGGCATTTGCAGCTCGCAATAGTGCAGAGTTATCTCAAAGAAAGGGGCCACGGTGTTTCTGTATCCCTATTATGTTGGTGCGGCTTCGGAACTTTTAAATATCTCGATATATCTCGAAAACTACGCTTCTGATCAAAAAATATCATAGAACATAAATTGTAGGAAACATAATTCTCTACAAAAAACGTCTCTTAACATTTTGCCATAGCTCGCTTCGTTTCCGAGATATTTGCAGATTTATCTCAAGGGAAGGGGCCTGACGGACATATTTCGAGATATTTCTTCTTCTTGTTGTTCTTCTTCTGCACAGCTAAACTGGAAGTGGCATTTCCAGCTCGCAATAGTGCAGAGTTATCTCAAAGAGAGGGGCCACGGTGTTTCTGTATCTCTATTATGTTGGTGCGGCTTCGGAACTTTTAAATATCTTGATATATCTCGAGAACTACGCATCTGATCAAAAAATAATATAGAACATAAAAAGTAGGAAACTTAATTCTCTACAAAAAAGGTCTCTCAACATTTTGCCATAGCTCGCTTCGTTTCCGAGATATTTGCAGATTTATCTCAAGGGAAGGGGCCTGACGGACATATTTCGAGATATTTCTTCTTCTTGTTGTTCTTCTTCTGCACAGCTAAGCTGGAAGTGGCATTTGCGGCTCGCACTAGTGCAGAGTTATCTCAAAGAAAGGGGCCACGGTGTTTCTGTATCCCTATTATGTTGGTGCGGCTTCGGAACTTTTAAATATCTCGATATATCTCGAAAACTACGCTTCTGATCAAAAAATATCATAGAACATAAATTGTAGGAAACATAATTCTCTACAAAAAACGTCTCTTAACATTTTGCCATAGCTCGCTTCGTTTCCGAGATATTTGCAGATTCAGCTCAAAGGAACTGGCCTGACGGACATATTTCGAGATATTTCTTCTTCTTGTTGTTCTTCCTCTGCACAGCTAAGTTGGAAGTGGCATTTGCAGCTCGCAATAGTGCAGAGTTGCCTCAAAGAAAGGGGCCACGGTGTTTCTGTATCTCTATTATGTTGGTGCGGCTTCGGAACTTTTAAATATCTTGATATATCTCGAGATCTACGCATCTCATCAAAAAATATCATAGAACATAAAAAGTAGGAAACTTAATTCTCTACAAAAAAGGTCTCTTAACATTTTGCCATAGCTCGCTTCGTTTCCGAGATATTTGCAGATTTATCTCAAGGGAAGGGGCCTGACGGACATATTTCGAGATATTTCTTCTTCTTGTTGTTCTTCTTCTGCACAGCTAAGCTGCAAGTGGCATTTGCGGCTCGCACTAGTGCAGAGTTATCTCAAAGAAAGGGGCAACGGTGTTTCTGTATCCCTATTATGTTGGTGCGGCTTCGGAACTTTTAAATATCTCGATATATCTCGAAAACTACGCTTCTGATCAAAAAATATCATAGAACATAAATTGTAGGAAACATAATTCTCTACAAAAAACGTCTCTTAACATTTCGCCATAGCTCGCTTCGTTTCCGAGATATTTGCAGATTTATCTCAAGGGAAGGGGCCTGACGGACATATTTCGAGATATTTCTTCTTCTTGTTGTTCTTCTTCTGCACAGCTAAGCTGGAAGTTGCATTTACAGCTCGCAATCGTGCAGAGTTATCTCAAAGAAAGGGGCCACGGTGTTTCTGTATCTCTTATTATGTTGGTGCGGCTTCGGAACTTTTAAATATCTTGATATATCTCGAGAACTACGCATCTGATCAAAAAATATCATAGAACATAAAAAGTAGGAAACTTAATTCTCTACAAAAAAGGTCTCTTAACATTTTGCCATAGCTCGCTTCGTTTCCGAGATATTTGCAGATATATCTCAAGGGAAGGGGCCTGACGGACATATTTCGAGATATTTCTTCTTCTTGTTGTTCTTCCTCTGCACAGCTAAGCTGGAAGTGGCATTTGCAGCTCGCAATAGTGCAGAGTTATCTCAAAGACAGGGGCCACGGTGTTTCTGTATCTCTATTATGTTGGTGCGGCTTCGGAACTTTTAAATATCTTGATATATCTCGAGAACTACGCATCTGATCAAAAAATATCATAGAACATAAAAAGTAGGAAACTTAATTCTCTACAAAAAAGGTCTCTTAACATTTTGCCATAGCTCGCTTCGTTTCCGAGATATTTGCAGCTTTATCTCAAGGGAAGGGGCCTGACGGACATATTTCGAGATATTTCTTCTTCTTGTTGTTCTTCTTCTGCACAGCTAAGCTGGAAGTGGCATTTACAGCTCGCAATAGTGCAGAGTTATCTCAAAGAAAGGGGCCACGGTGTTTCTGTATCTCTATTATGTTGGTGCGGCTTCGGAACTTTTAAATATCTTGATATATCTCGAGAACTACGCATCTGATCAAAAAATATCATAGAACATAAAAAGGAGGAAACTTAATTCTCTACAAAAAAGGTCTCTTAACATTTTGCCATAGCTCGCTTCGTTTCCGAGATATTTGCAGATTTATCTCAAGGGAAGGGGCCTGACGGACATATTTCGAGATATTTCTTCTTCTTGTTGTTCTTCTTCTGCACAGCTAAGCTGGAAATGGCATTTGCGGCTCGCACTAATGCAGAGTTATCTCAAAGAAAGGGGCCACGGTGTTTCTGTATCCCTATTATGTTGGTGCGGCTTCGGAACTTTTAAATATCTCGAAATATCTCGAAAACTACGCTTCTGATCAAAAAATATCATAGAACATAAATTGTAGGAAACAGAATTCTCTACAAAAAAGGTCTCTTAACATTTTGCCATAGCTCGCTTCGTTTCCGAGATATTTGCAGATATATCTCAAGGGAAGGGGCCTGACGGACATATTTCGAGATATTTCTTCTTCTTGTTGTTCTTCTTCTGCACAGCTAAGCTGGAAGTGGCATTTACAGCTCGCAATAGTGCAGAGTTATCTCAAAGAAAGGGGCCACGGTGTTTCTGTATCTCTATTATGTTGGTGCGGCTTCGGAACTTTTAAATATCTTGATATATCTCGAGAACTACGCATCTGATCAAAAAATATCATAGAACATAAAAAGTAGGAAACTTAATTCTCTACAAAAAAGGTCTCTTAACATTTTGCCATAGCTCGCTTCGTTTCCGAGATATTTGCAGATTTATCTCAAGGGAAGGGGCCTGACGGACGTATTTCGAGATATTTCTTCTTCTTGTTGTTCTTCTTCTGCACAGCTAAGCTGGAAGTGGCATTTGCGGCTCAGACTAGTGCAGAGTTATCTCAAAGAAAGGGGCCACGGTGTTTCTGTATCCCTATTATGTTGGTGCGGCTTCGGAACTTTTAAATACCTCGATATATCTCGAAAACTACGCTTCTGATCAAAAAATATCATAGAACATAAATTGTAGGAAACATAATTCTCTACAAAAAACGTCTCTTAACATTTTGCCATAGCTCGCTTCGTTTCCGAGATATTTGCAGATTCAGCTCAAAGGAACTGGCCTGACGGACATATTTCGAGATATTTCTTCTTCTTGTTGTTCTTCCTCTGCACAGCTAAGCTGGAAGTGGCATTTGCAGCTCGCAATAGTGCATAGTTATCTGAAAGAAAGGGGCCACGGTGTTTCTGTATCTCTATTATGTTGGTGCGGCTTCGGAACTTTTAAATATCTTGATATATCTCGAGAACTACGCATCTAATCAAAAAATATTATAGAACATAAAAAGTAGGAAACTTAATTCTCTACAAAAAAGGTCTCTTAACATTTTGCCATAGCTCTCTTCGTTTCCGAGATATTTGCAGATTTATCTCAAGGGAAGGGGCCTGACGGACATATTTCGAGATATTTCTTCTTCTTGTTGTTCTTCTTCTGCACAGCTAAGCTGGAACTGGCATTTGCGGCTCGCACTAGTGCAGAGTTATCTCAAAGAAACGGGCCACGGAGTTTCTGTATCTCTATTATGTTGGTGCGGCTTCGGAACTTTTAAATATCTCGATGTATCTCGAAAACTACGCTTCTGATCAAAAAATATCATAGAACATAAATTGTAGGAAGCATAATTCTCTACAAAAAAGGTCTCTTAACATTTTGCCATAGCTCGCTTCGTTTCCGAGATATTTGCAGATATATCTCAAGGGAAGGGGCCTGACCGACATATTTCGAGATATTTCTTCTTCTTGTTGTTCTTCTTCTGCACAGCTAAGCTGGAAGTGGCATTTGTGGCTCGCACTAGTGCAGAGTTATCTCAAAGGAAGGGGCCACGGTGTTTCTGTATCCCTATTATGTTGGTGCGGCTTCGGAACTTTTAAATATCTCGATATATCTCGAAAACTACGCTTCTGATCAAAAAATATCATAGAACATAAAAAGTAGGAAACTTAATTCTCTACAAAAAAGGTCTCTTAACATTTTGCCATAGCTCGCTTCGTTTCCGAGATATTTGCAGATTCAGCTCAAAGGAACTGGCCTGGCGGACATATTTCGAGATATTTCTTCTTCTTGTTGTTCTTCCTCTGCACAGCTAAGCTGGAAGTGGCATTTGCAGCTCGCAATGGTGCAGAGTTATCTCAAAGAAAGGGGCCACGGTGTTTCTGTATCTCTATTATGTTGGTGCGGCTTCGGAGCTTTTAAATATCTTGATATATCTCGAGAACTACGCATCTGATCAAAAAATATCATAGAACATAAAAAGTAGGAAACTTAATTCTCTACAAAAAAGGTCTCTTAACATTTCGCCATAGCTCGCTTGGTTTCCGAGATATTTGCAGATTTATCTCAAGGGAAGGGGCCTGACGGACATATTTCGAGATATTTCTTCTTCTTGTTGTCCTTCTTCTGCACAGCTAAGCTGGAAGTGGCATTTACAGCTCGCAATCGTGCAGAGTTATCTCAAAGAAAGGGGCCACGGTGTTTCTGTATCTCTATTATGTTGGTGCGGCTTCGGAACTTTTAAATATCTTGATATATCTCGAGAACTACGCATCTGATCAAAAAATATCATAGAACATAAAAAGTAGGAAACTTAATTCTCTACAAAAAAGGTCTCTTAACATTTCGCCATAGCTCGCTTCGTTTCCGAGATATTTGCAGATATATCTCAAGGGAAGGGGCCTGACGGACATATTTCGAGATATTTCTTCTTCTTGTTGTTCTTCTTCTGCAGGGCTAAGCTGGAAGTGGCATTTACAGCTCGCAATAGTGCAGAGTTATCTCAAAGAAAGGGGCCACGGTGTTTCTGTATCTCTATTATGTTGGTGCGGCTTCGGAACTTTTAAATATCTTGATATATCTCGAGAACTACGCATCAGATCAAAAAATATTATAGAACATAAAAAGTAGGAAACTTAATTCTCTACAAAAAAGGTCTCTTAACATTTTGCCATAGCTCTCTTCGTTTCCGAGATATTTGCAGATTTATCTCAAGGGAAGGGGCCTGACGGACATATTTCGAGATATTTCTTCTTCTTGATGTTCTTCTTCTGCACAGCTAAGCTGGAAGTGGCATTTGCAGCTCGCAATAGTGCAGAGTTATCTCAAAGAAAGGGGCCACGGTGTTTCTGTATCTCTATTATGTTGGTGGGGCTTTGGAACTTTTAAATATCTCGATATATCTCGAGAACTACGCATCAGATCAAAAAATATCATAGAACATAAAAAGTAGGAAACTTAATTCTCTGCAAAAAAGGTCTCTTAACATTTTGCCATAGCTCTCTTCGTTTCCGAGATATTTGCAGATTTATCTCAAGGGAAGGGGCCTGACGGACATATTTCGAGATATTGCTTCTTCTTGTTGTTCTTCTGCACAGCTAAGCTGGAAGTGGCATTTGCAGCTCGCAATAGTGCATAGTTATCTGAAAGAAAGGGGCCACGGTGTTTCTGTATCTCTATTATGTTGGTGCGGCTTCGGAACTTTTAAATATCTTGATATATCTCGAGAACTACGCATCTAATCAAAAAATATTATAGAACATAAAAAGTAGGAAACTTAATTCTCTACAAAAAAGGTCTCTTAACATTTTGCCATAGCTCTCTTCGTTTCCGAGATATTTGCAGATTTATCTCAAGGGAAGGGGCCTGACGGACATATTTCGAGATATTTCTTCTTCTTGTTGTTCTTCTTCTGCACAGCTAAGCTGGAACTGGCATTTGCGGCTCGCACTAGTGCAGAGTTATCTCAAAGAAACGGGCCACGGTGTTTCTGTATCTCTATTATGTTGGTGCGGCTTCGGAACTTTTAAATATCTCGATGTATCTCGAAAACTACGCTTCTGATCAAAAAATATCATAGAACATAAATTGTAGGAAGCATAATTCTCTACAAAAAAGGTCTCCTAACATTTTGCCATAGCTCGCTTCGTTTCCGAGATATTTGCAGATATATCTCAAGGGAAGGGGCCTGACCGACATATTTCGAGATATTTCTTCTTCTTGTTGTTCTTCTTCTGCACAGCTAAGCTGGAAGTGGCATTTGTGGCTCGCACTAGTGCAGAGTTATCTCAAAGAAAGGGGCCACGGTGTTTCTGTATCCCTATTATGTTGGTGCGGCTTCGGAACTTTTAAATATCTCGATATATCTCGAAAACTACGCTTCTGATCAAAAAATATCATAGAACATAAAAAGTAGGAAACTTAATTCTCTACAAAAAAGGTCTCTTAACATTTTGCCATAGCTCGCTTCGTTTCCGAGATATTTGCAGATTCAGCTCAAAGGAACTGGCCTGGCGGACATATTTCGAGATATTTCTTCTTCTTGTTGTTCTTCCTCTGCACAGCTAAGCTGGAAGTGGCATTTGCAGC
Source organism: Osmia lignaria lignaria (assembly GCF_051020975.1). Classification (NCBI taxonomy): domain Eukaryota; kingdom Metazoa; phylum Arthropoda; class Insecta; order Hymenoptera; family Megachilidae; genus Osmia; species Osmia lignaria. The sequence continues at coordinate 25,133,933 of NW_027478161.1, read as the reverse complement.
TCGCAATGGTGCAGAGTTATCTCAAAGAAAGGGGCCACGGTGTTTCTGTATCTCTATTATGTTGGTGCGGCTTCGGAGCTTTTAAATATCTTGATATATCTCGAGAACTACGCATCTGATCAAAAAATATCATAGAACATAAAAAGTAGGAAACTTAATTCTCTACAAAAAAGGTCTCTTAACATTTCGCCATAGCTCGCTTCGTTTCCGAGATATTTGCAGATTTATCTCAAGGGAAGGGGCCTGACGGACATATTTCGAGATATTTCTTCTTCTTGTTGTCCTTCTTCTGCACAGCTAAGCTGGAAGTGGCATTTACAGCTCGCAATCGTGCAGAGTTATCTCAAAGAAAGGGGCCACGGTGTTTCTGTATCTCTATTATGTTGGTGCGGCTTCGGAACTTTTAAATATCTTGATATATCTCGAGAACTACGCATCTGATCAAAAAATATCATAGAACATAAAAAGTAGGAAACTTAATTCTCTACAAAAAAGGTCTCTTAACATTTCGCCATAGCTCGCTTCGTTTCCGAGATATTTGCAGATATATCTCAAGGGAAGGGGCCTGACGGACATATTTCGAGATATTTCTTCTTCTTGTTGTTCTTCTTCTGCAGGGCTAAGCTGGAAGTGGCATTTACAGCTCGCAATAGTGCAGAGTTATCTCAAAGAAAGGGGCCACGGTGTTTCTGTATCTCTATTATGTTGGTGCGGCTTCGGAACTTTTAAATATCTTGATATATCTCGAGAACTACGCATCAGATCAAAAAATATTATAGAACATAAAAAGTAGGAAACTTAATTCTCTACAAAAAAGGTCTCTTAACATTTTGCCATAGCTCTCTTCGTTTCCGAGATATTTGCAGATTTATCTCAAGGGAAGGGGCCTGACGGACATATTTCGAGATATTTCTTCTTCTTGTTGTTCTTCTTCTGCACAGCTAAGCTGGAAGTGGCATTTGCAGCTCGCAATAGTGCAGAGTTATCTCAAAGAAAGGGGCCACGGTGTTTCTGTATCCCTATTATGTTGGTGCGGCTTCGGAACTTTTAAATATCTCGATATATCTCGAAAACTACGCTTCTGATCAAAAAATATCATAGAACATAAATTGTAGGAAACATAATTCTCTACAAAAAACGTCTCTTAACATTTTGCCATAGCTCGCTTCGTTTCCGAGATATTTGCAGATTTATCTCAAGGGAAGGGGCCTGACGGACATATTTCGAGATATTTCTTCTTCTTGTTGTTCTTCTTCTGCACAGCTAAACTGGAAGTGGCATTTCCAGCTCGCAATAGTGCAGAGTTATCTCAAAGAGAGGGGCCACGGTGTTTCTGTATCTCTATTATGTTGGTGCGGCTTCGGAACTTTTAAATATCTTGATATATCTCGAGAACTACGCATCTGATCAAAAAATAATATAGAACATAAAAAGTAGGAAACTTAATTCTCTACAAAAAAGGTCTCTCAACATTTTGCCATAGCTCGCTTCGTTTCCGAGATATTTGCAGATTTATCTCAAGGGAAGGGGCCTGACGGACATATTTCGAGATATTTCTTCTTCTTGTTGTTCTTCTTCTGCACAGCTAAGCTGGAAGTGGCATTTGCGGCTCGCACTAGTGCAGAGTTATCTCAAAGAAAGGGGCCACGGTGTTTCTGTATCCCTATTATGTTGGTGCGGCTTCGGAACTTTTAAATATCTCGATATATCTCGAAAACTACGCTTCTGATCAAAAAATATCATAGAACATAAATTGTAGGAAACATAATTCTCTACAAAAAACGTCTCTTAACATTTTGCCATAGCTCGCTTCGTTTCCGAGATATTTGCAGATTTATCTCAAGGGAAGGGGCCTGACGGACATATTTCGAGATATTTCTTCTTCTTGTTGTTCTTCCTCTGCACAGCTAAGCTGGAAGTGGCATTTGCAGCTCGCAATGGTGCAGAGTTATCTCAAAGAAAGGGGCCACGGTGTTTCTGTATCTCTATTATGTTGGTGCGGCTTCGGAGCTTTTAAATATCTTGATATATCTCGAGAACTACGCATCTGATCAAAAAATATCATAGAACATAAAAAGTAGGAAACTTAATTCTCTACAAAAAAGGTCTCTTAACATTTCGCCATAGCTCGCTTCGTTTCCGGGATATTTGCAGATTTATCTCAAGGGAAGGGGCCTGACGGACATATTTCGAGATATTTCTTCTTCTTGTTGTCCTTCTTCTGCACAGCTAAGCTGGAAGTGTCATTTACAGCTCGCAATCGTGCAGAGTTATCTCAAAGAAAGGGGCCACGGTGTTTCTGTATCTCTATTATGTTGGTGCGGCTTCGGAACTTTTAAATATCTTGATATATCTCGAGAACTACGCATCTGATCAAAAAATATCATAGAACATAAAAAGTAGGAAACTTAATTCTCTACAAAAAAGGTCTCTTAACATTTCGCCATAGCTCGCTTCGTTTCCGAGATATTTGCAGATATATCTCAAGGGAAGGGGCCTGACGGACATATTTCGAGATATTTCTTCTTCTTGTTGTTCTTCTTCTGCAGGGCTAAGCTGGAAGTGGCATTTACAGCTCGCAATAGTGCAGAGTTATCTCAAAGAAAGGGGCCACGGTGTTTCTGTATCTCTATTATGTTGGTGCGGCTTCGGAACTTTTAAATATCTTGATATATCTCGAGAACTACGCATCAGATCAAAAAATATTATAGAACATAAAAAGTAGGAAACTTAATTCTCTACAAAAAAGGTCTCTTAACATTTTGCCATAGCTCTCTTCGTTTCCGAGATATTTGCAGATTTATCTCAAGGGAAGGGGCCTGACGGACATATTTCGAGATATTTCTTCTTCTTGTTGTTCTTCTTCTGCACAGCTAAGCTGGAAGTGGCATTTGCAGCTCGCAATAGTGCAGAGTTATCTCAAAGAAAGGGGCCACGGTGTTTCTGTATCCCTATTATGTTGGTGCGGCTTCGGAACTTTTAAATATCTCGATATATCTCGAAAACTACGCTTCTGATCAAAAAATATCATAGAACATAAATTGTAGGAAACATAATTCTCTACAAAAAACGTCTCTTAACATTTTGCCATAGCTCGCTTCGTTTCCGAGATATTTGCAGATTTATCTCAAGGGAAGGGGCCTGACGGACATATTTCGAGATATTTCTTCTTCTTGTTGTTCTTCTTCTGCACAGCTAAACTGGAAGTGGCATTTCCAGCTCGCAATAGTGCAGAGTTATCTCAAAGAGAGGGGCCACGGTGTTTCTGTATCTCTATTATGTTGGTGCGGCTTCGGAACTTTTAAATATCTTGATATATCTCGAGAACTACGCATCTGATCAAAAAATAATATAGAACATAAAAAGTAGGAAACTTAATTCTCTACAAAAAAGGTCTCTCAACATTTTGCCATAGCTCGCTTCGTTTCCGAGATATTTGCAGATTTATCTCAAGGGAAGGGGCCTGACGGACATATTTCGAGATATTTCTTCTTCTTGTTGTTCTTCTTCTGCACAGCTAAGCTGGAAGTGGCATTTGCGGCTCGCACTAGTGCAGAGTTATCTCAAAGAAAGGGGCCACGGTGTTTCTGTATCCCTATTATGTTGGTGCGGCTTCGGAACTTTTAAATATCTCGATATATCTCGAAAACTACGCTTCTGATCAAAAAATATCATAGAACATAAATTGTAGGAAACATAATTCTCTACAAAAAACGTCTCTTAACATTTTGCCATAGCTCGCTTCGTTTCCGAGATATTTGCAGATTTATCTCAAGGGAAGGGGCCTGACGGACATATTTCGAGATATTTCTTCTTCTTGTTGTTCTTCCTCTGCACAGCTAAGCTGGAAGTGGCATTTGCAGCTCGCAATGGTGCAGAGTTATCTCAAAGAAAGGGGCCACGGTGTTTCTGTATCTCTATTATGTTGGTGCGGCTTCGGAGCTTTTAAATATCTTGATATATCTCGAGAACTACGCATCTGATCAAAAAATATCATAGAACATAAAAAGTAGGAAACTTAATTCTCTACAAAAAAGGTCTCTTAACATTTCGCCATAGCTCGCTTCGTTTCCGAGATATTTGCAGATTTATCTCAAGGGAAGGGGCCTGACGGACATATTTCGAGATATTTCTTCTTCTTGTTGTCCTTCTTCTGCACAGCTAAGCTGGAAGTGGCATTTACAGCTCGCAATCGTGCAGAGTTATCTCAAAGAAAGGGGCCACGGTGTTTCTGTATCTCTATTATGTTGGTGCGGCTTCGGAACTTTTAAATATCTTGATATATCTCGAGAACTACGCATCTGATCAAAAAATATCATAGAACATAAAAAGTAGGAAACTTAATTCTCTACAAAAAAGGTCTCCTAACATTTTGCCATAGCTCGCTTCGTTTCCGAGATATTTGCAGATTTATCTCAAGGGAAGGGGCCTGACGGACATATTTCGAGATATTTCCTCTTCTTGTTGTTCTTCTTCTGCACAGCTAAGCTGGAAGTGGCATTTGCGGCTCGCAATAGTGCAGAGTTATCTCAAAGAAAGGGGCCACGGTGTTTCTGTATCTCTATTATGTTGGTGCGGCTTCGGAACTTTTAAATATCTTGATATATCTCGAGAACTACGCATCTGATCAAAAAATATCATAGAACATAAAAAGTAGGAAACTTAATTCTCTACAAAAAAGGTCTCTTAACATTTTACCATAGCTCGCTTCGTTTCCGAGATATTTGCAGATTTATCTCAAGGGAAGGGGCCTGACGGACATATTTCGAGATATTTCTTCTTCTTGTTGTTCTTCTTCTGCACAGCTAAGCTGGAAGTGGCATTTGCGGCTCGCACTAGTGCAGAGTTATCTCAAAGAAAGGGGCCACGGTGTTTCTGTATCTCTATTATGTTGGTGCGGCTTCGGAACTTTTAAATATCTCGATATATCTCGAAAACTACGCTTCTGATCAAAAAATATCATAGAACATAAATTGTAGGAAACATAATTCTCTACAAAAAAGGTCTCTTAACATTTTGCCATAGCTCGCTTCGTTTCCGAGATATTTGCAGATTTATCTCAAGGGAAGGGGCCTGACGGACATATTTCGAGATATTTCTTCTTCTTGTTGTTCTTCTTCTGCACAGCTAAACTGGAAGTGGCATTTCCAGCTCGCAATAGTGCAGAGTTATCTCAAAGAGAGGGGCCACGGTGTTTCTGTATCTCTATTATGTTGGTGCGGCTTCGGAACTTTTAAATATCTTGATATATCTCGAGAACTACGCATCTGATCAAAAAATATCATAGAACATAAAACGTAGGAAACTTAATTCTCTACAAAAAAGGTCTCTCAACATTTTGCCATAGCTCGCTTCGTTTCCGAGATATTTGCAGATTTATCTCAAGGGAAGGGGCCTGACGGACATATTTCGAGATATTTCTTCTTCTTGTTGTTCTTCTTCTGCACAGCTAAGCTGGAAGTGGCATTTGCGGCTCGCACTAGTGCAGAGTTATCTCAAAGAAAGGGGCCACGGTGTTTCTGTATCTCTATTATGTTGGTGCGGCTTTGGAACTTTTAAATATCTCGATATATCTCGAAAACTATGCTTCTGATCAAAAAATATCATAGAACATATATTGTAGGAAACATAATTCTCTACAAAAAAGGTCTCTTAACATTTTGCCATAGCTCGCTTCGTTTCCGAGATATTTGCAGATATATCTCAAGGGAAGGGGCCTGACGGACATATTTCGAGATATGTCTTCTTCTTGTTGTTCTTCTTCTGCACAGCTAAGCTGGAAGTGGCATTTACAGCTCGCAATAGTGCAGAGTTATCTCAAAGAAAGGGGCCACGGTGTTTCTGTATCTCTATTATGTTGGTGCGGCTTCGGAACTTTTAAATATCTTGATATATCTCGAGAACTACGCATCTGATCAAAAAATATAGAACATAAAAAGTAGGAAACTTAATTCTCTACAAAAAAGGTCTGTTAACATTTTGCCATAGCTCGCTTCGTTTCCGAGATATTTGCAGATTTATCTCAAGGGAAGGGGCCTAACGGACATATTTCGAGATATTTCTTCTTCTTGTTGTTCTTCTTCTGCACAGCTAAACTGGAAGTGGCATTTCCAGCTCGCAATAGTGCAGAGTTATCTCAAAGAGAGGGGCCACGGTGTTTCTGTATCTCTATTATGTTGGTGCGGCTTCGGAACTTTTAAATATCTTGATATATCTCGAGAACTACGCATCTGATCAAAAAATATCATAGAACATAAAAAGTAAGAACCTTAATTCTCTACAAAAAAGGTCTCTTAACATTTTGCCATAGCTCGCTTCGTTTCCGAGATATTTGCAGATTTATCTCAAGGGAAGGGGCCTGACGGACATATTTCGAGATATTTCTTCTTCTTGTTGTACTTCTTCTGCACAGCTAAGCTGGAAGTGGCATTTGCGGCTCGCACTAGTGCAGAGTTATCTCAAAGAAAGGGGCCACGGTGTTTCTGTATCCCTATTATGTTGGTGCGGCTTCGGAACTTTTAAATATCTTGATATATCTCGAGAGCTACGCGTCTGATCAAAAAATATCATAGAACATAAAAAGTAGGAAACATAATTCTCTACAAAAAAGGTCTCTTAACATTTTGCCATAGCTCGCTTCGTTTCCGAGATATTTGCAGATTTATCTCAAGGGAAGTGGCCTGACGGACATATTTCGAGATATTTCTTCTTCTTGTTGTTCTTCTGCTGCACAGCTAAGCTGGAAGTGGCATTTGCGGCTCGCACTAGTGCAGAGTTATCTCAAAGAAAGGGGCCACGGTGTTTCTGTATCTCTATTATGTTGGTGCGGCTTCGGAACTTTTAAATATCTTGATATATCTCGAGAACTACGCATCTGATCAGAAAATATCATAGAAGATAAAAAGTAGGAAACTTAATTCTCTACAAAAAAGGTCTCTTAACATTTTGCCATAGCTCGCTTCGTTTCCGAGATATTTGCAGATTCAGCTCAAAGGAACTGGCCTGACGGACATATTTCGAGATATTTCTTCTTCTTGTTGTTCTTCCTCTGCACAGCTAAGCTGGAAGTGGCATTTGCAGCTCGCAATAGTGCAGAGTTATCTCAAAGAAAGGGGCCACGGTGTTTCTGTATCTCTATTATGTTGGTGCGGCTTCGGAACTTTTAAATATCTCGATATATCTCGAAAACTACGCTTCTGATCAAAAAATATCATAGAACATAAATTGTAGGAAACATAATTCTCTAGAAAAAAGGTCTCTTAACATTTTGCCATAGCTCGCTTCGTTTCCGAGATATTTGCAGATTTATCTCAAGGGAAGGGGCCTAACGGACATATTTCGAGATATTTCTTCTTCTTGTTGTTCTTCTTCTGCACAGCTAAACTGGAAGTGGCATTTCCAGCTCGCAATAGTGCAGAGTTATCTCAAAGAGAGGGGCCACGGTGTTTCTGTATCTCTATTATGTTGGTGCGGCTTCGGAACTTTTAAATATCTTGATATATCTCGAGAGCTACGCATCTCATCAAAAAATATCATAGAACCTAAAAAGTAGGAAACATAATTCTCTACAAAAAAGGTCTCTTAACATTTTGCCATAGCTAGCTTCGTTTCCGAGATATTTGCAGATTTATCTCAAGGGAAGTGGCCTGACGGACATATTTCGAGATATTTCTTCTTCTTGTTGTTCTTCTTCTGCACAGCTAAGCTGGAAGTGGCATTTACAGCTCGCAATAGTGCATAGTTATATGAAAGAAAGGGGCCACGGTGTTTCTGTATCTCTATTATGTTGGTGCGGCTTCGGAACTTTTAAATATCTTGATATATCTCGAGAACTACGCATCTGATCAATAAATATCATAGAACATAAAAAGTAGGAAACTTAATTCTCTACAAAAAAGGTCTCTTAACATTTTGCCATAGCTCTCTTCGTTTCCGAGATATTTGCAGATTTATCTCAAGGGAAGGGGCCTGACGGACATATTTCGAGATATTTCTTCTTCTTGTTGTTCTTCTTCTGCACAGCTAAGCTGGAAGTGGCATTTGCGGCTCGCACTAGTGCAGAGTTATCTCAAAGAAAGGGGCCACGGTGTTTCTTTATCTCTATTATGTTGGTGCTGCTTCGGAACTTTTAAATATCTCGATATATCTCGAAAACTACGCTTCTGATCAAAAAATATCATAGAACATAAATTGTAGGAAACATAATTCTCTACAAAAAAGGTCTCTTAACATTTTGCCATAGCTCGCTTCGTTTCCGAGATATTTGCAGATTTATCTCAAGGGAAGGGGCCTAACGGACATATTTCGAGATATTTCTTCTTCTTGTTGTTCTTCTTCTGCACAGCTAAACTGGAAGTGGCATTTCCAGCTCGCAATAGTGCAGAGTTATCTCAAAGAGAGGGGCCACGGTGTTTCTGTATCTCTATTATGTTGGTGCGGCTTCGGAACTTTTAAATATCTTGATATATCTCGAGAGCTACGCGTCTGATCAAAAAATATCATAGAACCTAAAAAGTAGGAAACATAATTCTCTACAAAAAAGGTCTCTTAACATTTTGCCATAGCTAGCTTCGTTTCCGAGATATTTGCAGATTTATCTCAAGGGAAGTGGCCTGACGGACATATTTCGAGATATTTCTTCTTCTTGTTGTTCTTCTTCTGCACGCTAAGCTGGAAGTGGCATTTGCAGCTCGCAATAGTGCAGAGTTATCTCAAAGAAAGGGGCCACGGTGTTTCTGTATCTCTATTATGTTGGTGCGGCTTCGGAACTTTTAAATATCTTGATATATCTCGAGAACTACGCATCTGATCAAAAAATATCATAGAACATAAAAAGTAGGAAACATAATTCCATACAAAAAAGGTCTCTTAACATTTTGCCATAGCTCGCTTCGTTTCCGAGATATTTGCAGATTTATCTCAAGGGAAGTGGCCTGACGGACATATTTCGAGATATTTCTTCTTCTTGTTGTTCTTCTTCTGCACAGCTAAGCTGGAAGTGGCATTTGCGGCTCGCACTAGTGCAGAGTTATCTCAAAGAAAGGGGCCACGGTGTTTCTGTATCTCTATTATGTTGGTGCGGCTTCGGAACTTTTAAATATCTTGATATATCTCGAGAACTACGCATCTGATCCAAAAATATCATAGAACATAAAAAGTAGGAAAGTTAATTCTCTACAAAAAAGGTCTCTTAACATTTTGCCATAGCTCTCTTCGTTTCCGAGATATTTGCAGATTTATCTCAAGGGAAGGGGCCTGACGGACACATTTCGAGATATTTCTTCTTCTTGTTGTTCTTCTTCTGCACAGCTAAGCTGGAAGTGGCATTTGCGGCTCGCACTAGTGCAGAGTTATCTCAAAGAAAGGGGCCACGGTGTTTCTGTATCTCTATTATGTTGGTGCAGCTTCAGAACTTTTAAATATCTTGATATATCTCGAGAACTACGCATCTGATCAAAAAATATCATAGAACATAAAAAGTAGGAAACATAATTCTCTACAGAAAAGGTCTCTTAACATTTTGCCATAGCTCGCTTCGTTTCCGAGATATTTGCAGATTTATCTCAAGGGAAGGGGCCTGACGGACATATTTCGAGATATTTCTTCTTCTTGTTGTTCTTCTTCTGCACAGCTAAGCTGGAAGTGGCATTTGCAGCTCGCAATAGTGCAGAGTTATCTCAAAGAAAGGGGCCACGGTGTTTCTGTATCTCTATTATGTTGGTGCGGCTTCGGAACTTTTAAATATCTTGATATATCTCGAGAACTACGCGTCTGATCAAAAAATATCATAGAACATAAAAAGTAGGAAACATAATTCCATACAAAAAAGGTCTCTCAACATTTTGCCATAGCTCGCTTCGTTTCCGAGATACTTGCCGATTTATCTCAAGGGAAGGGGCCTAACGGACATATTTCGAGATATTTCTTCTTCTTGTTGTTCTTCTTCTGCACAGCTAAACTGGAAGTGGCATTTGCAGCTCGCAATAGTGCAGAGTTATCTCAAAGAGAGGGGCCACGGTGTTTCTGTATCTCTATTATGTTGGTGCGGCTTCGGAACTTTTAAATATCTTGATATATCTCGAGAACTACGCATCTGATCAAAAAATATCATACAACATAAAACGTAGGAAACTTAATTCTCTACAAAAAAGGTCTCTTAACATTTTGCCATAGCTCGCTTCGTTTCCGAGATATTTGCAGATTTATCTCAAGGGAAGGGGCCTAACGGACTTATTTCGAGATATTTCTTCTTCTTGTTGTTCTTCTTCTGCACAGCTAAACTGGAAGTGGCACTTCCAGGTCGCAAGAGTGCAGAGTTATCTAAAAGAAAGGAGCCACGGTGTTTCTGTATCTCTATTATGTTGGTGCGGCTTCGGAACTTTTAAATATCTTGATATATCTCGAGAACTACGCGTCTGATCAAAAAATATCATAGAACATAAAAAGTAGGAAACATAATTCCACACAAAAAAGGTCTCTTAACATTTTGCCATAGCTCGCTTCGTTTCCGAGATACTTGCAGATTTATCTCAAGGGAAGGGGCCTGACGGACATATTTCGAGATATTTCTTCTTCTTGTTGTTCTTCTTCTGCACAGCTAAGCTGGAAGTGGCATTTGCAGCTCGCAATAGTGCAGAGTTATCTCAAAGAAAGGGGCCACGGTGTTTCTGTATCTCTATTATGTTGGTGCGGCTTCGGAACTTTTAAATATCTTGATATATCTCGAGATCTACGTATCTGATCAAAAAATATCATAGAACATAAAAAGTAGGAAACTTAATTCTCTACAAAAAAGGTCTCTCAACATTTTGCCATAGCTCGCTTCGTTTCCGAGATATTTGCCGATTTATCTCAAGGGAAGGGGCCTGACGGACATATTTCGAGATATTTCTTCTTCTTGTTGTTCTTCTTCTGCACAGCTAAGCTGGAAGTGGCATTTGCAGCTCGCAATTGTGCAGAGTTATCTCAAAGAGAGGGGCCACGGTGTTTCTGTATCTCTATTATGTTGGTGCGGCTTCGGAACTTTTAAATATCTTGATATATCTCGAGAACTACGAATCTGATCAGAAAATATCATAGAAGATAAAAAGTAGGAAACTTAATTCTCTACAAAAAAGGTCTCTTAACATTTTGCCATAGCTCGCTTCGTTTCCGAGATATTTGCAGATTTATCTCAAGGGAAGGGGCCTGACGGACATATTTCGAGATATTTCTTCTTCTTGTTGTTCTTCTTCTGCACAGCTAAGCTGGAAGTGGCATTTGCAGCTCGCAATAGTGCACAGTTATCTCAAAGAAAGGGGCCACGGTGTTGCTGTATCTCTATTATGTTGGTGCGGCTTCGGAACTTTTAAATATCTCGATATATCTCGAGAACTACGCATCTCATCAAAAAATATCATAGAACATAAAAAGTAGGAAACTTAATGCTCTACAAATAAGGTCTCTTAACATTTTGCCATAGCTCGCTTCGTTTCCGAGATATTTGCAGATTTATCTCAAGGGAAGGGGCCTGACGGACATATTTCGAGATATTTCTTCTTCTTGTTGTTCTTCTTCTGCACAGCTAAGCTGGAAGTGGCATTTGCAGCTCGCACTAGTGCAGAGTTATCTCAAAGAAAGGGGCCACGGTGTTTCTGTATCTCTATTATGTTGGTGCGGCTTCGGAACTTTTAAATATCTTGATATATCTCGAGAACTACGCATCTGATCAAAAAATATCATAGAACATAAAAAGTAGGAAACCTAATTTTCTACAAAAAAGGTCTCTTAAGATTTTGCCGTAGCTCGCTTCGTTTCCGAGATATTTGCAGATTTATCTCAAGGGAAGGGGCCTGACGGACATATTTCGAAATATTTCTTATTCTTGTTGTTCTTCTTCTGCACAGCTAAGCTGGAAGTGGCATTTGCAGCTCGCAATAGTGCACAGTTATCTCAAAGAAAGGGGCCACGGTGTTTCTGTATCTCTATTATGTTGGTGCGGCTTCGGAACTTTTAAATATCTCGATATATCTCGAGAACTACGCATCTCATCAAAAAATATCATAGAACATAAAAAGTAGGAAACTTAATTCTCTACAAATAAGGTCTCTTAACATTTTGGCATAGCTCGCTTCGTTTCCGAGATATTTGCAGATTTATCTCAAGGGAAGGGGCCTGACGGACATATTTCGAGATATTTCTTCTTCTTGTTGTTCTTCTTCTGCACAGATAAGCTGGAAGTGGCATTTGCAGCTCGCAATAGTGCAGAGTTATCGCAAAGAAAGGGGCCACGGTGTTTCTGTATCTCTATTATGTTGGTGCGGCTTCGGAACTTTTAAATATCTTGATATATCTCGAGAACTACGCATCTGATCAAAAAATATCATAGAACATAAAAAGTAGGAAACCTAATTTTCTACAAAAAAGGTCTCTTAACATTTTGCCGTAGCTCGCTTCGTTTCCGAGATATTTGCAGATTTATCTCAAGGGAAGGGGCCTTACGGACATATTTCGAAATATTTCTTATTCTTGTTGTTCTTCTTCTCCACAGCTAAGCTGGAAGTGGCATTTGCAGCTCGCAATAGTGCAGAGTTATCCCAAAGAAAGGGGCCACGGTGTTTCTGTACCTCTATTATGTTGGTGCAGCTTCGGAGCTTTTAAATATCTTGATATATCTCGAGAACTACGCATCTGATCAAAAAATATCATAGAACATAAAAAGTAGGAAACTTAATTCTCTACAAAAAAGGTCTCTGAACGTTTTGCAATAGCTCGCTTCGTTTCCGAGATATTTGCAGATTTATCTCAAGGGAAGGGGCCTGACGGACATATTTCGAGATATTTCTTCTTCTTGTTGTTCTTCTTCTGCACAGCTAAGCTGGAAGTGGCATTTGCAGCTCGGAATAGTGCAGAGTTATCTCAAAGAAAGGGGCCACGGTGTTTCTGTATCTCTATTATGTTGGTGCGGCTTCGGAACTTTTAAATATCTTGATATATCTCGAGATCTACGCATCTGATCAAAAAATATCATAGAACATAAAAAGTAGGAAACTTAATTCTCTACAAAAAAGGTCTCTCAACATTTTGCCATAGCTCGCTTCGTTTCCGAGATACTTGCCGATTTATCTCAAGGGAAGGGGCCTAACGGACATATTTCGAGATATTTCTTCTTCTTGTTGTTCTTCTTCTGCACAGCTAAACTGGAAGTGGCATTTGCAGCTCGCAATAGTGCAGAGTTATCTCAAAGAAAGGGGCCACGGTGTTTCTGTATCTCTATTATGTTGGTGCGGCTTCGGAACTTTTAAATATCTTGATATATCTCGAGATCTACGCATCTGATCAAAAAATATCATAGAACATAAAAAGTAGGAAACTTAATTCTCTACAAAAAAGGTCTCTCAACATTTTGCCATAGCTCGCTTCGTTTCCGAGATACTTGCCGATTTATCTCAAGGGAAGGGGCCTGACGGACATATTTCGAGATATTTCTTCTTCTTGTTGTTCTTCTTCTGCACAGCTAAGCTGGAAGTGGCATTTGCAGCTCGGAATAGTGCAGAGTTATCTCAAAGAAAGGGGCCACGGTGTTTCTGTATCTCTATTATGTTGGTGCGGCTTCGGAACTTTTAAATATCTTGATATATCTCGAGATCTACGCATCTGATCAAAAAATATCATAGAACATAAAAAGTAGGAAACTTAATTCTCTACAAAAAAGGTCTCTCAACATTTTGCCATAGCTCGCTTCGTTTCCGAGATACTTGCCGATTTATCTCAAGGGAAGGGGCCTAACGGACATATTTCGAGATATTTCTTCTTCTTGTTGTTCTTCTTCTGCACAGCTAAACTGGAAGTGGCATTTGCAGCTCGCAATAGTGCAGAGTTATCTCAAAGAAAGGGGCCACGGTGTTTCTGTATCTCTATTATGTTGGTGCGGCTTCGGAACTTTTAAATATCTTGATATATCTCGAGATCTACGCATCTGATCAAAAAATATCATAGAACATAAAAAGTAGGAAACTTAATTCTCTACAAAAAAGGTCTCTCAACATTTTGCCATAGCTCGCTTCGTTTCCGAGATACTTGCCGATTTATCTCAAGGGAAGGGGCCTGACGGACATATTTCGAGATATTTCTTCTTCTTGTTGTTCTTCTTCTGCACAGCTAAGCTGGAAGTGGCATTTGCAGCTCGCAATTGTGCAGAGTTATCTCAAAGAGAGGGGCCACGGTGTTTCTGTATCTCTATTATGTTGGTGCGGCTTCGGAACTTTTAAATATCTTGATATATCTCGAGAACTACGAATCTGATCAGAAAATATCATAGACGATAAAAAGTAGGAAACTTAATTCTCTACAAAAAAGGTCTCTCAACATTTTGCCATAGCTCGCTTCGTTTCCGAGATACTTGCCGATTTATCTCAAGGGAAGGGGCCTGACGGACATATTTCGAGATATTTCTTCTTCTTGTTGTTCTTCTTCTGCACAGCTAAGCTGGAAGTGGCATTTGCAGCTCGCAATTGTGCAGAGTTATCTCAAAGAGAGGGGCCACGGTGTTTCTGTATCTCTATTATGTTGGTGCGGCTTCGGAACTTTTAAATATCTTGATATATCTCGAGAACTACGAATCTGATCAGAAAATATCATAGACGATAAAAAGTAGGAAACTTAATTCTCTACAAAAAAGGTCTCTCAACATTTTGCCATAGCTCGCTTCGTTTCCGAGATACTTGCCGATTTATCTCAAGGGAAGGGGCCTGACGGACATATTTCGAGATATTTCTTCTTCTTGTTGTCCTTCTTCTGCACAGCTAAGCTGGAAGTGGCATTTGCAGCTCGCAATTGTGCAGAGTTATCTCAAAGAGAGGGGCCACGGTGTTTCTGTATCTCTATTATGTTGGTGCGGCTTCGGAACTTTTAAATATCTTGATATATCTCGAGAACTACGAATCTGATCAGAAAATATCATAGAAGATAAAAAGTAGGAAACTTAATTCTCTACAAAAAAGGTCTCTTAACATTTTGCCATAGCTCGCTTCGTTTCCGAGATATTTGCAGATTTATCTCAAGGGAAGGGGCCTGACGGACATATTTCGAGATATTTCTTCTTCTTGTTGTTCTTCTTCTGCACAGCTAAGCTGGAAGTGGCATTTGCAGCTCGCAATAGTGCACAGTTATCTCAAAGAAAGGGGCCACGGTGTTTCTGTATCTCTATTATGTTGGTGCGGCTTCGGAACTTTTAAATATCTCGATATATCTCGAGAACTACGCATCTCATCAAAAAATATCATAGAACATAAAAAGTAGGAAACTTAATTCTCTACAAATAAGGTCTCTTAACATTTTGGCATAGCTCGCTTCGTTTCCGAGATATTTGCAGATTTATCTCAAGGGAAGGGGCCTGACGGACATATTTCGAGATATTTCTTCTTCTTGTTGTTCTTCTTCTGCACAGCTAAGCTGGAAGTGGCATTTGCAGCTCGCAATAGTGCAGAGTTATCGCAAAGAAAGGGGCCACGGTGTTTCTGTATCTCTATTATGTTGGTGCGGCTTCGGAACTTTTAAATATCTTGATATATCTCGAGAACTACGCATCTGATCAAAAAATATCATAGAACATAAAAAGTAGGAAACCTAATTTTCTACAAAAAAGGTCTCTTAACATTTTGCCGTAGCTCGCTTCGTTTCCGAGATATTTGCAGATTTATCTCAAGGGAAGGGGCCTGACGGACATATTTCGAAATATTTCTTATTCTTGTTGTTCTTCTTCTCCACAGCTAAGCTGGAAGTGGCATTTGCAGCTCGCAATAGTGCAGAGTTATCTCAAAGAAAGGGGCCACGGTGTTTCTGTACCTCTATTATGTTGGTGCAGCTTCGGAGCTTTTAAATATCTTGATATATCTCGAGAACTACGCATCTGATCAAAAAATATCATAGAACATAAAAAGTAGGAAACTTAATTCTCTACAAAAAAGGTCTCTGAACGTTTTGCAATAGCTCGCTTCGTTTCCGAGATATTTGCAGATTTATCTCAAGGGAAGGGGCCTGACGGACATATTTCGAGATATTTCTTCTTCTTGTTGTTCTTCTTCTGCACAGCTAAGCTGGAAGTGGCATTTGCAGCTCGCACTAGTGCAGAGTTATCTCAAAGAAAGGGGCCACGGTGTTTCTGTATCTCTATTATGTTGGTGCGGCTTCGGAACTTTTAAATATCTTGATATATCTCGAGAACTACGCATCTGATCAAAAAATATCATAGAACATAAAAAGTAGGAAACCTAATTTTCTACAAAAAAGGTCTCTTAACATTTTGCCGTAGCTCGCTTCGTTTCCGAGATATTTGCAGATTTATCTCAAGGGAAGGGGCCTGACGGACATATTTCGAAATATTTCTTATTCTTGTTGTTCTTCTTCTGCACAGCTAAGCTGGAAGTGGCATTTGCAGCTCGCAATAGTGCACAGTTATCTCAAAGAAAGGGGCCACGGTGTTTCTGTATCTCTATTATGTTGGTGCGGCTTCGGAACTTTTAAATATCTCGATATATCTCGAGAACTACGCATCTCATCAAAAAATATCATAGAACATAAAAAGTAGGAAACTTAATTCTCTACAAATAAGGTCTCTTAACATTTTGGCATAGCTCGCTTCGTTTCCGAGATATTTGCAGATTTATCTCAAGGGAAGGGGCCTGACGGACATATTTCGAGATATTTCTTCTTCTTGTTGTTCTTCTTCTGCACAGCTAAGCTGGAAGTGGCATTTGCAGCTCGCAATAGTGCAGAGTTATCGCAAAGAAAGGGGCCACGGTGTTTCTGTATCTCTATTATGTTGGTGCGGCTTCGGAACTTTTAAATATCTTGATATATCTCGAGAACTACGCGTCTGATCAAAAAATATCATAGAACATAAAAAGTAGGAAACATAATTCCACACAAAAAAGGTCTCTTAACATTTTGCCATAGCTCGCTTCGTTTCCGAGATACTTGCAGATTTATCTCAAGGGAAGGGGCCTGACGGACATATTTCGAGATATTTCTTCTTCTTGTTGTTCTTCTTCTGCACAGCTAAGCTGGAAGTGGCATTTGCAGCTCGCAATAGTGCAGAGTTATCTCAAAGAAAGGGGCCACGGTGTTTCTGTATCTCTATTATGTTGGTGCGGCTTCGGAACTTTTAAATATCTTGATATATCTCGAGATCTACGTATCTGATCAAAAAATATCATAGAACATAAAAAGTAGGAAACTTAATTCTCTACAAAAAAGGTCTCTCAACATTTTGCCATAGCTCGCTTCGTTTCCGAGATATTTGCCGATTTATCTCAAGGGAAGGGGCCTGACGGACATATTTCGAGATATTTCTTCTTCTTGTTGTTCTTCTTCTGCACAGCTAAGCTGGAAGTGGCATTTGCAGCTCGCAATTGTGCAGAGTTATCTCAAAGAGAGGGGCCACGGTGTTTCTGTATCTCTATTATGTTGGTGCGGCTTCGGAACTTTTAAATATCTTGATATATCTCGAGAACTACGAATCTGATCAGAAAATATCATAGAAGATAAAAAGTAGGAAACTTAATTCTCTACAAAAAAGGTCTCTTAACATTTTGCCATAGCTCGCTTCGTTTCCGAGATATTTGCAGATTTATCTCAAGGGAAGGGGCCTGACGGACATATTTCGAGATATTTCTTCTTCTTGTTGTTCTTCTTCTGCACAGCTAAGCTGGAAGTGGCATTTGCAGCTCGCAATAGTGCACAGTTATCTCAAAGAAAGGGGCCACGGTGTTGCTGTATCTCTATTATGTTGGTGCGGCTTCGGAACTTTTAAATATCTCGATATATCTCGAGAACTACGCATCTCATCAAAAAATATCATAGAACATAAAAAGTAGGAAACTTAATGCTCTACAAATAAGGTCTCTTAACATTTTGCCATAGCTCGCTTCGTTTCCGAGATATTTGCAGATTTATCTCAAGGGAAGGGGCCTGACGGACATATTTCGAGATATTTCTTCTTCTTGTTGTTCTTCTTCTGCACAGCTAAGCTGGAAGTGGCATTTGCAGCTCGCACTAGTGCAGAGTTATCTCAAAGAAAGGGGCCACGGTGTTTCTGTATCTCTATTATGTTGGTGCGGCTTCGGAACTTTTAAATATCTTGATATATCTCGAGAACTACGCATCTGATCAAAAAATATCATAGAACATAAAAAGTAGGAAACCTAATTTTCTACAAAAAAGGTCTCTTAAGATTTTGCCGTAGCTCGCTTCGTTTCCGAGATATTTGCAGATTTATCTCAAGGGAAGGGGCCTGACGGACATATTTCGAAATATTTCTTATTCTTGTTGTTCTTCTTCTGCACAGCTAAGCTGGAAGTGGCATTTGCAGCTCGCAATAGTGCACAGTTATCTCAAAGAAAGGGGCCACGGTGTTTCTGTATCTCTATTATGTTGGTGCGGCTTCGGAACTTTTAAATATCTCGATATATCTCGAGAACTACGCATCTCATCAAAAAATATCATAGAACATAAAAAGTAGGAAACTTAATTCTCTACAAATAAGGTCTCTTAACATTTTGGCATAGCTCGCTTCGTTTCCGAGATATTTGCAGATTTATCTCAAGGGAAGGGGCCTGACGGACATATTTCGAGATATTTCTTCTTCTTGTTGTTCTTCTTCTGCACAGATAAGCTGGAAGTGGCATTTGCAGCTCGCAATAGTGCAGAGTTATCGCAAAGAAAGGGGCCACGGTGTTTCTGTATCTCTATTATGTTGGTGCGGCTTCGGAACTTTTAAATATCTTGATATATCTCGAGAACTACGCATCTGATCAAAAAATATCATAGAACATAAAAAGTAGGAAACCTAATTTTCTACAAAAAAGGTCTCTTAACATTTTGCCGTAGCTCGCTTCGTTTCCGAGATATTTGCAGATTTATCTCAAGGGAAGGGGCCTTACGGACATATTTCGAAATATTTCTTATTCTTGTTGTTCTTCTTCTCCACAGCTAAGCTGGAAGTGGCATTTGCAGCTCGCAATAGTGCAGAGTTATCCCAAAGAAAGGGGCCACGGTGTTTCTGTACCTCTATTATGTTGGTGCAGCTTCGGAGCTTTTAAATATCTTGATATATCTCGAGAACTACGCATCTGATCAAAAAATATCATAGAACATAAAAAGTAGGAAACTTAATTCTCTACAAAAAAGGTCTCTGAACGTTTTGCAATAGCTCGCTTCGTTTCCGAGATATTTGCAGATTTATCTCAAGGGAAGGGGCCTGACGGACATATTTCGAGATATTTCTTCTTCTTGTTGTTCTTCTTCTGCACAGCTAAGCTGGAAGTGGCATTTGCAGCTCGGAATAGTGCAGAGTTATCTCAAAGAAAGGGGCCACGGTGTTTCTGTATCTCTATTATGTTGGTGCGGCTTCGGAACTTTTAAATATCTTGATATATCTCGAGATCTACGCATCTGATCAAAAAATATCATAGAACATAAAAAGTAGGAAACTTAATTCTCTACAAAAAAGGTCTCTCAACATTTTGCCATAGCTCGCTTCGTTTCCGAGATACTTGCCGATTTATCTCAAGGGAAGGGGCCTAACGGACATATTTCGAGATATTTCTTCTTCTTGTTGTTCTTCTTCTGCACAGCTAAACTGGAAGTGGCATTTGCAGCTCGCAATAGTGCAGAGTTATCTCAAAGAAAGGGGCCACGGTGTTTCTGTATCTCTATTATGTTGGTGCGGCTTCGGAACTTTTAAATATCTTGATATATCTCGAGATCTACGCATCTGATCAAAAAATATCATAGAACATAAAAAGTAGGAAACTTAATTCTCTACAAAAAAGGTCTCTCAACATTTTGCCATAGCTCGCTTCGTTTCCGAGATACTTGCCGATTTATCTCAAGGGAAGGGGCCTGACGGACATATTTCGAGATATTTCTTCTTCTTGTTGTTCTTCTTCTGCACAGCTAAGCTGGAAGTGGCATTTGCAGCTCGGAATAGTGCAGAGTTATCTCAAAGAAAGGGGCCACGGTGTTTCTGTATCTCTATTATGTTGGTGCGGCTTCGGAACTTTTAAATATCTTGATATATCTCGAGATCTACGCATCTGATCAAAAAATATCATAGAACATAAAAAGTAGGAAACTTAATTCTCTACAAAAAAGGTCTCTCAACATTTTGCCATAGCTCGCTTCGTTTCCGAGATACTTGCCGATTTATCTCAAGGGAAGGGGCCTAACGGACATATTTCGAGATATTTCTTCTTCTTGTTGTTCTTCTTCTGCACAGCTAAACTGGAAGTGGCATTTGCAGCTCGCAATAGTGCAGAGTTATCTCAAAGAAAGGGGCCACGGTGTTTCTGTATCTCTATTATGTTGGTGCGGCTTCGGAACTTTTAAATATCTTGATATATCTCGAGATCTACGCATCTGATCAAAAAATATCATAGAACATAAAAAGTAGGAAACTTAATTCTCTACAAAAAAGGTCTCTCAACATTTTGCCATAGCTCGCTTCGTTTCCGAGATACTTGCCGATTTATCTCAAGGGAAGGGGCCTGACGGACATATTTCGAGATATTTCTTCTTCTTGTTGTTCTTCTTCTGCACAGCTAAGCTGGAAGTGGCATTTGCAGCTCGCAATTGTGCAGAGTTATCTCAAAGAGAGGGGCCACGGTGTTTCTGTATCTCTATTATGTTGGTGCGGCTTCGGAACTTTTAAATATCTTGATATATCTCGAGAACTACGAATCTGATCAGAAAATATCATAGACGATAAAAAGTAGGAAACTTAATTCTCTACAAAAAAGGTCTCTCAACATTTTGCCATAGCTCGCTTCGTTTCCGAGATACTTGCCGATTTATCTCAAGGGAAGGGGCCTGACGGACATATTTCGAGATATTTCTTCTTCTTGTTGTTCTTCTTCTGCACAGCTAAGCTGGAAGTGGCATTTGCAGCTCGCAATTGTGCAGAGTTATCTCAAAGAGAGGGGCCACGGTGTTTCTGTATCTCTATTATGTTGGTGCGGCTTCGGAACTTTTAAATATCTTGATATATCTCGAGAACTACGAATCTGATCAGAAAATATCATAGACGATAAAAAGTAGGAAACTTAATTCTCTACAAAAAAGGTCTCTCAACATTTTGCCATAGCTCGCTTCGTTTCCGAGATACTTGCCGATTTATCTCAAGGGAAGGGGCCTGACGGACATATTTCGAGATATTTCTTCTTCTTGTTGTCCTTCTTCTGCACAGCTAAGCTGGAAGTGGCATTTGCAGCTCGCAATTGTGCAGAGTTATCTCAAAGAGAGGGGCCACGGTGTTTCTGTATCTCTATTATGTTGGTGCGGCTTCGGAACTTTTAAATATCTTGATATATCTCGAGAACTACGAATCTGATCAGAAAATATCATAGAAGATAAAAAGTAGGAAACTTAATTCTCTACAAAAAAGGTCTCTTAACATTTTGCCATAGCTCGCTTCGTTTCCGAGATATTTGCAGATTTATCTCAAGGGAAGGGGCCTGACGGACATATTTCGAGATATTTCTTCTTCTTGTTGTTCTTCTTCTGCACAGCTAAGCTGGAAGTGGCATTTGCAGCTCGCAATAGTGCACAGTTATCTCAAAGAAAGGGGCCACGGTGTTTCTGTATCTCTATTATGTTGGTGCGGCTTCGGAACTTTTAAATATCTCGATATATCTCGAGAACTACGCATCTCATCAAAAAATATCATAGAACATAAAAAGTAGGAAACTTAATTCTCTACAAATAAGGTCTCTTAACATTTTGGCATAGCTCGCTTCGTTTCCGAGATATTTGCAGATTTATCTCAAGGGAAGGGGCCTGACGGACATATTTCGAGATATTTCTTCTTCTTGTTGTTCTTCTTCTGCACAGCTAAGCTGGAAGTGGCATTTGCAGCTCGCAATAGTGCAGAGTTATCGCAAAGAAAGGGGCCACGGTGTTTCTGTATCTCTATTATGTTGGTGCGGCTTCGGAACTTTTAAATATCTTGATATATCTCGAGAACTACGCATCTGATCAAAAAATATCATAGAACATAAAAAGTAGGAAACCTAATTTTCTACAAAAAAGGTCTCTTAACATTTTGCCGTAGCTCGCTTCGTTTCCGAGATATTTGCAGATTTATCTCAAGGGAAGGGGCCTGACGGACATATTTCGAAATATTTCTTATTCTTGTTGTTCTTCTTCTCCACAGCTAAGCTGGAAGTGGCATTTGCAGCTCGCAATAGTGCAGAGTTATCTCAAAGAAAGGGGCCACGGTGTTTCTGTACCTCTATTATGTTGGTGCAGCTTCGGAGCTTTTAAATATCTTGATATATCTCGAGAACTACGCATCTGATCAAAAAATATCATAGAACATAAAAAGTAGGAAACTTAATTCTCTACAAAAAAGGTCTCTGAACGTTTTGCAATAGCTCGCTTCGTTTCCGAGATATTTGCAGATTTATCTCAAGGGAAGGGGCCTGACGGACATATTTCGAGATATTTCTTCTTCTTGTTGTTCTTCTTCTGCACAGCTAAGCTGGAAGTGGCATTTGCAGCTCGCACTAGTGCAGAGTTATCTCAAAGAAAGGGGCCACGGTGTTTCTGTATCTCTATTATGTTGGTGCGGCTTCGGAACTTTTAAATATCTTGATATATCTCGAGAACTACGCATCTGATCAAAAAATATCATAGAACATAAAAAGTAGGAAACCTAATTTTCTACAAAAAAGGTCTCTTAACATTTTGCCGTAGCTCGCTTCGTTTCCGAGATATTTGCAGATTTATCTCAAGGGAAGGGGCCTGACGGACATATTTCGAAATATTTCTTATTCTTGTTGTTCTTCTTCTGCACAGCTAAGCTGGAAGTGGCATTTGCAGCTCGCAATAGTGCACAGTTATCTCAAAGAAAGGGGCCACGGTGTTTCTGTATCTCTATTATGTTGGTGCGGCTTCGGAACTTTTAAATATCTCGATATATCTCGAGAACTACGCATCTCATCAAAAAATATCATAGAACATAAAAAGTAGGAAACTTAATTCTCTACAAATAAGGTCTCTTAACATTTTGGCATAGCTCGCTTCGTTTCCGAGATATTTGCAGATTTATCTCAAGGGAAGGGGCCTGACGGACATATTTCGAGATATTTCTTCTTCTTGTTGTTCTTCTTCTGCACAGCTAAGCTGGAAGTGGCATTTGCAGCTCGCAATAGTGCAGAGTTATCGCAAAGAAAGGGGCCACGGTGTTTCTGTATCTCTATTATGTTGGTGCGGCTTCGGAACTTTTAAATATCTTGATATATCTCGAGAACTACGCATCTGATCAAAAAATATCATAGAACATAAAAAGTAGGAAACCTAATTTTCTACAAAAAAGGTCTCTTAACATTTTGCCGTAGCTCGCTTCGTTTCCGAGATATTTGCAGATTTATCTCAAGGGAAGGGGCCTGACGGACATATTTCGAAATATTTCTTATTCTTGTTGTTCTTCTTCTCCACAGCTAAGCTGGAAGTGGCATTTGCAGCTCGCAATAGTGCAGAGTTATCTCAAAGAAAGGGGCCACGGTGTTTCTGTACCTCTATTATGTTGGTGCAGCTTCGGAGCTTTTAAATATCTTGATATATCTCGAGAACTACGCCTCTGATCGAAAAATATCATAGAACATAAAAAGTAGGAAACTTAATTCTCTACAAAAAAGGTCTCTTAACATTTTGCCATAGCTCGCTTCGTTTCCGAGATATTTGCAGATTTATCTCAAGGGAAGGGGCCTGACGGACATATCTCGAGATATTTCTTCTTCTTGTTGTTCTTCTTCGGCACAGCTAAGCTGGAAGTGGCATTTGCAGCTCGCAATAGTGCAGAGTTATCGCAAAGAAAGGGGCCACGGTGTTTCTGTATCTCTATTATGTTGGTACGGCTTCGGAACTTTTAAATATCTTGATATATCTCGAGAACTACGCATCTGATCAAAAAATATCATAGAACATAAAAAGTAGCAATCCTAATTTTCTACAAAAAAGGTCTCTTAACATTTTGCCGTAGCTCGCTTCGTTTCCGAGATATTTGCAGATTTATCTCAAGGGAAGGGGTCTGACGGACATATTTCGAGATATTTCTTCTTCTTGTTGTTCTTCTTCTGCACAGCTAAGCTGGAAGTGGCATTTGCAGCTCGCAATAGTGCAGAGTTATCTCAAAGAAAGGGGCCACGGTGTTTCTGTATCTCTATTATGTTGGTGCGGCTTCGGAACTTTTAAATATCTTGATATATCTCGAGAACTACGCATCTGATCGAAAAATATCATACACCATAAAAAGTAGGAAACTTAATTCTCTACAAAACAGGTCTCTTAACATTTTGCCATAGCTCGCTTCGTTTCCGAGATATTTGCAGATTTATCTCAAGGGAAGGGGCCTGACGGACATATTTCGAGATATTTCTTCTTCTTGTTGTTCTTCTTCTGCACAGCTAAGCTGGAAGTGGCATTTGCAGCTCGCAATAGTGCAGAGTTATCTCAAAGAAAGGGGCCACGGTGTGTCTGTATCTCTATTATGTTGGTGCGGCTTCGGAACTTTTAAATATCTTGATATATCTCGAGAACTACGCATCTGATCGAAAAATATCATAGAACATAAAAAGTAGGAAACTTAATTCTCTACAAAAGAGGTCTCTTAACATTTTGCCATAGCTCGCTTCGTTTCCGAGATATTTGCAGATTTATCTCAAGGAAAGGGGCCTGACGGACATATTTCGAGATATTTCTTCTTTTTGTTGTTCTTCTTCTGCACAGCTAAGCTGGAAGTGGCATTTGCAGCTCGCAATAGTGCAGAGTTATCTCAAAGAAAGGGGCCACGGTGTTTCTGTACCTCTATTATGTTGGTGCAGCTTCGGAGCTTTTAAATATCTTGATATATCTCGAGAACTACGCATCTGATCAAAAAATATCATAGAACATAAAAAGTAGGAAACTTAATTCTCTACAAAAAAGGTCTTTTAACATTTTCCCATAGCTGGCATCGTTTCCGAGATATTTGCAGATTTAGCTCAAGGGAAGGGGCCTGACGGACATATTCCGAGATATTTCTTCTTCTTGTTGTTCCTCTTCTGCACAGCTAAGCTGGAAGTGGCATTTGCAGGTCGCAATAGTGCAGAGTTATCTCAAAGAAAGGGGCCACGGTGTTTCTGTATCTCTATTATGTTGGTGCGGCTTCGGAACTTTTAAATATCTCGATATATCTCGAAAACTACGCTTCTGATCAAAAAATATCAGAGAACGTAAATTGTGGGAAACATAATTTTCTACAAAAAAGGCCTCTTAACATTTTGCCGTAGCTCGCTTCGTTTCCGAGATATTTGCAGATTTATCTCAAGGGAAGGTGCCTGACGGACATATTTCGAGATATTTCTTCTTCTTGTTGTTCTTCTTCTGCACAGCTAAGCTGGAAGTGGCATTTGCAGCTCGCAATAGTGCAGAGTTATCGCAAAGAAAGGGGCCACGGTGTTTCTGTATCTCTATTATGTTGGTGCGGATTCGGAACTTTTAAATATCTTGATATATCTCGAGAACTACGCATCTGATCAAAAAATATCATAGAACATTAAAAGTAGGAAACCTAATTTTCTACAAAAAAGGTCTCTTAACATTTTGCCGTAGCTCGCTTCGTTTCCGAGATATTTGCAGATTTAGCTCAAGGGAAGGGGCCTGACGGACATATTTCTAGATATTTCTTCTTCTTGTTGTTCTTCTTCTGCACAGCTAAACTGGAAGTGGCATTTCCAGCTCGCAATCGCGCAGAGTTATCTCAAAGAGAGGGGCCACGGTGTTTCTGTATCTCTATTATGTTGGTGCGGCTTCGGAACTTTTAAATATCTTGATATATCTCGAGAACTACGCCTCTGATCGAAAAATATCATAGAACATAAAAAGTAGGAAACTTAATTCTCTACAAAAAAGGTCTCTTAACATTTTGCCGTAGCTCGCTTCGTTTCCGAGATATTTGCAGATTTATCTCAAGGGAAGGGGCCTGACGGACATATGTCGAAATATTTCTTATTCTTGTTGTTCTTCTTCTGCACAGCTAAGCTGGAAGTGGCATTTGCAGCTCGCAATAGTGCAGAGTTATCTCAAAGAAAGGGGCCACGGTGTTTCTGTATCTCTATTATGTTGGTGCGGCTTCGGAACTTTTAAATATCTTGATATATCTCGAGAACTACGCATCTGATCAAAAAATATCATAGAACATAAAAAGTAGGAAACCTAATTTTCTACAAAAAAGGTCTCTTAACATTTTGCCGTAGCTCGCTTCGTTTCCGAGATATTTGCAGATTTATCTCAAGGGAAGGGGCCTGACGGACATATTTCGAAATATTTCTTATTCTTGTTGTTCTTCTTCTGCACAGCTAAGCTGGAAGTGGCATTTGCAGCTCGCAATAGTGCAGAGTTATCTCAAAGAAAGGGGCCACGGTGTTTCTGTACCTCTATTATGTTGGTGCAGCTTCGGAGCTTTTAAATATCTTGATATATCTCGAGAACTACGCATCTGATCAAAAAATATCATAGAACATAAAAAGTAGGAAACTTAATTCTCTACAAAAAAGGTCTTTTAACATTTTCCCATAGCTGGCATCGTTTCCGAGATATTTGCAGATTTAGCTCAAGGGAAGGGGCCTGACGGACATATTCCGAGATATTTCTTCTTCTTGTTGTTCCTCTTCTGCACAGCTAAGCTGGAAGTGGCATTTGCAGGTCGCAATAGTGCAGAGTTATCTCAAAGAAAGGGGCCACGGTGTTTCTGTATCTCTATTATGTTGGTGCGGCTTCGGAACTTTTAAATATCTCGATATATCTCGAAAACTACGCTTCTGATCAAAAAATATCAGAGAACGTAAATTGTGGGAAACATAATTCTCTACAAAAAAGGTCTCTTAACATTTTGCCGTAGCTCGCTTCGTTTCCGAGATATTTGCAGATTTATCTCAAGGGAAGGGGCCTGACGGACATATTTCGAAATATTTCTTATTCTTGTTGTTCTTCTTCTGCACAGCTAAGCTGGAAGTGGCATTTGCAGCTCGCTATAGTGCAGAGTTATCTCAAAGAAAGGGGCCACGGTGTTTCTGTACCTCTATTATGTTGGTGCAGCTTCGGAGCTTTTAAATATCTTGATATATCTCGAGAACTACGCATCTGATCAAAAAATATCATAGAACATAAAAAGTAGGAAACTTAATTCTCTACAAAAAAGGTCTCTTAACATTTTGCCGTAGCTCGCTTCGTTTCCGAGATATTTGCAGATTTATCTCAAGGGAAGGGGCCTGACGGACATATTTCCAGATATTTCTTCTTCTTGTTGTTCTTCTTCTGCACAGCTAAGCTGGAAGTGGCATTTGCAGCTCGCAATAGTGCAGAGTTATCGCAAAGAAAGGGGCCACGGTGTTTCTGTACCTCTATTATGTTGGTGCAGCTTCGGAGCTTTTAAATATCTTGATATATCTCGAGAACTACGCATCTGATCAAAAAATATCATAGAACATAAAAAGTAGGAAACTTAATTCTCTACAAAAAAGGTCTCTTAACATTTTGCCGTAGCTCGCTTCGTTTCCGAGATATTTGCAGATTTATCTCAAGGGAAGGGGCCTGACGGACATATTTCCAGATATTTCTTCTTCTTGTTGTTCTTCTTCTGCACAGCTAAGCTGGAAGTGGCATTTGCAGCTCGCAATAGTGCAGAGTTATCGCAAAGAAAGGGGCCACGGTGTTTCTGTATCTCTATTATGTTGGTGCGGCTTCGGAACTTTTAAATATCTTGATATATCTCGAGAACTACGCATCTGATCAAAAAATATCATAGAACATAAAAAGTAGGAAACCTAATTTTCTACAAAAAAGGTCTCTTAACATTTTGCCGTAGCTCGCTTCGTTTCCGAGATATTTGCAGATTTATCTCAAGGGAAGGGGCCTGACGGACATATTTCGAAATATTTCTTATTCTTGTTGTTCTTCTTCTGCACAGCTAAGCTGGAAGTGGCATTTGCAGCTCGCAATAGTGCAGAGTTATCTCAAAGAAAGGGGCCACGGTGTTTCTGTACCTCTATTATGTTGGTGCAGCTTCGGAGCTTTTAAATATCTTGATATATCTCGAGAACTACGCATCTGATCAAAAAATATCATAGAACATAAAAAGTAGGAAACTTAATTCTCTACAAAAAAGGTCTTTTAACATTTTCCCATAGCTGGCATCGTTTCCGAGATATTTGCAGATTTAGCTCAAGGGAAGGGGCCTGACGGACATATTCCGAGATATTTCTTCTTCTTGTTGTTCCTCTTCTGCACAGCTAAGCTGGAAGTGGCATTTGCAGGTCGCAATAGTGCAGAGTTATCTCAAAGAAAGGGGCCACGGTGTTTCTGTATCTCTATTATGTTGGTGCGGCTTCGGAACTTTTAAATATCTCGATATATCTCGAAAACTACGCTTCTGATCAAAAAATATCAGAGAACGTAAATTGTGGGAAACATAATTCTCTACAAAAAAGGTCTCTTAACATTTTGCCGTAGCTCGCTTCGTTTCCGAGATATTTGCAGATTTATCTCAAGGGAAGGGGCCTGACGGACATATTTCGAAATATTTCTTATTCTTGTTGTTCTTCTTCTGCACAGCTCAGCTGGAAGTGGCATTTGCAGCTCGCTATAGTGCAGAGTTATCTCAAAGAAAGGGGCCACGGTGTTTCTGTACCTCTATTATGTTGGTGCAGCTTCGGAGCTTTTAAATATCTTGATATATCTCGAGAACTACGCATCTGATCAAAAAATATCATAGAACATAAAAAGTAGGAAACTTAATTCTCTACAAAAAAGATCTCTTAACATTTTCCCATAGCTGGCATCGTTTCCGAGATATTTGCAGATTTAGCTCAAGGGAAGGGGCCTGACGGACATATTCCGAGATATTTCTTCTTCTTGTTGTTCCTCTTCTGCACAGCTAAGCTGGAAGTGGCATTTGCAGGTCGCAATAGTGCAGAGTTATCTCAAAGAAAGGGGCCACGGTGTTTCTGTATCTCTATTATGTTGGTGCGGCTTCGGAACTTTTAAATATCTCGATATATCTCGAAAACTACGCTTCTGATCAAAAAATATCAGAGAACGTAAATTGTGGGAAACATAATTCTCTACAAAAAAGGTCTCTTAACATTTTGCCGTAGCTCTCTTCGTTTCCGAGATATTTGCAGATTTATCTCAAGGGAAGGGGCCTGACGGACATATTTCGAGATATTTCTTCTTCTTGTTGTTCTTCTTCTGCACAGCTAAGCTGGAAGTGGCATTTGCAGCTCGCAATAGTGCAGAGTTATCGCAAAGAAAGGGGCCACGGTGTTTCTGTATCTCTATTATGTTGGTGCGGCTTCGGAACTTTTAAATATCTTGATATATCTCGAGAACTACGCCTCTGATCGAAAAATATCATAGAACATAAAAAGTAGGAAACTTAATTCTCTACAAAAAAGGTCTCTTAACATTTTGCCATAGCTCGCTTCGTTTCCGAGATATTTGCAGATTTATCTCAAGGGAAGGGGCCTGACGGACATATTTCGAGATATTTCTTCTTCTTGTTGTTCTTCTTCTGCACAGCTAAGCTGGAAGTGGCATTTGCAGCTCGCAATAGTGCAGAGTTATCGCAAAGAAAGGGGCCACGGTGTTTCTGTATCTCTATTATGTTGGTGCGGCTTCGGAACTTTTAAATATCTTGATATGTCTCGAGAACTACGCATCTGATCAAAAAATATCATAGAACATAAAAAGTAGGAAACCTAATTTTCTACAAAAAAGGTCTCTTAACATTTTGCCGTAGCTCGCTTCGTTTCCGAGATATTTGCAGATTTATCTCAAGGGAAGGGGCCTGACGGACATATTTCGAAATATTTCTTATTCTTGTTGTTCTTCTTCTGCACAGCTAAGCTGGAAGTGGCATTTGCAGCTCGCAATAGTGCAGAGTTATCTCAAAGAAAGGGGCCACGGTGTTTCTGTACCTCTATTATGTTGGTGCAGCTTCGGAGCTTTTAAATATCTTGATATATCTCGAGAACTACGCATCTGATTAAATATCTTGATATATCTCGAGAACTACGCCTCTGATCGAAAAATATCATAGAACATAAAAAGTAGGAAACTTAATTCTCTACAAAAAAGGTCTCTTAACATTTTGCCATAGCTCGCTTCGTTTCCGAGATATTTGCAGATTTATCTCAAGGGAAGGGGCCTGACGGACATATTTCGAGATATTTCTTCTTCTTGTTGTTCTTCTTCTGCACAGCTAAGCTGGAAGTGGCATTTGCAGCTCGCAATAGTGCAGAGTTATCGCAAAGAAAGGGGCCACGGTGTTTCTGTATCTCTATTATGTTGGTGCGGCTTCGGAACTTTTAAATATCTTGATATATCTCGAGAACTACGCATCTGATCAAAAAATATCATAGAACATAAAAAGTAGGAAACCTAATTTTCTACAAAAAAGGTCTCTTAACATTTTGCCGTAGCTCGCTTCGTTTCCGAGATATTTGCAGATTTATCTCAAGGGAAGGGGCCTGACGGACATATTTCGAAATATTTCTTATTCTTGTTGTTCTTCTTCTGCACAGCTAAGCTGGAAGTGGCATTTGCAGGTCGCAATAGTGCAGAGTTATCTCAAAGAAAGGGGCCACGGTGTTTCTGTACCTCTATTATGTTGGTGCAGCTTCGGAGCTTTTAAATATCTTGATATATCTCGAGAACTACGCATCTGATCAAAAAATATCATAGAACATAAAAAGTAGGAAACTTAATTCTCTACAAAAAAGGTCTCTTAACATTTTCCCATAGCTGGCATCGTTTCCGAGATATTTGCAGATTTAGCTCAAGGGAAGGGGCCTGACGGACATATTCCGAGATATTTCTTCTTCTTGTTGTTCCTCTTCTGCACAGCTAAGCTGGAAGTGGCATTTGCAGGTCGCAATAGTGCAGAGTTATCTCAAAGAAAGGGGCCACGGTGTTTCTGTATCTCTATTATGTTGGTGCGGCTTCGGAACTTTTAAATATCTTGATATATCTCGAGAACTACGCATCTGATCAAAAAATATCATAGAACATTAAAAGTAGGAAACCTAATTTTCTACAAAAAAGGTCTCTTAACATTTTGCCGTAGCTCGCTTCGTTTCCGAGATATTTGCAGATTTATCTCAAGGGAAGGGGCCTGACGGACATATTTCTAGATATTTCTTCTTCTTGTTGCTCTTCTTCTGCACAGCTAAACTGGAAGTGGCATTTCCAGCTCGCAATCGTGCAGAGTTATCTCAAAGAGAGGGGCCACGGTGTGTCTGTATCTCTATTATGTTGGTGCGGCTTCGGAACTTTTAAATATCTTGATATATCTCGAGAACTACGCCTCTGATCGAAAAATATCATAGAACATAAAAAGTAGGAAACTTAATTCTCTACAAAAAAGGTCTCTTAACATTTTCCCATAGCTGGCATCGTTTCCGAGCTATTTGCAGATTTAGCTCAAGGGAAGGGGCCTGACGGACATATTTCGAAATATTTCTTATTCTTGTTGTTCTTCTTCTGCACAGCTAAGCTGGAAGTGGCATTTGCAGCTCGCAATAGTGCAGAGTTATCTCAAAGAAAGGGGCCACGGTGTTTCTGTACCTCTATTATGTTGGTGCAGCTTCGGAGCTTTTAAATATCTTGATATATCTCGAGAACTACGCATCTGATTAAATATCTTGATATATCTGGAGAACTACGCCTCTGATCGAAAAATATCATAGAACATAAAAAGTAGGAAACTTAATTCTCTACAAAAAAGGTCTCTTAACATTTTGCCATAGCTCGCTTCGTTTCCGAGATATTTGCAGATTTATCTCAAGGGAAGGGGCCTGACGGACATATTTCGAGATATTTCTTCTTCTTGTTGTTCTTCTTCTGCACAGCTAAGCTGGAAGTGGCATTTGCAGCTCGCAATAGTGCAGAGTTATCGCAAAGAAAGGGGCCACGGTGTTTCTGTATCTCTATTATGTTGGTGCGGCTTCGGAACTTTTAAATATCTTGATATATCTCGAGAACTACGCATCTGATCAAAAAATATCATAGAACGTAAAAAGTAGGAAACCTAATTTTCTACAAAAAAGGTCTCTTAACATTTTGCCGTAGCTCGCTTCGTTTCCGAGATATTTGCAGATTTATCTCAAGGGAAGGGGCCTGACGGACATATTTCGAAATATTTCTTATTCTTGTTGTTCTTCTTCTGCACAGCTAAGCTGGAAGTGGCATTTGCAGCTCGCAATAGTGCAGAGTTATCTCAAAGAAAGGGGCCACGGTGTTTCTGTACCTCTATTATGTTGGTGCAGCTTCGGAGCTTTTAAATATCTTGATATATCTCGAGAACTACGCATCTGATCAAAAAATATCATAGAACATAAAAAGTAGGAAACTTAATTCTCTACAAAAAAGGTCTCTTAACATTTTCCCATAGCTGGCATCGTTTCCGAGATATTTGCAGATTTAGCTCAAGGGAAGGGGCCTGACGGACATATTCCGAGATATTTCTTCTTCTTGTTGTTCCTCTTCTGCACAGCTAAGCTGGAAGTGGCATTTGCAGGTCGCAATAGTGCAGAGTTATCTCAAAGAAAGGGGCCACGGTGTTTCTGTATCTCTATTATGTTGGTGCGGCTTCGGAACTTTTAAATATCTTGATATATCTCGAGAACTACGCATCTGATCAAAAAATATCATAGAACATTAAAAGTAGGAAACCTAATTTTCTACAAAAAAGGTCTCTTAACATTTTGCCGTAGCTCGCTTCGTTTCCGAGATATTTGCAGATTTATCTCAAGGGAAGGGGCCTGACGGACATATTTCTAGATATTTCTTCTTCTTGTTGCTCTTCTTCTGCACAGCTAAACTGGAAGTGGCATTTCCAGCTCGCAATCGTGCAGAGTTATCTCAAAGAGAGGGGCCACGGTGTGTCTGTATCTCTATTATGTTGGTGCGGCTTCGGAACTTTTAAATATCTTGATATATCTCGAGAACTACGCCTCTGATCGAAAAATATCATAGAACATAAAAAGTAGGAAACTTAATTCTCTACAAAAAAGGTCTCTTAACATTTTCCCATAGCTGGCATCGTTTCCGAGCTATTTGCAGATTTAGCTCAAGGGAAGGGGCCTGACGGACATATTTCGAGATATTTCTTCTTCTTGTTGTTCTTCTTCTGCACAGCTAAGCTGGAAGTGGCATTTGCAGCTCGCAATAGTGCAGAGTTATCGCAAAGAAAGGGGCCACGGTGTTTCTGTATCTCTATTATGTTGGTGCGGCTTCGGAACTTTTAAATATCTCGATATATCTCGAAAACTACGCTTCTGATCAAAAAATATCAGAGAACATAAATTGTGGGAAACATAATTCTCTACAAAAAAGGTCTCTTAACATTTTGCCGTAGCTCGCTTCGTTTCCGAGATATTTGCAGATTTATCTCAAAGGAAGGGGCCTGACGGACATATTTCGAGATATTTCTTCTTCTTGTTGTTCTTCTTCTGCACAGCTAAGCTGGAAGTGGCATTTGCAGCTCGCAATAGTGCAGAGTTATCTCAAAGAAAGGGGCCTCGGTGTTTCTGTATCTCTATTATGTTGGTGCGGCTTCGGAACTTTTAAATATCTTGATATATCTCGAGAACTACGCATCTGATCAAAAAATATCGTAGAACATAAAAAGTAGGAAACTTAATTCTCTACAAATAAGGTCTCTAAACATTTTGCCATAGCTCGCTTGGTTTCCGAGATATTTGCAGATTTATCTCAAGGGAAGGGGCCTGACGGACATATTTCGAGATATTCCTTCTTCTTGTTGTTCTTCTTCTGCACAGCTAAGCTGGAAGTGGCATTTGCAGGTCGCAATAGTGCAGAGTTATCGCAAAGAAAGGGGCCACGGTGTTTCTGTATCTCTATTATGTTGGTGCGGCTTCGGAACTTTTAAATATCTTGATATATCTCGAGA
Organism: Osmia lignaria lignaria; assembly: GCF_051020975.1. NCBI lineage: Eukaryota > Metazoa > Arthropoda > Insecta > Hymenoptera > Megachilidae > Osmia > Osmia lignaria. The sequence goes on along the minus strand of NW_027478161.1, from coordinate 25,099,945 downwards.
ACTACGCATCTGATCAAAAAATATCATAGAACATTAAAAGTAGGAAACCTAATTTTCTACAAAAAAGGTCTCTTAACATTTTGCCGTAGCTCGCTTCGTTTCCGAGATATTTGCAGATTTATCTCAAGGGAAGGGGCCTGACGGACATATTTCTAGATATTTCTTCTTCTTGTTGCTCTTCTTCTGCACAGCTAAACTGGAAGTGGCATTTCCAGCTCGCAATCGTGCAGAGTTATCTCAAAGAGAGGGGCCACGGTGTGTCTGTATCTCTATTATGTTGGTGCGGCTTCGGAACTTTTAAATATCTTGATATATCTCGAGAACTACGCCTCTGATCGAAAAATATCATAGAACATAAAAAGTAGGAAACTTAATTCTCTACAAAAAAGGTCTCTTAACATTTTGCCATAGCTCGCTTCGTTTCCGAGATATTTGCAGATTTATCTCAAGGGAAGGGGCCTGACGGACATATTTCGAGATATTTCTTCTTCTTGTTGTTCTTCTTCTGCACAGCTAAGCTGGAAGTGGCATTTGCAGCTCGCAATAGTGCAGAGTTATCGCAAAGAAAGGGGCCTCGGTGTTTCTGTATCTCTATTATGTTGGTGCGGCTTCGGAACTTTTAAGTATCTTGATATATCTCGAGAACTACGCATCTGATCAAAAAATATCATAGAACATAAAAAGTAGGAAACCTAATTTTCTACAAAAAAGGTCTCTTAACATTTTGCCGTAGCTCGCTTCGTTTCCGAGATATTTGCAGATTTATCTCAAGGGAAGGGGCCTGACGGACATATTTCGAAATATTTCTTATTCTTGTTGTTCTTCTTCTGCACAGCTAAGCTGGAAGTGGCATTTGCAGCTCGCAATAGTGCAGAGTTATCTCAAAGAAAGGGGCCACGGTGTTTCTGTACCTCTATTATGTTGGTGCAGCTTCGGAGCTTTTAAATATCTTGATATATCTCGAGAACTACGCATCTGATCAAAAAATATCATAGAACGTAAATTGTAGGAAACATAATTCTCTACAAAAAAGGTCTATTAACATTTTGCCATAGCTCGCTTCGTTTCCGAGATATTTGCAGATTTATCTCAAGGGAAGGGGCCTGACGGACATATTTCGAGATATTTCTTCTTCTTGTTGTTCCTCTTCTGCACAGCTAAGCTGGAAGTGGCATTTGCAGGTCGCAATAGTGCAGAGTTATCTCAAAGAAAGGGGCCACGGTGTTTCTGTATCTCTATTATGTTGGTGCCGCTTCGGAACTTTTAAATATCAGGATATATCTCGAGAACTACGCATCTGATCAAAAAATATCATAGAACATAAAAAGTAGGAAACTTAATTCTCTACAAAAATGGTCTCTTAACATTTTGCCATAGCTCGCTTCGTTTCCGAGATATTTGCAGATTTATCTCAAGGGAAGGGGCCTGACGGACATATTTCGAGATATTTCTTCTTCTTGTTGTTCTTCTTCTGCACAGCTAAGCTGGAAGTGGCATTTGCAGCTCGCAATAGTGCAGAGTTATCTCAAAGAAAGGGGCCTCGGTGTTTCTGTATCTCTATTATGTTGGTGCGGCTTCGGAACTTTTAAATATCTTGATATATCTCGAGAACTACGCAGCTGATCAAAAAATATCGTAGAACATAAAAAGTAGGAAACTTAATTCTCTACAAATAAGGTCTCTAAACATTTTGCCATAGCTCGCTTGGTTTCCGAGATATTTGCAGATTTATCTCAAGGGAAGGGGCCTGACGGACATATTTCGAGATATTCCTTCTTCTTGTTGTTCTTCTTCTGCACAGCTAAGCTGGAAGTGGCATTTGCTGCTCGCAATAGTGCAGAGTTATCTCAAAGAAAGGGGCCACGGTGTTTCTGTATCTCTATTATGTTGGTGCGGCTTCGGAACTTTTAAATATCTTGATATATCTCGAGAACTACGCATCTGATCAAAAAATATCGTAGAACATAAAAAGTAGGAAACTTAATTCTCTACAAATAAGGTCTCTTAACATTTTGCGATAGCTCACTTGGTTTCCGAGATATTTGCAGATTTATCTCAAGGGAAGGGGCCTGACGGACATATTTCGAGATATTCCTTCTTCTTGTTGTTCTTCTTCTGCACAGCTAAGCTGGAAGTGGCATTTGCAGCTCGCAATAGTGCAGAGTTACCTCAAAGAAAGGGGCCACGGTGTTTCTGTATCTCTATTATGTTGGTGCCGCTTCGGAACTTTTAAATATCAGGATATATCTCGAGAACTACGCATCTGATCAAAAAATATCATAGAACATAAAAAGTAGGAAACTTAATTCTCTACAAAAATGGTCTCTTAACATTTTGCCATAGCTCGCTTCGTTTCCGAGATATTTGCAGATTTATCTCAACGGAAGGGGCCTGACGGACATATTTCGAGATATTTCTTCTTCTTGTTGTTCTTCTTCTGCACAGCTAAGCTGGAAGTGGCATTTGCAGCTCGCAGTAGTGCAGAGTTATCTCAAAGAAAGGGGCCACGGTGTTTCTGTATCTCTATTATGTTGGTGCGGCTTCGGAACTTTTAAATATCTTGATATATCTCGAGAACTACGCATCTGATCAGAAAATATCATAGAACATAAAAAGTAGGAAACTTAATTCTCTACAAAAAAGGTCTCTTAACATTTTGCCATAGCTCGCTTCGTTTCCGAGATATTTGCAGATTTATCTCAAGGGAAGGGGCCTGACGGACATATTTCGAGATATTTCTTCTTCTTGTTGCTCTTCTTCTGCACAGCTAAGCTGGAAGTGGCATTTGCAGCGCGCAATAGTGCAGAGTTATCTCAAAGAAAGGGGCCACGGTGTTTCTGTATCTCTATTATGTTGGTGCGGCTTCGGAACTTTTAAATATCTTGATATATCTCGAGAACTACGCATCTGATCAAAAAATATCGTAGAACATAAAAAGTAGGAAACTTAATTCTCTACAAATAAGGTCTCTTAACATTTTGCGATAGCTCACTTGGTTTCCGAGATATTTGCAGATTTATCTCAAGGGAAGGGGCCTGACGGACATATTTCGAGATATTCCTTCTTCTTGTTGTTCTTCTTCTGCACAGCTAAGCTGGAAGTGGCATTTGCAGCTCGCAATAGTGCAGAGTTACCTCAAAGAAAGGGGCCACGGTGTTTCTGTATCTCTATTATGTTGGTGCCGCTTCGGAACTTTTAAATATCAGGATATATCTCGAGAACTACGCATCTGATCAAAAAATATCATAGAACATAAAAAGTAGGAAACTTAATTCTCTACAAAAATGGTCTCTTAACATTTTGCCATAGCTCACTTCGTTTCCGAGATATTTGCAGATTTATCTCAAGGGAAGGGGCCTGACGGACATATTTCGAGATATTTCTTCCTCTTGTTGTTCTTCTTCTGCACAGCTAAGCTGGAAGTGGCATTTGCAGGTCGCAATAGTGCAGAGTTATCTCAAAGAAAGGGGCCACGGTGTTTCTGTATCTCTATTATGTTGGTGCGGCTTCGGAACTTTTAAATATCTCGATATATCTCGAAAACTACGCTTCTGATCAAAAAATATCAGAGAACGTAAATTGTGGGAAACATAATTCTCTACAAAAAAGGTCTCTTAACATTTTGCCGTAGCTCGCTTCGTTTCCGAGATATTTGCAGATTTATCTCAAGGGAAGGGGCCTGACGGACATATTTCGAGATATTTCTTCTTCTTGTTGTTCTTCTTCTGCACAGCTAAGCTGGAAGTGGCATTTGCAGCTCGCAATAGTGCAGAGTTATCTCAAAGAAAGGGGCCTCGGTGTTTCTGTATCTCTATTATGTTGGTGCGGCTTCGGAACTTTTAAATATCTTGATATATCTCGAGAACTACGCATCTGATCAAAAAATATCGTAGAACATAAAAAGTAGGAAACTTAATTCTCTACAAATAAGGTCTCTAAACATTTTGCCATAGCTCGCTTGGTTTCCGAGATATTTGCAGATTTATCTCAAGGGAAGGGGCCTGACGGACATATTTCGAGATATTCCTTCTTCTTGTTGTTCTTCTTCTGCACAGCTAAGCTGGAAGTGGCATTTGCAGGTCGCAATAGTGCAGAGTTATCTCAAAGAAAGGGGCCACGGTGTTTCTGTATCTCTATTATGTTGGTGCGGCTTCGGAACTTTTAAATATCTCGATATATCTCGAAAACTATGCTTCTGATCAAAAAATATCAGAGAACGTAAATTGTGGGAAACATAATTCTCTACAAAAAAGGTATCTTAACATTTTGCCGTAGCTCGCTTCGTTTCCGAGATATTTGCAGATTTATCTCAAGGGAAGGGGCCTGACGGACATATTTCGAGATATTTCTTCTTCTTGTTGTTCTTCTTCTGCACAGCTAAGCTGGAAGTGGCATTTGCAGCTCGCAATAGTGCAGAGTTATCGCAAAGAAAGGGGCCACGGTGTTTCTGTATCTCTATTATGTTGGTGCGGCTTCGGAACTTTTAAATATCTTGATATATCTCGAGAACTACGCATCTGATCAAAAAATATCATAGAACATTAAAAGTAGGAAACCTAATTTTCTACAAAAAAGGTCTCTTAACATTTTGCCGTAGCTCGCTTCGTTTCCGAGATATTTGCAGATTTATCTCAAGGGAAGGGGCCTGACGGACATATTTCTAGATATTTCTTCTTCTTGTTGTTCTTCTTCTGCACAGCTAAACTGGAAGTGGCATTTCCAGCTCGCAATCGTGCAGAGTTATCTCAAAGAGAGGGGCCACGGTGTTTCTGTATCTCTATTATGTTGGTGCGGCTTCGGAACTTTTAAATATCTTGATATATCTCGAGAACTACGCCTCTGATCGAAAAATATCATAGAACATAAAAAGTAGGAAACTTAATTCTCTACAAAAAAGGTCTCTTAATATTTTGCCATAGCTCGCTTCGTTTCCGAGATATTTGCAGATTTATCTCAAGGGAAGGGGCCTGACGGACATATTTCGAGATATTTCTTCTTCTTGTTGTTCTTCTTCTGCACAGCTAAGCTGGAAGTGGCATTTGCAGCTCGCAATAGTGCAGAGTTATCGCAAAGAAAGGGGCCACGGTGTTTCTGTATCTCTATTATGTTGGTGCGGCTTCGGAACTTTTAAATATCTTGATATATCTCGAGAACTACGCATCTGATCAAAAAATATCATAGAACATAAAAAGTAGGAAACCTAATTTTCTACAAAAAAGGTCTCTTAACATTTTGCCGTAGCTCGCTTCGTTTCCGAGATATTTGCAGATTTATCTCAAGGGAAGGGGCCTGACGGACATATTTCGAGATATTTCTTCTTCTTGTTGTTCTTCTTCTGCACAGCTAAGCTGGAAGTGGCATTTGCAGCTCGCAATAGTGCAGAGTTATCGCAAAGAAAGGGGCCACGGTGTTTCTGTATCTCTATTATGTTGGTGCGGCTTCGGAACTTTTAAATATCTTGATATATCTCGAGAACTACGCATCTGATCAAAAAATATCATAGAACATTAAAAGTAGGAAACCTAATTTTCTACAAAAAAGGTCTCTTAACATTTTGCCGTAGCTCGCTTCGTTTCCGAGATATTTGCAGATTTATCTCAAGGGAAGGGGCCTGACGGACATATTTCTAGATATTTCTTCTTCTTGTTGCTCTTCTTCTGCACAGCTAAACTGGAAGTGGCATTTCCAGCTCGCAATCGTGCAGAGTTATCTCAAAGAGAGGGGCCACGGTGTTTCTGTACCTCTATTATGTTGGTGCAGCTTCGGAGCTTTTAAATATCTTGATATATCTCGAGAACTACGCATCTGATCAAAAAATATCATAGAACATAAAAAGTAGGAAACTTAATTCTCTACAAAAAAGGTCTCTTAACATTTTCCCATAGCTGGCATCGTTTCCGAGATATTTGCAGATTTAGCTCAAGGGAAGGGGCCTGACGGACATATTCCGAGATATTTCTTCTTCTTGTTGTTCCTCTTCTGCACAGCTAAGCTGGAAGTGGCATTTGCAGGTCGCAATAGTGCAGAGTTATCTCAAAGAAAGGGGCCACGGTGTTTCTGTATCTCTATTATGTTGGTGCGGCTTCGGAACTTTTAAATATCTCGATATATCTCGAAAACTACGCTTCTGATCAAAAAATATCAGAGAACGTAAATTGTAGGAAACATAATTCTCTACAAAAAAGGTCTATTAACATTTTGCCATAGCTCGCTTCGTTTCCGAGATATTTGCAGATTTATCTCAAGGGAAGGGGCCTGACGGACATATTTCGAGATATTTCTTCTTCTTGTTGTTCTTCTTCTGCACAGCTAAGCTGGAAGTGGCATTTGCAGCTCGCAATAGTGCAGAGTTATCTCAAAGAAAGGGGCCTCGGTGTTTCTGTATCTCTATTATGTTGGTGCGGCTTCGGAACTTTTAAATATCTTGATATATCTCGAGAACTACGCATCAGATCAAAAAATATCGTAGAACATAAAAAGTAGGAAACTTAATTCTCTACAAATAAGGTCTCTAAACATTTTGCCATAGCTCGCTTGGTTTCCGAGATATTTGCAGATTTATCTCAAGGGAAGGGGCCTGCCGGACATATTTCGAGATATTCCTTCTTCTTGTTGTTCTTCTTCTGCACAGCTAAGCTGGAAGTGGCATTTGCAGCTCGCAATAGTGCAGAGTTACCTCAAAGAAAGGGGCCACGGTGTTTCTGTATCTCTATTATGTTGGTGCCGCTTCGGAACTTTTAAATATCAGGATATATCTCGAGAACTACGCATCTGATCAAAAAATATCATAGAACATAAAAAGTAGGAAACTTAATTCTCTACAAAAAAGGTCTCTTAACATTTTGCCATAGCTCGCTTCGTTTCCGAGATATTTGCAGATTTATCTCAAGGGAAGGGGCCTGACGGACATATTTCGAGATATTTCTTCTTCTTGTTGTTCTTCTTCTGCACAGCTAAGCTGGAGGTGGCATTTGCAGCGCGCAATAGTGCAGAGTTATCTCAAAGAAAGGGGCCACGGTGTTTCTGTATCTCTATTATGTTGGTGCGGCTTCGGAACTTTTAAATATCTTGATATATCTCGAGAACTACGCATCTGTTCAAAAAATATCATAGAACATAAAAAGTAGGAATCCTAATTTTCTACAAAAAAGGTCTCTTAACATTTTGCCGTAGCTCGCTTCGTTTCCGAGATATTTGCAGAATTATCTCAAGGGAAGGGGCCTGACGGACATATTTCCAGATATTTCTTCTTCTTGTTGTTCTTCTTCTGCACAGCTAAGCTGGAAGTGGCATTTGCAGCTAGCAATAGTGCAGAGTTATCTCAAAGAAAGGGGCCACGGTGTTTCTGTATCTCTATTATGTTGGTGCGGCTTCGGAACTTTTAAGTATCTCGATATATCTCGAAAACTACGCTTCTGATCAAAAAATATCATAGAACATAAATTGTAGGAAACATAATTCTCTACAAAAAACGTCTCCTAACATTTTGCCATAGCTCGCTTCGTTTCCGAGATATTTGCAGATTCAGCTCAAAGGAACTGGCCTGACGGACATATTTCGAGATATTTCTTCTTCTTGTTGTTCTTCCTCTGCACAGCTAAGCTGGAAGTGGCATTTGCAGCTCGCAATAGTGCAGAGTTATCTCAAAGAAAGGGGCCACGGTGTTTCTGTATCTCTATTATGTTGGTGGGGCTTCGGAACTTTTAAATATCTTGATATATCTCGAGAACTACGCATCTGATCAAAAAATATCATAGAACATAAAAAGTAGGAAACTTAATTCTCTACAAAAAAGGTCGCTTAACATTTTGCGATAGCTCGCTTCGTTTCCGAGATATTTGCAGATTTATCTCAAGGGAAGGGGCCTAACGGACATATTTCGAGATATTTCTTCTTCTGCACAGCTAAGCTGGAAGTGGCATTTGCGGCTCGCACTAGTGCAGAGTTATCTCAAAGAAAGGGGCCACGGTGTTTCTGTATCTCTATTATGTTGGTGCGGCTACGGAACTTTTAAATATCTCGACATATCTCGAAAACTACGCTTCTGATCAAAAAATATCATAGAACATAAATTGTAGGAAACATAATTCTCTACAAAAAAGGTCTCTCAACATTTTGCCATAGCTCGCTTCGTTTCCGAGATATTTGCAGATATATCTCAAGAGCAGGGTCCTGACGGACATATTTCGAGATATTTCTTCTTCTTGTTGTTCTTCTTCTGCACAGCTAAGCTGGAAGTGGCATTTGCAGCTCGCAATAGTGCAGAGTTATCTCAAAGAAAGGGGCCACGGTGTTTCTGTATCTCTATTATGTTGGTGCGGCTTCGGAACTTTTAAATATCTTGATATATCTGGAGAACTACGCATCTGATCAAAAAATATCATAGAACATAAAAAGTAGGAAACTTAATTCTCTACAAAAAAGGTCGCTTAACATTTTGCCATAGCTCGCTTCGTTTCCGAGATATTTGCATATTTATCTCAAGGGAAGGGGCCTGACGGACATATTTCGAGATATTTCTTCTTCTTGTTGTTCTTCTTCTGCACAGCTAAGCTGGAAGTGGCATTTGCGGCTCGCACTAGTGCAGAGTTATCTCAAAGAAAGGGGCCACGGTGTTTCTGTATCTCTATTATGTTGGTGCGGCTTCGGAACTTTTAAATATCTCGATATATCTCGAAAACTACGCTTCTGATCAAAAAATATCATAGAACATAAATTGTAGGAAACATAATTCTCTACAAAAAACGTCTCTTAACATTTTGCCATAGCTCGTTTCGTTTCCGAGATATTTGCAGATTCAGCTCAAAGGAACTGGCCTGACGGACATATTTCGAGATATTTCTTCTTCTTGTTGTTCTTCCTCTGCACAGCTAAGCTGGAAGTGGCATTTGCAGCTCGCAATAGTGCAGAGTTATCTCAAAGAAAGGGGCCACGGTGTTTCTGTATCTCTATTATGTTGGTGCGGCTTCGGAACTTTTAAATATCTTGATATATCTCGAGAACTACGCATCTGATCAAAAAATATCATAGAACACAAAAAGTAGGAAACTTAATTCTCTACAAAAAAGGTCTCTTAACATTTTGCCATAGCTCGCTTCGTTTCCGAGATATTTGCATATTTATCTCAAGGGGAGGGGCCTGACGGACATATTTCGAGATATTTCTTCTTCTTGTTGTTCTTCTTCTGCACAGCTAAGCTGGAAGTGGCATTTACAGCTCGCAATAGTGCAGAGTTATCTCAAAGAAAGGGGCCACGGTGTTTCTGTATCTCTATTATGTTGGTGCGGCTTCGGAACTTTTAAATATCTCGATATATCTCGAAAACTACGCTTCTGATCAAAAAATATCATAGAACATAAATTGTAGGAAACATAATTCTCTACAAAAAACGTCTCTTAACATTTTGCCATAGCTCGTTTCGTTTCCGAGATATTTGCAGATTCAGCTCAAAGGAACTGGCCTGACGGACATATTTCGAGATATTTCTTCTTCTTGTTGTTCTTCCTCTGCACAGCTAAGCTGGAAGTGGCATTTGCAGCTCGCAATAGTGCAGAGTTATCTCAAAGAAAGGGGCCACGGTGTTTCTGTATCTCTATTATGTTGGTGCGGCTTCGGAACTTTTAAATATCTTGATATATCTCGAGAACTACGCATCTGATCAAAAAATATCATAGAACATAAAAAGTAGGAAACTTAATTCTCTACAAAAAAGGTCTCTTAACATTTTGCCATAGCTCGCTTCGTTTCCGAGATATTTGCATATTTATCTCAAGGGGAGGGGCCTGACGGACATATTTCGAGATATTTCTTCTTCTTGTTGTTCTTCTTCTGCACAGCTAAGCTGGAAGTGGCATTTACAGCTCGCAATAGTGCAGAGTTATCTCAAAGAAAGGGGCCACGGTGTTTCTGTATCTCTATTATGTTGGTGCTGCTTCGGAACTTTTAAATATCTTGATATATCTCGAGAACTACGCATCTGATCAAAAAATATCATAGAACATGAAAAGTAGGAAACTTAATTCTCTACAAAAAAGGTCTCTTAACATTTTGCCATAGCTCTCTTCGTTTCCGAGATATTTGCAGATTTATCTCAAGGGAAGGGGCCTGACGGACATATTTCGAGATATTTCTTCTTCTTGTTGTTCTTCTTCTGCACAGCTAAGCTCGAAGTGGCATTTGCAGCTCGCAATAGTGCAGAGTTATCTCAAAGAAAGGGGCCACGGTGTTTCTGTATCTCTATTATGTTGGTGCGGCTTCGGAACTTTTAAATATCTCGATATACCTCGAAAACTACGCTTCTGATCAAAAAATATCATAGAACATAAATTGTAGGAAGCATAATTCTCTACAAAAAAGGTCTCTTAACATTTTGCCATAGCTCGCTTCGTTTCCGAGATATTTGCACATATATCTCAAGGGAAGGGGTCTGACGGACATATTTCGAGATATTTCTTCTTCTTGTTGTTCTTCTTCTGCACAGCTAAGCTCGAAGTGGCATTTGCAGCTCGCAATAGTGCAGAGTTATCTCAAAGAAAGGGGCCACGGTGTTTCTGTATCTCTATTATGTTGGTGCGGCTTCGGAACTTTTATATATCTTGATATATCTCGAGAACTACGCATCTGATCAAAAAATATCATAGAACATAAAAAGTAGGAAACATAATTCTCTACAAAAAAGGTCTCTTAACATTTTGCCATAGCTCGCTTCGTTTCCGTGATATTTGCAGATTTATCTCAAGGGAAGGGGCCTGACGGACATATTTCGAGATATTTCTTCTTCTTGTTGTTCTTCTTCTGCACAGCTAAGCTGGAAGTGGCATTTGCGGGTCGCACTAGTGCAGAGTTGTCTCAACGAAAGGGGCCACGGTGTTTCTGTATCTCTATTATGTTGGTGCGGCTTCGGAACTTTTAAATATCTCGATATATCTCGAAAACTACGCTTCTGATCAAAAAATATCATAGAACATAAATTGTAGGAAGCATAATTCTCTACAAAAAAGGTCTCTTAACATTTTGCCATAGCTCGCTTCGTTTCCGAGATATTTGCAGATATATCTCAAGGGAAGGGGCCTGACGGACATATTTCGAGATATTTCTTCTTCTTGTTGTTCTTCTTCTGCACAGCTGAGCTGGAAGTGGCATTTGCAGCTCGCAATAGTGCAGAGTTATCTCAAAGAGAGGGGCCACGGTGTTTCTGTATCTCTATTATGTTGGTGCGGCTTCGGAACTTTTAAATATCTTGATATATCTCGAGAACTACGTATCTGATCAAAAAATATCATAGAACATGAAAAGTAGGAAACTTAATTCTCTACAAAAAAGGTCTCTTAACATTTTGCCATAGCTCTCTTCGTTTCCGAGATATTTGCAGATTTATCTCAAGGGAAGGGGCCTGACGGACATATTTCGAGATATTTCTTCTTCTTGTTGTTCTTCTTCTGCACAGCTAAGCTGGAAGTGGCATTTGCAGCTCGCAATAGTGCAGAGTTATCTCAAAGAAAGGGGCCACGGTGTTTCTGTATCTCTATTATGTTGGTGCGGCTTCGGAACTTTTAAATATCTTGATATATCTCGAGAACTACGCGTCTGATCAAAAAATATCATAGAACATAAAAAGTAGGAAACTTAATTCTCTACAAAAACGGTCTCTTAACATTTTGCCATAGCTCGCTTCGTTTCCGAGATATTTGCAGATATATCTCAAGGGAAGGGGCCTGACGGACATATTTCGAGATATTTCTTCTTCTTGTTGTTCTTCTTCTGCACAGCTAAGCTGGAAGTGGCATTTGCGCCTCGCACTAGTGCACAGTTATCTCAAAGAAAGGGGCCACGGTGTTTCTGTATCTCTATTATGTTGGTGCGTCTTCGGAACTTTTAAATATCTCGATATATCTCGAAAACTACGCTTCTGATCAAAAAATATCATAGAACATAAATTGTAGGAAACATAATTCTCTACAAAAAACGTCTCTTAACATTTTGCCATAGCTCGCTTCGTTTCCGAGATATTTGCAGATTCAGCTCAAAGGAACTGGCCTGACGGACATATTACGAGATATTTCTTCTTCTTGTTGTTCTTCTTCTGCACAGCTAAGCTGGAAGTGGCATTTGCGGCTCGCACTAGTGCACAGTTATCTCAAAGAAAGGGGCCACGGTGTTTCTGTATCTCTATTATGTTGGTGCGTCTTCGGAACTTTTAAATATCTCGATATATCTCGAAAACTACGCTTCTGATCAAAAAATATCATAGACCATAAATTGTAGGAAACATAATTCTCTACAAAAAACGTCTCTTAACATTTTGCCATAGCTCGCTTCGTTTCCGAGATATTTGCAGATTCAGCTCAAAGGAACTGGCCTGACGGACATATTTCGAGATATTTCTTCTTCTTGTTGTTCTTCTTCTGCACAGCTAAGCTGGAAGTGGCATTTGCAGCTCGCAATAGTGCAGAGTTATCTCAAAGAGAGGGGCCACGGTGTTTCTGTATCTCTATTATGTTGGTGCGGCTTCGGAACTTTTAAATATCTTGATATATCTCGAGAACTACGCATCTGATCAAAAAATATCATAGAACATAAAAAGTAGGAAACTTAATTCTCTACAAAAAAGGTCGCTTAACATTTTGCCATAGCTCGCTTCGTTTCCGAGATATTTGCATATTTATCTCAAGGGAAGGGGCCTGACGGACATATTTCGAGATATTTCTTCTTCTTGTTGTTCTTCTTCTGCACAGCTAAGCTGGAAGTGGCATTTGCGGCTCGCACTAGTGCAGAGTTATCTCAAAGAAAGGGGCCACGGTGTTTCTGTATCTCTATTATGTTGGTGCGGCTTCGGAACTTTTAAATATCTCGATATATCTCGAAAACTACGCTTCTGATCAAAAAATATCATAGAACATAAATTGTAGGAAACATAATTCTCTACAAAAAACGTCTCTTAACATTTTGCCATAGCTCGTTTCGTTTCCGAGATATTTGCAGATTCAGCTCAAAGGAACTGGCCTGACGGACATATTTCGAGATATTTCTTCTTCTTGTTGTTCTTCCTCTGCACAGCTAAGCTGGAAGTGGCATTTGCAGCTCGCAATAGTGCAGAGTTATCTCAAAGAAAGGGGCCACGGTGTTTCTGTATCTCTATTATGTTGGTGCGGCTTCGGAACTTTTAAATATCTTGATATATCTCGAGAACTACGCATCTGATCAAAAAATATCATACAACATAAAAAGTAGGAAACTTAATTCTCTACAAAAAAGGTCTCTTAACATTTTGCCATAGCTCGCTTCGTTTCCGAGATATTTGCATATTTATCTCAAGGGGAGGGGCCTGACGGACATATTTCGAGATATTTCTTCTTCTTGTTGTTCTTCTTCTGCACAGCTAAGCTGGAAGTGGCATTTACAGCTCGCAATAGTGCAGAGTTATCTCAAAGAAAGGGGCCACGGTGTTTCTGTATCTCTATTATGTTGGTGCTGCTTCGGAACTTTTAAATATCTTGATATATCTCGAGAACTACGCATCTGATCAAAAAATATCATAGAACATGAAAAGTAGGAAACTTAATTCTCTACAAAAAAGGTCTCTTAACATTTTGCCATAGCTCTCTTCGTTTCCGAGATATTTGCAGATTTATCTCAAGGGAAGGGGCCTGACGGACATATTTCGAGATATTTCTTCTTCTTGTTGTTCTTCTTCTGCACAGCTAAGCTCGAAGTGGCATTTGCAGCTCGCAATAGTGCAGAGTTATCTCAAAGAAAGGGGCCACGGTGTTTCTGTATCTCTATTATGTTGGTGCGGCTTCGGAACTTTTAAATATCTCGATATACCTCGAAAACTACGCTTCTGATCAAAAAATATCATAGAACATAAATTGTAGGAAGCATAATTCTCTACAAAAAAGGTCTCTTAACATTTTGCCATAGCTCGCTTCGTTTCCGAGATATTTGCAGATATATCTCAAGGGAAGGGGTCTGACGGACATATTTCGAGATATTTCTTCTTCTTGTTGTTCTTCTTCTGCACAGCTAAGCTCGAAGTGGCATTTGCAGCTCGCAATAGTGCAGAGTTATCTCAAAGAAAGGGGCCACGGTGTTTCTGTATCTCTATTATGTTGGTGCGGCTTCGGAACTTTTATATATCTTGATATATCTCGAGAACTACGCATCTGATCAAAAAATATCATAGAACATAAAAAGTAGGAAACATAATTCTCTACAAAAAAGGTCTCTTAACATTTTGCCATAGCTCGCTTCGTTTCCGAGATATTTGCAGATTTATCTCAAGGGAAGGGGCCTGACGGACATATTTCGAGATATTTCTTCTTCTTGTTGTTCTTCTTCTGCACAGCTAAGCTGGAAGTGGCATTTGCGGGTCGCACTAGTGCAGAGTTGTCTCAACGAAAGGGGCCACGGTGTTTCTGTATCTCTATTATGTTGGTGCGGCTTCGGAACTTTTAAATATCTCGATATATCTCGAAAACTACGCTTCTGATCAAAAAATATCATAGAACATAAATTGTAGGAAGCATAATTCTCTACAAAAAAGGTCTCTTAACATTTTGCCATAGCTCGCTTCGTTTCCGAGATATTTGCAGATATATCTCAAGGGAAGGGGCCTGACGGACATATTTCGAGATATTTCTTCTTCTTGTTGTTCTTCTTCTGCACAGCTAAGCTGGAAGTGGCATTTGCGGCTCGCACTAGTGCACAGTTATCTCAAAGAAAGGGGCCACGGTGTTTCTGTATCTCTATTATGTTGGTGCGTCTTCGGAACTTTTAAATATCTCGATATATCTCGAAAACTACGCTTCTGATCAAAAAATATCATAGAACATAAATTGTAGGAAACACAATTCTCTACAAAAAACGTCTCTTAACATTTTGCCATAGCTCGCTTCGTTTCCGAGATATTTGCAGATTCAGCTCAAAGGAACTGGCCTGACGGACATATTTCGAGATATTTCTTCTTCTTGTTGTTCTTCTTCTGCACAGCTAAGCTGGAAGTGGCATTTGCGGCTCGCACTAGTGCACAGTTATCTCAAAGAAAGGGGCCACGGTGTTTCTGTATCTCTATTATGTTGGTGCGTCTTCGGAACTTTTAAATATCTCGATATATCTCGAAAACTACGCTTCTGATCAAAAAATATCATAGAACATAAATTGTAGGAAACATAATTCTCTACAAAAAACGTCTCTTAACATTTTGCCATAGCTCGCTTCGTTTCCGAGATATTTGCAGATTCAGCTCAAAGGAACTGGCCTGACGGACATATTTCGAGATATTTGTTCTTCTTGTTGTTCTTCTTCTGCACAGCTAAGCTGGAAGTGGCATTTGCAGCTCGCAATAGTGCAGAGTTATCTCAAAGAGAGGGGCCACGGTGTTTCTGTATCTCTATTATGTTGGTGCGGCTTCGGAACTTTTAAATATCTTGATATATCTCGAGAACTACGCATCTGATCAAAAAATATCATAGAAGATAAAAAGTAGGAAACTTAATTCTCTACAAAAAAGGTCTCTTAACATTTTGCCATAGCTCGCTTCGTTTCCGAGATATTTGCAGATATATCTCAAGGGAAGGGGCCTGACGGACATATTTCGAGATATTTCTTCTTCTTGTTGTTCTTCTTCTGCACAGCTAAGCTGGAAGTGGCATTTACAGCTCGCAATAGTGCAGAGTTATCTCAAAGAAAGGGGCCACGGTGTTTCTGTATCTCTATTATGTTGGTGCGGCTTCGGAACTTTTAAATATCTTGATATATCTCGAGAACTACGCATCTGATCAAAAAATATCATAGAACATAAAAAGTAGGAAACTTAATTCTCTACAAAAACGGTCTCTTAACATTTTGCCATAGCTCGCTTCGTTTCCGAGATATTTGCAGATATATCTCAAGGGAAGGGGCCTGACGGACATATTTCGAGATATTTCTTCTTCTTGTTGTTCTTCTTCTGCACAGCTAAGCTGGAAGTGGCATTTGCGGCTCGCACTAGTGCACAGTTATCTCAAAGAAAGGGGCCACGGTGTTTCTGTATCTCTATTATGTTGGTGCGTCTTCGGAACTTTTAAATATCTCGATATATCTCGAAAACTACGCTTCTGATCAAAAAATATCATAGAACATAAATTGTAGGAAACATAATTCTCTACAAAAAACGTCTCTTAACATTTTGCCATAGCTCGCTTCGTTTCCGAGATATTTGCAGATTCAGCTCAAAGGAACTGGCCTGACGGACATATTTCGAGATATTTCTTCTTCTTGTTGTTCTTCTTCTGCACAGCTAAGCTGGAAGTGGCATTTGTGGCTCGCACTAGTGCACAGTTATCTCAAAGAAAGGGGCCACGGTGTTTCTGTATCTCTATTATGTTGGTGCGTCTTCGGAACTTTTATATATCTCGATATATCTCGAAAACTACGCTTCTGATCAAAAAATATCATAGAACATAAATTGTAGGAAACATAATTCTCTACAAAAAACGTCTCTTAACATTTTGCCATAGCTCGCTTCGTTTCCGAGATATTTGCAGATTCAGCTCAAAGGAACTGGCCTGACGGACATATTTCGAGATATTTCTTCTTCTTGTTGTTCTTCTTCTGCACAGCTAAGCTGGAAGTGGCATTTGCAGCTCGCAATAGTGCAGAGTTATCTCAAAGAGAGGGGCCACGGTGTTTCTGTATCTCTATTATGTTGGTGCGGCTTCGGAACTTTTAAATATCTTGATATATCTCGAGAACTACGCATCTGATCAAAAAATATCATAGAAGATAAAAAGTAGGAAACTTAATTCTCTACAAAAAAGGTCTCTTAACATTTCGCCATAGCTCGCTTCGTTTCCGAGATATTTGCAGATTTATCTCAAGGGAAGGGGCCTGTCGGACATATTTCGAGATATTTCTTCTTCTTGTTGTTCTTCTTCTGCACAGCTAAGCTGGAAGTGGCATTTGCGGCTCGCACTAGTGCAGAGTTATCTCAAAGAAAGGGGCCACGGTGTTTCTGTATCTCTATTATGTTGGTGCGGCTTCGGAACTTTTAAATATCTCGATATATCTCGAAAACTACGCTTCTGATCAAAAAATATCATAGAACATAAATTGTAGGAAACATAATTCTCTACAAAAAACGTCTCTTAACATTTTGCCATAGCTCGCTTCGTTTCCGAGATATTTGCAGATTCAGCTCAAAGGAACGGGCCTGACGGACATATTTCGAGATACTTCTTCTTCTTGTTGTTCTTCTTCTGCACAGCTAAGCTGGAAGTGGCATTTGCAGCTCGCACTAGTGCAGAGTTATCTCAAAGAAAGGGGCCACGGTGTTTCTGTATCCCTATTATGTTGGTGCGGCTTCGGAACTTTTAAATATCTCGATATATCTCGAAAACTACGCTTCTGATCAAAAAATATCATAGAACATAAATTGTAGGAAACATAATTCTCTACAAAAAAGGTCTCTTAACATTTTGCCATAGCTCGCTTCGTTTCCGAGATATTTGCAGAATTATCTCAAGGGAAGGGGCCTGACGGACATATTTCGAGATATTTCTTCTTCTTGTTGTTCTTCTTCTGCACAGCTAAGCTGGAAGTGGCATTTACAGCTCGCAATAGTGCAGAGTTATCTCAAAGAAAGGGGCCACGGTGTTTCTGTATCTCTATTATGTTGGTGCGGCTTCGGAACTTTTAAATATCTTGATATATCTCGAGAACTACGCATCTGATCAAAAAATATCATAGAACATAAAAAGTAGGAAACTTAATTCTCTACAAAAAAGGTCTCTGAACATTTTGCCATAGGTCGCTTCGTTTCCGAGATATTTGCAGATTTATCTCAAGGGAAGGGGCCTGACGGACATATTTCGAGATATTTCTTCTTCTTGTTGTTCTTCTTCTGCACAGCTAAGCTGGAAGTGGCATTTGCGGGTCGCACTAGTGCAGAGTTGTCTCAACGAAAGGGGCCACGGTGTTTCTGTATCTCTATTATGTTGGTGCGGCTTCGGAACTTTTAAATATCTCGATATATCTCGAAAACTACGCTTCTGATCAAAAAATATCATAGAACATAAATTGTAGGAAGCATAATTCTCTACAAAAAAGGTCTCTTAACATTTTGCCATAGCTCGCTTCGTTTCCGAGATATTTGCAGATATATCTCAAGGGAAGGGGCCTGACGGACATATTTCGAGATATTTCTTCTTCTTGTTGTTCTTCTTCTGCACAGCTGAGCTGGAAGTGGCATTTGCAGCTCGCAATAGTGCAGAGTTATCTCAAAGAGAGGGGCCACGGTGTTTCTGTATCTCTATTATGTTGGTGCGGCTTCGGAACTTTTAAATATCTTGATATATCTCGAGAACTACGCATCTGATCAAAAAATATCATAGAACATGAAAAGTAGGAAACTTAATTCTCTACAAAAAAGGTCTCTTAACATTTTGCCATAGCTCTCTTCGTTTCCGAGATATTTGCAGATTTATCTCAAGGGAAGGGGCCTGACGGACATATTTCGAGATATTTCTTCTTCTTGTTGTTCTTCTTCTGCACAGCTAAGCTGGAAGTGGCATTTGCAGCTCGCAATAGTGCAGAGTTATCTCAAAGAAAGGGGCCACGGTGTTTCTGTATCTCTATTATGTTGGTGCGGCTTCGGAACTTTTAAATATCTTGATATATCTCGAGAAGTACGCGTCTGATCAAAAAATATCATAGAACATAAATTGCAGGAAACATAATTCTCTACAAAAAACGTCTCTTAACATTTTGCCATAGCTCGCTTCGTTTCCGAGATATTTGCAGATTCAGCTCAAAGGAACTGGCCTGACGGACATATTTCGAGATATTTCTTCTTCTTGTTGTTCTTCTTCTGCACAGCTAAGCTGGAAGTGGCATTTGTGGCTCGCACTAGTGCACAGTTATCTCAAAGAAAGGGGCCACGGTGTTTCTGTATCTCTATTATGTTGGTGCGTCTTCGGAACTTTTATATATCTCGATATATCTCGAAAACTACGCTTCTGATCAAAAAATATCATAGAACATAAATTGTAGGAAACATAATTCTCTACAAAAAACGTCTCTTAACATTTTGCCATAGCTCGCTTCGTTTCCGAGATATTTGCAGATTCAGCTCAAAGGAACTGGCCTGACGGACATATTTCGAGATATTTCTTCTTCTTGTTGTTCTTCTTCTGCACAGCTAAGCTGGAAGTGGCATTTGCAGCTCGCAATAGTGCAGAGTTATCTCAAAGAGAGGGGCCACGGTGTTTCTGTATCTCTATTATGTTGGTGCGGCTTCGGAACTTTTAAATATCTTGATATATCTCGAGAACTACGCATCTGATCAAAAAATATCATAGAAGATAAAAAGTAGGAAACTTAATTCTCTACAAAAAAGGTCTCTTAACATTTCGCCATAGCTCGCTTCGTTTCCGAGATATTTGCAGATTTATCTCAAGGGAAGGGGCCTGTCGGACATATTTCGAGATATTTCTTCTTCTTGTTGTTCTTCTTCTGCACAGCTAAGCTGGAAGTGGCATTTGCGGCTCGCACTAGTGCAGAGTTATCTCAAAGAAAGGGGCCACGGTGTTTCTGTATCTCTATTATGTTGGTGCGGCTTCGGAACTTTTAAATATCTCGATATATCTCGAAAACTACGCTTCTGATCAAAAAATATCATAGAACATAAATTGTAGGAAACATAATTCTCTACAAAAAACGTCTCTTAACATTTTGCCATAGCTCGCTTCGTTTCCGAGATATTTGCAGATTCAGCTCAAAGGAACGGGCCTGACGGACATATTTCGAGATACTTCTTCTTCTTGTTGTTCTTCTTCTGCACAGCTAAGCTGGAAGTGGCATTTGCAGCTCGCACTAGTGCAGAGTTATCTCAAAGAAAGGGGCCACGGTGTTTCTGTATCTCTATTATGTTGGTGCGGCTTCGGAACTTTTAAATATCTCGATATATCTCGAAAACTACGCTTCTGATCAAAAAATATCATAGAACATAAATTGTAGGAAACATAATTCTCTACAAAAAAGGTCTCTTAACATTTTGCCATAGCTCGCTTCGTTTCCGAGATATTTGCAGAATTATCTCAAGGGAAGGGGCCTGACGGACATATTTCGAGATATTTCTTCTTCTTGTTGTTCTTCTTCTGCACAGCTAAGCTGGAAGTGGCATTTACAGCTCGCAATAGTGCAGAGTTATCTCAAAGAAAGGGGCCACGGTGTTTCTGTATCTCTATTATGTTGGTGCGGCTTCGGAACTTTTAAATATCTTGATATATCTCGAGAACTACGCATCTGATCAAAAAATATCATAGAACATAAAAAGTAGGAAACTTAATTCTCTACAAAAAAGGTCTCTGAACATTTTGCCATAGGTCGCTTCGTTTCCGAGATATTTGCAGATTTATCTCAAGGGAAGGGGCCTGACGGACATATTTCGAGATATTTCTTCTTCTTGTTGTTCTTCTTCTGCACAGCTAAGCTGGAAGTGGCATTTGCGGGTCGCACTAGTGCAGAGTTGTCTCAACGAAAGGGGCCACGGTGTTTCTGTATCTCTATTATGTTGGTGCGGCTTCGGAACTTTTAAATATCTCGATATATCTCGAAAACTACGCTTCTGATCAAAAAATATCATAGAACATAAATTGTAGGAAGCATAATTCTCTACAAAAAAGGTCTCTTAACATTTTGCCATAGCTCGCTTCGTTTCCGAGATATTTGCAGATATATCTCAAGGGAAGGGGCCTGACGGACATATTTCGAGATATTTCTTCTTCTTGTTGTTCTTCTTCTGCACAGCTGAGCTGGAAGTGGCATTTGCAGCTCGCAATAGTGCAGAGTTATCTCAAAGAGAGGGGCCACGGTGTTTCTGTATCTCTATTATGTTGGTGCGGCTTCGGAACTTTTAAATATCTTGATATATCTCGAGAACTACGCATCTGATCAAAAAATATCATAGAACATGAAAAGTAGGAAACTTAATTCTCTACAAAAAAGGTCTCTTAACATTTTGCCATAGCTCTCTTCGTTTCCGAGATATTTGCAGATTTATCTCAAGGGAAGGGGCCTGACGGACATATTTCGAGATATTTCTTCTTCTTGTTGTTCTTCTTCTGCACAGCTAAGCTGGAAGTGGCATTTGCAGCTCGCAATAGTGCAGAGTTATCTCAAAGAAAGGGGCCACGGTGTTTCTGTATCTCTATTATGTTGGTGCGGCTTCGGAACTTTTAAATATCTTGATATATCTCGAGAAGTACGCGTCTGATCAAAAAATATCATAGAACATAAAAAGTAGGAAACTTAATTCTCTACAAAAACGGTCTCTTAACATTTTGCCATAGCTCGCTTCGTTTCCGAGATATTTGCAGATATATCTCAAGGGAAGGGGCCTGACGGACATATTTCGAGATATTTCTTCTTCTTGTTGTTCTTCTTCTGCACAGCTAAGCTGGAAGTGGCATTTGCGGCTCGCACTAGTGCAGAGTTATCTCAAAGAAAGGGGCCACGGTGTTTCTGTATCTCTATTATGTTGGTGCGGCTTCGGAACTTTTAAATATCTCGATATATCTCGAAAACTACGCTTCTGATCAAAAAATATCATAGAACATAAATAGTAGGAAACATAATTCTCTACAAAAAACGTCTCTTAACATTTTGCCATAGCTCGCTTCGTTTCCGAGATATTTGCAGATTCAGCTCATAGGAACGGGCCTGACGGACATATTTCGAGATACTTCTTCTTCTTCTTGTTCTTCCTCTGCACAGCTAAGCTGGAAGTGGCAATTGCAGCTCGCAATAGTGCAGAGTTATCTCAAAGAAAGGGGCCACGGTGTTTCTGTATCTCTATTATGTTGGTGCGGCTTCGGAACTTTTAAATATCTCGATATATCTCGAAAACTACGCTTCTGATCAAAAAATATCATAGAACATAAATTGTAGGAAACATAATTCGCTACAAAAAAGGTCTCTCAACATTTTGCCATAGCTCGCTTCGTTTCCGAGATATTTGCAGATATATCTCAAGGGCAGGGGCCTGACGGACATATTTCGAGATATTTCTTCTTCTTGTTGTTCTTCTTCTGCACAGCTAAACTGGAAGTGGCATTTCCAGCTCGCAATAGTGCAGAGTTATCTCAAAGAGAGGGGCCACGGTGTTTCTGTATCTCTATTATGTTAGTGCGGCTTCGGAACTTTTAAATATCTTGATATATCTCGAGAACTACGCATCTGATCAAAAAATATCATAGAACATAAAAAGTAGGAAACTTAATTCTCTACAAAAAAGGTCTCTTAACATTTTGCCATAGCTCGCTTCGTTTCCGAGATATTTGCAGATTTATCTCAAGGGAAGGGGCCTGACGGACATATTTCGAGATATTTCTTCTTCTTGTTGTTCTTCTTCTGCACAGCTAAGCTGGAAGTGGCATTTGCGGCTCGCACTAGTGCAGAGTTATCTCAAAGAAAGGGGCCACGGTGTTTCTGTATCTCTATTATGTTGGTGCTGCTTCGGAACTTTTAAATATCTTGATATATCTCGAGAACTACGCATCTGATCAAAAAATATCATAGAACATGAAAAGTAGGAAACTTAATTCTCTACAAAAAAGGTCTCTTAACATTTTGCCATAGCTCTCTTCGTTTCCGAGATATTTGCAGATTTATCTCAAGGGAAGGGGCCTGACGGACATATTTCGAGATATTTCTTCTTCTTGTTGTTCTTCTTCTGCACAGCTAAGCTCGAAGTGGCATTTGCAGCTCGCAATAGTGCAGAGTTATCTCAAAGAAAGGGGCCACGGTGTTTCTGTATCTCTATTATGTTGGTGCGGCTTCGGAACTTTTAAATATCTCGATATACCTCGAAAACTACGCTTCTGATCAAAAAATATCATAGAACATAAATTGTAGGAAGCATAATTCTCTACAAAAAAGGTCTCTTAACATTTTGCCATAGCTCGCTTCGTTTCCGAGATATTTGCAGATATATCTCAAGGGAAGGGGTCTGACGGACATATTTCGAGATATTTCTTCTTCTTGTTGTTCTTCTTCTGCACAGCTAAGCTCAAAGTGGCATTTGCAGCTCGCAATAGTGCAGAGTTATCTCAAAGAAAGGGGCCACGGTGTTTCTGTATCTCTATTATGTTGGTGCGGCTTCGGAACTTTTATATATCTTGATATATCTCGAGAACTACGCATCTGATCAAAAAATATCATAGAACATAAAAAGTAGGAAACATAATTCTCTACAAAAAAGGTCTCTTAACATTTTGCCATAGCTCGCTTCGTTTCCGAGATATTTGCAGATTTATCTCAAGGGAAGGGGCCTGACGGACATATTTCGAGATATTTCTTCTTCTTGTTGTTCTTCTTCTGCACAGCTAAGCTGGAAGTGGCATTTGCGGGTCGCACTAGTGCAGAGTTGTCTCAACGAAAGGGGCCACGGTGTTTCTGTATCTCTATTATGTTGGTGCGGCTTCGGAACTTTTAAATATCTCGATATATCTCGAAAACTACGCTTCTGATCAAAAAATATCATAGAACATAAATTGTAGGAAGCATAATTCTCTACAAAAAAGGTCTCTTAACATTTTGCCATAGCTCGCTTCGTTTCCGAGATATTTGCAGATATATCTCAAGGGAAGGGGCCTGACGGACATATTTCGAGATATTTCTTCTTCTTGTTGTTCTTCTTCTGCACAGCTAAGCTGGAAGTGGCATTTGCGGCTCGCACTAGTGCACAGTTATCTCAAAGAAAGGGGCCACGGTGTTTCTGTATCTCTATTATGTTGGTGCGTCTTCGGAACTTTTAAATATCTCGATATATCTCGAAAACTACGCTTCTGATCAAAAAATATCATAGAACATAAATTGTAGGAAACACAATTCTCTACAAAAAACGTCTCTTAACATTTTGCCATAGCTCGCTTCGTTTCCGAGATATTTGCAGATTCAGCTCAAAGGAACTGGCCTGACGGACATATTTCGAGATATTTCTTCTTCTTGTTGTTCTTCTTCTGCACAGCTAAGCTGGAAGTGGCATTTGCGGCTCGCACTAGTGCACAGTTATCTCAAAGAAAGGGGCCACGGTGTTTCTGTATCTCTATTATGTTGGTGCGTCTTCGGAACTTTTAAATATCTCGATATATCTCGAAAACTACGCTTCTGATCAAAAAATATCATAGAACATAAATTGTAGGAAACATAATTCTCTACAAAAAACGTCTCTTAACATTTTGCCATAGCTCGCTTCGTTTCCGAGATATTTGCAGATTCAGCTCAAAGGAACTGGCCTGACGGACATATTTCGAGATATTTCTTCTTCTTGTTGTTCTTCTTCTGCACAGCTAAGCTGGAAGTGGCATTTGCAGCTCGCAATAGTGCAGAGTTATCTCAAAGAGAGGGGCCACGGTGTTTCTGTATCTCTATTATGTTGGTGCGGCTTCGGAACTTTTAAATATCTTGATATATCTCGAGAACTACGCATCTGATCAAAAAATATCATAGAAGATAAAAAGTAGGAAACTTAATTCTCTACAAAAAAGGTCTCTTAACATTTTGCCATAGCTCGCTTCGTTTCCGAGATATTTGCAGATATATCTCAAGGGAAGGGGCCTGACGGACATATTTCGAGATATTTCTTCTTCTTGTTGTTCTTCTTCTGCACAGCTAAGCTGGAAGTGGCATTTACAGCTCGCAATAGTGCAGAGTTATCTCAAAGAAAGGGGCCACGGTGTTTCTGTATCTCTATTATGTTGGTGCGGCTTCGGAACTTTTAAATATCTTGATATATCTCGAGAACTACGCATCTGATCAAAAAATATCATAGAACATAAAAAGTAGGAAACTTAATTCTCTACAAAAACGGTCTCTTAACATTTTGCCATAGCTCGCTTCGTTTCCGAGATATTTGCAGATATATCTCAAGGGAAGGGGCCTGACGGACATATTTCGAGATATTTCTTCTTCTTGTTGTTCTTCTTCTGCACAGCTAAGCTGGAAGTGGCATTTGCGGCTCGCACTAGTGCACAGTTATCTCAAAGAAAGGGGCCACGGTGTTTCTGTATCTCTATTATGTTGGTGCGTCTTCGGAACTTTTAAATATCTCGATATATCTCGAAAACTACGCTTCTGATCAAAAAATATCATAGAACATAAATTGTAGGAAACATAATTCTCTACAAAAAACGTCTCTTAACATTTTGCCATAGCTCGCTTCGTTTCCGAGATATTTGCAGATTCAGCTCAAAGGAACTGGCCTGACGGACGTATTTCGAGATATTTCTTCTTCTTGTTGTTCTTCTTCTGCACAGCTAAGCTGGAAGTGGCATTTGTGGCTCGCACTAGTGCACAGTTATCTCAAAGAAAGGGGCCACGGTGTTTCTGTATCTCTATTATGTTGGTGCGTCTTCGGAACTTTTATATATCTCGATATATCTCGAAAACTACGCTTCTGATCAAAAAATATCATAGAACATAAATTGTAGGAAACATAATTCTCTACAAAAAACGTCTCTTAACATTTTGCCATAGCTCGCTTCGTTTCCGAGATATTTGCAGATTCAGCTCAAAGGAACTGGCCTGACGGACATATTTCGAGATATTTCTTCTTCTTGTTGTTCTTCTTCTGCACAGCTAAGCTGGAAGTGGCATTTGCAGCTCGCAATAGTGCAGAGTTATCTCAAAGAGAGGGGCCACGGTGTTTCTGTATCTCTATTATGTTGGTGCGGCTTCGGAACTTTTAAATATCTTGATATATCTCGAGAACTACGCATCTGATCAAAAAATATCATAGAAGATAAAAAGTAGGAAACTTAATTCTCTACAAAAAAGGTCTCTTAACATTTCGCCATAGCTCGCTTCGTTTCCGAGATATTTGCAGATTTATCTCAAGGGAAGGGGCCTGTCGGACATATTTCGAGATATTTCTTCTTCTTGTTGTTCTTCTTCTGCACAGCTAAGCTGGAAGTGGCATTTGCGGCTCGCACTAGTGCAGAGTTATCTCAAAGAAAGGGGCCACGGTGTTTCTGTATCTCTATTATGTTGGTGCGGCTTCGGAACTTTTAAATATCTCGATATATCTCGAAAACTACGCTTCTGATCAAAAAATATCATAGAACATAAATTGTAGGAAACATAATTCTCTACAAAAAACGTCTCTTAACATTTTGCCATAGCTCGCTTCGTTTCCGAGATATTTGCAGATTCAGCTCAAAGGAACGGGCCTGACGGACATATTTCGAGATACTTCTTCTTCTTGTTGTTCTTCTTCTGCACAGCTAAGCTGGAAGTGGCATTTGCAGCTCGCACTAGTGCAGAGTTATCTCAAAGAAAGGGGCCACGGTGTTTCTGTATCTCTATTATGTTGGTGCGGCTTCGGAACTTTTAAATATCTCGATATATCTCGAAAACTACGCTTCTGATCAAAAAATATCATAGAACATAAATTGTAGGAAACATAATTCTCTACAAAAAAGGTCTCTTAACATTTTGCCATAGCTCGCTTCGTTTCCGAGATATTTGCAGAATTATCTCAAGGGAAGGGGCCTGACGGACATATTTCGAGATATTTCTTCTTCTTGTTGTTCTTCTTCTGCACAGCTAAGCTGGAAGTGGCATTTACAGCTCGCAATAGTGCAGAGTTATCTCAAAGAAAGGGGCCACGGTGTTTCTGTATCTCTATTATGTTGGTGCGGCTTCGGAACTTTTAAATATCTTGATATATCTCGAGAACTACGCATCTGATCAAAAAATATCATAGAACATAAAAAGTAGGAAACTTAATTCTCTACAAAAAAGGTCTCTGAACATTTTGCCATAGGTCGCTTCGTTTCCGAGATATTTGCAGATTTATCTCAAGGGAAGGGGCCTGACGGACATATTTCGAGATATTTCTTCTTCTTGTTGTTCTTCTTCTGCACAGCTAAGCTGGAAGTGGCATTTGCGGGTCGCACTAGTGCAGAGTTGTCTCAACGAAAGGGGCCACGGTGTTTCTGTATCTCTATTATGTTGGTGCGGCTTCGGAACTTTTAAATATCTCGATATATCTCGAAAACTACGCTTCTGATCAAAAAATATCATAGAACATAAATTGTAGGAAGCATAATTCTCTACAAAAAAGGTCTCTTAACATTTTGCCATAGCTCGCTTCGTTTCCGAGATATTTGCAGATATATCTCAAGGGAAGGGGCCTGACGGACATATTTCGAGATATTTCTTCTTCTTGTTGTTCTTCTTCTGCACAGCTGAGCTGGAAGTGGCATTTGCAGCTCGCAATAGTGCAGAGTTATCTCAAAGAGAGGGGCCACGGTGTTTCTGTATCTCTATTATGTTGGTGCGGCTTCGGAACTTTTAAATATCTTGATATATCTCGAGAACTACGCATCTGATCAAAAAATATCATAGAACATGAAAAGTAGGAAACTTAATTCTCTACAAAAAAGGTCTCTTAACATTTTGCCATAGCTCTCTTCGTTTCCGAGATATTTGCAGATTTATCTCAAGGGAAGGGGCCTGACGGACATATTTCGAGATATTTCTTCTTCTTGTTGTTCTTCTTCTGCACAGCTAAGCTGGAAGTGGCATTTGCAGCTCGCAATAGTGCAGAGTTATCTCAAAGAAAGGGGCCACGGTGTTTCTGTATCTCTATTATGTTGGTGCGGCTTCGGAACTTTTAAATATCTTGATATATCTCGAGAACTACGCGTCTGATCAAAAAATATCATAGAACATAAAAAGTAGGAAACTTAATTCTCTACAAAAACGGTCTCTTAACATTTTGCCATAGCTCGCTTCGTTTCCGAGATATTTGCAGATATATCTCAAGGGAAGGGGCCTGACGGACATATTTCGAGATATTTCTTCTTCTTGTTGTTCTTCTTCTGCACAGCTAAGCTGGAAGTGGCATTTGCGGCTCGCACTAGTGCACAGTTATCTCAAAGAAAGGGGCCACGGTGTTTCTGTATCTCTATTATGTTGGTGCGTCTTCGGAACTTTTAAATATCTCGATATATCTCGAAAACTACGCTTCTGATCAAAAAATATCATAGAACATAAATTGTAGGAAACATAATTCTCTACAAAAAACGTCTCTTAACATTTTGCCATAGCTCGCTTCGTTTCCGAGATATTTGCAGATTCAGCTCAAAGGAACTGGCCTGACGGACATATTTCGAGATATTTCTTCTTCTTGTTGTTCTTCTTCTGCACAGCTAAGCTGGAAGTGGCATTTGCGGCTCGCACTAGTGCACAGTTATCTCAAAGAAAGGGGCCACGGTGTTTCTGTATCTCTATTATGTTGGTGCGTCTTCGGAACTTTTAAATATCTCGATATATCTCGAAAACTACGCTTCTGATCAAAAAATATCATAGAACATAAATTGTAGGAAACATAATTCTCTACAAAAAACGTCTCTTAACATTTTGCCATAGCTCGCTTCGTTTCCGAGATATTTGCAGATTCAGCTCAAAGGAACTGGCCTGACGGACATATTTCGAGATATTTCTTCTTCTTGTTGTTCTTCCTCTGCACAGCTAAGCTGGAAGTGGCATTTGCAGCTCGCAATAGTGCAGAGTTATCTCAAAGAAAGGGGCCACGGTGTTTCTGTATCTCTATTATGTTGGTGCGGCTTCGGAATTTTTAAATATCTTGATATATCTCGAGAACTACGCATCTGATCAAAAAATATCATAGAACATAAAAAGTAGGAAACTTAATTCTCTACAAAAAAGGTCTCTTAACATTTTGCCATAGCTCGCTTCGTTTCCGAGATATTTGCATATTTATCTCAAGGGGAGGGGCCTGACGGACATATTTCGAGATATTTCTTCTTCTTGTTGTTCTTCTTCTGCACAGCTAAGCTGGAAGTGGCATTTACAGCTCGCAATAGTGCAGAGTTATCTCACAGAAAGGGGCCACGGTGTTTCTGTATCTCTATTATGTTGGTGCTGCTTCGGAACTTTTAAATATCTTGATATATCTCGAGAACTACGCATCTGATCAAAAAATATCATAGAACATGAAAAGTAGGAAACTTAATTCTCTACAAAAAAGGTCTCTTAACATTTTGCCATAGCTCTCTTCGTTTCCGAGATATTTGCAGATTTATCTCAAGGGAAGGGGCCTGACGGACATATTTCGAGATATTTCTTCTTCTTGTTGTTCTTCTTCTGCACAGCTAAGCTCGAAGTGGCATTTGCAGCTCGCAATAGTGCAGAGTTATCTCAAAGAAAGGGGCCACGGTGTTTCTGTATCTCTATTATGTTGGTGCGGCTTCGGAACTTTTAAATATCTCGATATACCTCGAAAACTACGCTTCTGATCAAAAAATATCATAGAACATAAATTGTAGGAAGCATAATTCTCTACAAAAAAGGTCTCTTAACATTTTGCCATAGCTCGCTTCGTTTCCGAGATATTTGCAGATATATCTCAAGGGAAGGGGTCTGACGGACATATTTCGAGATATTTCTTCTTCTTGTTGTTCTTCTTCTGCACAGCTAAGCTCGAAGTGGCATTTGCAGCTCGCAATAGTGCAGAGTTATCTCAAAGAAAGGGGCCACGGTGTTTCTGTATCTCTATTATGTTGGTGCGGCTTCGGAACTTTTAAATATCTCGATATATCTCGAAAACTACGCTTCTGATCAAAAAATATCATAGAACATAAATTGTAGGAAGCATAATTCTCTACAAAAAAGGTCTCTTAACATTTTGCCATAGCTCGCTTCGTTTCCGAGATATTTGCAGATATATCTCAAGGGAAGGGGCCTGACGGACATATTTCGAGATATTTCTTCTTCTTGTTGTTCTTCTTCTGCACAGCTGAGCTGGAAGTGGCATTTGCAGCTCGCAATAGTGCAGAGTTATCTCAAAGAGAGGGGCCACGGTGTTTCTGTATCTCTATTATGTTGGTGCGGCTTCGGAACTTTTAAATATCTTGATATATCTCGAGAACTACGCATCTGATCAAAAAATATCATAGAACATAAAAAGTAGGAAACTTAATTCTCTACAAAAAAGGTCTCTTAACATTTTGCCATAGCTCGCTTCGTTTCCGAGATATTTGCAGATTTATCTCAAGGGAAGGGGCCTGACGGACATATTTCGAGATATTTCTTCTTCTTGTTGTTCTTCTTCTGCACAGCTAAGCTGGAAGTGGCATTTGCGGCTCGCACTAGTGCAGGGTTATCTCAAAGAAAGGGGCCACGGTGTTTCTGTATCCCTATTATGTTGGTGCGGCTTCGGAACTTTTAAATATCTCGATATATCTCGAAAACTACGCTTCTGATCAAAAAATATCATAGAACATAAATTGTAGGAAACATAATTTTCTACAAAAAACGTCTCTTAACATTTTGCCATAGCTCGCTTCGTTTCCGAGATATTTGCAGATTCAGCTCAAAGGAACTGTCCTGACGGACATATTTCGAGATATTTCTTCTTCTTGTTGTTCTTCTTCTGCACAGCTAAACTGGAAGTGGCATTTCCAGCTCGCAATAGTGCAGAGTTATCTCAAAGAGAGGGGCCACGGTGTTTCTGTATCTCAATTATGTTGGTGCGGCTTCGGAACTTTTAAATATCTTGATATATCTCGAGAACTACGCATCTGATCAAAAAATATCATAGAACATAAAAAATAGGAAACTTAATTCTCTACAAAGAAGGTCTCTTAACATTTTGCCATAGCTCGCTTCGTTTCCGAGATATTTGCAGATTTATCTCAAGGGAAGGGGCCTGACGGACATATTTCGAGATATTTCTTCTTCTTGTTGTTCTTCTTCTGCACAGCTAAGCTGGAAGTGGCATTTGCGGCTCGCACTAGTGCAGAGTTATCTCAAAGAAAGGGGCCACGGTGTTTCTGTATCTCTATTATGTTGGTGCGGCTTCGGAACTTTTAAATATCTCGATATATCTCGAAAACTACGCTTCTGATCAAAAAATATCATAGAACATAAATAGTAGGAAACATAATTCTCTACAAAAAAGGTCTCTTAACATTTTGCCATAGCTCGCTTCGTTTCCGAGATATTTGCAGATTTATCTCAAGGGAAGGGGCCTGACGGACATATTTCGAGATATTTCTTCTTCTTGTTGTTCTTCTTCTGCACAGCTAAGCTGGAAGTGGCATTTGCGGCTCGCACTAGTGCACAGTTATCTCAAAGAAAGGGGCCACGGTGTTTCTGTATCTCTATTATGTTGGTGCGGCTTCGGAACTTTTAAATATCTTGATATATCTCGAGAACTGCGCATCTGATCAAAAAATATCATAGAACATAAAAAGTAGGAAACTTAATTCTCTACAAAAAAGGTCTCTTAAGATTTTGCCATAGCTCGCTTCGTTTCCGAGATATTTGCATATTTATCTCAAGGGGAGGGGCCTGACGGACATATTTCGAGATATTTCTTCTTCTTGTTGTTCTTCTTCTGCACAGCTAAGCTGGAAGTGGCATTTACAGCTCGCAATAGTGCAGAGTTATCTCAAAGAAAGGGGCCACGGTGTTTCTGTATCTCTATTATGTTGGTGCTGCTTCGGAACTTTTAAATATCTTGATATATCTCGAGAACTACGCATCTGATCAAAAAATATCATAGAACATGAAAAGTAGGAAACTTAATTCTCTACAAAAAAGGTCTCTTAACATTTTGCCATAGCTCTCTTCGTTTCCGAGATATTTGCAGATTTATCTCAAGGGAAGGGGCCTGACGGACATATTTCGAGATATTTCTTCTTCTTGTTGTTCTTCTTCTGCACAGCTAAGCTCGAAGTGGCATTTGCAGCTCGCAATAGTGCAGAGTTATCTCAAAGAAAGGGGCCACGGTGTTTCTGTATCTCTATTATGTTGGTGCGGCTTCGGAACTTTTAAATATCTCGATATACCTCGAAAACTACGCTTCTGATCAAAAAATATCATAGAACATAAATTGTAGGAAGCATAATTCTCTACAAAAAAGGTCTCTTAACATTTTGCCATAGCTCGCTTCGTTTCCGAGATATTTGCAGATATATCTCAAGGGAAGGGGTCTGACGGACATATTTCGAGATATTTCTTCTTCTTGTTGTTCTTCTTCTGCACAGCTAAGCTCGAAGTGGCATTTGCAGCTCGCAATAGTGCAGAGTTATCTCAAAGAAAGGGGCCACGGTGTTTCTGTATCTCTATTATGTTGGTGCGGCTTCGGAACTTTTAAATATCTCGATATATCTCGAAAACTACGCTTCTGATCAAAAAATATCATAGAACATAAATTGTAGGAAGCATAATTCTCTACAAAAAAGGTCTCTTAACATTTTGCCATAGCTCGCTTCGTTTCCGAGATATTTGCAGATATATCTCAAGGGAAGGGGCCTGACGGACATATTTCGAGATATTTCTTCTTCTTGTTGTTCTTCTTCTGCACAGCTGAGCTGGAAGTGGCATTTGCAGCTCGCAATAGTGCAGAGTTATCTCAAAGAGAGGGGCCACGGTGTTTCTGTATCTCTATTATGTTGGTGCGGCTTCGGAACTTTTAAATATCTTGATATATCTCGAGAACTACGCATCTGATCAAAAAATATCATAGAACATAAAAAGTAGGAAACTTAATTCTCTACAAAAAAGGTCTCTTAACATTTTGCCATAGCTCGCTTCGTTTCCGAGATATTTGCAGATTTATCTCAAGGGAAGGGGCCTGACGGACATATTTCGAGATATTTCTTCTTCTTGTTGTTCTTCTTCTGCACAGCTAAGCTGGAAGTGGCATTTGCGGCTCGCACTAGTGCAGGGTTATCTCAAAGAAAGGGGCCACGGTGTTTCTGTATCCCTATTATGTTGGTGCGGCTTCGGAACTTTTAAATATCTCGATATATCTCGAAAACTACGCTTCTGATCAAAAAATATCATAGAACATAAATTGTAGGAAACATAATTTTCTACAAAAAACGTCTCTTAACATTTTGCCATAGCTCGCTTCGTTTCCGAGATATTTGCAGATTCAGCTCAAAGGAACTGGCCTGACGGACATATTTCGAGATATTTCTTCTTCTTGTTGTTCTTCTTCTGCACAGCTAAACTGGAAGTGGCATTTCCAGCTCGCAATAGTGCAGAGTTATCTCAAAGAGAGGGGCCACGGTGTTTCTGTATCTCAATTATGTTGGTGCGGCTTCGGAACTTTTAAATATCTTGATATATCTCGAGAACTACGCATCTGATCAAAAAATATCATAGAACATAAAAAATAGGAAACTTAATTCTCTACAAAGAAGGTCTCTTAACATTTTGCCATAGCTCGCTTCGTTTCCGAGATATTTGCAGATTTATCTCAAGGGAAGGGGCCTGACGGACATATTTCGAGATATTTCTTCTTCTTGTTGTTCTTCTTCTGCACAGCTAAGCTGGAAGTGGCATTTGCGGCTCGCACTAGTGCAGAGTTATCTCAAAGAAAGGGGCCACGGTGTTTCTGTATCTCTATTATGTTGGTGCGGCTTCGGAACTTTTAAATATCTCGATATATCTCGAAAACTACGCTTCTGATCAAAAAATATCATAGAACATAAATAGTAGGAAACATAATTCTCTACAAAAAAGGTCTCTTAACATTTTGCCATAGCTCGCTTCGTTTCCGAGATATTTGCAGATTTATCTCAAGGGAAGGGGCCTGACGGACATATTTCGAGATATTTCTTCTTCTTGTTGTTCTTCTTCTGCACAGCTAAGCTGGAAGTGGCATTTGCGGCTCGCACTAGTGCACAGTTATCTCAAAGAAAGGGGCCACGGTGTTTCTGTATCTCTATTATGTTGGTGCGGCTTCGGAACTTTTAAATATCTTGATATATCTCGAGAACTGCGCATCTGATCAAAAAATATCATAGAACATAAAAAGTAGGAAACTTAATTCTCTACAAAAAAGGTCTCTTAAGATTTTGCCATAGCTCGCTTCGTTTCCGAGATATTTGCAGATTTATCTCAAGGGAAGGGGCCTAACGGACATATTTCGAGATATTTCTTCTTCTTGTGGTTCTTCTTCTGCACAGCTAAACTGGAAGTGGCATTTCCAGCTCGCAATAGTGCAGAGTTATCTCAAAGAAAGGGGCCACGGTGTTTCTGTATCTCTATTATGTTGGTGCGGCTTCGGAACTTTTAAATATCTTGATATATCTCGAGAACTACGCATCTGATCAAAAAATATCATAGAACATAAAAAGTAGGAAACTTAATTCTCTACAAAAAAGGTCTCTTAACATTTTGCCATAGCTCGCTTCGTTTCCGAGATATTTGCAGATTTATCTCAAGGGAAGGGGCCTGACGGACATATTTCGAGATATTTCTTCTTCTTGTTGTTCTTCTTCTGCACAGCTAAGCTGGAAGTGGCATTTGCGGCTCGCACTAGTGCAGAGTTATCTCAAAGAAAGGGGCCACGGTGTTTCTGTATCTGTATTATGTTGGTGCGGCTTCGGAACTTTTAAATATCTTGATATATCTCGAGAACTACGCATCTGATCAAAAAATATCATAGAACATAAAAAGTAGGAAACTTAATTCTCTACAAAAAAGGTCTCTTAACATTTCGCCATAGCTCGCTTCGTTTCCGAGATATTTGCAGACTTATCTCAAGGAAAGGGGCCTGACGGACATATTTCGAGATATTTCTTCTTCTTGTTGTTCTTCTCCTGCACAGCTAAGCTGGAAGTGGCATTTGCGGCTCGCACTAGTGCAGAGTTATCTCAAAGAAAGGGGCCACGGTGTTTCTGTATCTGTATTATGTTGGTGCGGCTTCGGAACTTTTAAATATCTTGATATATCTCGAGAACTACGCATCTGATCAAAAAATATCATAGAACATAAAAAGTAGGAAACTTAATTGTCTACAAAAAAGGTCTTCTAACATTTTGCCATAGCTCGCTTCGTTTCCGAGATATTTGCAGATTTATCTCAAGGGAAGGGGCCTGACGGACATATTTCGAGATATTTCTTCTTCTTGTTGTTCTTCTTCTGCACAGCTAAGCTGGAAGTGGCATTTGCGGCTCGCACTAGTGCAGAGTTATCTCAAAGAAAGGGGCCACGGTGTTTCTGTATCTCTATTATGTTGGTGCGGCTTCGGAACTTTTAAATATCTTGATATATCTCGAGAACTACGCATCTGATCAAAAAATATCATAGAACATAAAAAGTAGGAAACTTAATTCTCTACAAAAAAGGTCTCTTAACATTTTGCCATAGCTCGCTTAGTTTCCGAGATATTTGCAGATTTATCTCAAGGGAAGGGGCCTGACGGACATATTTCGAAATATTTCTTCTTCTTGTTGTTCTTCTTCTGCACAGCTAAGCTGGAAGTGGCATTTGCGGCTCGCACTATTGCAGAGTTATCTCAAAGAAAGGGGCCACGGTGTTTCTGTATCTCTATTATGTTGGTGCGGCTTCGTAACTTTTAAATCTCTCGATATATCTCGAAAACTACGCTTCTGATCAAAAAATATCATAGAACATAAATTGTAGGAAACATAATTCTCTACAAAAAAGGTCTCTTAACATTTTGCCATAGCTCGCTTGGTTTCCGAGATATTTGCAGATATATCTCAAGGGCAGGGGCCTGACGGACATATTTCGAGATATTTCTTCTTCTTGTTGTTCTTCTTCTGCACAGCTAAGCTGGAAGTGGCATTTACAGCTCGCAATAGTGCAGAGTTATCTCAAAGAAAGGGGCCACGGTGTTTCTGTATCTCTATTATGTTGGTGCGGTTTCGGAACTTTTAAATATCTTGATATATCTCGAGAACTACGCATCTGATCAAAAAATATCATAGAACATAAAAAGTAGGAAACTTAATTCTCTACAAAAAAGGTCTCTTAACATTTCGCCATAGCTCGCTTCGTTTCCGAGATATTTGCAGATTTATCTCAAGGGAAGGGGCCTGTCGGACATATTTCGAGATATTTCTTCTTCTTGTTGTTCTTCTTCTGCACAGCTAAGCTGGAAGTGGCATTTGCGGCTCGCAATAGTGCAGAGTTATCTCAAAGAAAGGGGCCACGGTGTTTCTGTATCTCTATTATGTTGGTGCGGCTTCGGAACTTTTAAATATCTTGATATATCTCGAGAACTACGCATCTGATCAAAAAATATCATAGAACATAAAAAGTAGGAAACTTAATTCTCTACAAAAAAGGTCTCTTAACATTTTGCCATAGCTCGCTTCGTTTCCGAGATATTTGCAGATTTATCTCAAGGGAAGGGGCCTGACGGACATATTTCGAAATATTTCTTCTTCTTGTTGTTCTTCTTCTGCACCGCTAAGCTGGAAGTGGCATTTGCTGCTCGCACTATTGCAGAGTTATCTCAAAGAAAGGGGCCACGGTGTTTCTGTATCTCTATTATGTTGATGCGGCTTCGTAACTTTTAAATCTCTCGATATATCTCGAAAACTACGCTTCTGATCAAAAAATATCATAGAACATAAATTGTAGGAAACATAATTCTCTACAAAAAAGGTCTCTTAACATTTTGCCATAGCTCGCTTGGTTTCCGAGATATTTGCAGATATATCTCAAGGGCAGGGGCCTGACGGACATATTTCGAGATATTTCTTCTTCTTGTTGTTCTTCTTCTGCACAGCTAAGCTGGAAGTGGCATTTGCGGCTCGCAATAGTGCAGAGTTATCTCAAAGAAAGGGGCCACGGTGTTTCTGCATCTCTATTATGTTGGTGCGGCTTCGGAACTTTTAAATATCTTGATATATCTCGAGAACTACGCATCTGATCAAAAAATGTCATAGAACATAAAAAGTAGGAAACTTAATTGTCTACAAAAATGGTCTCTTAACATTTTGCCATAGCTCGCTTCGTTTCCGAGATATTTGCAGATTTATCTCAAGGGAAGGGGCCTGACGGACATATTTCGAGATATTTCTTCTTCTTGTTGTTCTTCTTCTGCACAGCTAAGCTGGAAGTGGCATTTGCGGCTCGCACTAGTGCAGAGTTATCTCAAAGAAAGGGGCCACGGTGTTTCTGTATCTCTATTATGTTGGTGCGGCTTCGGAACTTTTAAATATCTTGATATATCTCGAGAACTACGCATCTGATCAAAAAATATCATAGAACATAAAAAGTAGGAAACTTAATTCTCTACAAAAAAGGTCTCTCAACATTTTGCCATAGCTCGCTTCGTTTCCGAGATATTTGCAGATTTATCGCAAGGGAAGGGGCCTAACGGACATATTTCGAGATATTTCTTCTTCTTGTTGTTCTTCTTCTGCACAGCTAAGCTGGAAGTGGCATCTGCGGCTCGCACTATTGCAGAGTTATCTCAAAGAAAGGGACCACGGTGTTTCTGTATCTCTATTATGTTGGTGCGGCTTCGGAACTTTTAAATATCTTGATATATCTCGAGAACTACGCGTCTGATCAAAAAATATCATAGAACATAAAAAGTAGGAAACATAATTCTCTACAAAAAAGGTCTCTTAACATTTTGCCATAGCTCGCTTCGTTTCCGAGATATTTGCAGATTTATCTCAAGGGAAGGGGCCTGACGGACATATTTCGAGATATTTCTTCTTCTTGTTGTTCTTCTTCTGCACAGCTAAGCTGGAAGTGGCATTTGCGGCTCGCAATAGTGCAGAGTTATCTCAAAGAAAGGGGCCACGGTGTTTCTGTATCTCTATTATGTTGGTGCGGCTTCGGAACTTTTAAATATCTTGATATATCTCGAGAACTACGCATCTGATCAAAAAATATCATAGAACATAAAAAGTAGGAAACTTAATTCTCTACAAAAAAGGTCTCTTAACATTTCGCCATAGCTCGCTTCGTTTCCGAGATATTTGCAGATTTATCTCAAGGGAAGGGGCCTGTCGGACATATTTCGAGATATTTCTTCTTCTTGTTGTTCTTCTTCTGCACAGCTAAGCTGGAAGTGGCATTTGCGGCTCGCACTAGTGTAGAGTTATCTCAAAGAAAGGGGCCACGGTGTTTCTGTATCTGTATTATGTTGGTGCGGCTTCGGAACTTTTAAATATCTTGATATATCTCGAGAACTACGCATCTGATCAAAAAATATCATAGAACATAAAAAGTAGGAAACTTAATTCTCTACAAAAAAGGTCTCTTAACATTTTGCCATAGCTCGCTTCGTTTCCGAGATATTTGCAGATTTATCTCAAGGGAAGGGGCCTGACGGACATATTTCGAAATATTTCTTCTTCTTGTTGTTCTTCTTCTGCACAGCTAAGCTGGAAGTGGCATTTGCAGCTCGCAATAGTGCAGAGTTATCTCAAAGAAAGGGGCCACGGTGTTTCTGTATCTCTATTATGTTGGTGCGGCTTCGGAACTTTTAAATATCTTGATATATCTCGAGAACTACGCATCTGATCAAAAAATATCATAGAACATAAAAAGTAGGAAACTTAATTCTCTACAAAAAAGGTCTCTTAACATTTTACCATAGCTCGCTTCGTTTCCGAGATATTTGCAGATTTATCTCAAGGGACGGGGCCTGACGGACATATTTCGAGATATTTCTTCTTCTTGTTGTTCTTCTTCTGCACAGCTAAGCTGGAAGTGGCATTTGCGGCTCGCACTAGTGCAGAGTTATCTCAAAGAAAGGGGCCACGGTGTTTCTGTATCTCTATTATGTTGGTGCGGCTTCGGAACTTTTAAATATCTTGATATATCTCGAGAACTACGCATCTGATCAAAAAATATCATAGAACATAAAAAGTAGGAAACTTAATTCTCTACAAAAAAGGTCTCTTAACATTTCGCCATAGCTCGCTTCGTTTCCGAGATATTTGCAGATTTATCTCAAGGGAAGGGGCCTGTCGGACATATTTCGAGATATTTCTTCTTCTTGTTGTTCTTCTTCTGCACAGCTAAGCTGGAAGTGGCATTTGCGGCTCGCAATAGTGCAGAGTTATCTCAA
Source organism: Osmia lignaria lignaria (assembly GCF_051020975.1). NCBI lineage: Eukaryota > Metazoa > Arthropoda > Insecta > Hymenoptera > Megachilidae > Osmia > Osmia lignaria. The sequence continues at coordinate 25,061,079 of NW_027478161.1, read as the reverse complement.
AGAAAGGGGCCACGGTGTTTCTGTATCTCTATTATGTTGGTGCGGCTTCGGAACTTTTAAATATCTTGATATATCTCGAGAACTACGCATCTGATCAAAAAATATCATAGAACATAAAAAGTAGGAAACTTAATTCTCTACAAAAATGGTCTCTTAACATTTTGCCATAGCTCGCTTCGTTTCCGAGATATTTGCAGATCTATCTCAAGGAAAGGGGCCTGACGGACATATTTCGAGATATTTCTTCTTCTTGTTGTTCTTCTCCTGCACAGCTAAGCTGGAAGTGGCATTTGCGGCTCGCACTAGTGCACAGTTATCTCAAAGAAAGGGGCCACGGTGTTTCTGTATCTGTATTATGTTGGTGTGGCTTCGGAACTTTTAAATATCTTGATATATCTCGAGAACTACGCATCTGATCAAAAAATATCATAGAACATAAAAAGTAGGAAACTTAATTCTCTACAAAAAAGGTCTCTTAACATTTTGCCATAGCTCGCTTCGTTTCCGAGATATTTGCAGATTTATCTCAAGGGAAGGGGCCTGACGGACATATTTCGAAATATTTCTTCTTCTTGTTGTTCTTCTTCTGCACAGCTAAGCTGGAAGTGGCATTTGCGGCTCGCACTAGTGCAGAGTTATCTCAAAGAAAGGGGCCACGGTGTTTCTGTATCTCTATTATGTTGGTGCGGCTTCGGAACTTTTAAATATCTTGATATATCTCGAGAACTACGCATCTGATCAAAAAATATCATAGAACATAAATTGTAGGAAACATAATTCTCTACAAAAAAGGTCTCTTAACATTTTGCCATAGCTCGCTTCGTTTCCGAGATATTTGCAGATATATCTCAAGGGCAGGGGCCTGACGGACATATTTCGAGATATTTCTTCTTCTTGTTGTTCTTCTTCTGCACAGCTAAGCTGGAAGTGGCATTTGCGGCTCGCAATAGTGCAGAGTTATCTCAAAGAAAGGGGCCACGGTGTTTCTGCATCTCTATTATGTTGGTGCGGCTTCGGAACTTTTAAATATCTTGATATATCTCGAGAACTACGCATCTGATCAAAAAATGTCATAGAACATAAAAAGTAGGAAACTTAATTGTCTACAAAAATGGTCTCTTAACATTTTGCCATAGCTCGCTTCGTTTCCGAGATATTTGCAGATTTATCTCAAGGGAAGGGGCCTGACGGACATATTTCGAGATATTTCTTCTTCTTGTTGTTCTTCTTCTGCACAGCTAAGCTGGAAGTGGCATTTGCGGCTCGCACTAGTGCAGAGTTATCTCAAAGAAAGGGGCCACGGTGTTTCTGTATCTCTATTATGTTGGTGCGGCTTCGGAACTTTTAAATATCTTGATATATCTCGAGAACTACGCATCTGATCAAAAAATATCATAGAACATAAAAAGTAGGAAACTTAATTCTCTACAAAAAAGGTCTCTCAACATTTTGCCATAGCTCGCTTCGTTTCCGAGATATTTGCAGATTTATCGCAAGGGAAGGGGCCTAACGGACATATTTCGAGATATTTCTTCTTCTTGTTGTTCTTCTTCTGCACAGCTAAGCTGGAAGTGGCATCTGCGGCTCGCACTATTGCAGAGTTATCTCAAAGAAAGGGGCCACGGTGTTTCTGTATCTCTATTATGTTGGTGCGGCTTCGGAACTTTTAAATATCTTGATATATCTCGAGAACTACGCATCTGATCAAAAAATATCATAGAACATAAAAAGTAGGAAACTTAATTCTCTACAAAAAAGGTCTCTTAACATTTCGCCATAGCTCGCTTCGTTTCCGAGATATTTGCAGATTTATCTCAAGGGAAGGGGCCTGTCGGACATATTTCGAGATATTTCTTCTTCTTGTTGTTCTTCTTCTGCACAGCTAAGCTGGAAGTGGCATTTGCGGCTCGCACTAGTGTAGAGTTATCTCAAAGAAAGGGGCCACGGTGTTTCTGTATCTGTATTATGTTGGTGCGGCTTCGGAACTTTTAAATATCTTGATATATCTCGAGAACTACGCATCTGATCAAAAAATATCATAGAACATAAAAAGTAGGAAACTTAATTCTCTACAAAAAAGGTCTCTTAACATTTTGCCATAGCTCGCTTCGTTTCCGAGATATTTGCAGATTTATCTCAAGGGAAGGGGCCTGACGGACATATTTCGAAATATTTCTTCTTCTTGTTGTTCTTCTTCTGCACAGCTAAGCTGGAAGTGGCATTTGCAGCTCGCAATAGTGCAGAGTTATCTCAAAGAAAGGGGCCACGGTGTTTCTGTATCTCTATTATGTTGGTGCGGCTTCGGAACTTTTAAATATCTTGATATATCTCGAGAACTACGCATCTGATCAAAAAATATCATAGAACATAAAAAGTAGGAAACTTAATTCTCTACAAAAAAGGTCTCTTAACATTTTACCATAGCTCGCTTCGTTTCCGAGATATTTGCAGATTTATCTCAAGGGACGGGGCCTGACGGACATATTTCGAGATATTTCTTCTTCTTGTTGTTCTTCTTCTGCACAGCTAAGCTGGAAGTGGCATTTGCGGCTCGCACTAGTGCAGAGTTATCTCAAAGAAAGGGGCCACGGTGTTTCTGTATCTCTATTATGTTGGTGCGGCTTCGGAACTTTTAAATATCTTGATATATCTCGAGAACTACGCATCTGATCAAAAAATATCATAGAACATAAAAAGTAGGAAACTTAATTCTCTACAAAAAAGGTCTCTTAACATTTCGCCATAGCTCGCTTCGTTTCCGAGATATTTGCAGATTTATCTCAAGGGAAGGGGCCTGTCGGACATATTTCGAGATATTTCTTCTTCTTGTTGTTCTTCTTCTGCACAGCTAAGCTGGAAGTGGCATTTGCGGCTCGCAATAGTGCAGAGTTATCTCAAAGAAAGGGGCCACGGTGTTTCTGTATCTCTATTATGTTGGTGCGGCTTCGGAACTTTTAAATATCTTGATATATCTCGAGAACTACGCATCTGATCAAAAAATATCATAGAACATAAAAAGTAGGAAACTTAATTCTCTACAAAAATGGTCTCTTAACATTTTGCCATAGCTCGCTTCGTTTCCGAGATATTTGCAGATCTATCTCAAGGAAAGGGGCCTGACGGACATATTTCGAGATATTTCTTCTTCTTGTTGTTCTTCTCCTGCACAGCTAAGCTGGAAGTGGCATTTGCGGCTCGCACTAGTGCACAGTTATCTCAAAGAAAGGGGCCACGGTGTTTCTGTATCTGTATTATGTTGGTGTGGCTTCGGAACTTTTAAATATCTTGATATATCTCGAGAACTACGCATCTGATCAAAAAATATCATAGAACATAAAAAGTAGGAAACTTAATTCTCTACAAAAAAGGTCTCTTAACATTTTGCCATAGCTCGCTTCGTTTCCGAGATATTTGCAGATTTATCTCAAGGGAAGGGGCCTGACGGACATATTTCGAAATATTTCTTCTTCTTGTTGTTCTTCTTCTGCACAGCTAAGCTGGAAGTGGCATTTGCGGCTCGCACTAGTGCAGAGTTATCTCAAAGAAAGGGGCCACGGTGTTTCTGTATCTCTATTATGTTGGTGCGGCTTCGGAACTTTTAAATATCTTGATATATCTCGAGAACTACGCATCTGATCAAAAAATATCATAGAACATAAAAAGTAGGAAACTTAATTCTCTACAAAAAAGGTCTCTCAACATTTTGCCATAGCTCGCTTCGTTTCCGAGATATTTGCAGATTTATCTCAAGGGAAGGGGCCTAACGGACATATTTCGAGATATTTCTTCTTCTTGTTGTTCTTCTTCTGCACAGCTAAGCTGGAAGTGGCATTTGCGGCTCGCACTATTGCAGAGTTATCTCAAAGAAAGGGGCCACGGTGTTTCTGTATCTCTATTATGTTGGTGCGGCTTCGGAACTTTTAAATATCTTGATATATCTCGAGAACTACGCGTCTGATCAAAAAATATCATAGAACATAAAAAGTAGGAAACATAATTCTCTACAAAAAAGGTCTCTTAACATTTTGCCATAGCTCGCTTCGTTTCCGAGATATTTGCAGATTTATCTCAAGGGAAGGGGCCTGACGGACATATTTCGAGATATTTCTTCTTCTTGTTGTTCTTCTTCTGCACAGCTAAGCTGGAAGTGGCATTTGCGGCTCGCACTAGTGCACAGTTATCTCAAAGAAAGGGGCCACGGTGTTTCTGTATCTCTATTATGTTGGTGCGGCTTCGGAACTTTTAAATATCTTGATATATCTCGAGAACTGCGCATCTGATCAAAAAATATCATAGAACATAAAAAGTAGGAAACTTAATTCTCTACAAAAAAGGTCTCTTAAGATTTTGCCATAGCTCGCTTCGTTTCCGAGATATTTGCAGATTTATCTCAAGGGAAGGGGCCTAACGGACATATTTCGAGATATTTCTGCTTCTTGTTGTTCTTCTTCTGCACAGCTAAACTGGAAGTGGCATTTCCAGCTCGCAATAGTGCAGAGTTATCTCAAAGAAAGGGGCCACGGTGTTTCTGTATCTCTATTATGTTGGTGCGGCTTCGGAACTTTTAAATATCTTGATATATCTCGAGAACGACGCATCTGATCAAAAAATATCATAGAACATTATAAGTAGGAAACTTAATTCTCTACAAAAAAGGTCTCTTAACATTTTGCCATAGCTCGCGTCGTTTCCGAGATATTTGCAGATTTATCTCAAGGGAAGGGGCCTAACGGACATATTTCGAGATATTTCTTCTTCTTGTTGTTCTTCTTCTGCACAGCTAAACTGGAAGTGGCATTTCCAGCTCGCAATAGTGCAGAGTTATCTCAAAGAAAGGAGCCACGGTGTTTCTGTATCTCTATTATGTTGGTGCGGCTTCGGAACTTTTAAATATCTTGATATATCTCGAGAACTACGCATCTGATCAAAAAATATCATAGAACATAAAAAGTAGGAAACTTAATTCTCTACAAAAAAGGTCTCTTAACATTTCGCGATAGCTCGCTTCGTTTCCGAGATATTTGCAGACTTATCTCAAGGAAAGGGGCCTGACGGACATATTTCGAGATATTTCTTCTTCTTGTTGTTCTTCTCCTGCACAGCTAAGCTGGAAGTGGCATTTGCGGCTCGCACTAGTGCAGAGTTATCTCAAAGAAAGGGGCCACGGTGTTTCTGTATCTGTATTATGTTGGTGCGGCTTCGGAACTTTTAAATATCTTGATATATCTCGAGAACTACGCATCTGATCAAAAAATATCATAGAACATAAAAAGTAGGAAACTTAATTCTCTACAAAAAAGGTCTTCTAACATTTTGCCATAGCTCGCTTCGTTTCCGAGATATTTGCAGATCTATCTCAAGGAAAGGGGCCTGACGGACATATTTCGAGATATTTCTTCTTCTTGTTGTTCTTCTTCTGCACAGCTAAGCTGGAAGTGGCATTTACAGCTCGCAATAGTGCAGAGTTATCTCAAAGAAAGGGGCCACGGTGTTTCTGTATCTCTATTATGTTGGTGCGGCTTCGGAACTTTTAAATATCTTGATATATCTCGAGAACTGCGCATCTGCTCAAAAAATATCATAGAACATAAAAAGTAGGAAACTTAATTCTCTACAAAAAAGGTCTCTTAACATTTTGCCATAGCTCGCTTCGTTTCCGAGATATTTGCAGATTTATCTCAAGGGAAGGGGCCTGACGGACATATTTCGAGATATTTCTTCTTCTTGTTGTTCTTCTTCTGCACAGCTAAGCTGGAAGTGGCATTTGCGGATCGCACTAGTGCACAGTTATCTCAAAGAAAGGGGCCACGGTGTTTCTGTATCTCTATTATGTTGGTGCGGCTTCGGAACTTTTAAATATCTCGATATATCTCGAAAACTACGCTTCTGATCAAAAAATATCATAGAACATAAAAAGTAGGAAACTTAATTCTCTACAAAAAAGGTCTCTTAACATTTTGCCATAGCTCGCTTCGTTTCCGAGATATTTGGAGATTTATCTCAAGGGAAGGGGCCTAACGGACATATTTCGAGATATTTCTTCTTCTTGTTGTTCTTCTTCTGCACAGCTAAACTGGAAGTGGCATTTCCAGCTCGCAATAGTGCAGAGTTATCTCAAAGAAAGGGGCCACCGTGTTTCTGTATCTCTATTATGTTGGTGCGGCTTCGGAACTTTTAAATATCTTGATATATCTCGAGAACTACGCATCTGATCAAAAAATACCATAGAACATAAAAAGTAGGAAACTTAATTCTCTACAAAAAAGGTCTCTTAACATTTTGCCATAGCTCGCTTCGTTTCCGAGATATTTGCAGATTTATCTCAAGGGAAGGGGCCTGACGGACATATTTCGAGATATTTCTTCTTCTTGTTGTTCTTCTTCTGCACAGCTAAGCTGGAAGTGGCATTTGCAGCTCGCAATAGTGCAGAGTTATCTCAAAGAAAGGGGCCACGGTGTTTCTGTATCTCTATTATGTTGGTGCGGCGTCGGGACTTTTAAATATCTCGATATATCTCGAAAACTACGCTTCTGATCAAAAAATATCATAGAACACAAAAAGTAGGAATCTTAATTCTCTACAAAAAAGGTCTCTTAACATTTTGCCATAGCTCGCTTCGTTTCCGAGATATTTGCAGATTTATCTCAAGGGAAGGGGCCTGACGGACATATTTCGAGATATTTCTTCTTCTTGTTGTTCTTCTTCTGCACAGCTAAACTGGAAGTGGCATTTCCAGCTCGCAATAGTGCAGAGTTATCTCAAAGAAAGGAGCCACGGTGTTTCTGTATCTCTATTATGTTGGTGCGGCTTCGGAACTTTTAAATATCTTGATATATCTCGAGAACTACGCATCTGATCAAAAAATATCATAGAACATAAAAAGTAGGAAACTTAATTCTCTACAAAAAAGGTCTCTTAACATTTCGCGATAGCTCGCTTCGTTTCCGAGATATTTGCAGACTTATCTCAAGGAAAGGGGCCTGACGGACATATTTCGAGATATTTCTTCTTCTTGTTGTTCTTCTCCTGCACAGCTAAGCTGGAAGTGGCATTTGCGGCTCGCACTAGTGCAGAGTTATCTCAAAGAAAGGGGCCACGGTGTTTCTGTATCTGTATTATGTTGGTGCGGCTTCGGAACTTTTAAATATCTTGATATATCTCGAGAACTACGCATCTGATCAAAAAATATCATAGAACATAAAAAGTAGGAAACTTAATTCTCTACAAAAAAGGTCTTCTAACATTTTGCCATAGCTCGCTTCGTTTCCGAGATATTTGCAGATCTATCTCAAGGAAAGGGGCCTGACGGACATATTTCGAGATATTTCTTCTTCTTGTTGTTCTTCTTCTGCACAGCTAAGCTGGAAGTGGCATTTACAGCTCGCAATAGTGCAGAGTTATCTCAAAGAAAGGGGCCACGGTGTTTCTGTATCTCTATTATGTTGGTGCGGCTTCGGAACTTTTAAATATCTTGATATATCTCGAGAACTGCGCATCTGCTCAAAAAATATCATAGAACATAAAAAGTAGGAAACTTAATTCTCTACAAAAAAGGTCTCTTAACATTTTGCCATAGCTCGCTTCGTTTCCGAGATATTTGCAGATTTATCTCAAGGGAAGGGGCCTGACGGACATATTTCGAGATATTTCTTCTTCTTGTTGTTCTTCTTCTGCACAGCTAAGCTGGAAGTGGCATTTGCGGATCGCACTAGTGCACAGTTATCTCAAAGAAAGGGGCCACGGTGTTTCTGTATCTCTATTATGTTGGTGCGGCTTCGGAACTTTTAAATATCTCGATATATCTCGAAAACTACGCTTCTGATCAAAAAATATCATAGAACATAAAAAGTAGGAAACTTAATTCTCTACAAAAAAGGTCTCTTAACATTTTGCCATAGCTCGCTTCGTTTCCGAGATATTTGGAGATTTATCTCAAGGGAAGGGGCCTAACGGACATATTTCGAGATATTTCTTCTTCTTGTTGTTCTTCTTCTGCACAGCTAAACTGGAAGTGGCATTTCCAGCTCGCAATAGTGCAGAGTTATCTCAAAGAAAGGGGCCACCGTGTTTCTGTATCTCTATTATGTTGGTGCGGCTTCGGAACTTTTAAATATCTTGATATATCTCGAGAACTACGCATCTGATCAAAAAATACCATAGAACATAAAAAGTAGGAAACTTAATTCTCTACAAAAAAGGTCTCTTAACATTTTGCTATAGCTCGCTTCGTTTCCGAGATATTTGCAGATTTATCTCAAGGGAAGGGGCCTGACGGACATATTTCGAGATATTTCTTCTTCTTGTTGTTCTTCTTCTGCACAGCTAAGCTGGAAGTGGCATTTGCAGCTCGCAATAGTGCAGAGTTATCTCAAAGAAAGGGGCCACGGTGTTTCTGTATCTCTATTATGTTGGTGCGGCTTCGGGACTTTTAAATATCTCGATATATCTCGAAAACTACGCTTCTGATCAAAAAATATCATAGAACACAAAAAGTAGGAATCTTAATTCTCTACAAAAAAGGTCTCTTAACATTTTGCCATAGCTCGTTTCGTTTCCGAGATATTTGCAGATTTATCTCAAGGGAAGGGGCCTGACGGACATATTTCGAGATATTTCTTCTTCTTGTTGTTCTTCTTCTGCACAGCTAAGCTGGAAGTGGCATTTGCGGCTCGCACTAGTGCACAGTTATCTCAAAGAAAGGGGCCACGGTGTTTCTGTATCTCTATTATGTTGGTGCGGCTTCGGAACTTTTAAATATCTTGATATATCTCGAAAACTACGCTTCTGATCAAAAAATATCATAGAACATAAAAAGTAGGAAACTTAATTCTCTACAAAAAAGGTCTCTTAAGATTTTGCCATAGCTCGCTTCGTTTCCGAGATATTTGCAGATTTATCTCAAGGGAAGGGGCCTAACGGACATATTTCGAGATATTTCTGCTTCTTGTTGTTCTTCTTCTGCACAGCTAAACTGGAAGTGGCATTTCCAGCTCGCAATAGTGCAGAGTTATCTCAAAGAAAGGGGCCACGGTGTTTCTGTATCTCTATTATGTTGGTGCGTCTTCGGAACTTTTAAATATCTTGATATATCTCGAGAACGACGCATCTGATCAAAAAATATCATAGAACATTATAAGTAGGAAACTTAATTCTCTACAAAAAAGGTCTCTTAACATTTTGCCATAGCTCGCGTCGTTTCCGAGATATTTGCAGATTTATCTCAAGGGAAGGGGCCTAACGGACATATTTCGAGATATTTCTTCTTCTTGTTGTTCTTCTTCTGCACAGCTAAACTGGAAGTGGCATTTCCAGCTCGCAATAGTGCAGAGTTATCTCAAAGAAAGGAGCCACGGTGTTTCTGTATCTCTATTATGTTGGTGCGGCTTCGGAACTTTTAAATATCTTGATATATCTCGAGAACTACGCATCTGATCAAAAAATATCATAGAACATAAAAAGTAGGAAACTTAATTCTCTACAAAAAAGGTCTCTTAACATTTCGCGATAGCTCGCTTCGTTTCCGAGATATTTGCAGACTTATCTCAAGGAAAGGGGCCTGACGGACATATTTCGAGATATTTCTTCTTCTTGTTGTTCTTCTCCTGCACAGCTAAGCTGGAAGTGGCATTTGCGGCTCGCACTAGTGCAGAGTTATCTCAAAGAAAGGGGCCACGGTGTTTCTGTATCTGTATTATGTTGGTGCGGCTTCGGAACTTTTAAATATCTTGATATATCTCGAGAACTACGCATCTGATCAAAAAATATCATAGAACATAAAAAGTAGGAAACTTAATTCTCTACAAAAAAGGTCTTCTAACATTTTGCCATAGCTCGCTTCGTTTCCGAGATATTTGCAGATCTATCTCAAGGAAAGGGGCCTGACGGACATATTTCGAGATATTTCTTCTTCTTGTTGTTCTTCTTCTGCACAGCTAAGCTGGAAGTGGCATTTACAGCTCGCAATAGTGCAGAGTTATCTCAAAGAAAGGGGCCACGGTGTTTCTGTATCTCTATTATGTTGGTGCGGCTTCGGAACTTTTAAATATCTTGATATATCTCGAGAACTGCGCATCTGCTCAAAAAATATCATAGAACATAAAAAGTAGGAAACTTAATTCTCTACAAAAAAGGTCTCTTAACATTTTGCCATAGCTCGCTTCGTTTCCGAGATATTTGCAGATTTATCTCAAGGGAAGGGGCCTGACGGACATATTTCGAGATATTTCTTCTTCTTGTTGTTCTTCTTCTGCACAGCTAAGCTGGAAGTGGCATTTGCGGATCGCACTAGTGCACAGTTATCTCAAAGAAAGGGGCCACGGTGTTTCTGTATCTCTATTATGTTGGTGCGGCTTCGGAACTTTTAAATATCTTGATATATCTCGAAAACGACGCATCTGATCAAAAAATATCATAGAACATTATAAGTAGGAAACTTAATTCTCTACAAAAAAGGTCTCTTAACATTTTGCCATAGCTCGCGTCGTTTCCGAGATATTTGCAGATTTATCTCAAGGGAAGGGGCCTAACGGACATATTTCGAGATATTTCTTCTTCTTGTTGTTCTTCTTCTGCACAGCTAAACTGGAAGTGGCATTTCCAGCTCGCAATAGTGCAGAGTTATCTCAAAGAAAGGAGCCACGGTGTTTCTGTATCTCTATTATGTTGGTGCGGCTTCGGAACTTTTAAATATCTTGATATATCTCGAGAACTACGCATCTGATCAAAAAATATCATAGAACATAAAAAGTAGGAAACTTAATTCTCTACAAAAAAGGTCTCTTAACATTTCGCGATAGCTCGCTTCGTTTCCGAGATATTTGCAGATTTATCTCAAGGGAAGGGGCCTAACGGACATATTTCGAGATATTTCTTCTTCTTGTTGTTCTTCTTCTGCACAGCTAAACTGGAAGTGGCATTTCCAGCTCGCAATAGTGCAGAGTTATCTCAAAGAAAGGAGCCACGGTGTTTCTGTATCTCTATTATGTTGGTGCGGCTTCGGAACTTTTAAATATCTTGATATATCTCGAGAACTACGCATCTGATCAAAAAATATCATAGAACATAAAAAGTAGGAAACTTAATTCTCTACAAAAAAGGTCTCTTAACATTTCGCGATAGCTCGCTTCGTTTCCGAGATATTTGCAGACTTATCTCAAGGAAAGGGGCCTGACGGACATATTTCGAGATATTTCTTCTTCTTGTTGTTCTTCTCCTGCACAGCTAAGCTGGAAGTGGCATTTGCGGCTCGCACTAGTGCAGAGTTATCTCAAAGAAAGGGGCCACGGTGTTTCTGTATCTGTATTATGTTGGTGCGGCTTCGGAACTTTTAAATATCTTGATATATCTCGAGAACTACGCATCTGATCAAAAAATATCATAGAACATAAAAAGTAGGAAACTTAATTCTCTACAAAAAAGGTCTTCTAACATTTTGCCATAGCTCGCTTCGTTTCCGAGATATTTGCAGATCTATCTCAAGGAAAGGGGCCTGACGGACATATTTCGAGATATTTCTTCTTCTTGTTGTTCTTCTTCTGCACAGCTAAGCTGGAAGTGGCATTTACAGCTCGCAATAGTGCAGAGTTATCTCAAAGAAAGGGGCCACGGTGTTTCTGTATCTCTATTATGTTGGTGCGGCTTCGGAACTTTTAAATATCTTGATATATCTCGAGAACTGCGCATCTGCTCAAAAAATATCATAGAACATAAAAAGTAGGAAACTTAATTCTCTACAAAAAAGGTCTCTTAACATTTTGCCATAGCTCGCTTCGTTTCCGAGATATTTGGAGATTTATCTCAAGGGAAGGGGCCTAACGGACATATTTCGAGATATTTCTTCTTCTTGTTGTTCTTCTTCTGCACAGCTAAACTGTTAGTGGCATTTCCAGCTCGCAATAGTGCAGAGTTATCTCAAAGAAAGGGGCCACCGTGTTTCTGTATCTCTATTATGTTGGTGCGGCTTCGGAACTTTTAAATATCTTGATATATCTCGAGAACTACGCATCTGATCAAAAAATACCATAGAACATAAAAAGTAGGAAACTTAATTCTCTACAAAAAAGGTCTCTTAACATTTTGCCATAGCTCGCTTCGTTTCCGAGATATTTGCAGATTTATCTCAAGGGAAGGGGCCTGACGGACATATTTCGAGATATTTCTTCTTCTTGTTGTTCTTCTTCTGCACAGCTAAGCTGGAAGTGGCATTTGCAGCTCGCAATAATGCAGAGTTATCTCAAAGAAAGGGGCCACGGTGTTTCTGTATCTCTATTATGTTGGTGCGGCTTCGGGACTTTTAAATATCTCGATATATCTCGAAAACTACGCTTCTGATCAAAAAATATCATAGAACACAAAAAGTAGGAATCTTAATTCTCTACAAAAAAGGTCTCTTAACATTTTGCCATAGCTCGCTTCGTTTCCGAGATATTTGCAGATTTATCTCAAGGGAAGGGGCCTGACGGACATATTTCGAGATATTTCTTCTTCTTGTTGTTCTTCTTCTGCACAGCTAAGCTGGAAGTGGCATTTGCGGCTCGCACTAGTGCACAGTTATCTCAAAGAAAGGGGCCACGGTGTTTCTGTATCTCTATTATGTTGGTGCGGCTTCGGAACTTTTAAATATCTTGATATATCTCGAAAACTACGCTTCTGATCAAAAAATATCATAGAACATAAAAAGTAGGAAACTTAATTCTCTACAAAAAAGGTCTCTTAAGATTTTGCCATAGCTCGCTTCGTTTCCGAGATATTTGCAGATTTATCTCAAGGGAAGGGGCCTAACGGACATATTTCGAGATATTTCTGCTTCTTGTTGTTCTTCTTCTGCACAGCTAAACTGGAAGTGGCATTTCCAGCTCGCAATAGTGCAGAGTTATCTCAAAGAAAGGGGCCACGGTGTTTCTGTATCTCTATTATGTTGGTGCGTCTTCGGAACTTTTAAATATCTTGATATATCTCGAGAACGACGCATCTGATCAAAAAATATCATAGAACATTATAAGTAGGAAACTTAATTCTCTACAAAAAAGGTCTCTTAACATTTTGCCATAGCTCGCGTCGTTTCCGAGATATTTGCAGATTTATCTCAAGGGAAGGGGCCTAACGGACATATTTCGAGATATTTCTTCTTCTTGTTGTTCTTCTTCTGCACAGCTAAACTGGAAGTGGCATTTCCAGCTCGCAATAGTGCAGAGTTATCTCAAAGAAAGGAGCCACGGTGTTTCTGTATCTCTATTATGTTGGTGCGGCTTCGGAACTTTTAAATATCTTGATATATCTCGAGAACTACGCATCTGATCAAAAAATATCATAGAACATAAAAAGTAGGAAACTTAATTCTCTACAAAAAAGGTCTCTTAACATTTCGCGATAGCTCGCTTCGTTTCCGAGATATTTGCAGACTTATCTCAAGGAAAGGGGCCTGACGGACATATTTCGAGATATTTCTTCTTCTTGTTGTTCTTCTCCTGCACAGCTAAGCTGGAAGTGGCATTTGCGGCTCGCACTAGTGCAGAGTTATCTCAAAGAAAGGGGCCACGGTGTTTCTGTATCTGTATTATGTTGGTGCGGCTTCGGAACTTTTAAATATCTTGATATATCTCGAGAACTACGCATCTGATCAAAAAATATCATAGAACATAAAAAGTAGGAAACTTAATTCTCTACAAAAAAGGTCTTCTAACATTTTGCCATAGCTCGCTTCGTTTCCGAGATATTTGCAGATCTATCTCAAGGAAAGGGGCCTGACGGACATATTTCGAGATATTTCTTCTTCTTGTTGTTCTTCTTCTGCACAGCTAAGCTGGAAGTGGCATTTACAGCTCGCAATAGTGCAGAGTTATCTCAAAGAAAGGGGCCACGGTGTTTCTGTATCTCTATTATGTTGGTGCGGCTTCGGAACTTTTAAATATCTTGATATATCTCGAGAACTGCGCATCTGCTCAAAAAATATCATAGAACATAAAAAGTAGGAAACTTAATTCTCTACAAAAAAGGTCTCTTAACATTTTGCCATAGCTCGCTTCCTTTCCGAGATATTTGCAGATTTATCTCAAGGGAAGGGGCCTGACGGACATATTTCGAGATATTTCTTCTTCTTGTTGTTCTTCTTCTGCACAGCTAAGCTGGAAGTGGCATTTGCGGATCGCACTAGTGCACAGTTATCTCAAAGAAAGGGGCCACGGTGTTTCTGTATCTCTATTATGTTGGTGCGGCTTCGGAACTTTTAAATATCTCGATATATCTCGAAAACTACGCTTCTGATCAAAAAATATCATAGAACATAAAAAGTAGGAAACTTAATTCTCTACAAAAAAGGTCTCTTAACATTTTGCCATAGCTCGCTTCGTTTCCGAGATATTTGGAGATTTATCTCAAGGGAAGGGGCCTAACGGACATATTTCGAGATATTTCTTCTTCTTGTTGTTCTTCTTCTGCACAGCTAAACTGGAAGTGGCATTTCCAGCTCGCAATAGTGCAGAGTTATCTCAAAGAAAGGGGCCACCGTGTTTCTGTATCTCTATTATGTTGGTGCGGCTTCGGAACTTTTAAATATCTTGATATATCTCGAGAACTACGCATCTGATCAAAAAATACCATAGAACATAAAAAGTAGGAAACTTAATTCTCTACAAAAAAGGTCTCTTAACATTTTGCCATAGCTCGCTTCGTTTCCGAGATATTTGCAGATTTATCTCAAGGGAAGGGGCCTGACGGACATATTTCGAGATATTTCTTCTTCTTGTTGTTCTTCTTCTGCACAGCTAAGCTGGAAGTGGCATTTGCAGCTCGCAATAGTGCAGAGTTATCTCAAAGAAAGGGGCCACGGTGTTTCTGTATCTCTATTATGTTGGTGCGGCTTCGGGACTTTTAAATATCTCGATATATCTCGAAAACTACGCTTCTGATCAAAAAATATCATAGAACACAAAAAGTAGGAATCTTAATTCTCTACAAAAAAGGTCTCTTAACATTTTGCCATAGCTCGCTTCGTTTCCGAGATATTTGCAGATTTATCTCAAGGGAAGGGGCCTGACGGACATATTTCGAGATATTTCTTCTTCTTGTTGTTCTTCTTCTGCACAGCTAAGCTGGAAGTGGCATTTGCGGCTCGCACTAGTGCACAGTTATCTCAAAGAAAGGGGCCACGGTGTTTCTGTATCTCTATTATGTTGGTGCGGCTTCGGAACTTTTAAATATCTTGATATATCTCGAAAACTACGCTTCTGATCAAAAAATATCATAGAACATAAAAAGTAGGAAACTTAATTCTCTACAAAAAAGGTCTCTTAAGATTTTGCCATAGCTCGCTTCGTTTCCGAGATATTTGCAGATTTATCTCAAGGGAAGGGGCCTAACGGACATATTTCGAGATATTTCTGCTTCTTGTTGTTCTTCTTCTGCACAGCTAAACTGGAAGTGGCATTTCCAGCTCGCAATAGTGCAGAGTTATCTCAAAGAAAGGGGCCACGGTGTTTCTGTATCTCTATTATGTTGGTGCGGCTTCGGAACTTTTAAATATCTTGATATATCTCGAGAACGACGCATCTGATCAAAAAATATCATAGAACATTATAAGTAGGAAACTTAATTCTCTACAAAAAAGGTCTCTTAACATTTTGCCATAGCTCGCGTCGTTTCCGAGATATTTGCAGATTTATCTCAAGGGAAGGGGCCTAACGGACATATTTCGAGATATTTCTTCTTCTTGTTGTTCTTCTTCTGCACAGCTAAACTGGAAGTGGCATTTCCAGCTCGCAATAGTGCAGAGTTATCTCAAAGAAAGGAGCCACGGTGTTTCTGTATCTCTATTATGTTGGTGCGGCTTCGGAACTTTTAAATATCTTGATATATCTCGAGAACTACGCATCTGATCAAAAAATATCATAGAACATAAAAAGTAGGAAACTTAATTCTCTACAAAAAAGGTCTCTTAACATTTCGCGATAGCTCGCTTCGTTTCCGAGATATTTGCAGACTTATCTCAAGGAAAGGGGCCTGACGGACATATTTCGAGATATTTCTTCTTCTTGTTGTTCTTCTCCTGCACAGCTAAGCTGGAAGTGGCATTTGCGGCTCGCACTAGTGCAGAGTTATCTCAAAGAAAGGGGCCACGGTGTTTCTGTATCTGTATTATGTTGGTGCGGCTTCGGAACTTTTAAATATCTTGATATATCTCGAGAACTACGCATCTGATCAAAAAATATCATAGAACATAAAAAGTAGGAAACTTAATTCTCTACAAAAAAGGTCTTCTAACATTTTGCCATAGCTCGCTTCGTTTCCGAGATATTTGCAGATCTATCTCAAGGAAAGGGGCCTGACGGACATATTTCGAGATATTTCTTCTTCTTGTTGTTCTTCTTCTGCACAGCTAAGCTGGAAGTGGCATTTACAGCTCGCAATAGTGCAGAGTTATCTCAAAGAAAGGGGCCACGGTGTTTCTGTATCTCTATTATGTTGGTGCGGCTTCGGAACTTTTAAATATCTTGATATATCTCGAGAACTGCGCATCTGCTCAAAAAATATCATAGAACATAAAAAGTAGGAAACTTAATTCTCTACAAAAAAGGTCTCTTAACATTTTGCCATAGCTCGCTTCGTTTCCGAGATATTTGCAGATTTATCTCAAGGGAAGGGGCCTGACGGACATATTTCGAGATATTTCTTCTTCTTGTTGTTCTTCTTCTGCACAGCTAAGCTGGAAGTGGCATTTGCGGATCGCACTAGTGCACAGTTATCTCAAAGAAAGGGGCCACGGTGTTTCTGTATCTCTATTATGTTGGTGCGGCTTCGGAACTTTTAAATATCTCGATATATCTCGAAAACTACGCTTCTGATCAAAAAATATCATAGAACATAAAAAGTAGGAAACTTAATTCTCTACAAAAAAGGTCTCTTAACATTTTGCCATAGCTCGCTTCGTTTCCGAGATATTTGGAGATTTATCTCAAGGGAAGGGGCCTAACGGACATATTTCGAGATATTTCTTCTTCTTGTTGTTCTTCTTCTGCACAGCTAAACTGGAAGTGGCATTTCCAGCTCGCAATAGTGCAGAGTTATCTCAAAGAAAGGGGCCACCGTGTTTCTGTATCTCTATTATGTTGGTGCGGCTTCGGAACTTTTAAATATCTTGATATATCTCGAGAACTACGCATCTGATCAAAAAATACCATAGAACATAAAAAGTAGGAAACTTAATTCTCTACAAAAAAGGTCTCTTAACATTTTGCCATAGCTCGCTTCGTTTCCGAGATATTTGCAGATTTATCTCAAGGGAAGGGGCCTGACGGACATATTTCGAGATATTTCTTCTTCTTGTTGTTCTTCTTCTGCACAGCTAAGCTGGAAGTGGCATTTGCGGCTCGCACTAGTGCACAGTTATCTCAAAGAAAGGGGCCACGGTGTTTCTGTATCTCTATTATGTTGGTGCGGCTTCGGAACTTTTAAATATCTTGATATATCTCGAAAACTACGCTTCTGATCAAAAAATATCATAGAACATAAAAAGTAGGAAACTTAATTCTCTACAAAAAAGGTCTCTTAAGATTTTGCCATAGCTCGCTTCGTTTCCGAGATATTTGCAGATTTATCTCAAGGGAAGGGGCCTAACGGACATATTTCGAGATATTTCTGCTTCTTGTTGTTCTTCTTCTGCACAGCTAAACTGGAAGTGGCATTTCCAGCTCGCAATAGTGCAGAGTTATCTCAAAGAAAGGGGCCACGGTGTTTCTGTATCTCTATTATGTTGGTGCGTCTTCGGAACTTTTAAATATCTTGATATATCTCGAGAACGACGCATCTGATCAAAAAATATCATAGAACATTATAAGTAGGAAACTTAATTCTCTACAAAAAAGGTCTCTTAACATTTTGCCATAGCTCGCGTCGTTTCCGAGATATTTGCAGATTTATCTCAAGGGAAGGGGCCTAACGGACATATTTCGAGATATTTCTTCTTCTTGTTGTTCTTCTTCTGCACAGCTAAACTGGAAGTGGCATTTCCAGCTCGCAATAGTGCAGAGTTATCTCAAAGAAAGGAGCCACGGTGTTTCTGTATCTCTATTATGTTGGTGCGGCTTCGGAACTTTTAAATATCTTGATATATCTCGAGAACTACGCATCTGATCAAAAAATATCATAGAACATAAAAAGTAGGAAACTTAATTCTCTACAAAAAAGGTCTCTTAACATTTCGCGATAGCTCGCTTCGTTTCCGAGATATTTGCAGACTTATCTCAAGGAAAGGGGCCTGACGGACATATTTCGAGATATTTCTTCTTCTTGTTGTTCTTCTCCTGCACAGCTAAGCTGGAAGTGGCATTTGCGGCTCGCACTAGTGCAGAGTTATCTCAAAGAAAGGGGCCACGGTGTTTCTGTATCTGTATTATGTTGGTGCGGCTTCGGAACTTTTAAATATCTTGATATATCTCGAGAACTACGCATCTGATCAAAAAATATCATAGAACATAAAAAGTAGGAAACTTAATTCTCTACAAAAAAGGTCTTCTAACATTTTGCCATAGCTCGCTTCGTTTCCGAGATATTTGCAGATCTATCTCAAGGAAAGGGGCCTGACGGACATATTTCGAGATATTTCTTCTTCTTGTTGTTCTTCTTCTGCACAGCTAAGCTGGAAGTGGCATTTACAGCTCGCAATAGTGCAGAGTTATCTCAAAGAAAGGGGCCACGGTGTTTCTGTATCTCTATTATGTTGGTGCGGCTTCGGAACTTTTAAATATCTTGATATATCTCGAGAACTGCGCATCTGCTCAAAAAATATCATAGAACATAAAAAGTAGGAAACTTAATTCTCTACAAAAAAGGTCTCTTAACATTTTGCCATAGCTCGCTTCGTTTCCGAGATATTTGCAGATTTATCTCAAGGGAAGGGGCCTGACGGACATATTTCGAGATATTTCTTCTTCTTGTTGTTCTTCTTCTGCACAGCTAAGCTGGAAGTGGCATTTGCGGATCGCACTAGTGCACAGTTATCTCAAAGAAAGGGGCCACGGTGTTTCTGTATCTCTATTATGTTGGTGCGGCTTCGGAACTTTTAAATATCTTGATATATCTCGAGAACTACGCATCTGATCAAAAAATATCATAGAACATAAAAAATAGGAAACTTAATTCTCTACAAAAAAGGTCTCTTAACATTTTGCCATAGCTCGCGTCGTTTCCGAGATATTTGCAGATTTATCTCAAGGGAAGGGGCCTGACGGACATATTTCGAGATATTTCTTCTTCTTGTTGTTCTTCTTCTGCACAGCTAAGCTGGAAGTGGCATTTGCGGCTCGCACTAGTGCAGAGTTATCTCAAAGAAAGGGGCCACGGTGTTTCTGTATCTGTATTATGTTGGTGCGGCTTCGGAACTTTTAAATATCTTGATATATCTCGAGAACTACGCATCTGATCAAAAAATATCATAGAACATAAAAAGTAGGAAACTTAATTCTCTACAAAAAAGGTCTCTTAACATTTTGCCATAGCTCGCTTCGTTTCCGAGATATTTGCAGATTTATCTCAAGGGAAGGGGCCTGACGGACATATTTCGAGATATTTCTTCTTCTTGTTGTTCTTCTTCTGCACAGCTAAGCTGGAAGTGGCATTTGCGGCTCGCAATAGTGCAGAGATATCTCAAAGAAAGGGGCCACGGTGTTTCTGTATCTCTATTATGTTGGTGCGGCTTCGGAACTTTTAAATATCTTGATATATCTCGAGAACTACGCGTCTGATCAAAAAATATCATAGAACATAAAAAGTAGGAAACATAATTCTCTACAAAAAAGGTCTCTTAACATTTTGCCATAGCTCGCGTCGTTTCCGAGATATTTGCAGATTTATCTCAAGGGAAGGGGCCTGACGGACATATTTCGAGATATTTCTTCTTCTTGTTGTTCTTCTTCTGCACAGCTAAGCTGGAAGTGGCATTTGCGGCTCGCACTAGTGCAGAGTTATCTCAAAGAAAGGGGCCACGGTGTTTCTGTATCTGTATTATGTTGGTGCGGCTTCGGAACTTTTAAATATCTTGATATATCTCGAGAACTACGCATCTGATCAAAAAATATCATAGAACATAAAAAATAGGAAACTTAATTCTCTACAAAAAAGGTCTCTTAACATTTTGCCATAGCTCGCTTCGTTTCCGAGATATTTGCAGATTTATCTCAAGGGAAGGGGCCTGACGGACATATTTCGAGATATTTCTTCTTCTTGTTGTTCTTCTTCTGCACAGCTAAGCTGGAAGTGGCATTTGCGGCTCGCACTAGTGCAGAGTTATCTCAAAGAAAGGGGCCACGGTGTTTCTGTATCTGTATTATGTTGGTGCGGCTTCGGAACTTTTAAATATCTTGATATATCTCGAGAACTACGCGTCTGATCAAAAAATATCATAGAATATAAAAAGTAGGAAACATAATTCTCTACAAAAAACGTCTCTTAACATTTTGCCATAGCTCGCTTCGTTTCCGAGATATTTGCAGATTCAGCTCAAAGGAACTGGCCTGACGGACATATTTCGAGATATTTCTTCTTCTTGTTGTTCTTCTTCTGCACAGCTAAGCTGGAAGTGGCATTTGCGGCTCGCACTAGTGCAGAGTTATCTCAAAGAAAGGGGCCACGGTGTTTCTGTATCTGTATTATGTTGGTGCGGCTTCGGAACTTTTAAATATCTTGATATATCTCGAGAACTACGCATCTGATCAAAAAATATCATAGAACATAAAAAGTAGGAAACTTAATTCTCTACAAAAAAGGTCTCTTAACATTTTGCCATAGCTCGCTTCGTTTCCGAGATATTTGCAGATTTATCTCAAGGGAAGGGGCCTGACGGACATATTTCGAGATATTTCTTCTTCTTGTTGTTCTTCTTCTGCACAGCTAAGCTGGAAGTGGCATTTGCGGCTCGCAATAGTGCAGAGATATCTCAAAGAAAGGGGCCACGGTGTTTCTGTATCTCTATTATGTTGGTGCGGCTTCGGAACTTTTAAATATCTTGATATATCTCGAGAACTACGCGTCTGATCAAAAAATATCATAGAACATAAAAAGTAGGAAACATAATTCTCTACAAAAAAGGTCTCTTAACATTTTGCCATAGCTCGCGTCGTTTCCGAGATATTTGCAGATTTATCTCAAGGGAAGGGGCCTGACGGACATATTTCGAGATATTTCTTCTTCTTGTTGTTCTTCTTCTGCACAGCTAAGCTGGAAGTGGCATTTGCGGCTCGCACTAGTGCAGAGTTATCTCAAAGAAAGGGGCCACGGTGTTTCTGTATCTGTATTATGTTGGTGCGGCTTCGGAACTTTTAAATATCTTGATATATCTCGAGAACTACGCATCTGATCAAAAAATATCATAGAACATAACAAATAGGAAACTTAATTCTCTACAAAAAAGGTCTCTTAACATTTTGCCCTAGCTCGCTTCGTTTCCGAGATATTTGCAGATTTATCTCAAGGGAAGGGGCCTGACGGACATATTTCGAGATATTTCTTCTTCTTGTTGTTCTTCTTCTGCACAGCTAAGCTGGAAGTGGCATTTGCGGCTCGCACTAGTGCAGAGTTATCTCAAAGAAAGGGGCCACGGTGTTTCTGTATCTGTATTATGTTGGTGCGGCTTCGGAACTTTTAAATATCTTGATATATCTCGAGAACTACGCGTCTGATCAAAAAATATCATAGAATATAAAAAGTAGGAAACATAATTCTCTACAAAAAACGTGTCTTAACATTTTGCCATAGCTCGCTTCGTTTCCGAGATATTTGCAGATTCAGCACAAAGGAACTGGCCTGACGGACATATTTCGAGATATTTCTTCTTCTTGTTGTTCTTCTTCTGCACAGCTAAGCTGGAAGTGGCATTTGCAGCTCGCAATAGTGCAGAGTTATCTCAAAGAAAGGGGCCACGGTGTTTCTGTATCTCTATTATGTTGGTGCGGCTTCTTAACTTTTAAATATCTTGATATATCTCGAGAACTACGCATCTGATCAAAAAATTTCATAGAACATAAAAAGTAGGAAACTCAATTCTCTACAAAAAAGGTCTCTTATCATTTTGCCATAGCTCTCTTCGTTTCCGAGATATTTGCAGATTTATCTCAAGGGAAGGGGCCTGACGGACATATTTCGAGATATTTCTTCTTCTTGTTGTTCTTCTTCTGCACAGCTAAGCTGGAAGTGGCATTTGCAGCTCGCAATAGTGCAGAGTTATCTCAAAGAAAGGGGCCACGGTGTTTCTGTATCTCTATTATGTTGGTGCGGCTTCGGAACTTTTAAATATCTTGATATATCTCGAGAACTACGCGTCTGATCAAAAAATATCGTAGAACATAAAAAGTAGGAAACATAATTCTCTACAAAAAAGGTCTCTTAACATTTTGCCATAGCTCGCTTCGTTTCCGAGATATTTGCAGATTTATCTCAAGGGAAGGGGCCTGACGGACATATTTCGAGATATTTCTTCTTCTTGTTGTTCCTCTTCTGCACAGCTAAGCTGGAAGTGGCATTTGCAGCTCGCAATTGTGCAGAGTTATCTCAAAGAGAGGGGTCACGGTGTTTCTGTATCTCTATTATGTTGGTGCGGCTTCGGAACTTTTAAATATCTTGATATATCTCGAGAACTACGCATCTGATCAGAAAATATCATAGAAGATAAAAAGTAGGAAACTTAATTCTCTACAAAAAAGGTCTCTTAACATTTTGCCATAGCTCGCTTCGTTTCCGAGATATTTGCAGATTTATCTCAAGGGAAGGGGCCTGACGGACATATTTCGAGATATTTCTTCTTCTTGTCGTTCCTCTTCTGCACAGCTAAGCTGGAAGTGGCATTTCCAGCTCGCAATAGTGCAGAGTTATCTCAAAGAGAGGGGCCACGGTGTTTCTGTATCTCTATTATGTTGGTGCGGCTTCGGAACTTTTAAATATCTTGATATATCTCGAGAACTACGCGTCTGATCAAAAAATATCGTAGAACATAAAAAGTAGGAAACATAATTCTCTACAAAAAAGGTCTCTTAACATTTTGCCATAGCTCGCTTCGTTTCCGAGATATTTGCAGATTTATCTCAAGGGAAGGGGCCTGACGGACATATTTTGAGATATTTCTTCTTCTTGTTGTTCCTCTTCTGCACAGCTAAGCTGGAAGTGGCATTTGCAGCTCGCAATTGTGCAGAGTTATCTCAAAGAGAGGGGCCACGGTGTTTCTGTATCTCTATTATGTTGGTGCGGCTTCGGAACTTTTAAATATCTTGATATATCTCGAGAACTACGCATCTGAACAGAAAATATCATAGAAGATAAGAAGTAGGAAACTTAATTCTCTACAAAAAAGGTCTCTTAACATTTTGCCATAGCTCGCTTCGTTTCCGTGATATTTGCAGATTTATCTCAAGGGAAGGGGCCTAACGGACATATTTCGAGATATTTCTTATTCTTGTTGTTCTTCTTCTGCCCAGCTAAACTGGAAGTGGCATTTCCAGCTCGCAATAGTGCAGAGTTATCTCAAAGAGAGGGGCCACGGTGTTTCTGTATCTCTATTATGTTGGTGCGGCTTCGGAACTTTTAAATATCTTGATATATCTCGAGAACTACGCATCTGATCAGAAAATATCATAGAAGATAAAAAGTAGGAAACTTAATTCTCTACAAAAAAGGTCTCTTAACATTTTGCCATAGCTCGCTTCGTTTCCGAGATATTTGCAGATTTATCTCAAGGTAAGGGGCCTGACGGACATATTTCGAGATATTTCTTCTTCTTGTTGTTCTTCTTCTGCCCAGCTAAACTGGAAGTGGCATTTCCAGCTCGCAATAGTGCAGAGTTATCTCAAAGAGAGGGGCCACGGTGTTTCTGTATCTCTATTATGTTGGTGCGGCTTCGGAACTTTTAAATATCTTGATATATCTCGAGAACTACGCATCTGATCAGAAAATATCATAGAAGATAAAAAGTAGGAAACTTAATTCTCTACAAAAAAGGTCTCTTAACATTTTGCCATAGCTCGCTTCGTTTCCGAGATATTTGCAGATTTATCTCAAGGTAAGGGGCCTGACGGACATATTTCGAGATATTTCTTCTTCTTGTTGTTCTTCTTCTGCACAGCTAAGCTGGAAGTGGCATTTGCGGCTCGCACTAGTGCAGAGTTATCTCAAAGAAAGGGGCCACGGTGTTTCTGTATCTGTATTATGTTGGTGCGGCTTCGGAACTTTTAAATATCTTGATATATCTCGAGAACTACGCGTCTGATCAAAAAATATCATAGAATATAAAAAGTAGGAAACATAATTCTCTACAAAAAACGTCTCTTAACATTTTGCCATAGCTCGCTTCGTTTCCGAGATATTTGCAGATTCAGCTCAAAGGAACTGGCCTGACGGACATATTTCGAGATATTTCTTCTTCTTGTTGTTCTTCTTCTGCACAGCTAAGCTGGAAGTGGCATTTGCGGCTCGCACTAGTGCAGAGTTATCTCAAAGAAAGGGGCCACGGTGTTTCTGTATCTGTATTATGTTGGTGCGGCTTCGGAACTTTTAAATATCTTGATATATCTCGAGAACTACGCATCTGATCAAAAAATATCATAGAACATAAAAAGTAGGAAACTTAATTCTCTACAAAAAAGGTCTCTTAACATTTTGCCATAGCTCGCTTCGTTTCCGAGATATTTGCAGATTTATCTCAAGGGAAGGGGCCTGACGGACATATTTCGAGATATTTCTTCTTCTTGTTGTTCTTCTTCTGCACAGCTAAGCTGGAAGTGGCATTTGCGGCTCGCACTAGTGCAGAGTTATCTCAAAGAAAGGGGCCACGGTGTTTCTGTATCTGTATTATGTTGGTGCGGCTTCGGAACTTTTAAATATCTTGATATATCTCGAGAACTACGCGTCTGATCAAAAAATATCATAGAATATAAAAAGTAGGAAACATAATTCTCTACAAAAAACGTCTCTTAACATTTTGCCATAGCTCGCTTCGTTTCCGAGATATTTGCAGATTCAGCTCAAAGGAACTGGCCTGACGGACATATTTCGAGATATTTCTTCTTCTTGTTGTTCTTCTTCTGCACAGCTAAGCTGGAAGTGGCATTTGCAGCTCGCAATAGTGCAGAGTTATCTCAAAGAAAGGGGCCACGGTGTTTCTGTATCTCTATTATGTTGGTGCGGCTTCTTAACTTTTAAATATCTTGATATATCTCGAGAACTACGCATCTGATCAAAAAATTTCATAGAACATAAAAAGTAGGAAACTCAATTCTCTACAAAAAAGGTCTCTTATCATTTTGCCATAGCTCTCTTCGTTTCCGAGATATTTGCAGATTTATCTCAAGGGAAGGGGCCTGACGGACATATTTCGAGATATTTCTTCTTCTTGTTGTTCTTCTTCTGCACAGCTAAGCTGGAAGTGGCATTTGCAGCTCGCAATAGTGCAGAGTTATCTCAAAGAAAGGGGCCACGGTGTTTCTGTATCTCTATTATGTTGGTGCGGCTTCGGAACTTTTAAATATCTTGATATATCTCGAGAACTACGCGTCTGATCAAAAAATATCGTAGAACATAAAAAGTAGGAAACATAATTCTCTACAAAAAAGGTCTCTTAACATTTTGCCATAGCTCGCTTCGTTTCCGAGATATTTGCAGATTTATCTCAAGGGAAGGGGCCTGACGGACATATTTCGAGATATTTCTTCTTCTTGTTGTTCCTCTTCTGCACAGCTAAGCTGGAAGTGGCATTTGCAGCTCGCAATTGTGCAGAGTTATCTCAAAGAGAGGGGTCACGGTGTTTCTGTATCTCTATTATGTTGGTGCGGCTTCGGAACTTTTAAATATCTTGATATATCTCGAGAACTACGCATCTGATCAGAAAATATCATAGAAGATAAAAAGTAGGAAACTTAATTCTCTACAAAAAAGGTCTCTTAACATTTTGCCATAGCTCGCTTCGTTTCCGAGATATTTGCAGATTTATCTCAAGGGAAGGGGCCTGACGGACATATTTCGAGATATTTCTTCTTCTTGTCGTTCCTCTTCTGCACAGCTAAGCTGGAAGTGGCATTTCCAGCTCGCAATAGTGCAGAGTTATCTCAAAGAGAGGGGCCACGGTGTTTCTGTATCTCTATTATGTTGGTGCGGCTTCGGAACTTTTAAATATCTTGATATATCTCGAGAACTACGCGTCTGATCAAAAAATATCGTAGAACATAAAAAGTAGGAAACATAATTCTCTACAAAAAAGGTCTCTTAACATTTTGCCATAGCTCGCTTCGTTTCCGAGATATTTGCAGATTTATCTCAAGGGAAGGGGCCTGACGGACATATTTTGAGATATTTCTTCTTCTTGTTGTTCCTCTTCTGCACAGCTAAGCTGGAAGTGGCATTTGCAGCTCGCAATTGTGCAGAGTTATCTCAAAGAGAGGGGCCACGGTGTTTCTGTATCTCTATTATGTTGGTGCGGCTTCGGAACTTTTAAATATCTTGATATATCTCGAGAACTACGCATCTGATCAGAAAATATCATAGAAGATAAAAAGTAGGAAACTTAATTCTCTACAAAAAAGGTCTCTTAACATTTTGCCATAGCTCGCTTCGTTTCCGTGATATTTGCAGATTTATCTCAAGGGAAGGGGCCTAACGGACATATTTCGAGATATTTCTTCTTCTTGTTGTTCTTCTTCTGCCCAGCTAAACTGGAAGTGGCATTTCCAGCTCGCAATAGTGCAGAGTTATCTCAAAGAGAGGGGCCACGGTGTTTCTGTATCTCTATTATGTTGGTGCGGCTTCGGAACTTTTAAATATCTTGATATATCTCGAGAACTACGCATCTGATCAGAAAATATCATAGAAGATAAAAAGTAGGAAACTTAATTCTCTACAAAAAAGGTCTCTTAACATTTTGCCATAGCTCGCTTCGTTTCCGAGATATTTGCAGATTTATCTCAAGGTAAGGGGCCTGACGGACATATTTCGAGATATTTCTTCTTCTTGTTGTTCTTCTTCTGCCCAGCTAAACTGGAAGTGGCATTTCCAGCTCGCAATAGTGCAGAGTTATCTCAAAGAGAGGGGCCACGGTGTTTCTGTATCTCTATTATGTTGGTGCGGCTTCGGAACTTTTAAATATCTTGATATATCTCGAGAACTACGCATCTGATCAGAAAATATCATAGAAGATAAAAAGTAGGAAACTTAATTCTCTACAAAAAAGGTCTCTTAACATTTTGCCATAGCTCGCTTCGTTTCCGAGATATTTGCAGATTTATCTCAAGGTAAGGGGCCCGACGGACATATTTCGAGATATTTCTTCTTCTTGTTGTTCTTCTTCTGCACAGCTAAGCTGGAAGTGGCATTTGCAGCTCGCAATAGTGCATAGCTATCTGAAAGAAAGGGGCCACGGTGTTTCTGTATCTCTATTATGTTGGTGCGGCTTCGGAACTTTTAAATATCTTGATATATCTCGAGAACTACGCATCTGATCAAAAAATATCATAGAACATAAAAAGTAGGAAACTTAATTCGCTACAAAAAAGGTCTCTTAACATTTTGCCATAGCTCGCTTCGTTTCCGAGATATTTGCAGATTTATCTCAAGGGAAGGGGCCTAACGGACATATTTCGTGATATTTCTTCTTCTTGTTGTTCTTCTTCTGCACAGCTAAGCTGGAAGTGGCATTTGCAGCTCGCAATAGTGCAGAGTTATCTCAAAGAGAGGGGCCACGGTGTTTCTGTATCTCTATTATGTTTGTGCGGCTTCGGAACTTTTAAATATCTTGATATATCTCGAGAACTACGCATCTGATCAGAAAATATCATAGAAGATAAAAAGTAGGAAACTTAATTCTCTACAAAAAAGGTCTCTTAACATTTTGCCATAGCTCGCTTCGTTTCCGAGATATTTGCAGATTTATCTCAAGGTAAGGGGCCTGACGGACATATTTCGAGATATTTCTTCTTCTTGTTGTTCTTCTTCTGCACAGCTAAGCTGGAAGTGGCATTTGCAGCTCGCAATAGTGCATAGCTATCTGAAAGAAAGGGGCCACGGTGTTTCTGTATCTCTATTATGTTGGTGCGGCTTCGGAACTTTTAAATATCTTGATATATCTCGAGAACTACGCATCTGTTCAAAAAATATCATAGAACATAAAAAGTAGGAAACTTAATTCCCTACAAAAAAGGTCTCTTAACATTTTGCCATAGCTCGCTTCGTTTCCGAGATATTTGCAGATTTATCTCAAGGGAAGGGGCCTAACGGACATATTTGGTGATATTTCTTCTTCTTGTTGTTCTTCTTCTGCACAGCTAAGCTGGAAGTGGCATTTGCAGCTCGCAATAGTGCAGAGTTATCTCAAAGAAAGGGGCCACGGTGTTTCTGTATCTCTATTATGTTGGTGCGGCTTCGGAACTTTTAAATATCTCGATATATCTCGAAAACTACGCTTCCGATCAAAAAATATGATAGAACATAAATTGTAGGAAACATAATTCTCTACAAAAAACGTCTCTTAACATTTTGCCATAGCTCGCTTCGTTTCCGAGATATTTGCAGATTCAGCTCAAAGGAACTGGCCTGACGGACATATTTCGAGATATT
Source organism: Osmia lignaria lignaria (assembly GCF_051020975.1). Classification (NCBI taxonomy): domain Eukaryota; kingdom Metazoa; phylum Arthropoda; class Insecta; order Hymenoptera; family Megachilidae; genus Osmia; species Osmia lignaria. Next base: position 25,032,501 of record NW_027478161.1, on the reverse strand, counting down.
TCTTCTTCTTGTTGTTCCTCTTCTGCACAGCTAAGCTGGAAGTGGCATTTACAGCTCGCAATAGTGCAGAGTTATCTCAAAGAAAGGGGCCACGGTGTTTCTGTATCTCTATTATGTTGGTGCGGCTTCGGAACTTTTAAATATCTTGATATATCTCGAGAACTGCGCATCTGCTCAAAAAATATCATAGAACATAAAAAGTAGGAAACTTAATTCTCTACAAAAAAGGTCTCTTAACATTTTGCCATAGCTCGCTTCGTTTCCGAGATATTTCCAGATTTATCTCAAGGGAAGGGGCCTGACGGACATATTTCGAGATATTTCTTCTTCTTGTTGTTCTTCTTCTGCACAGCTAAGCTGGAAGTGGCATTTGCGGCTCGCACTAGTGCACAGTTATCTCAAAGAAAGGGGCCACGGTGTTTCTGTATCTCTATTATGTTGGTGCGGCTTCGGAACTTTTAAATATCTCGATATATCTCGAAAACTACGCTTCTGATCAAAAAATATCATAGAACATAAAAAGTAGGAAACTTAATTCTCTACAAAAAAGGTCTCTTAACATTTTGCCATAGCTCGCTTCGTTTCCGAGATATTTGGAGATTTATCTCAAGGGAAGGGGCCTAACGGACATATTTCGAGATATTTCTTCTTCTTGTTGTTCTTCTTCTGCACAGCTAAACTGGAAGTGGCATTTCCAGCTCGCAATAGTGCAGAGTTATCTCAAAGAAAGGGGCCACGGTGTTTCTGTATCTCTATTATGTTGGTGCGGCTTCGGAACTTTTAAATATCTTGATATATCTCGAGAACTACGCATCTGATCAGAAAATATCATAGAAGATAAAAAGTAGGAAACTTAATTCTCTACAAAAAAGGTCTCTTAACATTTTGCCATAGCTCGCTTCGTTTCCGAGATATTTGCAGATTTATCTCAAGGTAAGGGGCCTGACGGACATATTTCGAGATATTTCTTCTTCTTGTTGTTCTTCTTCTGCACAGCTAAGCTGGAAGTGGCATTTGCAGCTCGCAATAGTGCATAGCTATCTGAAAGAAAGGGGCCACGGTGTTTCTGTATCTCTATTATGTTGGTGCGGCTTCGGAACTTTTAAATATCTTGATATATCTCGAGAACTACGCATCTGATCAAAAAATATCATAGAACATAAAAAGTAGGAAACTTAATTCGCTACAAAAAAGGTCTCTTAACATTTTGCCATAGCTCGCTTCGTTTCCGAGATATTTGCAGATTTATCTCAAGGGAAGGGGCCTAACGGACATATTTCGTGATATTTCTTCTTCTTGTTGTTCTTCTTCTGCACAGCTAAGCTGGAAGTGGCATTTGCAGCTCGCAATAGTGCAGAGTTATCTCAAAGAAAGGGGCCACGGTGTTTCTGTATCTCTATTATGTTGGTGCGGCTTCTTAACTTTTAAATATCTTGATATATCTCGAGAACTACGCATCTGATCAAACAATTTCATAGAACATAAAAAGTAGGAAACACAATTCTCTACAAAAAAGGTCTCTTAACATTTTGCAATAGCTCGCTTCGTTTCTGAGATATTTGCAGATTTATCTCAAGGGAAGGGGCCTGACGGACATATTTCGAGATATTTCTTCTTCTTGTTGTTCTTCTTCTGCACAGCTAAGCTGGAAGTGGCATTTGCGGCTCCCACTAGTGCAGAGTTATCTCAAAGAAAGGGGCCACGGTGTTTCTGTATCTCTATTATGTTGGTGCGGCTTCGGAACTTTTAAATATCTCGATATATCTCGAAAACTATGCATCTGATCAAAAAATATCATACAACATAAAAAGTGGGTAACTTAATTCTCTACAAAAAAGGTCTCTTATCATTTTGCCATAGCTCGCTTCGTTTCCGAGATATTTGCAGATTTATCTCAAGGGAAGGGGCCTGACGGACATATTTCGAGATGTTTCTTCTTCTTGTTGTTCCTCTTCTGCACAGCTAAGCTGGAAGTGGCATTTGCAGCTCGCAATTGTGCAGAGTTATCTCAAAGAGAGGGGCCACGGTGTTTCTGTATCTCTATTATGTTGGTGCGGCTTCGGAACTTTTAAATATCTTGATATATCTCGAGAACTACGCGTCTGATCAAAAAATATCATAGAACATAAAAAGTAGGAAACATAATTCTCTACAAAAAAGGTCTCTTAACATTTTGCCATAGCTCGCTTCGTTTCCGAGATATTTGCAGATTTATCTCAAGGGAAGGGGCCTGACGGACATATTTCGAGATGTTTCTTCTTCTTGTTGTTCCTCTTCTGCACAGCTAAGCTGGAAGTGGCATTTGCAGCTCGCAATTGTGCAGAGTTATCTCAAAGAGAGGGGCCACGGTGTTTCTGTATCTCTATTATGTTGGTGCGGCTTCGGAACTTTTAAATATCTTGATATATCTCGAGAACTACGCATCTGATCAGAAAATATCATAGAAGATAAAAAGTAGGAAACTTAATTCTCTACAAAAAAGGTCTCTTATCATTTTGCCATAGCTCGCTTCGTTTCCGAGATATTTGCAGATTTATCTCAAGGGAAGGGGCCTGACGGACATATTTCGAGATATTTCTTCTTCTTGTTGTTCTTCTTCTGCACAGCTAAGCTGGAAGTGGCATTTGCAGCTCGCAATAGTGCAGAGTTATCTCAAAGAAAGGGGCCACGGTGTTTCTGTATCTCTATTATGTTGGTGCGGCTTCGGAACTTTTAAATATCTTGATATATCTCGAGAACTACGCATCTGATCAAAAAATATCATAGAACATAAAACGTAGGAAACTTAATTCTCTACAAAAAAGGTCTCTTAACATTTTGCCATAGCTCGCTTCGTTTCCGAGATATTTGCAGATTTATCTCAAGGGAACGGGCCTAACGGACATATTTCGAGATATTTCTTCTTCTTGTTGTTCTTCTTCTGCACAGCTAAACTGGAAGTGGCATTTCCAGGTCGCAATAGTGCAGAGTTATCTCAAAGAGAGGGGCCACGGTGTTTCTGTATCTCTATTATGTTGGTGCGGCTTCGGAACTTTTAAATATCTTGATATATCTCGAGAACTACGCGTCTGATCAAAAAATATCATAGAACATAAAAAGTAGGAAACATAATTCTCTACAAAAAAGGTCTCTTAACATTTTGCCATAGCTCGCTTCGTTTCCGAGATATTTGCAGATTTATCTCAAGGGAAGGGGCCTGACGGACATATTTCGAGATGTTTCTTCTTCTTGTTGTTCCTCTTCTGCACAGCTAAGCTGGAAGTGGCATTTGCAGCTCGCAATTGTGCGGAGTTATCTCAAAGAGAGGGGCCACGGTGTTTCTGTATCTCTATTATGTTGGTGCGGCTTCGGAACTTTTAAATATCTTGATATATCTCGAGAACTACGCATCTGATCAGAAAATATCATAGAAGATAAAAAGTAGGAAACTTAATTCTCTACAAAAAAGGTCTCTTAACATTTTGCCATAGCTCGCTTCGTTTCCGAGATATTTGCAGATTTATCTCAAGGTACGGGGCCTGACGGACATATTTCGAGATATTTCTTCTTCTTGTTGTTCTTCTTCTGCACAGCTAAGCTGGAAGTGGTATTTGCAGCTCGCAATAGTGCATAGCTATCTGAAAGAAAGGGGCCACGGTGTTTCTGTATCTCTATTATGTTGGTGCGGCTTCGGAACTTTTAAATATCTTGATATATCTCGAGAACTACGCATCTGATCAAAAAATATCATAGAGCATAAAAAGTAGGAAACTTAATTCGCTACAAAAAAGGTCTCTTAACATTTTGCCATAGCTCGCTTCGTTTCCGAGATATTTGCAGATTTATCTCAAGGGAAGGGGCCTAACGGACATATTTCGTGATATTTCTTCTTCTTGTTGTTCTTCTTCTGCACAGCTAAGCTGGAAGTGGCATTTGCAGCTCGCAATAGTGCAGAGTTATCTCAAAGAAAGGGGCCACGGTGTTTCTGTATCTCTATTATGTTGGTGCGGCTTCTTAACTTTTAAATATCTTGATATATCTCGAGAACTACGCATCTGATCAAAAAATTTCATAGAACATAAAAAGTAGGAAACTCAATTCTCTACAAAAAAGGTCTCTTAACATTTTGCAATAGCTCGCTTCGTTTCCGAGATATTTGCAGATTTATCTCAAGGGAAGGGGCCTGACGGACATATTTCGAGATATTTCTTCTTCTTGTTGTTCTTCTTCTGCACAGCTAAGCTGGAAGTGGCATTTGCGGCTCGCACTAGTGCAGAGTTATCTCAAAGAAAGGGGCCACGGTGTTTCTGTATCTCTATTATGTTGGTGCGGCTTCGGAACTTTTAAATATCTCGATATATCTCGAAAACTACGCATCTGATCAAAAAATATCATAGAACATAAAAAGTAGGCAACTTAATTCTCTACAAAAATGTCTCTTATCATTTTGCCATAGCTCTCTTCGTTTCCGAGATATTTGCAGATTTATCTCAAGGGAAGGGGCCTGACGGACATATTTCGAGATATTTCTTCTTCTTGTTGTTCTTCTTCTGCACAGCTAAGCTGGAAGTGGCATTTGCAGCTCGCAATAGTGCAGAGTTATCTCAAAGAAAGGGGCCACGGTGTTTCTGTATCTCTATTATGTTGGTGCGGCTTCGGAACTTTTAAATATCTTGATATATCTCGAGAACTACGCATCTGATCAAAAAATACCATAGAACATAAAAAGTAGGAAACTTAATTCTCTACACATAAGGTCTCTTAACATTTTGCCATAGCTCGCTTCGTTTCCGAGATATTTGCAGATTTATCTCAAGGGAAGGGGCCTGACGGACATATTTCGAGATATTTCTTCTTCTTGTTGTTCTTCTGCACAGCTAAGCTGGAAGTGGCATTTGCAGCTCGCAATAGTGCAGAGTTATCTCAAAGAAAGGGGCCACGGTGTTTCTGTATCTCTATTATGTTGGTGCGGCTTCGGAACTTTTAAATATCTTGATATATCTCGAGAACTACGCGTCTGATCAAAAAATATCATAGAACATAAAAAGTAGGAAACTCAATTCTCTACAAAAAAGGTCTCTTAACATTTTGCAATAGCTCGCTTCGTTTCCGAGATATTTGCAGATTTATCTCAAGGGAAGGGGCCTGACGGACATATTTCGAGATATTTCTTCTTCTTGTTGTTCTTCTTCTGCACAGCTAAACCGGACGTGGCATTTCCAGCTCGCAATAGTGCAGAGTTATCTCAAAGAGAGGGGCCACGGTGTTTCTGTATCTCTATTATGTTGGTGCGGCTTCGGAACTTTTAAATATCTTGATATGTCTCGAGAACTACGCATCTGATCAAAAAATATCATAGAACATAAATTGTAGGAAACATAATTCTCTACAAAAAAGGTCTCTTAACATTTTGCCATAGCTCGCTTCGTTTCCGAGATACTTGCCGATTTATCTCAAGGGAAGGGGCCTGACGGACATATTTCGAGATATTTCTTCTTCTTGTTGTTCTTCTTCTGCACAGCTAAGCTGGAAGTGGCATTTGCAGCTCGCAATAGTGCATAGTTATCTGAAAGAAAGGGGCCACGGTGTTTCTGTATCTCTATTATGTTGGTGCGGCTTCGGAACTTTTAAATATCTCGATATATCTCGAAAACTACGCTTCTGATCAAAAAATATCATAGAACATAAATTGTAGGAAACATAATTCTCTACAAAAAAGGTCTCTTATCATTTTGCCATAGCTCGCTTCGTTTCCGAGATATTTGCAGATATATCTCAAGGGAAGGGGCCTGACGGACATATTTCGAGATATTTCTTCTTCTTGTTGTTCTTCTTCTGCACAGCTAAGCTGGAAGTGGCATTTACAGCTCGCAATAGTGCAGAGTTATATCAAAGAAAGGGGCCACGGTGTTTCTGTATCTCTATTATGTTGGTGCGGCTTCGGAACTTTTAAATATCTTGATATATCTCGAGAACTACGCATCTGATCAAAAAATATCATAGAACATAAAAAGTAGGAAACTTAATTCTCTACAAAAAAGGTCTCTTAACGTTTTGCAACAGCTCGCTTTGTTTCCGAGATATTTGCAGATTTATCTCAAGGGAAGGGTCCAGACGGACATATTTCGAGATATTTCTTCTTCTTGTTGTTCTTCTTCTGCACAGCTAAACTGGAAGTGGCATTTCCAGCTCGCAATAGTGCAGAGTTATCCCAAAGAAAGGGGCCACGGTGTTTCTGTATCTCTATTATGTTGGTGCGGCTTCGGAACTTTTAAATATCTCGATATATCTCGAAAACTACGCTTCTGATCAAAAAATATCATAGAACATAAATTGTAGGAAACATAATTCTCTACAAAAAAGGTCTCTTAACAGTTTGCCATAGCTCGCTTCGTTTCCGAGATATTTGCAGATATATCTCAAGGGAAGGGGCCTGACGGACATATTTCGAGATATTTCTTCTTCTTGTTGTTCTTCTTCTGCACAGCTAAGCTGGAAGTGGCATTTACAGCTCGCAATAGTGCATAGTTATCTGAAAGAAAGGGGCCACGGTGTTTCTGTATCTCTATTATGTTGGTGCGGCTTCGGAACTTTTAAATATCTTGATATATCTCGAGAACTACGCGTCTGATCAAAAAATATCGTAGAACATAAAAAGTAGGAAACATAATTCGCTACAAAAAAGGTCTCTTAACATTTTGCCATAGCTCGCTTCGTTTCCGAGATATTTGCAGATTTATCTCAAGGGAAGGGGCCTAACGGACATATTTCGTGATATTTCTTCTTCTTGTTGTTCTTCTTCTGCACAGCTAAGCTGGAAGTGGCATTTGCAGCTCGCAATAGTGCAGAGTTATCTCAAAGAAAGGGGCCACGGTGTTTCTGTATCTCTATTATGTTGGTGCGGCTTCTTAACTTTTAAATATCTTGATATATCTCGAGAACTACGCATCTGATCAAAAAATTTCATAGAACATAAAAAGTAGGAAACTCAATTCTCTACAAAAAAGGTCTCTTAACATTTTGCAATAGCTCGCTTCGTTTCCGAGATATTTGCAGATTTATCTCAAGGGAAGGGGCCTGACGGACATATTTCGAGATATTTCTTCTTCTTGTTGTTCTTCTTCTGCACAGCTAAACTGGAAGTGGCATTTCCAGCTCGCAATAGTGCAGAGTTATCCCAAAGAAAGGGGCCACGGTGTTTCTGTATCTCTATTATGTTGGTGCGGCTTCGGAACTTTTAAATATCTCGATATATCTCGAAAACTACGCTTCTGATCAAAAAATATCATAGAACATAAATTGTAGGAAACATAATTCTCTACAAAAAAGGTCTCTTAACAGTTTGCCATAGCTCGCTTCGTTTCCGAGATATTTGCAGATATATCTCAAGGGAAAGGGCCTGACGGACATATTTCGAGATATTTCTACTTCTTGTTGTTCTTCTTCTGCACAGCTAAGCTGGAAGTGGCATTTACAGCTCGCAATAGTGCATAGTTATCTGAAAGAAAGGGGCCACGGTGTTTCTGTATCTCTATTATGTTGGTGCGGCTTCGGAACTTTTAAATATCTCGATATATCTCGAAAACTACGCTTCTGATCAAAAAATATCATAGAGCATAAATTGTAGGAAACATAATTCTCTACAAAAAAGGTCTCTTAACATTTTGCAATCGCTCGCTTCGTTTCCGAGATATTTGCAGATTTATCTCAAGGGAAGGGGCCTGACGGACATATTTCGAGATATTTCTTCTTCTTGTTGTTCTTCTTCTGCACAGCTAAACCGGACGTGGCATTTCCAGCTCGCAATAGTGCAGAGTTATCTCAAAGAGAGGGGCCACGGTGTTTCTGTATCTCTATTATGTTGGTGCGGCTTCGGAACTTTTAAATATCTTGATATGTCTCGAGAACTACGCATCTGATCAAAAAATATCATAGAACATAAATTGTAGGAAACATAATTCTCTACAAAAAAGGTCTCTTAACATTTTGCCATAGCTCGCTTCGTTTCCGAGATACTTGCCGATTTATCTCAAGGGAAGGGGCCTGACGGATATATTTCGAGATATTTCTTCTTCTTGTTGTTCTTCTTCTGCACAGCTAAGCTGGAAGTGGCATTTGCAGCTCGCAATAGTGCATAGTTATCTGAAAGAAAGGGGCCACGGTGTTTCTGTATCTCTATTATGTTGGTGCGGCTTCGGAACTTTTAAATATCTCGATATATCTCGAAAACTATGCTTCTGATCAAAAAATATCATAGAACATAAATTGTAGGAAACATAATTCTCTACAAAAAAGGTCTCTTATCATTTTGCCATAGCTCGCTTCGTTTCCGAGATATTTGCAGATATATCTCAAGGGAAGGGGCCTGACGGACATATTTCGAGATATTTCTTCTTCTTGTTGTTCTTCTTCTGCACAGCTAAGCTGGAAGTGGCATTTACAGCTCGCAATAGTGCAGAGTTATCTCAAAGAAAGGGGCCACGGTGTTTCTGTATCTCTATTATGTTGGTGCGGCTTCGGAACTTTTAAATATCTTGATATATCTCGAGAACTACGCATCTGATCAAAAAATATCATAGAACATAAAAAGTAGGAAACTTAATTCTCTACAAAAAAGGTCTCTTAACGTTTTGCAATAGCTCGCTTTGTTTCCGAGATATTTGCAGATTTATCTCAAGGGAAGGGTCCAGACGGACATATTTCGAGATATTTCTTCTTCTTGTTGTTCTTCTTCTGCACAGCTAAACTGGAAGTGGCATTTCCAGCTCGCAATAGTGCAGAGTTATCCCAAAGAAAGGGGCCACGGTGTTTCTGTATCTCTATTATGTTGGTGCGGCTTCGGAACTTTTAAATATCTCGATATATCTCGAAAACTACGCTTCTGATCAAAAAATATCATAGAACATAAATTGTAGGAAACATAATTCTCTACAAAAAAGGTCTCTTAACAGTTTGCCATAGCTCGCTTCGTTTCCGAGATATTTGCAGATATATCTCAAGGGAAGGGGCCTGACGGACATATTTCGAGATATTTCTTCTTCTTGTTGTTCTTCTTCTGCACAGCTAAGCTGGAAGTGGCATTTACAGCTCGCAATAGTGCATAGTTATCTCAAAGAGAGGGGCCACGGTGTTTCTGTATCTCTATTATGTTGGTGCGGCTTCGGAACTTTTAAATATCTTGATATATCTCGAGAACTACGCATCTGATCAGAAAATATCATAGAAGATAAAAAGTAGGAAACTTAATTCTCTACAAAAAAGGTCTCTTAACATTTTGCCATAGCTCGCTTCGTTTCCGAGATATTTGCAGATTTATCTCAAGGGAAGGGGCCTAACGGACATATTTCGTGATATTTCTTCTTCTTGTTGTTCTTCTTCTGCACAGCTAAGCTGGAAGTGGCATTTGCAGCTCGCAATAGTGCAGAGTTATCTCAAAGAAAGGGGCCACGGTGTTTCTGTATCTCTATTATGTTGGTGCGGCTTCTTAACTTTTAAATATCTTGATATATCTCGAGAACTACGCATCTGATCAAAAAATTTCATAGAACATAAAAAGTAGGAAACTTAATTCTCTACAAAAAAGTCTGTTAACATTTTGCCATAGCTCGCTTCGTTTCCGAGATATTTGCAGATTTATCTCAAGGGAAGGGGCCTAACGGACATATTTCGAGCTATTTCTTCTTCTTGTTGTTCTTCTTCTGCACAGCTAAACTGGAAGTGGCATTTCCAGCTCGCAATAGTGCAGAGTTATCTCAAAGAAAGGGGCCACGGTGTTTCTGTATCTCTATTATGTTGGTGCGGCTTCGGAACTTTTAAATATCTCGATATATCTCGAAAACTACGCATCTGATCAAAAAATATCATAGAACATAAAAAGTAGGCAACTTAATTCTCTACAAAAAAGGTCTCTTATCATTTTGCCATAGCTCTCTTCGTTTCCGAGATATTTGCAGATTTATCTCAAGGGAAGGGGCCTGACGGACATATTTCGAGATATTTCTTCTTCTTGTTGTTCTTCTTCTGCACAGCTAAGCTGGAAGTGGCATTTGCAGCTCGCAATAGTGCAGAGTTATCTCAAAGAAAGGGGCCACGGTGTTTCTGTATCTCTATTATGTTGGTGCGGCTTCTTAACTTTTAAATATCTTGATATATCTCGAGAACTACGCATCTGATCAAAAAATTTCATAGAACATAAAAAGTAGGAAACTCAATTCTCTACAAAAAAGGTCTCTTAACATTTTGCAATAGCTCGCTTCGTTTCCGAGATATTTGCAGATTTATCTCAAGGGAAGGGGCCTGACGGATATATTTCGAGATATTTCTTCTTCTTGTTGTTCTTCTTCTGCACAGCAAAACTGGAAGTGGCATTTCCAGCTCGCAATAGTGCAGAGTTATCTCAAAGAAAGGGGCCACGGTGTTTCTGTATCTCTATTATGTTGGTGCGGCTTCGGAACTTTTAAATATCTCGATATATCTCGAAAACTACGCATCTGATCAAAAAATATCATAGAACATAAATTGTAGGAAACATAATTCTCTACAAAAAAGGTCTCTTATCATTTTGCCATAGCTCTCTTCGTTTCCGAGATATTTGCAGATTTATCTCAAGGGAAGGGTCCAGACGGACATATTTCGAGATATTTCTTCTTCTTGTTGTTCTTCTTCTGCACAGCTAAACTGGAAGTGGCATTTCCAGCTCGCAATAGTGCAGAGTTATCCCAAAGAAAGGGGCCACGGTGTTTCTGTATCTCTATTATGTTGGTGCGGCTTCGGAACTTTTAAATATCTTGATATATCTCGAGAACTACGCGTCTGATCAAAAAATATCATAGAACATAAAAAGTAGGAAACTTAATTGTCTACAAAAAAGTCTGTTAACATTTTGCCATAGCTCGCTTCGTTTCCGAGATATTTGCAGATTTATCTCAAGGGAAGGGGCCTAACGGACATATTTCGAGCTATTTCTTCTTCTTGTTGTTCTTCTTCTGCACAGCTAAACTGGAAGTGGCATTTCCAGCTCGCAATAGTGCAGAGCTATCTCAAAGAGAGGGGCCACGGTGTTTCTGTATCTCTATTATGTTGGTGCGGCTTCGGAACTTTTAAATATCTTGATATATCTCGAGAACTACGCATCTGATCAAAAAATATCATAGAACATAAAAAGTAGGAAACTTAATTCGCTACAAAAAAGGTCTCTTAACATTTTGCCATAGCTCGCTTCGTTTCCGAGATATTTGCAGATTTATCTCAAGGGAAGGGGCCTAACGGACATATTTCGTGATATTTCTTCTTCTTGTTGTTCTTCTTCTGCACAGCTAAGCTGGAAGTGGAATTGGCAGCTCGCAATAGTGCAGAGTTATCTCAAAGAAAGGGGCCACGGTGTTTCTGTATCTCTATTATGTTGGTGCGGCTTCTTAACTTTTAAATATCTTGATATATCTCGAGAACTACGCATCTGATCAAAAAATTTCATAGAACATAAAAAGTAGGAAACTCAATTCTCTACAAAAAAGGTCTCTTAACATTTTGCAATAGCTCGCTTCGTTTCCGAGATATTTGCAGATTTATCTCAAGGGAAGGGGCCTGACGGACATATTTCGAGATATTTCTTCTTCTTGTTGTTCTTCTTCTGCACAGCTAAACCGGACGTGGCATTTCCAGCTCGCAATAGTGCAGAGTTATCTCAAAGAGAGGGGCCACGGTGTCTGTATCTCTATTATGTTGGTGCGGCTTCGGAACTTTTAAATATCTTGATATGTCTCGAGAACTACGCATCTGATCAAAAAATATCATAGAACATAAATTGTAGGAAACATAATTCTCTACAAAAAAGGTCTCTTAACATTTTGCCATAGCTCGCTTCGTTTCCGAGATACTTGCCGATTTATCTCAAGGGAAGGGGCCTGACGGACATATTTCGAGATATTTCTCCTTCTTGTTGTTCTTCTTCTGCACAGCTAAGCTGGAAGTGGCATTTGCAGCTCGCAATAGTGCATAGTTATCTGAAAGAAAGGGGCCACGGTGTTTCTGTATCTCTATTATGTTGGTGCGGCTTCGGAACTTTTAAATATCTCGATATATCTCGAGAACTACGCATCTGATCAAAAAATATCATAGAACATAAAAAGTAGGAAACTTAATTCTCTACAAAAAAGGTCTCTTAACGTTTTGCAATAGCTCGCTTTGTTTCCGAGATATTTGCAGATTTATCTCAAGGGAAGGGTCCAGACGGACATATTTCGAGATATTTCTTCTTCTTGTTGTTCTTCTTCTGCACAGCTAAACTGGAAGTGGCATTTCCAGCTCGCAATAGTGCAGAGTTATCCCAAAGAAAGGGGCCACGGTGTTTCTGTATCTCTATTATGTTGGTGCGGCTTCGGAACTTTTAAATATCTCGATATATCTCGAAAACTACGCTTCTGATCAAAAAATATCATAGAACATAAATTGTAGGAAACATAATTCTCTACAAAAAAGGTCTCTTAACAGTTTGCCATAGCTCGCTTCGTTTCCGAGATATTTGCAGATATATCTCAAGGGAAGGGGCCTGACGGACATATTTCGAGATATTTCTTCTTCTTGTTGTTCTTCTTCTGCACAGCTAAGCTGGAAGTGGCATTTACAGCTCGCAATAGTGCATAGTTATCTGAAAGAAACGGGCCACGGTGTTTCTGTATCTCTATTATGTTGGTGCGGCTTCGGAACTTTTAAATATCTCGATATATCTCGAAAACTACGCTTCTGATCAAAAAATATCATAGAACATAAATTGTAGGAAACATAATTCTCTACAAAAAAGGTCTCTTAACATTTTGCCATAGCTCGCTTCGTTTCCGAGATATTTGCAGATTTATCTCAAGGGAAGGGTCCTGATGGACATATTTCGAGATATTTCTTCTTCTTGTTGTTCTTCTTCTGCACAGCTAAACTGGAAGTGGCATTTCCAGCTCGCAATAGTGCAGAGTTATCTCAAAGAGAGGGGCCACGGTGTTTCTGTATCTCTATTATGTTGGTGCGGCTTCGGAACTTTTAAATATCTTGATATATCTCGAGAACTACGCATCTGATCAGAAAATATCATAGAAGATAAAAAGTAGGAAACTTAATTCTCTACAAAAAAGGTCTCTTAACATTTTGCCATAGCTCGCTTCGTTTCCGAGATATTTGCAGATTTATCTCAAGGTAAGGGGCCTGACGGACATATTTCGAGATATTTCTTCTTCTTGTTGTTCTTCTTCTGCACAGCTAAGCTGGAAGTGGCATTTGCAGCTCGCAATAGTGCATAGCTATCTGAAAGAAAGGGGCCACGGTGTTTCTGTATCTCTATTATGTTGGTGCGGCTTCGAAACTTTTAAATATCTTGATATATCTCGAGAACTACGCATCTGATCAAAAAATATCATAGAACATAAAAAGTAGGAAACTTAATTCGCTACAAAAAAGGTCTCTTAACATTTTGCCATAGCTCGCTTCGTTTCCGAGATATTTGCAGATTTATCTCAAGGGAAGGGGCCTAACGGACATATTTCGTGATATTTCTTCTTCTTGTTGTTCTTCTTCTGCACAGCTAAGCTGGAAGTGGCATTTGCAGCTCGCAATAGTGCGGAGTTATCTCAAAGAAAGGGGCCACGGTGTTTCTGTATCTCTATTATGTTGGTGCGGCTTCTTAACTTTTAAATATCTTGATATATCTCGAGAACTACGCATCTGATCAAAAAATTTCATAGAACATAAAAAGTAGGAAACTCAATTCTCTACAAAAAAGGTCTCTTAACATTTTGCAATAGCTCGCTTCGTTTCCGAGATATTTGCAGATTTATCTCAAGGGAAGGGGCCTGACGGACATATTTCGAGATATTTCTTCTTCTTGTTGCTCTTCTTCTGCACAGCAAAACTGGAAGTGGCATTTCCAGCTCGCAATAGTGCAGAGTTATCTCAAAGAAAGGGGCCACGGTGTTTCTGTATCTCTATTATGTTGGTGCGGCTTCGGAACTTTTAAATATCTCGATATATCTCGAAAACTACGCATCTGATCAAAAAATATCATAGAACATGAAAAGTAGGCAACTTAATTCTCTACAAAAAAGGTCTCTTATCATTTTGCCATAGCTCTCTTCGTTTCCGAGATATTTGCAGATTTATCTCAAGGGAAGGGGCCTGACGGACATATTTCGAGATATTTCTTCTTCTTGTTGTTCTTCTTCTGCACAGCTAAGCTGGAAGTGGCATTTGCAGCTCGCAATAGTGCATAGCTATCTGAAAGAAAGGGGCCACGGTGTTTCTGTATCTCTATTATGTTGGTGCGGCTTCGAAACTTTTAAATATCTTGATATATCTCGAGAACTACGCATCTGATCAAAAAATATCATAGAACATAAAAAGTAGGAAACTTAATTCGCTACAAAAAAGGTCTCTTAACATTTTGCCATAGCTCGCTTCGTTTCCGAGATATTTGCAGATTTATCTCAAGGGAAGGGGCCTAACGGACATATTTCGTGATATTTCTTCTTCTTGTTGTTATTCTTCTGCACAGCTAAGCTGGAAGTGGCATTTGCAGCTCGCAATAGTGCAGAGTTATCTCAAAGAAAGGGGCCACGGTGTTTCTGTATCTCTATGTTGGTGCGGCTTCTTAACTTTTAAATATCTTGATATATCTCGAGAACTACGCATCTGATCAAAAAATTTCATAGAACATAAAAAGTAGGAAACTCAATTCTCTACAAAAAAGGTCTCTTAACATTTTGCAATAGCTCGCTTCGTTTCCGAGATATTTGCAGATTTATCTCAAGGGAAGGGGCCTGACGGACATATTTCGAGATATTTCTTCTTCTTGTTGTTCTTCTTCTGCACAGCTAAGCTGGAAGTGGCATTTGCGGCTCGCACTAGTGCAGAGTTATCTCAAAGAAAGGGGCCACGGTGTTTCTGTATCTCTATTATGTTGGTGCGGCTTCGGAACTTTTAAATATCTCGATATATCTCGAAAACTACGCATCTGGTCAAAAAATATCATAGAACATAAAAAGTACGCAACTTAATTCTCTACAAAAAAGGTCTCTTATAATTTTGCCATAGCTCTCTTCGTTTCCGAGATATTTGCAGATTTATCTCAAGGGAAGGGGCCTGACGGACATATTTCGAGATATTTCTTCTTCTTGTTGTTCTTCTTCTGCACAGCTAAGCTGGAAGTGGCATTTGCAGCTCGCAATAGTGCAGAGTTATCTCAAAGAAAGGGGCCACGGTGTTTCTGTATCTCTATTATGTTGGTGCGGCTTCGGAACTTTTAAATATCTTGATATATCTCGAGAACTACGCGTCTGATCAAAAAATATCATAGAACATAAAAAGTAGGAAACTTAATTCTCTACAAAAAAGTCTGTTAACATTTTGCCATAGCTCGCTTCGTTTCCGAGATACTTGCAGATTTATCTCAAGGGAAGGGGCCTGACGGACATATTTCGAGATATTTCTTCTTCTTGTTGTTCTTCTTCTGCACAGCTAAACCGGACGTGGCATTTCCAGCTCGCAATAGTGCAGAGTTATCTCAAAGAGAGGGGCCACGGTGTTTCTGTATCTCTATTATGTTGGTGCGGCTTCTTAACTTTTAAATATCTTGATATATCTCGAGAACTACGCATCTGATCAAAAAATTTCATAGAACATAAAAAGTAGGAAACTCAATTCTCTACAAAAAAGGTCTCTTAACATTTTGCAATAGCTCGCTTCGTTTCCGAGATATTTGCAGATTTATCTCAAGGGAAGGGGCCTGACGGACATATTTCGAGATATTTCTTCTTCTTGTTGTTCTTCTTCTGCACAGCTAAACCGGACGTGGCATTTCCAGCTCGCAATAGTGCAGAGTTATCTCAAAGAGAGGGGCCACGGTGTTTCTGTATCTCTATTATGTTGGTGCGGCTTCGGAACTTTTAAATATCTTGATATGTCTCGAGAACTACGCATCTGATCAAAAAATATCATAGAACATAAATTGTAGGAAACATAATTCTCTACAAAAAAGGTCTCTTAACATTTTGCCATAGCTCGCTTCGTTTCCGAGATACTTGCCGATTTATCTCAAGGGAAGGGGCCTGACGGACATATTTCGAGATATTTCTTCTTCTTGTTGTTCTTCTTCTGCACAGCTAAGCTGGAAGTGGCATTTGCAGCTCGCAATAGTGCATAGTTATCTGAAAGAAAGGGGCCACGGTGTTTCTGTATCTCTATTATGTTGGTGCGGCTTCGGAACTTTTAAATATCTCGATATATCTCGAAAACTACGCTTCTGATCAAAAAATATCATAGAACATAAATTGTAGGAAACATAATTCTCTACAAAAAAGGTCTCTTATCATTTTGCCATAGCTCGCTTCGTTTCCGAGATATTTGCAGATATATCTCAAGGGAAGGGGCCTGACGGACATATTTCGAGATATTTCTTCTTCTTGTTGTTCTTCTTCTGCACAGCTAAACTGGAAGTGGCATTTCCAGCTCGCAATAGTGCAGAGTTATCCCAAAGAAAGGGGCCACGGTGTTTCTGTATCTCTATTATGTTGGTGCGGCTTCGGAACTTTTAAATATCTCGATATATCTCGAAAACTACGCTTCTGATCAAAAAATATCATAGAACATAAATTGTAGGAAACATAATTCTCTACAAAAAAGGTCTCTTAACAGTTTGCCATAGCTCGCTTCGTTTCCGAGATATTTGCAGATATATCTCAAGGGAAGGGGCCTGACGGACATATTTCGAGATATTTCTTCTTCTTGTTGTTCTTCTTCTGCACAGCTAAGCTGGAAGTGGCATTTACAGCTCGCAATAGTGCATAGTTATCTGAAAGAAAGGGGCCACGGTGTTTCTGTATCTCTATTATGTTGGTGCGGCTTCGGAACTTTTAAATATCTCGATATATCTCGAAAACTACGCTTCTGATCAAAAAATATCATAGAACATAAATTGTAGGAAACATAATTCTCTACAAAAAAGGTCTCTTAACATTTTGCCATAGCTCGCTTCGTTTCCGAGATATTTGCAGATTTATCTCAAGGGAAGGGTCCTGATGGACATATTTCGAGATATTTCTTCTTCTTGATGTTCTTCTTCTGCACAGCTAAACTGGAAGTGGCATTTCCAGCTCAGCAATAGTGCAGAGTTATCTCAAAGAGAGGGGCCACGGTGTTTCTGTATCTCTATTATGTTGGTGCGGCTTCGAAACTTTTAAATATCTTGATATATCTCGAGAACTACGCATCTGATCAAAAAATATCATAGAACATAAAAAGTAGGAAACTTAATTCGCTACAAAAAAGGTCTCTTAACATTTTGCCATAGCTCGCTTCGTTTCCGAGATATTTGCAGATTTATCTCAAGGGAAGGGGCCTAACGGACATATTTCGTGATATTTCTTCTTCTTGTTGTTCTTCTTCTGCACAGCTAAGCTGGAAGTGGCATTTGCAGCTCGCAATAGTGCAGAGTTATCTCAAAGAAAGGGGCCACGGTGTTTCTGTATCTCTATTATGTTGGTGCGGCTTCTTAACTTTTAAATATCTTGATATATCTCGAGAACTACGCATCTGATCAAAAAATTTCATAGAACATAAAAAGTAGGAAACTCAATTCTCTACAAAAAAGGTCTCTTAACATTTTGCAATAGCTCGCTTCGTTTCCGAGATATTTGCAGATTTATCTCAAGGGAAGGGGCCTGACGGACATATTTCGTGATATTTCTTCTTCTTGTTGTTATTCTTCTGCACAGCTAAGCTGGAAGTGGCATTTGCAGCTCGCAATAGTGCAGAGTTATCTCAAAGAAAGGGGCCACGGTGTTTCTGTATCTCTATTATGTTGGTGCGGCTTCTTAACTTTTAAATATCTTGATATATCTCGAGAACTACGCATCTGATCAAAAAATTTCATAGAACATAAAAAGTAGGAAACTCAATTCTCTACAAAAAAGGTCTCTTAACATTTTGCAATAGCTCGCTTCGTTTCCGAGATATTTGCAGATATATCTCAAGGGAAGGGGCCTGACGGACATATTTCGAGATATTTCTTCTTCTTGTTGTTCTTCTTCTGCACAGCTAAGCTGGAAGTGGCATTTGCGGCTCGCACTAGTGCAGAGTTATCTCAAAGAAAGGGGCCACGGTGTTTCTGTATCTCTATTATGTTGGTGCGGCTTCGGAACTTTTAAATATCTCGATATATCTCGAAAACTACGCATCTGATCAAAAAATATCATAGAACATAAAAAGTAGGCAACTTAATTCTCTACAAAAAAGGTCTCTTATCATTTTGCCATAGCTCTCTTCGTTTCCGAGATATTTGCAGATTTATCTCAAGGGAAGGGGCCTGACGGACATATTTCGAGATATTTCTTCTTCTTGTTGTTCTTCTTCTGCACAGCTAAGCTGGAAGTGGCATGTGCAGCTCGCAATAGTGCAGAGTTATCTCAAAGAAAGGGGCCACGGTGTTTCTGTATCTCTATTATGTTGTTGCGGCTTCGGAGCTTTTAAATATCTTGATATATCTCGAGAACTACGCGTCTGATCAAAAAATATCATAGAACATAAAAAGTAGGAAACTTAATTCTCTACAAAAAAGTCTGTTCAAATTTTGCCATAGCTCGCTTCGTTTCCGAGATATTTGCAGATTTATCTCAAGGGAAGGGGCCTAACGGACATATTTCGAGCTATTTCTTCTTCTTGTTGTTCTTCTTCTGCACAGCTAAACTGGAAGTGGCATTTCCAGCTCGCAATAGTGCAGAGTTATCTCAAAGAGAGGGGCCACGGTGTTTCTGTATCTCTATTATGTTGGTGCGGCTTCGGAACTTTTAAATATCTTGATATATCTCGAGAACTACGCATCTGATCAAAAAATACCATAGAACATAAAAAGTAGGAAACTTAATTCTCTACACATAAGGTCTGTTAACATTTTGCCATAGCTCGCTTCGTTTCCGAGATATTTGCAGATTTATCTCAAGGGAAGGGGCCTAACGGACATATTTCGAGCTATTTCTTCTTCTTGTTGTTCTTCTTCTGCACAGCTAAACTGGAAGTGGCATTTCCAGCTCGCAGTAGTGCAGAGTTATCTCAAAGAGAGGGGCCACGGTGTTTCTGTATCTCTATTATGTTGGTGCGGCTTCGGAACTTTTAAATATCTTGATATATCTCGAGAACTACGCATCTGATCAAAAAATATCATAGAACATAAAAAGTAGGAAACTTAATTCGCTACAAAAAAGGTCTCTTAACATTTTGCCATAGCTCGCTTCGTTTCCGAGATATTTGCAGATTTATCTCAAGGGAAGGGGCCTAACGGACATATTTCGTGATATTTCTTCTTCTTGTTGTTCTTCTTCTGCACAGCTAAGCTGGAAGTGGAATTTGCAGCTCGCAATAGTGCAGAGTTATCTCAAAGAAAGGGGCCACGGTGTTTCTGTATCTCTATTATGTTGGTGCGGCTTCTTAACTTTTAAATATCTTGATATATCTCGAGAACTACGCATCTGATCAAAAAATTTCATAGAACATAAAAAGTAGGAAACTCAATTCTCTACAAAAAAGGTCTCTTAACATTTTGCAATAGCTCGCTTCGTTTCCGAGATATTTGCAGATTTATCTCAAGGGAAGGGGCCTGACGGACATATTTCGAGATATTTCTTCTTCTTGTTGTTCTTCTTCTGCACAGCTAAACCGGACGTGGCATTTCCAGCTCGCAATAGTGCAGAGTTATCTCAAAGAGAGGGGCCACGGTGTTTCTGTATCTCTATTATGTTGGTGCGGCTTCGGAACTTTTAAATATCTTGATATGTCTCGAGAACTACGCATCTGATCAAAAAATATCATAGAACATAAATTGTAGGAAACATAATTCTCTACAAAAAAGGTCTCTTAACATTTTGCCATAGCTCGCTTCGTTTCCGAGATACTTGCCGATTTATCTCAAGGGAAGGGGCCTGACGGACATATTTCGAGATATTTCTCCTTCTTGTTGTTCTTCTTCTGCACAGCTAAGCTGGAAGTGGCATTTGCAGCTCGCAATAGTGCATAGTTATCTGAAAGAAAGGGGCCACGGTGTTTCTGTATCTCTATTATGTTGGTGCGGCTTCGGAACTTTTAAATATCTCGATATATCTCGAGAACTACGCATCTGATCAAAAAATATCATAGAACATAAAAAGTAGGAAACTTAATTCTCTACAAAAAAGGTCTCTTAACGTTTTGCAATAGCTCGCTTTGTTTCCGAGATATTTGCAGATTTATCTCAAGGGAAGGGTCCAGACGGACATATTTCGAGATATTTCTTCTTCTTGTTGTTCTTCTTCTGCACAGCTAAACTGGAAGTGGCATTTCCAGCTCGCAATAGTGCAGAGTTATCCCAAAGAAAGGGGCCACGGTGTTTCTGTATCTCTATTATGTTGGTGCGGCTTCGGAACTTTTAAATATCTCGATATATCTCGAAAACTACGCTTCTGATCAAAAAATATCATAGAACATAAATTGTAGGAAACATAATTCTCTACAAAAAAGGTCTCTTAACAGTTTGCCATAGCTCGCTTCGTTTCCGAGATATTTGCAGATATATCTCAAGGGAAGGGGCCTGACGGACATATTTCGAGATATTTCTTCTTCTTGTTGTTCTTCTTCTGCACAGCTAAGCTGGAAGTGGCATTTACAGCTCGCAATAGTGCATAGTTATCTGAAAGAAACGGGCCACGGTGTTTCTGTATCTCTATTATGTTGGTGCGGCTTCGGAACTTTTAAATATCTCGATATATCTCGAAAACTACGCTTCTGATCAAAAAATATCATAGAACATAAATTGTAGGAAACATAATTCTCTACAAAAAAGGTCTCTTAACATTTTGCCATAGCTCGCTTCGTTTCCGAGATATTTGCAGATTTATCTCAAGGGAAGGGTCCTGATGGACATATTTCGAGATATTTCTTCTTCTTGTTGTTCTTCTTCTGCACAGCTAAACTGGAAGTGGCATTTCCAGCTCGCAATAGTGCAGAGTTATCTCAAAGAGAGGGGCCACGGTGTTTCTGTATCTCTATTATGTTGGTGCGGCTTCGGAACTTTTAAATATCTTGATATATCTCGAGAACTACGCATCTGATCAGAAAATATCATAGAAGATAAAAAGTAGGAAACTTAATTCTCTACAAAAAAGGTCTCTTAACATTTTGCCATAGCTCGCTTCGTTTCCGAGATATTTGCAGATTTATCTCAAGGTAAGGGGCCTGACGGACATATTTCGAGATATTTCTTCTTCTTGTTGTTCTTCTTCTGCACAGCTAAGCTGGAAGTGGCATTTGCAGCTCGCAATAGTGCATAGCTATCTGAAAGAAAGGGGCCACGGTGTTTCTGTATCTCTATTATGTTGGTGCGGCTTCGAAACTTTTAAATATCTTGATATATCTCGAGAAGTACGCATCTGATCAAAAAATATCATAGAACATAAAAAGTAGGAAACTTAATTCGCTACAAAAAAGGTCTCTTAACATTTTGCCATAGCTCGCTTCGTTTCCGAGATATTTGCAGATTTATCTCAAGGGAAGGGGCCTAACGGACATATTTCGTGATATTTCTTCTTCTTGTTGTTCTTCTTCTGCACAGCTAAGCTGGAAGTGGCATTTGCAGCTCGCAATAGTGCGGAGTTATCTCAAAGAAAGGGGCCACGGTGTTTCTGTATCTCTATTATGTTGGTGCGGCTTCTTAACTTTTAAATATCTTGATATATCTCGAGAACTACGCATCTGATCAAAAAATTTCATAGAACATAAAAAGTAGGAAACTCAATTCTCTACAAAAAAGGTCTCTTAACATTTTGCAATAGCTCGCTTCGTTTCCGAGATATTTGCAGATTTATCTCAAGGGAAGGGGCCTGACGGACATATTTCGAGATATTTCTTCTTCTTGTTGTTCTTCTTCTGCATAGCAAAACTGGAAGTGGCATTTCCAGCTCGCAATAGTGCAGAGTTATCTCAAAGAAAGGGGCCACGGTGTTTCTGTATCTCTATTATGTTGGTGCGGCTTCGGAACTTTTAAATATCTCGATATATCTCGAAAACTACGCATCTGATCAAAAAATATCATAGAACATGAAAAGTAGGCAACTTAATTCTCTACAAAAAAGGTCTCTCATCATTTTGCCATAGCTCTCTTCGTTTCCGAGATATTTGCAGATTTATCTCAAGGGAAGGGGCCTGACGGACATATTTCGAGATATTTCTTCTTCTTGTTGTTCTTCTTCTGCACAGCTAAGCTGGAAGTGGCATTTGCAGCTCGCAATAGTGCATAGCTATCTGAAAGAAAGGGGCCACGGTGTTTCTGTATCTCTATTATGTTGGTGCGGCTTCGAAACTTTTAAATATCTTGATATATCTCGAGAACTACGCATCTGATCAAAAAATATCATAGAACATAAAAAGTAGGAAACTTAATTCGCTACAAAAAAGGTCTCTTAACATTTTGCCATAGCTCGCTTCGTTTCCGAGATATTTGCAGATTTATCTCAAGGGAAGGGGCCTAACGGACATATTTCGTGATATTTCTTCTTCTTGTTGTTATTCTTCTGCACAGCTAAGCTGGAAGTGGCATTTGCAGCTCGCAATAGTGCAGAGTTATCTCAAAGAAAGGGGCCACGGTGTTTCTGTATCTCTATTATGTTGGTGCGGCTTCTTAACTTTTAAATATCTTGATATATCTCGAGAACTACGCATCTGATCAAAAAATTTCATAGAACATAAAAAGTAGGAAACTCAATTCTCTACAAAAAAGGTCTCTTAACATTTTGCAATAGCTCGCTTCGTTTCCGAGATATTTGCAGATTTATCTCAAGGGAAGGGGCCTGACGGACATATTTCGAGATATTTCTTCTTCTTGTTGTTCTTCTTCTGCACAGCTAAGCTGGAAGTGGCATTTGCGGCTCGCACTAGTGCAGAGTTATCTCAAAGAAAGGGGCCACGGTGTTTCTGTATCTCTATTATGTTGGTGCGGCTTCGGAACTTTTAAATATCTCGATATATCTCGAAAACTACGCATCTGATCAAAAAATATCATAGAACATAAAAAGTACGCAACTTAATTCTCTACAAAAAAGGTCTCTTATCATTTTGCCATAGCTCTCTTCGTTTCCGAGATATTTGCAGATTTATCTCAAGGGAAGGGGCCTGACGGACATATTTCGAGATATTTCTTCTTCTTGTTGTTCTTCTTCTGCACAGCTAAGCTGGAAGTGGCATTTGCAGCTCGCAATAGTGCAGAGTTATCTCAAAGAAAGGGGCCACGGTGTTTCTGTATCTCTATTATGTTGGTGCGGCTTCGGAACTTTTAAATATCTTGATATATCTCGAGAACTACGCGTCTGATCAAAAAATATCATAGAACATAAAAAGTAGGAAACTTAATTCTCTACAAAAAAGTCTGTTAAGATTTTGCCATAGCTCGCTTCGTTTCCGAGATATTTGCAGATTTATCTCAAGGGAAGGGGCCTAACGGACATATTTCGAGCTATTTCTTCTTCTTGTTGTTCTTCTTCTGCACAGCTAAACTGGAAGTGGCATTTCCAGCTCGCAATAGTGCAGAGTTATCTCAAAGAGAGGGGCCACGGTGTTTCTGTATCTCTATTATGTTGGTGCGGCTTCGGAACTTTTAAATATCTTGATATATCTCGAGAACTACGCATCTGATCAAAAAATATCATAGAACATAAAAAGTAGGAAACTTAATTCGCTACAAAAAAGGTCTCTTAACATTTTGCCATAGCTCGCTTCGTTTCCGAGATATTTGCAGATTTATCTCAAGGGAAGGGGCCTAACGGACATATTTCGTGATATTTCTTCTTCTTGTTGTTCTTCTTCTGCACAGCTAAGCTGGAAGTGGAATTTGCAGCTCGCAATAGTGCAGAGTTATCTCAAAGAAAGGGGCCACGGTGTTTCTGTATCTCTATTATGTTGGTGCGGCTTCTTAACTTTTAAATATCTTGATATATCTCGAGAACTACGCATCTGATCAAAAAATTTCATAGAACATAAAAAGTAGGAAACTCAATTCTCTACAAAAAAGGTCTCTTAACATTTTGCAATAGCTCGCTTCGTTTCCGAGATATTTGCAGATTTATCTCAAGGGAAGGGGCCTGACGGACATATTTCGAGATATTTCTTCTTCTTGTTGTTCTTCTTCTGCACAGCTAAACCGGACGTGGCATTTCCAGCTCGCAATAGTGCAGAGTTATCTCAAAGAGAGGGGCCACGGTGTTTCTGTATCTCTATTATGTTGGTGCGGCTTCGGAACTTTTAAATATCTTGATATGTCTCGAGAACTACGCATCTGATCAAAAAATATCATAGAACATAAATTGTAGGAAACATAATTCTCTACAAAAAAGGTCTCTTAACATTTTGCCATAGCTCGCTTCGTTTCCGAGATACTTGCCGATTTATCTCAAGGGAAGGGGCCTGACGGACATATTTCGAGATATTTCTTCTTCTTGTTGTTCTTCTTCTGCACAGCTAAGCTGGAAGTGGCATTTGCAGCTCGCAATAGTGCATAGTTATCTGAAAGAAAGGGGCCACGGTGTTTCTGTATCTCTATTATGTTGGTGCGGCTTCGGAACTTTTAAATATCTCGATATATCTCGAAAACTACGCTTCTGATCAAAAAATATCATAGAACATAAATTGTAGGAAACATAATTCTCTACAAAAAAGGTCTCTTATCATTTTGCCATAGCTCGCTTCGTTTCCGAGATATTTGCAGATATATCTCAAGGGAAGGGGCCTGACGGACATATTTCGAGATATTTCTTCTTCTTGTTGTTCTTCTTCTGCACAGCTAAGCTGGAAGTGGCATTTACAGCTCGCAATAGTGCAGAGTTATCTCAAAGAAAGGGGCCACGGTGTTTCTGTATCTCTATTATGTTGGTGCGGCTTCGGAACTTTTAAATATCTTGATATATCTCGAGAACTACGCATCTGATCAAGAAATATCATAGAACATAAAAAGTAGGAAACTTAATTCTCTACAAAAAAGGTCTCTTAACGTTTTGCAATAGCTCGCTTTGTTTCCGAGATATTTGCAGATTTATCTCAAGGGAAGGGTCCAGACGGACATATTTCGAGATATTTCTTCTTCTTGTTGTTCTTCTTCTGCACAGCTAAACTGGAAGTGGCATTTCCAGCTCGCAATAGTGCAGAGTTATCCCAAAGAAAGGGGCCACGGTGTTTCTGTATCTCTATTATGTTGGTGCGGCTTCGGAACTTTTAAATATCTCGATATATCTCGAAAACTACGCTTCTGATCAAAAAATATCATAGAACATAAATTGTAGGAAACATAATTCTCTACAAAAAAGGTCTCTTAACAGTTTGCCATAGCTCGCTTCGTTTCCGAGATATTTGCAGATATATCTCAAGGGAAGGGGCCTGACGGACATATTTCGAGATATTTCTTCTTCTTGTTGTTCTTCTTCTGCACAGCTAAGCTGGAAGTGGCATTTACAGCTCGCAATAGTGCATAGTTATCTGAAAGAAAGGGGCCACGGTGTTTCTGTATCTCTATTATGTTGGTGCGGCTTCGGAACTTTTAAATATCTCGATATATCTCGAAAACTACGCTTCTGATCAAAAAATATCATAGAACATAAATTGTAGGAAACATAATTCTCTACAAAAAAGGTCTCTTAACATTTTGCCATAGCTCGCTTCGTTTCCGAGATATTTGCAGATTTATCTCAAGGGAAGGGTCCTGATGGACATATTTCGAGATATTTCTTCTTCTTGATGTTCTTCTTCTGCACAGCTAAACTGGAAGTGGCATTTCCAGCTCAGCAATAGTGCAGAGTTATCTCAAAGAGAGGGGCCACGGTGTTTCTGTATCTCTATTATGTTGGTGCGGCTTCGAAACTTTTAAATATCTTGATATATCTCGAGAACTACGCATCTGATCAAAAAATATCATAGAACATAAAAAGTAGGAAACTTAATTCGCTACAAAAAAGGTCTCTTAACATTTTGCCATAGCTCGCTTCGTTTCCGAGATATTTGCAGATTTATCTCAAGGGAAGGGGCCTAACGGACATATTTCGTGATATTTCTTCTTCTTGTTGTTCTTCTTCTGCACAGCTAAGCTGGAAGTGGCATTTGCAGCTCGCAATAGTGCAGAGTTATCTCAAAGAAAGGGGCCACGGTGTTTCTGTATCTCTATTATGTTGGTGCGGCTTCTTAACTTTTAAATATCTTGATATATCTCGAGAACTACGCATCTGATCAAAAAATTTCATAGAACATAAAAAGTAGGAAACTCAATTCTCTACAAAAAAGGTCTCTTAACATTTTGCAATAGCTCGCTTCGTTTCCGAGATATTTGCAGATTTATCTCAAGGGAAGGGGCCTGACGGACATATTTCGTGATATTTCTTCTTCTTGTTGTTATTCTTCTGCACAGCTAAGCTGGAAGTGGCATTTGCAGCTCGCAATAGTGCAGAGTTATCTCAAAGAAAGGGGCCACGGTGTTTCTGTATCTCTATTATGTTGGTGCGGCTTCTTAACTTTTAAATATCTTGATATATCTCGAGAACTACGCATCTGATCAAAAAATTTCATAGAACATAAAAAGTAGGAAACTCAATTCTCTACAAAAAAGGTCTCTTAACATTTTGCAATAGCTCGCTTCGTTTCCGAGATATTTGCAGATATATCTCAAGGGAAGGGGCCTGACGGACATATTTCGAGATATTTCTTCTTCTTGTTGTTCTTCTTCTGCACAGCTAAGCTGGAAGTGGCATTTGCGGCTCGCACTAGTGCAGAGTTATCTCAAAGAAAGGGGCCACGGTGTTTCTGTATCTCTATTATGTTGGTGCGGCTTCGGAACTTTTAAATATCTCGATATATCTCGAAAACTACGCATCTGATCAAAAAATATCATAGAACATAAAAAGTAGGCAACTTAATTCTCTACAAAAAAGGTCTCTTATCATTTTGCCATAGCTCTCTTCGTTTCCGAGATATTTGCAGATTTATCTCAAGGGAAGGGGCCTGACGGACATATTTCGAGATATTTCTTCTTCTTGTTGTTCTTCTTCTGCACAGCTAAGCTGGAAGTGGCATGTGCAGCTCGCAATAGTGCAGAGTTATCTCAAAGAAAGGGGCCACGGTGTTTCTGTATCTCTATTATGTTGGTGCGGCTTCGGAACTTTTAAATATCTTGATATATCTCGAGAACTACGCGTCTGATCAAAAAATATCATAGAACATAAAAAGTAGGAAACTTAATTCTCTACAAAAAAGTCTGTTAACATTTTGCCATAGCTCGCTTCGTTTCCGAGATATTTGCAGATTTATCTCAAGGGAAGGGGCCTAACGGACATATTTCGAGCTATTTCTTCTTCTTGTTGTTCTTCTTCTGCACAGCTAAACTGGAAGTGGCATTTCCAGCTCGCAATAGTGCAGAGTTATCTCAAAGAGAGGGGCCACGGTGTTTCTGTATCTCTATTATGTTGGTGCGGCTTCGGAACTTTTAAATATCTTGATATATCTCGAGAACTACGCATCTGATCAAAAAATACCATAGAACATAAAAAGTAGGAAACTTAATTCTCTACACATAAGGTCTCTTAACATTTTGCCATAGCTCGCTTCGTTTCCGAGATATTTGCAGATTTATCTCAAGGGAAGGGGCCTGACGGACATATTTCGAGATATTTCTTCTTCTTGTTGTTCTTCTTCTGCACAGCTAAGCTGGAAGTGGCATTTGCAGCTCGCAATAGTGCATAGCTATCTGAAAGAAAGGGGCCACGGTGTTTCTGTATCTCTATTATGTTGGTGCGGCTTCGAAACTTTTAAATATCTTGATATATCTCGAGAACTACGCATCTGATCAAAAAATATCATAGAACATAAAAAGTAGGAAACTTAATTCGCTACAAAAAAGGTCTCTTAACATTTTGCCATAGCTCGCTTCGTTTCCGAGATATTTGCAGATTTATCTCAAGGGAAGGGGCCTAACGGACATATTTCGTGATATTTCTTCTTCTTGTTGTTATTCTTCTGCACAGCTAAGCTGGAAGTGGCATTTGCAGCTCGCAATAGTGCAGAGTTATCTCAAAGAAAGGGGCCACGGTGTTTCTGTATCTCTATTATGTTGGTGCGGCTTCTTAACTTTTAAATATCTTGATATATCTCGAGAACTACGCATCTGATCAAAAAATTTCATAGAACATAAAAAGTAGGAAACTCAATTCTCTACAAAAAAGGTCTCTTAACATTTTGCAATAGCTCGCTTCGTTTCCGAGATATTTGCAGATATATCTCAAGGGAAGGGGCCTGACGGACATATTTCGAGATATTTCTTCTTCTTGTTGTTCTTCTTCTGCACAGCTAAGCTGGAAGTGGCATTTGCGGCTCGCACTAGTGCAGAGTTATCTCAAAGAAAGGGGCCACGGTGTTTCTGTATCTCTATTATGTTGGTGCGGCTTCGGAACTTTTAAATATCTCGATATATCTCGAAAACTACGCATCTGATCAAAAAATATCATAGAACATAAAAAGTAGGCAACTTAATTCTCTACAAAAAAGGTCTCTTATCATTTTGCCATAGCTCTCTTCGTTTCCGAGATATTTGCAGATTTATCTCAAGGGAAGGGGCCTGACGGACATATTTCGAGATATTTCTTCTTCTTGTTGTTCTTCTTCTGCACAGCTAAGCTGGAAGTGGCATTTGCAGCTCGCAATAGTGCAGAGTTATCTCAAAGAAAGGGGCCACGGTGTTTCTGTACCTCTATTATGTTGGTGCGGCTTCGGAACTTTTAAATATCTTGATATATCTCGAGAACTACGCGGCTGATCAAAAAATATCATAGAACATAAAAAGTAGGAAACTTAATTCTCTACAAAAAAGTCTGTTAACATTTTGCCATAGCTCGCTTCGTTTCCGAGATATTTGCAGATTTATCTCAAGGGAAGGGGCCTAACGGACATATTTCGAGCTATTTCTTCTTCTTGTTGTTCTTCTTCTGCACAGCTAAACTGGAAGTGGCATTTCCAGCTCGCAATAGTGCAGAGTTATCTCAAAGAGAGGGGCCACGGTGTTTCTGTATCTCTATTATGTTGGTGCGGCTTCGGAACTTTTAAATATCTTGATATATCTCGAGAACTACGCATCTGATCAAAAAATACCATAGAACATAAAAAGTAGGAAACTTAATTCTCTACACATAAGGTCTCTTAACATTTTGCCATAGCTCGCTTCGTTTCCGAGATATTTGCAGATTTATCTCAAGGGAAGGGGCCTGACGGACATATTTCGTGATATTTCTTCTTCTTGTTGTTCTTCTTCTGCACAGCTAAGCTGGAAGTGGCATTTGCAGCTCGCAATAGTGCAGAGTTATCTCAAAGAAAGGGGCCACGGTGTTTCTGTATCTCTATTATGTTGGTGCGGCTTCTTAACTTTTAAATATCTTGATATATCTCGAGAACTACGCATCTGATCAAAAAATTTCATAGAACATAAAAAGTAGGAAACTCAATTCCCTACAAAAAAGGTCTCTTAACATTTTGCAATAGCTCGCTTCGTTTCCGAGATATTTGCAGATTTATCTCAAGGGAAGGGGCCTGACGGACATATTTCGAGATATTTCTTCTTCTTGTTGTTCTTCTTCTGCACAGCTAAGCTGGAAGTGGCATTTGCGGCTCGCACTAGTGCAGAGTTATCTCAAAGAAAGGGGCCACGGTGTTTCTGTATCTCTATTATGTTGGTGCGGCTTCGGAACTTTTAAATATCTCGATATATCTCGAAAACTACGCATCTGATCAAAAAATATCATAGAACATAAAAAGTAGGAAACTTAATTCTCTACACATAAGGTCTCTTATCATTTTGCCATAGCTCTCTTCGTTTCCGAGATATTTGCAGATTTATCTCAAGGGAAGGGGCCTGACGGACATATTTCGAGATATTTCTTCTTCTTGTTGTTCTTCTTCTGCACAGCTAAGCTGGAAGTGGCATTTGCAGCTCGCAATAGTGCAGAGTTATCTCAAAGAAAGGGGCCACGGTGTTTCTGTATCTCTATTATGTTGGTGCGGCTTCGGAACTTTTAAATATCTTGATATATCTCGAGAACTACGCGTCTGATCAAAAAATATCATAGAACATAAAAAGTAGGAAACTTAATTCTCTACAAAAAAGTCTGTTAACATTTTGCCATAGCTCGCTTCGTTTCCGAGATATTTGCAGATTTATCTCAAGGGAAGGGGCCTAACGGACATATTTCGAGCTATTTCTTCTTCTTGTTGTTCTTCTTCTGTACAGCTAAACTGGAAGTGGCATTTCCAGCTCGCAATAGTGCAGAGTTATCTCAAAGAGAGGGGCCACGGTGTTTCTGTATCTCTATTATGTTGGTGCGGCTTCGGAACTTTTAAATATCTTGATATATCTCGAGAACTACGCATCTGATCAAAAAATACCATAGAACATAAAAAGTAGGAAACTTAATTCTCTACACATAAGGTCTCTTAACATTTTGCCATAGCTCGCTTCGTTTCCGAGATATTTGCAGATTTATCTCAAGGGAAGGGGCCTGACGGACATATTTCGAGATATTTCTTCTTCTTGTTGTTCTTCTTCTGCACAGCTAAGCTGGAAGTGGCATTTGCAGCTCGCAATAGTGCAGAGTTATCTCAAAGAAAGGGGCCACGGTGTTTCTGTATCTCTATTATGTTGGTGCGGCTTCGGAACTTTTAAATATCTTGATATATCTCGAGAACTACGCGTCTGATCAAAAAATATCATAGAACATAAAAAGTAGGAAACATAATTCTCTACAAAAAAGGTCTCTTAACATTTTGCCATAGCTCGCTTCGTTTCCGAGATATTTGCAGATTTATCTCAAGGGAAGGGGCCTGACGGACATATTTCGAGATATTTCTTCTTCTTGTTGTACTTCTTCTGCACAGCTAAACTGGACGTGGCATTTGCAGCTCGCAATAGTGCAGAGTTATCTCAAAGAGAGGGGCCACGGTGTTTCTGTATCTCTATTATGTTGGTGCGGCTTCGGAACTTTTAAATATCTTGATATATCTCGAGAACTACGCATCTGATCAAAAAATATCATAGAACATAAATTGTAGGAAACATAATTGTCTACAAAAAAGGTCTCTTAACATTTTGCCATAGCTCGCTTCCTTTCCGAGATACTTGCCGATTTATCTCAAGGGAAGGGGCCTGACGGACATATTTCGAGATATTTCTTCTTCTTGTTGTTCTTCTTCTGCACAGCTAAGCTGGAAGTGGCATTTGCAGCTCGCAATTGTGCAGAGTTATCTCAAAGAGAGGGGCCACGGTGTTTCTGTATCTCTATTATGTTGGTGCGGCTTCGGAACTTTTAAATATCTTGATATATCTCGAGAACTACGAATCTGATCAGAAAATATCATAGAAGATAAAAAGTAGGAAACTTAATTCTCTACAAAAAAGGTTTCTTAACATTTTGCCATAGCTCGCTTCGTTTCCGAGATATTTGCAGATTTATCTCATGGTAAGGGGCCTGACGGACATATTTCGAGATATTTCTTCTTCTTGTTGTTCTTCTTCTGCACAGCTAAACTGGAAGTGGCATTTCCAGCTCGCAATAGTGCAGAGTTATCTGAAAGAAAGGGGCCACGGTGTTTCTGTATCTCTATTATGTTGGTGCGGCTTCGGAACTTTTAAATATCTCGATATATCTCGAAAACTACGCTTCTGATCAAAAAATATCATAGAACGTAAATTGTGGGAAACATAATTCTCTACAAAAAAGGTCTCTTAACATTTTGCCATAGCTCGCTTCGTTTCCGAGATATTTGCAGATTTATCTCAAGGGAAGGGTCCTGATGGACATATTTCGAGATATTTCTTCTTCTTGTTGTTCTTCTTCTGCACAGCTAAGCTGGAAGTGGCATTTGCAGCTCGCAATAGTGCATAGTTATCTGAAAGAAAGGGGCCACGGTGTTTCTGTATCTCTATTATGTTGGTGCGGCTTCGGAACTTTTAAATATCTCGATATATCTCGAAAACTACGCTTCTGATCAAAAAATATCATAGAACATAAATTGTAGGAAACATAATTCTCTACAAAAAAGGTCTCTTCACATTTTGCCATAGCTCGCTTCGTTTCCGAGATATTTGCAGATTTATCTCAAGGGAAGGGTCCTGATGGACATATTTCGAGATATTTCTTCTTCTTGTTGTTCTTCTTCTGCACAGCTAAACTGGAAGTGGCATTTCCAGCTCGCAATAGTGCAGAGTTATCTCAAAAAGAGGGGCCACGGTGTTTCTGTATCTCTATTATGTTGGTGCGGCTTCGGAACTTTTAAATATCTTGATATATCTCGAGAACTACGCATCTGATCAGAAAATATCATAGAAGATAAAAAGTAGGAAACTTAATTCTCTACAAAAAAGGTCTCTTAACATTTTGCCATAGCTCGCTTCGTTTCCGAGATATTTGCAGATTTATCTCAAGGGAAGGGGCCTGACGGACATATTTCGAGATATTTCTTCTTCTTGTTGTTCTTCTTCTGCACAGCTAAGCTGGAAGTGGCATTTGCAGCTCGCAATAGTGCAGAGTTATCTCAAAGAAAGGGGCCACGGTGTTTCTGTATCTCTATTATGTTGGTGCGGCTTCGGAACTTTTAAATATCTTGATATATCTCGAGAACTACGCGTCTGATCAAAAAATATCATAGAACATAAAAAGTAGGAAACTTAATTCTCTACAAAAAAGTCTGTTAACATTTTGCCATAGCTCGCTTCGTTTCCGAGATATTTGCAGATTTATCTCAAGGGAAAGGGCCTAACGGACATATTTCGAGCTATTTCTTCTTCTTGTTGTTCTTCTTCTGCACAGCTAAACTGGAAGTGGCATTTCCAGCTCGCAATAGTGCAGAGTTATCTCAAAGAAAGGGGCCACGGTGTTTCTGTATCTCTATTATGTTGGTGCGGCTTCGGAACTTTTAAATATCTCGATATATCTCGAGAACTACGCATCTGATCAAAAAATATCATAGAAGATAAAAAGTAGGAAACTTAATTCTCTACAAAAAAGGTCTCTTAACGTTTTGCAATAGCTCGCTTTGTTTCCGAGATATTTGCAGATTTATCTCAAGGGAAGGGTCCTGACGGACATATTTCGAGATATTTCTTCTTCTTGTTGTTCTTCTTCTGCACAGCTAAACTGGAAGTGGCATTTCCAGCTCGCAATAGTGCAGAGTTATCCCAAAGAAAGGGGCCACGGTGTTTCTGTATCTCTATTATGTTGGTGCGGCTTCGGAACTTTTAAATATCTCGATATATCTCGAAAACTACGCTTCTGATCAAAAAATATCATAGAACATAAATTGTAGGAAACATAATTCTCTACAAAAAAGGTCTCTTAACAGTTTGCCATAGCTCGCTTCGTTTCCGAGATATTTGCAGATATATCTCAAGGGAAGGGGCCTAACGGACATATTTCGTGATATTTCTTCTTCTTGTTGTTCTTCTTCTGCACAGCTAAGCTGGAAGTGGCATTTGCAGCTCGCAATAGTGCAGAGTTATCTCAAAGAAAAGGGCCACGGTGTTTCTGTATCTCTATTATGTTGGTGCGGCTTCTTAACTTTTAAATATCTTGATATATCTCGAGAACTACGCAACTGATCAAAAAATTTCATAGAACATAAAAAGTAGGAAACTCAATTCTCTACAAAAAAGGTCTCTTAACATTTTGCAATAGCTCGCTTCGTTTCCGAGATATTTGCAGATTTATCTCAAGGGAAGGGGCCTGACGGACATATTTCGAGATATTTCTTCTTCTTGTTGTTCTTCTTCTGCACAGCTAAGCTGGAAGTGGCATTTGCGGCTCGCACTAGTGCAGAGTTATCTCAAAGAAAGGGGCCACGGTGTTTCTGTATCTCTATTATGTTGGTGCGGCTTCGGAACTTTTAAATATCTCGATATATCTCGAAAACTACGCATCTGATCAAAAAATATCATAGAACATAAAAAGTAGGCAACTTAATTCTCTACAAAAAAGGTCTCTTATCATTTTGCCATAGCTCTCTTCGTTTCCGAGATATTTGCAGATTTATCTCAAGGGAAGGGGCCTGACGGACATATTTCGAGATATTTCTTCTTCTTGTTGTTCTTCTTCTGCACAGCTAAGCTGGAAGTGGCATTTGCAGCTCGCAATAGTGCAGAGTTATCTCAAAGAAAGGGGCCACGGTGTTTCTGTATCTCTATTATGTTGGTGCGGCTTCGGAACTTTTAAATATCTTGATATATCTCGAGAACTACGCGTCTGATCAAAAAATATCATAGAACATAAAAAGTAGGAAACTTAATTCTCTACAAAAAAGTCTGTTAACATTTTGCCATAGCTCGCTTCGTTTCCGAGATATTTGCAGATTTATCTCAAGGGAAGGGGCCTAACGGACATATTTCGAGCTATTTCTTCTTCTTGTTGTTCTTCTTCTGCACAGCTAAACTGGAAGTGGCATTTCCAGCTCGCAATAGTGCAGAGTTATCTCAAAGAAAGGGGCCACGGTGTTTCTGTATCTCTATTATGTTGGTGCGGCTTCGGAACTTTTAAATATCTCGATATATCTCGAAAACTACGCATCTGATCAAAAAATATCATAGAACATAAAAAGTAGGCAACTTAATTCTCTACAAAAAAGGTCTCTTATCATTTTGCCATAGCTCTCTTCGTTTCCGAGATATTTGCAGATTTATCTCAAGGGAAGGGGCCTGACGGACATATTTCGAGATATTTCTTCTTCTTGTTGTTCTTCTTCTGCACAGCTAAGCTGGAAGTGGCATTTGCAGCTCGCAATAGTGCAGAGTTATCTCAAAGAAAGGGGCCACGGTGTTTCTGTATCTCTATTATGTTGGTGCGGCTTCGGAACTTTTAAATATCTTGATATATCTCGAGAACTACGCGTCTGATCAAAAAATATCATAGAACATAAAAAGTAGGAAACTCAATTCTCTACAAAAAAGGTCTCTTAACATTTTGCGATAGCTCGCTTCGTTTCCGAGATATTTGCAGATTTATCTCAAGGGAAGGGGCCTGACGGACATATTTCGAGATATTTCTTCTTCTTGTTGTTCTTCTTCTGCACAGCTAAGCTGGAAGTGGCATTTGCGGCTCGCACTAGTGCAGAGTTATCTCAAAGAAAGGGGCCACGGTGTTTCTGTATCTCTATTATGTTGGTGCGGCTTCGGAACTTTTAAATATCTTGATATATCTCGAGAACTACGCATCTGATCAAAAAATTCATAGAACATAAAAAGTAGGCAACTTAATTCTCTACAAAAAAGGTCTCTTATCATTTTGCCATAGCTCTCTTCGTTTCCGAGATATTTGCAGATTTATCTCAAGGGAAGGGGCCTGACGGACATATTTCGAGATATTTCTTCTTCTTGTTGTTCTTCTTCTGCACAGCTAAGCTGGAAGTGGCATTTGCAGCTCGCAATAGTGCAGAGTTATCTCAAAGAAAGGGGCCACGGTGTTTCTGTATCTCTATTATGTTGGTGCGGCTTCGGAACTTTTAAATATCTTGATATATCTCGAGAACTACGCGTCTGATCAAAAAATATCATAGAAGATAAAAAGTAGGAAACATAATTCTCTACAAAAAAGGTCTCTTAACATTTTGCCATAGCTCGCTTCGTTTCCGAGATATTTGCAGATTTATCTCAAGGGA
Organism: Osmia lignaria lignaria; assembly: GCF_051020975.1. Taxonomy (NCBI): domain Eukaryota; kingdom Metazoa; phylum Arthropoda; class Insecta; order Hymenoptera; family Megachilidae; genus Osmia; species Osmia lignaria. Next base: position 24,996,807 of record NW_027478161.1, on the reverse strand, counting down.
AGGGGCCTGACGGACATATTTCGAGATATTTCTTCTTCTTGTTGTACTTCTTCTGCACAGCTAAACTGGACGTGGCATTTGCAGCTCGCAATAGTGCAGAGTTATCTCAAAGAGAGGGGCCACGGTGTTTCTGTATCTCTATTATGTTGGTGCGGCTTCGGAACTTTTAAATATCTTGATATATCTCGAGAACTACGCATCTGATCAAAAAATATCATAGAACATAAATTGTAGGAAACATAATTGTCTACAAAAAAGGTCTCTTAACATTTTGCCATAGCTCGCTTCGTTTCCGAGATATTTGCAGATTTATCTCATGGTAAGGGGCCTGACGGACATATTTCGAGATATTTCTTCTTCTTGTTGTTCTTCTTCTGCACAGCTAAGCTGGAAGTGGCATTTGCAGCTCGCAATAGTGCATAGTTATCTGAAAGAAAGGGGCCACGGTGTTTCTGTATCTCTATTATGTTGGTGCGGCTTCGGAACTTTTAAATATCTCGATATATCTCGAAAACTACGCTTCTGATCAAAAAATATCATAGAACATAAATTGTAGGAAACATAATTCTCTACAAAAAAGGTCTCTTAACATTTTGCCATAGCTCGCTTCGTTTCCGAGATATTTGCAGATATATCTCAAGGGAAGGGGCCTGACGGACATATTTCGAGATATTTCTTCTTCTTGTTGTTCTTCTTCTGCACAGCTAAGCTGGAAGTGGCATTTACAGCTCGCAATAGTGCAGAGTTATCTCAAAGAAAGGGGCCACGGTGTTTCTGTATCTCTATTATGTTGGTGCGGCTTCGGAACTTTTAAATATCTTGATATATCTCGAGAACTACGCATCTGATCAAAAAATATCATAGAAGATAAAAAGTAGGAAACTTAATTCTCTACAAAAAAGGTCTCTTAACGTTTTGCAATAGCTCGCTTTGTTTCCGAGATATTTGCAGATTTATCTCAAGGGAAGGGTCCTGACGGACATATTTCGAGATATTTCTTCTTCTTGTTGTTCTTCTTCTGCACAGCTAAGCTGGAAGTGGCATTTGCAGCTCGCAATAGTGCATAGCTATCTGAAAGAAAGGGGCCACGGTGTTTCTGTATCTCTATTATGTTGGTGCGGCTTCGGAACTTTTAAATATCTTGATATATCTCGAGAACTACGCATCTGATCAAAAAATATCATAGAACATAAAAAGTAGGAAACTTAATTCGCTACAAAAAAGGTCTCTTAACATTTTGCCACAGCTCGCTTCGTTTCCGAGATATTTGCAGATTTATCTCAAGGGAAGGGGCCTAACGGACATATTTCGTGATATTTCTTCTTCTTGTTGTTCTTCTTCTGCACAGCTAAGCTGGAAGTGGCATTTGCAGCTCGCAATAGTGCAGAGTTATCTCAAAGAAAAGGGCCACGGTGTTTCTGTATCTCTATTATGTTGGTGCGGCTTCTTAACTTTTAAATATCTTGATATATCTCGAGAACTACGCAACTGATCAAAAAATTTCATAGAACATAAAAAGTAGGAAACTCAATTCTCTACAAAAAAGGTCTCTTAACATTTTGCAATAGCTCGCTTCGTTTCCGAGATATTTGCAGATTTATCTCAAGGGAAGGGGCCTGACGGACATATTTCGAGATATTTCTTCTTCTTGTTGTTCTTCTTCTGCACAGCTAAGCTGGAAGTGGCATTTGCGGCTCGCACTAGTGCAGAGTTATCTCAAAGAAAGGGGCCACGGTGTTTCTGTATCTCTATTATGTTGGTGCGGCTTCGGAACTTTTAAATATCTCGATATATCTCGAAAACTACGCATCTGATCAAAAAATATCATAGAACATAAAAAGTAGGCAACTTAATTCTCTACAAAAAAGGTCTCTTATGATTTTGCCATAGCTCTCTTCGTTTCCGAGATATTTGCAGATTTATCTCAAGGGAAGGGGCCTGACGGACATATTTCGAGATATTTCTTCTTCTTGTTGTTCTTCTTCTGCACAGCTAAGCTGGAAGTGGCATTTGCAGCTCGCAATAGTGCAGAGTTATCTCAAAGAAAGGGGCCACGGTGTTTCTGTATCTCTATTATGTTGGTGCGGCTTCGGAACTTTTAAATATCTTGATATATCTCGAGAACTACGCGTCTGATCAAAAAATATCATAGAACATAAAAAGTAGGAAACCTAATTCTCTACAAAAAAGTCTGTTAACATTTTGCCATAGCTCGCTTCGTTTCCGAGATATTTGCAGATTTATCTCAAGGGAAGGGGCCTAACGGACATATTTCGAGCTATTTCTTCTTCTTGTTGTTCTTCTTCTGCACAGCTAAACTGGAAGTGGCATTTCCAGCTCGCAATAGTGCAGAGTTATCTCAAAGAAAGGGGCCACGGTGTTTCTGTATCTCTATTATGTTGGTGCGGCTTCGGAACTTTTAAATATCTCGATATATCTCGAAAACTACGCATCTGATCAAAAAATATCATAGAACATAAAAAGTAGGCAACTTAATTCTCTACAAAAAAGGTCTCTTATCATTTTGCCATAGCTCTCTTCGTTTCCGAGATATTTGCAGATTTATCTCAAGGGAAGGGGCCTGACGGACATATTTCGAGATATTTCTTCTTCTTGTTGTTCTTCTTCTGCACAGCTAAGCTGGAAGTGGCATTTCCAGCTCGCAATAGTGCAGAGTTATCTCAAAGAAAGGGGCCACGGTGTTTCTGTATCTCTATTATGTTGGTGCGGCTTCGGAACTTTTAAATATCTTGATATATCTCGAGAACTACGCCTCTGATCGAAAAATATCATAGAACATAAAAAGTAGGAAACTTAATTCTCTACAAAAAAGGTCTCTTAACATTTTGCCATAGCTCGCTTGGTTTCCGAGGTATTTGCAGATTTATCTCAAGGGAAGGGGCCTGACGGACATATTTCGAGATATTTCTTCTTCTTGTTGTTCTTCTTCTGCACAGCTAAGCTGGAAGTGGCATTTGCAGCTCGCAATAGTGCAGAGTTATCGCAAAGAAAGGGGCCACGGTGTTTCTGTATCTCTATTATGTTGGTGCGGCTTCGGAACTTTTAAATATCTTGATATATCTCGAGAACTACGCATCTGATCAAAAAATATCCTAGAACATAAAAAGTAGGAAACCTAATTTTCTACAAAAAAGGTCTCTTAACATTTTGCCGTAGCTCGCTTCGTTTCCGAGATATTTGCAGATTTATCTCAAGGGAAGGGGCCTGACGGACATATTTCGAAATATTTCTTATTCTTGTTGTTCTTCTTCTGCACAGCTAAGCTGGAAGTGGCATTTGCAGCTCGCAATAGTGCAGAGTTATCTCAAAGAAAGGGGCCACGGTGTTTCTGTACCTCTATTATGTTGGTGCGGCTTCGGAACTTTTAAATATCTTGATATATCTCGAGAACTACGCCTCTGATCAAAAAATATCATAGAACATAAAAAGTAGGAAACTGAATTCTCTACAAAAAAGGTCTCTTAACATTTTGCCATAGCTCGCTTCGTTTCCGAGATATTTGCAGATTTATCTCAAGGGAAGGGGCCGACGGACATATTTCGAGATATTTCTTCTTCTTGTTGTTCTTCTTCTGCACAGCTAAGCTGGAAGTGGCATTTGCAGCTCGCAATAGTGCAGAGTTATCTCAAAGAAAGGGGCCACGGTGTTTCTGTACCTCTATTATGTTGATGCAGCTTCGGAGCTTTTAAATATCTTGATATATCTCGAGAACTACGCATCTGATCAAAAAATATCATAGAACATAAAAAGTAGGAAACTTAATTCTCTACAAAAAAGGTCTCTTAACATTTTGCCATAGCTCGCTTCGTTTCCGAGATATTTGCAGATTTATCTCAAGGGAAGGGGCCTAACGGACATATTTCGAGATATTTCTTCTTCTTGTTGTTCTTCTTCTGCACAGCTAAACTGGAAGTGGCATTTCCAGCTCGCAATAGTGCAGAGTCATCTCAAAGAAAGGGGCCACGGTGTTTCTGTATCTCTATTATGTTGGTGCGGCTTCGGAACTTTTAAATATCTCGATATATCTCGAAAACTACGCTTCTGATCAAAAAATATCATAGAACATAAATTGTAGGAAACATAATTCTCGACAAAAAAGGTCTCTTAACATTTTGCCATAGCTCGCTTCGTTTCCGAGATATTTGCAGATATATCTCAAGGGAAGGGGCCTGACGGACATATTTCGAGATATTTCTTCTTCTTGTTGTTCTTCTTCTGCACAGCTAAGCTGGAAGTGGCATTTACAGCTCGCAATAGTGCAGAGTTATCTCAAAGAAAGGGGCCACGGTGTTTCTGTATCTCTATTATGTTGGTGCGGCTTCGGAACTTTTAAATATCTTGATATATCTCGAGAACTACGCATCTGATCAAAAAATGTCATAGAACGTAAAAAGTAGGAAACTTAATTCTCTCCAAAAAAGGTCTCTTAACATTTTGCCATAGCTCGCTTCGTTTCCGAGATATTTGCAGATATATCTCAAGGGAAGGGGCCTGACGGACATATTTCGAGATATTTCTTCTTCTTGTTGTTCTTCTTCTGCACAGCTAAGCTGGAAGTGGCATTTACAGCTCGCAATAGTGCAGAGTTATCTCAAAGAAAGGGGCCACGGTGTTTCTGTATCTCTATTATGTTGGTGCGGCTTCGGAACTTTTAAATATCTTGATATATCTCGAGAACTACGCATCTGATCAAAAAATGTCATAGAACGTAAAAAGTAGGAAACTTAATTCTCTCCAAAAAAGGTCTCTTAACATTTTGCCATAGCTCTCTTCGTTTCCGAGATATTTCCAGATTTATCTCAAGGGAAGGGGCCTGACGGACATATTTCGAGATATTTCTTCTTCTTGTTGTTCTTCTTCTGCACAGCTAAGCTGGAAGTGGCATTTGCAGCTCGCAATAGTGCAGAGTTATCTCAAAGAAAGGGGCCACGGTGTTTCTGTATCTCTATTATGTTGGTGCGGCTTCGGAACTTTTAAATATCTTGATATATCTCGAGAACTGCGCATCTGATCAAAAAATATCATAGAACATAAAAAGTAGGAAACTTAATTCTCTACAAAAAAGGTCTCTTAACATTTTGCCATAGCTCTCTTCGTTTCCGAGATATTTGCAGATTTATCTCAAGGGAAGGGGCCTGACGGACATATTTCGAGATACTTCTTCTTCTTGTTGTTCTTCTTCTGCACAGCTAAGCTGGAAGTGGCATTTGCAGCTCGCAATAGTGCAGAGTTATCTCAAAGAAAGGGGCCACGGTGTTTCTGTATCTCTATTATGTTGGTGCGGCTTCGGAACTTTTAAATATCTTAATATATCTCGAGAACTACGCATCTGATCAAAAAATATCATAGAACATAAAAAGTAGGAAACATAATTCTGTACAAAAAAGGTCTCTTAACATTTTGCCATAGCTCTCTTCGTTTCCGAGATATTTGCAGATTTATCTCAAGGGAAGGGGCCTGACGGACATATTTCGAGATACTTCTTCTTCTTGTTGTTCTTCTTCTGCACAGCTAAGCTGGAAGTGGCATTTGCAGCTCGCAATAGTGCAGAGTTATCTCAAAGAAAGGGGCCACGGTGTTTCTGTATCTCTATTATGTTGGTGCGGCTTCGGAACTTTTAAATATCTTAATATATCTCGAGAACTACGCATCTGATCAAAAAATATCATAGAACATAAAAAGTAGGAAACTTAATTCTCTACAAAAAAGGTCTCTTAACATTTTGCCATAGCTCGCTTCGTTTCCGAGATATTTGCAGATTTATCTCAAGGGAAGGGGCCTGACGGACATATTTCGAGATACTTCTTCTTCTTGTTGTTCTTCTTCTGCACAGCTAAGCTGGAAGCGGCATTTGCAGCTCGCAATAGTGCAGAGTTATCTCAAAGAAAGGGGCCACGGTGTTTCTGTATCTCTATTATGTTGGTGCGGCTTCGGAACTTTTAAATATCTTAATATATCTCGAGAACTACGCATCTGATCAAAAAATATCATAGAACATAAAAAGTAGGAAACATAATTCTGTACAAAAAAGGTCTCTTAACATTTTGCCATAGCTCGCTTCGTTTCCGAGATATTTGCAGATTTATCTCAAGGGAAGGGGTCTAACGGACATATTTCGAGATATTTCTTCTTCTTGTTGGTCTTCTTCTGCACAGCTAAGCTGGAAGTGGCATTTACAGCTCGCAATAGTGCAGAGTTATCTCAAAGAAAGCGGCCACGGTGTTTCTGTATCTCTATTATGTTGGTGCGGCTTCGGAACTTTTAAATATCTTGATATATCTCGAGAACTACGCATCTGATCAAAAAATATCATAGAACATAAAAAGTAGGAAACTTAATTCTCTACAAAAAAGGTCTCTTAACATTTTGCCATAGCTCGCTTCGTTTCCGAGATATTTGCAGATTTATCTCAAGGGAAGGGGCCTGACGGACATATTTCGAGATACTTCTTCTTCTTGTTGTTCTTCTTCTGCACAGCTAAGCTGGAAGTGGCATTTGCAGCTCGCAATAGTGCAGAGTTATCTCAAAGAAAGGGGCCACGGTGTTTCTGTATCTCTATTATGTTGGTGCGGCTTCGGAACTTTTAAATATCTTAATGTATCTCGAGAACTACGCATCTGATCAAAAAATATCATAGAACATAAAATGTAGGAAACTTAATTCTCTACAAAAAAGGTCTCTTAACATTTTGCCATAGCTCGCTTCGTTTCCGAGATATTTGCAGATTTATCTCAAGGGAAGGGGCCTAACGGACATATTTCGAGATATTTCTTCTTCTTGTTGTTCTTCATCTGCACAGCTAAGCTGGAAGCGGCATTTGCGGCTCGCACTAGTGCAGAGTTATCTCAAAGAAAGGGGCCACGGTGTTTCTGTATCTCTATTATGTTGGTGCGGCTTCGGAACTTTTAAATATCTTAATATATCTCGAGAACTACGCATCTGATCAAAAAATATCATAGAACATAAAAAGTAGGAAACATAATTCTGTACAAAAAAGGTCTCTTAACATTTTGCCATAGCTCGCTTCGTTTCCGAGATATTTGCAGATTCAGCTCAAAGGAACTGGCCTGACGGACATATTTCGAGATATTTCTTCTTCTTGTTGTTCTTCCTCTGCACAGCTAAGCTGGAAGTGGCATTTGCAGCTCGCAATAGTGCAGAGTTATCTCAAAGAAAGGGGCCACGGTGTTTCTGTATCTCTATTATGTTGGTGCGGCTTCGGAACTTTTAAATATCTTGATATATCTCGAGAACTACGCATCTGATCAAAAAATATCATAGAACATAAAAAGTAGGAAACTTAATTCTCTACAAAAAAGGTCTCTTAACATTTTGCCATAGCTCGCTTCGTTTCCGAGATATTTGCATATTTATCTCAAGGGAAGGGGCCTGACGGACATATTTCGAGATATTTCTTCTTCTTGTTGTTCTTCTTCTGTACAGCTAAGCTGGAAGTGGCATTTGCGGCTCGCACTAGTGCAGAGTTATCTCAAAGAAAGGGGCCACGGTGTTTCTGTATCTCTATTATGTTGGTGCGGCTTCGGAACTTTTAAATATCTTAATATATCTCGAGAACTACGCATCTGATCAAAAAATATCATAGAACATAAAAAGTAGGAAACATAATTCTGTACAAAGAAGGTCTCTTAACATTTTGCCATAGCTCGCTTCGTTTCCGAGATATTTGCAGATTCAGCTCAAAGGAACTGGCCTGACGGACATATTTCGAGATATTTCTTCTTCTTGTTGTTCTTCCTCTGCACAGCTAAGCTGGAAGTGGCATTTGCAGCTCGCAATAGTGCAGAGTTATCTCAAAGAAAGGGGCCACGGTGTTTCTGTATCTCTATTATGTTGGTGCGGCTTCGGAACTTTTAAATATCTTGATATATCTCGAGAACTACGCATCTGATCAAAAAATATCATAGAACATAAAAAGTAGGAAACTTAATTCTCTACAAAAAAGGTCTCTTAACATTTTGCCATAGCTCGCTTCGTTTCCGAGATATTTGCATATTTATCTCAAGGGAAGGGGCCTGACGGACATATTTCGAGATATTTCTTCTTCTTGTTGTTCTTCTTCTGTACAGCTAAGCTGGAAGTGGCATTTGCGGCTCGCACTAGTGCAGAGTTATCTCAAAGAAAGGGGCCACGGTGTTTCTGTATCTCTATTATGTTAGTGCGGCTTCGGAACTTTTAAATATCTTGATATATCTCGAGAACTACGCATCTGATCAAAAAATATCATAGAACATAAAAAGTAGGAAACCTAATTTTCTACAAAAAAGGTCTCTTAACATTTTGCCATAGCTCGCTTCGTTTCCGAGATATTTGCAGATATATCTCAAGGGAAGGCGCCTGACGGACATATTTCGAGATATTTCTTCTTCTTGTTGTTCTTCTTCTGCACAGCTAAGCTGGAAGTGGCATTTGCGGCTCGCACTAGTGCAGAGTTATCTCAAAGAAAGGGGCCACGGTGTTTCTGTATCCCTATTATGTTGGTGCGACTTCGGAACTTTTAAATATCTCGATATATCTCGAACACTACGCTTCTGATCAAAAAATATCATAGAACATAAATTGTAGGAAACATAATTCTCTACAAAAAACGTCTCTTAACATTTTGCCATAGCTCGCTTCGTTTCCGAGATATTTGCAGATTCAGCTCAAAGGAACTGGCCTGACGGACATATTTCGAGATATTTCTTCTTCTTGTTGTTCTTCTTCTGCACAGCTAAGCTGGAAGTGGCATTTACAGCTCGCAATAGTGCAGAGTTATCTCAAAGAAAGGGGCCACGGTGTTTCTGTATCTCTATTATGTTGGTGCGGCTTCGGAACTTTTAAATATCTTGATATATCTCGAGAACTACGCATCTGATCAAAAAATATCATAGAACATAAAAAGTAGGAAACCTAATTTTCTACAAAAAAGGTCTCTTAACATTTTGCCATAGCTCGCTTCGTTTCCGAGATATTTGCAGATTTATCTCAAGGGAAGGCGCCTGACGGACATATTTCGAGATATTTCTTCTTCTTGTTGTTCTTCTTCTGCACAGCTAAGCTGGAAGTGGCATTTGCGGCTCGCACTAGTGCAGAGTTATCTCAAAGAAAGGGGCCACGGTGTTTCTGTATCCCTATTATGTTGGTGCGGCTTCGGAACTTTTAAATATCTCGATATATCTCGAAAACTGCGCTTCTGATCAAAAAATATCATAGAACATAAATTGTAGGAAACATAATTCTCTACAAAAAACGTGTCTTAACATTTTGCCATAGCTCGCTTCGTTTCCGAGATATTTGCAGATTCAGCTCAAAGGAACTGGCCTGACGGACATATTTCGAGATATTTCTTCTTCTTGTTGTTCTTCTTCTGCACAGCTAAACTGGAAGTGGCATTTCCAGCTCGCAATCGTGCAGAGTTATCTCAAAGAAAGGGGCCACGGTGTTTCTGTATCTCTATTATGTTGGTGCGGCTTCGGAACTTTTAAATATCTTGATATATCTCGAGAACTACGCCTCTGATCGAAAAATATCATAGAACATAAAAAGTAGGAAACTTAATTCTCTACAAAAAAGGTCTCTTAACATTTTGCCATAGCTCGCTTCGTTTCCGAGATATTTGCAGATTTATCTCAAGGGAAGGGGCCTGACGGACATATTTCGAGATATTTCTTCTTCTTGTTGTTCTTCTTCTGCACAGCTAAGCTGGAAGTGGCATTTGCGGCTCGCACTAGTGCAGAGTTATCTCAAAGAAAGGAGCCACGGTGTTTCTGTATCTCTATTATGTTGGTGCGGCTTCGGAACTTTTAAATATCTCGATATATCTCGAAAACTACGCTTCTGATCAAAAAATATCATAGAACATAAATTGTAGGAAACATAATTCACTACAAAAAACGTCTCTTAACATTTTGCCATAGCTCACTTCGCTTCCGAGATATTTGCAGATTCAGCTCAAAGGAACGGGCCTGACGGACATATTTCGAGATACTTCTTCTTCTTGTTGTTCTTCCTCTGCACAGCTAAGCTGGAAGTGGCATTTGCAGCTCGCAATAGTGCAGAGTTATCTCAAAGAAAGGGGCCACGGTGTTTCTGTATCTCTATTATGTTGGTGCGGCTTCGGAACTTTTAAATATCTTGATATATCTCGAGAACTACGCATCTAATCAAAAAATATCATAGAACATAAAAAGTAGGAAACTTAATTCTCTACAAAAAAGGTCTCTTAACATTTTGCCATACCTCGCTTCGTTCCCGAGATATTTGCAGATTTATCTCAAGGGAAGGGGCCTGACGGACATATTTCGAGATATTTCTTCTTCTTGTTGTTCTTCTTCTGCACAGCTAAGCTGGAAGTGGCATTTGCGGCTCGCACTAGTGCAGAGTTATCTCAAAGAAAGGGGCCACGGTGTTTCTGTATCCCTATTATGTTGGTGCGGCTTCGGAACTTTTAAATATCTCGATATATCTCGAAAACTACGCTTCTGATCAAAAAATATCATAGAACATAAATTGTAGGAAACAGAATTCTCTACAAAAAAGGTCTCTTAACATTTTGCCATAGCTCGCTTCGTTTCCGAGATATTTGCAGATTTATCTCAAGGGAAGGGGCCTGACGGACATATTTCGAGATATTTCTTCTTCTTGTTGTTCTTCCTCTGCACAGCTAAGCTGGAAGTGGCATTTGCAGCTCGCAATAGTGCAGAATTATCTCAAAGAAAGGGGCCACGGTGTTTCTGTATCTCTATTATGTTGGTGCGGCTTCGGAACTTTTAAATATCTTGATATATCGCGAGAACTACGCATCTGATCAAAAAATATCATAGAACATAAAAAGTAGGAAACATAATTCTCTACAAAAAAGGTCTCTGAACATTTTGCCATAGCTCGCTTCGTTTCCGAGATATTTGCAGATTTATCTCAAGGGTAGGGTCCTGATGGACATATTTCGAGATATTTCTTCTTCTTGTTGTTCTTCTTCTGCACAGCTAAACTGGAAGTGGCATTTCCAGCTCGCAATCGTGCAGAGTTATCTCAAAGAAAGGGGCCACGGTGTTTCTGTATCTCTATTATGTTGGTGCGGCTTCGGAACTTTTAAATATCTTGATATATCTCGAGAACTACGCATCTGATCAAAAAATATCATAGAACATAAAAAGTAGGAAACTTAATTCTCTACAAAAAAGGTCTCTTAACATTTTGCCATAGCTCGCTTCGTTTCCGAGATATTTGCAGATTTATCTCAAGGGAAGGGGCCTAACGGACATATTTCGAGATATTTCTTCTTCTTGTTGTCCTTCTTCTGCACAGCTAAACTGGAAGTGGCATTTCCAGCTCGCAATAGTGCAGAGTTATCTCAAAGAGAGGGGCCACGGTGTTTCTGTATCTCTATTATGTTGGTGCGGCTTCGGAACTTTTAAATATCTTGATATATCTCGAGAACTACGCATCTGATCAAAAAATATCATACAAGATAAAAAGTAGGAAACTTAATTCTCTACAAAAAAGGTCTCTTAACATTTTGCCATACCTCGCTTCGTTTCCGAGATATTTGCAGATTTATCTCAAGGAAAGGGGCCTGACGGACATATTTCGAGATATTTCTTCTTCTTGTTGTTCTTCTTCTGCACAGCTAAGCTGGAAGTGGCATTTGCGGCTCGCACTAGTGCAGAGTTATCTCAAAGAAAGGGGCCACGGTGTTTCTGTATCCCTATTATGTTGGTGCGGCTTCGGAACTTTTAAATATCTCGATATATCTCGAAAACTACGCTTCTGATCAAAAAATATCATAGAACATAAATTGTAGGAAACATAATTCTCTATAAAAAACGTCTCTTAACATTTTGCCATAGCTCGCTTCGTTTCCGAGATATTTGCAGATTCAGCTCAAAGGAACTGGCCTGACGGACATATTTCGAGATATTTCTTCTTCTTGTTGTTCTTCCTCTGCACAGTTAAGCTGGAAGTGGCATTTGCAGCTCGCAATAGTGCAGAGTTATCTCAAAGAAAGGGGCCACGGTGTTTCTGTATCTCTATTATGTTGGTGCGGCTTCGGAACTTTTAAATATCTTGATATATCTCGAGAACTACGCATCTGATCAAAAAATATCATAGAACATAAAAAGTAGGAAACTTAATTCTCTACAGAAAAGGTCTCTGAACATTTTGCCATAACTCGCTTCGTTTCCGAGATATTTGCAGATTTATCTCAAGGGAAGGGGCCTGACGGACATATTTCGAGATATTTCTTCTTCTTGTTGTTCTTCTTCTGCACAGCTAAGCTGGAAGTGGCATTTGCGGCTCGCACTAGTGCAGAGTTATCTCAACGAAAGGGGCCACGGTGTTTCTGTATCTCTATTATGTTGGTGCGGCTTCGGAACTTTTACATATCTCGATATATCTCGAAAACCACGCTTCTGATCAAAAAATATCATAGAACATAAATTGGAGGAAACATAATTCTCTACAAAAAAGGTCTCTTAACATTTTGCCATAGCTCGCTTCGTTTCCGAGATATTTGCAGATATATCTCAAGGGAAGGGGCCTGACGGAAATATTTCGAGATATTTCTTCTTCTTGTTGTTCTTTTTCTGCACTGCTAAGCTGGAAGTGGCATTTACAGCTGGCAATAGTGCAGAGTTATCTCAAAGAAAGGGGCCACGGTGTTTCTGTATCTCTATTATGTTGGTGCGGCTTCGGAACTTTTAAATATCTCGATATATCTCGAAAACTACGCTTCTGATCAAAAAATATCATAGAACATAAATTGTAGGAAACAGAATTCTCTACAAAAAAGGTCTCTTAACATTTTGCCATAGCTCGCTTCGTTTCCGAGATATTTGCAGATATATCTCAAGGGAAGGGGCCTGACGGACATATTTCGAGATATTTCTTCTTCTTGTTGTTCTTCTTCTGCACAGCTAAGCTGGAAGTGGCATTTACAGCTCGCAATAGTGCAGAGTTATCTCAAAGAAAGGGGCCACGGTGTTTCTGTATCTCTATTATGTTGGTGCGGCTTCAGAACTTTTAAATATCTTGATATATCTCGAGAACTATGCATCTGATCAAAAAATATCATAGAACATAAATTGTAGGAAACTTAATTCTCTACAAAAAAGGTCTCTTAACATTTTGCCATAGCTCGCTTCGTTTCCGAGATATTTGCAGATTTATCTCAAGGGAAGGGGCCTGACGGACATATTTCGAGATATTTCTTCTTCTTGTTGTTCTTCTGCACAGCTAAGCTGGAAGTGGCATTTGCAGCTCGCAATAGTGCATAGTTATCTGAAAGTAAGGGGCCACGGTGTTTCTGTATCTCTATTATGTTGGTGCGGCTTCGGAACTTTTAAATATCTTGATATATCTCGAGAACTACGCATCTAATCAAAAAATATCATAGAACATAAAAAGTAGGAAACTTAATTCTCTACAAAAAAGGTCTCTTAACATTTTGCCATAGCTCTCTTCGTTTCCGAGATATTCGCAGATTTATCTCAAGGGAAGGGGCCTGACGGACATATTTCGAGATATTTCTTCTTCTTGTTGTTCTTCTTCTGCACAGCTAAGCTGGAAGTGGCATTTGCAGCTCGCAATAGTGCAGAGTTATCTCAAAGAAAGGGGCCACGGTGTTTCTGTATCTCTATTATGTTGGTGCGGCTTCGGAACTTTTAGATATCTTGATATATCTCGAGAACTACGCATCTGATCAAAAAATATCATAGAACATAAAAAGTAGGAAACTTAATTCTCTACAAAAAAGGTCTCTTAACATTTTGCCATAGCTCGCTTCGTTTCCGAGATATTTGCAGATTTATCTCAAGGGAAGGGGCCTGACGGACATATTTCGAGATATTTCTTCTTCTTGTTGTTCTTCTTCTGCACAGCTAAGCTGGAAGTGGCATTTGCGGCTCGCACTAGTGCAGAGTTATCTCAACGAAAGGGGCCACGGTGTTTCTGTATCTCTATTATGTTGGTGCGGCTTCGGAACTTTTAAATATCTCGATATATCTCGAAAACTACGCATCTGATCAAAAAATATCATAGAACATAAAAAGTAGGAAACTTAATTCTCTACAAAAAAGGTCTCTCAACATTTTGCCATAGCTCGCTTCGTTTCCGAGATATTTGCAGATTTATCTCAAGGGAAGGGGCCTGACGGACATATTTCGAGATATTTCTTCTTCTTGTTGTTCTTCTTCTGCACAGCTAAGCTGGAAGTGGCATTTGCGGCTCGCACTAGTGCAGAGTTATCTCAACGAAAGGGGCCACGGTGTTTCTGTATCTCTATTATGTTGGTGCGGCTTCGGAACTTTTACATATCTCGATATATCTCGAAAACCACGCTTCTGATCAAAAAATATCATAGAACATAAATTGTAGGAAACATAATTCTCTACAAAAAAGGTCTCTTAACATTTTGCCATAGCTCGCTTCGTTTCCGAGATATTTGCAGATATATCTCAAGGGAAGGGGCCTGACGGAAATATTTCGAGATATTTCTTCTTCTTGCTGTTCTTCTTCTGCACAGCTAAGCTGGAAGTGGCATTTGCGGCTCGCACTAGTGCAGAGTTATCTCAACGAAAGGGGCCACGGTGTTTCTGTATCTCTATTATGTTGGTGCGGCTTCGGAACTTTTACATATCTCGATATATCTCGAAAACCACGCTTCTGATCAAAAAATATCATAGAACATAAATTGTAGGAAACTTAATTCTCTACAAAAAAGGTCTCTTAACATTTTGCCATAGCTCTCTTCGTTTCCGAGATATTTGCAGATTTATCTCAAGGGAAGGGGCCTGACGGACATATTTCGAGATATTTCTTCTTCTTGTTGCTCTTCTGCACAGCTAAGCTGGAAGTGGCATTTGCAGCTCGCAATAGTGCATAGTTATCTGAAAGAAAGGGGCCACGGTGTTTCTGTATCTCTATTATGTTGGTGCGGCTTCGGAACTTTTAAATATCTTGATATATCTCGAGAACTACGCATCTAATCAAAAAATATCATAGAACATAAAAAGTAGGAAACTTAATTCTCTACAAAAAAGGTCTCTTAACATTTTGCCATAGCTCTCTTCGTTTCCGAGATATTTGCAGATTTATCTCAAGGGAAGGGGCCTGACGGACATATTTCGAGATATTTCTTCTTCTTGTTGTTCTTCTTCTGCACAGCTAAGCTGGAAGTGGCATTTGCAGCTCGCAATAGTGCAGAGTTATCTCAAAGAAAGGGGCCACGGTGTTTCTGTATCTCTATTATGTTGGTGCGGCTTCGGAACTTTTAAATATCTTGATATATCTCGAGAACTACGCATCTGATCAAAAAATATCATAGAACATAAAAAGTAGGAAACCTAATTCTCTACAAAAAAGGTCTCTCAACATTTTGCCATAGCTCGCTTCGTTTCCGAGATATTTGCAGATTTATCTCAAGGGAAGGGGCCTGACGGACATATTTCGAGATATTTCTTCTTCTTGTTGTTCTTCTTCTGCACAGCTAAGCTGGAAGTGGCATTTGCGGCTCGCACTAGTGCAGAGTTATCTCAACGAAAGGGGCCACGGTGTTTCTGTATCTCTATTATGTTGGTGCGGCTTCGGAACTTTTACATATCTCGATATATCTCGAAAACCACGCTTCTGATCAAAAAATATCATAGAACATAAATTGTAGGAAACATAATTCTCTACAAAAAACGTCTCTTAATATTTTGCCATAGCTCGCTTCGTTTCCGAGATATTTGCAGATTCAGCTCAAAGGAACTGGCCTGACGGACATATTTCGAGATATTTCTTCTTCTTGTTGTTCTTCCTCTGCACAGCTAAGCTGGAAGTGGCATTTGCAGCTCGCAATAGTGCAGAGTTATCTCAAAGAAAGGGGCCACGGTGTTTCTGTATCTCTATTATGTTGGTGCGGCTTTGGAACTTTTAAATATCTCGATATATCTCGAAAACTACGCTTCTGATCAAAACATATCATAGAACATAAAAAGTAGGAAACTTAATTCTCTACAAAAAAGGTCTCTTAACATTTTGCCATAGCTCTCTTCGTTTCCGAGATATTTGCAGATTTATCTCAAGGGAAGGGGCCTGACGGACATATTTCGAGATATTTCTTCTTCTTGTTGTTCTTCTTCTGCACAGCTAAGCTGGAAGTGGCATTTGCAGCTCGCAATAGTGCAGAGTTATCTCAAAGAAAGGGGCCACGGTGTTTCTGTATCTCTATTATGTTGGTGCGGCTTCGGAACTTTTAAATATCTTGATATATCTCGAGAACTACGCATCTGATCAAAAAATATCATAGAACATAAAAAGTAGGAAACTTAATTCTCTACAAAAAAGGTCTCTCAACATTTTGCCATAGCTCGCTTCGTTTCCGAGATATTTGCAGATTTATCTCAAGGGAAGGGGCCTGACGGACATATTTCGAGATATTTCTTCTTCTTGTTGTTCTTCTTCTGCACAGCTAAGCTGGAAGTGGCATTTGCAGCTCGCAATAGTGCAGAGTTATCTCAAAGAAAGGGGCCACGGTGTTTCTGTATCTCTATTATGTTGGTGCGGCTTCGGAACTTTTACATATCTCGATATATCTCGAAAACCACGCTTCTGATCAAAAAATATCATAGAACATAAATTGTAGGAAACATAATTCTCTACAAAAAAGGTCTCTTAACATTTTGCCATAGCTCGCTTCGTTTCCGAGATATTTGCAGATATATCTCAAGGGAAGGGGCCTGACGGAAATATTTCGAGATATTTCTTCTTCTTGTTGTTCTTCTTCTGCACTGCTAAGCTGGAAGTGGCATTTACAGCTGGCAATAGTGCAGAGTTATCTCAAAGAAAGGGGCCACGGTGTTTCTGTATCTCTATTATGTTGGTGCGGCTTCGGAACTTTTAAATATCTCGATATATCTCGAAAACTACGCTTCTGATCAAAAAATATCATAGAACATAAATTGTAGGAAACAGAATTCTCTACAAAAAAGGTCTCTTAACATTTTGCCATAGCTCGCTTCGTTTCCGAGATATTTGCAGATATATCTCAAGGGAAGGGGCCTGACGGACATATTTCGAGATATTTCTTCTTCTTGTTGTTCTTCTTCTGCACAGCTAAGCTGGAAGTGGCATTTACAGCTCGCAATAGTGCAGAGTTATCTCAAAGAAAGGGGCCACGGTGTTTCTGTATCTCTATTATGTTGGTGCGGCTTCGGAACTTTTAAATATCTTGATATATCTCGAGAACTATGCATCTGATCAAAAAATATCATAGAACATAAATTGTAGGAAACTTAATTCTCTACAAAAAAGGTCTCTTAACATTTTGCCATAGCTCGCTTCGTTTCCGAGATATTTGCAGATTTATCTCAAGGGAAGGGGCCTGACGGACATATTTCGAGATATTTCTTCTTCTTGTTGTTCTTCTGCACAGCTAAGCTGGAAGTGGCATTTGCAGCTCGCAATAGTGCATAGTTATCTGAAAGTAAGGGGCCACGGTGTTTCTGTATCTCTATTATGTTGGTGCGGCTTCGGAACTTTTAAATATCTTGATATATCTCGAGAACTACGCATCTAATCAAAAAATATCATAGAACATAAAAAGTAGGAAACTTAATTCTCTACAAAAAAGGTCTCTTAACATTTTGCCATAGCTCTCTTCGTTTCCGAGATATTCGCAGATTTATCTCAAGGGAAGGGGCCTGACGGACATATTTCGAGATATTTCTTCTTCTTGTTGTTCTTCTTCTGCACAGCTAAGCTGGAAGTGGCATTTGCAGCTCGCAATAGTGCAGAGTTATCTCAAAGAAAGGGGCCACGGTGTTTCTGTATCTCTATTATGTTGGTGCGGCTTCGGAACTTTTAGATATCTTGATATATCTCGAGAACTACGCATCTGATCAAAAAATATCATAGAACATAAAAAGTAGGAAACTTAATTCTCTACAAAAAAGGTCTCTTAACATTTTGCCATAGCTCGCTTCGTTTCCGAGATATTTGCAGATTTATCTCAAGGGAAGGGGCCTGACGGACATATTTCGAGATATTTCTTCTTCTTGTTGTTCTTCTTCTGCACAGCTAAGCTGGAAGTGGCATTTGCGGCTCGCACTAGTGCAGAGTTATCTCAACGAAAGGGGCCACGGTGTTTCTGTATCTCTATTATGTTGGTGCGGCTTCGGAACTTTTAAATATCTCGATATATCTCGAAAACTACGCATCTGATCAAAAAATATCATAGAACATAAAAAGTAGGAAACTTAATTCTCTACAAAAAAGGTCTCTCAACATTTTGCCATAGCTCGCTTCGTTTCCGAGATATTTGCAGATTTATCTCAAGGGAAGGGGCCTGACGGACATATTTCGAGATATTTCTTCTTCTTGTTGTTCTTCTTCTGCACAGCTAAGCTGGAAGTGGCATTTGCGGCTCGCACTAGTGCAGAGTTATCTCAACGAAAGGGGCCACGGTGTTTCTGTATCTCTATTATGTTGGTGCGGCTTCGGAACTTTTACATATCTCGATATATCTCGAAAACCACGCTTCTGATCAAAAAATATCATAGAACATAAATTGTAGGAAACATAATTCTCTACAAAAAAGGTCTCTTAACATTTTGCCATAGCTCGCTTCGTTTCCGAGATATTTGCAGATATATCTCAAGGGAAGGGGCCTGACGGAAATATTTCGAGATATTTCTTCTTCTTGTTGTTCTTCTTCTGCACAGCTAAGCTGGAAGTGGCATTTGCGGCTCGCACTAGTGCAGAGTTATCTCAACGAAAGGGGCCACGGTGTTTCTGTATCTCTATTATGTTGGTGCGGCTTCGGAACTTTTACATATCTCGATATATCTCGAAAACCACGCTTCTGATCAAAAAATATCATAGAACATAAATTGTAGGAAACTTAATTCTCTACAAAAAAGGTCTCTTAACATTTTGCCATAGCTCTCTTCGTTTCCGAGATATTTGCAGATTTATCTCAAGGGAAGGGGCCTGACGGACATATTTCGAGATATTTCTTCTTCTTGTTGCTCTTCTGCACAGCTAAGCTGGAAGTGGCATTTGCAGCTCGCAATAGTGCATAGTTATCTGAAAGAAAGGGGCCACGGTGTTTCTGTATCTCTATTATGTTGGTGCGGCTTCGGAACTTTTAAATATCTTGATATATCTCGAGAACTACGCATCTAATCAAAAAATATCATAGAACATAAAAAGTAGGAAACTTAATTCTCTACAAAAAAGGTCTCTTAACATTTTGCCATAGCTCTCTTCGTTTCCGAGATATTTGCAGATTTATCTCAAGGGAAGGGGCCTGACGGACATATTTCGAGATATTTCTTCTTCTTGTTGTTCTTCTTCTGCACAGCTAAGCTGGAAGTGGCATTTGCAGCTCGCAATAGTGCAGAGTTATCTCAAAGAAAGGGGCCACGGTGTTTCTGTATCTCTATTATGTTGGTGCGGCTTCGGAACTTTTAAATATCTTGATATATCTCGAGAACTACGCATCTGATCAAAAAATATCATAGAACATAAAAAGTAGGAAACTTAATTCTCTACAAAAAAGGTCTCTCAACATTTTGCCATAGCTCGCTTCGTTTCCGAGATATTTGCAGATTTATCTCAAGGGAAGGGGCCTGACGGACATATTTCGAGATATTTCTTCTTCTTGTTGTTCTTCTTCTGCACAGCTAAGCTGGAAGTGGCATTTGCGGCTCGCACTAGTGCAGAGTTATCTCAACGAAAGGGGCCACGGTGTTTCTGTATCTCTATTATGTTGGTGCGGCTTCGGAACTTTTACATATCTCGATATATCTCGAAAACCACGCTTCTGATCAAAAAATATCATAGAACATAAATTGTAGGAAACATAATTCTCTACAAAAAACGTCTCTTAATATTTTGCCATAGCTCGCTTCGTTTCCGAGATATTTGCAGATTCAGCTCAAAGGAACTGGCCTGACGGACATATTTCGAGATATTTCTTCTTCTTGTTGTTCTTCCTCTGCACAGCTAAGCTGGAAGTGGCATTTGCAGCTCGCAATAGTGCAGAGTTATCTCAAAGAAAGGGGCCACGGTGTTTCTGTATCTCTATTATGTTGGTGCGGCTTTGGAACTTTTAAATATCTCGATATATCTCGAAAACTACGCTTCTGATCAAAACATATCATAGAACATAAATTGTAGGAAACATAATTCTCTACAAAAAACGTTTCTTAACATTTTGCCATAGCTCGCTTCGTTTCCGAGATATTTGCAGATTCAGCTCAAAGGAACTGGCCTGTCGGACATATTTCGAGATATTTCTTCTTCTTGTTGTTCTTCCTCTGCACAGCTAAGCTGGAAGTGGCATTTGCAGCTCGCAATAGTGCAGAGTTATCTCAAAGAAAGGGGCCACGGTGTTTCTGTATCTCTATTATGTTGGTGCGGCTTTGGAACTTTTAAATATCTCGATATATCTCGAAAACTACGCTTCTGATCAAAAAATATCATAGAACATAAATTGTAGGAAACATAATTCTCTACAAAAAAGGTCTCTTAACATTTTGCCATAGCTCGCTTCGTTTCCGAGATATTTGCAGATTTATCTCAAGGGAAGGGGCCTGACGGACATATTTCGAGATATTTCTTCTTCTTGTTGTTCTTCTTCTGCACAGCTAAGCTGGAAGTGGCATTTGCAGCTCGCAATAGTGCAGAGTTATCTCAAAGAAAGGGGCCACGGTGTTTCTGTATCTCTATTATGTTGGTGCGGCTTCGGAACTTTTAAATATCTTGATATATCTCGAGAACTACGCATCTGATCAAAAAATATCATAGAACATAAAAAGTAGGAAACTTAATTCTCTACAAAAAAGGTCTCTCAACATTTTGCCATAGCTCGCTTCGTTTCCGAGATATTTGCAGATTTATCTCAAGGGAAGGGGCCTGACGGACATATTTCGAGATATTTCTTCTTCTTGTTGTTCTTCTTCTGCACAGCTAAGCTGGAAGTGGCATTTGCGGCTCGCACTAGTGCAGAGTTATCTCAAAGAAAGGGGCCACGGTGTTTCTGTATCTCTATTATGTTGGTGCGGCTTCGGAACTTTTAAATATCTCGATATATCTCGAAAACTACGCTTCTGATCAAAAAATATCATAGAACATAAATTGTAGGAAACAGAATTCTCTACAAAAAAGGTCTCTTAACATTTTGCCATAGCTCGCTTCGTTTCCGAGATATTTGCAGATATATCTCAAGGGAAGGGGCCTGACGGACATATTTCGAGATATTTCTTCTTCTTGTTGTTCTTCTTCTGCACAGCTAAGCTGGAAGTGGCATTTACAGCTCGCAATAGTGCAGAGTTATCTCAAAGAAAGGGGCCACGGTGTTTCTGTATCTCTATTATGTTGGTGCGGCTTCGGAACTTTTAAATATCTTGATATATCTCGAGAACTATGCATCTGATCAAAAAATATCATAGAACATAAATTGTAGGAAACTTAATTCTCTACAAAAAAGGTCTCTTAACATTTTGCCATAGCTCGCTTCGTTTCCGAGATATTTGCAGATTTATCTCAAGGGAAGGGGCCTGACGGACATATTTCGAGATATTTCTTCTTCTTGTTGTTCTTCTGCACAGCTAAGCTGGAAGTGGCATTTGCAGCTCGCAATAGTGCATAGTTATCTGAAAGTAAGGGGCCACGGTGTTTCTGTATCTCTATTATGTTGGTGCGGCTTCGGAACTTTTAAATATCTTGATATATCTCGAGAACTACGCATCTAATCAAAAAATATCATAGAACATAAAAAGTAGGAAACTTAATTCTCTACAAAAAAGGTCTCTCAACATTTTGCCATAGCTCGCTTCGTTTCCGAGATATTTGCAGATTTATCTCAAGGGAAGGGGCCTGACGGACATATTTCGAGATATTTCTTCTTCTTGTTGTTCTTCTTCTGCACAGCTAAGCTGGAAGTGGCATTTGCGGCTCGCACTAGTGCAGAGTTATCTCAACGAAAGGGGCCACGGTGTTTCTGTATCTCTATTATGTTGGTGCGGCTTCGGAACTTTTACATATCTCGATATATCTCGAAAACCACGCTTCTGATCAAAAAATATCATAGAACATAAATTGTAGGAAACATAATTCTCTACAAAAAAGGTCTCTTAACATTTTGGCATAGCTCGCTTCGTTTCCGAGATATTTGCAGATATATCTCAAGGGAAGGGGCCTGACGGAAATATTTCGAGATATTTCTTCTTCTTGTTGTTCTTCTTCTGCACAGCTAAGCTGGAAGTGGCATTTGCGGCTCGCACTAGTGCAGAGTTATCTCAACGAAAGGGGCCACGGTGTTTCTGTATCTCTATTATGTTGGTGCGGCTTCGGAACTTTTACATATCTCGATATATCTCGAAAACCACGCTTCTGATCAAAAAATATCATAGAACATAAATTGTAGGAAACTTAATTCTCTACAAAAAAGGTCTCTTAACATTTTGCCATAGCTCTCTTCGTTTCCGAGATATTTGCAGATTTATCTCAAGGGAAGGGGCCTGACGGACATATTTCGAGATATTTCTTCTTCTTGTTGCTCTTCTGCACAGCTAAGCTGGAAGTGGCATTTGCAGCTCGCAATAGTGCATAGTTATCTGAAAGAAAGGGGCCACGGTGTTTCTGTATCTCTATTATGTTGGTGCGGCTTCGGAACTTTTAAATATCTTGATATATCTCGAGAACTACGCATCTAATCAAAAAATATCATAGAACATAAAAAGTAGGAAACTTAAT
This sequence comes from Osmia lignaria lignaria, assembly GCF_051020975.1. NCBI lineage: Eukaryota > Metazoa > Arthropoda > Insecta > Hymenoptera > Megachilidae > Osmia > Osmia lignaria. The sequence goes on along the minus strand of NW_027478161.1, from coordinate 24,974,043 downwards.
TCTCTACAAAAAAGGTCTCTTAACATTTTGCCATAGCTCTCTTCGTTTCCGAGATATTTGCAGATTTATCTCAAGGGAAGGGGCCTGACGGACATATTTCGAGATATTTCTTCTTCTTGTTGTTCTTCTTCTGCACAGCTAAGCTGGAAGTGGCATTTGCAGCTCGCAATAGTGCAGAGTTATCTCAAAGAAAGGGGCCACGGTGTTTCTGTATCTCTATTATGTTGGTGCGGCTTCGGAACTTTTAAATATCTTGATATATCTCGAGAACTACGCATCTGATCAAAAAATATCATAGAACATAAAAAGTAGGAAACTTAATTCTCTACAAAAAAGGTCTCTCAACATTTTGCCATAGCTCGCTTCGTTTCCGAGATATTTGCAGATTTATCTCAAGGGAAGGGGCCTGACGGACATATTTCGAGATATTTCTTCTTCTTGTTGTTCTTCTTCTGCACAGCTAAGCTGGAAGTGGCATTTGCGGCTCGCACTAGTGCAGAGTTATCTCAACGAAAGGGGCCACGGTGTTTCTGTATCTCTATTATGTTGGTGCGGCTTCGGAACTTTTACATATCTCGATATATCTCGAAAACCACGCTTCTGATCAAAAAATATCATAGAACATAAATTGTAGGAAACATAATTCTCTACAAAAAACGTCTCTTAATATTTTGCCATAGCTCGCTTCGTTTCCGAGATATTTGCAGATTCAGCTCAAAGGAACTGGCCTGACGGACATATTTCGAGATATTTCTTCTTCTTGTTGTTCTTCCTCTGCACAGCTAAGCTGGAAGTGGCATTTGCAGCTCGCAATAGTGCAGAGTTATCTCAAAGAAAGGGGCCACGGTGTTTCTGTATCTCTATTATGTTGGTGCGGCTTTGGAACTTTTAAATATCTCGATATATCTCGAAAACTACGCTTCTGATCAAAACATATCATAGAACATAAATTGTAGGAAACATAATTCTCTACAAAAAACGTTTCTTAACATTTTGCCATAGCTCGCTTCGTTTCCGAGATATTTGCAGATTCAGCTCAAAGGAACTGGCCTGTCGGACATATTTCGAGATATTTCTTCTTCTTGTTGTTCTTCCTCTGCACAGCTAAGCTGGAAGTGGCATTTGCAGCTCGCAATAGTGCAGAGTTATCTCAAAGAAAGGGGCCACGGTGTTTCTGTATCTCTATTATGTTGGTGCGGCTTTGGAACTTTTAAATATCTCGATATATCTCGAAAACTACGCTTCTGATCAAAAAATATCATAGAACATAAATTGTAGGAAACATAATTCTCTACAAAAAAGGTCTCTTAACATTTTGCCATAGCTCGCTTCGTTTCCGAGATATTTGCAGATTTATCTCAAGGGAAGGGGCCTGACGGACATATTTCGAGATATTTCTTCTTCTTGTTGTTCTTCTTCTGCACAGCTAAGCTGGAAGTGGCATTTGCAGCTCGCAATAGTGCAGAGTTATCTCAAAGAAAGGGGCCACGGTGTTTCTGTATCTCTATTATGTTGGTGCGGCTTCGGAACTTTTAAATATCTTGATATATCTCGAGAACTACGCATCTGATCAAAAAATATCATAGAACATAAAAAGTAGGAAACTTAATTCTCTACAAAAAAGGTCTCTCAACATTTTGCCATAGCTCGCTTCGTTTCCGAGATATTTGCAGATTTATCTCAAGGGAAGGGGCCTGACGGACATATTTCGAGATATTTCTTCTTCTTGTTGTTCTTCTTCTGCACAGCTAAGCTGGAAGTGGCATTTGCGGCTCGCACTAGTGCAGAGTTATCTCAAAGAAAGGGGCCACGGTGTTTCTGTATCTCTATTATGTTGGTGCGGCTTCGGAACTTTTAAATATCTCGATATATCTCGAAAACTACGCTTCTGATCAAAAAATATCATAGAACATAAATTGTAGGAAACAGAATTCTCTACAAAAAAGGTCTCTTAACATTTTGCCATAGCTCGCTTCGTTTCCGAGATATTTGCAGATATATCTCAAGGGAAGGGGCCTGACGGACATATTTCGAGATATTTCTTCTTCTTGTTGTTCTTCTTCTGCACAGCTAAGCTGGAAGTGGCATTTACAGCTCGCAATAGTGCAGAGTTATCTCAAAGAAAGGGGCCACGGTGTTTCTGTATCTCTATTATGTTGGTGCGGCTTCGGAACTTTTAAATATCTTGATATATCTCGAGAACTATGCATCTGATCAAAAAATATCATAGAACATAAATTGTAGGAAACTTAATTCTCTACAAAAAAGGTCTCTTAACATTTTGCCATAGCTCGCTTCGTTTCCGAGATATTTGCAGATTTATCTCAAGGGAAGGGGCCTGACGGACATATTTCGAGATATTTCTTCTTCTTGTTGTTCTTCTGCACAGCTAAGCTGGAAGTGGCATTTGCAGCTCGCAATAGTGCATAGTTATCTGAAAGTAAGGGGCCACGGTGTTTCTGTATCTCTATTATGTTGGTGCGGCTTCGGAACTTTTAAATATCTTGATATATCTCGAGAACTACGCATCTAATCAAAAAATATCATAGAACATAAAAAGTAGGAAACTTAATTCTCTACAAAAAAGGTCTCTCAACATTTTGCCATAGCTCTCTTCGTTTCCGAGATATTTGCAGATTTATCTCAAGGGAAGGGGCCTGACGGACATATTTCGAGATATTTCTTCTTCTTGTTGTTCTTCTTCTGCACAGCTAAGCTGGAAGTGGCATTTGCAGCTCGCAATAGTGCAGAGTTATCTCAAAGAAAGGGGCCACGGTGTTTCTGTATCTCTATTATGTTGGTGCGGCTTCGGAACTTTTAGATATCTTGATATATCTCGAGAACTACGCATCTGATCAAAAAATATCATAGAACATAAAAAGTAGGAAACTTAATTCTCTACAAAAAAGGTCTCTTAACATTTTGCCATAGCTCGCTTCGTTTCCGAGATATTTGCAGATTTATCTCAAGGGAAGAGGCCTGACGGACATATTTCGAGATATTTCTTCTTCTTGTTGTTCTTCTTCTGCACAGCTAAGCTGGAAGTGGCATTTGCGGCTCGCACTAGTGCAGAGTTATCTCAACGAAAGGGGCCACGGTGTTTCTGTATCTCTATTATGTTGGTGCGGCTTCGGAACTTTTAAATATCTCGATATATCTCGAAAACTACGCTTCTGATCAAAAAATATCATAGAACATAAATTGTAGGAAACTTAATTCTCTACAAAAAAGGTCTCTTAACATTTTGCCATAGCTCTCTTCGTTTCCGAGATATTTGCAGATTTATCTCAAGGGAAGGGGCCTGACGGACATATTTCGAGATATTTCTTCTTCTTGTTGCTCTTCTGCACAGCTAAGCTGGAAGTGGCATTTGCAGCTCGCAATAGTGCATAGTTATCTGAAAGAAAGGGGCCACGGTGTTTCTGTATCTCTATTATGTTGGTGCGGCTTCGGAACTTTTAAATATCTTGATATATCTCGAGAACTACGCATCTAATCAAAAAATATCATAGAACATAAAAAGTAGGAAACTTAATTCTCTACAAAAAAGGTCTCTTAACATTTTGCCATAGCTCTCTTCGTTTCCGAGATATTTGCAGATTTATCTCAAGGGAAGGGGCCTGACGGACATATTTCGAGATATTTCTTCTTCTTGTTGTTCTTCTTCTGCACAGCTAAGCTGGAAGTGGCATTTGCAGCTCGCAATAGTGCAGAGTTATCTCAAAGAAAGGGGCCACGGTGTTTCTGTATCCCTAATATGTTGGTGCGGCTTCGGAACTTTTAAATATCTCGATATATCTCGAAAACTACGCTTCTGATCAAAAAATATCGTAGAACATAGATTGTAGGAAACATAATTCTCTACAAAAAACGTCTCTCAACATTTTGCCATAGCTCGCTTCGTTTCCGAGATATTTGCAGATTCAGCTCAAAGGAACTGGCCTGACGGACATATTTCGAGATATTTCTTCTTCTTGTTGTTCTTCCTCTGCACAGCTAAGCTGGAAGTGGCATTTGCAGCTCGCAATAGTGCAGAGTTATCTCAAAGAAAGGGGCCACGGTGTTTCTGTATCTCTATTATGTTGGTGCGGCTTTGGAACTTTTAAATATCTCGATATATCTCGAAAACTACGCTTCTGATCAAAAAATATCATAGAACATAAATTGTAGGAAACATAATTCTCTACAAAAAACGTCTCTTAACATTTGGCCATAGCTCGCTTCGTTTCCGAGATATTTGCAGATTCAGCTCAAAGGAACTGGCCTGACGGACATATTTCGAGATATTTCTTCTTCTTGTTGTTCTTCCTCTGCACAGCTAAGCTGGAAGTGGCATTTGCAGCTCGCAATAGTGCAGAGTTATCTCAAAGAAAGGGGCCACGGTGTTTCTGTATCTCTATTATGTTGGTGCGGCTTTGGAACTTTTAAATATCTCGATATATCTCGAAAACTACGCTTCTGATCAAAAAATATCATAGAACATAAATTGTAGGAAACATAATTCTCTACAAAAAAGGTCTCTTAACATTTTGCCATAGCTCGCTTCGTTTCCGAGATATTTGCAGATATATCTCAAGGGAAGGGGCCTGACGGACATATTTCGAGATATGTCTTCTTCTTGTTGTTCTTCTTCTGCACAGCTAAGCTGGAAGTGGCATTTACAGCTCGCAATAGTGCAGAGTTATCTCAAAGAAAGGGGCCACGGTGTTTCTGTATCTCTATTATGTTGGTGCGGCTTCGGAACTTTTAAATATCTTGATATATCTCGAGAACTACGCATCTGATCAAAAAATATCATAGAACATAAAACGTAGGAAACTTAATTCTCTACAAAAAAGGTCTCTCAACATTTTGCCATAGCTCGCTTCGTTTCCGAGATATTTGCAGATTTATCTCAAGGGAAGGGGCCTGACGGACATATTTCGAGATATTTCTTCTTCTTGTTGTTCTTCTTCTGCACAGCTAAGCTGGAAGTGGCATATGCGGCTCGCACTAGTGCAGAGTTATCTCAAAGAAAGGGGCCACGGTGTTTCTGTATCCCTATTATGTTGGTGCGGCTTCGGAACTTTTAAATATGTTGATATATCTCGAGAACTACGCATCTGATCAAAAAATATCATAGAACATAAAAAGTAGGAAACTTAATTCTCTACAAAAAAGGTCTCTTAACAATTGGCCATAGCTCGCTTCGTTTCCGAGATATTTGCAGATTTATCTCAAGGGAAGGGGCCTGACGGACATATTTCGAGATATTTCTTCTTCTTGTTGTTCTTCTTCTGCACAGCTAAGCTGGAAGTGGCATTTGCGGCTCGCACTAGTGCAGAGTTATCTCAAAGAAAGGGGCCACGGTGTTTCTGTATCTCTATTATGTTGGTGCGGCTTTGGAACTTTTAAATATCTCGATATATCTCGAAAACTACGCTTCTCACCAAAAAATATCATAGAACATAAATTGTACGAAACATAATTCTCTACAAAAAAGGTCTCTTAACATTTTGCCATAGCTCGCTTCGTTTCCGAGATATTTGCAGATTTATCTCAAGGGAAGGGGCCTGACGGACATATTTCGAGATATTTCTTCTTCTTGTTGTTCTTCTTCTGCACAGCTAAGCTGGAAGTGGCATTTGCAGCTCGCAATAGTGCAGAGTTATCTCAAAGAAAGGGGCCACGGTGTTTCTGTACCTCTATTATGTTGGTGCGGGTTCGGAACTTTTAAATATCTTGATATATCTCGAGAACTACGCATCTGATCAAAAAATATCATAGAACATAAAAAGTAGGAAACTTAATTCTCTACAAAAAAGGTCTCTCAACATTTTGCCATAGCTCGCTTCGTTTCCGAGATATTTGCAGATTTATCTCAAGGGAAGGGGCCTGACGGACATATTTCGAGATATTTCTTCTTCTTGTTGTTCTTCTTCTGCACAGCTAAGCTGGAAGTGGCATTTGCGGCTCGCACTAGTGCAGAGTTATCTCAAAGAAAGGGGCCACGGTGTTTCTGTATCCCTATTATGTTGGTGCGGCTTCGGAACTTTTAAATATCTCGATATATCTCGAAAACTACGCTTCTGATCAAAAAATATCATAGAACATAAATTGTAGGAAACATAATTCTCTACAAAAAACGTCTCTTAACATTTTGCCATAGCTCGCTTGGTTTCCGAGATATTTGCAGATTTATCTCAAGGGAAGGGGCCTGACGGACATATTTCGAGATATTTCTTCTTCTTGTTGTTCTTCTTCTGCACAGCTAAGCTGGAAGTGGCATTTGCGGCTCGCACTAGTGCAGAGTTATCTCAAAGAAAGGGGCCACGGTGTTTCTGTATCCCTATTATGTTGGTGCGGCTTCGGAACTTTTAAATATCTCGATATATCTCGAAAACTACGCTTCTGATCAAAAAATATCATAGAACATAAATTGTAGGAAACATAATTCTCTACAAAAAACGTCTCTTAACGTTTTGCCATAGCTCGCTTCGTTTCCGAGATATTTGCAGATTTATCTCAAGGGAAGGGGCCTGACGGACATATTTCGAGATATTTCTTCTTCTTGTTGTTCTTCTTCTGCACAGCTAAACTGGAAGTGGCATTTCCAGCTCGCAATAGTGCAGAGTTATCTCAAAGAGAGGGGCCACGGTGTTTCTGTATCTCTATTATGTTGGTGCGGCTTCGGAACTTTTAAATATCTTGATATATCTCGAGAACTACGCATCTGATCAAAAAATATCATAGAACATAAAAAGTAGGAAACTTAATTCTCTACAAAAAAGGTCTCTCAACATTTTGCCATAGCTCGCTTCGTTTCCGAGATATTTGCAGATTTATCTCAAGGGAAGGGGCCTGACGGACATATTTCGAGATATTTCTTCTTCTTGTTGTTCTTCTTCTGCACAGCTAAGCTGGAAGTGGCATTTGCGGCTCGCACTAGTGCAGAGTTATCTCAAAGAAAGGGGCCACGGTGTTTCTGTATCCCCATTATGTTGGTGCGGCTTCGGAACTTTTAAATATCTCGATATATCTCGAAAACTACGCTTCTGATCAAAAAATATCATAGAACATAAATTGTAGGAAACATAATTCTCTACAAAAAACGTCTCTTAACATTTTGCCATAGCTCGCTTCGTTTCCGAGATATTTGCAGATTCAGCTCAAAGGAACTAGCCTGACGGACATATTTCGAGATATTTCTTCTTCTTGTTGTTCTTCCTCTGCACAGCTAAGCTGGAAGTGGCATTTCCAGCTCGCAATAGTGCAGAGTTATCTCAAAGAGAGGGGCCACGGTGTTTCTGTATCTCTATTATGTTGGTGCGGCTTCGGAACTTTTAAATATCTTGATATATCTCGAGAACTACGCATCTGATCAAAAAATATCATAGAACATAAAAAGTAGGAAACATAATTCTCTACAAAAAAGGTCTCTTAACATTTTGCCATAGCTCGCTTCGTTTCCGAGATATTTGCAGATTCAGCTCAAAGGAACTGGCCTGACGGACATATTTCGAGATATTTCTTCTTCTTGTTGTTCTTCCTCTGCACAGCTAAGCTGGAAGTGGCATTTGCAGCTCGCAATAGTGCAGAGTTATCTCAAAGAAAGGGGCCACGGTGTTTCTGTATCTCTATTATGTTGGTGCGGCTTCGGAACTTTTAAATATCTCGATATATCTCGAAAACTACGCTTCTGATCAAAAAATATCATAGAACATAAAAAGTAGGAAACATAATTCTCTACAAAAAAGGTCTCTTAACATTTTGCCATAGCTCGCTTCGTTTCCGAGATATTTGCAGATTTATCTCAAGGGAAGGGGCCTAACGGACATATTTCGAGATATTTCTTCTTCTTGTTGTTCTTCTTCTGCACAGCTAAACTGGAAGTGGCATTTCCAGCTCGCAATAGTGCAGAGTTATCTCAAAGAGAGGGACCACGGTGTTTCTGTATCTCTATTATGTTGGTGCGGCTTCGGAACTTTTAAATATCTTGATATATCTCGAGAGCTACGCGTCTGATCAAAAAATATCATAGAACATAAAAAGTAGGAAACATAATTCTCTACAAAAAAGGTCTCTTAACATTTTGCCATAGCTCGCTTCGTTTCCGAGATATTTGCAGATTTATCTCAAGGGAAGGGGCCTAACGGACATATTTCGAGATATTTCTTCTTCTTGTTGTTCTTCTTCTGCACAGCTAAACTGGAAGTGGCATTTCCAGCTCGCAATAGTGCAGAGTTATCTCAAAGAGAGGGGCCACGGTGTTTCTGTATCTCTATTATGTTGGTGCGGCTTCGGAACTTTTAAATATCTTGATATATCTCGAGAGCTACGCGTCTGATCAAAAAATATCATAGAACATAAAAAGTAGGAAACATAATTCTCTACAAAAAAGGTCTCTTAACATTTTGCCATAGCTCGCTTCGTTTCCGAGATATTTGCAGATTTATCTCAAGGGAAGTGGCCTGACGGACATATTTCGAGATATTTCTTCTTCTTGTTGTTCTTCTTCTGCACAGCTAAGCTGGAAGTGGCATTTGCGGCTCGCACTAGTGCAGAGTTATCTCAAAGAAAGGGGCCACGGTGTTTCTGTATCTCTATTATGTTGGTGCGGCTTCGGAACTTTTAAATATCTCGATATATCTCGAAAACTACGCTTCTGATCAAAAAATATCATAGAACATAAATTGTAGGAAACATAATTCTCTACAAAAAGGGTCTCTTAACATTTTGCCATAGCTCGCTTCGTTTCCGAGATATTTGCAGATTTATCTCAAGGGAAGGGGCCTGACGGACATATTTCGAGATATTTCTTCTTCTTGTTGTTCTTCTTCTGCACAGCTAAACTGGAAGTGGCATTTCCAGCTCGCAATAGTGCAGAGTTATCTCAAAGAGAGGGGCCACGGTGTTTCTGTATCTCTATTATGTTGGTGCGGCTTCGGAACTTTTAAATATCTTGATATATCTCGAGAACTACGCATCTGATCAAAAAATATCATAGAACATAAAAAGTAGGAAACTTAATTCTCTACAAAAAAGGTCTCTCAACATTTTGCCATAGCTCGCTTCGTTTCCGAGATATTTGCAGATTTATCTCAAGGGAAGGGGCCTGACGGACATATTTCGAGATATTTCTTCTTCTTGTTGTTCTTCCTCTGCACAGCTAAGCTGGAAGTGGCATTTGCAGCTCGCAATAGTGCAGAGTTATCTCAAAGAAAGGGGCCACGGTGTTTCTGTATCTCTATTATGTTGGTGCGGCTTCGGAACTTTTAAATATCTCGATATATCTCGAAAACTACGCTTCTGATCAAAAAATATCATAGAACATAAAAAGTAGGAAACATAATTCTCTACAAAAAAGGTCTCTTAACATTTTGCCATAGCTCGCTTCGTTTCCGAGATATTTGCAGATTTATCTCAAGGGAAGGGGCCTAACGGACATATTTCGAGATATTTCTTCTTCTTGTTGTTCTTCTTCTGCACAGCTAAACTGGAAGTGGCATTTCCAGCTCGCAATAGTGCAGAGTTATCTCAAAGAGAGGGGCCACGGTGTTTCTGTATCTCTATTATGTTGGTGCGGCTTCGGAACTTTTAAATATCTTGATATATCTCGAGAGCTACGCGTCTGATCAAAAAATATCATAGAACATAAAAAGTAGGAAACATAATTCTCTACAAAAAAGGTCTCTTAACATTTTGCCATAGCTCGCTTCGTTTCCGAGATATTTGCAGATTTATCTCAAGGGAAGGGGCCTAACGGACATATTTCGAGATATTTCTTCTTCTTGTTGTTCTTCTTCTGCACAGCTAAACTGGAAGTGGCATTTCCAGCTCGCAATAGTGCAGAGTTATCTCAAAGAGAGGGGCCACGGTGTTTCTGTATCTCTATTATGTTGGTGCGGCTTCGGAACTTTTAAATATCTTGATATATTTCGAGAGCTACGCGTCTGATCAAAAAATATCATAGAACATAAAAAGTAGGAAACATAATTCTCTACAAAAAAGGTCTCTTAACATTTTGCCATAGCTCGCTTCGTTTCCGAGATATTTGCAGATTTATCTCAAGGTAAGGGGCCTGACGGACATATTTCGAGATAATTCTTCTTCTTGTTGTTCTTCTTCTGCACAGCTAAGCTGGAAGTGGCATTTACAGCTCGCAATAGTGCATAGTTATCTGAAAGAAAGGGGCCACGGTGTTTCTGTATCTCTATTATGTTGGTGCGGCTTTGGAACTTTTAAATATCTCGATATATCTCGAAAACTACGCTTCTGATCAAAAAATATCATAGAACATAAATTGTAGGAAACATAATTCTCTACAAAAAAGGTCTCTTAACATTTTGCCATAGCTCGCTTGGTTTCCGAGATATTTGCAGATATATCTCAAGGGAAGGGGCCTGACGGACATATTTCGAGATAATTCTTCTTCTTGTTGTTCTTCTCCTGCACAGCTAAGCTGGAAGTGGCATTTACAGCTCGCAATACTGCAGAGTTATCTCAAAGAAAGGGGCCACGGTGTTTCTGTATCCCTATTATGTTGGTGCGGCTTCGGAACTTTTAAATATCTCGATATATCTTGAAAACTACGCTTCTGATCAAAAAATATCATAGAACATAAAAAGTAGGAAACTTAATTCTCTACAAAAAAGGTCTCTTAACATTTTGCCATAGCTCGCTTCGTTTCCGAGATATTTGCAGATTTATCTCAAGGGAAGGGGCCTGACGGACATATTTCGAGATATTTCTTCTTCTTGTTGTTCTTCTTCTGCACAGCTAAGCTGCAAGTGGCATTTGCGGCTCGCACTAGTGCACAGTTATCTTAAAGAAAGGGGCCACGGTGTTTCTGTATCTCTATTATGTTGGTGCGGCTTCGGAACTTTTAAATATCTCGATATATCTCGAAAACTACGCTTCTGATCAAAAAATATCATAGAACATAAATTGTAGGAAACATAATTCTCTACAAAAAAGGTCTCTCAACATTTTGCCATAGCTCGCTACGTTTCCGAGATATTTGCAGATATATCTCAAGGGAAGGGGCCTGACGGACATATTTCGAGATATTTCTTCTTCTTGTTGTTCTTCTCCTGCACAGCTAAGCTGGAAGTGGCATTTACAGCTCGCAATACTGCAGAGTTATCTCAAAGAAAGGGGCCACGGTGTTTCTGTATCTCTATTATGTTGGTGCGGCTTCGGAACTTTTAAATATCTTGATATATCTCGAGAACTACGCATCTGATCAAAAAATATCATAGAACATAAAAAGTAGGAAACTTAATTCTCTACAAAAAAGGTCTCTTAACATTTTGCCATAGCTCGCTTCGTTTCCGAGATATTTGCAGATTTATCTCAAGGGAAGGGGCCTGACGGACATATTTCGAGATATTTCTTCTTCTTGTTGTTCTTCTTCTGCACAGCTAAGCTGGAAGTGGCATTTGCGGCTCGCACTAGTGCAGAGTTATCTCAAAGAAAGGGTCCACGGTGTTTCTGTATCCCTATTATGTTGGTGCGGCTTCGGAACTTTTAAATATCTCGATATATCTCGAAAACTACGCTTCTGATCAAAAAATATCATAGAACATAAAAAGTAGGAAACTTAATTCTCTACAAAAAAGGTCTCTCAACATTTTGCCATAGCTCGCTTCGTTTCCGAGATATTTGCAGATTTATCTCAAGGGAAGGGGCCTGACGGACATATTTCGAGATATTTCTTCTTCTTGTTGTTCTTCTTCTGCACAGCTAAGCTGGAAGTGGCATTTGCGGCTCGCACTAGTGCAGAGTTATCTCAAAGAAAGGGGCCACGGTGTTTCTGTATCTCTATTATGTTGGTGCGGCTTCGGAACTTTTAAATATCTCGATATATCTCGAAAACTACGCTTCTGATCAAAAAATATCATAGAACATAAATTGTAGGAAACATAATTCTCTACAAAAAAGGTCTCTTAACATTTTGTCATAGCTCGCTTGGTTTCCGAGATATTTGCAGATATATCTCAAGGGAAGGGGCCTGACGGACATATTTCGAGATATTTCTTCTTCTTGTTGTTCTTCTTCTGCACAGCTAAGCTGGAAGTGGCATTTACAGCGCGCAATAGTGCAGAGTTATCTCAAAGAAAGGGGCCACGGTGTTTCTGTATCTCTATTATGTTGGTGCGGCTTCGGAACTTTTAAATATCTTGATATATCTCGAGAACTACGCATCTGATCAAAAAATATCATAGAACATAAAAAGTAGGAAGCTTAATTCTCTACAAAAGAGGTCTCTTAACATTTTGCCATAGCTCGCTTCGTTTCCGAGATATTTGCAGATTTATCTCAAGGGAAGGGGCCTGACGGACATATTTCGAGATATTTCTTCTTCTTGTTGTTCTTCTTCTGCACAGCTAAGCTGGAAGTGGCATTTACAGATCGCAATAGTGCAGAGTTATCTCAAAGAAAGGGGCCACGGTGTTTCTGTATCTCTATTATGTTGGTGCGGCTTCGGAACTTTTAAATATCTTGATATATCTCGAGAACTACGCATCAGATCAAAAAATATCATAGAACATAAAAAGTAGGAAACTTAATTCTCTACAAAAAAGGTCTCTTAACATTTTGCCATAGCTCTCTTCGTTTCCGAGATATTTGCAGATTTATCTCAAGGGAAGGGGCCTGACGGACATATTTCGAGATATTTCTTCTTCTTGATGTTCTTCTTCTGCACAGCTAAGCTGGAAGTGGCATTTGCAGCTCGCAATAGTGCAGAGTTATCTCAAAGAAAGGGGCCACGGTGTTTCTGTATCTCTATTATGTTGGTGCGGCTTCGGAACTTTTAAATATCTTGATATATCTCGAGAACTACGCATCTGATCAAAAAATATCATAGAACATAAAACGTAGGAAACTTAATTCTCTACAAAAAAGGTCTCTCAACATTTTGCCATAGCTCGCTTCGTTTCCGAGATATTTGCAGATATATCTCAAGGGAAGGGGCCTGACGGACATATTTCGAGATATTTCTTCTTCTTGTTGTTCTTCTTCTGCACAGCTAAGCTGGAAGTGGCATTTACAGCGCGCAATAGTGCAGAGTTATCTCAAAGAAAGGGGCCACGGTGTTTCTGTATCTCTATTATGTTGGTGCGGCTTCGGAACTTTTAAATATCTTGATATATCTCGAGAACTACGCATCTGATCAAAAAATATCATAGAACATAAAACGTAGGAAACTTAATTCTCTACAAAAAAGGTCTCTCAACATTTTGCCATAGCTCGCTTCGTTTCCGAGATATTTGCAGATATATCTCAAGGGAAGGGGCCTGACGGACATATTTCGAGATATTTCTTCTTCTTGTTGTTCTTCTTCTGCACAGCTAAGCTGGAAGTGGCATTTGCGGCTCGCACTAGTGCAGAGTTATCTCAACGAAAGGGGCCACGGTGTTTCTGTATCTCTATTATGTTGGTGCGGCTTCGGAACTTTTACATATCTCGATATATCTCGAAAACTACGCTTCTGATCAAAAAATATCATAGAACATAAAAAGTAGGAAACTTAATTCTCTACACAAAAGGTCTCTTAACATTTTGCCATAGCTCTCTTCGTTTCCGAGATATTTGCAGATTTATCTCAAGGGAAGGGGCCTGACGGACATATTTCGAGATATTTCTTCTTCTTGTTGTTCTTCTTCTGCACAGCTAAGCTGGAAGTGGCATTTACAGCTCGCAATACTGCAGAGTTATCTCAAAGAAAGGGGCCACGGTGTTTCTGTATCCCTATTATGTGGGTGCGGCTTCGGAACTTTTAAATATCTCGATATATCTCGAAAACTACGCTTCTGATCAAAAAATATCATAGAACATAAATTGTAGGAAACATAATTCTCTACAAAAAACGTCTCTTAACATTTTGCCATAGCTCGCTTCGTTTCCGAGATATTTGCAGATTCAGCTCAAAGGAACTGGCCTGACGGACATATTTCGAGATATTTCTTCTTCTTGTTGTTCTTCCTCTGCACAGCTAAGCTGGAAGTGGCATTTGTAGCTCGCAATAGTGCAGAGTTATCTCAAAGAAAGGGGCCACGGTGTTTCTGTATCCCTAATATGTTGGTGCGGCTTCGGAACTTTTAAATATCTCGATATATCTCGAAAACTACGCTTCTGATCAAAAAATATCATAGAACATAGATTGTAGGAAACATAATTCTCTACAAAAAACGTCTCTCAACATTTTGCCATAGCTCGCTTCGTTTCCGAGATATTTGCAGATTCAGCTCAAAGGAACTGGCCTGACGGACATATTTCGAGATATTTCTTCTTCTTGTTGTTCTTCCTCTGCACAGCTAAGCTGGAAGTGGCATTTGCAGCTCGCAATAGTGCAGAGTTATCTCAAAGAAAGGGGCCACGGTGTTTCTGTATCTCTATTATGTTGGTGAGGCTTTGGAACTTTTAAATATCTCGATATATCTCGAAAACTACGCTTCTGATCAAAAAATATCATAGAACATAAATTGTAGGAAACATAATTCTCTACAAAAAACGTCTCTTAACATTTGGCCATAGCTCGCTTCGTTTCCGAGATATTTGCAGATTCAGCTCAAAGGAACTGGCCTGACGGACATATTTCGAGATATTTCTTCTTCTTGTTGTTCTTCCTCTGCACAGCTAAGCTGGAAGTGGCATTTGCAGCTCGCAATAGTGCAGAGTTATCTCAAAGAAAGGGGCCACGGTGTTTCTGTATCTCTATTATGTTGGTGCGGCTTTGGAACTTTTAAATATCTCGATATATCTCGAAAACTACGCTTCTGATCAAAAAATATCATAGAACATAAATTGTAGGAAACATAATTCTCTACAAAAAAGGTCTCTTAACATTTTGCCATAGCTCGCTTCGTTTCCGAGATATTTGCAGATATATCTCAAGGGAAGGGGCCTGACGGACATATTTCGAGATATGTCTTCTTCTTGTTGTTCTTCTTCTGCACAGCTAAGCTGGAAGTGGCATTTACAGCTCGCAATAGTGCAGAGTTATCTCAAAGAAAGGGGCCACGGTGTTTCTGTATCTCTATTATGTTGGTGCGGCTTCGGAACTTTTAAATATCTTGATATATCTCGAGAACTACGCATCTGATCAAAAAATATCATAGAACATAAAACGTAGGAAACTTAATTCTCTACAAAAAAGGTCTCTCAACATTTTGCCATAGCTCGCTTCGTTTCCGAGATGTTTGCAGATTTATCTCAAGGGAAGGGGCCTGACGGACATATTTCGAGATATTTCTTCTTCTTGTTGTTCTTCTTCTGCACAGCTAAGCTGGAAGTGGCATTTGCGGCTCGCACTAGTGCAGAGTTATCTCAAAGAAAGGGGCCACGGTGTTTCTGTATCTCTATTATGTTGGTGCGGCTTTGGAACTTTTAAATATCTCGATATATCTCGAAAACTACGCTTCTGATCAAAAAATATCATAGAACATAAATTGTAGGAAACATAATTCTCTACAAAAAACGTCTCTTAACATTTTGCCATAGCTCGCTTCGTTTCCGAGATATTTGCAGATTTATCTCAAGGGAAGGGGCCTGACGGACATATTTCGAGATATTTCTTCTTCTTGTTGTTCTTCTTCTGCACAGCTAAGCTGGAAGTGGCATTTGCGGCTCGCACTAGTGCAGAGTTATCTCAAAGAAAGGGGCCACGGTGTTTCTGTATCCCTATTATGTTGGTGCGGCTTCGGAACTTTTAAATATCTCGATATATCTCGAAAACTACGCTTCTGATCAAAAAATATCATAGAACATAGATTGTAGGAAACATAATTCTCTACAAAAAACGTCTCTCAACATTTTGCCATAGCTCGCTTCGTTTCCGAGATATTTGCAGATTCAGCTCAAAGGAACTGGCCTGACGGACATATTTCGAGATATTTCTTCTTCTTGTTGTTCTTCCTCTGCACAGCTAAGCTGGAAGTGGCATTTGCAGCTCGCAATAGTGCAGAGTTATCTCAAAGAAAGGGGCCACGGTGTTTCTGTATCTCTATTATGTTGGTGAGGCTTTGGAACTTTTAAATATCTCGATATATCTCGAAAACTACGCTTCTGATCAAAAAATATCATAGAACATAAATTGTAGGAAACATAATTCTCTACAAAAAACGTCTCTTAACATTTGGCCATAGCTCGCTTCGTTTCCGAGATATTTGCAGATTCAGCTCAAAGGAACTGGCCTGACGGACATATTTCGAGATATTTCTTCTTCTTGTTGTTCTTCCTCTGCACAGCTAAGCTGGAAGTGGCATTTGCAGCTCGCAATAGTGCAGAGTTATCTCAAAGAAAGGGGCCACGGTGTTTCTGTATCTCTATTATGTTGGTGCGGCTTTGGAACTTTTAAATATCTCGATATATCTCGAAAACTACGCTTCTGATCAAAAAATATCATAGAACATAAATTGTAGGAAACATAATTCTCTACAAAAAAGGTCTCTTAACATTTTGCCATAGCTCGCTTCGTTTCCGAGATATTTGCAGATATATCTCAAGGGAAGGGGCCTGACGGACATATTTCGAGATATGTCTTCTTCTTGTTGTTCTTCTTCTGCACAGCTAAGCTGGAAGTGGCATTTACAGCTCGCAATAGTGCAGAGTTATCTCAAAGAAAGGGGCCACGGTGTTTCTGTATCTCTATTATGTTGGTGCGGCTTCGGAACTTTTAAATATCTTGATATATCTCGAGAACTACGCATCTGATCAAAAAATATCATAGAACATAAAACGTAGGAAACTTAATTCTCTACAAAAAAGGTCTCTCAACATTTTGCCATAGCTCGCTTCGTTTCCGAGATGTTTGCAGATTTATCTCAAGGGAAGGGGCCTGACGGACATATTTCGAGATATTTCTTCTTCTTGTTGTTCTTCTTCTGCACAGCTAAGCTGGAAGTGGCATTTGCGGCTCGCACTAGTGCAGAGTTATCTCAAAGAAAGGGGCCACGGTGTTTCTGTATCTCTATTATGTTGGTGCGGCTTTGGAACTTTTAAATATCTCGATATATCTCGAAAACTACGCTTCTGATCAAAAAATATCATAGAACATAAATTGTAGGAAACATAATTCTCTACAAAAAACGTCTCTTAACATTTTGCCATAGCTCGCTTCGTTTCCGAGATATTTGCAGATTTATCTCAAGGGAAGGGGCCTGACGGACATATTTCGAGATATTTCTTCTTCTTGTTGTTCTTCTTCTGCACAGCTAAGCTGGAAGTGGCATTTGCGGCTCGCACTAGTGCAGAGTTATCTCAAAGAAAGGGGCCACGGTGTTTCTGTATCCCTATTATGTTGGTGCGGCTTCGGAACTTTTAAATATCTCGATATATCTCGAAAACTACGCTTCTGATCAAAAAATATCATAGAACATAAATTGTAGGAAACATAATTCTCTACAAAAAACGTCTCTTAACATTTTGCCATAGCTCGCTTCGTTTCCGAGATATTTGCAGATTTATCTCAAGGGAAGGGGCCTGACGGACATATTTCGAGATATTTCTTCTTCTTGTTGTTCTTCTTCTGCACAGCTAAACTGGAAGTGGCATTTCCAGCTCGCAATAGTGCAGAGTTATCTCAAAGAGAGGGGCCACGGTGTTTCTGTATCTCTATTATGTTGGTGCGGCTTCGGAACTTTTAAATATCTTGATATATCTCGAGAACTACGCATCTGATCAAAAAATATCATAGAACATAAAAAGTAGGAAACTTAATTCTCTACAAAAAAGGTCTCTCAACATTTTGCCATAGCTCGCTTCGTTTCCGAGATATTTGCAGATTCAGCTCAAAGGAACTAGCCTGACGGACATATTTCGAGATATTTCTTCTTCTTGTTGTTCTTCCTCTGCACAGCTAAGCTGGAAGTGGCATTTGCAGCTCGCAATAGTGCAGAGTTATCTCAAAGAAAGGGGCCACGGTGTTTCTGTATCTCTATTATGTTGGTGCGGCTTCGGAACTTTTAAATATCTCGATATATCTCGAAAACTACGCTTCTGATCAAAAAATATCATAGAACATAAAAAGTAGGAAACATAATTCTCTACAAAAAAGGTCTCTTAACATTTTGCCATAGCTCGCTTCGTTTCCGAGATATTTGCAGATTTATCTCAAGGGAAGGGGCCTAACGGACATATTTCGAGATATTTCTTCTTCTTGTTGTTCTTCTTCTGCACAGCTAAACTGGAAGTGGCATTTCCAGCTCGCAATAGTGCAGAGTTATCTCAAAGAGAGGGACCACGGTGTTTCTGTATCTCTATTATGTTGGTGCGGCTTTGGAACTTTTAAATATCTTGATATATCTCGAGAGCTACGCGTCTGATCAAAAAATATCATAGAACATAAAAAGTAGGAAACATAATTCTCTACAAAAAAGGTCTCTTAACATTTTGCCATAGCTCGCTTCGTTTCCGAGATATTTGCAGATTTATCTCAAGGGAAGGGGCCTAACGGACATATTTCGAGATATTTCTTCTTCTTGTTGTTCTTCTTCTGCACAGCTAAACTGGAAGTGGCATTTCCAGCTCGCAATAGTGCAGAGTTATCTCAAAGAGAGGGGCCACGGTGTTTCTGTATCTCTATTATGTTGGTGCGGCTTCGGAACTTTTAAATATCTTGATATATCTCGAGAGCTACGCGTCTGATCAAAAAATATCATAGAACATAAAAAGTAGGAAACATAATTCTCTACAAAAAAGGTCTCTTAACATTTTGCCATAGCTCGCTTCGTTTCCGAGATATTTGCAGATTTATCTCAAGGGAAGTGGCCTGACGGACATATTTCGAGATATTTCTTCTTCTTGTTGTTCTTCTTCTGCACAGCTAAGCTGGAAGTGGCATTTGCGGCTCGCACTAGTGCAGAGTTATCTCAAAGAAAGGGGCCACGGTGTTTCTGTATCTCTATTATGTTGGTGCGGCTTCGGAACTTTTAAATATCTCGATATATCTCGAAAACTACGCTTCTGATCAAAAAATATCATAGAACATAAATTGTAGGAAACATAATTCTCTACAAAAAGGGTCTCTTAACATTTTGCCATAGCTCGCTTCGTTTCCGAGATATTTGCAGATTTATCTCAAGGGAAGGGGCCTGACGGACATATTTCGAGATATTTCTTCTTCTTGTTGTTCTTCTTCTGCACAGCTAACCTGGAAGTGGCATTTCCAGCTCGCAATAGTGCAGAGTTATCTCAAAGAGAGGGGCCACGGTGTTTCTGTATCTCTATTATGTTGGTGCGGCTTCGGAACTTTTAAATATCTTGATATATCTCGAGAACTACGCATCTGATCAAAAAATATCATAGAACATAAAAAGTAGGAAACTTAATTCTCTACAAAAAAGGTCTCTCAACATTTTGCCATAGCTCGCTTCGTTTCCGAGATATTTGCAGATTTATCTCAAGGGAAGGGGCCTGACGGACATATTTCGAGATATTTCTTCTTCTTGTTGTTCTTCTTCTGCACAGCTAAGCTGGAAGTGGCATTTGCGGCTCGCACTAGTGCAGAGTTATCTCAAAGAAAGGGGCCACGGTGTTTCTGTATCTCTATTATGTTGGTGCGGCTTCGGAACTTTTAAATATCTTGATATATCTCGAGAGCTACGCGTCTGATCAAAAAATATCATAGAACATAAAAAGTAGGAAACATAATTCTCTACAAAAAAGGTCTCTTAACATTTTGCCATAGCTCGCTTCGTTTCCGAGATATTTGCAGATTCAGCTCAAAGGAACTGGCCTGACGGACATATTTCGAGATATTTCTTCTTCTTGTTGTTCTTCCTCTGCACAGCTAAGCTGGAAGTGGCATTTGCAGCTCGCAGTAGTGCAGAGTTATCTCAAAGAAAGGGGCCACGGTGTTTCTGTATCTCTATTATGTTGGTGCGGCTTCGGAACTTTTAAATATCTCGATATATCTCGAAAACTACGCTTCTGATCAAAAAATATCATAGAACATAAAAAGTAGGAAACTTAATTCTCTACAAAAAAGGTCTCTTAACATTTTGCCATAGCTCGCTTCGTTTCCGAGATATTTGCAGATTTATCTCAAGGGAAGGGGCCTAACGGACATATTTCGAGATATTTCTTCTTCTTGTTGTTCTTCTTCTGCACAGCTAAACTGGAAGTGGCATTTCCAGCTCGCAATAGTGCAGAGTTATCTCAAAGAGAGGGGCCACGGTGTTTCTGTATCTCTATTATGTTGGTGCGGCTTCGGAACTTTTAAATATCTTGATATATCTCGAGAGCTACGCGTCTGATCAAAAAATATCATAGAACATAAAAAGTAGGAAACATAATTCTCTACAAAAAAGGTCTCTTAACATTTTGCCATAGCTCGCTTCGTTTCCGAGATATTTGCAGATTTATCTCAAGGGAAGGGGCCTAACGGACATATTTCGAGATATTTCTTCTTCTTGTTGTTCTTCTTCTGCACAGCTAAACTGGAAGTGGCATTTCCAGCTCGCAATAGTGCAGAGTTATCTCAAAGAGAGGGGCCACGGTGTTTCTGTATCTCTATTATGTTGGTGCGGCTTCGGAACTTTTAAATATCTTGATATATCTCGAGAACTACGCATCTGATCAAAAAATATCATAGAACATAAAAAGTAGGAAACTTAATTCTCTACAAAAAAGGTCTCTTAACATTTTGCCATAGCTCGCTTCGTTTCCGAGATATTTGCAGATTTATCTCAAGGGAAGGGGCCTGACGGACATATTTCGAGATATTTCTTCTTCTTGTTGTTCTTCTTCTGCACAGCTAAGCTGGAAGTGGCATTTGCGGCTCGCACTAGTGCAGAGTTATCTCAAAGAAAGGGGCCACGGTGTTTCTGTATCCCTATTATGTTGGTGCGGCTTCGGAACTTTTAAATATCTCGATATATCTCGAAAACTACGCTTCTGATCAAAAAATATCATAGAACATAAAAAGTAGGAAACTTAATTCTCTACAAAAAAGGTCTCTTAACATTTTGCCATAGCTCGCTTCGTTTCCGAGATATTTGCAGATTTATCTCAAGGGAAGGGGCCTGACGGACATATTTCGAGATATTTCTTCTTCTTGTTGTTCTTCTTCTGCACAGCTAAGCTGCAAGTGGCATTTGCGGCTCGCACTAGTGCACAGTTATCTTAAAGAAAGGGGCCACGGTGTTTCTGTATCTCTATTATGTTGGTGCGGCTTCGGAACTTTTAAATATCTCGATATATCTCGAAAACTACGCTTCTGATCAAAAAATATCATAGAACATAAATTGTAGGAAACATAATTCTCTACAAAAAAGGTCTCTCAACATTTTGCCATAGCTCGCTTCGTTTCCGAGATATTTGCAGATATATCTCAAGGGAAGGGGCCTGACGGACATATTTCGAGATATTTCTTCTTCTTGTTGTTCTTCTCCTGCACAGCTAAGCTGGAAGTGGCATTTACAGCTCGCAATACTGCAGAGTTATCTCAAAGAAAGGGGCCACGGTGTTTCTGTATCTCTATTATGTTGGTGCGGCTTCGGAACTTTTAGATATCTTGATATATCTCGAGAACTACGCATCTGATCAAAAAATATCATAGAACATAAAAAGTAGGAAACTTAATTCTCTACAAAAAAGGTCTCTTAACATTTTGCCATAGCTCGCTTCGTTTCCGAGATATTTGCAGATTTATCTCAAGGGAAGGGGCCTGACGGACATATTTCGAGATATTTCTTCTTCTTGTTGTTCTTCTTCTGCACAGCTAAGCTGGAAGTGGCATTTGCGGCTCGCACTAGTGCAGAGTTATCTCAAAGAAAGGGGCCACGGTGTTTCTGTATCCCTATTATGTTGGTGCGGCTTCGGAACTTTTAAATATCTCGATATATCTCGAAAACTACACTTCTGATCAAAAAATATCATAGAACATAAAAAGTAGGAAACTTAATTCTCTACAAAAAAGGTCTCTTAACATTTTGCCATAGCTCGCTTCGTTTCCGAGATATTTGCAGATATATCTCAAGGGAAGGGGCCTGACGGACATATTTCGAGATATTTCTTCTTCTTGTTGTTCTTCTTCTGCACAGCTAAGCTGGAAGTGGCATTTGCGGCTCGCACTAGTGCAGAGTTATCTCAAAGAAAGGGGCCACGGTGTTTCTGTATCTCTATTATGTTGGTGCGGCTTTGGAACTTTTAAATATCTCGATATATCTCGAAAACTACGCTTCTGATCAAAAAATATCATAGAACATAAATAGTAGGAAACATAATTCTCTACAAAAAAGGTCTTTTAACATTTTGCCATAGCTCGCTTCGTTTCCGAGATATTTGCAGATATATCTCAAGGGAAGGGGCCTGACGGACATATTTCGAGATATTTCTTCTTCTTGTTGTTCTTCTTCTGCACAGCTAAGCTGGAAGTGGCATTTGCGGCTCGCACTAGTGCAGAGTTATCTCAAAGAAAGGGGCCACGGTGTTTCTGTATCCCTATTATGTTGGTGCGGCTTCGGAACTTTGAAATATCTCGATATATCTCGAAAACTACGCTTCTGATCAAAAAATATCATAGAACATAAATTGTAGGAAACATAATTCTCTACAAAAAACGTCTCTTAACATTTTGCCATAGCTCGCTTCGTTTCCGAGATATTTGCAGATTCAGCTCAAAGGAACTGGCCTGACGGACATATTTCGAGATATTTCTTCTTCTTGTTGTTCTTCCTCTGCACAGCTAAGCTGGAAGTGGCATTTGCAGCTCGCAATAGTGCAGAGTTATCTCAAAGAAAGGGGCCACGGTGTTTCTGTATCTCTATTATGTTGGTGCGGCTTCGGAACTTTTAAATATCTTGATATATCTCGAGAACTACGCCTCTGATCGAAAAATATCATAGAACATAAAAAGTAGGAAACTTAATTCTCTACAAAAAAGGTCTCTTAACATTTTGCCATAGCTCGCTTCGTTTCCGAGATATTTGCAGATATATCTCAAGGGAAGGGGCCTGACGGACATATTTCGAGATATTTCTTCTTCTTGTTGTTCTTCTCCTGCACAGCTAAGCTGGAAGTGGCATTTACAGCTCG
Source organism: Osmia lignaria lignaria (assembly GCF_051020975.1). Classification (NCBI taxonomy): domain Eukaryota; kingdom Metazoa; phylum Arthropoda; class Insecta; order Hymenoptera; family Megachilidae; genus Osmia; species Osmia lignaria. The sequence continues at coordinate 24,951,021 of NW_027478161.1, read as the reverse complement.
CAATACTGCAGAGTTATCTCAAAGAAAGGGGCCACGGTGTTTCTGTATCTCTATTATGTTGGTGCGGCTTCGGAACTTTTAAATATCTTGATATATCTCGAGAACTACGCATCTGATCAAAAAATATCATAGAACATAAAAAGTAGGAAACTTAATTCTCTACAAAAAAGGTCTCTTAACATTTTGCCATAGCTCGCTTCGTTTCCGAGATATTTGCAGATTTATCTCAAGGGAAGGGGCCTGACGGACATATTTCGAGATATTTCTTCTTCTTGTTGTTCTTCTTCTGCACAGCTAAGCTGGAAGTGGCATTTGCGGCTCGCACTAGTGCAGAGTTATCTCAAAGAAAGGGGCCACGGTGTTTCTGTATCCCTATTATGTTGGTGCGGCTTCGGAACTTTTAAATATCTCGATATATCTCGAAAACTACGCTTCTGATCAAAAAATATCATAGAACATAAATTGTAGGAAACATAATTCTCTACAAAAAACGTCTCTTAACATTTTGCCATAGCTCGCTTCGGTTCCGAGATATTTGCAGATTCAGCTCAAAGGAACTGGCCTGACGGACATATTTCGAGATATTTCTTCTTCTTGTTGTTCTTCCTCTGCACAGCTAAGCTGGAAGTGGCATTTGCAGCTCGCAATAGTGCAGAGTTATCTCAAAGAAAGGGGCCACGGTGTTTCTGTATCTCTATTATGTTGGTGCGGCTTCGGAACTTTTAAATATCTTGATATATCTCGAGAACTACGCCTCTGATCGAAAAATATCATAGAACATAAAAAGTAGGAAACTTAATTCTCTACAAAAAAGGTCTCTTAACATTTTGCCATAGCTCGCTTCGTTTCCGAGATATTTGCAGATTTATCTCAAGGGAAGGGGCCTGACGGACATATTTCGAGATATTTCTTCTTCTTGTTGTTCTTCTTCTGCACAGCTAAGCTGGAAGTGGCATTTGCGGCTCGCACTAGTGCAGAGTTATCTCAAAGAAAGGGGCCACGGTGTTTCTGTATCTCTATTATGTTGGTGCGGCTTTGGAACTTTTAAATATCTCGATATATCTCGAAAACTACGCTTCTGATCAAAAAATATCATAGAACATAAATAGTAGGAAACATAATTCTCTACAAAAAAGGTCTTTTAACATTTTGCCATAGCTCGCTTCGTTTCCGAGATATTTGCAGATATATCTCAAGGCAAGGGGCCTGACGGACATATTTCGAGATATGTCTTCTTCTTGTTGTTCTTCTTCTGCACAGCTAAGCTGGAAGTGGCATTTACAGCTCGCAATAGTGGAGAGTTATCTCAAAGAAAGGGGCCACGGTGTTTCTGTATCTCTATTATGTTCGTGCGGCTTCGGAACTTTTAAATATCTGGATATATCTCGAGAACTACGCATCTGATCAAAAAATATCATAGAACATAAAAAGTAGGAAACTTAATTCTCTACAAAAAAGGTCTCTTAACATTTTGCCATAGCTCGCTTCGTTTCCGAGATATTTGCAGATTTATCTCAAGGGAAGGGGCCTAACGGACATATTTCGAGATATTTCTTCTTCTTGTTGTTCTTCTTCTGCACAGCTAAACTGGAAGTGGCATTTCCAGCTCGCAATAGTGCAGAGTTATCTCAAAGAGAGGGGCCACGGTGTTTCTATATCTCTATTATGTTGGTGCGGCTTCGGAACTTTTAAATATCTTGATATATCTCGAGAACTACGCATCTGATCAAAAAATATCATAGAACATAAAAAGTAGGAAACTTAATTCTCCACAAAAAAGGTCTCTTAACATTTTGCCATAGCTCGCTTCGTTTCCGAGATATTTGCAGATTTATCTCAAGGGAAGGGGCCTGACGGACATATTTCGAGATATTTCTTCTTCTTGTTGTACTTCTTCTGCACAGCTAAGCTGGAAGTGGCATTTGCGGCTCGCACTAGTGCAGAGTTATCTCAAAGAAAGGGGCCACGGTGTTTCTGTATCCCTATTATGTTGGTGCGGCTTCGGAACTTTTAAATATCTCGATATATCTCGAAAACTACGCTTCTGATAAAAAAATATCATAGAACATAAATTGTAGGAAACATAATTCTCTACAAAAAACGTCTCTTAACATTTTGCCATAGCTCGCTTCGTTTCCGAGATATTTGCAGATTCAGCTCAAAGGAACTGGCCTGACGGACATATTTCGAGATATTTCTTCTTCTTGTTGTTCTTCCTCTGCACAGCTAAGCTGGAAGTGGCATTTGCAGCTCGCAATAGTGCAGAGTTATCTCAAAGAAAGGGGCCACGGTGTTTCTGTATCTCTATTATGTTGGTGCGGCTTCGGAACTTTTAAATATCTTGATATATCTCGAGAACTACGCATCTGATCAAAAAATATCATAGAATATAAAAAGTAGGAAACTTAATTCTCTACAAAAAAGGTCTCTTAACATTTTACCATAGCTCGCTTCGTTTCCGAGATATTTGCAGATTTATCTCAAGGGAAGGGGCCTAACGGACATATTTCGAGATATTTCTTCTTCTTGTTGTTCTTCTTCTGCACAGCTAAGCTGGAAGTGGCATTTGCGGCTCGCACTAGTGCAGAGTTATCTCAAAGAAAGGGGCCACGGTGTTTCTGTATCCCTATTATGTTGGTGCTGCTTCGGAACTTTTAAATATCTCGATATATCTCGAAAACTACGCTTCTGATCAAAAAATATCATAGAACATAAATTGTAGGAAACATAATTCTCTACAAAAAACGTCTCTTAACATTTTGCCATAGCTCGCTTCGTTTCCGAGATATTTGCAGATTCAGCTCAAAGGAACTGGCCTGACGGACATATTTCGAGATATTTCTTCTTCTTGTTGTTCTTCCTCTGCACAGCTAAGCTGGAAGTGGCATTTGCAGCTCGCAATAGTGCAGAGTTATCTCAAAGAAAGGGGCCACGGTGTTTCTGTATCTCTATTATGTTGGTGCGGCTTCGGAACTTTTAAATATCTTGATATATCTCGAGAACTACGCATCTGATCAAAAAATATCATAGAACATAAAAAGTAGGAAACTTAATTCTCTACAAAAAAGGTCTCTTAACATTTTACCATAGCTCGCTTCGTTTCCGAGATATTTGCAGATTTATCTCAAGGGAAGGGGCCTGACGGACATATTTCGAGATATTTCTTCTTCTTGTTGTTCTTCTTCTGCACAGCTAAGCTGGAAGTGGCATTTGCGGCTCGCACTAGTGCAGAGTTATCTCAAAGAAAGGGGCCACGGTGTTTCTGTATCTCTATTATGTTGGTGCGGCTTCGGCACTTTTAAATATCTTGATATATCTCGAGAGCTACGCGTCTGATCAAAAAATATCATAGAACATAAAAAGTAGGAAACATAATTCTCTACAAAAAAGGTCTCTTAACATTTTGCCATAGCTCGCTTCGTTTCCAAGATATTTGCAGATTTATCTCAAGGGAAGGGGCCTAACGGACATATTTCGAGATATTTCTTCTTCTTGTTGTTCTTCATCTGCACAGCTAAACTGGAAGTGGCATTTCCAGCTCGCAATAGTGCAGAGTTATCTCGAAGAGAGGGGCCACGGTGTTTCTGTATCTCTATTATGTTGGTGCGGCTTCGGAACTTTTAAATATCTTGATATATCTCGAGAGCTACGCGTCTGATCAAAAAATATCATAGAACATAAAAAGTAGGAAACATAATTCTCTACAAAAAAGGTCTCTTAACATTTTGCCATAGCTCGCTTCGTCTCCGAGATATTTGCAGATTTATCTCAAGGGAAGTGGCCTGACGGACATATTTCGAGATATTTCTTCTTCTTGTTGTTCTTCTTCTGCACAGCTAAGCTGGAAGTGGCATTTGCGGCTCGCACTACTGCAGAGTTATCTCAAAGAAAGGGGCCACGGTGTTTCTGTATCTCTATTATGTTGGTGCGGCTTCGGAACTTTTAAATATCTCGATATATCTCGAAAACTACGCTTCTGATCAAAAAATATCATAGAACATAAATTGTAGAAAACATAATTCTCTACAAAAAAGGTCTCTTAACATTTTGCCATAGCTCGCTTCGTTTCCGAGATATTTGCAGATTTATCTCAAGGGAAGGGGCCTAACGGACATATTTCGAGATATTTCTTCTTCTTGTTGTTCTTCTTCTGCACAGCTAAACTGGAAGTGGCATTTCCAGCTCGCAATAGTGCAGAGTTATCTCAAAGAGAGGGGCCACGGTGTTTCTATATCTCTATTATGTTGGTGCGGCTTCGGAACTTTTAAATATCTTGATATATCTCGAGAACTACGCATCTGATCAAAAAATATCATAGAACATAAAAAGTAGGAAACTTAATTCTCTACAAAAAAGGTCTCTTAACATTTTGCCATAGCTCGCTTCGTTTCCGAGATATTTGCAGATTTGTCTCAAGGGAAGGGGCCTGACGGACATATTTCGAGATATTTCTTCTTCTTGTTGTACTTCTTCTGCACAGCTAAGCTGGAAGTGGCATTTGCGGCTCGCACTAGTGCAGAGTTATCTCAAAGAAAGGGGCCACGGTGTTTCTGTATCCCTATTATGTTGGTGCGGCTTCGGAACTTTTAAATATCTCGATATATCTCGAAAACTACGCTTCTGATCAAAAAATATCATAGAACATAAATTGTAGGAAACATAATTCTCTACAAAAAACGTCTCTTAACATTTTGCCATAGCTCGCTTCGTTTCCGAGATATTTGCAGATTCAGCTCAAAGGAACTGGCCTGACGGACATATTTCGAGATATTTCTTCTTCTTGTTGTTCTTCCTCTGCACAGCTAAGCTGGAAGTGGCATTTGCAGCTCGCAATAGTGCAGCGTTATCTCAAAGAAAGGGGCCACGGTGTTTCTGTATCTCTATTATGTTGGTGCGGCTTCGGAACTTTTAAATATCTTGATATATCTCGAGAACTACGCATCTGATCAAAAAATATCATAGAATATAAAAAGTAGGAAACTTAATTCTCTACAAAAAAGGTCTCTTAACATTTTACCATAGCTCGCTTCGTTTCCGAGATATTTGCAGATTTATCTCAAGGGAAGGGGCCTGACGGACATATTTCGAGATATTTCTTCTTCTTGTTGTTCTTCATCTGCACAGCTAAACTGGAAGTGGCATTTCCAGCTCGCAATAGTGCAGAGTTATCTCGAAGAGAGGGGCCACGGTGTTTCTGTATCTCTATTATGTTGGTGCGGCTTCGGAACTTTTAAATATCTTGATATATCTCGAGAGCTACGCGTCTGATCAAAAAATATCATAGAACATAAAAAGTAGGAAACATAATTCTCTACAAAAAAGGTCTCTTAACATTTTGCCATAGCTCGCTTCGTTTCCGAGATATTTGCAGATTTATCTCAAGGTAAGGGGCCTGACGGACATATTTCGAGATATTTCTTCTTCTTGTTGTTCTTCTTCTGCTCAGCTAAGCTGGAAGTGGCATTTACAGCTCGCAATAGTGCATAGTTATCTGAAAGAAAGGGGCCACGGTGTTTCTGTATCTCTATTATGTTGGTGCGGCTTCGGAACTTTTAAATATCTTGATATATCTAGAGAACTACGCATCTGATCAAAAAATATCATAGAACATAAAAAGTAGGAAACTCAATTCTCTACAAAAAAGGTCTCTTAACATTTTGCAATAGCTCGCTTCGTTTCCGAGATATTTGCAGATTTATCTCAAGGGAAGGGGCCTGACGGACATATTTCGAGATATTTCTTCTTCTTGTTGTTCTTCTTCTGCACAGCTAAGCTGGAAGTGGCATTTGCGGCTCGCACTAGTGCAGAGTTATCTCAAAGAAAGGGACCACGGTGTTTCTGTATCTCTATTATGTTGGTGCTGCTTCGGAACTTTTAAATATCTCGATATATCTCGAAAACTACGCTTCTGATCAAAAAATATCATAGAACATAAATTGTAGGAAACATAATTCTCTACAAAAAACGTCTCTTAACATTTTGCCATAGCTCGCTTCGTTTCCGAGATATTTGCAGATTTATCTCAAGGGAAGGGGCCTAACGGACATATTTCGAGATATTTCTTCATCTTGTTGTTCTTCTTCTGCACAGCTAAACTGGAAGTGGCATTTCCAGCTCGCAATAGTACAGAGTTATCTCAAAGAAAGGGGCCACGGTGTTTCTGTATCTCTATTATGTTGGTGCGGCTTCGGAACTTTTAAATATCTTGATATATCTCGAGAACTACGCATCTGATCAAAAAATATCATAGAACATAAAAAGTAGGAAACTTAATTCTCTACAAAAAAGTCTTGTAAGATTTTGCCATAGCTCGCTTCGTTTCCGAGATATTTGCAGATTTATCTCAAGGGAAGGGGCCTAACGGACATATTTCGAGATATTTCTTCTTCTTGTTGTTCTTCTTCTGCACAGCTAAACTGGAAGTGGCATTTCCAGCTCGCAATAGTGCAGAGTTATCTCAAAGAGAGGGGCCACGGTGTTTCTGTATCTCTATTATGTTGGTGCGGCTTCGGAACTTTTAAATATCTTGATATATCTCGAGAACTACGCATCTGATCAGAAAATATCATACAACATAAAACGTAGGAAACTTAATTCTCTACAAAAAAGGTCTCTTAACATTTTGCCATAGCTCGCTTCGTTTCCGAGATATTTGCAGATTTATCTCAAGGTAAGGGGCCTGACGGACATATTTCGAGATATTTCTTCTTCTTGTTGTTCTTCTTCTGCACAGCTAAGCTGGAAGTGGCATTTACAGCTCGCAATAGTGCATAGTTATCTGAAAGAAAGGGGCCACGGTGTTTCTGTATCTCTATTATGTTGGTGCGGCTTCGGAACTTTTAAATATCTTGATATATCTCGAGAACTACGCATCTGATCAAAAAATATCATAGAACATAAAAAGTAGGAAACTCAATTCTCTACAAAAAAGGTCTCTTAACATTTTGCAATAGCTCGCTTCGTTTCCGAGATATTTGCAGATTTATCTCAAGGGAAGGGGCCTGACGGACATATTTCGAGATATTTCTTCTTCTTGTTGTTCTTCTTCTGCACAGCTAAACTGGAAGTGGCATTTCCAGCTCGCAATAGTACAGAGTTATCTCAAAGAAAGGGGCCACGGTGTTTCTGTATCTCTATTATGTTGGTGCGGCTTCGGAACTTTTAAATATCTTGATATATCTCGAGAACTACGCATCTGATCAAAAAATATCATAGAACATAAAAAGTAGGAAACTTAATTCTCTACAAAAAAGTCTAGTAAGATTTTGCCATAGCTCGCTTCGTTTCCGAGATATTTGCAGATTTATCTCAAGGGAAGGGGCCTAACGGACATATTTCGAGATATTTCTTCTTCTTGTTGTGCTTCTTCTGCACAGCTAAACTGGAAGTGGCATTTCCAGCTCGCAATAGTGCAGAGTTATCTCAAAGAGAGGGGCCACGGTGTTTCTGTATCTCTATTATGTTGGTGCGGCTTCGGAACTTTTAAATATCTTGATATATCTCGAGAACTACGCATCTGATCAAAAAATATCATAGAACATAAAAAGTAGGAAACTTAATTCTCTACAAAAAAGGTCTCTTAACATTTTACCATAGCTCGCTTCGTTTCCGAGATATTTGCAGATTTATCTCAAGGGAAGGGGCCTGACGGACATATTTCGAGATATTTCTTCTTCTTGTTGTTCTTCTTCTGCACAGCTAAGCTGGAAGTGGCATTTGCGGCTCGCACTAGTGCAGAGTTATCTCAAAGAAAGGGGCCACGGTGTTTCTGTATCTCTATTATGTTGGTGCGGCTTCGGAACTTTTAAATATCTTGATATATCTCGAGAGCTACGCGTCTGATCAAAAAATATCATAGAACATAAAAAGTAGGAAACATAATTCTCTACAAAAAAGGTCTCTTAACATTTTGCCATAGCTCGCTTCGTTTCCAAGATATTTGCAGATTTATCTCAAGGGAAGGGGCCTAACGGACATATTTCGAGATATTTCTTCTTCTTGTTGTTCTTCATCTGCACAGCTAAACTGGAAGTGGCATTTCCAGCTCGCAATAGTGCAGAGTTATCTCGAAGAGAGGGGCCACGGTGTTTCTGTATCTCTATTATGTTGGTGCGGCTTCGGAACTTTTAAATATCTTGATATATCTCGAGAGCTACGCGTCTGATCAAAAAATATCATAGAACATAAAAAGTAGGAAACATAATTCTCTACAAAAAAGGTCTCTTAACATTTTGCCATAGCTCGCTTCGTCTCCGAGATATTTGCAGATTTATCTCAAGGGAAGGGGTCTGACGGACATATTTCGAGATATTTCTTCTTCTTGTTGTTCTTCTTCTGCACAGCTAAGCCGGAAGTGACATTTGCAGCTCGCAATAGTGCAGAGTTATCTCAAAGAAAGGGGCCACGGTGTTTCTGTATCTCTATTATGTTGGTGCGGCTTCGGAACTTGTAAATATCTTGATATATCTCGAGAACTACGCATCTGATCAAAAAATATCATAGAACATAAAAAGTAGAAAACCTAATTCTCTACAAAAAAGGTCTCTCAACATTTTGCCATAGCTCGCTTCGTTTCCGAGATATATGCAGATATATCTCAAGGGAAGGGGCCTGACGGACATATTTCGAGATATTTCTTCTTCTTGTTGTTCTTCTTCTGCACAGCTAAACTGGAAGTGTCATTTCCAGCTCGCAATAGTGCAGAGTTATCTGAAAGAAAGGGGCCACGGTGTTTCTGTATCTCTATTATGTTGGTGCGGCTTCGGAACTTTTAAATATCTTGATATATCTCGAAAACTACGCTTCTGATCAAAAAATATCATAGAACATAAAGTGTAGGAAACATAATTCTCTACAAAAAAGGTCTCTTAACATTTTGCCATAGCTCGCATCGCTTCCGAGATATATGCAGATTTATCTCAAGGGAAGGGGCCTGACGGACATATTTCGAGATATTTCTTCTTCTTCTTGTTCTTCTTCTGCACAGCTAAGCTGGAAGTGGCATTTGCAGCTCGCAATAGTGCAGAGTTATCTCAAAGAAAGGGGCCACGGTGTTTCTGTATCTCTATTATGTTGGTGCGGCTTCGGAACTTTTAAATATCTTGATATATCTCGAGAACTACGCATCTGATCAAATAATATCATAGAACATAAAAAGTAGGAAACTTAATTCTCTACAAAAAAGGTCTCTTAACATTTTGCCATAGCTCGCTTCGTTTCCGAGATATTTGCAGATTTATCTCAAGGGAAGGGGTCTGACGGACATATTTCGAGATATTTCTTCTTCTTGTTGTTCTTCTTCTGCGCAGCTAAGCTGGAAGTGGCATTTGCAGCTCGCAATAGTGCAGAGTTATCTCAAAGAAAGGGGCCACGGCGTTTCTGTATCTCTATTATGTTGGTGCGGCTTCGGAACTTTTAAATATCTTGATATATCTCGAGAACTACGCATCCGATCAAAAAATATTATAGAACATAAAAAGTAGGAAACTTAATTCTCTACAAAAAAGGTCTCTTAACATTTTGCCATAGCTCGCTTCGTTTCCGAGATATTTGCAGATTTATCTCGAGGGAAGGGGCCTGACGGACATATTTCGAGATATTTCTTCTTCTTGTTGTTCTTCTTCTGCACAGCTAAGCTGGACGTGGCATTTACAGCTCGCAATAGTGCAGAGTTATCTCAAAGAAAGGGGCCACGGTGTTTCTGTATCTCTATTATGTTGGTGCGGCTTCGGAACTTTTAAATATCTTGATATATCTCGAGAACTACGCATCTGATCAAAAAATATCATGGAACATAAAAAGTAGGAATCTTAATTCTCAACAAAAAAGGTCTCTTAACATTTTGCCATAGCTCGCTTGGTTTCCGAGATATTTGCAGATTTATCTCAAGGGAAGGGGCCTGACGGACATATTTCGAGATATTTGTTCTTCTTGTTGTTCTTCTTCTGCACAGCTAAACTGGAAGTGGCATTTCCAGCTCGCAGTAGTGCAGAGTTATCTCAAAGAAAGGGGCCACGGTGTTTCTGTATCTCTATTATGTTGGTGCGGCTTCGGAACTTTAAAATATCTTGATATATCTCGAGAACTACGCATCTGATCAAAAAATATCATAGAACGTAAAAAGTAGGAAACTTAATTCTCTACAAATAAAGTCGCTTAACATTTTGCCATAGCTCGCTTCGTTTCCGAGATATTTGCAGATTCAGCTCAAAGGAACGGGCCTGACGGACATATTTCGAGATACTTCTTCTTCTTGTTGTTCTTCCTCTGCACAGCTAAGCTGGAAGTGGCATTTGCAGCTCGCAATAGTAAAGAGTTATCTCAAAGAATGGGGCCACGGTGTTTCTGTATCTCTATCATGTTGGTGCGGCTTCGGAACTTTTAAATATCTTGATATATCTCGAGAACTACGCATCTGATCAAAAAATATCATAGAACATAAAAAGTAGGAAACTTAATTCTCTACAAAAAAGGTCTCTTAACATTTTGCCATAGCTCGCTTCGTTTCCGAGATATTTGCAGATTTATCTCAAGGGAAGGGGCCTGACGGACATATTTCGAGATATTTCTTCTTCTTGTTGTTCTTCTTCTGCACAGCTAAGCTGGAAGTGGCATTTGCGGCTCGCACTAGTGCAGAGTTATCTCAACGAAAGGGGCCACGGTGTTTCTGTATCTCTATTATGTTGGTGCGTCTTCGGAACTTTTAAATATCTCGATATATCTCGAAAACTACGCTTCTGATCAAAAAATATCATAGAACATAAATTGTAGGAAACATAATTCTCTACAAAAAACGTCTCTTAACATTTTGCCATAGCTCGCTTCGTTTCCGAGATATTTGCAGATTCAGCTCAAAGGAACTGGCCTGACGGACATATTTCGAGATATTTCTTCTTCTTGTTGTTCTTCCTCTGCACAGCTAAGCTGGAAGTGGCATTTGCAGCTCGCAATAGTGCAGAGTTATCTCAAAGAAAGGGGCCACGGTGTTTCTGTATCTCTATTATGTTGGTGCGGCTTCGGAACTTTTAAATATCTTGATATATCTCGAGAACTACGCATCTGATCAAAAAATATCATAGAACATAAAAAGTAGGAAACTTAATTTTCTACAAAAAAGGTCTCTTAACATTTTGCCATACCTCGCTTCGTTTCCGAGATATTTGCATATTTATCTCAAGGGAAGGGGCCTGATGGACATATTTCGAGATATTTCTTCTTCTTGTTGTTCTTCTTCTGCACAGCTAAACTGGAAGTGGCATTTCCAGCTCGCAATAGTGCAGAGTTATCCCAAAGAAAGGGGCCACGGTGTTTCTGTATCTCTATTATGTTGGTGCGGCTTCGGAACTTTTAAATATCTTGATATATCTCGAGAACTACGCATCTGATCAAAAAATATCATAGAACATAAAAAGTAGGAAACTTAATTCTCTACAAAAAAGGTCTCTTATCATTTTGCCATACCACGCTTCGTTTCCGAGATATTTGCATATTTATCTCAAGGGAAGGGGCCTGACGGACATATTTCGAGATATTTCTTCTTCTTGTTGTTCTTCTTCTGCACAGCTAAGCTGGAAGTGGCATTTGCGGCTCGCACTAGTGCAGAGTTATCTCAAAGAAAGGGGCCACGGTGTTTCTGTATCTCTATTATGTTGGTGCGGCTTCGGAACTTTTAAATATCTCGATATATCTCGAAAACTACGCTTCTGACCAAAAAATATCATAGAACGTAAATTGTAGGAAACATTATTCTCTACAAAAAAGGTCTCTTAACATTTTGCCATAGCTCGCTTCGTTTCCGAGATATTTGCATATTTATCTCAAGGGAAGGGGCCTGACGGACATACTTCGAGATATTTCTTCTTCTTGATGTTCTTCTTCTGCACAGCTAAGCTGGAAGTGGCATTTGCAGCTCGCAATAGTGCAGAGTTATCCCAAAGAAAGGGGCCACGGTGTTTCTGTATCTCTATTATGTTGGTGCGGCTTCGGAACTTTTAAATATCTTGATATATCTCGAGAACTACGCATCTGATGAAAAAATATCATGGAACATAAAAAGTAGGAAACTTAATTCTCTACAAAAAAGGTCTCTTAACATTTTGCCATACCTCGCTTCGTTTCCGAGATATTTGCATATTTATCTCAAGGGAAGGGGCCTGACGGACATATTTCGAGATATTTCTTCTTCTTGTTGTTCTTCTTCTGCACAGCTAAGCTGGAAGTGGCATTTGCGGCTCGCACTAGTGCAGACTTATCTCAAAGAAAGGGGCCACGGTGTTTCTGTATCTCTATTATGTTGGTGCGGCTTCGGAACTTTTAAATATCTCGATATATCTCGAAAACTACGCTTCTGAACAAAAAATATCATAGAACGTAAATTGTAGGAAACATTATTCTCTACAAAAAAGGTCTCTTAACATTTTGCCATAGCTCGCTTCGTTTCCGAGATATTTGCAGATTCATCTCAAGGGAAGGGGTCTGACGGACATATTTCGAGATATTTCTTCTTCTTGATGTTCTTCTTCTGCACAGCTAAGCTGGAAGTGGCATTTGCAGCTCGCAATAGTGCAGAGTTATCCCAAAGAAAGGGGCCACGGTGTTTCTGTATCTCTATTATGTTGGTGCGGCTTCGGAACTTTTAAATATCTTGATATATCTCGAGAACTACGCATCTGATGAAAAAATATCATAGAACATAAAAAGTAGGAAACTTAATTCTCTACAAAAAAGGTCTCTTAACATTTTGCCATAGCTCGCTTCGTTTCCGAGATATTTGCAGATTTATCTCAAGGGAAGGGGCCTGACGGATATATTACGAGATACTTCTTCTTCTTGTTGTTCTTCTTCTGCACAGCTGAGCTGGAAGTGGCATTTGCAGGTCGCAATAGTGCAGAGTTATCTCAAAGAAAGGGGCCACGGTGTTTCTGTATCTCTATTATGTTGGTGCGGCTTCGGAACTTTTAAATATATCGATATATCTCGAAAACTACGCTTCTGATCAAAAAATATCATAGAGCGTAAATTGTAGGAAACATTATTCTCTACAAAAAAGGTCTCTTAACATTTTGCCATAGCTCGCTTCGTTTCCGAGATATTTGCAGATTCAGCTCAAAGGAACTGGCCTGACGGACATATTTCGAGATATTTCTTCTTCTTGTTGTTCTTCCTCTGCACAGCTAAGCTGGAAGTGGCATTTGCAGCTCGCAATAGTGCAGAGTTATCTCAAAGAAAGGGGCCACGGTGTTTCTGTATCTCTATTATGTTGGTGCGGCTTCGGAACTTTTAAATATCTTGATATATCTCGAGAACTACGCATCTGATCAAAAAATATCATAGAACATAAAAAGTAGGAAACTTAATTTTCTACAAAAAAGGTCTCTTAACATTTTGCCATACCTCGCTTCGTTTCCGAGATATTTGCATATTTATCTCAAGGGAAGGGGCCTGATGGACATATTTCGAGATATTTCTTCTTCTTGTTGTTCTTCTTCTGCACAGCTAAACTGGAAGTGGCATTTCCAGCTCGCAATAGTGCAGAGTTATCCCAAAGAAAGGGGCCACGGTGTTTCTGTATCTCTATTATGTTGGTGCGGCTTCGGAACTTTTAAATATCTTGATATATCTCGAGAACTACGCATCTGATCAAAAAATATCATAGAACATAAAAAGTAGGAAACTTAATTCTCTACAAAAAAGGTCTCTTATCATTTTGCCATACCACGCTTCGTTTCCGAGATATTTGCATATTTATCTCAAGGGAAGGGGCCTGACGGACATATTTCGAGATATTTCTTCTTCTTGTTGTTCTTCTTCTGCACAGCTAAGCTGGAAGTGGCATTTGCGGCTCGCACTAGTGCAGAGTTATCTCAAAGAAAGGGGCCACGGTGTTTCTGTATCTCTATTATGTTGGTGCGGCTTCGGAACTTTTAAATATCTCGATATATCTCGAAAACTACGCTTCTGAACAAAAAATATCATAGAACGTAAATTGTAGGAAACATTATTCTCTACAAAAAAGGTCTCTTAACATTTTGCCATAGCTCGCTTCGTTTCCGAGATATTTGCATATTTATCTCAAGGGAAGGGGCCTGACGGACATACTTCGAGATATTTCTTCTTCTTGATGTTCTTCTTCTGCACAGCTAAGCTGGAAGTGGCATTTGCAGCTCGCAATAGTGCAGAGTTATCCCAAAGAAAGGGGCCACGGTGTTTCTGTATCTCTATTATGTTGGTGCGGCTTCGGAACTTTTAAATATCTTGATATATCTCGAGAACTACGCATCTGATGAAAAAATATCATGGAACATAAAAAGTAGGAAACTTAATTCTCTACAAAAAAGGTCTCTTAACATTTTGCCATACCTCGCTTCGTTTCCGAGATATTTGCATATTTATCTCAAGGGAAGGGGCCTGACGGACATATTTCGAGATATTTCTTCTTCTTGTTGTTCTTCTTCTGCACAGCTAAGCTGGAAGTGGCATTTGCGGCTCGCACTAGTGCAGACTTATCTCAAAGAAAGGGGCCACGGTGTTTCTGTATCTCTATTATGTTGGTGCGGCTTCGGAACTTTTAAATATCTCGATATATCTCGAAAACTACGCTTCTGAACAAAAAATATCATAGAACGTAAATTGTAGGAAACATTATTCTCTACAAAAAAGGTCTCTTAACATTTTGCCATAGCTCGCTTCGTTTCCGAGATATTTGCAGATTCATCTCAAGGGAAGGGGTCTGACGGACATATTTCGAGATATTTCTTCTTCTTGATGTTCTTCTTCTGCACAGCTAAGCTGGAAGTGGCATTTGCAGCTCGCAATAGTGCAGAGTTATCCCAAAGAAAGGGGCCACGGTGTTTCTGTATCTCTATTATGTTGGTGCGGCTTCGGAACTTTTAAATATCTTGATATATCTCGAGAACTACGCATCTGATGAAAAAATATCATAGAACATAAAAAGTAGGAAACTTAATTCTCTACAAAAAAGGTCTCTTAACATTTTGCCATAGCTCGCTTCGTTTCCGAGATATTTGCAGATTTATCTCAAGGGAAGGGGCCTGACGGATATATTTCGAGATACTTCTTCTTCTTGTTGTTCTTCTTCTGCACAGCTGAGCTGGAAGTGGCATTTGCAGGTCGCAATAGTGCAGAGTTATCTCAAAGAAAGGGGCCACGGTGTTTCTGTATCTCTATTATGTTGGTGCGGCTTCGGAACTTTTAAATATATCGATATATCTCGAAAACTACGCTTCTGATCAAAAAATATCATAGAGCGTAAATTGTAGGAAACATTATTCTCTACAAAAAAGGTCTCTTAACATTTTGCCATAGCTCGCTTCGTTTCCGAGATATTTGCAGATTCAGCTCAAAGGAACTGGCCTGACGGACATATTTCGAGATATTTCTTCTTCTTGTTGTTCTTCCTCTGCACAGCTAAGCTGGAAGTGGCATTTGCAGCTCGCAATAGTGCAGAGTTATCTCAATGAAAGGGGCCACGGTGTTTCTGTATCTCTATTATGTTGGTGCGGCTTCGGAACTTTTAAATATCTTGATATATCTCGAGAACTACGCATCTGATCAAAAAATATCATAGAACATAAAAAGTAGGAAACTTAATTCTCTACAAAAAAGGTCTCTTAACATTTTGCCATACCTCGCTTCGTTTCCGAGATATTTGCATATTTATCTCAAGGGAAGGGGCCTGACGGACATATTTCGAGATATTTCTTCTTCTTGTTGTTCTTCTTCTGCACAGCTAAGCTGGAAGTGGCATTTGCGGCTCGCACTAGTGCAGAGTTATCTCAAAGAAAGGGGCCGCGGTGTTTCTGTATCTCTATTATGTTGGTGCGGCTTCGGAATTTTTAAATATCTTGATATATCTCGAGAACTACGCATCTGATCAAAAAATATCATAGAACATAAAAAGTAGGAAACTTAATTCTCTACAAAAAAGGTCTCTTAACAATTGCCATAGCTCGCTTCGTTTCCGAGATATTTGCAGATATATCTCAAGGGAAGGGGCCTGACGGACATATTTCGAGATATTTCTTCTTCTTGTTGTTCTTCTTCTGCACAGCTAAGCTGGAAGTGGCATTTGCAGCTCGCAATAGTGCAGAGTTATCTCAAAGAAAGGGGCCACGGTGTTTCTGTATCTCTATTATGTTGGTGCGCCTTCGGAACTTTTAAATATCTTGATATATCTCGAGAACTACGCATCTGATCAAAAGATATCATACAACATAAAAAGTAGGAAACTTAATTCTCTACAAAAAAGGTCTCTTAACATTTTGCCATAGCTCGCTTCGTTTCCGAGATATTTGCAGATTTATCTCAAGGGAAGGGGCCTGACGGACATATTTCGAGATACTTCTTCTTCTTGTTGTTCTTCTTCTGCACAGCTGAGCTGGAAGTGGCATTTGCAGGTCGCAATAGTGCAGAGTTATCTCAAAGAAAGGGGCCACGGTGTTTCTGTATCTCTATTATGTTGGTGCGGCTTCGGAACTTTTAAATATATCGATATATCTCGAAAACTACGCTTCTGATCAAAAAATATCATAGAGCGTAAATTGTAGGAAACATTATTCTCTACAAAAAAGGTCTCTTAACATTTTGCCATAGCTCGCTTCGTTTCCGAGATATTTGCAGATTTATCTCAAGGGAAGGGTCCTGATGGACATATTTCGAGATATTTCTTCTTCTTGTTGTTCTTCTTCTGCACAGCTAAACTGGAAGTGGCATTTCCAGCTCGCAATCGTGCAGAGTTATCTCAAAGAAAGGGGCCACGGTGTTTCTGTATCTCTATTATGTTGGTGCGGCTTCGGAACTTTTAAATATCTTGATATATCTCGAGAACTACGCCTCTGATCGAAAAATATCATAGAACATAAAAAGTAGGAAACTTAATTCTCTACAAAAAAGGTCTCTTAACATTTTGCCGTAGCTCGCTTCGTTTCCGAGATATTTGCAGATTTATCTCAAGGGAAGGGGCCTGACGGACATATTTCGAGATATTTCTTCTTCTTGTTGTTCTTCTTCTGCACAGCTAAGCTGGAAGTGGCATTTGCAGCGCGCAATAGTGCAGAGTTATCTCAAAGAAAGGAGCCACGGTGTTTCTGTATCTCTATTATGTTGGTGCGACTTCGGAACTTTTAAATATCTTGATATATCTCGAGAACTACGCATCTGATCTAAAAATATCATACTACATAAAAAGTAGGAAACTTAATTCTCTACAAGAAAGGTCTCTAAACATTTTGCCATAGCTCGCTTCGTTTCCGAGATATTTGCAGATTTATCTCAAGGGAAGGGGCCTGACGGACATATTTCGAGATATTTCTTCTTCTTGTTGTTCTTGTTCTGCACAGCTAAGCTGGAAGTGGCATTTGCGGCTCGCACTAGTGCAGAGTTATCTCAAAGAAAGGGGCCACGGTGTTTCTGTATCTCTATTATGTTGGTGCGGCTTCGGAACTTTTAAATATATCGATATATCTCGAAAACTACGCTTCTGATCAAAAAATATCATAGAGCGTAAATTGTAGGAAACATTATTCTCTACAAAAAAGGTCTCTTAACATTTTGCCATAGCTCGCTTCGTTTCCGAGATATTTGCAGATTCAGCTCAAAGGAACTGGCCTGACGGACATATTTCGAGATATTTCTTCTTCTTGTTGTTCTTCCTCTGCACAGCTAAGCTGGAAGTGGCATTTGCAGCTCGCAATAGTGCAGAGTTATCTCAATGAAAGGGGCCACGGTGTTTCTGTATCTCTATTATGTTGGTGCGGCTTCGGAACTTTTAAATATCTTGATATATCTCGAGAACTACGCATCTGATCAAAAAATATCATAGAACATAAAAAGTAGGAAACTTAATTCTCTACAAAAAACGTCTCTTAACATTTTGTCATAGCTCGCTTCGTTTCCGAGATATTTGCAGATTTATATCAAGGGAAGGGGTCTGACGGACATATTTCGAGATATTTCTTCTTCTTGTTGTTCTTCTTCTGCACAGCTAAGCTGGAAGTGGCATTTGCGGCTCGCAATAGTGCAGAGTTATCTCAAAGAAAGGGGCCACGGTGTTTCTGTATCTCTATTATGTTGGTGCGGCTTCGGAACTTTTAAATATCTCGATGTATCTCGAAAACTACGCTTCTGATCAAAAAATATCATAGAACATAAATTGTAGGAAACAGAATTCTCTACAAAAAAGGTCTCTTAACATTTTGCCATAGCTCGCTTCGTTTCCGAGATATTTGCAGATATATCTCAAGGGAAGGGGCCTGACGGACATATTTCGAGATATTTCTTCTTCTTGTTGTTCTTCTTCTGCACAGCTAAGCTGGAAGTGGCATTTGCGGCTCGCACTAGTGCAGAGTTATCTCAAAGAAAGGGGCCACGGTGTTTCTGTATCTCTATTATGTTGGTGCGGCTTCGGAACTTTTAAATATCTCGATATATCTCGAGAACTACGCATCTGATCAAAAAATATCATAGAACATAAAAAGTAGGAAACTTAATTCTCTACAAAAGAGGTCTCTTAACATTTTGCCATAGCTCGCTTCGTTTCCGAGATGTTTGCAGATTTATCTCACGGGAAGGGGCCTAACGGACATATTTCGAGATATTTCTTCTTCTTGTTGTTCTTCTTCTGCACAGCTAAACTGGAAGTGGCATTTCCAGCTCGCAATAGTGCAGAGTTATCTCAAAGAAAGGGGCCACGGTGTTTCTGTATCCCTATTATGTTGGTGCGGCTTCGGAACTTTTAAATATCTCGATATATCTCGAAAACTACGCTTCTGATCAAAAAATATCATAGAACATAAATTGTAGGAAACATAATTCTCTATAAAAAACGTCTCTTAACATTTTGCCATAGCTCGCTTCGTTTCCGAGATATTTGCAGATTCAGCTCAAAGGAACTGGCCTGACGGACATATTTCGAGATATTTCTTCTTCTTGTTGTTCTTCTTCTGCACAGCTAAGCTGGAAGTGGCATTTACGGCTCGCACTAGTGCAGAGTTATCTCAAAGAAAGGGGCCACGGTGTTTCTGTATCTCTATTATGTTGGTGCGGCTTCGGAACTTTTAAATATCTCGATGTATCTCGAAAACTACGCTTCTGATCAAAAAATATCATAGAACATAAATTGTAGGAAACAGAATTCTCTACAAAAAAGGTCTCTTAACATTTTGCCATAGCTCGCTTCGTTTCCGAGATATTTGCAGATTTATCTCAAGGGAAGGGGCCTGACGGACATATTTCGAGATATTTCTTCTTCTTGTTGTTCTTCTTCTGCACAGCTAAGCTGGAAGTGGCATTTGCGGCTCGCACTAGTGCAGAGTTATCTCAAAGAAAGGGGCCACGGTGTTTCTGTATCTCTATTATGTTGGTGCGGCTTCGGAACTTTTAAATATCTCGATGTATCTCGAAAACTACGCTTCTGATCAAAAAATATCATAGAACATAAATTGTAGGAAACATAATTCTCTACAAAAAAGGTCTCTTAACATTTTGCCATAGCTCGCTTCGTTTCCGAGATATTTGCAGATTTATCTCAAGGGAAGGGGCCTGACGGACATATTTCGAGATATTTCTTCTTCTTGTTGTTCTTCTTCTGCACAGCTAAGCTGGAAGTGGCATTTGCGGCTCGCACTAGTGCAGAGTTATCTCAAAGAAAGGGGCCACGGTGTTTCTGTATCCCTATTATGTTGGTGCGGCTTCGGAACTTTTAAATATCTCGATATATCTCGAAAACTACGCTTCTGATCAAAAAATATCATAGAACATAAATTTTAGGAAACATAATTCTCTATAAAAAACGTCTCTTAACATTTTGTCATAGCTCGCTTCGTTTCCGAGATATTTGCAGATTCAGCTCAAAGGAACTGGCCTGACGGACATATTTCGAGATATTTCTTCTTCTTGTTGTTCTTCCTCTGCACAGCTAAGCTGGAAGTGGCATTTGCAGCTCGCAATAGTGCAGAGTTATCTCAAAGAAAGGGGCCACGGTGTTTCTGTATCTCTATTATGTTGGTGCGGCTTCGGAACTTTTAAATATCTTGATATATCTCGAGAACTACGCATCTGATCAAAGAATATCATAGAACATAAAAAGTAGGAAACTTAATTCTCTACAAAAAAGGTCTCTCAACATTTTGCCATAGCTCGCTTCGTTTCCGAGATATTTGCAGATTTATCTCAAGGGAAGGGGCCTGACGGACATATTTCGAGATATTTCTTCTTCTTGTTGTTCTTCTTCTGCACAGCTAAGCTGGAAGTGGCATTTGCGGCTCGCACTAGTGCAGAGTTATCTCAAAGAAAGGGGCCACGGTGTTTCTGTATCTCTATTATGTTGGTGCGGCTTCGGAACTTTTAAATATCTCGATATATCTCGAAAACTACGCTTCTGATCAAAAAATATCATAGAACATAAATTGTAGGAAGTATAATTCTATACAAAAAAGGTCTCTTAACATTTTGCCATAGCTCGCTTCGTTTCCGAGATATTTGCAGATATATCTCAAGGGAAGGGGCCTGACGGACATATTTCGAGATATTTCTTCTTCTTGTTGTTCTTCTTCTGCACAGCTAAGCTGGAAGTGGCATTTGCGGCTCGCACTAGTGCAGAGTTATCTCAAAGAAAGGGGCCACGGTGTTTCTGTATCTCTATTATGTTGGTGCGGCTTCGGAACTTTTAAATATCTCGATATATCTCGAAAACTACGCTTCTGATCAAAAAATATCATAGAACATAAATTGTAGGAAACATAATTCTCTACAAAAAAGGTCTCTTAACATTTTGCCATAGCTCGCTTCGTTTCCGAGATATTTGCAGATATATCTCAAGGGAAGGGGCCTGACGGACATATTTCGAGATATTTCTTCTTCTTGTTGTTCTTCTTCTGCACAGCTAAGCTGGAAGTGGCATTTGCGGCTCGCACTAGTGCAGAGATATCTCAAAGAAAGGGGCCACGGTGTTTCTGTATCTCTATTATGTTGGTGCGGCTTCGGAACTTTTAAATATCTTGATATATCTCGAGAACTACGCATCTGATCAAAAAATATCATACAACATAAAAGGTAGGAAACTTAATTCTCTACAAAAAAGGTCTCTTAACATTTTGCCATAGCTCACTTCGTTTCCGAGATATTTGCAGATATATCTCAAGGGAAGGGGCCTGACGGACATATTTCGAGATATTTCTTCTTCTTGTTGTTCTTCCTCTGCACAGCTAAGCTGGAAGTGGCATTTGCAGCTCGCAATAGTGCAGAGTTATCTCAAAGAAAGGGGCCACGGTGTTTCTGTATCTCTATTATGTTGGTGCGGCTTCGGAACTTTTAAATATCTTGATATATCTCGAGAACTACGCATCTGATCAAAAAATATCATAGAACATAAAAAGTAGGAAACTTAATTCTCTACAAAAGAGGTCTCTTAACATTTTGCCATAGCTCGCTTCGTTTCCGAGATATTTGCAGATTCAGCTCAAAGGAACTGGCCTGACGGACATATTTCGAGATATTTCTTCTTCTTGTTGTTCTTCTTCTGCACAGCTAAGCTGGAAGTGGCATTTGCGGCTCGCACTAGTGCAGAGTTATCTCAAAGAAAGGGGCCACGGTGTTTCTGTATCTCTATTATGTTGGTGCGGCTTCGGAACTTTTAAATATCTCGATGTATCTCGAAAACTACGCTTCTGATCAAAAAATATCATAGAACATAAATTGTAGGAAACAGAATTCTCTACAAAAAAGGTCTCTTAACATTTTGCCATAGCTCGCTTCGTTTCCGAGATATTTGCAGATTTATCTCAAGGGAAGGGGCCTGACGGACATATTTCGAGATATTTCTTCTTCTTGTTGTTCTTCTTCTGCACAGCTAAGCTGGAAGTGGCATTTGCGGCTCGCACTAGTGCAGAGTTATCTCAAAGAAAGGGGCCACGGTGTTTCTGTATCTCTATTATGTTGGTGCGGCTTCGGAACTTTTAAATATCTCGATGTATCTCGAAAACTACGCTTCTGATCAAAAAATATCATAGAACATAAATTGTAGGAAACATAATTCTCTACAAAAAAGGTCTCTTAACATTTTGCCATAGCTCGCTTCGTTTCCGAGATATTTGCAGATTTATCTCAAGGGAAGGGGCCTGACGGACATATTTCGAGATATTTCTTCTTCTTGTTGTTCTTCTTCTGCACAGCTAAGCTGGAAGTGGCATTTGCGGCTCGCACTAGTGCAGAGTTATCTCAAAGAAAGGGGCCACGGTGTTTCTGTATCCCTATTATGTTGGTGCGGCTTCGGAACTTTTAAATATCTCGATATATCTCGAAAACTACGCTTCTGATCAAAAAATATCATAGAACATAAATTTTAGGAAACATAATTCTCTATAAAAAACGTCTCTTAACATTTTGTCATAGCTCGCTTCGTTTCCGAGATATTTGCAGATTCAGCTCAAAGGAACTGGCCTGACGGACATATTTCGAGATATTTCTTCTTCTTGTTGTTCTTCCTCTGCACAGCTAAGCTGGAAGTGGCATTTGCAGCTCGCAATAGTGCAGAGTTATCTCAAAGAAAGGGGCCACGGTGTTTCTGTATCTCTATTATGTTGGTGCGGCTTCGGAACTTTTAAATATCTTGATATATCTCGAGAACTACGCATCTGATCAAAGAATATCATAGAACATAAAAAGTAGGAAACTTAATTCTCTACAAAAAAGGTCTCTCAACATTTTGCCATAGCTCGCTTCGTTTCCGAGATATTTGCAGATTTATCTCAAGGGAAGGGGCCTGACGGACATATTTCGAGATATTTCTTCTTCTTGTTGTTCTTCTTCTGCACAGCTAAGCTGGAAGTGGCATTTGCGGCTCGCACTAGTGCAGAGTTATCTCAAAGAAAGGGGCCACGGTGTTTGTGTATCTCTATTATGTTGGTGCGGCTTCGGAACTTTTAAATATCTTGATATATCTCGAGAACTACGCATCTGATCAAAAAATATCATAGAACATAAATAGTAGGAAACTTAATTCTCTACAAAAAAGGTCTCTTAACATTTTGCCATAGCTCGCTTCGTTTCCGAGATATTTGCAGATTTATCTCAAGGGAAGGGGCCTGACGGACATATTTCGAGATATTTCTTCTACTTGTTGTTCTTCTTCTGCACAGCTAAGCTGGAAGTGGCATTTGCGGCTCGCACTAGTGCAGAGTTATCTCAAAGAAAGGGGCCACGGTGTTTCTGTATCCCTATTATGTTGGTGCGGCTTCGGAACTTTTAAATATCTTGATATATCTCGAGAACTACGCATCTGATCAAAAAATATCATAGAACATAAAAAGTAGGAAACTTAATTCTCTAGAAAAAAGGTCTCTTAACATTTTGCCATAGCTCGCTTCGTTTCCGAGATATTTGCATATTTATCTCAAGGGAAGGGGCCTGACGGACATATTTCGAGATATTTCTTCTTCTTGTTGTTCTTCTTCTGCACAGCTAAGCTGGAAGTGGCATTTGCGGCTCGCACTAGTGCAGAGTTATCTCAAAGAAAGGGGCCACGGTGTTTCTGTATCTCTATTATGTTGGTGCGGCTTCGGAACTTTTAAATATCTCGATATATCTCGAAAACTACGCTTCTGATCAAAAAATATCATAGAACATAAAAAGCAGGAAACTTAATTCTCTACAAAAAAGGTCTCTTAACATTTTGCCATAGCTCGCTTCGTTTCCGAGATATTTGCAGATTTATCTCAAGGGAAGGGGCCTAACGGACATATTTCGAGATATTTCTTCTTCTTGTTGTTCTTCTTCTGCACAGCTAAACTGGAAGTGGCATTTGCGGCTCGCACTAGTGCAGAGTTATCTCAAAGAAAGGGGCCACGGTGTTTCTGTATCCCTATTATGTTGGTGCGGCTTCGGAACTTTTAAATATCTTGATATATCTCGAGAACTACGCATCTGATCAAAAAATATCATACAACATAAAAAGTAGGAAACTTAATTCTCTACAAAAAAGGTCTCTTAACATTTTGCCATAGCTCGCTTGGTTTCCGAGATATTTGCATATTTATCTCAAGGGAAGGGGCCTGACGGACATATTTCGAGATATTTCTTCTTCTTGTTGTTCTTCTTCTGCACAGCTAAGCTGGAAGTGGCATTTGCGGCTCGCACTAGTGCAGAGTTATCTCAAAGAAAGGGGCCACGGTGTTTCTGTATCTCTATTATGTTGGTGCGGCTTCGGAACTTTTAAATATCTCGATATATCTCGAAAACTACGCTTCTGATCAAAAAATATCATAGAACATAAATTGTAGGAAGTATAATTCTATACAAAAAAGGTCTCTTAACATTTTGCCATAGCTCGCTTCGTTTCCGAGATATTTGCAGATATATCTCAAGGGAAGGGGCCTGACGGACATATTTCGAGATATTTCTTCTTCTTGTTGTTCTTCTTCTGCACAGCTAAGCTGGAAGTGGCATTTGCGGCTCGCACTAGTGCAGAGTTATCTCAAAGAAAGGGGCCACGGTGTTTCTGTATCTCTATTATGTTGGTGCGGCTTCGGAACTTTTAAATATCTCGATATATCTCGAAAACTACGCTTCTGATCAAAAAATATCATAGAACATAAATTGTAGGAAACATAATTCTCTACAAAAAAGGTCTCTTAACATTTTGCCATAGCTCGCTTCGTTTCCGAGATATTTGCAGATATATCTCAAGGGAAGGGGCCTGACGGACATATTTCGAGATATTTCTTCTTCTTGTTGTTCTTCTTCTGCACAGCTAAGCTGGAAGTGGCATTTGCGGCTCGCACTAGTGCAGAGATATCTCAAAGAAAGGGGCCACGGTGTTTCTGTATCTCTATTATGTTGGTGCGGCTTCGGAACTTTTAAATATCTTGATATATCTCGAGAACTACGCATCTGATCAAAAAATATCATACAACATAAAAGGTAGGAAACTTAATTCTCTACAAAAAAGGTCTCTTAACATTTTGCCATAGCTCACTTCGTTTCCGAGATATTTGCAGATATATCTCAAGGGAAGGGGCCTGACGGACATATTTCGAGATATTTCTTCTTCTTGTTGTTCTTCCTCTGCACAGCTAAGCTGGAAGTGGCATTTGCAGCTCGCAATAGTGCAGAGTTATCTCAAAGAAAGGGGCCACGGTGTTTCTGTATCTCTATTATGTTGGTGCGGCTTCGGAACTTTTAAATATCTCGATATATCTCGAAAACTACGCTTCTGATCAAAAAATATCATAGAACATAAATTGTAGGAAGTATAATTCTATACAAAAAAGGTCTCTTAACATTTTGCCATAGCTCGCTTCGTTTCCGAGATATTTGCAGATATATCTCAAGGGAAGGGGCCTGACGGACATATTTCGAGATATTTCTTCTTCTTGTTGTTCTTCTTCTGCACAGCTAAGCTGGAAGTGGCATTTGCGGCTCGCACTAGTGCAGAGTTATCTCAAAGAAAGGGGCCACGGTGTTTCTGTATCTCTATTATGTTGGTGCGGCTTCGGAACTTTTAAATATCTCGATATATCTCGAAAACTACGCTTCTGATCAAAAAATATCATAGAACATAAATTGTAGGAAACATAATTCTCTACAAAAAAGGTCTCTTAACATTTTGCCATAGCTCGCTTCGTTTCCGAGATATTTGCAGATATATCTCAAGGGAAGGGGCCTGACGGACATATTTCGAGATATTTCTTCTTCTTGTTGTTCTTCTTCTGCACAGCTAAGCTGGAAGTGGCATTTGCGGCTCGCACTAGTGCAGAGATATCTCAAAGAAAGGGGCCACGGTGTTTCTGTATCTCTATTATGTTGGTGCGGCTTCGGAACTTTTAAATATCTTGATATATCTCGAGAACTACGCATCTGATCAAAAAATATCATACAACATAAAAGGTAGGAAACTTAATTCTCTACAAAAAAGGTCTCTTAACATTTTGCCATAGCTCACTTCGTTTCCGAGATATTTGCAGATATATCTCAAGGGAAGGGGCCTGACGGACATATTTCGAGATATTTCTTCTTCTTGTTGTTCTTCCTCTGCACAGCTAAGCTGGAAGTGGCATTTGCAGCTCGCAATAGTGCAGAGTTATCTCAAAGAAAGGGGCCACGGTGTTTCTGTATCTCTATTATGTTGGTGCGGCTTCGGAACTTTTAAATATCTTGATATATCTCGAGAACTACGCATCTGATCAAAAAATATCATAGAACATAAAAAGTAGGAAACTTAATTCTCTACAAAAGAGGTCTCTTAACATTTTGCCATAGCTCGCTTCGTTTCCGAGATATTTGCAGATTCAGCTCAAAGGAACTGGCCTGACGGACATATTTCGAGATATTTCTTCTTCTTGTTGTTCTTCTTCTGCACAGCTAAGCTGGAAGTGGCATTTGCGGCTCGCACTAGTGCAGAGTTATCTCAAAGAAAGGGGCCACGGTGTTTCTGTATCTCTATTATGTTGGTGCGGCTTCGGAACTTTTAAATATCTCGATGTATCTCGAAAACTACGCTTCTGATCAAAAAATATCATAGAACATAAATTGTAGGAAACAGAATTCTCTACAAAAAAGGTCTCTTAACATTTTGCCATAGCTCGCTTCGTTTCCGAGATATTTGCAGATTTATCTCAAGGGAAGGGGCCTGACGGACATATTTCGAGATATTTCTTCTTCTTGTTGTTCTTCTTCTGCACAGCTAAGCTGGAAGTGGCATTTGCGGCTCGCACTAGTGCAGAGTTATCTCAAAGAAAGGGGCCACGGTGTTTCTGTATCTCTATTATGTTGGTGCGGCTTCGGAACTTTTAAATATCTCGATGTATCTCGAAAACTACGCTTCTGATCAAAAAATATCATAGAACATAAATTGTAGGAAACATAATTCTCTACAAAAAAGGTCTCTTAACATTTTGCCATAGCTCGCTTCGTTTCCGAGATATTTGCAGATTTATCTCAAGGGAAGGGGCCTGACGGACATATTTCGAGATATTTCTTCTTCTTGTTGTTCTTCTTCTGCACAGCTAAGCTGGAAGTGGCATTTGCGGCTCGCACTAGTGCAGAGTTATCTCAAAGAAAGGGGCCACGGTGTTTCTGTATCCCTATTATGTTGGTGCGGCTTCGGAACTTTTAAATATCTCGATATATCTCGAAAACTACGCTTCTGATCAAAAAATATCATAGAACATAAATTTTAGGAAACATAATTCTCTATAAAAAACGTCTCTTAACATTTTGTCATAGCTCGCTTCGTTTCCGAGATATTTGCAGATTCAGCTCAAAGGAACTGGCCTGACGGACATATTTCGAGATATTTCTTCTTCTTGTTGTTCTTCCTCTGCACAGCTAAGCTGGAAGTGGCATTTGCAGCTCGCAATAGTGCAGAGTTATCTCAAAGAAAGGGGCCACGGTGTTTCTGTATCTCTATTATGTTGGTGCGGCTTCGGAACTTTTAAATATCTTGATATATCTCGAGAACTACGCATCTGATCAAAGAATATCATAGAACATAAAAAGTAGGAAACTTAATTCTCTACAAAAAAGGTCTCTCAACATTTTGCCATAGCTCGCTTCGTTTCCGAGATATTTGCAGATTTATCTCAAGGGAAGGGGCCTGACGGACATATTTCGAGATATTTCTTCTTCTTGTTGTTCTTCTTCTGCACAGCTAAGCTGGAAGTGGCATTTGCGGCTCGCACTAGTGCAGAGTTATCTCAAAGAAAGGGGCCACGGTGTTTGTGTATCTCTATTATGTTGGTGCGGCTTCGGAACTTTTAAATATCTTGATATATCTCGAGAACTACGCATCTGATCAAAAAATATCATAGAACATAAATAGTAGGAAACTTAATTCTCTACAAAAAAGGTCTCTTAACATTTTGCCATAGCTCGCTTCGTTTCCGAGATATTTGCAGATTTATCTCAAGGGAAGGGGCCTGACGGACATATTTCGAGATATTTCTTCTACTTGTTGTTCTTCTTCTGCACAGCTAAGCTGGAAGTGGCATTTGCGGCTCGCACTAGTGCAGAGTTATCTCAAAGAAAGGGGCCACGGTGTTTCTGTATCCCTATTATGTTGGTGCGGCTTCGGAACTTTTAAATATCTTGATATATCTCGAGAACTACGCATCTGATCAAAAAATATCATAGAACATAAAAAGTAGGAAACTTAATTCTCTAGAAAAAAGGTCTCTTAACATTTTGCCATAGCTCGCTTCGTTTCCGAGATATTTGCATATTTATCTCAAGGGAAGGGGCCTGACGGACATATTTCGAGATATTTCTTCTTCTTGTTGTTCTTCTTCTGCACAGCTAAGCTGGAAGTGGCATTTGCGGCTCGCACTAGTGCAGAGTTATCTCAAAGAAAGGGGCCACGGTGTTTCTGTATCTCTATTATGTTGGTGCGGCTTCGGAACTTTTAAATATCTCGATATATCTCGAAAACTACGCTTCTGATCAAAAAATATCATAGAACATAAAAAGCAGGAAACTTAATTCTCTACAAAAAAGGTCTCTTAACATTTTGCCATAGCTCGCTTCGTTTCCGAGATATTTGCAGATTTATCTCAAGGGAAGGGGCCTAACGGACATATTTCGAGATATTTCTTCTTCTTGTTGTTCTTCTTCTGCACAGCTAAACTGGAAGTGGCATTTGCGGCTCGCACTAGTGCAGAGTTATCTCAAAGAAAGGGGCCACGGTGTTTCTGTATCCCTATTATGTTGGTGCGGCTTCGGAACTTTTAAATATCTTGATATATCTCGAGAACTACGCATCTGATCAAAAAATATCATACAACATAAAAAGTAGGAAACTTAATTCTCTACAAAAAAGGTCTCTTAACATTTTGCCATAGCTCGCTTGGTTTCCGAGATATTTGCATATTTATCTCAAGGGAAGGGGCCTGACGGACATATTTCGAGATATTTCTTCTTCTTGTTGTTCTTCTTCTGCACAGCTAAGCTGGAAGTGGCATTTGCGGCTCGCACTAGTGCAGAGTTATCTCAAAGAAAGGGGCCACGGTGTTTCTGTATCTCTATTATGTTGGTGCGGCTTCGGAACTTTTAAATATCTCGATATATCTCGAAAACTACGCTTCTGATCAAAAAATATCATAGAACATAAATTGTAGGAAGTATAATTCTATACAAAAAAGGTCTCTTAACATTTTGCCATAGCTCGCTTCGTTTCCGAGATATTTGCAGATATATCTCAAGGGAAGGGGCCTGACGGACATATTTCGAGATATTTCTTCTTCTTGTTGTTCTTCTTCTGCACAGCTAAGCTGGAAGTGGCATTTGCGGCTCGCACTAGTGCAGAGTTATCTCAAAGAAAGGGGCCACGGTGTTTCTGTATCTCTATTATGTTGGTGCGGCTTCGGAACTTTTAAATATCTCGATATATCTCGAAAACTACGCTTCTGATCAAAAAATATCATAGAACATAAATTGTAGGAAACATAATTCTCTACAAAAAAGGTCTCTTAACATTTTGCCATAGCTCGCTTCGTTTCCGAGATATTTGCAGATATATCTCAAGGGAAGGGGCCTGACGGACATATTTCGAGATATTTCTTCTTCTTGTTGTTCTTCTTCTGCACAGCTAAGCTGGAAGTGGCATTTGCGGCTCGCACTAGTGCAGAGATATCTCAAAGAAAGGGGCCACGGTGTTTCTGTATCTCTATTATGTTGGTGCGGCTTCGGAACTTTTAAATATCTTGATATATCTCGAGAACTACGCATCTGATCAAAAAATATCATACAACATAAAAGGTAGGAAACTTAATTCTCTACAAAAAAGGTCTCTTAACATTTTGCCATAGCTCGCTTCGTTTCCGAGATATTTGCATATTTATCTCAAGGGAAGGGGCCTGACGGACATATTTCGAGATATTTCTTCTTCTTGTTGTTCTTCTTCTGCACAGCTAAGCTGGAAGTGGCATTTGCGGCTCGCACTAGTGCAGAGTTATCTCAAAGAAAGGGGCCACGGTGTTTCTGTATCTCTATTATGTTGGTGCGGCTTCGGAACTTTTAAATATCTTGATATATCTCGAGAACTACGCATCTGATCAAAAAATATCATAGAACATAAAAAGTAGGAAACTTAATTCTCTACAAAAAAGGTCTCTTAACATTTTGCCATAGCTCGCTTCGTTTCCGAGATATTTGCATATTTATCTCAAGGGAAGGGGCCTGACGGACATATTTCGAGATATTTCTTCTTCTTGTTGTTCTTCTTCTGCACAGCTAAGCTGGAAGTGGCATTTGCGGCTCGCACTAGTGCAGAGTTATCTCAAAGAAAGGGGCCACGGTGTTTCTGTATCTCTATTATGTTGGTGCGGCTTCGGAACTTTTAAATATCTTGATATATCTCGAGAACTACGCATCTGATCAAAAAATATCATAGAACATAAAAAGTAGGAAACTTAATTCTCTACAAAAAAGGTCTCTTAACATTTTGCCATAGCTCGCTTCGTTTCCGAGATATTTGCAGATTTATCTCAAGGGAAGGGGCCTGACGGACATATTTCGAGATATTTCTTCTTCTTGTTGTTCTTCTTCTGCACAGCTAAGCTGGAAGTGGCATTTGCGGCTCGCACTAGTGCAGAGTTATCTCAATGAAAGGGGCCACGGTGTTTCTGTATCTCTATTATGTTGGTGCGGCTTCGGAACTTTTAAATATCTTGATATATCTCGAGAACTACGCGTCTGATCAAAAAATATCATAGAACATAAAAAGTAGGAAACTTAATTCTCTACAAAAAAGGTCTCTTAACATTTTGCCATAGCTCGCTTCGTTTCCGAGATATTTGCAGATTTATCTCAAGGGAAGGGGCCTGACGGACATATTTCGAGATATTTCTTCTTCTTGTTGTTCTTCTTCTGCACAGCTAAGCTGGAAGTGGCATTTGCGGCTCGCACTAGTGCAGAGTTATCTCAAAGAAAGGGGCCACGGTGTTTCTGTATCTCTATTATGTTGGTGCGGCTTCGGAACTTTTAAATATCTCGATATATCTCGAAAACTACGCTTCTGATCAAAAAATATCATAGAACATAAATTGTAGGAAACATAATTCTCTACAAAAAAGGTCTCTTAACATTTTGCCATAGCTCGCTTCGTTTCCGAGATATTTGCAGATATATCTCAAGGGAAGGGGCCTGACGGACATATTTCGAGATATTTCTTCTTCTTGTTGTTCTTCCTCTGCACAGCTAAGCTGGAAGTGGCATTTGCAGCTCGCAATAGTGCAGAGTTATCTCAAAGAAAGGGGCCACGGTGTTTCTGTATCTCTATTATGTTGGTGCGGCTTCGGAACTTTTAAATATCTTGATATATCTCGAGAACTACGCATCTGATCAAAAAATATCATAGAACATAAAAAGTAGGAAACTTAATTCTCTACAAAAAAGGTCTCTTAACATTTTGCCATAGCTCGCTTCGTTTCCGAGATATTTGCATATTTATCTCAAGGGAAGGGGCCTGACGGACATATTTCGAGATATTTCTTCTTCTTGTTGTTCTTCTTCTGCACAGCTAAGCTGGAAGTGGCATTTGCGGCTCGCACTAGTGCAGAGTTATCTCAAAGAAAGGGGCCACGGTGTTTCTGTATCTCTATTATGTTGGTGCGCCTTCGGAACTTTTAAATATCTCGATATATCTCGAAAACTACGCTTCTGATCAAAAAATATCATAGAACATAAATTGTAGGAAACATAATTCTCTACAAAAAAGGTCTCTTAACATTTTGCCATAGCTCGGTTCGTTTCCGAGATATTTGCAGATATATCTCAAGGGAAGGGGCCTGACGGACATATTTCGAGATATTTCTTCTTCTTGTTGTTCTTCTTCTGCACAGCTAAGCTGGAAGTGGCATTTACAGCTCGCAATAGTGCAGAGTTATCTGAAAGAAAGGGGCCACGGTGTTTCTGTATCTCTTTTATGTTGGTGCGGCTTCGGAACTTTTAAATATCTCGATATATCTCGAAAACTACGCTCCTGATCAAAAAATATCATACAACATAAAAAGTAGGAAACTTAATTCTCTACAAAAAAGGTCTCTTAACATTTTGCCATAGCTCGCTTCGTTTCCGAGATATTTGCAGATTCATCTCAAGGAAAGGGGTCTGACGGACATATTTCGAGATATTTCTTCTTCTTGTTGTTCTTCTTCTGCACAGCTAAGCTCGAAGTGGCATTTGCAGCTCGCAATAGTGCAGAGTTATCTCAAAGAAAGAGGCCACGGTGTTTCTGTACCTCTATTATGTTGGTGCAGCTTCGGAACTTTTAAATATCTTGATATATCTCGAGAACTACGCATCTGATCAAAAAATATCATCGAACATAAAAAGTAGGAAACTTAATTCTCTACAAAAAAGGTCTCTTAACATTTTGCCATAGCTCGCTTCGTTTCCGAGATATTTGCATATTTATCTCAAGGGAAGGGGCCTGACGGACATATTTCGAGATATTTCTTCTTCTTGTTGTTCTTCTTCTGCACAGCTAAGCTGGAAGTGGCATTTGCGGCTCGCACTAGTGCAGAGTTATCTCAAAGAAAGGGGCCACGGTGTTTCTGTATCTCTATTATGTTGGTGCGCCTTCGGAACTTTTAAATATCTCGATATATCTCGAAAACTACGCTTCTGATCAAAAAATATCATAGAACATAAATTGTAGGAAACATAATTCTCTACAAAAAAGGTCTCTTAACATTTTGCCATAGCTCGGTTCGTTTCCGAGATATTTGCAGATATATCTCAAGGGAAGGGGCCTGACGGACATATTTCGAGATATTTCTTCTTCTTGTTGTTCTTCTTCTGCACAGCTAAGCTGGAAGTGGCATTTACAGCTCGCAATAGTGCAGAGTTATCTGAAAGAAAGGGGCCACGGTGTTTCTGTATCTCTTTTATGTTGGTGCGGCTTCGGAACTTTTAAATATCTCGATATATCTCGAAAACTACGCTCCTGATCAAAAAATATCATACAACATAAAAAGTAGGAAACTTAATTCTCTACAAAAAAGGTCTCTTAACATTTTGCCATAGCTCGCTTCGTTTCCGAGATATTTGCAGATTCATCTCAAGGAAAGGGGTCTGACGGACATATTTCGAGATATTTCTTCTTCTTGTTGTTCTTCTTCTGCACAGCTAAGCTCGAAGTGGCATTTGCAGCTCGCAATAGTGCAGAGTTATCTCAAAGAAAGAGGCCACGGTGTTTCTGTACCTCTATTATGTTGGTGCAGCTTCGGAACTTTTAAATATCTTGATATATCTCGAGAACTACGCATCTGATCAAAAAATATCATCGAACATAAAAAGTAGGAAACTTAATTCTCTACAAAAAAGGTCTCTTAACATTTTGCCATAGCTCGCTTCGTTTCCGAGATATTTGCATATTTATCTCAAGGGAAGGGGCCTAACGGACATATTTCGAGATATTTCTTCTTCTTGTTGTTCTTCTTCTGCACAGCTAAGCTGGAAGTGGCATTTGCGGCTCGCACTAGTGCAGAGTTATCTCAAAGAAAGGGGCCACGGTGTTTCTGTATCTCTATTATGTTGGTGCGGCTTCGGAACTTTTAAATATCTCGATATATCTCGAAAACTACGCTTCTGATCAAAAAATATCATAGAACATAAATTGTAGGAAACGTAATTCTCTACAAAAAAGGTCTCTTAACATTTTGCCATAGCTCTCTTCGTTTCCGAGATATTTGCAGATTTATCTCAAGGGAAGGGGCCTGACGGACATATTTCGAGATATTTCTTCTTGTTGTTGTTCTTCTTCTGCACAGCTAAGCTGGAAGTGGCATTTGCGGCTCGCACTAGTGCAGAGTTATCTCAAAGAAAGGGGCCACGGTGTTTCTGTATCTCTATTATGTTGGTGCGGCTTCGGAACTTTTAAATATCTCGATATATCTCGAAAACTACGCTTCTGATCAAAAAATATCATAGAACATAAATTGTAGGAAACATAATTCTCTACAAAAAAGGTCTCTTAACATTTTGCCATAGCTCGCTTCGTTTCCGAGATATTTGCAGATATATCTCAAGGGAAGGGGCCTGACGGACATATTTCGAGATATTTCTTCTTCTTGTTGTTCTTCCTCTGCACAGCTAAGCTGGAAGTGGCATTTGCAGCTCGCAATAGTGCAGAGTTATCTCAAAGAAAGGGGCCACGGTGTTTCTGTATCTCTATTATGTTGGTGCGGCTTCGGAACTTTTAAATATCTTGATATATCTCGAGAACTACGCATCTGATCAAAAAATATCATAGAACATAAAAAGTAGGAAACTTAATTCTCTACAAAAAAGGTCTCTTAACATTTTGCCATAGCTCGCTTCGTTTCCGAGATATTTGCAGATTCATCTCAAGGAAAGGGGTCTGACGGACATATTTCGAGATATTTCTTCTTCTTGTTGTTCTTCTTCTGCACAGCTAAGCTCGAAGTGGCATTTGCAGCTCGCAATAGTGCAGAGTTATCTCAAAGAAAGAGGCCACGGTGTTTCTGTACCTCTATTATGTTGGTGCAGCTTCGGAACTTTTAAATATCTTGATATATCTCGAGAACTACGCATCTGATCAAAAAATATCATCGAACATAAAAAGTAGGAAACTTAATTCTCTACAAAAAAGGTCTCTTAACATTTTGCCATAGCTCGCTTCGTTTCCGAGATATTTGCAGATTTATCTCAAGGGAAGTGGCCTGACGGACATATTTCGAGATATTTCTTCTTCTTGTTGTTCTTCTTCTGCACAGCTAAGCTGGAAGTGGCATTTGCAGCTCGCAATAGTGCAGAGTTATCCCAAAGAAAGGGGCCACGGTGTTTCTGTATCTCTATTATGTTGGTGCGGCTTCGGAACTTTTAAATATCTCGATATATCTCGAAAACTACGCTTCTGATCAAAAAATATCATAGAACATAAATTGTAGGAAACATAATTCTTTACAAAAAAGGTCTCTTAACATTTTGCCATAGCTCGCTTCGTTTCCGAGATATTTGCAGATTTATCTCAAGGGAAGGGTCCTGATGGACATATTTCGAGATATTTCTTCTTCTTGTTGTTCTTCTTCTGCACAGCTAAACTGGAAGTGGCATTTCCAGCTCGCAATCGTGCAGAGTTATCTCAAAGAAAGGGGCCATGGTGTTTCTGTATCTCTATTATGTTGGTGCGGCTTCGGAACTTTTAAATATCTTGATATATCTCGAGAACTACGCCTCTGATCGAAAAATATCATAGAACATAAAAAGTAGGAAACTTAATTCTCTACAAAAAAGGTCTCTTAACATTTTGCCATAGCTCGCTTCGTTTCCGAGATATTTGCAGATATATCTCAAGGGAAGGGGTCTGACGGACATATTTCGAGATATTTCTTCTTTTTGTTGTTCTTCTTCTGCACAGCTAAGCTGGAAGTGGCATTTGCAGCGCGCAATAGTGCAGAGTTATCTCAAAGAAAGGGGCCACGGTGTTTCTGTATCTCTATTATGTTGGTGCAGCTTCGGAACTTTTAAATATCTTGATATATCCCGAGAACTACGCATCTGATCAAAAAATATCATACTACATAAAAAGTAGGAAACTTAATTCTCTACAAGAAAGGTCTCTTAAGATTTTGCCATAGCTCGCTTCGTTTCCGAGATATTTGCAGATTTATCTCAAGGGAAGGGGCCTGACGGACATATTTCGAGATATTTCTTCTTCTTGTTGTTCTTCTTCTGCACAGCTAAGCTGGAAGTGGCATTTGCGGCTCGCACTAGTGCAGAGTTATCTCAAAGAAAGGGGCCACGGTGTTTCTGTATCTCTATTATGTTGGTGCGGCTTCGGAACTTTTGAATATCTTGATATATCTCGAGAACTACGCTTCTGATCAAAAAATATCATAGAACGTAAATTGTAGGAAACATTATTCTCTACAAAAAAGGTCTCTTAACATTTTGCCATAGCTCGCTTCGTTTCCGAGATATTTGCAGATTCATCTCAAGGGAAGGGGTCTGACGGACATATTTCGAGATATTTCTTCTTCTTGTTGTTCTTCTTCTGCACAGCTAAGCTCGAAGTGGCATTTGCAGCTCGCAATAGTGCAGAGTTATCTCAAAGAAAGAGGCCACGGTGTTTCTGTACCTCTATTATGTTGGTGCGGCTTCGGAACCTTTAAATATCTTGATATATCTCGAGAACTACGCATCTGATCAAAAAATATCATAGAACATGAAAAGTAGGAAACTTAATTCTCTACAAAAAAGGTCTCTTAACATTTTGCCATAGCTCGCTTCGTTTCCGAGATATTTGCAGATATATCTCAAGGGAAGGGGCCTGACGCACATATTTCGAGATATTTCTTCTTCTTGTTGTTCTTCTTCTGCACAGCTAAGCTGGAAGTGGCATTTGCAGCTCGCAATAGTGCAGAGTTATCTCAAAGAAAGGGGCCACGGTGTTTCTGTATCTCTGTTATGTTGGTGCGGCTTCGGAACTTTTAAATATCTTGATATATCTCGAGAACTGCGCATCTGATCAAAAAATATCATAGAACATGAAAACTAGGAAACTTAATTCTCTACCAAAAAGGTCTCTTAACATTTTGCCATAGCTCTCTTCGTTTCCGAGATATTTGCAGATTTATCTCAAGGGAACTGGCCTGACGGACATATTTCGAGATATTTCTTCTTCTTGTTGTTCTTCTTCTGCACAGCTAAGCTGGAAGTGGCATTTGCAGCTCGCAATAGTGCAGAGTTATCTCAAAGAAAGGGGCCACGGTGTTTCTGTATCTCTATTATGTTGGTGCGGCTTAGGAACTTTTAAATATCTTGATATATCTCGAGAACTACGCGTCTGATCAAAAAATGTCATAGAACATAAAAAGTAGGAAACTTAATTCTCTACAAAAAAGGTCTCTTAACGTTTTGCCATAGCTCGCTTCGTTTCCGAGATATTTGCAGATTTATCTCAAGGGAAGTGGCCTGACGGACATATCTCGAGATATTTCTTCTTCTTGTTGTTCTTCTTCTGCACAGCTAAGCTGGAAGTGGCATTTGCAGCTCGCAATAGTGCAGAGATATCTCAAAGAAAGGGGCCACGGTGTTTCTGTATCTCTATTATGTTGGTGCGGCTTTGGAACTTTTAAATATCTTGATATATCTCGAGAACTACGCGTCTGATCAAAAAATATCATAGAACATAAAAAGTAAGAAACATAATTCTCTACAAAAAAGGTCTCTTAACATTTTGCCATAGCTCGCTTCGTTTCCGAGATATTTGCATATTTATCTCAAGGGAAGGGGCCTGACGGACATATTTCGAGATATTTCTTCTTCTTGTTGTTCTTCTTCTGCACAGCTAAGCTGGAAGTGGCATTTGCGGCTCGCACAAGTGCACAGTTATCTCAAAGAAAGGGGCCACGGTGTTTCTGTATCTCTATTATGTTGGTGCGGCTTCGGAACTTTTAAGTATCTCGATATATCTCGAAAACTACGCTTCTGATCAAAAAATATCATAGAACATAAATTGTAGGAAACATAATTCTCTACAAAAAACGTCTCTTAACATTTTGCCATAGCTCGCTTCGTTTCCGAGATATTTGCAGATTCATCTCAAAGGAACTGGCCTGACGGACATATTTCGAGATATTTCTTCTTCTTGTTGTTCTTGCTCTGCACAGCTAAGCTGGAAGTGGCATTTGCAGCTCGCAATGGTGCAGAGTTATCGCAAAGAAAGGGGCCACGGTGTTTCTGTATCTCTATTATGTTGGTGCGGCTTCGGAACTTTTAAATATCTTGATATATCTCGAGAACTACGCATCTGATCAAAAAATATCATAGAACATAAAAAGTAGGAAACTTAATTCTCTACAAAAAAGGTCTCTTAACATTTTGCCATAGCTCGCTTCGTTTCCGAGATATTTGCAGATATATCTCAAGGGAAGGGGCCTGACGCACATATTTCGAGATATTTCTTCTTCTTGTTGTTCTTCTTCTGCACAGCTAAGCTGGAAGTGGCATTTACAGCTCGCAATAGTGCAGAGTTATCTCAAAGAAAGGGGCCACGGTGTTTCTGTATCTCTATTATGTTGGTGCGGCTTCGGAACTTTTAAATATCTTGATATATCTCGAGAACTACGCATCTGATCAAAAAATATCATAGAACATAAAAAGTAGGAAACTTAATTCTCTACAAAAAAGGTCTCTTAACATTTTGCCATAGCTCGCTTCGTTTCCGAGATATTTGCAGATATATCTCAAGGGAAGGGGCCTGACGGACATATTTCGAGATATTTCTTCTTCTTGTTGTTCTTCTTCTGCACAGCTAAGCTGGAAGTGGCATTTGCAGCTCGCAATAGTGCAGAGTTATCTCAAAGAAAGGGGCCACGGTGTTTCTGTATCTCTATTATGTTGGTGCGGCTTCGGAACTTTTAAATATCTTGATATATCTCGAGAACTACGCATCTGATCAAAAAATATCATAGAACATGAAAACTAGGAAACTTAATTCTCTATCAAAAAGGTCTCTTAACATTTTGCCATAGCTCTCTTCGTTTCCGAGATATTTGCAGATTTATCTCAAGGGAAGGGGCCTGACGGACATATTTCGAGATATTTCTTCTTCTTGTTGTTCTTCTTCTGCACAGCTAAGCTGGAAGTGGCATTTGCGGCTCGCACTAGTGCAGAGTTATCTCAATGAAAGGGGCCACGGTGTTTCTGTATCTCTCTTATGTTGGTGCGGCTTCGGAACTTTTAAATATCTCGATATATCTCGAAAACTACGCTTCTGATCAAAAAATATCATAGAACCTAAATTGTAGGAAACATAATTCTCTACAAAAAAGGTCTCTTAAGATTTTGCCATAGCTCGCTTCGTTTCCGAGATATTTGCAGATATATCTCAAGGGAACGGGCCTGACGGACATATTTCGAGATATTTCTTCTTCTTGTTGTTCTTCTTCTGCACAGCTAAGCTGGAAGTGGCATTTGCAGCTCGCAATAGTGCAGAGTTATCCCAAAGAAAGGGGCCACGGTGTTTCTGTATCTCTATTATGTTGGTGCGGCTTCGGAACTTTTAAATATCTTGATATATCTCGAGAACTACCCGTCTGATCAAAAAATATCATAGAACATAAAAAGTAGGAAACTTAATTCTCTACAAAAAAGGTCTCTTAACATTTTGCCATAGCTCGCTTCGTTTCCGAGATATTTGCAGATTTATCTCAAGGGAAGTGGCCTGACGGACATATTTCGAGATATTTCTTCTTCTTGTTGTTCTTCTTCTGCACAGCTAAGCTGGAAGTGGCATTTGCAGCTCGCAATAGTGCAGAGATATCTCAAAGAAAGGGGCCACGGTGTTTCTGTATCTCTATTATGTTGGTGCGGCTTCGGAACTTTTAAATATCTTGATATATCTCGAGAACTATGCATCTGATCAAAAAATATCATAGAACATAAAAAGTAAGAAACATAATTCTCTACAAAAAAGGTCTCTTAACATTTTGCCTTAGCTCGCTTCGTTTCCGAGATATTTGCAGATTTATCTCAAGGGAAGGGGCCTAACGAACATATTCCGAGATATTTCTTCTTCTTGTTGTTCTTCTTCTGCACAGCTAAGCTGGAAGTGGCATTTGCGGCTCGCACTAGTGCACAGTTATCTCAAAGAAAGGGGCCACGGTGTTTCTGTATCTCTATTATGTTGGTGCGGCTTCGGAACTTTTAAGTATCTCGATATATCTCGAAAACTACGCATCTGATCAAAAAATATCATAGAACATAAAAAGTAGGAAACTTAATTCTCTACAAAAAAGGTCTCTCAACATTTTGCCATAGCTCGCTTCGTTTCCGAGATATTTGCAGATTTATCTCAAGGGAAGGGGCCTAACGGACATATTTCGAGATATTTCTTCTTCTTGTTGTTCTTCTTCTGCACAGCTAAGCTGGAAGTGGCATTTGCAGCTCGCAATAGTTCAGAGTTATCTCAAAGAAAGGGGCCACGGTGTTTCTGTATCTCTATTATGTTGGTGCGGCTTCGGAACTTTTAAATATCTTGATATATCTCGAGAACTACGCGTCTGATCAAAAAATGTCATAGAATATAAAAAGTCAGAAACTTAATTCTCTACAAAAAAGGTCTCTTAACGTTTTGCCATAGCTCGCTTCGTTTCCGAGATATTTGCAGATTCATCTCAAGGGAAGGGGTCTGACGGACATATTTCGAGATATTTCTTCTTCTTGTTGTTCTTCTTCTGCACAGCTAAGCTCGAAGTGGCATTTGCAGCTCGCAATAGTGCAGAGTTATCTCAAAGAAAGAGGCCACGGTGTTTCTGTACCTCTATTATGTTGGTGCAGCTTCGGAACTTTTAAATATCTTGATATATCTCGAGAACTACGCATCTGATCAAAAAATATCATCGAACATAAAAAGTAGGAAACTTAATTCTCTACAAAAAAGGTCTCTTAACATTTTGCCATAGCTCGCTTTGTTTCCGAGATATTTGCAGATTTATCTCAGGGGAAGTGGCCTGACGGACATATTTCGAGATATTTCTTCTTCTTGTTGTTCTTCTTCTGCACAGCTAAGCTGGAAGTGGCATTTGCAGCTCGCAATAGTGCAGAGATATCTCAAAGAAAGGGGCCACGGTGTTTCTGTATCTCTATTATGTTGGTGCGGCTTCGGAACTTTTAAATATCTTGATATATCTCGAGAACTACGCATCTGATCAAAAAATATCATAGAACATAAAAAGTATGAAACTTAATTCTCTACAAAAAAGGTCTCTTAACATTTTGCCATAGCTCGCTTCGTTTCCGAGATATTTGCAGATATATCTCAAGGGAAGGGGCCTGACGGACATATTTCGAGATATTTCTTCTTCTTGTTGTTCTTCTTCTGCACAGCTAAGCTGGAAGTGGCATTTACAGCTCGCAATAGTGCAGAGTTATCTCAAAGAAAGGGGCCACGGTGTTTCTGTATCTCTATTATGTTGGTGCGGCTTCGGAACTTTTAAATATCCTGATATATCTCGAGAACTACGCATCTGATCAAAAAATATCATAGAACATAAAAAGTAGGAAACTTAATTCTCTACAAAAAAGGTCTCTTAACATTTTGCCATAGCTCGCTTCGTTTCCGAGATATTTGCAGATATATCGCAAGGGAAGGGGCCTGACGGACATATTTCGAGATATTTCTTCTTCTTGTTGTTCTTCTTCTGCACAGCTAAGCTGGAAGTGGCATTTGCAGCTCGCAATAGTGC
Source organism: Osmia lignaria lignaria (assembly GCF_051020975.1). NCBI lineage: Eukaryota > Metazoa > Arthropoda > Insecta > Hymenoptera > Megachilidae > Osmia > Osmia lignaria. The sequence continues at coordinate 24,909,799 of NW_027478161.1, read as the reverse complement.
AGAGTTATCCCAAAGAAAGGGGCCACGGTGTTTCTGTATCTCTATTATGTTGGTGCGGCTTCGGAACTTTTAAATATCTTGATATATCTCGAGAACTACCCGTCTGATCAAAAAATATCATAGAACATAAAAAGTAGGAAACTTAATTCTCTACAAAAAAGGTCTCTTAACATTTTGCCATAGCTCGCTTCGTTTCCGAGATATTTGCAGATTTATCTCAAGGGAAGTGGCCTGACGGACATATTTCGAGATATTTCTTCTTCTTGTTGTTCTTCTTCTGCACAGCTAAGCTGGAAGTGGCATTTGCAGCTCGCAATAGTGCAGAGATATCTCAAAGAAAGGGGCCACGGTGTTTCTGTATCTCTATTATGTTGGTGCGGCTTCGGAACTTTTAAATATCTTGATATATCTCGAGAACTATGCATCTGATCAAAAAATATCATAGAACATAAAAAGTAAGAAACATAATTCTCTACAAAAAAGGTCTCTTAACATTTTGCCTTAGCTCGCTTCGTTTCCGAGATATTTGCAGATTTATCTCAAGGGAAGGGGCCTAACGAACATATTCCGAGATATTTCGTCTTCTTGTTGTTCTTCTTCTGCACAGCTAAGCTGGAAGTGGCATTTGCGGCTCGCACTAGTGCAGAGTTATCTCAAAGAAAGGGGCCACGGTGTTTCTGTATCTCTATTATGTTGGTGCGGCTTCGGAACTTTTAAATATCTTGATATATCTCGAGAACTACGCGTCTGATCAAAAAATGTCATAGAATATAAAAAGTCAGAAACTTAATTCTCTACAAAAAAGGTCTCTTAACGTTTTGCCATAGCTCGCTTCGTTTCCGAGATATTTGCAGATTCATCTCAAGGGAAGGGGTCTGACGGACATATTTCGAGATATTTCTTCTTCTTGTTGTTCTTCTTCTGCACAGCTAAGCTCGAAGTGGCATTTGCAGCTCGCAATAGTGCAGAGTTATCTCAAAGAAAGAGGCCACGGTGTTTCTGTACCTCTATTATGTTGGTGCAGCTTCGGAACTTTTAAATATCTTGATATATCTCGAGAACTACGCATCTGATCAAAAAATATCATCGAACATAAAAAGTAGGAAACTTAATTCTCTACAAAAAAGGTCTCTTAACATTTTGCCATAGCTCGCTTCGTTTCCGAGATATTTGCAGATTTATCTCAGGGGAAGTGGCCTGACGGACATATTTCGAGATATTTCTTCTTCTTGTTGTTCTTCTTCTGCACAGCTAAGCTGGAAGTGGCATTTGCAGCTCGCAATAGTGCAGAGATATCTCAAAGAAAGGGGCCACGGTGTTTCTGTATCTCTATTATGTTGGTGCGGCTTTGGAACTTTTAAATATCTTGATATATCTCGAGAACTACGCATCTGATCAAAAAATATCATACTACATAAAAAGTAGGAAACTTAATTCTCTACAAAAAACGTCTCTTAACATTTTGCCATAGCTCGCTTCGTTTCCGAGATATTTGCAGATTCAGCTCAAAGGAACTGGCCTGACGGACATATTTCGAGATATTTCTTCTTCTTGTTGTTCTTCCTCTGCACAGCTAAGCTGGAAGTGGCATTTGCAGCTCGCAATAGTGCAGAGTTATCTCAAAGAAAGGGGCCACGGTGTTTCTGTATCTCTATTATGTTGGTGCGGCTTCGGAACTTTTAAATATCTTGATATATCTCGAGAACTACGCATCTGATCAAAAAATATCATAGAACATAAAAAGTAGGAAACTTAATTCTCTACAAAAAAGTTCTCTTAACATTTTGCCATAGCTCGCTTCGTTTCCGAGATATTTGCAGATTTATCTCAAGGGAAGGGGCCTGACGGACATATTTCGAGATGTTTCTTCTTCTTGTTGTTCTTCTTCTGCACAGCTAAGCTGGAAGTGGCATTTGCAGCTCGCAATAGTGCAGAGTTATCTCAAAGAAAGGGGCCACGGTGTTTCTGTATCTCTATTATGTTGGTGCGGCTTCGGAACTTTTAAATATCTTGATATATCTCGAGAACTACGCATCTGATCAAAAAATATCATAGAACATAAATTGTAGGAAACATAATTCTCTACAAAAAAGGTCTCTTAACATTTTGCCATAGCTCGCTTCGTTTCCGAGATATTTGCAGATTCAGCTCAAAGGAACTGGCCTGACGGACATATTTCGAGATATTTCTTCTTCTTGTTGTTCTTCCTCTGCACAGCTAAGCTGGAAGTGGCATTTGCAGCTCGCAATAGTGCAGAGTTATCTCAAAGAAAGGGGCCACGGTGTTTCTGTATCTCTATTATGTTGGTTGGGCTTCGGAACTTTTAAATATCTTGGTATATCTCGAGAACTACGCATCTGATCAAAAAATATCATAGAACATAAAAAGTAGGAAACTTAATTCTCTACAAAAAAGGTCTCTTAACATTTTGCCATAGCTCGCTTCGTTTCCGAGATATGTGCAGATTTATCTCAAGGGAAGGGGCCTGACGGACATATTTCGAGATATTTCTTCTTCTTGTTGTTCTTCTTCTGCACAGCTAAGCTGGAAGTGGCATTTGCGGCTCGCACTAGTGCAGAGTTATCTCAAAGAAAGGGGCCACGGTGTTTCTGTATCTCTATTATGTTGGTGCGGCTTCGGAACTCTTAAATATCTTGATATATCTCGAGAACTACGCATCTGATCAAAAAATATCATAGAACATAAAAAGTAGGAAACTTAATTCTCTACAAAAAAGGTCTCTTAACATTTTGCCATAGCTCGCTTCGTTTCCGAGATATTTGCAGATTTATCTCAATGGAAGGGGCCTGACGGGCATATTTCGAGATATTTCTTCTTCTTGTTGTTCTTCTTCTGCACAGCTAAGCTGGAAGTGGCATTTGCCGCGCGCAATAGTGCAGAGTTATCTCAAAGAAAGGGGCCACGGTGTTTCTGTATCTCTATTATGTTGGTGCGGCTTCGGAACTTTTAAATATCTTGATATATCTCGAGAACTACGCATCCGATCAAAAAATATCATAGAACATAAAAAGTAGGAAACTTAATTCTCTACAAAAAAGGTCTCTCAACATTTTGCCATAGCTCGCTTCGTTTCCGAGATATTTGCAGATATATCTCAAGGGAAGGGGCCTGACAGACATATTTCGAGATATTTCTTCTTCTTGTTGTTCTTCTTCTGCACAGCTAAGCTGGAAGTGGCATTTGCAGCTCGCAATAGTGCAGAGTTATCTCAAAGAAAGGGGCCACGGTGTTTCTGTATCTCTATTATGTTGGTGCGGCTTCGGAACTTTTAAATATCTTGATATATCTCGAGAACTACGCGTCCGATCAAAAAATATCATAGAACATAAAAAGTAGGAAACTTAATTCTCTACAAAAACGGTTTCTTAACATTTTGCCATAGCTCGCTTCGTTTCCGAGGTATTTGCAGATATATTTCAAGGGAAGGGGCCTGACGGACATATTTCGAGATATTTCTTCTTCTTGTTGTTCTTCTTCTGCACAGCTAAGCTGGAAGTGGCATTTGCGGCTCGCACTAGTGCAGAGTTATCTCAAAGAAAGGGGCCACGGTGTTTCTGTATCTCTATTATGTTGGTGCGGCTTCGGAACTTTTAAATATCTCGATATATCTCGAAAACTACGCTTCTGATCAAAAAATATCATAGAACATAGATTGTAGGAAACATAATTCTCTACAAAAAACGTCTCTTAACATTTTGCCATAGCTCGCTTCGTTTCCGAGATATGTGCAGATTTATCTCAAGGGAAGGGGCCTGACGGACATATTTCGAGATATTTCTTCTTCTTGTTGTTCTTCTTCTGCACAGCTAAGCTGGAAGTGGCATTTGCGGCTCGCACTAGTGCAGAGTTATCTCAAAGAAAGGGGCCACGGTGTTTCTGTATCTCTATTATGTTGGTGCGGCTTCGGAACTTTTAAATATCTCGATATATCTCGAAAACTATGCATCTGATCAAAAAATATCATAGAACATAAAAAGTAAGAAACATAATTCTCTACAAAAAAGGTCTCTTAACATTTTGCCTTAGCTCGCTTCGTTTCCGAGATATTTGCAGATTTATCTCAAGGGAAGGGGCCTAACGAACATATTCCGAGATATTTCTTCTTCTTGTTGTTCTTCTTCTGCACAGCTAAGCTGGAAGTGGCATTTGCGGCTCGCACTAGTGCAGAGTTATCTCAAAGAAAGGGGCCACGGTGTTTCTGTATCTCTATTATGTTGGTGCGGCTTCGGAACTTTTAAATATCTTGATATATCTCGAGAACTACGCGTCTGATCAAAAAATGTCATAGAATATAAAAAGTCAGAAACTTAATTCTCTACAAAAAAGGTCTCTTAACGTTTTGCCATAGCTCGCTTCGTTTCCGAGATATTTGCAGATTCATCTCAAGGGAAGGGGTCTGACGGACATATTTCGAGATATTTCTTCTTCTTGTTGTTCTTCTTCTGCACAGCTAAGCTCGAAGTGGCATTTGCAGCTCGCAATAGTGCAGAGTTATCTCAAAGAAAGAGGCCACGGTGTTTCTGTACCTCTATTATGTTGGTGCAGCTTCGGAACTTTTAAATATCTTGATATATCTCGAGAACTACGCATCTGATCAAAAAATATCATCGAACATAAAAAGTAGGAAACTTAATTCTCTACAAAAACGGTTTCTTAACATTTTGCCATAGCTCGCTTCGTTTCCGAGATATTTGCAGATATATTTCAAGGGAAGGGGCCTGACGGACATATTTCGAGATATTTCTTCTTCTTGTTGTTCTTCTTCTGCACAGCTAAGCTGGAAGTGGCATTTGCGGCTCGCACTAGTGCAGAGTTATCTCAAAGAAAGGGGCCACGGTGTTTCTGTATCTCTATTATGTTGGTGCGGCTTCGGAACTTTTAAATATCTCGATATATCTCGAAAACTACGCTTCTGATCAAAAAATATCATAGAACATAGATTGTAGGAAACATAATTCTCTACAAAAAACGTCTCTTAACATTTTGCCATAGCTCGCTTCGTTTCCGAGATATGTGCAGATTTATCTCAAGGGAAGGGGCCTGACGGACATATTTCGAGATATTTCTTCTTCTTGTTGTTCTTCTTCTGCACAGCTAAGCTGGAAGTGGCATTTGCGGCTCGCACTAGTGCAGAGTTATCTCAAAGAAAGGGGCCACGGTGTTTCTGTATCTCTATTATGTTGGTGCGGCTTCGGAACTTTTAAATATCTCGATATATCTCGAAAACAACGCATCTGATCAAAAAATATCATAGAACATAAAAAGTAGGAAACTTAATTCTCTACAAAAAAGGTCTCTTAACATTTTGCCATAGCTCGCTTCGTTTCCGAGATATTTGCATATTTATCTCAAGGGAAGGGGCCTGACGGACATATTTCGAGATATTTCTTCTTCTTGTTGTTCTTCTTCTGCACAGCTAAGCTGGAAGTGGCATTTGCAGCGCGCAATAGTGCAGAGTTATCTCAAAGAAAGGGGCCACGGTGTTTCTGTATCTCTATTATGTTGGTGCGGCTTCGGAACTTTTAAATATCTTGATATATCTCGAGAACTACGCATCCGATCAAAAAATATCATAGAAGATAAAAAGTAGGAAACTTAATTCTCTACAAAAAAGGTCTCTCAACATTTTGCCATAGCTCGCTTCGTTTCCGAGATATTTGCAGATATATCTCAAGGGAAGGGGCCTGACGGACATATTTCGAGATATTTCTTCTTCTTGTTGTTCTTCTTCTGCACAGCTAAGCTGGAAGTGGCATTTGCAGCTCGCAATAGTGCAGAGTTACCTCAAAGAAAGGGGCCACGGTGTTTCTGTATCTCTATTATGTTGGTGCCGCTTCGGAACTTTTAAATATCTGGATATATCTCGAGAACTACGCATCTGATCAAAAAATATCATAGAACATAAAAAGTAGGAAACTTAATTCTCTACAAAAAAGGTCTCTTAACATTTTGCCATAGCTCGCTTCGTTTCCGAGATATTTGCAGATTTATCTCAATGGAAGGGGCCTGACGGGCATATTTCGAGATATTTCTTCTTCTTGTTGTTCTTCTTCTGCACAGCTAAGCTGGAAGTGGCATTTGCAGCGCGCAATAGTGCAGAGTTATCTCAAAGAAAGGGGCCACGGTGTTTCTGTATCTCTATTATGTTGGTGCGGCTTCGGAACTTTTAAATATCTTGATATATCTCGAGAACTACGCATCCGATCAAAAAATATCATAGAACATAAAAAGTAGGAAACTTAATTCTCTACAAAAAAGGTCTCTCCACATTTTGCCATAGCTCGCTTCGTTTCCGAGATATTTGCAGATATATCTCAAGGGAAGGGGCCTGACAGACATATTTCGAGATATTTCTTCTTCTTGTTGTTCTTCTTCTGCACAGCTAAGCTGGAAGTGGCATTTGCAGCTCGCAATAGTGCAGAGTTATCTCAAAGAAAGGGGCCACGGTGTTTCTGTATCTCTATTATGTTGGTGCGGCTTCGGAACTTTTAAATATCTTGATATATCTCGAGAACTACGCGTCCGATCAAAAAATATCATAGAACATAAAAAGTAGGAAACTTAATTCTCTACAAAAACGGTTTCTTAACATTTTGCCATAGCTCGCTTCGTTTCCGAGATATTTGCAGATATATTTCAAGGGAAGGGGCCTGACGGACATATTTCGAGATATTTCTTCTTCTTGTTGTTCTTCTTCTGCACAGCTAAGCTGGAAGTGGCATTTGCGGCTCGCACTAGTGCAGAGTTATCTCAAAGAAAGGGGCCACGGTGTTTGTGTATCTCTATTATGTTGGTGCGGCTTCGGAACTTTTAAATATCTCGATATATCTCGAAAACTACGCTTCTGATCAAAAAATATCATAGAACATAGATTGTAGGAAACATAATTCTCTACAAAAAACGTCTCCTAACATTTTGCCATAGCTCGCTTCGTTTCCGAGATATGTGCAGATTTATCTCAAGGGAAGGGGCCTGACGGACATATTTCGAGATATTTCTTCTTCTTGTTGTTCTTCTTCTGCACAGCTAAGCTGGAAGTGGCATTTGCGGCTCGCACTAGTGCAGAGTTATCTCAAAGAAAGGGGCCACGGTGTTTCTGTATCTCTATTATGTTGGTGCGGCTTCGGAACTTTTAAATATCTCGATATATCTCGAAAACTACGCTTCTGATCAAAAAATATCATAGAACATAAATTGTAGGAAACATAATTCTCTACAAAAAACGTCTCTTAACATTTTGCCATAGCTCGCTTCGTTTCCGAGATATTTGCAGATTCAGCTCAAAGGAACTGGCCTGACGGACATATTTCGAGATATTTCTTCTTCTTGTTGTTCTTCCTCTGCACAGCTAAGCTGGAAGTGGCATTTGCAGCTCGCAATAGTGCAGAGTTATCTCAAAGAAAGGGGCCACGGTGTTTCTGTATCTCTATTATGTTGGTGCGGCTTCGGAACTTTTAAATATCTTGGTATATCTCGAGAACTACGCATCTGATCAAAAAATATCATAGAACATAAAAAGTAGGAAACACAATTCTCTACAAAAAAGGTCTCTTAACATTTTGCCATAGCTCGCTTCGTTTCCGAGATATGTGCAGATTTATCTCAAGGGAAGGGGCCTGACGGACATATTTCGAGATATTTCTTCTTCTTGTTGTTCTTCTTCTGCACAGCTAAGCTGGAAGTTGCATTTGCGGCTCGCACTAGTGCAGAGTTATCTCAAAGAAAGGGGCCACGGTGTTTCTGTATCTCTATTATGTTGGTGCGGCTTCGGAACTTTTAAATATCTCGATATATCGCGAAAACTACGCTTCTGATCAAAAAATATCATAGAACATAAATCGTAGGAAACATAATTCTCTACAAAAAACGTCTCTTAACATTTTGCCATAGCTCGCTTCGTTTCCGAGATATTTGCAGATTTATCTCAAGGGAAGGGGCCTGACGGACATATTTCGAGACATTTCTTCTTCTTGTTGTTCTTCTTCTGCACAGCTTAGCTGGAAGTGGCATTTGCGGCTCGCACTAGTGCAGAGTTATCTCAGAGAAAGGGGCCACGGTGTTTCTGTATCCCTATTATGTTGGTGCGGCTTCGGAACTTTTAAATATCTCGATATATCTCGAAAACTACGCTTCTGATCAAAAAATATCATAGAACATAAATTGTAGGAAACATAATTCTCTACAAAAAACGTCTCTTAACATTTTGCCATAGCTCGCTTCGTTTCCGAGATATTTGCAGATTCAACTCAAAGGAACTGGCCTGACGGACATATTTCGAGATATTTCTTCTTCTTGTTGTTCTTCCTCTGCACAGCTAAGCTGGAAGTGGCATTTGCAGCTCGCAATAGTGCAGAGTTATCTCAAAGAAAGGGGCCACGGTGTTTCTGTATCTCTATTATGTTGGTGCGGCTTCGGAACTTTTAAATATCTTGATATATCTCGAGAACTACGCATCTGATCAAAAAATATCATAGAACATAAAAAGTAGGAAACTTAATTCTCTACAAAAAAGTTCTCTTAACATTTTGCCATAGCTCGCTTCGTTTCCGAGATATTTGCAGATTTATCTCAAGGGAAGGGGCCTGACGGACATATTTCGAGATATTTCTTCTTCTTGTTGTTCTTCTTCTGCACAGCTAAGCTGGAAGTGGCATTTGCAGCTCGCAGTAGTGCAGAGTTATCTCAAAGAAAGGGGCCACGGTGTTTCTGTATCTCTATTATGTTGGTGCGGCTTCGGAACTTTTAAATATCTTGATATATCTCGAGAACAACGCATCTGATCAAAAAATATCATAGAACATAAAAAGTAGGAAACTTAATTCTCTACAAAAAAGGTCTCTCAACATTTTGCCATAGCTCGCTTCGTTTCCGAGATATTTGCAGATATATCTCAAGGGAAGGGGCCTGACAGACATATTTCGAGATATTTCTTCTTCTTGTTGTTCTTCTTCTGCACAGCTAAGCTGGAAGTGGCATTTGCAGCTCGCAATAGTGCAGAGTTATCTCAAAGAAAGGGGCCACGGTGTTTCTGTATCTCTATTATGTTGGTGCGGCTTCGGAACTTTTAAATATCTTGATATATCTCGAGAACAACGCATCTGATCAAAAAATATCATAGAACATAAAAAGTAGGAACCTTAATTCTCTACAAAAAAGGTCTCTTAACATTTTGCCATAGCTCGCTTCGTTTCCGAGATATTTGCATATTTATCTCAAGGGAAGGGGCCTGACGGACATATTTCGAGATATTTCTTCTTCTTGTTGTTCTTCTTCTGCACAGCTAAGCTGGAAGTGGCATTTGCAGCGCGCAATAGTGCAGAGTTATCTCAAAGAAAGGGGCCACGGTGTTTCTGTATCTCTATTATGTTGGTGCGGCTTCGGAACTTTTAAATATCTTGATATATCTCGAGAACTACGCATCCGATCAAAAAATATCATCGAACATAAAAAGTAGGAAACTTAATTCTCTACAAAAAAGGTCTCTCAACATTTTGCCATAGCTCGCTTCGTTTCCGAGATATTTGCATATTTATCTCAAGGGAAGGGGCCTGACGGACATATTTCGAGATATTTCTTCTTCTTGTTGTTCTTCTTCTGCACAGCTAAGCTGGAAGTGGCATTTGCAGCGCGCAATAGTGCAGAGTTATCTCAAAGAAAGGGGCCACGGTGTTTCTGTATCTCTATTATGTTGGTGCGGCTTCGGAACTTTTAAATATCGTGATATATCTCGAGAACTACGCATCTGATCAAAAAATATCATAGAACATAAAAAGTAGGAAACTTAATTCTCTACAAAAACGGTCTCTTAACATTTTGCCATAGCTCGCTTCGTTTCCGAGATATTTGCAGATTTATCTCAATGGAAGGGGCCTGACGGGCATATTTCGAGATATTTCTTCTTCTTGTTGTTCTTCTTCTGCACAGCTAAGCTGGAAGTGGCATTTGCAGCTCGCAGTAGTGCAGAGTTATCTCAAAGAAAGGGGCCACGGTGTTTCTGTATCTCTATTATGTTGGTGCGGCTTCGGAACTTTTAAATATCTTGATATATCTCGAGAACAACGCATCTGATCAAAAAATATCATAGAACATAAAAAGTAGGAAACTTAATTCTCTACAAAAAAGGTCTCTCAACATTTTGCCATAGCTCGCTTCGTTTCCGAGATATTTGCAGATATATCTCAAGGGAAGGGGCCTGACAGACATATTTCGAGATATTTCTTCTTCTTGTTGTTCTTCTTCTGCACAGCTAAGCTGGAAGTGGCATTTGCAGCTCGCAATAGTGCAGAGTTATCTCAAAGAAAGGGGCCACGGTGTTTCTGTATCTCTATTATGTTGGTGCGGCTTCGGAACTTTTAAATATCTTGATATATCTCGAGAACTACGCATCCGATCAAAAAATATCATCGAACATAAAAAGTAGGAAACTTAATTCTCTACAAAAAAGGTCTCTCAACATTTTGCCATAGCTCGCTTCGTTTCCGAGATATTTGCATATTTATCTCAAGGGAAGGGGCCTGACGGACATATTTCGAGATATTTCTTCTTCTTGTTGTTCTTCTTCTGCACAGCTAAGCTGGAAGTGGCATTTGCAGCGCGCAATAGTGCAGAGTTATCTCAAAGAAAGGGGCCACGGTGTTTCTGTATCTCTATTATGTTGGTGCGGCTTCGGAACTTTTAAATATCGTGATATATCTCGAGAACTACGCATCTGATCAAAAAATATCATAGAACATAAAAAGTAGGAAACTTAATTCTCTACAAAAACGGTCTCTTAACATTTTGCCATAGCTCGCTTCGTTTCCGAGATATTTGCAGATTTATCTCAATGGAAGGGGCCTGACGGGCATATTTCGAGATATTTCTTCTTCTTGTTGTTCTTCTTCTGCACAGCTAAGCTGGAAGTGGCATTTGCAGCGCGCAATAGTGCAGAGTTATCTCAAAGAAAGGGGCCACGGTGTTTCTGTATCTCTATTATGTTGGTGCGGCTTCGGAACTTTTAAATATCTTGATATATCTCGAGAACTACGCATCCGATCAAAAAATATCATAGAACATAAAAAGTAGAAAACTTAATTCTCTACAGAAAAGGTCTCTGAACATTTTGCCGTAGCTCGCTTCGTTTCCGAGATATTTGCAGATTTATCTCAAGGGAAGGGGCCTGACGGACATATTTCGAGATATTTCTCCTTCTTGTTGTTCTTCTCCTGCACAGCTAAGCTGGAAGTGGCATTTGCAGCTCGCAATAGTGCAGAGTTATCGCAAAGAAAGGGGCCACGGTGTTTCTGTATCTCTATTATGTTGGTGCGGCTTCGGAACTTTTAAATATCTTGATATATCTCGAGAACTACGCATCTGATCAAAAAATATCATAGAACATAAAAAGTAGGAAACCTAATTTTCTACAAAAAAGGTCTCTGAACATTTTGCCGTAGCTCGCTTCGTTTCCGAGATATTTGCAGATTTATCTCAAGGGAAGGGGCCTGACGGACATATTTCGAGATATTTCTTCTTCTTGTTGTTCTTCTTCGGCACAGCTCAGCTGGAAGTGGCATTTGCGGCTCGCACTAGTGCAGAGTTATCTCAAAGAAAGGGGCCACGGTGTTTCTGTACCTCTATTATGTTGGTGCAGCTTCGGAGCTTTTAAATATCTTGATATATCTCGAGAACTACGCATCTGATCAAAAAATATCATAGAACATAAATTGTAGGAAACATAATTCTCTACAAAAAAGGTCTCTTATCATTTTGCCATAGCTCGCTTCGTTTCCGAGATATTTGCAGATTTATCTCAAGGGAAGGGGCCTGACGGACATATTTCGAGATATTTCTTCTTCTTGTTGTTCTTCTTCTGCACAGCTAAGCTGGAAGTGGCATTTCCCGCTCGCAATCGTGCAGAGTTATCTCAAAGAAAGGGGCCACGGTGTTTCTGTATCTCTATTATGTTGGTGCGGCTTCGGAACTTTTAAATATCTTGATATATCTCGAGAACTACGCCTCTGATCGAAAAATATCATAGAACATAAAAAGTAGGAAACTTAATTCTCTACAAAAAAGGTCGCTTAACATTTTGCCATAGCTCGCTTCGTTTCCGAGATATTTGCAGATTTATCTCAAGGGAAGGGGTCTGACGGACATATTTCGAGATATTTCTTCTTCTTGTTGTTCTTCTTCTGCACAGCTAAGCTGGAAGTGGCATTTGCAGCTCGCAGTAGTGCAGAGTTATCTCAAAGAAAGGGGCCACGGTGTTTCTGTATCTCTATTATGTTGGTGCGGCTTCGGAACTTTTAAATATCTTGATATATCTCGAGAACTACGCATCTGATCAAAAAATATCATAGAACATAAAAAGTAGGAAACTTAATTCTCTACAAAAAAGGTCTCTTAACATTTTGCCATAGCTCGCTTCGTTTCCGAGATATTTGCAGATTTATCTCAATGGAAGGGGCCTGACGGGCATATTTCGAGATATTTCTTCTTCTTGTTGTTCTTCTTCTGCACAGCTAAGCTGGAAGTGGCATTTGCAGCGCGCAATAGTGCAGGGTTATCTCAAAGAAAGGGGCCACGGTGTTTCTGTATCTCTATTATGTTGGTGCGGCTTCGGAACTTTTAAATATCTTGATATATCTCGAGAACTACGCCTCTGATCGAAAAATATCATAGAACATAAAAAGTAGGAAACTTAATTCTCTACAAAAAAGGTCTCTCAACATTTTGCCATAGCTCGCTTCGTTTCCGAGATATTTGCAGATATATCTCAAGGGAAGGGGCCTGACAGACATATTTCGAGATATTTCTTCTTCTTGTTGTTCTTCTTCTGCACAGCTAAGCTGGAAGTGGCATTTGCAGCTCGCAATAGTGCAGAGTTATCTCAAAGAAAGGGGCCACGGTGTTTCTGTATCTCTATTATGTTGGTGCGGCTTCGGAACTTTTAAATATCTTGATATATCTCGAGAACAACGCATCTGATCAAAAAATATCATAGAACATAAAAAGTAGGAAACTTAATTCTCTACAAAAAAGGTCGCTTAACATTTTGCCATAGCTCGCTTCGTTTCCAAGATATTTGCATATTTATCTCAAGGGAAGGGGCCTGACGGACATATTTCGAGATATTTCTTCTTCTTGTTGTTCTTCTTCTGCACAGCTAAGCTGGAAGTGGCATTTGCGGCTCGCACTAGTGCAGAGTTATCTCAAAGAAAGGGGCCACGGTGTTTCTGTATCTCTATTATGTTGGTGCGGCTTCGGAACTTTTAAATATCTCGATATATCTCGAAAACTACGCTTCTGAACAAAAAATATCATAGAACATAGATTGTAGGAAACATAATTCTCTACAAAAAACGTCTCCTAACATTTTGCCATAGCTCGCTTCGTTTCCGAGATATGTGCAGATTTATCTCAAGGGAAGGGGCCTGACGGACATATTTCGAGATATTTCTTCTTCTTGTTGTTCTTCTTCTGCACAGCTAAGCTGGAAGTGGCATTTGCGGCTCGCACTAGTGCAGAGTTATCTCAAAGAAAGGGGCCACGGTGTTTCTGTATCTCTATTATGTTGGTGCGGCTTCGGAACTTTTAAATATCTCGATATATCTCGAAAACTACGCTTCTGATCAAAAAATATCATAGAACATAAATTGTAGGAAACATAATTCTCTGCAAAAAACGTCTCTTAACATTTTGCCATAGCTCGCTTCGTTTCCGAGATATTTGCAGATTCAGCTCAAAGGAACTGGCCTGACGGACATATTTCGAGATATTTCTTCTTCTTGTTGTTCTTCCTCTGCACAGCTAAGCTGGAAGTGGCATTTGCAGCTCGCAATAGTGCAGAGTTATCTCAAAGAAAGGGGCCACGGTGTTTCTGTATCTCTATTATGTTGGTGCGGCTTCGGAACTTTTAAATATCTTGGTATATCTCGAGAACTACGCATCTGATCAAAAAATATCATAGAACATAAAAAGTAGGAAACATAATTCTCTACAAAAAAGGTCTCTTAACATTTTGCCATAGCTCGCTTCGTTTCCGAGATATGTGCAGATTTATCTCAAGGGAAGGGGCCTGACGGACATATTTCGAGATATTTCTTCTTCTTGTTGTTCTTCTTCTGCACAGCTAAGCTGGAAGTGGCATTTGCGGCTCGCACTAGTGCAGAGTTATCTCAAAGAAAGGGGCCACGGTGTTTCTGTATCTCTATTATGTTGGTGCGGCTTCGGAACTTTTAAATATCTCGATATATCGCGAAAACTACGCTTCTGATCAAAAAATATCATAGAACATAAATTGTAGGAAACATAATTCTCTACAAAAAACGTCTCTTAACATTTTGCCATAGCTCGCTTCGTTTCCGAGATATTTGCAGATTTATCTCAAGGGAAGGGGCCTGACGGACATATTTCGAGACATTTCTTCTTCTTGTTGTTCTTCTTCTGCACAGCTAAGCTGGAAGTGGCATTTGCGGCTCGCACTAGTGCAGAGTTATCTCAGAGAAAGGGGCCACGGTGTTTCTGTATCCCTATTATGTTGGTGCGGCTTCGGAACTTTTAAATATCTCGATATATCTCGAAAACTACGCTTCTGATCAAAAAATATCATAGAACATAAATTGTAGGAAACATAATTCTCTACAAAAAACGTCTCTTAACATTTTGCCATAGCTCGCTTCGTTTCCGAGATATTTGCAGATTCAACTCAAAGGAACTGGCCTGACGGACATATTTCGAGATATTTCTTCTTCTTGTTGTTCTTCCTCTGCACAGCTAAGCTGGAAGTGGCATTTGCAGCTCGCAATAGTGCAGAGTTATCTCAAAGAAAGGGGCCACGGTGTTTCTGTATCTCTATTATGTTGGTGCGGCTTCGGAACTTTTAAATATCTTGATATATCTCGAGAACTACGCATCTGATCAAAAAATATCATAGAACATAAAAAGTAGGAAACTTAATTCTCTACAAAAAAGTTCTCTTAACATTTTGCCATAGCTCGCTTCGTTTCCGAGATATTTGCAGATTTATCTCAAGGGAAGGGGCCTGACGGACATATTTCGAGATATTTCTTCTTCTTGTTGTTCTTCTTCTGCACAGCTAAGCTGGAAGTGGCATTTGCAGCTCGCAGTAGTGCAGAGTTATCTCAAAGAAAGGGGCCACGGTGTTTCTGTATCTCTATTATGTTGGTGCGGCTTCGGAACTTTTAAATATCTTGATATATCTCGAGAACAACGCATCTGATCAAAAAATATCATAGAACATAAAAAGTAGGAAACTTAATTCTCTACAAAAAAGGTCTCTCAACATTTTGCCATAGCTCGCTTCGTTTCCGAGATATTTGCAGATATATCTCAAGGGAAGGGGCCTGACAGACATATTTCGAGATATTTCTTCTTCTTGTTGTTCTTCTTCTGCACAGCTAAGCTGGAAGTGGCATTTGCAGCGCGCAATAGTGCAGAGTTATCTCAAAGAAAGGGGCCACGGTGTTTCTGTATCTCTATTATGTTGGTGCGGCTTCGGAACTTTTAAATATCTTGATATATCTCGAGAACTACGCATCCGATCAAAAAATATCATCGAACATAAAAAGTAGGAAACTTAATTCTCTACAAAAAAGGTCTCTCAACATTTTGCCATAGCTCGCTTCGTTTCCGAGATATTTGCATATTTATCTCAAGGGAAGGGGCCTGACGGACATATTTCGAGATATTTCTTCTTCTTGTTGTTCTTCTTCTGCACAGCTAAGCTGGAAGTGGCATTTGCAGCGCGCAATAGTGCAGAGTTATCTCAAAGAAAGGGGCCACGGTGTTTCTGTATCTCTATTATGTTGGTGCGGCTTCGGAACTTTTAAATATCGTGATATATCTCGAGAACTACGCATCTGATCAAAAAATATCATAGAACATAAAAAGTAGGAAACTTAATTCTCTACAAAAAAGGTCTCTTAACATTTTGCCATAGCTCGCTTCGTTTCCGAGATATTTGCAGATTTATCTCAATGGAAGGGGCCTGACGGGCATATTTCGAGATATTTCTTCTTCTTGTTGTTCTTCTTCTGCACAGCTAAGCTGGAAGTGGCATTTGCAGCGCGCAATAGTGCAGAGTTATCTCAAAGAAAGGGGCCACGGTGTTTCTGTATCTCTATTATGTTGGTGCGGCTTCGGAACTTTTAAATATCTTGATATATCTCGAGAACTACGCATCCGATCAAAAAATATCATAGAACATAAAAAGTAGAAAACTTAATTCTCTACAGAAAAGGTCTCTGAACATTTTGCCGTAGCTCGCTTCGTTTCCGAGATATTTGCAGATTTATCTCAAGGGAAGGGGCCTGACGGACATATTTCGAGATATTTCTCCTTCTTGTTGTTCTTCTCCTGCACAGCTAAGCTGGAAGTGGCATTTGCAGCTCGCAATAGTGCAGAGTTATCGCAAAGAAAGGGGCCACGGTGTTTCTGTATCTCTATTATGTTGGTGCGGCTTCGGAACTTTTAAATATCTTGATATATCTCGAGAACTACGCATCTGATCAAAAAATATCATAGAACATAAAAAGTAGGAAACCTAATTTTCTACAAAAAAGGTCTCTGAACATTTTGCCGTAGCTCGCTTCGTTTCCGAGATATTTGCAGATTTATCTCAAGGGAAGGGGCCTGACGGACATATTTCGAGATATTTCTTCTTCTTGTTGTTCTTCTTCGGCACAGCTCAGCTGGAAGTGGCATTTGCGGCTCGCACTAGTGCAGAGTTATCTCAAAGAAAGGGGCCACGGTGTTTCTGTACCTCTATTATGTTGGTGCAGCTTCGGAGCTTTTAAATATCTTGATATATCTCGAGAACTACGCATCTGATCAAAAAATATCATAGAACATAAATTGTAGGAAACATAATTCTCTACAAAAAAGGTCTCTTATCATTTTGCCATAGCTCGCTTCGTTTCCGAGATATTTGCAGATTTATCTCAAGGGAAGGGGCCTGACGGACATATTTCGAGATATTTCTTCTTCTTGTTGTTCTTCTTCTGCACAGCTAAGCTGGAAGTGGCATTTCCAGCTCGCAATCGTGCAGAGTTATCTCAAAGAAAGGGGCCACGGTGTTTCTGTATCTCTATTATGTTGGTGCGGCTTCGGAACTTTTAAATATCTTGATATATCTCGAGAACTACGCCTCTGATCGAAAAATATCATAGAACATAAAAAGTAGGAAACTTAATTCTCTACAAAAAAGGTCGCTTAACATTTTGCCATAGCTCGCTTCGTTTCCGAGATATTTGCAGATTTATCGCAAGGGAAGGGGTCTGACGGACATATTTCGAGATATTTCTTCTTCTTGTTGTTCTTCTTCTGCACAGCTAAGCTGGAAGTGGCATTTGCAGCTCGCAGTAGTGCAGAGTTATCTCAAAGAAAGGGGCCACGGTGTTTCTGTATCTCTATTATGTTGGTGCCGCTTCGGAACTTTTAAATATCTGGATATATCTCGAGAACTACGCATCTGATCAAAAAATATCATAGAACATAAAAAGTAGGAAACTTAATTCTCTACAAAAAAGGTCCCTTAACATTTTGCCATAGCTCGCTTCGTTTCCGAGATATTTGCAGATTTATCTCAAGGGAAGGGGTCTGACGGACATATTTCGAGATATTTCTTCTTCTTGTTGTTCTTCTTCTGCACAGCTAAGCTGGAAGTGGCATTTGCAGCTCGCAGTAGTGCAGAGTTATCTCAAAGAAAGGGGCCACGGTGTTTCTGTATCTCTATTATGTTGGTGCGGCTTCGGAACTTTTAAATATCTTGATATATCTCGAGAACTACGCATCTGATCAAAAAATATCATAGAACATAAAAAGTAGGAAACTTAATTCTCTACAAAAAAGGTCTCTTAACATTTTGCCATAGCTCGCTTCGTTTCCGAGATATTTGCAGATTTATCTCAATGGAAGGGGCCTGACGGGCATATTTCGAGATATTTCTTCTTCTTGTTGTTCTTCTTCTGCACAGCTAAGCTGGAAGTGGCATTTGCAGCGCGCAATAGTGCAGGGTTATCTCAAAGAAAGGGGCCACGGTGTTTCTGTATCTCTATTATGTTGGTGCGGCTTCGGAACTTTTAAATATCTTGATATATCTCGAGAACTACGCCTCTGATCGAAAAATATCATAGAACATAAAAAGTAGGAAACTTAATTCTCTACAAAAAAGGTCTCTTAACATTTTGCCATAGCTCGCTTCGTTTCCGAGATATTTGCAGATTTATCTCAAGGGAAGGGGGCTGACGGACATATTTCGAGATATTTCTTCTTCTTGTTGTTCTTCTTCTGCACAGCTAAGCTGGAAGTGGCATTTGCAGCTCGCAGTAGTGCAGAGTTATCTCAAAGAAAGGGGCCACGGTGTTTCTGTATCTCTATTATGTTGGTGCGGCTTCGGAACTTTTAAATATCTTGATATATCTCGAGAACTACGCATCTGATCAAAAAATATCATAGAACATAAAAAGTAGGAAACTTAATTCTCTACAAAAGAGGTCTCTTAACATTTTGCCATAGCTCGCTTCGTTTCCGAGATATTTGCAGATTTATCTCAATGGAAGGGGCCTGACGGGCATATTTCGAGATATTTCTTCTTCTTGTTGTTCTTCTTCTGCACAGCTAAGCTGGAAGTGGCATTTGCAGCGCGCAATAGTGCAGGGTTATCTCAAAGAAAGGGGCCACGGTGTTTCTGTATCTCTATTATGTTGGTGCGGCTTCGGAACTTTTAAATATCTTGATATATCTCGAGAACTACGCATCCGATCAAAAAATATCATAGAACATAAAAAGTAGGAAACTTAATTCTCTACAAAAAAGGTCGCTTAACATTTTGCCATAGCTCGCTTCGTTTCCAAGATATTTGCATATTTATCTCAAGGGAAGGGGCCTGACGGACATATTTCGAGATATTTCTTCTTCTTGTTGTTCTTCTTCTGCACAGCTAAGCTGGAAGTGGCATTTGCAGCTCGCAGTAGTGCAGAGTTATCTCAAAGAAAGGGGCCACGGTGTTTCTGTATCTCTATTATGTTGGTGCGGCTTCGGAACTTTTAAATATCTTGATATATCTCGAGAACTACGCATCTGATCAAAAAATATCATAGAACATAAAAAGTAGGAAACTTAATTCTCTACAAAAAAGGTCTCTTAACATTTTGCCATAGCTCGCTTCGTTTCCGAGATATTTGCAGATTTATCTCAATGGAAGGGGCCTGACGGGCATATTTCGAGATATTTCTTCTTCTTGTTGTTCTTCTTCTGCACAGCTAAGCTGGAAGTGGCATTTGCAGCGCGCAATAGTGCAGGGTTATCTCAAAGAAAGGGGCCACGGTGTTTCTGTATCTCTATTATGTTGGTGCGGCTTCGGAACTTTTAAATATCTTGATATATCTCGAGAACTACGCCTCTGATCGAAAAATATCATAGAACATAAAAAGTAGGAAACTTAATTCTCTACAAAAAAGGTCTCTTAACATTTTGCCATAGCTCGCTTCGTTTCCGAGATATTTGCAGATTTATCTCAAGGGAAGGGGGCTGACGGACATATTTCGAGATATTTCTTCTTCTTGTTGTTCTTCTTCTGCACAGCTAAGCTGGAAGTGGCATTTGCAGCGCGCAATAGTGCAGGGTTATCTCAAAGAAAGGGGCCACGGTGTTTCTGTATCTCTATTATGTTGGTGCGGCTTCGGAACTTTTAAATATCTTGATATATCTCGAGAACTACGCATCCGATCAAAAAATATCATAGAACATAAAAAGTAGGAAACTTAATTCTCTACAAAAAAGGTCTCTCAACATTTTGCCATAGCTCGCTTCGTTTCCGAGATATTTGCAGATATATCTCAAGGGAAGGGGCCTGACAGACATATTTCGAGATATTTCTTCTTCTTGTTGTTCTTCTTCTGCACAGCTAAGCTGGAAGTGGCATTTGCAGCTCGCAATAGTGCAGAGTTATCTCAAAGAAAGGGGCCACGGTGTTTCTGTATCTCTATTATGTTGGTGCGGCTTCGGAACTTTTAAATACCTTGATATATCTCGAGAACAACGCATCTGATCAAAAAATATCATAGAACATAAAAAGTAGGAAACTTAATTCTCTACAAAAAAGGTCGCTTAACATTTTGCCATAGCTCGCTTCGTTTCCAAGATATTTGCATATTTATCTCAAGGGAAGGGGCCTGACGGACATATTTCGAGATATTTCTTCTTCTTGTTGTTCTTCTTCTGCACAGCTAAGCTGGAAGTGGCATTTGCAGCGCGCAATAGTGCAGAGTTATCTCAAAGAAAGGGGCCACGGTGTTTCTGTATCTCTATTATGTTGGTGCGGCTTCGGAACTTTTAAATATCGTGATATATCTCGAGAACTACGCATCTGATCAAAAAATATCATAGAACATAAAAAGTAGGAAACTTAATTCTCTACAAAAAAGGTCTCTTAACATTTTGCCATAGCTCGCTTCGTTTCCGAGATATTTGCAGATTTATCTCAATGGAAGGGGCCTGACGGGCATATTTCGAGATATTTCTTCTTCTTGTTGTTCTTCTTCTGCACAGCTAAGCTGGAAGTGGCATTTGCAGCGCGCAATAGTGCAGAGTTATCTCAAAGAAAGGGGCCACGGTGTTTCTGTATCTCTATTATGTTGGTGCGGCTTCGGCACTTTTAAATATCTTGATATATCTCGAGAACTACGCATCCAATCAAAAAATATCATAGAACATAAAAAGTAGGAAACTTAATTCTCTACAAAAAAGGTCTCTCAACATTTTGCCATAGCTCGCTTCGTTTCCGAGATATTTGCAGATATATTTCAAGGGAAGGGGCCTGACGGACATATTTCGAGATATTTCTTCTTCTTGTTGTTCTTCTTCTGCACAGCTAAGCTGGAAGTGGCATTTGCGGCTCGCACTAGTGCAGAGTTATCTCAAAGAAAGGGGCCACGGTGTTTCTGTATCTCTATTATGTTGGTGCGGCTTCGGAACTTTTAAATATCTCGATATATCTCGAAAACTACGCTTCTGATCAAAAAATATCATAGAACATAGATTGTAGGAAACATAATTCTCTACAAAAAAGGTCTCTTATCATTTTGCCATAGCTCGCTTCGTTTCCGAGATATTTGCAGATTTATCTCAAGGGAAGGGGCCTGACGGACATATTTCGAGATATTTCTTCTTCTTGTTGTTCTTCTTCTGCACAGCTAAGCTGGAAGTGGCATTTCCAGCTCGCAATCGTGCAGAGTTATCTCAAAGAAAGGGGCCACGGTGTTTCTGTATCTCTATTATGTTGGTGCGGCTTCGGAACTTTTAAATATCTTGATATATCTCGAGAACTACGCCTCTGATCGAAAAATATCATAGAACATAAAAAGTAGGAAACTTAATTCTCTACAAAAAAGGTCGCTTAACATTTTGCCATAGCTCGCTTCGTTTCCGAGATATTTGCAGATTTATCTCAAGGGAAGGGGTCTGACGGACATATTTCGAGATATTTCTTCTTCTTGTTGTTCTTCTTCTGCACAGCTAAGCTGGAAGTGGCATTTGCAGCTCGCAGTAGTGCAGAGTTATCTCAAAGAAAGGGGCCACGGTGTTTCTGTATCTCTATTATGTTGGTGCCGCTTCGGAACTTTTAAATATCTGGATATATCTCGAGAACTACGCATCTGATCAAAAAATATCATAGAACATAAAAAGTAGGAAACTTAATTCTCTACAAAAAAGGTCCCTTAACATTTTGCCATAGCTCGCTTCGTTTCCGAGATATTTGCAGATTTATCTCAAGGGAAGGGGTCTGACGGACATATTTCGAGATATTTCTTCTTCTTGTTGTTCTTCTTCTGCACAGCTAAGCTGGAAGTGGCATTTGCAGCTCGCAGTAGTGCAGAGTTATCTCAAAGAAAGGGGCCACGGTGTTTCTGTATCTCTATTATGTTGGTGCGGCTTCGGAACTTTTAAATATCTTGATATATCTCGAGAACTACGCATCTGATCAAAAAATATCATAGAACATAAAAAGTAGGAAACTTAATTCTCTACAAAAAAGGTCTCTTAACATTTTGCCATAGCTCGCTTCGTTTCCGAGATATTTGCAGATTTATCTCAATGGAAGGGGCCTGACGGGCATATTTCGAGATATTTCTTCTTCTTGTTGTTCTTCTTCTGCACAGCTAAGCTGGAAGTGGCATTTGCAGCGCGCAATAGTGCAGGGTTATCTCAAAGAAAGGGGCCACGGTGTTTCTGTATCTCTATTATGTTGGTGCGGCTTCGGAACTTTTAAATATCTTGATATATCTCGAGAACTACGCCTCTGATCGAAAAATATCAT
Source organism: Osmia lignaria lignaria (assembly GCF_051020975.1). Classification (NCBI taxonomy): domain Eukaryota; kingdom Metazoa; phylum Arthropoda; class Insecta; order Hymenoptera; family Megachilidae; genus Osmia; species Osmia lignaria. Next base: position 24,887,460 of record NW_027478161.1, on the reverse strand, counting down.
AGAACATAAAAAGTAGGAAACTTAATTCTCTACAAAAAAGGTCTCTTAACATTTTGCCATAGCTCGCTTCGTTTCCGAGATATTTGCAGATTTATCTCAAGGGAAGGGGGCTGACGGACATATTTCGAGATATTTCTTCTTCTTGTTGTTCTTCTTCTGCACAGCTAAGCTGGAAGTGGCATTTGCAGCTCGCAGTAGTGCAGAGTTATCTCAAAGAAAGGGGCCACGGTGTTTCTGTATCTCTATTATGTTGGTGCGGCTTCGGAACGTTTAAATATCTTGATATATCTCGAGAACTACGCATCTGATCAAAAAATATCATAGAACATAAAAAGTAGGAAACTTAATTCTCTACAAAAGAGGTCTCTTAACATTTTGCCATAGCTCGCTTCGTTTCCGAGATATTTGCAGATTTATCTCAATGGAAGGGGCCTGACGGGCATATTTCGAGATATTTCTTCTTCTTGTTGTTCTTCTTCTGCACAGCTAAGCTGGAAGTGGCATTTGCAGCGCGCAATAGTGCAGGGTTATCTCAAAGAAAGGGGCCACGGTGTTTCTGTATCTCTATTATGTTGGTGCGGCTTCGGAACTTTTAAATATCTTGATATATCTCGAGAACTACGCATCCGATCAAAAAATATCATAGAACATAAAAAGTAGGAAACTTAATTCTCTACAAAAAAGGTCGCTTAACATTTTGCCATAGCTCGCTTCGTTTCCAAGATATTTGCATATTTATCTCAAGGGAAGGGGCCTGACGGACATATTTCGAGATATTTCTTCTTCTTGTTGTTCTTCTTCTGCACAGCTAAGCTGGAAGTGGCATTTGCAGCTCGCAGTAGTGCAGAGTTATCTCAAAGAAAGGGGCCACGGTGTTTCTGTATCTCTATTATGTTGGTGCGGCTTCGGAACTTTTAAATATCTTGATATATCTCGAGAACTACGCATCTGATCAAAAAATATCATAGAACATAAAAAGTAGGAAACTTAATTCTCTACAAAAAAGGTCTCTTAACATTTTGCCATAGCTCGCTTCGTTTCCGAGATATTTGCAGATTTATCTCAATGGAAGGGGCCTGACGGGCATATTTCGAGATATTTCTTCTTCTTGTTGTTCTTCTTCTGCACAGCTAAGCTGGAAGTGGCATTTGCAGCGCGCAATAGTGCAGGGTTATCTCAAAGAAAGGGGCCACGGTGTTTCTGTATCTCTATTATGTTGGTGCGGCTTCGGAACTTTTAAATATCTTGATATATCTCGAGAACTACGCCTCTGATCGAAAAATATCATAGAACATAAAAAGTAGGAAACTTAATTCTCTACAAAAAAGGTCTCTTAACATTTTGCCATAGCTCGCTTCGTTTCCGAGATATTTGCAGATTTATCTCAAGGGAAGGGGGCTGACGGACATATTTCGAGATATTTCTTCTTCTTGTTGTTCTTCTTCTGCACAGCTAAGCTGGAAGTGGCATTTGCAGCGCGCAATAGTGCAGGGTTATCTCAAAGAAAGGGGCCACGGTGTTTCTGTATCTCTATTATGTTGGTGCGGCTTCGGAACTTTTAAATATCTTGATATATCTCGAGAACTACGCATCCGATCAAAAAATATCATAGAACATAAAAAGTAGGAAACTTAATTCTCTACAAAAAAGGTCTCTCAACATTTTGCCATAGCTCGCTTCGTTTCCGAGATATTTGCAGATATATCTCAAGGGAAGGGGCCTGACAGACATATTTCGAGATATTTCTTCTTCTTGTTGTTCTTCTTCTGCACAGCTAAGCTGGAAGTGGCATTTGCAGCTCGCAATAGTGCAGAGTTATCTCAAAGAAAGGGGCCACGGTGTTTCTGTATCTCTATTATGTTGGTGCGGCTTCGGAACTTTTAAATATCTTGATATATCTCGAGAACAACGCATCTGATCAAAAAATATCATAGAACATAAAAAGTAGGAAACTTAATTCTCTACAAAAAAGGTCGCTTAACATTTTGCCATAGCTCGCTTCGTTTCCAAGATATTTGCATATTTATCTCAAGGGAAGGGGCCTGACGGACATATTTCGAGATATTTCTTCTTCTTGTTGTTCTTCTTCTGCACAGCTAAGCTGGAAGTGGCATTTGCAGCGCGCAATAGTGCAGAGTTATCTCAAAGAAAGGGGCCACGGTGTTTCTGTATCTCTATTATGTTGGTGCGGCTTCGGAACTTTTAAATATCGTGATATATCTCGAGAACTACGCATCTGATCAAAAAATATCATAGAACATAAAAAGTAGGAAACTTAATTCTCTACAAAAAAGGTCTCTTAACATTTTGCCATAGCTCGCTTCGTTTCCGAGATATTTGCAGATTTATCTCAATGGAAGGGGCCTGACGGGCATATTTCGAGATATTTCTTCTTCTTGTTGTTCTTCTTCTGCACAGCTAAGCTGGAAGTGGCATTTGCAGCGCGCAATAGTGCAGAGTTATCTCAAAGAAAGGGGCCACGGTGTTTCTGTATCTCTATTATGTTGGTGCAGCTTCGGCACTTTTAAATATCTTGATATATCTCGAGAACTACGCATCCAATCAAAAAATATCATAGAACATAAAAAGTAGGAAACTTAATTCTCTACAAAAAAGGTCTCTCAACATTTTGCCATAGCTCGCTTCGTTTCCGAGATATTTGCAGATATATTTCAAGGGAAGGGGCCTGACGGACATATTTCGAGATATTTCTTCTTCTTGTTGTTCTTCTTCTGCACAGCTAAGCTGGAAGTGGCATTTGCGGCTCGCACTAGTGCAGAGTTATCTCAAAGAAAGGGGCCACGGTGTTTCTGTATCTCTATTATGTTGGTGCGGCTTCGGAACTTTTAAATATCTCGATATATCTCGAAAACTACGCTTCTGATCAAAAAATATCATAGAACATAGATTGTAGGAAACATAATTCTCTACAAAAAACGTCTCCTAACATTTTGCCATAGCTCGCTTCGTTTCCGAGATATGTGCAGATTTATCTCAAGGGAAGGGGCCTGACGGACATATTTCGAGATATTTCTTCTTCTTGTTGTTCTTCTTCTGCACAGCTAAGCTGGAAGTGGCATTTGCGGCTCGCACTAGTGCAGAGTTATCTCAAAGAAAGGGGCCACGGTGTTTCTGTATCTCTATTATGTTGGTGCGGCTTCGGAACTTTTAAATATCTCGATATATCTCGAAAACTACGCTTCTGATCAAAAAATATCATAGAACATAAATTGTAGGAAACATAATTCTCTACAAAAAACGTCTCTTAACATTTTGCCATAGCTCGCTTCGTTTCCGAGATATTTGCAGATTCAGCTCAAAGGAACTGGCCTGACGGACATATTTCGAGATATTTCTTCTTCTTGTTGTTCTTCCTCTGCACAGCTAAGCTGGAAGTGGCATTTGCAGCTCGCAATAGTGCAGAGTTATCTCAAAGAAAGGGGCCACGGTGTTTCTGTATCTCTATTATGTTGGTGCGGCTTCGGAACTTTTAAATATCTTGGTATATCTCGAGAACTACGCATCTGATCAAAAAATATCATAGAACATAAAAAGTAGGAAACATAATTCTCTACAAAAAAGGTCTCTTAACATTTTGCCATAGCTCGCTTCGTTTCCGAGATATGTGCAGATTTATCTCAAGGGAAGGGGCCTGACGGACATATTTCGAGATATTTCTTCTTCTTGTTGTTCTTCTTCTGCACAGCTAAGCTGGAAGTGGCATTTGCGGCTCGCACTAGTGCAGAGTTATCTCAAAGAAAGGGGCCACGGTGTTTCTGTATCTCTATTATGTTGGTGCGGCTTCGGAACTTTTAAATATCTCGATATATCGCGAAAACTACGCTTCTGATCAAAAAATATCATAGAACATAAAAAGTAGGAAACTTAATTCTCTACAAAAAAGGTCTCTCAACATTTTGCCATAGCTCGCTTCGTTTCCGAGATATTTGCAGATATATCTCAAGGGAAGGGGCCTGACAGACATATTTCGAGATATTTCTTCTTCTTGTTGTTCTTCTTCTGCACAGCTAAGCTGGAAGTGGCATTTGCAGCTCGCAATAGTGCAGAGTTATCTCAAAGAAAGGGGCCACGGTGTTTCTGTATCTCTATTATGTTGGTGCGGCTTCGGAACTTTTAAATATCTTGATATATCTCGAGAACAACGCATCTGATCAAAAAATATCATAGAACATAAAAAGTAGGAACCTTAATTCTCTACAAAAAAGGTCTCTTAACATTTTGCCATAGCTCGCTTCGTTTCCGAGATATTTGCATATTTATCTCAAGGGAAGGGGCCTGACGGACATATTTCGAGATATTTCTTCTTCTTGTTGTTCTTCTTCTGCACAGCTAAGCTGGAAGTGGCATTTGCAGCGCGCAATAGTGCAGAGTTATCTCAAAGAAAGGGGCCACGGTGTTTCTGTATCTCTATTATGTTGGTGCGGCTTCGGAACTTTTAAATATCTTGATATATCTCGAGAACTACGCATCCGATCAAAAAATATCATCGAACATAAAAAGTAGGAAACTTAATTCTCTACAAAAAAGGTCTCTCAACATTTTGCCATAGCTCGCTTCGTTTCCGAGATATTTGCAGATATATTTCAAGGGAAGGGGCCTGACGGACATATTTCGAGATATTTCTTCTTCTTGTTGTTCTTCTTCTGCACAGCTAAGCTGGAAGTGGCATTTGCGGCTCGCACTAGTGCAGAGTTATCTCAAAGAAAGGGGCCACGGTGTTTCTGTATCTCTATTATGTTGGTGCGGCTTCGGAACTTTTAAATATCTCGATATATCTCGAAAACTACGCTTCTGATCAAAAAATATCATAGAACATAGATTGTAGGAAACATAATTCTCTACAAAAAACGTCTCCTAACATTTTGCCATAGCTCGCTTCGTTTCCGAGATATGTGCAGATTTATCTCAAGGGAAGGGGCCTGACGGACATATTTCGAGATATTTCTTCTTCTTGTTGTTCTTCTTCTGCACAGCTAAGCTGGAAGTGGCATTTGCGGCTCGCACTAGTGCAGAGTTATCTCAAAGAAAGGGGCCACGGTGTTTCTGTATCTCTATTATGTTGGTGCGGCTTCGGAACTTTTAAATATCTCGATATATCTCGAAAACTACGCTTCTGATCAAAAAATATCATAGAACATAAATTGTAGGAAACATAATTCTCTACAAAAAACGTCTCTTAACATTTTGCCATAGCTCGCTTCGTTTCCGAGATATTTGCAGATTCAGCTCAAAGGAACTGGCCTGACGGACATATTTCGAGATATTTCTTCTTCTTGTTGTTCTTCCTCTGCACAGCTAAGCTGGAAGTGGCATTTGCAGCTCGCAATAGTGCAGAGTTATCTCAAAGAAAGGGGCCACGGTGTTTCTGTATCTCTATTATGTTGGTGCGGCTTCGGAACTTTTAAATATCTTGGTATATCTCGAGAACTACGTATCTGATCAAAAAATATCATAGAACATAAAAAGTAGGAAACATAATTCTCTACAAAAAAGGTCTCTTAACATTTTGCCATAGCTCGCTTCGTTTCCGAGATATGTGCAGATTTATCTCAAGGGAAGGGGCCTGACGGACATATTTCGAGATATTTCTTCTTCTTGTTGTTCTTCTTCTGCACAGCTAAGCTGGAAGTGGCATTTGCGGCTCGCACTAGTGCAGAGTTATCTCAAAGAAAGGGGCCACGGTGTTTCTGTATCTCTATTATGTTGGTGCGGCTTCGGAACTTTTAAATATCTCGATATATCGCGAAAACTACGCTTCTGATCAAAAAATATCATAGAACATAAATTGTAGGAAACATAATTCTCTACAAAAAACGTCTCTTAACATTTTGCCATAGCTCGCTTCGTTTCCGAGATATTTGCAGATTTATCTCAAGGGAAGGGGCCTGACGGACATATTTCGAGACATTTCTTCTTCTTGTTGTTCTTCTTCTGCACAGCTAAGCTGGAAGTGGCATTTGCGGCTCGCACTAGTGCAGAGTTATCTCAGAGAAAGGGGCCACGGTGTTTCTGTATCCCTATTATGTTGGTGCGGCTTCGGAACTTTTAAATATCTCGATATATCTCGAAAACTACGCTTCTGATCAAAAAATATCATAGAACATAAATTGTAGGAAACATAATTCTCTACAAAAAACGTCTCTTAACATTTTGCCATAGCTCGCTTCGTTTCCGAGATATTTGCAGATTCAACTCAAAGGAACTGGCCTGACGGACATATTTCGAGATATTTCTTCTTCTTGTTGTTCTTCCTCTGCACAGCTAAGCTGGAAGTGGCATTTGCAGCTCGCAATAGTGCAGAGTTATCTCAAAGAAAGGGGCCACGGTGTTTCTGTATCTCTATTATGTTGGTGCGGCTTCGGAACTTTTAAATATCTTGATATATCTCGAGAACTACGCATCTGATCAAAAAATATCATAGAACATAAAAAGTAGGAAACTTAATTCTCTACAAAAAAGTTCTCTTAACATTTTGCCATAGCTCGCTTAGTTTCCGAGATATTTGCAGATTTATCTCAAGGGAAGGGGCCTGACGGACATATTTCGAGATATTTCTTCTTCTTGTTGTTCTTCTTCTGCACAGCTAAGCTGGAAGTGGCATTTGCAGCTCGCAGTAGTGCAGAGTTATCTCAAAGAAAGGGGCCACGGTGTTTCTGTATCTCTATTATGTTGGTGCGGCTTCGGAACTTTTAAATATCTTGATATATCTCGAGAACAACGCATCTGATCAAAAAATATCATAGAACATAAAAAGTAGGAAACTTAATTCTCTACAAAAAAGGTCTCTCAACATTTTGCCATAGCTCGCTTCGTTTCCGAGATATTTGCAGATATATCTCAAGGGAAGGGGCCTGACAGACATATTTCGAGATATTTCTTCTTCTTGTTGTTCTTCTTCTGCACAGCTAAGCTGGAAGTGGCATTTGCAGCTCGCAATAGTGCAGAGTTATCTCAAAGAAAGGGGCCACGGTGTTTCTGTATCTCTATTATGTTGGTGCGGCTTCGGAACTTTTAAATATCTTGATATATCTCGAGAACAACGCATCTGATCAAAAAATATCATAGAACATAAAAAGTAGGAACCTTAATTCTCTACAAAAAAGGTCTCTTAACATTTTGCCATAGCTCGCTTCGTTTCCGAGATATTTGCATATTTATCTCAAGGGAAGGGGCCTGACGGACATATTTCGAGATATTTCTTCTTCTTGTTGTTCTTCTTCTGCACAGCTAAGCTGGAAGTGGCATTTGCAGCGCGCAATAGTGCAGAGTTATCTCAAAGAAAGGGGCCACGGTGTTTCTGTATCTCTATTATGTTGGTGCGGCTTCGGAACTTTTAAATATCTTGATATATCTCGAGAACTACGCATCCGATCAAAAAATATCATCGAACATAGATTGTAGGAAACATAATTCTCTACAAAAAACGTCTCCTAACATTTTGCCATAGCTCGCTTCGTTTCCGAGATATGTGCAGATTTATCTCAAGGGAAGGGGCCTGACGGACATATTTCGAGATATTTCTTCTTCTTGTTGTTCTTCTTCTGCACAGCTAAGCTGGAAGTGGCATTTGCGGCTCGCACTAGTGCAGAGTTATCTCAAAGAAAGGGGCCACGGTGTTTCTGTATCTCTATTATGTTGGTGCGGCTTCGGAACTTTTAAATATCTCGATATATCTCGAAAACTACGCTTCTGATCAAAAAATATCATAGAACATAAATTGTAGGAAACATAATTCTCTACAAAAAACGTCTCTTAACATTTTGCCATAGCTCGCTTCGTTTCCGAGATATTTGCAGATTCAGCTCAAAGGAACTGGCCTGACGGACATATTTCGAGATATTTCTTCTTCTTGTTGTTCTTCCTCTGCACAGCTAAGCTGGAAGTGGCATTTGCAGCTCGCAATAGTGCAGAGTTATCTCAAAGAAAGGGGCCACGGTGTTTCTGTATCTCTATTATGTTGGTGCGGCTTCGGAACTTTTAAATATCTTGGTATATCTCGAGAACTACGCATCTGATCAAAAAATATCATAGAACATAAAAAGTAGGAAACATAATTCTCTACAAAAAAGGTCTCTTAACATTTTGCCATAGCTCGCTTCGTTTCCGAGATATGTGCAGATTTATCTCAAGGGAAGGGGCCTGACGGACATATTTCGAGATATTTCTTCTTCTTGTTGTTCTTCTTCTGCACAGCTAAGCTGGAAGTGGCATTTGCGGCTCGCACTAGTGCAGAGTTATCTCAAAGAAAGGGGCCACGGTGTTTCTGTATCTCTATTATGTTGGTGCGGCTTCGGAACTTTTAAATATCTCGATATATCGCGAAAACTACGCTTCTGATCAAAAAATATCATAGAACATAAATTGTAGGAAACATAATTCTCTACAAAAAACGTCTCTTAACATTTTGCCATAGCTCGCTTCGTTTCCGAGATATTTGCAGATTTATCTCAAGGGAAGGGGCCTGACGGACATATTTCGAGACATTTCTTCTTCTTGTTGTTCTTCTTCTGCACAGCTAAGCTGGAAGTGGCATTTGCGGCTCGCACTAGTGCAGAGTTATCTCAGAGAAAGGGGCCACGGTGTTTCTGTATCCCTATTATGTTGGTGCGGCTTCGGAACTTTTAAATATCTCGATATATCTCGAAAACTACGCTTCTGATCAAAAAATATCATAGAACATAAATTGTAGGAAACATAATTCTCTACAAAAAACGTCTCTTAACATTTTGCCATAGCTCGCTTCGTTTCCGAGATATTTGCAGATTCAACTCAAAGGAACTGGCCTGACGGACATATTTCGAGATATTTCTTCTTCTTGTTGTTCTTCCTCTGCACAGCTAAGCTGGAAGTGGCATTTGCAGCTCGCAATAGTGCAGAGTTATCTCAAAGAAAGGGGCCACGGTGTTTCTGTATCTCTATTATGTTGGTGCGGCTTCGGAACTTTTAAATATCTTGATATATCTCGAGAACTACGCATCTGATCAAAAAATATCATAGAACATAAAAAGTAGGAAACTTAATTCTCTACAAAAAAGTTCTCTTAACATTTTGCCATAGCTCGCTTCGTTTCCGAGATATTTGCAGATTTATCTCAAGGGAAGGGGCCTGACGGACATATTTCGAGATATTTCTTCTTCTTGTTGTTCTTCTTCTGCACAGCTAAGCTGGAAGTGGCATTTGCAGCTCGCAGTAGTGCAGAGTTATCTCAAAGAAAGGGGCCACGGTGTTTCTGTATCTCTATTATGTTGGTGCGGCTTCGGAACTTTTAAATATCTTGATATATCTCGAGAACAACGCATCTGATCAAAAAATATCATAGAACATAAAAAGTAGGAAACTTAATTCTCTACAAAAAAGGTCTCTCAACATTTTGCCATAGCTCGCTTCGTTTCCGAGATATTTGCAGATATATCTCAAGGGAAGGGGCCTGACAGACATATTTCGAGATATTTCTTCTTCTTGTTGTTCTTCTTCTGCACAGCTAAGCTGGAAGTGGCATTTGCAGCTCGCAATAGTGCAGAGTTATCTCAAAGAAAGGGGCCACGGTGTTTCTGTATCTCTATTATGTTGGTGCGGCTTCGGAACTTTTAAATATCTTGATATATCTCGAGAACAACGCATCTGATCAAAAAATATCATAGAACATAAAAAGTAGGAACCTTAATTCTCTACAAAAAAGGTCTCTTAACATTTTGCCATAGCTCGCTTCGTTTCCGAGATATTTGCATATTTATCTCAAGGGAAGGGGCCTGACGGACATATTTCGAGATATTTCTTCTTCTTGTTGTTCTTCTTCTGCACAGCTAAGCTGGAAGTGGCATTTGCAGCGCGCAATAGTGCAGAGTTATCTCAAAGAAAGGGGCCACGGTGTTTCTGTATCTCTATTATGTTGGTGCGGCTTCGGAACTTTTAAATATCTTGATATATCTCGAGAACTACGCATCCGATCAAAAAATATCATCGAACATAAAAAGTAGGAAACTTAATTCTCTACAAAAAAGGTCTCTCAACATTTTGCCATAGCTCGCTTCGTTTCCGAGATATTTGCATATTTATCTCAAGGGAAGGGGCCTGACGGACATATTTCGAGATATTTCTTCTTCTTGTTGTTCTTCTTCTGCACAGCTAAGCTGGAAGTGGCATTTGCAGCGCGCAATAGTGCAGAGTTATCTCAAAGAAAGGGGCCACGGTGTTTCTGTATCTCTATTATGTTGGTGCGGCTTCGGAACTTTTAAATATCGTGATATATCTCGAGAACTACGCATCTGATCAAAAAATATCATAGAACATAAAAAGTAGGAAACTTAATTCTCTACAAAAAAGGTCTCTTAACATTTTGCCATAGCTCGCTTCGTTTCCGAGATATTTGCAGATTTATCTCAATGGAAGGGGCCTGACGGGCATATTTCGAGATATTTCTTCTTCTTGTTGTTCTTCTTCTGCACAGCTAAGCTGGAAGTGGCATTTGCAGCGCGCAATAGTGCAGAGTTATCTCAAAGAACGGGGCCACGGTGTTTCTGTATCTCTATTATGTTGGTGCGGCTTCGGAACTTTTAAATATCTTGATATATCTCGAGAACTACGCATCCGATCAAAAAATATCATAGAACATAAAAAGTAGAAAACTTAATTCTCTACAGAAAAGGTCTCTGAACATTTTGCCGTAGCTCGCTTCGTTTCCGAGATATTTGCAGATTTATCTCAAGGGAAGGGGCCTGACGGACATATTTCGAGATATTTCTCCTTCTTGTTGTTCTTCTCCTGCACAGCTAAGCTGGAAGTGGCATTTGCAGCTCGCAATAGTGCAGAGTTATCGCAAAGAAAGGGGCCACGGTGTTTCTGTATCTCTATTATGTTGGTGCGGCTTCGGAACTTTTAAATATCTTGATATATCTCGAGAACTACGCATCTGATCAAAAAATATCATAGAACATAAAAAGTAGGAAACCTAATTTTCTACAAAAAAGGTCTCTGAACATTTTGCCGTAGCTCGCTTCGTTTCCGAGATATTTGCAGATTTATCTCAAGGGAAGGGGCCTGACGGACATATTTCGAGATATTTCTTCTTCTTGTTGTTCTTCTTCGGCACAGCTCAGCTGGAAGTGGCATTTGCGGCTCGCACTAGTGCAGAGTTATCTCAAAGAAAGGGGCCACGGTGTTTCTGTACCTCTATTATGTTGGTGCAGCTTCGGAGCTTTTAAATATCTTGATATATCTCGAGAACTACGCATCTGATCAAAAAATATCATAGAACATAAATTGTATGAAACATAATTCTCTACAAAAAAGGTCTCTTATCATTTTGCCATAGCTCGCTTCGTTTCCGAGATATTTGCAGATTTATCTCAAGGGAAGGGGCCTGACGGACATATTTCGAGATATTTCTTCTTCTTGTTGTTCTTCTTCTGCACAGCTAAGCTGGAAGTGGCATTTCCAGCTCGCAATCGTGCAGAGTTATCTCAAAGAAAGGGGCCACGGTGTTTCTGTATCTCTATTATGTTGGTGCGGCTTCGGAACTTTTAAATATCTTGATATATCTCGAGAACTACGCCTCTGATCGAAAAATATCATAGAACATAAAAAGTAGGAAACTTAATTCTCTACAAAAAAGGTCGCTTAACATTTTGCCATAGCTCGCTTCGTTTCCGAGATATTTGCAGATTTATCTCAAGGGAAGGGGTCTGACGGACATATTTCGAGATATTTCTTCTTCTTGTTGTTCTTCTTCTGCACAGCTAAGCTGGAAGTGGCATTTGCAGCTCGCAGTAGTGCAGAGTTATCTCAAAGAAAGGGGCCACGGTGTTTCTGTATCTCTATTATGTTGGTGCCGCTTCGGAACTTTTAAATATCTGGATATATCTCGAGAACTACGCATCTGATCAAAAAATATCATAGAACATAAAAAGTAGGAAACTTAATTCTCTACAAAAAAGGTCCCTTAACATTTTGCCATAGCTCGCTTCGTTTCCGAGATATTTGCAGATTTATCTCAAGGGAAGGGGTCTGACGGACATATTTCGAGATATTTCTTCTTCTTGTTGTTCTTCTTCTGCACAGCTAAGCTGGAAGTGGCATTTGCAGCTCGCAGTAGTGCAGAGTTATCTCAAAGAAAGGGGCCACGGTGTTTCTGTATCTCTATTATGTTGGTGCGGCTTCGGAACTTTTAAATATCTTGATATATCTCGAGAACTACGCATCTGATCAAAAAATATCATAGAACATAAAAAGTAGGAAACTTAATTCTCTACAAAAGAGGTCTCTTAACATTTTGCCATAGCTCGCTTCGTTTCCGAGATATTTGCAGATTTATCTCAATGGAAGGGGCCTGACGGGCATATTTCGAGATATTTCTTCTTCTTGTTGTTCTTCTTCTGCACAGCTAAGCTGGAAGTGGCATTTGCAGCGCGCAATAGTGCAGGGTTATCTCAAAGAAAGGGGCCACGGTGTTTCTGTATCTCTATTATGTTGGTGCGGCTTCGGAACTTTTAAATATCTTGATATATCTCGAGAACTACGCATCCGATCAAAAAATATCATAGAACATAAAAAGTAGGAAACTTAATTCTCTACAAAAAAGGTCTCTCAACATTTTGCCATAGCTCGCTTCGTTTCCGAGATATTTGCAGATATATCTCAAGGGAAGGGGCCTGACAGACATATTTCGAGATATTTCTTCTTCTTGTTGTTCTTCTTCTGCACAGCTAAGCTGGAAGTGGCATTTGCAGCTCGCAATAGTGCAGAGTTATCTCAAAGAAAGGGGCCACGGTGTTTCTGTATCTCTATTATGTTGGTGCGGCTTCGGAACTTTTAAATATCTTGATATATCTCGAGAACAACGCATCTGATCAAAAAATATCATAGAACATAAAAAGTAGGAAACTTAATTCTCTACAAAAAAGGTCGCTTAACATTTTGCCATAGCTCGCTTCGTTTCCAAGATATTTGCATATTTATCTCAAGGGAAGGGGCCTGACGGACATATTTCGAGATATTTCTTCTTCTTGTTGTTCTTCTTCTGCACAGCTAAGCTGGAAGTGGCATTTGCAGCGCGCAATAGTGCAGAGTTATCTCAAAGAAAGGGGCCACGGTGTTTCTGTATCTCTATTATGTTGGTGCGGCTTCGGAACTTTTAAATATCGTGATATATCTCGAGAACTACGCATCTGATCAAAAAATATCATAGAACATAAAAAGTAGGAAACTTAATTCTCTACAAAAAAGGTCTCTTAACATTTTGCCATAGCTCGCTTCGTTTCCGAGATATTTGCAGATTTATCTCAATGGAAGGGGCCTGACGGGCATATTTCGAGATATTTCTTCTTCTTGTTGTTCTTCTTCTGCACAGCTAAGCTGGAAGTGGCATTTGCAGCGCGCAATAGTGCAGAGTTATCTCAAAGAAAGGGGCCACGGTGTTTCTGTATCTCTATTATGTTGGTGCGGCTTCGGAACTTTTAAATATCTTGATATATCTCGAGAACTACGCATCCGATCAAAAAATATCATAGAACATAAAAAGGAGGAAACTTAATTCTCTACAAAAAAGGTCTCTCAACATTTTGCCATAGCTCGCTTCGTTTCCGAGATATTTGCAGATATATCTCAAGGGAAGGGGCCTGACAGACATATTTCGAGATATTTCTTCTTCTTGTTGTTCTTCTTCTGCACAGCTAAGCTGGAAGTGGCATTTGCAGCTCGCAATAGTGCAGAGTTATCTCAAAGAAAGGGGCCACGGTGTTTCTGTATCTCTATTATGTTGGTGCGGCTTCGGAACTTTTAAATATCTTGATATATCTCGAGAACAACGCATCTGATCAAAAAATATCATAGAACATAAAAAGTAGGAACCTTAATTCTCTACAAAAAAGGTCTCTTAACATTTTGCCATAGCTCGCTTCGTTTCCGAGATATTTGCATATTTATCTCAAGGGAAGGGGCCTGACGGACATATTTCGAGATATTTCTTCTTCTTGTTGTTCTTCTTCTGCACAGCTAAGCTGGAAGTGGCATTTGCAGCGCGCAATAGTGCAGAGTTATCTCAAAGAAAGGGGCCACGGTGTTTCTGTATCTCTATTATGTTGGTGCGGCTTCGGAACTTTTAAATATCTTGATATATCTCGAGAACAACGCATCTGATCAAAAAATATCATAGAACATAAAAAGTAGGAAACTTAGTTCTCTACAAAAAAGGTCGCTTAACATTTTGCCATAGCTCGCTTCGTTTCCAAGATATTTGCATATTTATCTCAAGGGAAGGGGCCTGACGGACATATTTCGAGATATTTCTTCTTCTTGTTGTTCTTCTTCTGCACAGCTAAGCTGGAAGTGGCATTTGCAGCGCGCAATAGTGCAGAGTTATCTCAAAGAAAGGGGCCACGGTGTTTCTGTATCTCTATTATGTTGGTGCGGCTTCGGAACTTTTAAATATCGTGATATATCTCGAGAACTACGCATCTGATCAAAAAATATCATAGAACATAAAAAGTAGGAAACTTAATTCTCTACAAAAAAGGTCTCTTAACATTTTGCCATAGCTCGCTTCGTTTCCGAGATATTTGCAGATTTATCTCAATGGAAGGGGCCTGACGGGCATATTTCGAGATATTTCTTCTTCTTGTTGTTCTTCTTCTGCACAGCTAAGCTGGAAGTGGCATTTGCAGCTCGCAATAGTGCAGAGTTATCTCAAAGAAAGGGGCCACGGTGTTTCTGTATCTCTATTATGTTGGTGCGGCTTCGGAACTTTTAAATATCTTGATATATCTCGAGAACAACGCATCTGATCAAAAAATATCATAGAACATAAAAAGTAGGAACCTTAATTCTCTACAAAAAAGGTCTCTTAACATTTTGCCATAGCTCGCTTCGTTTCCGAGATATTTGCATATTTATCTCAAGGGAAGGGGCCTGACGGACATATTTCGAGATATTTCTTCTTCTTGTTGTTCTTCTTCTGCACAGCTAAGCTGGAAGTGGCATTTGCAGCGCGCAATAGTGCAGAGTTATCTCAAAGAAAGGGGCCACGGTGTTTCTGTATCTCTATTATGTTGGTGCGGCTTCGGAACTTTTAAATATCTTGATATATCTCGAGAACTACGCATCCGATCAAAAAATATCATAGAACATAAAAAGGAGGAAACTTAATTCTCTACAAAAAAGGTCTCTCAACATTTTGCCATAGCTCGCTTCGTTTCCGAGATATTTGCAGATATATCTCAAGGGAAGGGGCCTGACAGACATATTTCGAGATATTTCTTCTTCTTGTTGTTCTTCTTCTGCACAGCTAAGCTGGAAGTGGCATTTGCAGCTCGCAATAGTGCAGAGTTATCTCAAAGAAAGGGGCCACGGTGTTTCTGTATCTCTATTATGTTGGTGCGGCTTCGGAACTTTTAAATATCTTGATATATCTCGAGAACAACGCATCTGATCAAAAAATATCATAGAACATAAAAAGTAGGAACCTTAATTCTCTACAAAAAAGGTCTCTTAACATTTTGCCATAGCTCGCTTCGTTTCCGAGATATTTGCATATTTATCTCAAGGGAAGGGGCCTGACGGACATATTTCGAGATATTTCTTCTTCTTGTTGTTCTTCTTCTGCACAGCTAAGCTGGAAGTGGCATTTGCAGCGCGCAATAGTGCAGAGTTATCTCAAAGAAAGGGGCCACGGTGTTTCTGTATCTCTATTATGTTGGTGCGGCTTCGGAACTTTTAAATATCTTGATATATCTCGAGAACTACGCATCCGATCAAAAAATATCATAGAACATAAAAAGTAGGAAACTTAATTCTCTACAAAAAAGGTCTCTCAACATTTTGCCATAGCTCGCTTCGTTTCCGAGATATTTGCAGATATATCTCAAGGGAAGGGGCCTGACAGACATATTTCGAGATATTTCTTCTTCTTGTTGTTCTTCTTCTGCACAGCTAAGCTGGAAGTGGCATTTGCAGCTCGCAATAGTGCAGAGTTATCTCAAAGAAAGGGGCCACGGTGTTTCTGTATCTCTATTATGTTGGTGCGGCTTCGGAACTTTTAAATATCTTGATATATCTCGAGAACAACGCATCTGATCAAAAAATATCATAGAACATAAAAAGTAGGAACCTTAATTCTCTACAAAAAAGGTCTCTTAACATTTTGCCATAGCTCGCTTCGTTTCCGAGATATTTGCATATTTATCTCAAGGGAAGGGGCCTGACGGACATATTTCGAGATATTTCTTCTTCTTGTTGTTCTTCTTCTGCACAGCTAAGCTGGAAGTGGCATTTGCAGCGCGCAATAGTGCAGAGTTATCTCAAAGAAAGGGGCCACGGTGTTTCTGTATCTCTATTATGTTGGTGCGGCTTCGGAACTTTTAAATATCTTGATATATCTCGAGAACTACGCCTCTGATCGAAAAATATCATAGAACATAAAAAGTAGGAAACTTAATTCTCTACAAAAAACGTCTCTTAACATTTTGCCATAGCTCGCTTCGTTTCCGAGATATTTGCAGATTTATCTCAAGGGAAGGGGCCTGACGGACATATTTCGAGATATTTCTTCTTCTTGTTGTTCTTCTTCTGCACAGCTAAGCTGGAAGTGGCATTTGCAGCTCCCAATAGTGCAGAGTTACCTCAAAGAAAGGGGCCACGGTGTTTCTGTATCTCTATTATGTTGGTGCGGCTTCGGAACTTTTAAATATCTTGATATATCTCGAGAACTACGCATCCGATCAAAAAATATCATAGAACATAAAAAGTAGGAAACTTAATTCTCTACAAAAAAGGTCTCTTAACATTTTGCCATAGCTCGCTTCGTTTCCGAGATATTTGCAGATTTATCTCAAGGGAAGGGGTCTGACGGACATATTTCGAGATATTTCTTCTTGTTGTTGTTCTTCTTCTGCACAGCTAAGCTGGAAGTGGCATTTGCAGCTCGCAGTAGTGCAGAGTTATCTCAAAGAAAGGGGCCACGGTGTTTCTGTATCTCTATTATGTTGGTGCGGCTTCGGAACTTTTAAATATCTTGATATATCTCGAGAACTACGCATCTGATCAAAAAATATCATACAACATAAAAAGTAGGAAACTTAATTCTCTACAAAAAAGGTCTCTTAACATTTTGCCATAGCTCGCTTCGTTTCCGAGATATTTGCAGATTTATCTCAATGGAAGGGGCCTGACGGGCATATTTCGAGATATTTCTTCTTCTTGTTGTTCTTCTTCTGCACAGCTAAGCTGGAAGTGGCATTTGCAGCGCGCAATAGTGCAGAGTTATCTCAAAGAAAGGGGCCACGGTGTTTCTGTATCTCTATTATGTTGGTGCGGCTTCGGAACTTTTAAATATCTTGATATATCTCGAGAACTACGCATCCGAACAAAAAATATCATAGAACATAAAAAGTAGGAAACTTAATTCTCTACAAAAAAGGTCTCTCAACATTTTGCCATAGCTCGCTTCGTTTCCGAGATATTTGCAGATATATCTCAAGGGAAGGGGCCTGACGGACATATTTCGAGATATTTCTTCTTCTTGTTGTTCTTCTTCTGCACAGCTAAGCTGGAAGTGGCATTTGCAGCTCGCAATAGTGCAGAGTTATCTCAAAGAAAGGGGCCACGGTGTTTCTGTATCTCTATTATGTTGGTGCGGCTTCGGAACTTTTAAATATCTTGATATATCTCGAGAACTACGCCCCTGATCGAAAAATATCATAGAACATAAAAAGTAGGAAACTTAATTCTCTACAAAAAACGTCTCTGAACATTTTGCCATAGCTCGCTTCGTTTCCGAGATATTTGCAGATTTATCTCAAGGGAAGGGGCCTGACGGACATATTTCGAGATATTTCTTCTTCTTGTTGTTCTTCTTCTGCACAGCTAAGCTTGAAGTGGCATTTGCAGCGCGCAATAGTGCAGAGTTATCTCAAAGAAAGGGGCCACGGTGTTTCTGTATCTCTATTATGTTGGTGCGGCTTCGGAACTTTTAAATATCTTGATATATCTCGAGAACTACGCATCCGATCAAAAAATATCATAGAACATAAAAAGTAGGAAACTTAATTCTCTACAAAAAAGGTCTCTCAACATTTTGCCATAGCTCGCTTCGTTTCCGAGATGTTTGCAGATATATCTCAAGGGAAGGGGTCTGACGGACATATTTCGAGATATTTCTTCTTCTTGTTGTTCTTCTTCTGCACAGCTAAGCTGGAAGTGGCATTTGCAGCTCGCAGTAGTGCAGAGTTATCTCAAAGAAAGGGGCCACGGTGTTTCTGTATCTCTATTATGTTGGTGCGGCTTCGGAACTTTTAAATATCTTGATATATCTCGAGAACAACGCATCTGATCAAAAAATATCATAGAACATAAAAAGTAGGAAACTTAATTCTCTACAAAAAAGGTCTCTTAACATTTTGCCATAGCTCGCTTCGTTTCCGAGATATTTGCATATTTATCTCAAGGGAAGGGGCCTGACGGACATATTTCGAGATATTTCTTCTTCTTGTTGTTCTTCTTCTGCACAGCTAAGCTGGAAGTGGCATTTGCGGCTCGCACTAGTGCAGAGTTATCTCAAAGAAAGGGGCCACGGTGTTTCTGTATCTCTATTATGTTGGTGCGGCTTCGGAACTTTTAAATATCTCGATATATCTCGAAAACTACGCTTCTGATCAAAAAATATCATAGAACATAAATTGTAGGAAACATAATTCTCTACCAAAAAGGTCTCTTAACATTTTGCCATAGCTCGCTTCGTTTCCGAGATATTTGCAGATTTATCTCAAGGGAAGGGGCCTGACGGACATATTTCGAGATATTTCTTCTTCTTGTTGTTCTTCTTCGGCACAGCTCAGCTGGAAGTGGCATTTGCGGCTCGCACTAGTGCAGAGTTATCTCAAAGAAAGGGGCCACGGTGTTTCTGTACCTCTATTATGTTGGTGCAGCTTCGGAGCTTTTAAATACCTTGATATATCTCGAGAACTACGCATCTGATCAAAAAATATCATAGAACATAAATTGTAGGAAACATAATTCTCTACAAAAAAGTTCTCTTATCATTTTGCCATAGCTCGCTTCGTTTCCGAGATATTTGCAGATTTATCTCAAGGGAAGGGGCCTGACGGACATATTTCGAGATATTTCTTCTTCTTGTTGTTCTTCTTCTGCACAGCTAAGCTGGAAGTGGCATTTCCAGCTCGCAATCGTGCAGAGTTATCTCAAAGAAAGGGGCCACGGTGTTTCTGTATCTCTATTATGTTGGTGCGGCTTCGGAACTTTTAAATATCTTGATATATCTCGAGAACTACGCCTCTGATCGAAAAATATCATAGAACATAAAAAGTAGGAAACTTAATTCTCTACAAAAAAGGTCTCTTAACATTTTGCCATAGCTCGCTTCGTTTCCGAGATATTTGCAGATTTATCTCAAGGGAAGGGGTCTGACGGACATATTTCGAGATATTTCTTCTTCTTGTTGTTCTTCTTCTGCACAGCTAAGCTGGAAGTGGCATTTGCAGCTCGCAGTAGTGCAGAGTTATCTCAAAGAAAGGGGCCACGGTGTTTCTGTATCTCTATTATGTTGGTGCCGCTTCGGAACTTTTAAATATCTTGATATATCTCGAGAACAACGCATCTGATCAAAAAATATCATAGAACATAAAAAGTAGGAACCTTAATTCTCTACAAAAAAGGTCTCTTAACATTTTGCCATAGCTCGCTTCGTTTCCGAGATATTTGCATATTTATCTCAAGGGAAGGGGCCTGACGGACATATTTCGAGATATTTCTTCTTCTTGTTGTTCTTCTTCTGCACAGCTAAGCTGGAAGTGGCATTTGCAGCGCGCAATAGTGCAGAGTTATCTCAAAGAAAGGGGCCACGGTGTTTCTGTATCTCTATTATGTTGGTGCGGCTTCGGAACTTTTAAATATCTTGATATATCTCGAGAACAACGCATCTGATCAAAAAATATCATAGAACATAAAAAGTAGGAAACTTAATTCTCTACAAAAAAGGTCTCTTAACATTTTGCCATAGCTCGCTTCGTTTCCGAGATATTTGCATATTTATCTCAAGGGAAGGGGCCTGACGGACATATTTCGAGATATTTCTTCTTCTTGTTGTTCTTCTTCTGCACAGCTAAGCTGGAAGTGGCATTTGCGGCTCGCACTAGTGCAGAGTTATCTCAAAGAAAGGGGCCACGGTGTTTCTGTATCTCTATTATGTTGGTGCGGCTTCGGAACTTTTAAATATCTCGATATATCTCGAAAACTACGCTTCTGATCAAAAAATATCATAGAACATAAATTGTAGGAAACATAATTCTCTACAAAAAAGGTCTCTTAACATTTTGCCATAGCTCGCTTCGTTTCCGAGATATTTGCAGATTTATCTCAAGGGAAGGGGCCTGACGGACATATTTCGAGATATTTCTTCTTCTTGTTGTTCTTCTTCGGCACAGCTCAGCTGGAAGTGGCATTTGCGGCTCGCACTAGTGCAGAGTTATCTCAAAGAAAGGGGCCACGGTGTTTCTGTACCTCTATTATGTTGGTGCAGCTTCGGAGCTTTTAAATATCTTGATATATCTCGAGAACTACGCATCTGATCAAAAAATATCATAGAACATAAATTGTAGGAAACATAATTCTCTACAAAAAAGTTCTCTTATCATTTTGCCATAGCTCGCTTCGTTTCCGAGATATTTGCAGATTTATCTCAAGGGAAGGGGCCTGACGGACATATTTCGAGATATTTCTTCTTCTTGTTGTTCTTCTTCTGCACAGCTAAGCTGGAAGTGGCATTTCCAGCTCGCAATCGTGCAGAGTTATCTCAAAGAAAGGGGCCACGGTGTTTCTGTATCTCTATTATGTTGGTGCGGCTTCGGAACTTTTAAATATCTTGATATATCTCGAGAACTACGCCTCTGATCGAAAAATATCATAGAACATAAAAAGTAGGAAACTTAATTCTCTACAAAAAAGGTCTCTTAACATTTTGCCATAGCTCGCTTCGTTTCCGAGATATTTGCAGATTTATCTCAAGGGAAGGGGTCTGACGGACATATTTCGAGATATTTCTTCTTCTTGTTGTTCTTCTTCTGCACAGCTAAGCTGGAAGTGGCATTTGCAGCTCGCAGTAGTGCAGAGTTATCTCAAAGAAAGGGGCCACGGTGTTTCTGTATCTCTATTATGTTGGTGCCGCTTCGGAACTTTTAAATATCTGGATATATCTCGAGAACTACGCATCTGATCGACAAAATATCATAGAACATAAAAAGTAGGAAACTTAATTCTCTACAAAAAAGGTCTCTTAACATTTTGCCATAGCTCGCTTCGTTTCCGAGATATTTGCAGATTTATCTCAAGGGAAGGGGTCTGACGGACATATTTCGAGATATTTCTTCTTCTTGTTGTTCTTCTTCTGCACAGCTAAGCTGGAAGTGGCATTTGCAGCTCGCAGTAGTGCAGAGTTATCTCAAAGAAAGGGGCCACGGTGTTTCTGTATCTCTATTATGTTGGTGCGGCTTCGGAACTTTTAAATATCTTGATATATCTCGAGAACTACGCATCTGATCAAAAAATATCATAGAACATAAAAAGTAGGAAACTTAATTCTCTACAAAAAAGGTCTCTTAACATTTTACCATAGCTCGCTTCGTTTCCGAGATATTTGCAGATTTATCTCAATGGAAGGGGCCTGACGGGCATATTTCGAGATATTTCTTCTTCTTGTTGTTCTTCTTCTGCACAGCTAAGCTGGAAGTGGCATTTGCAGCGCGCAATAGTGCAGAGTTATCTCAAAGAAAGGGGCCATGGTGTTTCTGTATCTCTATTATGTTGGTGCGGCTTCGGAACTTTTAAATATCTTGATATATCTCGAGAACTACGCATCCGATCAAAAAATATCATAGAACATAAAAAGTAGGAAACTTAATTCTCTACAAAAAAGGTCTCTCAACATTTTGCCATAGCTCGCTTCGTTTCCGAGATATTTGCAGATATATCTCAAGGGAAGGGGCCTGACAGACATATTTCGAGATATTTCTTCTTCTTGTTGTTCTTCTTCTGCACAGCTAAGCTGGAAGTGGCATTTGCAGCTCGCAATAGTGCAGAGTTATCTCAAAGAAAGGGGCCACGGTGTTTCTGTATCTCTATTATGTTGGTGCGGCTTCGGAACTTTTAAATATCTTGATATATCTCGAGAACAACGCATCTGATCAAAAAATATCATAGAACATAAAAAGTAGGAAACTTAATTCTCTACAAAAAAGGTCTCTTAACATTTTGCCATAGCTCGCTTCGTTTCCGAGATATTTGCATATTTATCTCAAGGGAAGGGGCCTGACGGACATATTTCGAGATATTTCTTCTTCTTGTTGTTCTTCTTCTGCACAGCTAAGCTGGAAGTGGCATTTGCAGCGCGCAATAGTGCAGAGTTATCTCAAAGAAAGGGGCCACGGTGTTTCTGTATCTCTATTATGTTGGTGCGGTTTCGGAACTTTTAAATATCTTGATATATCTCGAGAACAACGCATCTGATCAAAAAATATCATAGAACATAAAAAGTAGGAACCTTAATTCTCTACAAAAAAGGTCTCTTAACATTTTGCCATAGCTCGCTTCGTTTCCGAGATATTTGCATATTTATCTCAAGGGAAGGGGCCTGACGGACATATTTCGAGATATTTCTTCTTCTTGTTGTTCTTCTTCTGCACAGCTAAGCTGGAAGTGGCATTTGCAGCGCGCAATAGTGCAGAGTTATCTCAAAGAAAGGGGCCACGGTGTTTCTGTATCTCTATTATGTTGGTGCGGCTTCGGAACTTTTAAATATCTTGATATATCTCGAGAACAACGCATCTGATCAAAAAATATCATAGAACATAAAAAGTAGGAAACTTAATTCTCTACAAAAAAGGTCTCTTAACATTTTGCCATAGCTCGCTTCGTTTCCGAGATATTTGCATATTTATCTCAAGGGAAGGGGCCTGACGGACATATTTCGAGATATTTCTTCTTCTTGTTGTTCTTCTTCTGCACAGCTAAGCTGGAAGTGGCATTTGCGGCTCGCACTAGTGCAGAGTTATCTCAAAGAAAGGGGCCACGGTGTTTCTGTATCTCTATTATGTTGGTGCGGCTTCGGAACTTTTAAATATCTCGATATATCTCGAAAACTACGCTTCTGATCAAAAAATATCATAGAACATAAATTGTAGGAAACATAATTCTCTACAAAAAAGCTCTCTTAACATTTTGCCATAGCTCGCTTCGTTTCCGAGATATTTGCAGATTTATCTCAAGGGAAGGGGCCTGACGGACATATTTCGAGATATTTCTTCTTCTTGTTGTTCTTCTTCGGCACAGCTCAGCTGGAAGTGGCATTTGCGGCTCGCACTAGTGCAGAGTTATCTCAAAGAAAGGGGCCACGGTGTTTCTGTACCTCTATTATGTTGGTGCAGCTTCGGAGCTTTTAAATATCTTGATATATCTCGAGAACTACGCATCTGATCAAAAAATATCATAGAACATAAATTGTAGGAAACATAATTCTCTACAAAAAAGGTCTCTTATCATTTTGCCATAGCTCGCTTCGTTTCCGAGATATTTGCAGATTTATCTCAAGGGAAGGGGCCTGACGGACATATTTCGAGATATTTCTTCTTCTTGTTGTTCTTCTTCTGCACAGCTATGCTGGAAGTGGCATTTCCAGCTCGCAATCGTGCAGAGTTATCTCAAAGAAAGGGGCCACGGTGTTTCTGTATCTCTATTATGTTGGTGCGGCTTCGGAACTTTTAAATATCTCGATATATCTCGAAAACTACGCTTCTGATCAAAAAATATCATAGAACATAAATTGTAGGAAACATAATTCTCTACAAAAAAGGTCTCTTAACATTTTGCCATAGCTCGCTTCGTTTCCGAGATATTTGCAGATTTATCTCAAGGGAAGGGGCCTGACGGACATATTTCGAGATATTTCTTCTTCTTGTTGTTCTTCTTCTGCACAGCTAAGCTGGAAGTGGCATTTGCAGCTCGCAATAGTGCAGAGTTATCTCAAAGAAAGGGGCCACGGTGTTTCTGTATCTCTATTATGTTGGTGCGGCTTCGGAACTATTAAATATCTTGATATATCGCGAGAACAACGCATCTGATCAAAAAATATCATAGAACATAAAAAGTAGGAAACTTAATTCTCTACAAAAAAGGTCTCTCATCATTTTGCCATAGCTCGCTTCGTTTCCGAGATATTTGCATATTTATCTCAAGGGAAGGGGCCTGACGGACATATTTCGAGATATTTCTTCTTCTTGTTGTTCTTCTTCTGCACAGCTAAGCTGGAAGTGGCATTTGCAGCTCGCAATAGTGCAGAGTTACCTCAAAGAAAGGGGCCACGGTGTTTCTG
Organism: Osmia lignaria lignaria; assembly: GCF_051020975.1. NCBI lineage: Eukaryota > Metazoa > Arthropoda > Insecta > Hymenoptera > Megachilidae > Osmia > Osmia lignaria. The sequence continues at coordinate 24,863,072 of NW_027478161.1, read as the reverse complement.
TATCTCTATTATGTTGGTGCCGCTTCGGAACTTTTAAATATCTGGATATATCTCGAGAACTACGCATCTAATCAAAAAATATCATAGAACATAAAAAGTAGGAAACTTAATTCTCTACAAAAAAGGTCTCTTAACATTTTGCCATAGCTAGCTTCGTTTCCGAGATATTTGCAGATTTATCTCAATGGAAGGGGCCTGACGGGCATATTTCGAGATATTTCTTCTTCTTGTTGTTCTTCTTCTGCACAGCTCAGCTGGAAGTGGCATTTGCGGCTCGCAGTAGTGCAGAGTTATCTCAAAGAAAGGGGCCACGGTGTTTCTGTATCTCTATTATGTTGGTGCGGCTTCGGAACTTTTAAATATCTTGATATATCTCGAGAACTACGCATCTGATCAAAAAATATCATAGAACATAAAAAGTAGGAAACTTAATTCTCTACAAAAAAGGTATCTTAACATTTTGCCATAGCTCGCTTCGTTTCCGAGATATTTGCAGATTTATCTCAATGGAAGGGGCCTGACGGGCATATTTCGAGATATTTCTTCTTCTTGTTGTTCTTCTTCTGCACAGCTAAGCTGGAAGTGGCATTTGCAGCGCGCAATAGTGCAGAGTTATCTCAAAGAAAGGGGCCACGGTGTTTCTGTATCTCTATTATGTTGGTGCGGCTTCGGAACTTTTAAATATCTTGATATATCTCGAGAACTACGCATCTGATCAAAAAATATCATAGAACATAAATTGTAGGAAACATAATTCTCTACAAAAAAGGTCTCTTATCATTTTGCCATAGCTCGCTTCGTTTCCGAGATATTTGCAGATTTATCTCAAGGGAAGGGGCCTGACGGACATATTTCGAGATATTTCTTCTTCTTGTTGTTCTTCTTCTGCACAGCTAAGCTGGAAGTGGCATTTGCAGCTCGCAGTAGTGCAGACTTATCTCAAAGAAAGGGGCCACGGTGTTTCTGTATCTCTATTATGTTGGTGCGGCTTCGGAACTTTTAAATATCTTGATATATCTCGAGAACTACGCATCCGATCAAAAAATATCATAGAACATAAAAAGTAGGAAACTTAATTCTCTACAAAAAAGGTCTCTCAACATTTTGCCATAGCTCGCTTCGTTTCCGAGATATTTACAGATATATCTCAAGGGAAGGGGCCTGACGGACATATTTCGAGATATTTCTTCTTCTTGTTGTTCTTCTTCTGCACAGCTAAGCTGGAAGTGGCATTTGCAGCTCGCAATAGTGCAGAGTTACCTCAAAGAAAGGGGCCACGGTGTTTCTGTATCTCTATTATGTTGGTGCCGCTTCGGAACTTTTAAATATCTGGATATATCTCGAGAACTACGCATCTAATCAAAAAATATCATAGAACATAAAAAGTAGGAAACTTAATTCTCTACAAAAAAGGTCTCTTAACATTTTGCCATAGCTAGCTTCGTTTCCGAGATATTTGCAGATTTATCTCAATGGAAGGGGCCTGACGGGCATATTTCGAGATATTTCTTCTTCTTGTTGTTCTTCTTCTGCACAGCTAAGCTGGAAGTGGCATTTGCAGCGCGCAATAGTGCAGAGTTATCTCAAAGAAAGGGGCCACGGTGTTTCTGTATCTCTATTATGTTGGTGCGGCTTCGGAACTTTTAAATATCTTGATATATCTCGAGAACTACGCATCCGATCAAAAAATATCATAGAACATAAAAAGTAGGAAACTTAATTCTCTACAAAAAAGGTCTCTCAACATTTTGCCATAGCTCGCTTCGTTTCCGAGATATTTGCAGATATATCTCAAGGGAAGGGTCCTGACAGACATATTTCGAGATATTTCTTCTTCTTGTTGTTCTTCTTCTGCACAGCTAAGCTGGAAGTGGCATTTGCAGCCCGCAATAGTGCAGAGTTATCTCAAAGAAAGGGGCCACGGTGTTTCTGTATCTCTATTATGTTGGTGCGGCTTCGGAACTATTAAATATCTTGATATATCGCGAGAACAACGCATCTGATCAAAAAATATCATAGAACATAAAAAGTAGGAAACTTAATTCTCTACAAAAAAGGTCTCTTAACATTTTGCCATAGCTAGCTTCGTTTCCGAGATATTTGCAGATTTATCTCAATGGAAGGGGCCTGACGGGCATATTTCGAGATATTTCTTCTTCTTGTTGTTCTTCTTCTGCACAGCTCAGCTGGAAGTGGCATTTGCGGCTCGCAGTAGTGCAGAGTTATCTCAAAGAAAGGGGCCACGGTGTTTCTGTATCTCTATTATGTTGGTGCGGCTTCGGAACTTTTAAATATCTTGATATATCTCGAGAACTACGCATCTGATCAAAAAATATCATAGAACATAAAAAGTAGGAAACTTAATTCTCTACAAAAAAGGTATCTTAACATTTTGCCATAGCTCGCTTCGTTTCCGAGATATTTGCAGATTTATCTCAATGGAAGGGGCCTGACGGGCATATTTCGAGATATTTCTTCTTCTTGTTGTTCTTCTTCTGCACAGCTAAGCTGGAAGTGGCATTTGCAGCGCGCAATAGTGCAGAGTTATCTCAAAGAAAGGGGCCACGGTGTTTCTGTATCTCTATTATGTTGGTGCGGCTTCGGAACTTTTAAATATCTTGATATATCTCGAGAACTACGCATCTGATCAAAAAATATCATAGAACATAAATTGTAGGAAACATAATTCTCTACAAAAAAGGTCTCTTATCATTTTGCCATAGCTCGCTTCGTTTCCGAGATATTTGCAGATTTATCTCAAGGGAAGGGGCCTGACGGACATATTTCGAGATATTTCTTCTTCTTGTTGTTCTTCTTCTGCACAGCTAAGCTGGAAGTGGCATTTGCAGCTCGCAGTAGTGCAGACTTATCTCAAAGAAAGGGGCCACGGTGTTTCTGTATCTCTATTATGTTGGTGCGGCTTCGGAACTTTTAAATATCTTGATATATCTCGAGAACTACGCATCCGATCAAAAAATATCATAGAACATAAAAAGTAGGAAACTTAATTCTCTACAAAAAAGGTCTCTCAACATTTTGCCATAGCTCGCTTCGTTTCCGAGATATTTACAGATATATCTCAAGGGAAGGGGCCTGACGGACATATTTCGAGATATTTCTTCTTCTTGTTGTTCTTCTTCTGCACAGCTAAGCTGGAAGTGGCATTTGCAGCTCGCAATAGTGCAGAGTTACCTCAAAGAAAGGGGCCACGGTGTTTCTGTATCTCTATTATGTTGGTGCCGCTTCGGAACTTTTAAATATCTGGATATATCTCGAGAACTACGCATCTAATCAAAAAATATCATAGAACATAAAAAGTAGGAAACTTAATTCTCTACAAAAAAGGTCTCTTAACATTTTGCCATAGCTAGCTTCGTTTCCGAGATATTTGCAGATTTATCTCAATGGAAGGGGCCTGACGGGCATATTTCGAGATATTTCTTCTTCTTGTTGTTCTTCTTCTGCACAGCTAAGCTGGAAGTGGCATTTGCAGCGCGCAATAGTGCAGAGTTATCTCAAAGAAAGGGGCCACGGTGTTTCTGTATCTCTATTATGTTGGTGCGGCTTCGGAACTTTTAAATATCTTGATATATCTCGAGAACTACGCATCCGATCAAAAAATATCATAGAACATAAAAAGTAGGAAACTTAATTCTCTACAAAAAAGGTCTCTCAACATTTTGCCATAGCTCGCTTCGTTTCCGAGATATTTGCAGATATATCTCAAGGGAAGGGTCCTGACAGACATATTTCGAGATATTTCTTCTTCTTGTTGTTCTTCTTCTGCACAGCTAAGCTGGAAGTGGCATTTGCAGCTCGCAATAGTGCAGAGTTATCTCAAAGAAAGGGGCCACGGTGTTTCTGTATCTCTATTATGTTGGTGCGGCTTCGGAACTATTAAATATCTTGATATATCGCGAGAACAACGCATCTGATCAAAAAATATCATAGAACATAAAAAGTAGGAAACTTAATTCTCTACAAAAAAGGTCTCTCAACATTTTGCCATAGCTCGCTTCGTTTCCGAGATATTTGCATATTTATCTCAAGGGAAGGGGCCTGACGGACATATTTCGAGATATTTCTTCTTCTTGTTGTTCTTCTTCTGCACAGCTAAGCTGGAAGTGGCATTTGCAGCGCGCAATAGTGCAGAGTTATCCCAAAGAAAGGGGCCACGGTGTTTCTGTATCTCTATTATGTTGGTGCGGCTTCGGAACTTTTAAATATCTTGATATATCTCGAGAACTACGCATCCGATCAAAAAATATCATAGAACATAAAAAGTAGGAAACTTAATTCTCTACAAAAAAGGTCTCTCAACATTTTGCCATAGCTCGCTTCGTTTCCGAGATATTTGCAGATATATCTCAAGGGAAGGGTCCTGACAGACATATTTCGAGATATTTCTTCTTCTTGTTGTTCTTCTTCTGCACAGCTAAGCTGGAAGTGGCATTTGCAGCTCGCAATAGTGCAGAGTTATCTCAAAGAAAGGGGCCACGGTGTTTCTGTATCTCTATTATGTTGGTGCGGCTTCGGAACTATTAAATATCTTGATATATCGCGAGAACAACGCATCTGATCAAAAAATATCATAGAACATAAAAAGTAGGAAACTTAATTCTCTACAAAAAAGGTCTCTCATCATTTTGCCATAGCTCGCTTCGTTTCCGAGATATTTGCATATTTATCTCAAGGGAAGGGGCCTGACGGACATATTTCGAGATATTTCTTCTTCTTGTTGTTCTTCTTCTGCACAGCTAAGCTGGAAGTGGCATTTGCGGCTCGCACTAGTGCAGAGTTATCTCAAAGAAAGGGGCCACGGTGTTTCTGTATCTCTATTATGTTGGTGCGGCTTCGGAACTTTTAAATATCTTGATATATCTCGAGAACTACGCATCCGATCAAAAAATATCATAGAACATAAAAAGTAGGAAACTTAATTCTCTACAAAAAAGGTCTCTCAACATTTTGCCATAGCTCGCTTCGTTTCCGAGATATTTGCAGATATATCTCAAGGGAAGGGTCCTGACAGACATATTTCGAGATATTTCTTCTTCTTGTTGTTCTTCTTCTGCACAGCTAAGCTGGAAGTGGCATTTGCAGCTCGCAATAGTGCAGAGTTATCTCAAAGAAAGGGGCCACGGTGTTTCTGTATCTCTATTATGTTGGTGCGGCTTCGGAACTATTAAATATCTTGATATATCGCGAGAACAACGCATCTGATCAAAAAATATCATAGAACATAAAAAGTAGGAAACTTAATTCTCTACAAAAAAGGTCTCTCAACATTTTGCCATAGCTCGCTTCGTTTCCGAGATATTTGCATATTTATCTCAAGGGAAGGGGCCTGACGGACATATTTCGAGATATTTCTTCTTCTTGTTGTTCTTCTTCTGCACAGCTAAGCTGGAAGTGGCATTTGCGGCTCGCACTAGTGCAGAGTTATCTCAAAGAAAGGGGCCACGGTGTTTCTGTATCTCTATTATGTTGGTGCGGCTTCGGAACTTTTAAATATCTCGATATATCTCGAAAACTACGCTTCTGATCAAAAAATATCATAGAACATAAATTGTAGGAAACATAATTCTCTACAAAAAAGCTCTCTTAACATTTTGCCATAGCTCGCTTCGTTTCCGAGATATTTGCAGATTTATCTCAAGGGAAGGGGCCTGACGGACATATTTCGAGATATTTCTTCTTCTTGTTGTTCTTCTTCGGCACAGCTCAGCTGGAAGTGGCATTTGCGGCTCGCACTAGTGCAGAGTTATCTCAAAGAAAGGGGCCACGGTGTTTCTGTACCTCTATTATGTTGGTGCAGCTTCGGAGCTTTTAAATATCTTGATATATCTCGAGAACTACGCATCTGATCAAAAAATATCATAGAACATAAATTGTAGGAAACATAATTCTCTACAAAAAAGGTCTCTTATCATTTTGCCATAGCTCGCTTCGTTTCCGAGATATTTGCAGATTTATCTCAAGGGAAGGGGCCTGACGGACATATTTCGAGATATTTCTTCTTCTTGTTGTTCTTCTTCTGCACAGCTATGCTGGAAGTGGCATTTCCAGCTCGCAATCGTGCAGAGTTATCTCAAAGAAAGGGGCCACGGTGTTTCTGTATCTCTATTATGTTGGTGCGGCTTCGGAACTTTTAAATATCTCGATATATCTCGAAAACTACGCTTCTGATCAAAAAATATCATAGAACATAAATTGTAGGAAACATAATTCTCTACAAAAAAGGTCTCTTAACATTTTGCCATAGCTCGCTTCGTTTCCGAGATATTTGCAGATTTATCTCAAGGGAAGGGGCCTGACGGACATATTTCGAGATATTTCTTCTTCTTGTTGTTCTTCTTCTGCACAGCTAAGCTGGAAGTGGCATTTGCAGCTCGCAATAGTGCAGAGTTATCTCAAAGAAAGGGGCCACGGTGTTTCTGTATCTCTATTATGTTGGTGCGGCTTCGGAACTATTAAATATCTTGATATATCGCGAGAACAACGCATCTGATCAAAAAATATCATAGAACATAAAAAGTAGGAAACTTAATTCTCTACAAAAAAGGTCTCTCATCATTTTGCCATAGCTCGCTTCGTTTCCGAGATATTTGCATATTTATCTCAAGGGAAGGGGCCTGACGGACATATTTCGAGATATTTCTTCTTCTTGTTGTTCTTCTTCTGCACAGCTAAGCTGGAAGTGGCATTTGCGGCTCGCACTAGTGCAGAGTTATCTCAAAGAAAGGGGCCACGGTGTTTCTGTATCTCTATTATGTTGGTGCGGCTTCGGAACTTTTAAATATCTTGATATATCTCGAGAACTACGCATCCGATCAAAAAATATCATAGAACATAAAAAGTAGGAAACTTAATTCTCTACAAAAAAGGTCTCTCAACATTTTGCCATAGCTCGCTTCGTTTCCGAGATATTTGCAGATATATCTCAAGGGAAGGGTCCTGACAGACATATTTCGAGATATTTCTTCTTCTTGTTGTTCTTCTTCTGCACAGCTAAGCTGGAAGTGGCATTTGCAGCTCGCAATAGTGCAGAGTTATCTCAAAGAAAGGGGCCACGGTGTTTCTGTATCTCTATTATGTTGGTGCGGCTTCGGAACTATTAAATATCTTGATATATCGCGAGAACAACGCATCTGATCAAAAAATATCATAGAACATAAAAAGTAGGAAACTTAATTCTCTACAAAAAAGGTCTCTCAACATTTTGCCATAGCTCGCTTCGTTTCCGAGATATTTGCATATTTATCTCAAGGGAAGGGGCCTGACGGACATATTTCGAGATATTTCTTCTTCTTGTTGTTCTTCTTCTGCACAGCTAAGCTGGAAGTGGCATTTGCGGCTCGCACTAGTGCAGAGTTATCTCAAAGAAAGGGGCCACGGTGTTTCTGTATCTCTATTATGTTGGTGCGGCTTCGGAACTTTTAAATATCTCGATATATCTCGAGAACTACGCATCTGATCAAAAAATATCATAGAACATAAAAAGTAGGAAACTTAATTCTCTACAAAAAAGGTCTCTCAACATTTTGCCATAGCTCGCTTCGTTTCCGAGATATTTGCATATTTATCTCAAGGGAAGGGGCCTGACGGACATATTTCGAGATATTTCTTCTTCTTGTTGTTCTTCTTCTGCACAGCTAAGCTGGAAGTGGCATTTGCGGCTCGCACTAGTGCAGAGTTATCTCAAAGAAAGGGGCCACGGTGTTTCTGTATCTCTATTATGTTGGTGCGGCTTCGGAACTTTTAAATATCTTGATATATCTCGAGAACTACGCATCCGATCAAAAAATATCATAGAACATAAAAAGTAGGAAACTTAATTCTCTACAAAAAAGGTCTCTCAACATTTTGCCATAGCTCGCTTCGTTTCCGAGATATTTGCAGATATATCTCAAGGGAAGGGGCCTGACAGACATATTTCGAGATATTTCTTCTTCTTGTTGTTCTTCTTCTGCACAGCTAAGCTGGAAGTGGCATTTGCAGCTCGCAATAGTGCAGAGTTATCTCAAAGAAAGGGGCCACGGTGTTTCTGTATCTCTATTATGTTGGTGCGGCTTCGGAACTTTTAAATATCTTGATATATCTCGAGAACAACGCATCTGATCAAAAAATATCATAGAACATAAAAAGTAGGAAACTTAATTCTCTACAAAAAAGGTCTCTTAACATTTTGCCATAGCTCGCTTCGTTTCCGAGATATTTGCATATTTATCTCAAGGGAAGGGGCCTGACGGACATATTTCGAGATATTTCTTCTTCTTGTTGTTCTTCTTCTGCACAGCTAAGCTGGAAGTGGCATTTGCAGCGCGCAATAGTGCAGAGTTATCTCAAAGAAAGGGGCCACGGTGTTTCTGTATCTCTATTATGTTGGTGCGGCTTCGGAACTTTTAAATATCGTGATATATCTCGAGAACAACGCATCTGATCAAAAAATATCATAGAACATAAAAAGTAGGAACCTTAATTCTCTACAAAAAAGGTCTCTCAACATTTTGCCATAGCTCGCTTCGTTTCCGAGATATTTGCATATTTATCTCAAGGGAAGGGGCCTGACGGACATATTTCGAGATATTTCTTCTTCTTGTTGTTCTTCTTCTGCACAGCTAAGCTGGAAGTGGCATTTGCAGCGCGCAATAGTGCAGAGTTATCTCAAAGAAAGGGGCCACGGTGTTTCTGTATCTCTATTATGTTGGTGCGGCTTCGGAACTTTTAAATATCTTGATATATCTCGAGAACTACGCATCCGATCAAAAAATATCATAGAACATAAAAAGTAGGAAACTTAATTCTCTACAAAAAAGGTCTCTCAACATTTTGCCATAGCTCGCTTCGTTTCCGAGATATTTACAGATATATCTCAAGGGAAGGGGCCTGACGGACATATTTCGAGATATTTCTTCTTCTTGTTGTTCTTCTTCTGCACAGCTAAGCTGGAAGTGGCATTTGCAGCTCGCAATAGTGCAGAGTTACCTCAAAGAAAGGGGCCACGGTGTTTCTGTATCTCTATTATGTTGGTGCCGCTTCGGAACTTTTAAATATCTGGATATATCTCGAGAACTACGCATCTAATCAAAAAATATCATAGAACATAAAAAGTAGGAAACTTAATTCTCTACAAAAAAGGTCTCTTAACATTTTGCCATAGCTAGCTTCGTTTCCGAGATATTTGCAGATTTATCTCAATGGAAGGGGCCTGACGGGCATATTTCGAGATATTTCTTCTTCTTGTTGTTCTTCTTCTGCACAGCTAAGCTGGAAGTGGCATTTGCAGCTCGCAGTAGTGCAGACTTATCTCAAAGAAAGGGGCCACGGTGTTTCTGTATCTCTATTATGTTGGTGCGGCTTCGGAACTTTTAAATATCTTGATATATCTCGAGAACTACGCATCCGATCAAAAAATATCATAGAACATAAAAAGTAGGAAACTTAATTCTCTACAAAAAAGGTCTCTCAACATTTTGCCATAGCTCGCTTCGTTTCCGAGATATTTACAGATATATCTCAAGGGAAGGGGCCTGACGGACATATTTCGAGATATTTCTTCTTCTTGTTGTTCTTCTTCTGCACAGCTAAGCTGGAAGTGGCATTTGCAGCTCGCAATAGTGCAGAGTTACCTCAAAGAAAGGGGCCACGGTGTTTCTGTATCTCTATTATGTTGGTGCCGCTTCGGAACTTTTAAATATCTGGATATATCTCGAGAACTACGCATCTAATCAAAAAATATCATAGAACATAAAAAGTAGGAAACTTAATTCTCTACAAAAAAGGTCTCTTAACATTTTGCCATAGCTAGCTTCGTTTCCGAGATATTTGCAGATTTATCTCAATGGAAGGGGCCTGACGGGCATATTTCGAGATATTTCTTCTTCTTGTTGTTCTTCTTCTGCACAGCTAAGCTGGAAGTGGCATTTGCAGCGCGCAATAGTGCAGAGTTATCTCAAAGAAAGGGGCCACGGTGTTTCTGTATCTCTATTATGTTGGTGCGGCTTCGGAACTTTTAAATATCTTGATATATCTCGAGAACTACGCATCCGATCAAAAAATATCATAGAACATAAAAAGTAGGAAACTTAATTCTCTACAAAAAAGGTCTCTCAACATTTTGCCATAGCTCGCTTCGTTTCCGAGATATTTGCAGATATATCTCAAGGGAAGGGTCCTGACAGACATATTTCGAGATATTTCTTCTTCTTGTTGTTCTTCTTCTGCACAGCTAAGCTGGAAGTGGCATTTGCAGCTCGCAATAGTGCAGAGTTATCTCAAAGAAAGGGGCCACGGTGTTTCTGTATCTCTATTATGTTGGTGCGGCTTCGGAACTATTAAATATCTTGATATATCGCGAGAACAACGCATCTGATCAAAAAATATCATAGAACATAAAAAGTAGGAAACTTAATTCTCTACAAAAAAGGTCTCTCAACATTTTGCCATAGCTCGCTTCGTTTCCGAGATATTTGCATATTTATCTCAAGGGAAGGGGCCTGACGGACATATTTCGAGATATTTCTTCTTCTTGTTGTTCTTCTTCTGCACAGCTAAGCTGGAAGTGGCATTTGCAGCGCGCAATAGTGCAGAGTTATCCCAAAGAAAGGGGCCACGGTGTTTCTGTATCTCTATTATGTTGGTGCGGCTTCGGAACTTTTAAATATCTTGATATATCTCGAGAACTACGCATCCGATCAAAAAATATCATAGAACATAAAAAGTAGGAAACTTAATTCTCTACAAAAAAGGTCTCTCAACATTTTGCCGTAGCTCGCTTCGTTTCCGAGATATTTGCAGATATATCTCAAGGGAAGGGTCCTGACAGACATATTTCGAGATATTTCTTCTTCTTGTTGTTCTTCTTCTGCACAGCTAAGCTGGAAGTGGCATTTGCAGCTCGCAATAGTGCAGAGTTATCTCAAAGAAAGGGGCCACGGTGTTTCTGTATCTCTATTATGTTGGTGCGGCTTCGGAACTATTAAATATCTTGATATATCGCGAGAACAACGCATCTGATCAAAAAATATCATAGAACATAAAAAGTAGGAAACTTAATTCTCTACAAAAAAGGTCTCTCATCATTTTGCCATAGCTCGCTTCGTTTCCGAGATATTTGCATATTTATCTCAAGGGAAGGGGCCTGACGGACATATTTCGAGATATTTCTTCTTCTTGTTGTTCTTCTTCTGCACAGCTAAGCTGGAAGTGGCATTTGCGGCTCGCACTAGTGCAGAGTTATCTCAAAGAAAGGGGCCACGGTGTTTCTGTATCTCTATTATGTTGGTGCGGCTTCGGAACTTTTAAATATCTTGATATATCTCGAGAACTACGCATCCGATCAAAAAATATCATAGAACATAAAAAGTAGGAAACTTAATTCTCTACAAAAAAGGTCTCTCAACATTTTGCCATAGCTCGCTTCGTTTCCGAGATATTTGCAGATATATCTCAAGGGAAGGGTCCTGACAGACATATTTCGAGATATTTCTTCTTCTTGTTGTTCTTCTTCTGCACAGCTAAGCTGGAAGTGGCATTTGCAGCTCGCAATAGTGCAGAGTTATCTCAAAGAAAGGGGCCACGGTGTTTCTGTATCTCTATTATGTTGGTGCGGCTTCGGAACTATTAAATATCTTGATATATCGCGAGAACAACGCATCTGATCAAAAAATATCATAGAACATAAAAAGTAGGAAACTTAATTCTCTACAAAAAAGGTCTCTCAACATTTTGCCATAGCTCGCTTCGTTTCCGAGATATTTGCATATTTATCTCAAGGGAAGGGGCCTGACGGACATATTTCGAGATATTTCTTCTTCTTGTTGTTCTTCTTCTGCACAGCTAAGCTGGAAGTGGCATTTGCGGCTCGCACTAGTGCAGAGTTATCTCAAAGAAAGGGGCCACGGTGTTTCTGTATCTCTATTATGTTGGTGCGGCTTCGGAACTTTTAAATATCTCGATATATCTCGAGAACTACGCATCTGATCAAAAAATATCATAGAACATAAAAAGTAGGAAACTTAATTCTCTACAAAAAAGGTCTCTCAACATTTTGCCATAGCTCGCTTCGTTTCCGAGATATTTGCATATTTATCTCAAGGGAAGGGGCCTGACGGACATATTTCGAGATATTTCTTCTTCTTGATGTTCTTCTTCTGCACAGCTAAGCTGGAAGTGGCATTTGCGGCTCGCACTAGTGCAGAGTTATCTCAAAGAAAGGGGCCACGGTGTTTCTGTATCTCTATTATGTTGGTGCGGCTTCGGAACTTTTAAATATCTTGATATATCTCGAGAACTACGCATCCGATCAAAAAATATCATAGAACATAAAAAGTAGGAAACTTAATTCTCTACAAAAAAGGTCTCTCAACATTTTGCCATAGCTCGCTTCGTTTCCGAGATATTTGCAGATATATCTCAAGGGAAGGGTCCTGACAGACATATTTCGAGATATTTCTTCTTCTTGTTGTTCTTCTTCTGCACAGCTAAGCTGGAAGTGGCATTTGCAGCTCGCAATAGTGCAGAGTTATCTCAAAGAAAGGGGCCACGGTGTTTCTGTATCTCTATTATGTTGGTGCGGCTTCGGAACTATTAAATATCTTGATATATCGCGAGAACAACGCATCTGATCAAAAAATATCATAGAACATAAAAAGTAGGAAACTTAATTCTCTACAAAAAAGGTCGCTCAACATTTTGCCATAGCTCGCTTCGTTTCCGAGATATTTGCATATTTATCTCAAGGGAAGGGGCCTGACGGACATATTTCGAGATATTTCTTCTTCTTGTTGTTCTTCTTCTGCACAGCTAAGCTGGAAGTGGCATTTGCGGCTCGCACTAGTGCAGAGTTATCTCAAAGAAAGGGGCCACGGTGTTTCTGTATCTCTATTATGTTGGTGCGGCTTCGGAACTTTTAAATATCTCGATATATCTCGAGAACTACGCATCGGATCAAAAAATATCATAGAACATAAAAAGTAGGAAACTTAATTCGCTACAAAAAAGGTCTCTTAACATTTTGCCATAGCTCGCTTCGTTTCCGAGATATTTGCAGATTTATCTCAAGGGAAGGGGTCTGACGGACATATTTCGAGATATTTCTTCTTCTTGTTGTTCTTCTTCTGCACAGCTAAGCTGGAAGTGGCATTTGCAGCTCGCAGTAGTGCAGAGTTATCTCAAAGAAAGGGGCCACGGTGTTTCTGTATCTCTATTATGTTGGTGCGGCTTCGGAACTTTTAAATATCTTGATATATCTCGAGAACTACGCATCTGATCAAAAAATATCATACAACATAAAAAGTAGGAAACTTAATTCTCTACAAAAAAGGTCTCTTAACATTTTGCCATAGCTCGCTTCGTTTCCGAGATATTTGCAGATTTATCTCAATGGAAGGGGCCTGACGGGCATATTTCGAGATATTTCTTCTTCTTGTTGTTCTTCTTCTGCACAGCTAAGCTGGAAGTGGCATTTGCAGCGCGCAATAGTGCAGAGTTATCTCAAAGAAAGGGGCCACGGTGTTTCTGTATCTCTATTATGTTGGTGCCGCTTCGGAACTTTTAAATATCTTGATATATCTCGAGAACTACGCATCTGATCAAAAAATATCATAGAACATAAAAAGTAGGAAACTTAATTCTCTACAAAAAAGGTCTCTTAACATTTTGCCATAGCTCGCTTCGTTTCCGAGATATTTGCAGATTTATCTCAAGGGAAGGGGTCTGACGGACATATTTCGAGATATTTCTTCTTCTTGTTGTTCTTCTTCTGCACAGCTAAGCTGGAAGTGGCATTTGCAGCTCGCAGTAGTGCAGAGTTATCTCAAAGAAAGGGGCCACGGTGTTTCTGTATCTCTATTATGTTGGTGCGGCTTCGGAACTTTTAAATATCTTGATATATCTCGAGAACTACGCATCTGATCAAAAAATATCATACAACATAAAAAGTAGGAAACTTAATTCTCTACAAAAAAGGTCTCTTAACATTTTGCCATAGCTCGCTTCGTTTCCGAGATATTTGCAGATTTATCTCAATGGAAGGGGCCTGACGGGCATATTTCGAGATATTTCTTCTTCTTGTTGTTCTTCTTCTGCACAGCTAAGCTGGAAGTGGCATTTGCAGCGCGCAATAGTGCAGAGTTATCTCAAAGAAAGGGGCCACGGTGTTTCTGTATCTCTATTATGTTGGTGCGGCTTCGGAACTTTTAAATATCTTGATATATCTCGAGAACTACGCATCCGAACAAAAAATATCATAGAACATAAAAAGTAGGAAACTTAATTCTCTACAAAAAAGGTCTCTCAACATTTTGCCATAGCTCGCTTCGTTTCCGAGATATTTGCAGATATATCTCAAGGGAAGGGGCCTGACGGACATATTTCGAGATATTTCTTCTTCTTGTTGTTCTTCTTCTGCACAGCTAAGCTGGAAGTGGCATTTGCAGCTCGCAATAGTGCAGAGTTACCTCAAAGAAAGGGGCCACGGTGTTTCTGTATCTCTATTATGTTGGTGCCGCTTCGGAACTTTTAAATATCTGGATATATCTCGAGAACTACGCATCTGATCAAAAAATATCATACAACATAAAAAGTAGGAAACTTAATTCTCTACAAAAAAGGTCTCTTAACATTTTGCCATAGCTCGCTTCGTTTCCGAGATATTTGCAGATTTATCTCAATGGAAGGGGCCTGACGGGCATATTTCGAGATATTTCTTCTTCTTGTTGTTCTTCTTCTGCACAGCTAAGCTGGAAGTGGCATTTGCAGCGCGCTATAGTGCAGAGTTATCTCAAAGAAAGGGGCCACGGTGTTTCTGTATCTCTATTATGTTGGTGCGGCTTCGGAACTTTTAAATATCTTGATATATCTCGAGAACTACGCATCCGATCAAAAAATATCATAGAACATAAAAAGTAGGAAACTTAATTCTCTACAAAAAAGGTCTCTCAACATTTTGCCATAGCTCGCTTCGTTTCCGAGATATTTGCAGATATATCTCAAGGGAAGGGGCCTGACAGACATATTTCGAGATATTTCTTCTTCTTGTTGTTCTTCTTCTGCACAGCTAAGCTGGAAGTGGCATTTGCAGCTCGCAATAGTGCAGAGTTATCTCAAAGAAAGGGGCCACGGTGTTTCTGTATCTCTATTATGTTGGTGCGGCTTCGGAACTTTTAAATATCTTGATATATCTCGAGAACAACGCATCTGATCAAAAAATGTGATAGAACATAAAAAGTAGGAAACTTAATTGTCTACAAAAAAGGTCTCTTAACATTTTGCCATAGCTCGCTTCGTTTCCGAGATATTTGCAGATTTATCTCAATGGAAGGGGCCTGACGGGCATATTTCGAGATATTTCTTCTTCTTGTTGTTCTTCTTCTGCACAGCTAAGCTGGAAGTGGCATTTGCAGCGCGCAATAGTGCAGAGTTATCTCAAAGAAAGGGGCCACGGTGTTTCTGTATCTCTATTATGTTGGTGCGGCTTCGGAACTTTTAAATATCTTGATATATCTCGAGAACTACGCATCCGAACAAAAAATATCATAGAACATAAAAAGTAGGAAACTTAATTCTCTACAAAAAAGGTCTCTCAACATTTTGCCATAGCTCGCTTCGTTTCCGAGATATTTGCAGATATATCTCAAGGGAAGGGGCCTGACGGACATATTTCGAGATATTTCTTCTTCTTGTTGTTCTTCTTCTGCACAGCTAAGCTGGAAGTGGCATTTGCAGCTCGCAATAGTGCAGAGTTACCTCAAAGAAAGGGGCCACGGTGTTTCTGTATCTCTATTATGTTGGTGCCGCTTCGGAACTTTTAAATATCTGGATATATCTCGAGAACTACGCATCTGATCAAAAAATATCATAGAACATAAAAAGTAGGAAACTTAATTCTCTACAAAAAAGGTCTCTTAAGATTTTGCCATAGCTCGCTTCGTTTCCGAGATATTTGCAGATTTATCTCAATGGAAGGGGCCTGACGGGCATATTTCGAGATATTTCTTCTTCTTGTTGTTCTTCTTCTGCACAGCTAAGCTGGAAGTGGCATTTGCAGCGCGCAATAGTGCAGAGTTATCTCAAAGAAAGGGGCCACGGTGTTTCTGTATCTCTATTATGTTGGTGCGGCTTCGGAACTTTTAAATATCTTGATATATCTCGAGAACTACGCATCTGATCAAAAAATATCATAGAACATAAAAAGTAGGAAACTTAATTCTCTCCAAAAAAGGTCTCTTAACATTTTGCCATAGCTCGCTTCGTTTCCGAGATATTTGCATATTTATCTCAAGGGAAGGGGCCTGACGGACATATTTCGAGATATTTCTTCTTCTTGTTCTTCTTCTTCTGCACAGCTAAGCTGGAAGTGGCATTTGCGGCTCGCACTAGTGCAGAGTTATCTCAAAGAAAGGGGCCACGGTGTTTCTGTATCTCTATTATGTTGGTGCGGGTTCGGAACTTTTAAATATCTCGATATATCTCGAAAACTACGCTTCTGATCAAAAAATATCATAGAACATAAATTGTAGGAAACATAATTCTCTACAAAAAAGGTCTCTTAACATTTTGCCATAGCTCGCTTCGTTTCCGAGATATTTGCAGATATATCTCAAGGGAAGGGGCCTGACGGACATATTTCGAGATATTTCTTCTTCTTCTTGTTCTTCTTCTGCACAGCTAAGCTGGAAGTGGCATTTACAGCTCGCAATAGTGCAGAGTTATCTCAAAGAAAGGGGCCACGGTGTTTCTGTATCTCTATTATGTTGGTGCGGCTTCGGAACTTTTAAATATCTTGATATATCTCGAGAACTACGCCTCTGATCGAAAAATATCATAGAACATAAAAAGTAGGAAACTTAATTCTCTACAAAAAACGTCTCTTAACATTTTGCCATAGCTCGCTTCGTTTCCGAGATATTTGCAGATTTATCTCAAGGGAAGGGGCCTGACGGACATATTTCGAGATATTTCTTCTTCTTGTTGTTCTTCTTCTGCACAGCTAAGCTTGAAGTGGCATTTGCAGCGCGCAATAGTGCAGAGTTATCTCAAAGAAAGGGGCCACGGTGTTTCTGTATCTCTATTATGTTGGTGCGGCTTCGGAACTTTTAAATATCTTGATATATCTCGAGAACTACGCATCCGATCAAAAAATATCATAGAACATAAAAAGTAGGAAACTTAATTCTCTACAAAAAAGGTCTCTCAACATTTTGCCATAGCTCGCTTCGTTTCCGAGATATTTGCAGATATATCTCAAGGGAAGGGGTCTGACGGACATATTTCGAGATATTTCTTCTTCTTGTTGTTCTTCTTCTGCACAGCTAAGCTGGAAGTGGCATTTGCAGCTCGCAGTAGTGCAGAGTTATCTCAAAGAAAGGGGCCACGGTGTTTCTGTATCTCTATTATGTTGGTGCGGCTTCGGAACTTTTAAATATCTTGATATATCTCGAGAACTACGCATCTGATCAAAAAATATCATAGAACATAAAAAGTAGGAAACTTAATTCTCTACAAAAAAGGTCTCTTAACATTTTGCCATAGCTCGCTTCGTTTCCGAGATATTTGCAGATTTATCTCAATGGAAGGGGCCTGACGGGCATATTTCGAGATATTTCTTCTTCTTGTTGTTCTTCTTCTGCACAGCTAAGCTGGAAGTGGCATTTGCAGCGCGCAATAGTGCAGAGTTATCTCAAAGAAAGGGGCCACGGTGTTTCTGTATCTCTATTATGTTGGTGCGGCTTCGGAACTTTTAAATATCTTGATATATCTCGAGAACTACGCATCCGATCAAAAAATATCATAGAACATAAAAAGTAGGAAACTTAATTCTCTGCAAAAAAGGTCTCTCAACATTTTGCCATAGCTCGCTTCGTTTCCGAGATATTTGCAGATATATCTCAAGGGAAGGGGCCTGACAGACATATTTCGAGATATTTCTTCTTCTTGTTGTTCTTCTTCTGCACAGCTAAGCTGGAAATGGCATTTGCAGCTCGCAATAGTGCATAGTTATCTCAAAGAAAGGGGCCACGGTGTTTCTGTATCTCTATTATGTTGGTGCGGCTTCGGAACTTTTAAATATCTTGATATATCTCGAGAACAACGCATCTGATCAAAAAATATCATAGAACATAAAAAGTAGGAAACTTAATTCTCTACAAAAAAGGTCTCTCAACATTTTGCCATAGCTCGCTTCGTTTCCGAGATATTTGCAGATATATCTCAAGGGAAGGGGCCTGACAGACATATTTCGATATATTTCTTCTTCTTGTTGTTCTTCTTCTGCACAGCTAAGCTGGAAGTGGCATTTGCAGCTCGCAATAGTGCAGAGTTATCTCAAAGAAAGGGGCCACGGTGTTTCTGTATCTCTATTATGTTGGTGCGGCTTCGGAACTTTTAAATATCTTGATATATCTCGAGAACAACGCATCTGATCAAAAAATATCATAGAACATAAAAAGTAGGAAACTTAATTCTCTACAAAAAAGGTCTCTTAACATTTTGCCATAGCTCGCTTCGTTTCCGAGATATTTGCAGATTTATCTCTATGGAAGGGGCCTGACGGGCATATTTCGAGATATTTCTTCTTCTTGTTGTTCTTCTTCTGCACAGCTAAGCTGGAAGTGGCATTTGCAGCGCGCAATAGTGCAGAGTTATCTCAAAGAAAGGGGCCACGGTGTTTCTGTATCTCTATTATGTTGGTGCGGCTTCGGAACTTTTAAATATCTTGATATATCTCGAGAACTACGCATCCGATCAAAAAATATCATAGAACATAAAAAGTAGGAAACTTAATTCGCTCCAAAAAAGGTCTCTTAACATTTTGCCATAGCTCGCTTCGTTTCCGAGATATTTGCAGATATATCTCAAGGGAAGGGGCGTGACGGACATATTTCGAGATATTTCTTCTTCTAGTTGTTCTTCTTCTGCACAGCTAAGCTGGGAGTGGCATTTGCAGCTCGCAATAGTGCAGAGTTATCCCAAAGAAAGGGGCCACGGTGTTTCTGTATCTCTATTATGTTGGTGCGGCTTCGGAACTTTTAAATATCTTGATATATCTCGAGAACAACGCATCTGATCAAAAAATATCATAGAACATAAATTGTAGGAAACATAATTCTCTACAAAAAAGGTCTCTTAACATTTTGCCATAGCTCGCTTCGTTTCCGAGATATTTGCAGATATATCTCAAGGGAAGGGGCCTGACGGACATATTTCGAGATATTTCCTCTTCTTGTTGTTCTTCTTCTGCACAGCTAAGCTGGAAGTGGCATTTACAGCTCGCAATAGTGCAGAGTTATCTCAAAGAAAGGGGCCACGGTGTTTCTGTATCTCTATTATGTTGGTGCGGCTTCGGAACTTTTAAATATCTCGATATATCTCGAAAACTACGCTTCTGATCAAAAAATATCATAGAACATAAATTGTAGGAAACATAATTCTCTACAAAAAAGTTCTCTTAACATTTTGCCATAGCTCGCTTCGTTTCCGAGATATTTGCAGATATATCTCAAGGGAAGGGGCCTGACGGACATATTTCGAGATATTTCTTCTTCTTGTTGTTCTTCTTCTGCACAGCTAAGCTGGAAGTGGCATTTACAGCTCGCAATAGTGCAGAGTTATCTCAAAGAAAGGGGCCACGGTATTTCTGTATCTCTATTATGTTGGTGCGGCTTCGGAACTTTTAAATATCTTGACATATCTCGAGAACTGCGCGTCTGATCAAAAAATATCATAGAACATAAAAAGTAGGAAACTTAATTCTCTCCAAAAAAGGTCTCAACATTTTGCCATAGCTCGCTTCGTTTCCGAGATATTTGCATATTTATCTCAAGGGAAGGGGCCTGACGGACATATTTCGAGATATTTCTTCTTCTTGTTGTTCTTCTTCTGCACAGCTAAGCTGGAAGTGGCATTTGCGGCTCGCACTAGTGCAGAGTTATCTCAAAGAAAGGGGCCACGGTGTTTCTGTATCTCTATTATGTTGGTGCGGCTTCGGAACTTTTAAATATCTCGATATATCTCGAAAACTACGCTTCTGATCAAAAAATATCATTGAACATAAATTGTAGGAAACATAATTCTCTACAAAAAAGCTCTCTTAACATTTTGCCATAGGTCGCTTCGTTTCCGAGATATTTGCAGATATATCTCAAGGGAAGGGGCCTGACGGACAGATTTCGAGATATTTCCTCTTCTTGTTGTTCTTCTTCTGCACAGCTAAGCTGGAAGTGGCATTTGCAGCGCGCAATAGTGCAGAGTTATCTCAAAGAAAGGGGCCACGGTGTTTCTGTATCTCTATTATGTTGGTGCGGCTTCGGAACTTTTAAATATCTTGATATATCTCGAGAACTACGATTCTGATCAAAAAATATCATAGAACATAAATTGTAGGAAACATAATTCTCTACAAAAAAGTTCTCTTAACATTTTGCCATAGCTCGCTTCGTTTCCGAGATATTTGCAGATATATCTCAAGGGAAGGGGCCTGACGGACATATTTCGAGATATTTCTTCTTCTTGTTGTTCTTCTTCTGCACAGCTAAGCTGGAAGTGGCATTTGCAGCGCGCAATAGTGCAGAGTTATCTCAAAGAAAGGGGCCACGGTGTTTCTGTATCTCTATTATGTTGGTGCGGCTTCGGAACTTTTAAATATCTTGATATATCTCGAGAACTACGCATCTGATCAAAAAATATCATAGAACATAAAAAGTAGGAAACTTAATTCTCTCCAAAAAAGGTCTCTTAACATTTTGCCATAGCTCGCTTCGTTTCCGAGATATTTGCATATTTATCTCAAGGGAAGGGGCCTGACGGACATATTTCGAGATATTTCTTCTTCTTGTTCTTCTTCTTCTGCACAGCTAAGCTGGAAGTGGCATTTGCGGCTCGCACTAGTGCAGAGTTATCTCAAAGAAAGGGGCCACGGTGTTTCTGTATCTCTATTATGTTGGTGCGGGTTCGGAACTTTTAAATATCTCGATATATCTCGAAAACTACGCTTCTGATCAAAAAATATCATAGAACATAAATTGTAGGAAACATAATTCTCTACAAAAAAGGTCTCTTAACATTTTGCCATAGCTCGCTTCGTTTCCGAGATATTTGCAGATATATCTCAAGGGAAGGGGCCTGACGGACATATTTCGAGATATTTCTTCTTCTTCTTGTTCTTCTTCTGCACAGCTAAGCTGGAAGTGGCATTTACAGCTCGCAATAGTGCAGAGTTATCTCAAAGAAAGGGGCCACGGTGTTTCTGTATCTCTATTATGTTGGTGCGGCTTCGGAACTTTTAAATATCTTGATATATCTCGAGAACTACGCCTCTGATCGAAAAATATCATAGAACATAAAAAGTAGGAAACTTAATTCTCTACAAAAAACGTCTCTTAACATTTTGCCATAGCTCGCTTCGTTTCCGAGATATTTGCAGATTTATCTCAAGGGAAGGGGCCTGACGGACATATTTCGAGATATTTCTTCTTCTTGTTGTTCTTCTTCTGCACAGCTAAGCTTGAAGTGGCATTTGCAGCGCGCAATAGTGCAGAGTTATCTCAAA